>NC_141698.1:913754838-916154838 GCF_964263255.1 Lissotriton vulgaris
TTCACAAGCGGTGCTCGCCCCCTACGGCAGGAGATGCCGCGTATAATATCATTCACAAACCCCCAAAGCTTGAGGCAGCACTCCACGAGGTGAGTTCAACAAAACCTTTATTTCAAAAGCGGCATGGTATCACCTGAGTCTCTTTTGTATCCCGACGCGTTTCGATGCTGACAAGCATCTTAATCATGGGGCGGCATCTGACAAGATCTGGGTTGGACCTCTGCAATTCAATCCCTTGTGGCGTTCGTTTTTCAGTAAGCAAACCGCCAGGAGCAGGAGTCCCGATTCCACTATTTCAGTATAGCCATTTTCTTGCCAAACTTCACTTTTCTAAGCCGATTATTTGTACATTTTTCCATCCCTCCAGTGGGCCTCTGTGCATATCATCCGCTTTATTTTCGACGCGTTTCGATGCTGACAAGCATCTTAATCATGGGGCGGCATTTTTCAAGATCTGGGTTGGACCTCTGCAATTCAATCCCTTGTGGCGTTCGTTTTTCAGTAAGCAAACCGCCAGGAGCAGGAGTCCCGATTCCACTATTTCAGTATAGCCATTTTCTTGCCAAACTTCACTTTTTTAAGCCGATTATTTGTACATTTTTCCATCCCTCCAGTGGGCCTCTGTGCATATCATCCGCTTTATTTTCTGTCACCCTCGTGCTGTAAGGGCTGCAGTTCGTTTCCCAGCCCTTCAGAAATAAGTCCAGTTTCACAAGCGGTGCTCGCCTCCTACGGCAGGAGATGCCGCGTATAATATCATTCACAAACCCCCAAAGCTTGAGGCAGCACTCCACGAGGTGAGTTCAACAAAACCTTTATTTCAAAAGCGGCATGGTATCACCTGAGTCTCTTTTGTATCCCGTCGCGTTTCGATGCTGACAAGCATCTTAATCATGGGGCGGCATCTGACAAGATCTGGGTTGGACCTCTGCAATTCAATCCCTTGTGGCGTTCGTTTTTCAGTAAGCAAACCGCCAGGAGCAGGAGTCCCGATTCCACTATTTCAGTATAGCCATTTTCTTGCCAAACTTCACTTTTCTAAGCCGATTATTTGTACATTTTTCCATCCCTCCAGTGGGCCTCTGTGCATATCATCCGCTTTATTTTCGACGCGTTTCGATGCTGACAAGCATCTTAATCATGGGGCTGCATCTGACAAGATCTGGGTTGGACCTCTGCAATTCAATCCCTTGTGGCGTTCGTTTTTCAGTAAGCAAACCGCCAGGAGCAGGAGTCCCGATTCCACTATTTCAGTATAGCCATTTTCTTGCCAAACTTCACTTTTCTAAGCCGATTATTTGTACATTTTTCCATCCCTCCAGTGGGCCTCTGTGCATATCATCCGCTTTATTTTCTGTCACCCTCGTGCTGTAAGGGCTGCAGTTCGTTTCCCAGCCCTTCAGAAATAAGTCCAGTTTCACAAGCGGTGCTCGCCTCCTACGGCAGGAGATGCCGCGTATAATATCATTCACAAACCCCCAAAGCTTGAGGCAGCACTCCACGAGGTGAGTTCAACAAAACCTTTATTTCAAAAGCAGCATGGTATCACCTGAGTCTCTTTTGTATCCCGAGGCGTTTCGATGCTGACAAGCATCTTAATCATGGGGCGGCATCTGACAAGATCTGGGTTGGACCTCTGCAATTCAATCCCTTGTGGCGTAAGCAAACCGCCAGGAGCAGGAGTCCCGATTCCACTATTTCAGTATAGCCATTTTCTTGCCAAACTTCACTTTTCTAAGCCGATTATTTGTACATTTTTCCATCCCTCCAGTTGGCCTCTTTGCATATCATCCGCTTTATTTTCTGTCACCCTCGTGCTGTAAGGGCTGCAGTTCATTTCCCAGCCCTTCAGAAATAAGTCCAGTTTCACATGCGGTGCTCGCCTCCTACGGCAGGAGATGCCGCTTATAATATCATTCACAAACCCCCAAAGCTTGAGGCAGCACTCCACGAGGTGAGTTCAACAAAACCTTTATTTCAAAAGCGGCATGGTATCACCTGAGTCTCTTTTGTATCCCGACGCGTTTCGATGCTGACAAGCATCTTAATCATGGGGCGGCATCTGACAAGATCTGGGTTGGACCTCTGCAATTCAATCCCTTGTGGCGTTCGTTTTTCAGTAAGCAAACCGCCAGGAGCAGGAGTCCCGATTCCACTATTTCAGTATAAACATTTTCTTGCTAAACTTCACTTTTCTAAGCCGATTATTTGTACATTTTTCCATCCCTCCAGTGGGCCTCTGTGCATATCATCCGCTTTATTTTCGACGCGTTTCGATGCTGACAAGCATCTTAATCATGGGGCGGCATCTGACAAGATCTGGGTTGGACCTCTGCAATTCAATCCCTTGTGGCGTTCGTTTTTCAGTAAGCAAACCGCCAGGAGCAGGAGTCCCGATTCCACTATTTCAGTATAAACATTTTCTTGCTAAACTTCACTTTTCTAAGCCGATTATTTGTACATTTTTCCATCCCTCCAGTGGGCCTCTGTGCATATCATCCGCTTTATTTTCTGTCACCCTCGTGCTGTAAGGTCTGCAGTTCGTTTCCCAGCCCTTCAGAAATAAGTCCAGTTTCACAAGCGGTGCTCGCCTCCTACGGCAGGAGATGCCGCGTATAATATCATTCACAAACCCCCAAAGCTTGAGGCAGCACTCCACGAGGTGAGTTCAACAAAACCTTTATTTCAAAAGCGGCATGGTATCACCTGAGTCTCTTTTGTATCCCGACGCGTTTCGATGCTGACAAGCATCTTAATCATGGGGCGGCATCTGACAAGATCTGGGTTGGACCTCTGCAATTCAATCCCTTGTGGCATTCGTTTTTCAGTAAGCAAACCGCCAGGAGCAGGAGTCCCGATTCCACTATTTCAGTATAGCCATTTTCTTGCCAAACTTCACTTTTCTAAGCCGATTATTTGTACATTTTTCCATCCCTCCAGTGGGCCTCTGTGCATATCATCCGCTTTATTTTCGACGCGTTTCGATGCTGACAAGCATCTTAATCATGGGGCGGCATTTTTCAAGATCTGGGTTGGACCTCTGCAATTCAATCCCTTGTGGCGTTCGTTTTTCAGTAAGCAAACCGCCAGGAGCAGGAGTCCCGATTCCACTATTTCAGTATAGCCATTTTCTTGCCAAACTTCACTTTTCTAAGCTGATTATTTGTACATTTTTCCATCCCTCCAGTGGGCCTCTGTGCATATCATCCGCTTTATTTTCGACGCGTTTCGATGCTGACAAGCATCTTAATCATGGAGCGGCATCTGACAAGATCTGGGTTGGACCTCTGCAATTCAATCCCTTGTGGCGTTCGTTTTTCAGTAAGCAAACCGCCAGGAGCAGGAGTCCCGATTCCACTATTTCAGTATAGCCATTTTCTTGCCAAACTTCACTTTTTTAAGCCGATTATTTGTACATTTTTCCATCCCTCCAGTGGGCCTCTGTGCATATCATCCGCTTTATTTTCTGTCACCCTCGTGCTGTAAGGGCTGCAGTTCGTTTCCCAGCCCTTCAGAAATAAGTCCAGTTTCACAAGCGGTGCTCACCTCCTACGGCAGGAGATGCCGCGTATAATATCATTCACAAACCCCCAAAGCTTGAGGCAGCACTCCACGAGGTGAGTTCAACAAAACCTTTATTTCAAAAGCGGCATGGTATCACCTGAGTCTCTTTTGTATCCCGACGCGTTTCGATGCTGACAAGCATCTTAATCATGGGGCGGCATCTGACAAGATCTGGGTTGGACCTCTGCAATTCAATCCCTTGTGGCGTTCGTTTTTCAGTAAGCAAACCGCCAGGAGCAGGAGTCCCGATTCCACTATTTCAGTATAGCCATTTTCTTGCCAAACTTCACTTTTCTAAGCCGATTATTTGTACATTTTTCCATCCCTCCAGTGGGCCTCTGTGCATATCATCCGCTTTATTTTCGACGCGTTTCGATGCTGACAAGCATCTTAATCATGGGGCGGCATCTGACAAGATCTGGGTTGGACCTCTGCAATTCAATTCCTTGTGGCGTTCGTTTTTCAGTAAGCAAACCGCCAGGAGCAGGAGTCCCGATTCCACTATTTCAGTATAGCCATTTTCTTGCCAAACTTCACTTTTCTAAGCCGATTATTTGTACATTTTTCCATCCCTCCAGTTGGCCTCTTTGCATATCATCCGCTTTATTTTCTGTCACTCTCGTGCTGTAAGGGCTGCAGTTCGTTTCCCAGCCCTTCAGAAATAAGTCCAGTTTCACATGCGGTGCTCGCCTCCTACGGCAGGAGATGCCGCTTATAATATCATTCACAAACCCCCAAAGCTTGAGGCAGCACTCCACGAGGTGAGTTCAACAAAACCTTTATTTCAAAAGCGGCATGGTATCACCTGAGTCTCTTTTGTATCCCGACGCGTTTCGATGCTGACAAGCATCTTAATCATGGGGCGGCATCTGACAAGATCTGGGTTGGACCTCTGCAATTCAATCCCTTGTGGCGTTCGTTTTTCAGTAAGCAAACCGCCAGGAGCAGGAGTCCCGATTCCACTATTTCAGTATAAACATTTTCTTGCTAAACTTCACTTTTCTAAGCCGATTATTTGTACATTTTTCCATCCCTCCAGTGGGCCTCTGTGCATATCATCCGCTTTATTTTCGACGCGTTTCGATGCTGACAAGCATCTTAATCATGGGGCGGCATCTGACAAGATCTGGGTTGGACCTCTGCAATTCAATCCCTTGTGGCGTTCGTTTTTCAGTAAGCAAACCGCCAGGAGCAGGAGTCCCGATTCCACTATTTCAGTATAAACATTTTCTTGCTAAACTTCACTTTTCTAAGCCGATTATTTGTACATTTTTCCATCCCTCCAGTGGGCCTCTGTGCATATCATCCGCTTTATTTTCTGTCACCCTCGTGCTGTAAGGGCTGCAGTTCGTTTCCCAGCCCTTCAGAAATAAGTCCAGTTTCACAAGCGGTGCTCGCCTCCTACGGCAGGAGATGCCGCGTATAATATCATTCACAAACCCCCAAAGCTTGAGGCAGCACTCCACGAGGTGAGTTCAACAAAACCTTTATTTCAAAAGCGGCATGGTATCACCTGAGTCTCTTTTGTATCCCGACGCGTTTCGATGCTGACAAGCATCTTAATCATGGGGCGGCATCTGACAAGATCTGGGTTGGACCTCTGCAATTCAATCCCTTGTGGCGTTCGTTTTTCAGTAAGCAAACCGCCAGGAGCAGGAGTCCCGATTCCACTATTTCAGTATAGCCATTTGCTTGCCAAACTTCACTTTTCTAAGCCGATTATTTGTACATTTTTCCATCCCTCCAGTGGGCCTCTGTGCATATCATCCGCTTTATTTTCGACGCGTTTCGATGCTGACAAGCATCTTAATCATGGGGCGGCATTTTTCAAGATCTGGGTTGGACCTCTGCAATTCAATCCCTTGTGGCGTTCGTTTTTCAGTAAGCAAACCGCCAGGAGCAGGAGTCCCGATTCCACTATTTCAGTATAGCCATTTTCTTGCCAAACTTCACTTTTTTAAGCCGATTATTTGTACATTTTTCCATCCCTCCAGTGGGCCTCTGTGCATATCATCCGCTTTATTTTCTGTCACCCTCGTGCTGTAAGGGCTGCAGTTCGTTTCCCAGCCCTTCAGAAATAAGTCCAGTTTCACAAGCGGTGCTCGCCTCCTACGGCAGGAGATGCCGCGTATAATATCATTCACAAACCCCCAAAGCTTGAGGCAGCACTCCACGAGGTGAGTTCAACAAAACCTTTATTTCAAAAGCGGCATGGTATCACCTGAGTCTCTTTTGTATCCCGTCGCGTTTCGATGCTGACAAGCATCTTAATCATGGGGCGGCATCTGACAAGATCTGGGTTGGACCTCTGCAATTCAATCCCTTGTGGCGTTCGTTTTTCAGTAAGCAAACCGCCAGGAGCAGGAGTCCCGATTCCAGTATTTCAGTATAGCCATTTTCTTGCCAAACTTCACTTTTCTAAGCCGATTATTTGTACATTTTTCCATCCCTCCAGTGGGCCTCTGTGCATATCATCCGCTTTATTTTCGACGCGTTTCGATGCTGACAAGCATCTTAATCATGGGGCTGCATCTGACAAGATCTGGGTTGGACCTCTGCAATTCAATCCCTTGTGGCGTTCGTTTTTCAGTAAGCAAACCGCCAGGAGCAGGAGTCCCGATTCCACTATTTCAGTATAGCCATTTTCTTGCCAAACTTCACTTTTCTAAGCCGATTATTTGTACATTTTTCCATCCCTCCAGTGGGCCTCTGTGCATATCATCCGCTTTATTTTCTGTCACCCTCGTGCTGTAAGGGCTGCAGTTCGTTTCCCAGCCCTTCAGAAATAAGTCCAGTTTCACAAGCGGTGCTCGCCTCCTACGGCAGGAGATGCCGCGTATAATATCATTCACAAACCCCCAAAGCTTGAGGCAGCACTCCACGAGGTGAGTTCAACAAAACCTTTATTTCAAAAGCGGCATGGTATCACCTGAGTCTCTTTTGTATCCCGAGGCGTTTCGATGCTGACAAGCATCTTAATCATGGGGCGGCATCTGACAAGATCTGGGTTGGACCTCTGCAATTCAATCCCTTGTGGCGTTCGTTTTTCAGTAAGCAAACCGCCAGGAGCAGGAGTCCCGATTCCACTATTTCAGTATAGCCATTTTCTTGCCAAACTTCACTTTTCTAAGCCGATTATTTGTACATTTTTCCATCCCTCCAGTTGGCCTCTTTGCATATCATCCGCTTTATTTTCTGTCACCCTCGTGCTGTAAGGGCTGCAGTTCGTTTCCCAGCCCTTCAGAAATAAGTCCAGTTTCACATGCGGTGCTCGCCTCCTACGGCAGGAGATGCCGCTTATAATATCATTCACAAACCCCCAAAGCTTGAGGCAGCACTCCACGAGGTGAGTTCAACAAAACCTTTATTTCAAAAGCGGCATGGTATCACCTGAGTCTCTTTTGTATCCCGACGCGTTTCGATGCTGACAAGCATCTTAATCATGGGGCGGCATCTGACAAGATCTGGGTTGGACCTCTGCAATTCAATCCCTTGTGGCGTTCGTTTTTCAGTAAGCAAACCGCCAGGAGCAGGAGTCCCGATTCCACTATTTCAGTATAAACATTTTCTTGCTAAACTTCACTTTTCTAAGCCGATTATTTGTACATTTTTCCATCCCTCCAGTGGGCCTCTGTGCATATCATCCGCTTTATTTTCGACGCGTTTCGATGCTGACAAGCATCTTAATCATGGGGCGGCATCTGACAAGATCTGGGTTGGACCTCTGCAATTCAATCCCTTGTGGCGTTCGTTTTTCAGTAAGCAAACCGCCAGGAGCAGGAGTCCCGATTCCACTATTTCAGTATAAACATTTTCTTGCTAAACTTCACTTTTCTAAGCCGATTATTTGTACATTTTTCCATCCCTCCAGTGGGCCTCTGTGCATATCATCCGCTTTATTTTCTGTCACCCTCGTGCTGTAAGGGCTGCAGTTCGTTTCCCAGCCCTTCAGAAATAAGTCCAGTTTCACAAGCGGTGCTCGCCTCCTACGGCAGGAGATGCCGCGTATAATATCATTCACAAACCCCCAAAGCTTGAGGCAGCACTCCACGAGGTGAGTTCAACAAAACCTTTATTTCAAAAGCGGCATGGTATCACCTGAGTCTCTTTTGTATCCCGACGCGTTTCGATGCTGACAAGCATCTTAATCATGGGGCGGCATCTGACAAGATCTGGGTTGGACCTCTGCAATTCAATCCCTTGTGGCATTTGTTTTTCAGTAAGCAAACCGCCAGGAGCAGGAGTCCCGATTCCACTATTTCAGTATAGCCATTTTCTTGCCAAACTTCACTTTTCTAAGCCGATTATTTGTACATTTTTCCATCCCTCCAGTGGGCCTCTGTGCATATCATCCGCTTTATTTTCGACGCGTTTCGATGCTGACAAGCATCTTAATCATGGGGCGGCATTTTTCAAGATCTGGGTTGGACCTCTGCAATTCAATCCCTTGTGGCATTTGTTTTTCAGTAAGCAAACCGCCAGGAGCAGGAGTCCCGATTCCACTATTTCAGTATAGCCATTTTCTTGCCAAACTTCACTTTTCTAAGCCGATTATTTGTACATTTTTCCATCCCTCCAGTGGGCCTCTGTGCATATCATCCGCTTTATTTTCGACGCGTTTCGATGCTGACAAGCATCTTAATCATGGGGCGGCATCTGACAAGATCTGGGTTGGACCTCTGCAATTCAATCCCTTGTGGCGTTCGTTTTTCAGTAAGCAAACCGCCAGGAGCAGGAGTCCCGATTCCACTATTTCAGTATAGCCATTTTCTTGCCAAACTTCACTTTTTTAAGCCGATTATTTGTACATTTTTCCATCCCTCCAGTGGGCCTCTGTGCATATCATCCGCTTTATTTTCTGTCACCCTCGTGCTGTAAGGGCTGCAGTTCGTTTCCCAGCCCTTCAGAAATAAGTCCAGTTTCACAAGCGGTGCTCGCCTCCTACGGCAGTAGATGCCGCGTATAATATCATTCACAAACCCCCAAAGCTTGAGGCAGCACTCCACGAGGTGAGTTCAACAAAACCTTTATTTCAAAAGCGGCATGGTATCACCTGAGTCTCTTTTGTATCCCGTCGCGTTTCGATGCTGACAAGCATCTTAATCATGGGGCGGCATCTGACAAGATCTGGGTTGGACCTCTGCAATTCAATCCCTTGTGGCGTTCGTTTTTCAGTAAGCAAACCGCCAGGAGCAGGAGTCCCGATTCCACTATTTCAGTATAGCCATTTTCTTGCCAAACTTCACTTTTCTAAGCCGATTATTTGTACATTTTTCCATCCCTCCAGTGGGCCTCTGTGCATATCATCCGCTTTATTTTCTGTCACCCTCGTGCTGTAAGCCTGCAGTTCGTTCCCCAGCCCTTCAGAAATAAGTCTAGTTTCACAAGCGGTGCTCGCCTCCTACGGCAGGAGTTACGAGTCCCATTTATACCGGCGCCATTTTGGGCGAGGCCGGACAGGTCCAGGATATAGTCAAAATGTCTCCACCAACCAGCGACTATGATGATGTTCATAAGCTCTATTGATTAGAATAACACTCCTCTCTCCACATGAAATTAATTTGCCGCAAGTTAAACATGTCATTTTCATTTGTCCAAAGTTCTTCTGAAGATTTAGAACCGTTTCCCTTGCCTCTGATTCTGTCACTGCCACTTCATTGGTGGATGTACTGGCAGGTCGGGGATTATCCACCAAATCAAACTGCAGATGAGATGCCTTCACCTGGGGAGGCGGAAGAGGTCCGTTTACGCTGCCTCTCCCCCCCCCCCTGGGCACCCCACGCCGTCTTTCGGCCCAGCATTGTAGGATGGCCACACCAGTGCGGCAACTTGCTGGACACCACCTCGTTGCCATCCGGATCTCGGCGCGTTCGAGTCACTGTACCGCAAGAGTGGGAGAAACTCAGCTGGACACGCCGTCTTTCGGCGCAGCATTGTAGGATGGCCACACCAGTGCGGCAACTTGCTGGACACCACCTCGGTGCCATCCGGATCTCGGCGCGTTGTGCTGCCTTCGACCTACTGTAGCAGCAAGTGCGGGTGCAACTCGGCTGGAAGGTGAGTGAAACGCTAAGGGGCGCCGCACTGCACATGAGGTGCCTCCACCTGGGGAGGCGGAAGAGGGCCGTTTGCGCCGCCTCCCCCCGGGCACCCCACGCAGTCTTTCGGCGCAGCATTGTAGGATGGCCACACCAGTGCAACTTGCTGGACACCACCTCGGTGCCATCCGGATCTCGGCGCGTTGTGCTGCCTTCGGCCTATTCGCACATTGGTCCGCTACTGACGCCGCCTCATGGGCCAACGGGTTTTGTATGCTTTTTATAACCCAAAGCCGCATAACAGGTCCTGTGACTTGTTTATAAAACTTTTCATTGGTTCATTTTACTTTTGGTTTCCTAATGATGGAAGGCTTGATCATATGACCTAAAAATAACACTTTTCATTGGATTAAAACATTTTTTTTTCCCAAACGATGAAAGACCCACCTTTTTTTTCTCACTCGGCAATCAAAAAAGGTTCCGTTAGATGACAACAGAGGGGACAGGCAACAAGAACCATCACTCAAAAAAGGGGAGGGCAAGTTCTTCCCTACCGGGTCACGTTGGGGCTCCACCGGAACTCATCGAATTGATAGTCTACAGTGTTTCTGGATGTTTCAGACTAAAGCTGGCATCAGCATGAGAGCACCACCATCTCGTAGCTCCGTCGTGGCCATTCCGCAAGCAATCATGGCAGCCGCTCCCCACCGGAAGCCTGCGGGAGTCGGGGGCCCCCAAGACTTTTGTAGAATCTTCAAGGCTGAGGGGACGCTTTCGAGAATGGAGCCCAAGCCCTAGCAGACAAGCGTCCGAGTTCCAAGGTGTCCCAGGGCCATTTTAGTGGACCAGGCCCAAATCCGAAGAGCCGGCCGCCATTTTAAGAGTCCTGTGGCAGCCGCCTATCGCTGCACCGCAAGAGTGGGAGCAACTCAACTACATGGTGAGCGAGACGCTGTAGCCGCAAGAGCGGGCGGTAAACAGCTGAATGGCGTAAGAGGCACAGTGTAGCAAAAGCGGGCGGAATGGCAACTGAAACGGTAAAGGGGCGCCCCACTACAGCAGACGAGCCTCCACCTGGGGAGGTCCATTCATGCCGCCTCCCCCCACCCCCCCCCCCCCCGGGGCGCCCCACGCCGTTTTTCAGAGCAGCATTGTAGGATACCAAAACCAGTGCGGCACCCAGGGGCGCATACGGTGCATACGTATCTCGTGATATCAAGGTTGGGCAACCAGTACACAACAAGGAGTTACGAGTCCCATTTATACCGGCGCCATTTTGGGCGCGGCCGGGCAGGTCCAGGATATAGTCAAACATAACAAATGAGGCTGACGTCTCTGAAGCAGTTGACGCACAGCAGGACATAGCAAATAAACATGAAGTCTCTGAAGCTGTTAACTCACTGCAGGACAAAACAAGTGAACCTGAAACCTCTGGAATAATTGTCGCTCAGAAGAACAACACACAAAACTCTGTAGTGTCTGAGGAAAGTAAAACAGAAGGGCACTGTAGTTTCAGACACACTTAACACTAATGACTTAACAAAGATATCGTCTGTCTATGAAGCAGCTGTCATGTTCACAGAATTGACAAAGAAGTGTGCAGACACCAATGCTATTAAGAAACACATGGAAATCCCTAACGCATCAGCATTCTCGGAAGAGGTTGACACAGATGACATCTTAAGGAACAAAGAAAGACAAATTAAGGATGAGGAAGTTGTCACTTTAGTTTTTTCATCAGCTAGCGACAGCAACAAACACATTGTAATGGAGAATAGAGAGGCTACCGATGGGTGAATAAATTATCAAAAGAAATGGTGACTCCCCCCTTTAGCAGATTAGCTAAATCTTTGCGTAATTTGGGCATAAAAGTTATATTATTGGAAGTAGATGGTTATAGTTCTGGTTAATTTCCATTCAGGGTGTCCTACACAGCACCACTCTAGGTAAACCCTACTTTATGTAAAACCTGGGACATAGCACTCATTGGAATGTTTGTGATCTTTCCTGTTAAGTTGCATCATAAGTTATTTTAACCATTCCATATAAAGTCATGCATAAAAATGAATACACAGACACAAATAACATGTGTATCCAAAAACAAAATACAGATTTCGGCCTTATTTATTGCCTCTAGTTTTCAAAGGCAAATTTCTGTGGAAAACATGTACATTAAGGGTTGCCTTTCCTTAAACCTTTGTTTTTAAAAAAAAATTGGAAAAAACAAAAAGTCTTCCCTTCCATAAATAACCCAAGACTTTTATTTTGTTATGGCAAGGGAACGAAATAGAGAATAAACTATAGTTGGTCACCATGGGGTTTAAAGAAGGAATGGTTCTTCACCTGGGTGCCGTCCAGATCTCAGCACGTTGTGCTGCCTTGGAACTATTCGCACAACAGACCGCTACTGACCATTGTTGCTTCTGTTTTAATAAAAAAAATTTAAGGTGTTTACTGTTTTTGTTGCGATGTATATATTTATAAGCTATTAAAGTGTTATAATCCTACTACTTTGTTGGAGTGCTATATATTTTTAATGTGACACATAATTGTGAAGACTTTGATGTACAAAATGGCATTCCTGGAATCTTCCGCTTCAGGCTCGGTCCCACACACCCTTACAGTGAGAATCCCCTCCCCAATCACAATACAGGATCGTTATCAGATAGTAGGAACGCGTGTGGTGTGACGGATCTCATGGGGTGGGGGCCTTGATCTACTGTAACTCCTTTGAAGAGGGGTGATTCTTTACAGTTGGGGCCATAAACTACATCCGCAGGGCTAGGTGATAGCCTGGAACCGGCCTGGACAATCGGACACAGAGGAAGAGGAGTGTCAGAGGGTGCGGTAGTGAATAGGGTGAAAGGGTGGTGTCGGGCGGGCACAGGGTGTGATTCTCAGGGAAGAGCAGCGCAGATGGGGGGAGGTTTATGGCCCATGCATAAGACAGAGAGCGGGGGTGACCAGTGCTTGGGGGAGATGCTTGCGAGGGTGGGGAGCCATGCTGAGGATCGGCGGCGTTCAGAGAGTGGGTCTGGTCAAGGCATCTAAAATGGCTGCCGTGCACGACAAAAGTGTGGCATTGGAAAAAAAGCAAGATGGCGCAGACAATGTTTATCAATACGGATTAATTTATAACAATTATTTTTAACAATATATTTACTCGCAGTGTCAAAATGGCGGTCAACACTTCCTGATTTCCTTCGAATCAAACGTTAACAGAGGTCACGCAGCAAAAAAAAAAAAAAACGCTCACGCGCAGCCGCTGGAAGACAAGTATCAACATATATGAGCATTCTCAGCCACCCTCAGAAAACATAGGGGGTCAGGATACGTCTCCCATACCCCCTTATACCCATTTCTCACATTGTTTTTCCACCATCTTGTAATTTAATTAAAACGAAACACAAAATGGGGAATTCCCGTTTCGCGTCCCGATTCGCTACCCGGTTCGCGAACCGGAAAGCGCTTCTTCCGCAAAAAAATCAAATTTTTTTTATTTGCCCCACGGGACCCTTTAATAACCCCAACATCATTCCTAGGGGGTCAAGAAGGGTCTACCTTGCCTCCTTTCCTTAAATTCGCCCTTCGTTTTTCTCCTCTTCTTGTCTCTCGATCCTACCGAGAGACAAGATGGCAGCCGCACCGGACTGTTTAGAATGTTGACAGACGCCGGAGAGCCAATCAGCTTTGCTTCGCAAAGCTCCGTTACGCGAAAAGTTCGCGAACCGGAGCGCTACCCAGGACGCTGTCACAGATATATCTGTTTTTTAAAACGTTAATTTCTCAAAATCCACTGGAGCACATATATTGACACCCAGCAAAGGCACATCGGGCTAAGAGTCCCTACAATTTTTCCAAGTTTCGTGCAAATCCATTCAGCCGTTCGAGCTAAAAGTGAGGCAAACGCCCTATGGAAAAATGAATGGGAAAAACGTGTTTTGGGACCCCCCTTTTTTCTTGGCTCCCCCTTGACGAAACCCCCCCAAATTTTCAGGGGCTGCTCAGGAACAAAATGTGCCACTTTCCTGAAAATTTCAGCCTATTCCGTCCACAAACGCCAAAGGTATTAGGCATAGAATTTTCAAAAGTTCCATAGAGAAAAAATCCTAACTATATATACCTACTGGCGACCGCCAGTAGGTAATATATATATATATATATATATATATATATATATATATATATATATATATATATATATATATATATCCATATTCCACACAGATTCCAATATAACGTACGCTCTCAGGAACCACACAACAATCCAGGAGTAAACTTTAGATCTTTAGTTTATTCACACAACGCATTTCGGCGACTTGCCTTGATCACGTGTGATAAAAGTGTGTGAGTTAGTGTGCCATTATGAATAGTTACAAAATCGAAACAAAGGTAGGACTGCAGCCAAGTGTACAAAATAATGTTGGCCATCTTGTAACGATGTTTTAAACATTACAATCAAAATAACATAAATCATCATTTTAACATTTAATTGATCAGAAATATGATACACAATGGAGTCGTTGTTGTGATCTCCAATAGAACTGTCTCAACCAACAATAACTTATATACAGTTATAGTTCTATGAATGGTTTGAAAATGTACCATGGTCTGACAGTAGGCACCGGGGTAAAAATGTTCCAATCCTGGTTGCAAAGATTTAAAACAGGCACCGACTCCGTGGGATATGGTTCAAAGAGTATATTTATTCCAAACGACCAGACGCGTTTTGACAGACAGGTCCGCCTTGTTCACTACCTCTGAATTCACCTAGGTGAATGGGCATTTATATAGCAGTACATCTGACACACAAAGAGACCAGGTGAGTTGCCATGGCAACGAGTCGGAAGGTGATGGAAATAGAAAAGTTTGTGACTGTTAAAGTGCAAGTCATCATCATTACATTTCCTTCATGTAAATGAAAAATGCGTTTAAAATACTTTCGAGTGCGTTTTAAAACATACATCTGTCTATACCGTTCAAATATACACTTTATAGAACTTTCCCTATTACTCTGCACTTCACCACCCTGCATGTTATTGAGAAAGTGGACAAAGACAAAACACCAGGTTACTCCGGCATAAAGGTAGTGTCATGCGCGTGCATTCTGTAACAGCGAATTTTATGGTGATTCATTGACGTGTGTCTTGCGGGGTGGTGGATGTTGACCTCGCTATTGCAGTTTAACTCGTGTATCCCATTGTTATTGGGTTCATTATAATAATGGGTTTGGGTGCTCGTGTAGCAATTGCAGATTGTTGGCGCTGCATCTTGCTGGATTTATTGTGGGAAATATCGAGTTTGTAGAGTTGGTAGCACGTGTATCGCCCAACTGGGCTGTGATTCCGGTAAATTATCGGGTGGGACTTCTCATGTCGTTTTAGATATGTTTGGGGGGAGAGCCAAACAAGCCAACAGAGGTGCGGAGGGCATCACTTTCCTGGCGGACACCGACTCCTGGGGCCCAAACGCTGTAGTCTCGTCGCGCCGCACAGCTCCATCTCGCGGCCGGCGGCTGGAGACTACAGCTCCCAGGGAGCCTAGCGGCAACTTCCGGTTTACCGCTACTTGAGCGGGACGCTTCCCCGGCGGAGTGGGGGAGAGCCAAACAAGCCGACAGAGGTGCGGAGGGCATCACTTTCCTGGCGGACACCGACTCCTGGGGCCCAAACGCTGTAGTCTCGCCGCGCCGCACAGCTCCATCTCGCGGCCGGCGGCTGGAGACTACAGCTCCCAGGGAGCCTAGCGACAACTTCCGGTTTACCGCTACTTGAGCGGGACGCTTCCCCTGCGTCGCGGGACGAGCGCGGGCATCGCCGGGCGGAGCCCGGGCAGAGGGCAGGCCGTCTGTGGCCGTCAGGGGCCGAAGGAGGCCGGGCTGGGCCACATCGCTAACATCCAACATCCAAGATGGGTAAGAGAAAGAAACATACTAACATGGATGAGGGGGGAAAAATGCTAAAATGCCCAGGCATTCCAACTCTATCATGTCATACCTCTCCTCGGCTGTGGGGGCCCTAACGAAGGAGATTGCCAATGTGGAGCAAGAGTTGGCCTCTGCATTGATTTCCCCAAGCACCCCATCAACATCGCTTACAGCTGACGCCATAACTCACCCTTCATGCACCCCAGCTGGCGTACCCTTGGAACCTCTTGTGACCATTGCCAACCGCCCCCTCACGCCCAACCAGCTATTGGCCCACAACCCGCCCCACCTGCCTCATCTCCAAGTGCACAAACCCAGATAGCCACTAAAACTATTTCACGCAAGAGAGGGAAAAAAGCCAATAGCATGCCACTTACTGTAGACAGATCAGCCACTATGGAGGATAAACTGAAGGAAATATTTGTGGCGAGGATTGAACCATTGCTGGTGGGCATTTCCAAAGATATCGTGGATACTTTAAACACATGCCTGGAAGGATTATTGAAGAAATGTTCCCTCATTGACAGAATCATCCAATCGTTCCCCCCTAATTACATTCAAACGGGCGATGGTAAGCTTGATCAGACGAGAGTGAACAGGAACGCAGAGGGGTCTACATTTGTGACTAACCCAATAGGCGGAAACTTACCTAGCGATAATAGGCCTTGTGATCTTAGCACACCTCCTCAGCAAGTAACGACAAGTAACCTCAGCGTGGCTCCTGCCCCACTAGCACGGCCTGATAATACCCAACCACCCAGGAAAAGGGCCTCGCCAAGTACATATAAACTCCATCTCCCACCAGAAGCATCCCCTTTGGTTGCAGTGTTCATCGGGGTTGACCCACTGGGAGAAGGGGAAAGGGAATCAGCGGAGGAACTAATCACTAAAGTCAAGCGATGGAGTGGCGAAAAATGTTCTGGTGGAAACATAGCGGAGCTGATCATCCATGCAAGAAGGGTGGGATGGATTGGTAAACAACCTAAAACAACTCATGGCGACTGTGTGGTTGTCAACTTCTGCAGGGCGGATGTGGCTGATAGACTTTTCTGGGATGGCTCAGTAATTTCAACCAGGGATTGCCTTAGACCTGTCCCCTTGGGTTTTTTCTACCAACCACCACCTTTTCACAAACCCAATATAAACTATCAGGCCAGACGGCAGGGCAAAAGGCTAGCAGCGGCACGCAGAAATGCACACGAGTCCTCCATAAGGCAACCAGTAACTACCTTACCTAACCCACCCATCTTGATACATCATGACACTCAGGCAGCAACTTTGGTAGATGGGATAAGTGTGAGCTTAAGCAATCAGTTCTCTCCCTTGTCTGGCCTGGATGATATGGACTGACTAACGACAGAAGAGTCAACAACACCTAAGGAGGACGTAAGGGTTTCCATGGCAGCCACCAAGGAAGAAGAAGGTTGTAAAATCATCAGTTGGAACATTGCCGGAATTAGCACAAAAATGAGTGACAATGAATGGGTTGCATTTGTCTCAGACCACAACGTTATTGCCTTGCAAGAAACGTGGGACATGACATCTCGTTTTTGGTTGGATGGTTTTGTAGGCTTTTCAGTTGCGGCTTGCCCTAGTACTGCAGGCAGAGCGAGGGGAGGCCTCTTGACCCTTTTCTCTCTTGACCTCACTGGATCCCTAAAACAAATCAATTATGACTCTCCAAACTGTTTAATTGTAGAAAGGCAAACCTGCCCGTCAAAAAGTACTCTGTTTATTAATTTTTATAATTCTGTCAACAAGGAGTATGGTGGCGATAACATCTCAAAATTGGATGCCTTTTTTAACGTACTCAGCCAAAATACCCTTACCAGTTATGAATTTGTGTTAATGGGCGACTTTAACATCCACCCTTGTTATTTTGGTTGTACTACATTTGGAGAGTTGGAGACTTGGGAACAGGAGGGCCCGCACTTTGAACATACCAGGGCTGATGAGGATTTGGAGGACTTCCTGGCCAACTTTAACCTCCTTGAATTCCCAGCTGGGGAGGGGGCCCATAGAACACCGACGTTCAATGGCTCACCCACGGGGACTGTTATTGATTATATTTTTGTGACCTCTGCTATCCTTGAGTGTATTATTTCTTACCGCACTGTGTTATCCCCCTTTAGTGACCACAACCCTGTCCTTTTGATCATCGGCTGGGGGGACCCTATGGGCCCTAGGCCAGGGCAGATCAAACATGGACCTACCCTTCGCCCAACAGATCAAGGTAGGCGGCTGAAGTGGGGGAATGTGGTACCAGATGATTTTTACACCGACATTGGCCCACAGATCGAAGAGCAGATCAGGATCTGCCAAGATCCGACCTCACCAGGCCACGACACCATGGTTGCTTTCCAGTCAATATGCAACATAGTGTCTGACAACCTTATGGCCCCAAGGGGTAGGGGAGAGCCAAAGCCTCATAGATGGTTTGATTCCGCCTGTTCTAGGGACAGGGCTCTGGTCTCAACCTTGAGAAAAGAGTATAGGAAGGCCACTAAGTTTAGAAGGGATAGTATCAAACAGGAGGCGTGGGAACAATTAATTGACACCAATATTTTGCGTGACAGCAGGCAATTTTGGGCCGTAGTCAACCACCCTTATTTCTCGGACTCCCCCAACACATTGACTGTGTAATACCTGATGAGAAGTGGCTGGCCCATTTCAGCACTGTCTATGGCGAAACGGGCGACCTCTCTCATTTACAAAACTTTGCAGGTCTGGTGGCCACACCTCTACATTTTAGCAGCGGGGAGGTGGAAAAGGCAATCTGTGCCACTACAAAGAATAAAGCCCCCGGCCTAGACGGGGTACCAGCCGATTTTTATATACACTCACCCAAACTCTGGGCTGGTATCCTGGCTAACGTGTTCACAGCCGTAAATAGCTTGCCCCCCCCAAACACATGGGCCACCTCCACAATAGTGCCTATATTTAAAAAGGGCCAAAGGGATGACCCAGGGTGCTATCGGCCTATATCCCTTCTGGACTCTGCTATTAAAATCTTGGGCAGAGTCCTTTTGGCTAGGTTAAGAGATAGTCTGGAGGGGAGCGGGGGCTTGGCCGACATACAGTATGGTTTTAGGGAAAAAAGAGGCACGATAGAACAGTGCTCGAACTTGCATCTTTTGATCGCCATGTATACGGTGGCCAAGGAGGGGTCCTTGTATCTAGCATTCATGGACCTCTCCTCGGCCTTCGATTTGGTCAATAGATCCAAGTTATGGGAAATTTTAATGAATATGGGATCGACGCAGATTTGGTGGCATTTATAGCATCCTTACACCGGGACCTATTTGCCGCTGTAAGGGTAACTAAAGATGGCAGATGCACGTCACGTTTCAGTTCGTTGCGGGGAGTTAGGCAAGGCTGCATATTAGCTCCCCTGTTATTTACCATCTACATAAATGACCTAGGCAAGCATTTACTTGGGGCAGCAAGTGACGTACCGCGTGTAGGAGAAGTTAAGATCCCTGCTCTCCTATACGCGGACGATGCTGTACTCATGGCACGTACAGGGGTATGCCTCCAAAAACTGCTAGATGCATTTGGGACATTTATGGACCGGCTTGACCTGAGGGTTAATGCCTCTAAATCTCACACCATGGTCGTCGGTCCACAGGGGAAAAGGGCTAAGATGAAGACGAAAACCTTCTTTTGCAAAGGAGAGGTAGTCTCAGGAGTCCTTGTGTTCCCCTACCTGGGAGTTCTTTTTGATAGTAGGGGTACCTGGGGACCCCAGATACGTGCCAAAAGCCTAGCGGTCACAAGGACATCTATGGCCATTCTAGGTTTTGCCAAAAGGTTGGGTCATAGACCTATGAAGGCCATCATCAAGGTGTATAATAGCAAATCCCTCCCCGTGGCTTTATATGGCGCATCTCTATGGGGCTATGTGCGCCTGGATAAAATCCAGGTAGCAGAGAATAGATTTTTACGATCCGTTTTGTCCCTCCCCCAATCCTCTCCGTTTTTTTCTATCCACACGGAACCTGGTTTGGATCATGTTCAGGACAAACTGAGACTGGCACCGCTAACATATTGGCTTAATACTTGGCTAAATCCCGAATTAACGTTAAATCACATGATCATGAGGGATGTGATGAGCCTGGAGAATAGTCACACGATACCATGGCTGGCGTACTTGAACAAATCTTTTAACGACCTGGGACGCCCAGACTTATTCACTTCCCCCTCTGGCATTACAAAGCAGGATGTGATCACCACAAAAAAACAGTTCATGTCTAGGGTATGCCTGTTGCGAGAAGAATCAGAATTATCAAAGCCTTTTGTTAGAATGCATTATTTGTCACTTCAGTCATTTGCAATGGAGCCTTATTTATGTTTTGTCACAAACCCCTTTCATAGATTTTTGTTAACAAAATTTAGATTTAACCTTATTCATTTTTATTTGGGCAATTTTAACACTTGGATGAAACCTGAGTTAGCACCCCCTTGCACTTGTGACAATTTTTCAGTTCAGGACACTTTGCACTTTGTTATGTTTTGTGATTTCTTCTCTGCACAAAGAAAAAAATACTTGCTACCTGTCTTAAGAGAAGCTGGCTTCTCCCAGGTGAGACCAGCCATGCTATATTTAAAATCCCTAGGAAATATATGTATTACTTTCGCCATGGCCAATTTCCTTGTGGCAGCGACCAGATCCAGAAGATGTATGAACTTGCCAAACCAGTGTACATAACTCGCTTTTAAACATTTTTAATGAATACATTATGCCAAATTAACTTGTTCACAAAGAAACTGTTTAATCCTTTTTTAATTGTAAATAGTCTTGTTTTTATGTACTTTGTATGATTTTAACCAAATCGAATAAAGTTAATTTGACTGACTGACTGACTGATATGGTCCTCCCTTGCCTTTGGTTGGATCTATGAGGGGGAAATGAAAAAGTAAATGAATAAAAGTAAAAAATCGTAATGCACTAACTAGCTTGGAAGTAGTGTATTGTGTGAAGTGTGTATTTTATGTACAAGGTGAGGAGCTAAGTGTATATGTACAATTTTATGGTGAATTTTGATGTTAAAGAGGTGTGGGTTTTGTCTTTCTCTGTGCACGGGGATGCGCTAGTGGCTGTTTAAGTTACGTTCAGTGTTCAGATATGCACACTTAAGGCTTCATCCGCATTAAGTCCATTTGGGATTTTGCAATCTAGCATGATTATGTATTTGGATTCCAGTCTCCGTAGGATTAGCTGCCTGTTTCCTCCCCTGATGCTCTTTTTTACACTGTCAATGACAAAGTATGACAGGTCTTCCGCCTTAGCATTATGATATATATTGATGTGGCGTGCAACTGGATAAGTTGGATCTTCATTTGAAATGGCCCTGAGGTGTTGCAGGATTCTTATATGTACAGGGTGAATTGTGCTACCCACATATCGTTTGTTGCAGGTACAATGCAATACATATACGGCAAAGTCAGTTTTGCACGTGTAGTGCTCTTTTATTTCAAAAGGTGTTTTTCTGAGTGGCATGTTGACTGTCTTTGTGTTACACCCATGTCTACACGCCTTGCATTTGGTGCATTTAAAAAACCCTGTCTGTGCTTTCAGCCAGATGTTCTCTTTGTCTTGGGTTGGTGCATTGTTGGATCACGCCCTTCTAAATGTTAGTTGTGGTAGTTTTGCACATGATGGGGTCACTGCGGATGAGTGGCCAGTGCCTGTACAAGATTTTTCGAAGGTTGGCATGATATTTATTGTACCCTGTGATTAACCTGGGGGCGGCAATTCTCTCTGTCTTGGGTTTTGGGAAGTCGGCCTTGCTTTCATGAAGCAGATCCTCCCTGGTGTGTGCTGCACTCTTCCTTTTAGCCTTCTCCAATGTTTTGTTATGGTACCCTCTTGCGCTCAGTCTTTCAAAAAGGCTGTCTGCACTGGTTAGCAAGTCCCTGTGTGTGCTGAAATTCCTTTTCATTCTCAAGCACTCTGTGTAGGGAATGCTTTCAGTTAGGCTTGATGGGTAGAAGCTTAGGGCGTGCAGAATTGCATTTCCTGCTGTTTCTTTCCTAAAAGTGTATGTTTGAACCTAATACTCGTCATGGTATAATTCTAAATCTAAAAATAAAATTTTCTCCTTGCTTGTAGTACAGGTGAATTTGAGATTTACTGTATTGCTGTTGATGTTATTGGTAAATTCTAAAGCACTTTGTCCAGATCCTCGCCAGACAATGAAAATGTCGTCAATGTAGCATCGGTATCCCACTACATTGTTGGCCATTATGGACTGGTATGTCGTCATGAGTACTTGCTCCTCCCATCAGCCCATGGTTCGTTATATCCGGAAAGTAAGAATCCGGGGTGTGGGATTCTTCTGGGAGAGAAAGCGTTGTGCAAGGTTAGGGCGGAAAACAACTGATTCATTAATTTGGGCGTTAGTGCAAAGGGGTTAGGCTTACCAGGGGTTAATTACACGTTTCAAGGGTCCAGGGGCGGAGAAGGATCGTTCCGCTTGTACCTTGTGCGCCGGAAATTGCCGGGAGCGCCAGATCGCGCTGGGGTCCTGGAACCAGGGGGGGAGCCGGATCAGTCGGCAATGCTTGACTTCCTGGATTCTTACTTTCCGGATATAACGAACCTCCAGCGCGCTCCTAATTGAGCATGCCCAGTATTATTCTGGCTAAAGAGGCTTAAAACTAAAAAAGGCAACCATTGCTTTGTCCTGATGATGGACCCCATTATTTAGCAAGGGGGTCCGAAACGTCGTCGACCCACTGTGTACCATATACGTTTGGAACTCTCAATGTATAATTATGTAATGGTACCCACAAGTAATTCTCTGTTCAAAATTGGAATTTTACAGAGACTGTTGGTTTTGCCTTGCAAGCCCTTTGTGTATGTTGTTGTCCATGTATGTTCGTGGTTGGGTACAGGCTTGTGCCCCACCTACGTGATTTGTTGAAGGTGTTAATACGTTTGACATTTTTTTGACTGAAATATAAACTTTGAAAACCTCTGCCCGGCTGGGTACGTTTTCACCAATATAGTACTGACTGAGTCTATATTCATTGGCACTTATCTAGTTTCTTGCCAGGGACCATTGTTGTGTTTATAGCACAATCATTTATAGCACACATATTTACAACATATACTCCCAGTATATACAAAGCAAGCCAATAGGAAAAGTTGGAAAACAAGCTATCAGGTGTCTCAAATACGCCCCTCTTTCAAACCCTGTGTGTCACCCCTCTCCACAAATTAATCAGTGCTAGAACCGACATTCCAATTTGCAGGTGGCAGGACTTATTTGTGTGCCTCAAAGGATAGTTGTGTAACAAGAGAATACGAGGAGAGAATAGCGAAGGCCAGTCGGATAAGATAATGTAAGGAAAGAATAGGAGAAGCCAAATAGTCAGTCGAGACAGGGATCAATCAACCCAGACATGGATTAGTAAACTCGGCCAGACCCTGACATCGGTTTCGTAAACAAGGGCAGGAGGTTACTTTTTAACAGAAGAGACACGTAGCAGCTGGAAAAGGCAAAAACACTCCGTTCGCCGTGCTGCCTGAGTGAGGGCAACACAAAATGGCAACAAGATACAAAATGGCAGCTAAATACGGGGCAAAGTCGGAAACCGAAGAACCTCAGACCTTCCTTTTGCCATTACTCAGGCAAAACACAAAAGGACTCAAGTTAATCTGAGTTGATGTCAATGGCCATGAGGTCGTCGAGCTGTTGCTGGAACATCATTTTAATGTTCTCTGTTTTCTGTGACACAGGCCTTGGGACACACATGATGGCACAAAGACTGCAGATGGCAGGGCCACACTGTAGACAAAGACAACAAGAGAATATGATGGCCAAAACCATTCCAAGGAAGGTTAGTATCTTCCATCCCCAAGTGGACAGTAGTCCCCAAAACTATCCTATCACAGTCCAATCTCCTGTGTCCTGGTGTATAGACTCGGAAATTACATGCAATTTAGAGATGGCTTGGCATACCATAGGGGCATTATCAGGAATATAAATGTAGCGACTAGATCCGATTAATTTACAGACTTCTCCATTGTAGTGTAGTTCCTATTTTCCCAATAGGCTCTGCGCATTGGAATAACATAAACAGCAGTTTAGACGTAGGACTGAGGTCGACTAGGTCTCTAATGAATATGTTAGACTTAATTAGGTATGCCAGCTAGCTCAGAGGTCACTAGAAACTTTCTTGAATGAACAGGGAGGAATTAACTTCCCTGATTAGACAAGAAGGGATTAGTTTCTGACAACCGCATAAACATGACAACTTTGCTCCCTCCAGAATAAGGAGTATATCTCCAGAGTTGTGTGAAAACAATAGATAGCTATTTCACTCAGTCAATCGTGCATACTTAGTTTCACCAGAGTGCAGAGGAATAGAGAAAAAATAGAGAAAAAGTTGTAAAAGGTGTTATTTATTGAGCAGTCCTCTTTCTCATGCAAGAGAAGTGAATTGCCACAATTGCAATACTTGTCATAAAGTAAAGTGCGTACAGTAAAAGGAGTATTATGAAATAATACTGTAAAAGCCTTGATATGGTTTCTGAGCCATATGATACTTAAAACGGATAAAATATATACAATTACATACAATGATAAAAGTTGACTGAACCTACTCAACTGGTGCTTCTAAATACGTCTACCCCAGTGTACCTAACCTAAGCCTAGTACGTGGGAAGGAGTAAGGGAGTTGCAGTTTAAGTTAAGTTAGTTTTGCCAAGAATCTGAATCAAGAATTCTCTAAGGGTCTAATCAGCTCTGTACCTTGGTTTTAGAATGAAGGAGGTCTTGTATCTCGTTCTTAGGACTCGATCTCCCAGTCACCCGCAAGGGTGACTGGAAACACTGGAGCTAGATTTTCTCGGCAGGAGAAAAGACAGCGTCTTTCTCAGTACGTCAAATGGGAGGGACGGCTTCCTTCGGCACTCGCATCAGCTGGGCTTTGGGTAAGTAGATAGCCGCTCTGCTCCAACCCAATGTGTGTTGCTTAAGGCAAATGCTGGTATATTTATACCTGGAAGGTGCTATGTTTGACGTAAGGTTGGACATAAGACGTCAATAAGAACCGTCACTAGGAACTGGCAGTTCTTTCAGACTCGCAGGAGTTCTAGGACAAATCAAAACAAAAGTATGGGGAATTCCCAGGTTGCTGGAGGTTTGGTTTGTTTAAAGAATTTGTTGTACTTTCGAGGAGTCTAAGGAAGTAGCCTTGCCGTATTGGACTGCATTGGCTATTACTAAATATAGATATGATTCTTATGCCTTTATAAGGTATGATTTGTTATAACCACATAAGGGCATAAATCTGGGATATTTAATTAGGGTTCTAGATACGTTCACAACACCCACTCCACGTATAATGTCCATCATTACTAAATACTAAGCAATATATTAACATATAAGTATGCATGTGTTTTCCAGCCCACCCCAAAATACATCAAATGCATTTGAAATGGTATAGATACACGAAATGAGTATTATACTGTACGCTTTTAAGCAGTGGTATCATTCAGATAACATTTTGTTCATATAGAATGTTGACTGAATGAATCACGAAAATTACATTCATGAAATGGCTCTTAATACAGAAAAAAAGGTCGAGACCATTTCATCACATATTTAGCCAAGATTGTACATGTGCTAGAGGCTGATTCAAAATATTGTCTTTAGAGTCTCTAAGAATAGAAGTTATGTTCTCTAAGAATAGTTCTACATTAAGCAGAGTACCTTGTGCCAAAAAAGGTAAATATTTTGGAAATTGGGAAAAAATAATTTTGCTTTCAAGGTAAAAAATAGTTCCAAATGTTTTCAGTAGTATTGTTTATAAAAACTGAAGGCCGATTTCAGAGTCTCGGAACGCTGTGTGCTCGCTATTTCAAATATTATTCTCGTTGTTAGGAGAGAACATTACCTCAGATAGGCCAGCAAAAAACGCGTCTTCCACAGTAGGTGAAAGTTGGCCCAACTCCAAAAAAGTTGAAATAGTGCATATATGCTATGCATTGCCATCATCGGTGTCTAGATCAGCAATGGTCACGGAAGGTTGTACCTGTGTGGTGCTGCTTTCATCTCATACTTCACCGCCACCTAATCCTAATGGTGAAGTCTCAACGAATGCCGTCATCAGAATCGGTAGCAGCTGGGGACAACACGTTGCATGAGTCGTTACCGGACAAAGCAAAGTATCGATATCCATTGGTACTGCTGATGATAGTGTAAGACAGACGTCCAACACGCATTCTTCACCGCATAGCAGACATCGAAGCACAGGTAAGATGCAATTTTGCCAAATTGGTCTGAACGAAAGAAACCAGGTAGTATTCAGATCTCTTAGCCGGGCCAATCCGAGGACCTTAGTGATACGGTCGCGGTATTGTATTGCTAGGATCGTTTCTTCCATCGTAGCCTGAGTTTTGTCTGTGACTTGGCTTGCCATATCGGAGCAGAAGGAACAAAAATCAAATTCATGCTACGAGTCCCAAAATAAGAGGCAGGCCACCGAAAAGAGAATGCACAAAATTCGGGAAGATGCCCAGAACTGTTTCAAAGGGTGCTAACAGTCCCGAAAAAATTGTTCTAAATAACGTGCGATGCCACTGGTATCTGACATGTTTAAGATTTGGCGTAATATTTCTACGAAATGCACGGGGCAATTTGTCAATAATAGGGTATGTATCTCTGCCGCTGTCCTTGCAACTTGCAGCTCATACGTTTCTTTGGACGAGGTTAAAGGCACAGTTGTTTGTAAAAGAATAGACTTCATTCTGCTTAAAGTATCAATTCTAATAGAAGAGATATTCACAGAAGGCCATATTGCTGCCTTCATGTCTGGATTGCTGTTTGGATACAATACTTGCATACAACAAATGACCCTGGAAGTGACGCTCATGAGATAGGGTTTTCCTGGCATCATGCCACAACAGCTGTGGTCACTTAATATAACATAGCTACCGTTGGAAAGTTGTCTGAAAAAGGGCTCTATCTGTGTAGCGGGGTGCCGTGCAGATGACATGAAAGGTTGTTTGATGAACCTTCGCAGGCTCCATGCAAGTTAATACCTTGACACAGAAGTGTACCGCTTAGTGATTTTTTACAATTGTTACCACTAAGAAATACCTCTTTTTTCCCTTCACTATGACATTTATGTGTAAAAGGTAAATTCCAGGTTGATTTGATGTATCCTTTACCCAACCTTTCATACAGGCCTGCTGGTATATATTTTTGGCAGTCTTGAAACTGAAAAGTTGTTATCGGTATTGTAATGGTGACATGTATTATCCATTCAATGACAGGTCTTTCTGATATTGTCAATGGTAATCTCTCTAGTTTTTCAATGCTCAGCACCGTATAGTCTGCTCCTTTTTGTGCCAACGAGATTACGAGATTTGTCTATCAGTAAGGTTAAAGATAGAAAATAATGATATTATGTTGATTAGACGCCATGGCACGTGGCCTGAACTGAGGTTTTGTAACGTCCAGCCTAGCTGTACAATAGAACGCAATTGGGATTGACCATGTTGTAACATTAGCATATCCTGTTCTATTATATCAATAGCAGATGATACAATGCTGTCCAGTGAATACATTCTGGAGGACAGAGTCGTTAACCCATTGTCCACCACAGAAAGGGATTTTTCCAAATTAATACGATCAATTTCTCGTATTTTTCCCGCAATTTCAATTTGTGTTACTTTCCAAGCTTCATTGTAAGCTGCGTATATACCGGTATATATGAAACGTTTTTGACGCTGTTTTGCGAGGTCCCAGTAAGAAATCTCGCAAGTCAGCACCTTCTTTAAGTAAAGTTAAGTGTTGCTTAATTTCGAAAAGTGTGGATCTCTGTAGCCAATCGAGGCATAGTTTTCCTACACTGTATGTTGTAACTATCCCTGGATGTTGTCTCTGGGAATATCTTGGGTCTGGCCTGTTCTGTTTGAACCCCTGTATTTTGTACAGGAATCTATCTTGACAGTTATTAGTGTCTGTGGGCCAGATCAACCATTTGTTCTAATCAGGAATTGTTCTGTTTTGTTTCAAAATATAGGTCACGTCTAACCCCTATCTGTAGTGGTGTTTCTATCAGGCATAGGCTTTGGTATAGACGGGTTGTTTAAATCTTTTATCTTGGCTAAACCAAGACATATTGTTTGTTGAACGGTTTCATTCAGGAACAATATTTGTTCTGAGATCATACAGGCTCTAAACAATGATTGTAGACTTTATACCTGCCATTCTTTTGTACCCCAGATGGTTTTTGTCTCAATGTTGTTTTTCCAAAATTCAAAACCAAATGTAGACATTTTTTCATAACATTTCTCAGAATAAATCAGTTTAGTATTTGTCAACATGTTTTTCCCTCCTGTCTTATTTAACATTTTGAAATAAAACGTTTCTGGATTAGTGTAATGAAACCCTGAGAAGTATGGAAACTTCTCATAAAACGTTTCCGAACTGCCTTTTGGCGGGGTTGGACAATGTTCCCACTGATTATAACTGAAAACATTTCTAGGATTTGTAGATTTATGCAGATAGTGATGCCCAAAGTGATTGTAATAATACATTTCCTCATAATACGACGAACCCTGTAAATATTCATGTTCTGTAAATTTTGCTGACATTTCTAAATCTGACATCATGTTATTAATATTTTCAAAGTCCCAATCATCAGAGAAAGTACTAGGTGATACAAAGTCACTTAAGGAGATCTTAAATTGGTGTGGATATTTCAAGAGCTCAACCGGGCCATAAATTTCATAGTCAGTTTTGTCCCATGCTATACCACGAGGTATAGGGATGGCTGTGATGTTTACTGATGATAGATCTCTTTTTTCGATGTGAGAGGATCTGTGTGGTTTCAGGACCAAGTTGATGTTCTGACTTGCTGTGTCCATTGTACTATATTTTCCATCTATAAATCTACCCAAACTTAAAACCAAGATGAGCCATAGAAGGAGGAAAAGTACACCTAACACAATCCATAATTCAATCCATGGTGAAGTTAGATATGTTTCTCTGAGTTGATGAAAGAGTTCTGTAATTTTTTCTTTGAATGTTTTTGTTGCTGGCTTGTCTCCATGTTCACTTGTATCATCGGAAAAGTCATCAAAGTTGATAAAGTAGCCAGATGCAGTACTGCCAATTGGTGGAATTGCTTCCGGATTTCCATTGATCTTTGGATTTTCTTTTGTTACATTTGTATAGTCCGAGGCTACATCGTTGTAGACAGATGTTTCTTGATGAACTGTTGCTATTTGGGTTTCAAGAGGCACAAGTTCCATGGCTTTGTTGGATAGTCCTTTATTATTCACTGAAGGTTTGTCAAATGTGATTAGTCTTTCAGTTTGAACCTCTTGGATTGTAGCAAGATTTGGTCTTCTGCTATTTCTCGTGAGTCCACTGGGCCTACTACTTATTATTGGCCACATGGTTGTGGTGTCACCAGGTCGATAGATTCAACTCGGTTCTCCTTTTTACCAGCAAGGGGCGGTAGTACTACTGATCTTGTTCCGCTGACAGCTAAGACCGGTACTGCTTTTCTGTAAGAAGGCCCAAATTCCTTCTTCACCGCGATCTTCTCTCTGACCAGATCCCCAATCTTTGGAATCCAGACAGGTCTTGCTGGGACAGGTGTTTTTTCTTCAGTGGATGTTGGCTTTAGCTTTTGATATCAAAGTAATTTTTTTTTTCTCCACTGAAGTCTGACAATCCAAATCCTGTATGATCATTCTAGTACCAAATATAAGTTCGTACAGACTGATACCTCCTAGAGAATTTCTTAGCATGTTATTAAGACTACGTTGGACACTTATTAGATGTTTGACCCACCCGTCACCCAAACCTAATACCCTCGCTGTTATAGATTGCTTTATGTCACGTTTTTTTCTCTCCACTACCGCATTTCCCACGGGATGGAATGGACTAGAATTCCGCAATGCAATACCCATGCTGGCCATGGCCTTCTTGTAAGCCCAAGAGCTAAATGTAGGACCCTGGTCAGAATGTAGAACTCTGATTGCGAATGTGCCGATAAAGACTCGCAAATCTTTTATAACAGTTCTGGCTTCAGCCGAGCGCTGGGGCCACATCCAAATGAATCTCGTGCAGGAATCCACTGCCACCATGATATATTTACAGTTGGCATCCCTTTGTAAGGGACCACAGTGGTCCAGGTAAACACATGCTAATGGTTGGTCTGAGATTAGAAGGTGCGTCTGTGCTGGTCGTTTCACTGTTGATACTTTCCTTTTTTGGCATTTTTGACATTCTGGAACATAGTTCCTAGTCTGTTTTCACATGTGTGGCCACCAATATCTCTGTTTTAATAATGATACTGTGGCGGAAACACCAGCATGTGTAGAAGCGAGCCCTTTGTGTGCCACTAAAATTAGTCCTAACCTATGTTCCGTGTTTGGAATTGCTCTATCCCCCACTCCAGGGATTTGAGCAAACGGAACGTTGTTTGCATCAGTTTTGTATGAGTACTTTACTGGAAAGCCTTTCGGGAGTGTCTTCCCACGGTCTTTTACTGAAGCACTGACAGCTTGCATTATCTCGCTGTCTATTTTTGTTTTTGAGTAATGGCAGCTACGGAAGTCGTTTGTACAGCTGCTTTCGCGGCCTCATCAGTCAATGAATTCCCCGCAAGGTGAATGCCATCACGTTGATGACTCATTGTATGAATCACGTGAGTCTTTTGTAGTTCTTTCTGTAAAAGAACTACCTGTTCCCAAAGCATTTAATGCTTGATTGTGCCACCTTTTGCATCTTTGTAGTTGTTTTGAACCCAGTTCTGCAAGTATTTATTGTAAGACTGGACACAGTAATATGAATCGCACACTATTAGTGCGGGGAAATCGCGATCGGTATTTTCAAGTGCTATCTTAAAAACCTGTAGTTCAGCTCGCTGAGTTGTACAGTCTCCGAGTGATTGAGTTTTAGTGACCAAAGGTTTAAATTTTCCTTCATGCCAACGACCTTTAACAATTGCGCACACAGCATTGCAAATTTGTTTTTCCACAATGTAGTGTTGTGCAAATCTGTCCATGTAGATTGCACAGGTGTACTGTTCGAGGGGCAGAATTTCAATTGACAGAGGGCATTCATGTTCGTATTCCAGATTTTCTAGTTTTTTCATTTTTGGATCAAAAGCGTGTTTCACGTCTTCTGTAGCAAGAGGATTTTCCCATTGTATCTATTTTGGATCTAGAGCTATAGCATTTGAAATGCATGGTCTTGTTACTGCCTCAAGGGCTGATACGGCTGTTAAAACAGATATCCTTTTTCCTTGGGCTAGGGCTCCTTCTTTTGCTACAGCAGTTTGAACCGCATTTAGAATTTTTTCAGTAGAACTGAACTTCATTTCAGCTTGTGTGTAAAAGTGTGATTTGTCAGCTATTGGTACCGTTTCTCCCTCATTAGAGGTCAGGTATGTGAATCCGCATCTTCCTGGGATGACTCGGATTACAAGGTTGCGTTCGTTTGCGCTTGTTTGCAGTTTTGTTTTAGTTATTGTTAGAACTGGCTATTTCTGGTAGGCTAAGGCTGACGCCATAGCCAGGCAGAAACCACCATTCTAGTCAGGGCAAGGAAGTCACACGCCAAGATAACCTCTGCTCACCCCCTTGGTAGCTTGGCTCAAGCAGTAAGGCTAAACTCGGAGGCAATGTGTAAAGCATTTGCGCCAGCGCACAACAGCAACAACATACTAGGCACACCACAGAAGAGACTCCACACAAGGTTATTATAAAAATAACTTTTGTATTGTAAAAACACATCAGATAAAATCACACATATACATGGTGCCAACTGGCACGGGCAATATTCACAGGGATTATGTACACAAGACAGGGCCACATGGGCGCCTGTCAAAATCAGATATAGAACTCCTAGATAAAATGTAGAATATCAAATCACTTCTAGAATAAAGAATAAATGTAACATAAAATAATAATCAAAGATAACCACCAGTAACCACTGGTAACAGGAACCAGGACCTTACTAGGACCACCTGTACTAAGAAAGAAGAACCACCTAAGTATCACACAGCATTAGGGGTCTAAGAAAGAATACATTACTCATGATGTAATAACCCTACATTCAGAGGAGTAGAAAAGACAACCACCTAAGAATAAACACATTTAGGGGTATAAACCAGAACACCTTACCCATGATGCATGAACACATTCAGAGGAGTAATAAGGAGAAACACATGATGACTAAACATTCAGAGGTGTTAAGAATAGAGCACATGATGCAATAAAATCACATTCAGGGGTGCAGCGCAAGAAGACACATGATGACTAAACATTCAGAGGTGCAGCGCATGGAAAGGAAGACACATAATGCATAAACATTCAGAGGTGCCTAATAAATCAATAGCGCAAAAACTCACACAAGCAATAACTATTAAAAAGCATAGAAATCACATTGCGCCAACACTACATAAGCCACTACCTGTGGCAGTCCCTAGGCCAACTGGCCTTGATGGGGCAAAGATGCCCTGGGTCCAATGTCAGGGCGCGCTGCCATGCAGCGCCAGTCCAAAGTACAAAAGCCTAAACGTGGCAGCTGCCCACAAAGTGCTGGGCAACTGTGTACTAACAAGCTGTGGCAGGGCTCTCAGTAGCCCCTAGAACAAATCTGCGCCACCTGAGCCACACAGGCTCTAAAACAAACATGCCCCCAAAGCGTTGGAGCCCTCAGGCTCTGGCCACAACAATGCCCCTTGAGCCCAGCAGGCCCTTCAAAGAAATATGGGGTCGTTGGAGCCCCCCCTCTGGGGCTCGACGTCCTGAAAAATTGCCCCTCTGAGCCTCAACAGGCTCTCTTCAGCGTTGGGGCGACCCACTGCCATCCGGGGCCGCCCTGACTCTCCATTTACTTCACCAAATGCCCCCCAGAGCCTCTCAGGGCTCTAAATACAATAAAATGGGGCGGGGAGCCTCTCCGGGCTCTGTGCACGTTGGGGCGACCCACTGCCAACCGGGGCCGCCCATGAAGCCTTCATGGCTTCCTGCTGGCACTCTGCAACGTTGGGGCGGCCCACTGCCATCTGGGGCCGCCCTTGAAGCCTTCGTGGCTTCTCTTCATCGAGCGCGAGCTCGCGCTACTGCGGGAGAGGGGCGGACACCGACAACGTGTCCCGGCGCCCCTCCCCTGCTCTGCCCCACTCCGCCCGGCCCCAGCCCAGACTCACCGGGCCTCGGGGCGGCTCCTCTGGGACGGCGGCTCTTCTCTGCTGGCGGTGGGGGCAGGCACCGACAATGTGCCTCGCGCCCCCGCCACTCCTCTCCTCACTCCGGCCTCCTCCTCAGATGCCGCCGGGCTCCCTCAGCTCATGGGAGCCCGGCCGACCCGCCGCAATACGTCCTCTTCTCTCCCTTCGCCTCGCGGTCGCCATTCCTCGGCACCCGGGCTGCGGGGGCGGGACTTCCGGCCGGCCGCGCTGGGATTGGCCGGCCGGCCATCCACTTCCGGGTCGCTGCGGGCAGCGCAGCGGCCCTTCTCCTTTAGGCAGGCAGGCGGGGAGGCATTTAAAATATCGGTAATACCGAAATGAAAATAAAAGTACAAATAAGCGAGGTGGGCACTCGCAAGTAATTAATCCAATAAGCGGGGTGGCACCCGCCAATCCTCACGCAAAATGCGTGCAACGAAATGCTCGAAATGCAGCCAGGAGCGCTCTCAAGCGCTAGGATCCCAGCACAGCGCTCCCAGGCGCCAAAGGTCCCCAGAGCAGACCCCTACAGCAAGAAGGGTCCACAGAAAGCTCAAGAAGTCCAGCAAAAGTCCTTAAAGATGCAGCCAGACAGGGGGACAGCCAGGAAGAGTCCCCCAGCAGTCCATCAGATGTCCAGGAGCTGGGCAGAGCCCAGGGATTCCCCTGAGCCCCAGCAGCAGCATGCCCCTGGCAGATTCAAGTTGAAAACAAGAACATTTTGGAAGGGGGCACAGCCCCTTCTTATACACAGAAAATCCTTTGAAGTCCTTTGAAGTCCTTTGAAGCAGGCAGTGTGAGAACCAGCTGGACTGGTTTAGAGGGAAGTACCCTTCAGTATCAGGGACAGAGGTGTCAGTCGCCCAGCGGGAGGTGGAGCCAGCTTTGTAGTCACACAGGAACAGCCCTTCACTATCAGGTGCTAATCTCCTTCCACTTCCCTGGCAGCAGATGCTGCCTTTCATCCATGGGCTGACTCAAGACAACCTCCTGGGCTCTCCAGACCCTGTCATCCTCAAACCAGACAGTCAATCCACAAGCAGGCCCAGGCACTCAGGGCCAGGCTCACAAGCCAATCACACGCTAGGACCAACTTACACAAATATGCCAACCTCCAAAAGTAGTACTTCCAGACTAGACACAGCCATGTTGCATACATCATTTTGCAGCATTCACTCTCACGAGTTGATACATACCAAACTCGCCCCTGCACTCCCCACACATCAGGAACTACCATGGGCATACATACTCCCCATTCATTCCTATGGGAGGGCAGGTCACTCACCACACATACAGAGAGCTCATGCACTTTACACTGTACCACAGTGAAAAAGTGCGCAGAGGCCTAAAATCACCAACACCAGGTTCCATCAATAGGCTAGGAAAACGCAAAAAGTCTAGGGGTGAACCTGCCTAATGGGCCGGGTCCAACAGTTATCATGTCTGTCTGTAATGATCCTAAAATTTCTGTGTGTTTTTGAGTCCAATTAATTGGTTTGAAATCCGGTTGCATTAGTTCATATAGAGGTTTAACCCTCTCTGCATAATTTAGAATATATGTTCTTCCGAAATTCAGGAAACCTAGAATATATTGTAAGTTTTTCAGCGTTTTTAGGAGCTTGGAGTACTGCACACTTCTCTAAGAAGTTGTCTGCTAGGCTTTTACCTTCACTTGATAATTCATATCCTTAAAATAGGACAGTTAGATGGGCAATTCGTGATTTTTTAAAGTTGAATTTGTACCCTTCAGCTGCGTACCCAAGTATTATGGTGTTCACTCTTTTCAAGTGAGTCTCCAGGTCATCGTCTGTAAGATAGATGTCATCGGCATAGGATAATGCCTCATCATCATAAATTTGTAATAACTCTGTTACCCTAGCTGAAAATAATCCTGGGCTATTCTTGAATCCCTGTGGGAGACGACAACATTGTTTTTGGGTCCCCATGCTGGAGAAAGCGGTCAAATATCTGCTATCAGGTGCTATGTTTTGACAGAAGAAACCATTTGAAATATCTAATGTCGTTTTATATTTCTTGCACACGATGTTATTCATTAGTGCTGCACTGTGTGAGTTTTGTTCTGCAAAAGTTTTATATTAAGAGTTTAAGTGTCTGTAGTCCAAAACTAGACAATATGAACCGTCTAGCTAGGAGACAGGAAACAAAGGATTGTTCATTTGTGAGGTGCATGTTTCAATCACCCCCTAATATTCAAGTTGATCTACAATTTCTCTTACTTGTTTTTTAGCTTCTTACTTAACAGGATACTGCCTCTGTGCAGTAGGTTGATTTTTCAAATGAATTTTATGGTGAGGAGAATCCTCATCCCACCCTACATGATTTTTATATAATGCAGGGGCCTGGGCCACTGCCCATTTTCTTGAAAATGTGTATTTTTTATGAATTGGAATGTGATTTGAGAAGGCAGGCATAATCATTTCTTCGCCATGTGGGCACTCCCTGACATACTCTGGTGGCCAGTCCCTTTCTGCTAGAAGGATATCATAGCCTTTAGATAGATTCTCCCAAAACAGACCTTTTATTTTCCTAGTTTTATCTCCGTCTATACGTAATGTTTTTTCATATAGTTTATTGAGCACGCTCAGTCGGGTGTCTGCAGTTTCCACTTGAATGTATTAATTCGTGTCCACTGTCTCCAGAAGATGTATCAGGATCTTGCGAGCTATGTCACTTCCGTTGCGCTGTATAGCATTGTCTGGGCCCACTCTCCGTTTTTCAGTTGTGTCCCCAGGATTCTCGGCATGTTTTATTTTAATACTGGCTACCTTCTTTCTGGGAAATTGTAATTTTTTACTTTGATGAGCAGGTTCCTTGTCTTTGGACTTGACGTGCTCTTCTTTGTGTTCTGACCGTCCTCTTCTTTCCGATTTCTTTGAGGAAGTCTGAAAAGATCGAGAGGGACGTGTATCAATATCTTGATATCTGTCAGGTTTTTTCAAATTATCCCTATTTCTAAGGTTGTATCTTTTTTCAGAGGTCTCCCGTTGTGGAGACTTGCCCCCCCCTTCTAGAGATCTATTTCTTCGTTGGGGAGACCTTCCTCTGGACTGAAACTGTTTTTCTCTGGGAGAGGTTTGTTTATTACCCTCCCACTTCTTCTTTTGAGAATTTAGATTATTGTTAATGAAAGTCTTTTCAGGATTTTCAATTAGTTGGGGTTTTAATGGTTTACCACCCAAGCTATCTCTACCTCATTCTTCATAGGATTTTTCAATTATTTTAGCAAGTTCAAAAGGTTGGTCTGCAATATCTGTCTCTTTCAATTTTTGGCGGATCGCCACACATGCTGCTTCTCCTTTTATGTTGGCTAATGATATATAGCCGAGACCTGCTTAAAGTCTTTCAGTAATTTCATACCCAGAGTTAAAGCAGGTTCTGGACCGTATTCATTTTGAATCTGTCTGAGGAACATCTGGTATAACGCCAAAAGACAGAACACCATGTGTTTTTGTATAGATAGAAGCAAAAACTGTGCCCCAAGTGTCACTGTCCTCCACATGTGGTGTGATCCCCATTGGGAGACAGATAGTCAGAACTCTGTGTTTTTCGTGAGGGGTAGTATCAGGAAATACTGCCTCTATCTGAGTGAGTTTTTGAGCTAACCAGAATGGAATTTGTTCCCGTTTTGCGGGTGTTTTACCAAGACATGATTTATATTCTGTGGTATAATTTTATTTGTGTTCACCTGTTGAGGGTTTTTTTGTGGAATTTTAATTGCAGGTTGGACTGTTGAAGTCGGCATGACATATTGGACCAATGGTCTATGTTTTTTAATTAGTTGTTTTACCTGAACTAAAAGTTCTCTGTCTGACATTGTTTCAATGTCGGGGTGTGGTGTGTAGCTGGATAGAACCGGCCATGTGGCTCCTGGTCTACCTAATGGACCGAGCCTGGTAATGTTATTTTGATGTTTTAGGGTGCCATTAAACCAGAGCAGGTGCTCTTGGTATGTTAGTGGAATTTTAACTTCCTCGAAAGGAGAGTATTCCTCTGGAACTTCCTCTATTTTGTAGTAGTGGAACTCATGTATTACAGCATGTGCTGCTGGAAATTTATCCAGGAATAGAATACTTCTGTCTGCCGAAATTCATGTGCCTCTACCACAAATACGACTGTACCACCTCTTGATGTTACTCCATTTTCTATAAGTTTTATAGTTATGGTTTTTCTTATATTGACCGGGATGATTATTGCATCAGGGTCGTTATTTTGGACAAGTGTGTCGTCTGCTACGAGTTGAGCTGCTAGTATAGCTCTCTCCCTTTCGTCCTCACTGTCTGACATTTTTACTGACAGAAATTGTGCAGAGCAAGTTTTGAGGAAACAAAGATTAGGTACACAATATTTTGGAACACTGTATCCTTCAACGTTGACTAAACCGAAAACGAATACATAGGAATCTCTTCCTACTAAGTTTCCGTGGATATTAACCTTTCACCCACTCCAGACGTCTATTGGAGTTTTTACGCGAAAAAGGGGTCTGTGTGAAAAAGCACGACTGAGTTACTCTAGTATCTTGCATTAAATTATCGCCTTACCAAAAGTTGGGCGCCATGTAGTGTAGTTCCTATATTCCCGATAGGCTCTGCGCATTGGAATAACATAAACGGCAGTTTAGACGTAGGACTGAGGTCAACTAGGTCTCTACTGAATATGCTGGACTTAATTAGGTATGCCAGCTATCTCAGAGGTCACTAGAAACTTTCTCTAATGAACAGGGAGGAGTTAACTTCCCTAATTAGACAAGAAGGGATTCGTTTCTGACAACCGCATAAACACGACAACTTTGCTCCCTCCAGAATAAGGAGTATATCTCCAGAGTTGTGTGAAAACAATAGATAGCTATTTCACTCAGTCAATCATGCATACTTAGTTTCACCAGAGTGCAGAGAAATAGAGAGATGGGACGTTTTCAATAAAAGGGGTTATTTATTGAGCAGTCCTCTTTCTCATGCAAGATAATTGAATTGCCACAATTGCAATACTTGTCATAAAGTAAAGTGCGTACAGTAAAAGGAGTATTATGAAATAATACTGTAAAAGCATTGATATGGTTTCTGAGCCATATGATACTTGAAAAACGTATAAAATATATACAATTACATACAATGATAAAAGTTGACTAAACGTACTAAACTGGTGCTTCTAAATAGGCCTACCCCAGTGTACCTAACCTAAGCCTAGTACGTGGGAAGGAGTAAGAGAGTCGCAGTTTAAGTTAAGTTAGTTTTGCCAAGAATCTGAATCAAGAATTCTCTAAGGGTCTAATCAGCTCCGTACCTTGGTTTTAGAATGAAGGAGGTCTTGTTTCTCGATCTCAGGACTCGATCTCCCAGTAACCCGCAAGGGTGACTGGAAACACTGGAGCTGGATTTTCTCGGCAGGAGAAAAAACAGTGTCTTTCTCAGTGCGTCAAAAGGGAGGGACGGCTTCCTTCGGCACTCGCATCAGCTGGGCTTTGGGTAAGCTGATAGCCGCTCTGCTCCAAACCACTGTATGTTGCTTAAGGCAAATGCTGGTATATTTATACCTGGAAGGTGCCGTGTTTGACGTAAGGTTGGACATAAGACGTCAATAAGAACCATCACTAGGAACTGGCAGTTCTTTCAGACTCGCAGGAGTTCTCGGACAAATCAAAACAAAAGTATGGGGAATTCCCAGGTTGGTGGAGGTTTGGTTTGTTTAAAGAACTCGTTGTACTTTCTAGGAGTCTAAGGAAGTAGCCTTGCCGCATTGGCTATTACTAAATATGGATATGATTCTTATGCCTCTTTCTATGCAGAAGAAATTAACTCTAGCCCGAATCCAACCAAAGTTATTTTTAAATTGGTGCAAGAACTGCAGAGTAGCAGAACCCCTGCCTCCAGTATTACCTCCGCGTAGCAGTGCGAGGACCTTGCCATTTTCTTTGTAGAAAAGTGCAAAAAATGTACAGATCATTCCCGCAGCACTCTTCTGACCCGCTTAACTCCACTAATTCTAATATTAGTGGCACCACATTGATGCTTATACCAGAAATCTCGTATGATGATTTAACTAAACTCTGCAGGAAAGTCAAGTCTGGCTCCCCAGCAGATCCTATGAGGCCGGCTCAATTTATTGAATCTTTAGAATATTTTCTAACTTCCCTGGCCTCTATACTTAATCTTTCCTTCTCTTCGGCCAGTGTCCCAAGCATGGGTCTCCCCCATTATTAAGAAGCCCACTCTAGACCCTTCCAAACTAGAAAACTTCAGGCCCATCTCGCTGCTCCCATGGGTGTCTAAACTTGCAGAGGCTCATGTAAACAATGTTCTGTCCCAACATATGGATCAAAATAACATCTTAGACCCATCTCAAAATGGGTTCAGGCCGGGCCACAGTACTGAGTCTGCCCTCCTGTCCACGACTGAACATCTCCGGACAATTCTCGATGCCTGTCAAAGTGCTGCGCTGATTTTGTTAGATCTCAGCGCAGCCTTTGATACGGTTTCTCATAACATTCTGTTAAACCGTCTGGCGACAGTAGGGATTACCGGTCTTGCCCTGGAATGGTCCTGCTCATTTTTGAAGGACAGATCCTTCCGGGTGTCAGCTCCCCCGTTCCTCTCCCAGTCCCATTCCATCGGCCAGGGAGTCCCTCAGGGCTCAGCACTTAGCCCATCCCTCTTTAATCTCTACGTGCAGCCACTTGCAGCAGTGGCTAAGGAGAGGGACCTAACGCTGGTGTCATATGCAGATGACACGCAGCTGGTCATCACTCTCACCGAAGGTCCTTGTACTTTGGCCTCAAGATTTAGGGATGGGCTGGCTGCAGTAGCCCAGTGGATGACGGACAACTGCCTGCAGCTTAATGCAGGCAAGACAGAGGTGCTGCTCCTCGGGAGGAATACCAGCTGTTGCAATGAGCACTGGTGGTCAAAAATCTGGGAGTATGGATAGACTCCTCGCTTAGTTTCCAGACCCACACAAAAAAAGTGGCAGCTACTTGTGTGGGCCTGCTGAGGAGTCTTAACCCGATACTCTAAAGTCCGCCAACTCATTGTTCAATCCACAATTCTCTCCCGTTTGGACTATGCCAGTGTTTTATTTCAGGGCGCCAACAAAGTGGAGATAGCAGGATTGCAACACGTGCAGAATTCTACGGCAAGAGCCTTGGTGGGTCTTCCCCGCAGATGTTCTGTCAGAGCTACCATTCGAAAGTTGCATTGGCTGCCCATTTAATCTCGTATTCAGTTTAAAACCCTCACCCTGGCATTCAAGATCCTCAAATCCGGATGTCCAATACGTTTGCACCCGCTTCTAACCCCTTATGTGCCACAGCGCAATCTGCGCTCATTAGGTCAACACCTAGTGACTGTACCTCTCACAAAGCTCTGCCGTATTGGCGGTCGCTCTTTCAGGGTTTTGGGAGCCAAGCTCTGGAACTCCTTGCCACTGAACATTCGTTCTTTGGAAAACCTGTCTGCCTTTCGGAAAGCTATTAAGACCCATCTGTTCCCCTCTCCTTAGGATTCCCTGTCTCTCTTCCTTCTCCTCTTTTGGTATGGCACCTGTGGTTCCTCAGCGCCGGGACGCCTCTTTGCTGGGGCAGCTGTTGCGCTTAATCAAAATGTTAACATAATCCAAATGTTAACATAAGGATATGATTTGTTACAACCACATAAGGGCATAAATCGGGGATATTTAATTAGGGTCCTAGATACGTTCACAACACCACGATCTAAAAGGACAATGTCTAGAACCATCCGGTTAAAAAAGTCATAAGGCGATCCGCCTAAAGTTCGGCTGTCAGATTACCCAAGGCTCCAGAAGTCACATTTACGGTAGTCTCAACAACGCAAACTAACTGTCTGATGTCTCTGCTGTTGGTCATTGGGCCGCAGAAAGGAAGCAACCCTTTGATAAAGTCACCTCCTTCTTGTCCTGCTGTGTCCTTAGAATCAATAACCCCTCTGCCTTGTCTTTTTCTATGATGACCTGAAGGATCAGTATATGTTGGAGGGAGAAGAAAAGTCACATAACAAGTCCCTCAAAAGTAGGTAGGAAGCCACGTATAGGGTCTGTCATGACAGACAAAATATGTGCCTTGTGATGGTACTAATGGTGAAGAAATCTGAGGAGAATAGAGATATATGTATGGGAACAAACACTCTTTTCCTGTTGGTTTTTAACATTTTGGCCATTTATCTGCAGACATAAATAACCTCGATGGGGTACGGTCCAAATTGGTGGGGATCTCCTTCGTCTAGCCTTATCTGTAAGGCTAGTAACATAACGATTTACGTTCCAGCCATCATATGCTCGTTGCTCTTCAATGGGAATCTTACTAATTTCAGCAATTCTAGGCATGGCTACTATTCCCTTTATCAAAGAACTGTGACTAAAATCTGCTCCACCACCATATGGACTACCAGGAGGATATCGAAGTTGATTCTGATACACATTAGAAAACATGGCCAAATAGGCCCAAGCGGAGCCTTCCTAGGCAAATGGAAGGACTAAATATGGCATCCCTCTCTCTGTGTTATGGGGCATGAGCCCACAAACCCAACAGTCAGTAGTAATGACTACCAGTTGATGCTGATGCAACAACTGTATAAATGAATTGTTGAAGTATTCTGTTCTTCTAATTTGCTCATGTTCCGGGAGTGTATGAAACTGATGTGGGGAGGCAGTAGTAGGAAAAGACAAGGAAACAGAAGTTGGAACAGGTGCTTGCTGCATAGTGTGAACAACCCAACTCACACAAGCCAATAAAATACATTAAAATATCAAAATACAAAAGGTTATGCCACATAGACTAACCAGCAATTTTTTATTTGATTTCTTTATTCTTATCACTCTTTTCCACTTAAATATCCATTCTCTAAAGCGTTGCTCACGGCAATCTTCCTAGATCACTTAGCTGTGATTATTAGCTGTCCTATGACACTGCAAGTCCTGCAGACTTACTGTCACTACTCAGGTCACAGCCTAAGACTCCTACCGTGACCCTGCAACTTGATGGATAGTGGAAAAGAAATGTCTCTCAAAAAGTGTGACCAGAAAAAGAAAAAGGAAAAAGAAAGTTCAATGGTCTTTCATTAACCGCATCGCTGCTGCGGTGATTTTTGCGCTGTGCGGCATTTTTAAAAATACCGCGTTACATGACGAGCTCAGGTCGTCATCAGCACACGCCACCCGTGGCTGATGACGAGCTGAGCTCGTCATCAGCAGCGAAGGGGTTAATCTGGATCTTAAGTCATACCGAGTCTTATTAGGTACAGTTTGTTCTCGAAACAAAGTCTCTGAATTTACTGTGTTCAATCGCAAATGTGATGGTACAGCTTCTTGCAACACGTCGTCGTCTTCTTTCTCAGAGTTCGTTCGATCCAGGCGTGCACTACTGAAAGGTGCAAACCGAGGGACCCTTTCGCCTTCACTGTCACTTATACTCTTACGGACCCACTGATCGAAAGGTAAAGGCAAAGGTACCCTCTTGCAGTGCACTCCATGGACCCAATTCTTCTTCCCGACGACCTTTACTGCTGTACGTGTTGCTAGCAGAACTTGCCGAGGTGGGCCCCAACGAGGTTCCAGATTCTTTTTTCGCTGAAAATTCTTCAGGCAGACCCAGTCACTGGTTTAGATGGACTGACCTGGATCTGCAGAGGCCTCTGGCAAAGCGTTTTGAACCTGTTGGTAAAGAATCCGCAATTTAGTGGTGAGGTCATGTAAATAGTCAATCAACATTGGATACGGGATGTCAGAGTACTTGTTAGGTCGAGGGACTCCCCAGACATTAGCTGGGCGCCCAAAAATGACCTCATATGGGCTGAGTCCTAAACGAGAATGTACAGTAGTTCTCGTGGATAACAGTGCCAAAGGTAATGCATCAGGCCAAGCAAGACCCGTGCTGGCCTGAATCTTTGCCAATTTAAGCTTGAGAGTGCCATTATAGCACTCTACCAAACCTGCTTACTGGGGTGGTTTGCCGCATGGAATTTTTGCCTAATACCAAGACCCGCACACACCTTCTGCATAATTTGGCCTACAAATTCACTTCCATTGTCACTCCAGACAATTCGCGGCAAACCAAACCTCGGGAAAAATTCCTTCAAAAGGACTTTGGCAGTAGACAAAGCAGTATTGTCCTTTAGGGGGTAGGCCTCTATCCATCTGGAAAAGGCATACATCACCACCAGAACATACTTGAGGTTATTACAACGTTCCATATGAATGTAATCAATTTGTAATACCTCAAAAGGGTACGTAGGGGGAGCAAAATGTCCTGCTGGAATTGGGGTTCCCTTTCTTGGATTATGCATTAAACAGACAATACAATGTTTCACCACATTCTCAGCACATTTAGAAATTCCTTCATTCTGCCATACTGGAGCCAGAAGTTTGCATATTCCTTTTACACTGATATGGGCTGGACCATGCGCCATAGTAACTACGGGCAGTACATAGGCGTCTGGTAACAGCCAACGCTGATGTTCTGACAATTCCATACAACACCCTGTCGCGTCCAACATTCCCGTACTTTCTCTCCACTTACTCAATTCATTTTCAGTAGCCTCTTCTTGAATCATTCTCACACTTTCTATTGTGTCCTCACACATTCCTCCCTCTCTGACCCATCTTGCAGGGCCCGCAACACACCTGCGACTCGTAGCATCTCTCGCTGTTTCTTTTGCTACCTTGTCTGCAAAAGCATTCCTGCGACCCACATCATCAATGATCTTCTTAAGAGCACTACACTTCACTATCGCTATTTGGGTAGGCAGAGCAAGTGATTCGAGAAGGTCAGTTACCAACTGACCATGCTGTATCTTAGTCCCATGGGAAGTAAAGAATCCTCTTTCCTTCCACAAACGACCGAAGCTATGAGCCAAGCCAAAGGCGCATTGACTATCTGTATAAAAATTCACTCTCTTTCCCTTAGCCAAAACACATGCTCTCCTCAGGGCAATCAGTTAAGCGGCTTGGGCTGAATTCTGTGCAATACGTGCTGTCTCTACTACCATATACAAAGTGGTAACAGCATAGGCGGTAGTCGTCTCACCATTAGGACGTTTGAAACAAGACCCATCCACCCATAGGATCCCATCCGGGTCCACAAGTGGTGTGTCTTTTAAGTCAATTCTGCCTTTCATTTCCTCCTCTGTTCGGAGAAAACCATCATGCTGTTCTTGAGTGTCTTTTTCTTCCTGAATGGGTAACAACATTGCTGGATTCAAAGTATTACACCGCTTGATGTGTATATGACTAGCTAAGAGCGTCAGCTCATATCCAGACAAGCGGGCACTCTTAAGATGTTGTGTTCTCGTTCTGTTCAAAAGAGTATCTGCTGCATGTGGTACCATAACAACAAGAGTGTTATCTAGTACCAATCCAGCAGATTGACGAATGGAAATCGCTGCTGCTGCTGTAGCTCTGAGACAACTAGGCAATGCCTTGGCTACTGGATCCAATGTAGCCAAAAAATAGGCACATGGCCGTTCTTTGTCTACAAATTGTTGTGTTAGAACTGACAAAGAGCAACCTTCTCTTTCATGAACGTAAAGTGTGAAAGGCTTACTGTAATCTGGAGTACCTCACACAGGGGCAGAACACAAGGCAGTACGTAAGTCAGAAAAACTCTTCTGACTTTGGTCAGTACAAGGAAGAGGTTTGGGTGTATCTTTCAGCGTAAGTGCCAACAAAGGTTTAGCCAACAAAGAAAAATTCGGAATCCACTGTCTACAATAAGAGGTAATGCCCATAAAGGCACGCACCTCCCTTTGTGTGGATGGTACAGACATTTGCGCGATTGCTTGAATACGTTCTGGGGTCAATCGTCTTCCCTCCTTCGACAATAGATGACCTAAGTAGGTAACCTCTTGGCGACAATATTGCAACTTAGAGGGTGACACCTTGTGCTGCAGGTCAGACAAATGACGCAACAATGAAACAGACGCATCCTTACACACATCCTCTGAATCAGCAGCAACTAACAAATTGTCCACATACTGAATAAGAGTGGCACCTGGAAGCAAAGTGAAAGCATCGAGCTGAGATTTCAAAGCCTGACTATAAATGGAGGGACTCTCACAATAGCCTTGACGTGCACGTTTGAATCGAAAACTTCAGCCTCCGAGTGAGAAGCCAAAAATATCCCTACTTTCCTCAGCAATAGGAATGCTGAAGAAAGCATTTTTGAGATCAATACCCGAGAACCATGCCGCTGAAGCGGGTATCATAGTGAGCAAGGCAGTGATATCTGGGACAACAGGAAACTGGGGAACAACAATTTTGTTGACCTCCCAAAGATCGATCACAAAGCGATATGCAGGAGGGTGAAAAGGATCAGTGCGTTTAAGGACAGGTAGAACAGGACTGTTGCAAACATTGCCTCTCGTTTCTTCGACCACACCCTTCTGAACCAGATCATAGATAATAGCCAACAAAGCTCGTTCACCATCATTGGAAATTTTATACTGAGGAATGCGTGGTAATTTAACATTAGGCTTAATAGTAACCACATGCGGCGGAATCTGGAGCAAACCAACATCATTCGGACCCGTAGCCCAGAGCGTAGCAGGAAGAGAATGCAATTCAGGCGGGAATTGGTCCTTAGATAAATACATAGGAGAAACCAACTTCTCACCTAAGGTAAGATGTACACCAGAGGGGGAACAATACATTGTTGCATGAAGACGTTTCAACAAGTCCAAACCCAACAAATTCTTGCTGCAACCAGTCGTCAAAATGAGCGGAGCCTCCAAATTATAAGGATCAATTGAGATAGGCAAAGGACAGGAAACCGGGTTACTAACTGGGGCGCCAGAGAATCCTACAGAAACGTTAGTTAAGCCAGACAAAGGTGCCCCAGGGAGTTTGGAGTGAATGATAGAACTTCGCATTGCACCAGTATCCAAAAGAAATGGCTCTGAAACACCCAATGCAACAACTTCAACATAAGGCCCATTCTGATCCACTGGAACTGATACGACTCCCTTACTTCGTCCATGGCTGTCCTAACTAGTGTGAAAATCCTGAGCCTCACTCTCAATACAATAATCGTCATTGTAATATAGCGCAGACTGAGTACTCTGCTGATCAAAATAATTCAGAGAATTCAGAGGGGGGAAGAAACGCTGTCCCTGGGACAACGGACCTCGCCCTCTACCTCTAGGTGCTGATTGAAAACCACCACGGCCTCGCGGCCCTGGGAATCCACCATTTCACTGCAATAAAACCGGACAGCTATTCTTAAAATGACCTTCCTCTTTACAATAGGCACATTGATTAGGACCTAGCAAATGTCGCGGAACAAAAGGTTCAGGTTTGTGTAACAACCTCTGAAGCTGGGGAGGCTGTAGAAACTGCCGCTGAACAGAACAAGGGGGATAAGCCTGTTGCAAGAGAACCTTCGTTTTTAATTCCTTAGTCTTCTTCTCGATCTTATCTTTTTCCTCCTTATCCCTATTCTCGTAATTTTGAGCAGTAGCTAATATCTGTGCAGAGGAAGAAACAGCCCATGACCTTTCTGAGTCTTTCAACTTATGTGATAATTCTGGAAGTAAATTAAATACAAATTGATCCACGAATAATCGCTGTCCACCTTCAGTACTCATATCTTGACCACTGTGGTCAATAAACGTCTCCTCAAAACGAGTAAAGAAATCGGAGACACTCTCATCTTTCTTCTGCTTACACATTCAGCTAACTTATCCCAGTTAACACGTAAGGCAGGCATCATCGTTTTCATTAAAGTGATGATTCTACCAGGCAATTGTGTAATCAAATCATCTGGCTTAGCACCACCCACCTGTGCTGCATCTGCGGCAGTTATAGCAGCCCAATTACCCTCTAAAGCTTGGTCATGGTCCTCCCTACGAATCTGAGCCCACAACGCTTGTGGAACTACATTCCCCATCAGCATATCAATATCGGCCAAATTCATAATACACGCATCAACAGTCTGGGAAAGCTCTTTGTAATATTCAACAGGATTTTTACGAGGGTCCAGTAAAGACTGTTTGAGCGCCAAAACTTCAGATCGTTTCCAGGGGACATGTACCCATATAGGCTGGAAATGAGCAGGGACACGCGGAATATTGCCTGCCTGTGGAACCTCCTCTCTCCATACTGGAGGAACTTCCCTCATAGGATAATGTTTCATTTTCTGTCGAACTGCAGGATCAGGTTCAAGAATAGTCTGAGAACAAAATAAAGACCTGAAATCAACAAGTGTCCTAACGGCATCTTCAACTTCAGAATCTACAATAAGACCTTTATCAAACTTAGCCTACACGTCCAACAGACCCTGAGGAGCTAGACCCAACTCCATATCCCCCCAACCTTTGACCAGATTGTCACACATAACATTAAAAACATATCTTTGTGTGGGCGCATTCCACTGCATAAAGGAACTCAATATATCGGGCACACTATACTGTGGACCACTCATGATCCATATGTAGCATGAGAGTCCAATGCAATTCGCTCGTCGGAACCTGGGAGTTGACTAGTGGACTGCCTTCGGGACAGAGCAGGAGTCATGGAAGAAGACCCAAAGAAGGGGGAGAGAAGGCCAGAAACAGTATCGACCAACCGTTTGCGAGCTGGGGGAGAATCTGACAGTAAAACTGGAGACAAGGTATTAAGCAAAGGAGGAGAAGGACTGATCGTTACAAGAGGAACCGAGGGTAAAGGAGACTGAGGTACAGAAGTTGGTGGCAAAGGAGGCGGGGGTGGCAATACAGGAAGGGGCAATTGTGGGAGAGCCGGATCAACTGCCTGAACAACAGGTTGCTGGACAGGTGCCAACAAAGGAGGTGCATTAGCACCTGGTACATAAGGCGGCGGCAATCTCAACAAATGGGACATTAAGAGATCTTCGTCAAGATCCTTACTCTGTGGAGAAGTAGGCAACACAGGGTAGCATCTATCTATTGCCATACGATGCTGTCTGTCTGGAACTTCAATCACCTGATCCATCTCATTGTCTTTAAACTGCTGGGCAGCCTGTATAATCGTCATATCTTTCGCCTTTCTATCTCTTTTTGCCTGCTTAATTTCTCTCTGCTTGGCTTCTTTACACCAAAGGCGGAAAGAGTCAAACATTGCCAGCCGGGCTTTTCTTTTGAACAAAATTGCTTCTAAATTGTCTAATATATCAGGCTCAAAGCTACCATTTTGTGGCCACTGTAAAACACCATCTTTCTTCGTGTCTCGGATCCATGCCTCATTAAAGGCAATGGGGCCAACACCATGTTTAGAATAGAGCTCATAAGTGGGAGTTCCAACCGGAGGAATCGGACAAGAGTCCTCGAGCCGGGAATCCCTATTACAACCAAAACAACAAAACTTGCTCCCCATGCTCCAACACTGCACCTTCAAAACAGGCTGCATGATCTTCAAATCTTTGCACTGCAAAAGCCCCAAATTCATAGACAACTTGATAGTCAGGCACACCCCTACCCGCAACTTACGTTCAGCTCACCTCTCACTTCTCCATACCCCCTCCTTCAGACGGAAGCGCACAGGAGGCTGCAGATTTGCCACACTCGCTCCTCGTCTCTGGAACTCCTTCCCCCTCGATATCCGAGCCTGCCTGGACCTCATGAAATTTAGAAGAGCACTTGAAACCTGGCTCTATAAGCAAGCTTACAACTAAAGTTCCTCTTGAGCTACGCACTCTGCCTTTTTCTACAGCGCCATGAAACCAATCGGTGTAAGTGCGCTCTACAAATCATTTTTAACATTAACATTAACATTAACATATGGATTAGTGTGTGCTTGGGTTCCTTCCTGAATGGGTCAATGTGTCACTGGGTGTGTTCGCATGTGTATCAGTACGTCCTTGTGTGTCAGTGTGTGTATACTTATGTATCCAGGTGTGTGAGTGTATGTGTCATTCTGTGCATGGGTGTGTTGGTATATGCATTAGTATGTACCTGCCTCTGTTGGTGTATTCATGAACGTGTCCCTGGGTGTGTTAGCGTATGCATGAGTGTGTTCCTATGTATGTCAGTGTATGCATAAGTGTGTATCTGGGAGTCTCAGTCTATGTATCAGTGTATGTTTATCTACAGCCTATCTTAACAATGACTTGTATGTGCTAAAAAGGAGTTTAAGGCTTAGCACATAGCCTGTGCGGGAGCAGCCGAGATAGGTTTAAAGGCTTACTAGTCTTGATTAGTAACTTGGAGCATCGATACTTCAGTACATATCTAAATAAGTGTATGAGTCCCTCTCTGGGTGTGTCACTGGATGTGTAAGTAACTATGGGCCTTATTTATGAAGGTCTTGCGCCTCCGGTGCGTCACTTTTAAAATGGGAAAAAGTGACGTACCAGTGGCGCAAGGCCTTCATAAATGAGGCCCTATGTCTTTATATGCCTGACTCTCTTAGTATCTGCATAGGTCTCTATATGTATACGTAAGTGGGTCTATTGGTTGCTTTCTGGCTTATTAGTCAGTCTCGGAGTATATAACTATGTGGAACTGGCTCTATTACTATTGGATTCGTAAGTGCTGTTTGAGTGTGTGATTGAATGTGTAAGAGTCTTTGTCTTACTGGGTGTGTGAGTAGCTGTCTGCATTTGTTAATAGGTATGTGATTAAGAGTATAGGTGTAATATTGAATATTTGACTGTGCATATAGGTCTAGAACTGTGCATGTTACTCACTAAAACTTCAAAAACATATCTTACCTTTACGCACATAGCACCATGCCCCATGACCTACCTACACCCTACCTTAGGAGTGAGCAGTAGGTAGCAATTTATTTTAATGCTTGGCAAGCAGCTTTAAATGCCAACTCGACTTTGCAGTAGAACTACACACACATGCGCTACTTACCCTCCTACTCTCAGACCCATAGAGATACTCACAGACTGACTCCCACACCCACAGACACTCACACACCCATCCATAAAAGCACGAAAGAACTGACACACTCAGTTACAGATCCCCACATACATTCTCAATACTTTTGTTTATATTATACACACATTTGTCAGCCTCATGTACAAACATATCTTTCCAATCAAATAATTTTTCTAAACTACAATCTAAATCATATACGTGTTTGAGTTTGTTGGTCTATATGTTGTTTTCTTACTATATCAAATACACTCTTCTCTCACAGAAAATGTGAGCATAAGAATGGTAGAATGGTACACCACTTTCATAAAAAGCAACCATTAATGGCAGCCTTTTCAACTTTGTTCTCAGGGATACTGTCATAGTTAGCAAATAATAACGTTCATTCAAGTTTTTTATTTTGTTATTCCACTCCTCAATTGTCAGAGTTTTTATTAACCCTTTCCTGCACTTCTGTTTAGAAGCCTAATCTGGTAGTGTTTTTGGGTGAGTTTGCAAATCTATCATAAAACTAGGCATGGACCCCTGTGTAACTCTGTCACGGATTCGCGAACACCTAATGGCAGTCTGAAAAAGTATTTAGCATTGTACTCTTAATACTTTACAATTACACGCACTTTATAAGATAGTTCTGGCTAAGACACGTCACTTTTACTAATAAGCAATGAGTCTAAGCAACTCTAACTTTGACTAGCACAATACAGTCTGTTTAATAACATTTCCCCCACATTATCTTAGCTGAGCTTCTGTAGCAACCCCCTTTGGAACACTCTCTTGAACTAGTAGGTCAAAAGTTCACAACACATTCTAAAACCAACATGCCAGCTTCAAAATCAACAGCAGCAGGTGTGGTTCAATGTTAGCAATTCAAAACATATACAAGATTGCATCACATGTTTACATTTTTACCAGAGCCTATCACAGATCTACCTACTTTTCCGTAGGAATCACTACCTAATTTTAGCTATCTGCATTTTTATAACATCCAATCAAATATGTCCTTTCTTCATTCCGCTTCAGCCTTTACCTCTGTGCTACTCCTCCTTGCCTTCAAAATGGTGTACACTGTGGGTCATAGCTTTATGTTTTGGGCTAGAGAGTGTGCTAGAAATTGTGGCATTGATAGGAACTTGGCTTTGCCTAATGTGGAAATTGTATGGGTTGACCAGAGATGGTTAAAGTGGTATCAATTGCTGCCTTTGGTTGAAAAGATTGTGGATTGCCAACACCCTGATCTCATGATTGTGCACTGTGATGTCAATTACCTAGGCACTCTAACTGGGGTAGGGCTGGGAATCTTAATAAAGGATACCTTTGCTCAATTAATGTAATTTTTCCCTCACCCTGACTTGGTGTTTTCCAACATTTGTCAAAGGTAGAAAAGGAAGCCAAGAAACATGTGTAAAACTGTTGCTGTATTCATTAGAGAACATAAAATGGTCTCAATCTACAACAAAAATGTATGCTTTGACATGGATGGTATCAATAGAAGTGGTGGAGTTAATTTCACACAAGAAAGGCAATAGGGTGCCCCTCAACAATATGAAAGATGGCATCCTGTTTTATGTGTAGTTATCATCTACATACAATAAACACAAAGTCTCTTCTCAGTGTCACCCTATGACCCAAACCCTGGTTCAATGTCTTTATAAAACCCTTTTTCTTCAGTTCTTTTTTGAGTTAGCTAATCCGTTGTGATTACACAAAACAATAGCAGGCACTAAATAGCCACCAGCACAGTTCAAATTTACAACAGTATGAGTGACTCTGTGCATCTGATTCAGTGCATATGTGTCTGAGTGGCCTGTCAGTGGTTACACGAGTGTCTGATTGGATTTGTGAGTGTCTGAGTAGGTCTGTGAGTGGCTGCATGAATGTCTGAATGAGTGTGTGAGTGGGTGTATGAGTCTTAGATTGGGTCTGTGAATGGGTGCATATGTGGCTGAGTTGGTCTCTGAATGTTTGCATGAGTGTCAGAGTGGGTCTGTGAGTGGGTGCATGAATCTCTGAGTGGGTCTGTGACTAGATGCAAAAGTGTCTGTGTCGGTCTGTGAGTGGGAGTATATGAGTGGGTTTGTGTGTGGGTGAGTGAGTGTCTGAGTGGGTCTGAAAGTATGTGCATCTCTGAGTGGGTCTGTGAGTGACTTCGTGAGTCTCAGAGTGGGTGAGTGAGTTTGTGCATTGGTGTCTGAGTGGGCCTGTGAGTGGCTGCATGAGTGTCTGTGAGTGGATACATTAGAGTCTGTGTGGGTATGTGAGAGGATAAGTGAGTATCTTAGTGAGTCTGGGAGTGGGCCCTTGAGTGTCTGAGTGGGTCTGTGGGTGGTTGCATGAGTGTCTAAGTTCTTCTGTGAATAGGTGTGTCAGTGTCTGAGTGGGTCTGTGAGTGTGTGCATCAATGTCTGAGTGGGTCTGTGAGTGGGGGTGTCAGTGTCTGAGTGGGCCTGTCAGTGGGTTCATATGTAGCTGAGTGGGTCTCCCTCCTAGTGTTTGCATGAGTGTCAGTGTGGGTCTGTGAGTGGCTGCATGAGTCTCTGAGTGGGTCTGTGACTGGAGTCTGTGAGTGGCTGCATGAGTCTCTGAGTGGGTCTGTGACAGGATGCAAAAGTGTCTGTGTTGGTCTGTGAATGGGAGTATCTGAGTGGGTCTGCGTGTGGGTGAGTGAGTGTTTGAGTTGGTCTGCAAGTATGTGCATCTCTGAGTGGGTCTGTGAGTGAGTTCATGGGTCTCTGAGTGGTTGAATTAGTAGATGCAGAGGTGTCTGAGTTGGTCTGTGAGTGGCTACACGAGTGTCTGTGAGTGGATAAGTTAGTGTCTGTGTGGGTCTCTGAGTGGGTACATAAGTATCTGAGTGAGTCTGGAAGTGAGCCCTTGATGGTCGGAAGGGGTCTGTGAGTGAGTGCATGAGTGTCTAAGTGCTTCTGTGAATGGGTGTGTCAGTGTCTGATTGGGTCTGTGAGTGTGTGCATTAATGTCTGAGTGGGTCTGTGAGTGGGTGTGTCAGTGTCTGAGTGGGTCTGTGAGTATCTTCATGATTTACTGATTGGGCCTGTGAGTGAGTATGTGGTACTCTGAGTGGGTGAGTGAGTGGGTGCATGAATCTCTGATAGGCTCTGTGACTGGATGCGTATGTGTCTGTCTGGGTCTGTGAATGAGTGTCTGAGTGGGTCTGTCAGTGGCAGCATGAATGTCTGAGTGAGTCTGTGAGTGGGAGTGTCTGAGTCAGTTTGTGTGTGAGAGCATGAGTCTCTCAGTGGGTCTGTGAGTGGGTGTTTGAGTCTCTGAATGGGTCTGTGAGTGGGTGTAAGAGTGGGAGTTGGTCTGTGAGTGAATATTATATTTTTGTGGCCGATATTTGTGAATCCTTTGCGATGTTACATGGGGGCTGCGCTGACTGTCACAACAGATTTGCATTTATCACACAACTTGTACAAATAGGGGGTACCACAAAGGTACTTGTATTCCACCCCTTGGCCCTTGGGTCAGGGTACCCCTACCCTGACCCCTTGTTTTACTTCCAATATTTATTTTGAGCCTATGGGATGGTGTCCTTTTACATAAAAAGCTGGCTGCAACCATCTAGAAAGGTTGTGGCCAGACAATCTCAGCATTGCTGTTAGCGAGTGGATTTTCGGCACATCATGAAGGATTTGCGAAAGGTTAGTGCCTCTAGATATTAAATTTGATTTCTCATTAAAATCTCAAGAACTCCTGTACAGATTTACACCAAATAATAAAAAGGCCTCTTTCTGGACCAACAGCTACCTTTCTGTCAAAATTGGTGTTATTCCTTCCAGTGTTTTGAGCTGTAGTCATGTCTAAAATCCCCGATTAAATAATTGCATGAGGAAAATGAATTTTGCTCCCCCTTTTTCTCAGCCCCCGCTTGTAAAATACCCCTGAAAATTTCACCACAGCAGTTGAACTGACTGTCTGAGTTATTTTGAAATGTTTGTGAAGATTTGTTAAACGGTGCCAAAGATATTGACAAAAAACTCTTTTCCGATGGAAACTAGGTCCTAACTATAACTACGTACTGGAGAACACCAGTAGGAAATATATGCATATGCATAGCAGTATGTAGTCATAGTTATCTGCAATTGGGATGGGGGGGGTGGCGTGAGTGTCCCCCCTCCCCCACTGTATTGTGGCTGGGATCGGGGTACAGGGCATCAGGGGTCAAAATCGTTCTGGGGAAGGGAGCCGCACAGCCTCTCTCCCCTTCTAATAATTGGATGGGCCTCACCGCCCAACTTAGTTGTATGCAAAGGTCTTTCAGCCTTTTGCCAGGGTGATGGACAGCTTAATAAGAGGACCCCCAGCACATTTCCCATTGATTTTGGTGATATGACCCAAACAAAGAAGAAGGGGTCCCAGTAAGAAGGACGTATGAATAGAGAGAATTTAAGACAAAGTAAATAGAAATAAATGCATCTATAATGTTTTATTCACATTATAGGAAAAAGTTGTCAAAACCAAATGTACAATACAAAATTGTATTAGTGCCCCTGGGGGTAAGGGGGACGTGCAGTCGTGAGGGTAGTGTGGGGGGGGAATTAGTGACAATAAAAACACGTATTATTCAGACATTATCATAGGTTCAATGTCAAATAGACAGCATATAGATATTGAATCAGCTTGAAAGTTCAGAGTACACATGCCCCAAAGTCCATACTGTACAAAATTTGGGGTAGAAGGAGGCTGTGTAGGAGCTGAGAAAGTCGACGTTTCGACCAAAGGGAGGCAGGAAACATTAAAATCCTTGCAGGTGGGTCTTCATCAGGACGGGAAGAGGGTAGCGGGGCAGGCAACCTAGATTTGAGTAAATATTGAGGATCAGTAAATTATTTTCAGAACTGGGTACTTGTTAAGTTACATAAGGGTATACATGTTTAACCAGACTAACCTGATTTAATCAGTGTTGCTGGGTTAAATTAATTTGCTGAGGTCGATATAAGCATTCAATCCTAAGTAAGGAAATTTAAAAATGCCCATTAACATTAGAAAAAAGGGCGTGCTCATGTCAAGAGCTAGAGAGGAGAAAATATCTCAGAACTTACTTGGAAAAGTAAAATACATATCCCACAAGGGTAATGAGGAACGAAACGATCCGGGTGCTGGGCTGGGGACCACTCCAAGTATCTGAATAAAGGAGGACATACTTCAGATTGGAAGCATTACCGATCACTACCATCGTGTATATTTGACTTTGAGTGATTCTTATAACGGCCCCCTTTCCAATCTAACCCAGCAACACTGATTAAATCAGGTTAGTCTGGTTAAACATGTATACCCTTATGTAACTTAACAACCTTGGGTCGAAACGTCGACTTTCTCAGCTCCTACACAGCCTCCTCCTACCCCAAATTTTGTACAGTATGGACTTTGGGGCATGTGTACTCTGAACTTTCAAGCTGATTCAATATCTATATGCTGTCTATTTGACATTGAACCTATGATAATGTCTGAATAATACGTGTTTTTATTGTCACTAATTCCCCCCCCACACTACCCTCACGACTGCATGTCCCCCTTACCCCCAGGGGCACTAATACAATTTTGTATTGTACATTTGGTTTTGACAACTTTTCCTATAATGTGAATAAAACATTATAGATGCATTTATTTCTATTTACTTTGTCTTAAATTCTCTCTATTCATACGTCCTTCTTACTGGAACCCCTTCTTCTCAACGCTAAATACCCAGGTCCCAGTGACTCCTTTGGGTTAACCCTTTTTCTGACACGACCCAAACAAAGAAGCAGTTACTTCATATAGCTAACAGGAATTACTATTGCTTGGTGGAGATTTAACTCATCAGTGATGCCACTGACCATGTCATGACTGATGTAAGATATGAGGTCATAAGCACTGCATTGCGGGCGTAAGTTATAGTTAGCTCAGATAACTATAACTGCTGGATTTCTATGATGTTGTATGAGTGAACTATAAATGTTAACTACTGGTGGTCACCAGTATGTAGCTATAGAAAGGATGTTCTTTCCATATAACTTTGGTGTTGTTTGATGAATCATCGTGAAATTTTCAAAACTAGTTTGATGCTCACTTCAGCTGCTCACTTGAAAGTTTCAAGGTGATCAGTCAAGCAGGATCCAAGAAAAAAGGAGGGTCCAAAAATGCATTTTCCCCATGTTAATTTTAGGCCTTGGTGGTGAACTTTGCTCCGTTCATGAAGTTTGCAGAGTTTTCTGCACTCCCCACTCTGCGGAGCTCGCCGAGTGCAGAAAACTCCGCTCTGCGATGTGCAGTGGAGTTTTTTTCCCCGCTCATGATCACAAATGGTATGTTCGCGAGCGCAAGCTGCCTCTCAGGTAGAATTACCTCCCAAGCAGCAGGAATACTGGCACAAACGGCAGTTCGCACTGCACTCTGTCACTCGCGGAACTTCGCAGATTTTTTTTGTTACTTAGCGGAGTTCCGCATAGCAAATTTCCACACACTATGCCCAGGCCTAGATAATTTTCATAGGAGCTGTAGACACAGCTACAGACCGAACTGCTGAACACCAAATTTGGCAGAAAGGTAGATGTGGGTCCAAGGAAGTGCCTTTTTATGATTTGGTGTAAATCTGTTCAGAAGTTTCGGAGTGGTTTAAAGAAATTTCCAATTGTAAATATTCGGGATGTAGAGGATCCGTGACCCCTTCCGATCTCATGCTGAGATCTAATTGGCTGCCAACACTTCAAACTAGGAAGTGTTGGCAGCCATCTTGGGATTCGGCTTGAGCCGAGTCCCAGAACAATCATTAAAAAAAGGAAAAGGGGGCAAGGTAGAAATACCCTGACCCCCTAGGCCTCTTGGGGGGGAGGGGGTCCTACAGGACCAAAAAAAGCTTTTTTTTAAAGCTCAGATCCTGATAGTATTTGAGAAATTTGGTATTTTTAAAAATAATGCCCTGCATAAACAATCCAATAACAATTTATAAAACAACTGGCAATTAAATTAGAAAAAAATGGTACCCTTATAACAAGAATGCCCCTAGGCACCAACTTAAAGAGACTGGTTAACATCAGACATTTCTGAGGGTGTTGGGTAGACAATCCATTTTGATCTGTATATCAATAAGTATGTAATTGACTATAGATCGTTAAATGAATGTCAGGTTAAGTGCATCAGATCTAGTTTTCTGAATAAAGTTTGTGTAACAAATTAGATTCTTAAGTTGCTTGCCATAAACTTCTTGGCACTGGATTTGCTTCTCACTGTAAATGTTTGACATTTCGATTTGAAACGAACGTAGTGTCTTTGATAAGATATAAACCGGTCGGAAAAATGTTTAACTAACTCCGCTGTTGCTTTCCAAGCACTTTACTGTTCCCTCATTAGACATGGAGGAGCAGGCACATGGAAAAGAGGAAGCTGCTTATTTTTTCCGACAAAACGGCATTCACACCCTTGGGAGTAAGCTGAGAAAGGTATTTTGGGGTTTGCGATAAGATTGGCCCTTTTGTTTAGGTTGTGTTTACGTGCATTTGCCGTTCATGGGGTTAGCATGGCAGGAGGATGCATCATGCACAGAATTGTTTTCACGGATGAATCGTTCGTGGCATGCAATCAGTTTGCAGTCGGAATAGTCCATAGAAGTCCACCAGGTTCATTATAAGTTAAAGAAAATGTTAGTACATATCAGAAAAGTACCCATCCATAGCTGTATATATGGTCAAGTTAATTACTTCTTGCCTTCCTTTGCGCCAGTTTATCCATATAAATTAGCTGCTTCTTTCATGTCATCCTTATATGATGCAGTTGCATTTTTCTTTCTCTAGTTTTCGATAGCTGGTAGTGAAGTAGTGTGGCTCACTGGTTAGAGGCGGCAGACCCGAGAGCAGAGGACGGCCAGGGACCAGGGTTCGAATCCCGGCGCGGCAGGTTTCTGGACCAGGGTCAGCGGACTCGATAATTCTCTCGCCTCGGTGCCCACTCTGATCAGCGATCACACTCGGCAACTCTGGGCATTAGCTTGCCTCATCTTCACTAATGGCCCCACCAGACTGCCGGGGATGCCTGGTCTCACCCTGGAGATACCCATTAAGGGACCATCTCTCAGGGAAGCCAGGAAGGGTCTCGCAGCGGTCGAAGCGCCTTGGGACCCTCCGGGTAAGTAGTGCGCTATATAAATGCCTATACATAGCTGATTCAGCATCACAGTTTATGATAATTGTTGTGAAACAAATTCAAAAGACATCAAATCCAGGTTGTGAATTAAAACATAAATGCACTTTCCAAGGGAACAACTCCCATCCGGTTGAAGTGTTATGCGTGATGTGAGCCTCCTCTTTCGTCGGATGGACTGCAGAGAAGTACCGCACCTCCTGGAATGAGAGCCTTTGCCATCTCAGTGGCAGGCTGTAATGTATGCGTCAGCCACTGAATACGTCAGCGGTCTTCTTAACGAGTCGATTGATTGCTCGAGAGCTGTTTTATAAGGGATGGTAAGAGATAACGGAGGCGGTTTTTTTAAGGAAAGATAACACGCTGTTGTGTTTTCAACTATTCTTTGCGCATTTCTATTTTTATTAAAAAGGCATAAAAAATCAGTTTGCTATATTTTTTGAAAATGGAATATGGCTTTAAAACGTTAGAAGAGGAGTGCTTTCCTTGTTCTCTCCTTACACCTCGTGCTCGCTCCTACCAGCTCCTTAACTGGTAAGGCTCGGCCAGAGGATATCGTCTCTTTGTTTCTCCTAAAATAGCCTCCTTGATGCACCACAAAATAATGCAGGCTTTGCAAATGCTATTTAAAGTTAGGAGAAACATGACAGCAGCACTTATAAACAGATGGGACATGATAAAAATAAACCGCCTGCAATTTGTAACCCTGGGATTTATGCTGTGTTTTACATCTGCAGTCATTTAACATAATGCATCTAATATTTTCAGGGGTAAGGGAAACTTTTAACCATTTTCTGTGTAATAATCAAATAAGAGGTTAGATTAACACATAGAATGTCGAATTGAGTTAACAAGATATTTTAATAGAACCAGAGCCATCCTCACATGCCAAATTTAATACATTTGTATTACAATTGCAAGTATTGTTTCTGTAGGCTCCATTTCAAGCACAAATTAACCACAAAGTCAAAACATAATGGAACATATTCATGAAAGGGGTTGTGTCATGCTTACACCGCGCAACGTGGTGCAACCACAACTCAAGCCCAAAGTGTGATTTATGAAGCCACACAAGGCCACCTCACGTGGCCGGGAGCCTTCATAAGCCTGGCTTAAATCAAAGCAGCTCAAATCGCTGCATTTCGTTACTCTGCCATGGGGAGGCGTTGCATGGCCGTTGTGTGGGTGTTCCCAGGCAACTCTAATGGTTTTTGATGCATTCACAGATTAACTAAAAGTGGTACACCTGGGAGTGTGCCAAAAAGATACGCCTTCTTTGGGGAGGCTTAACGAGGATAAATATCTTTATTTCTCCTTGTTACTACTCCTTTCTATCTGTGCTGCATTCTGCCTCTCAGGATTGATTTTGTGCAGGAAGGTGCCCCTTTCTGCACAGTAACAACCCTGCATGCAACACAGGCAGCCTTGCACAATGGTGCAAGGGTGCCTGCGTTGGTGCTAGGCAGCCAAAACAGCATCATCGCAGGGACAAAGACAGGAATGCCCCATATTCTTTTAAATATCCCACATTCCTGCCTTTCCCTTTTCAATCACGCAGCACAGTGCAGCACGGTGACTTGGTGCACTGCTAGATTTTCTTTTATAAATATGCCCCTAAATGTTGCTGGTTAAAGAAATCTTGCTCTGGTAAACTTAGCTATAAAAATAAGCAATGACAAATCCAAGAGGTCTGCATTTTTAATGGAAGAGCATTGATTATTGGAGAGCCAGGGGGTATGTGGATGAGAGGGGGTGCATTAATAAATGGTTGTTAATGAGTTGCAGTTACTGCAGTGCTCTAATCCAGGGCAAATACATTTCTTATGTTGGCAGTATGCAATCTAAATGCCCTTCACTTTTGATGATCAAACATGCATTAATGCACCTGGAAGAGTGACTCACTTTAATTTTCATCCAGGGTAAATATCAACCACCTACTGCACAGAGAGACAGAGGGAGGAGTTAATCCATGGTCTGGGAGCAGCACTGGTGCCATGGTACCAAGAAGTGCATGGTTCAAAGTAAGATAATAATGGAACGCTTTATCAGTGACACTTAATGGTATTCACTGATCCAAATATCAGCCCAGTTGCTGACATGACACTTTGTGGGCACAACGCTCCTGTTTGGTGGATCTGAGGGTAACGCTCCTCCGATATTATTTAATGATTTTTAAGTGGGTTCCGCATTCATCTATATAGGGGAGATTTAGAGGTTTTAGCCATCCGTGCATTCTCCCGTTAGAATCAATGCATAAGCTAACAGTTCAATAATATGAAGGTGAAACACCCTTCAGATAGTCCATGTAACTGTTGGACAGATCTATTGCTACATTTTCAAAGACTGCCATTTAGGTGATGGAAGGTCACATGACAGTCCACAGGGAGCATTTGCTTTTTATGTCACTTACACAGTCTTAGTGAGTTTTTTACCATGAGCTTGCCCACATTTCAGATATGCCTGTTGGATCTAACAATAATTTGCCTTAAGAAAATGCCTCTTTTTGCATAATCACTCACTTTTGTTTTGCTGATGCTGTTGGTTTTTGGACTCTGCACACTGGGACTCTACTAGCTATGCCCCAGTGCCTGTGCTCTGACCCCTAAAAACGTGACTAATTAGTTACAAACCCTAATTGGGCATTTAAGTTACCTATAAGTCCCTTGTATATGGTAACCAGTGTATCCATTGCCTGTAAGTTAAATGTGAGTAGTGTACTGCAGCACCTAAGTGAGTGTGCCGTTTTAAAGCTGTAAGTTCAACCTGGTAAAATAAATCTTTTGTCAGGCTTAAACCTTCCTTTTAAATACTTATAAGTCAGCCTTATGGTAGGCTATACACGTCTATCAGACAGGGTGCAATGTATTAAAAAAAGTAGGGTATGTGTATTTAAGTTTGACATGTCCTGGCACTGAAATATCTGTAAATCATTTTTCACTGTAATATAATACCTTACAATGCATAACTTCAGTTTGTGAATAGTTGGAACAGTGATTCAAGGATGCAAATGAATAGTAATTTAAAATCCAATCTAATGGTCATGTTGGTCATGTTGAATTTTAAATTACTATTTTTAAAAATGCCTCCTATTGAAAGTGAAATCTGGCATTTTACTGCATGAAGCCCTTATTAGCCTTTAGCCTGCTGGCCCCTTTCGAGGAGGTGTCAATGGATCCCAGGAAAGGGAACACAAGGGCCTTGGCTGGGAGGGGGTGTGACATCCTCCTGCCAGGATGGCCTTTGGTATGTTCCCACCAACTGCATAAGCTTCAAAGGGGCATCTGCTGTTACTGGCAGAAGTAACTCCAATCCAGTCCAGCTTCTGCCTTTGGCCAAGTCTCCATAGTGTCACAAATCCCAGTGAGCTAAAACCTGTTCAAAACTGGTTTATAGGGGGAGATACTCATTTCTCTGGACCTTTTAAAGACATGAGAAGGACTGCACCTGTGAAACATGTGGAGTGAAACCTAAAGGACCAGACCTGCTCCGAACTTGTACAAAAGGCACAAGAGTGGACTCCAATGGCTAGTTGGCTAGTGTTGGACCTGGCCCTTTTGGCAGGTTCAGCCCGAAACTTTTTGCTTTTTCCTAGCCTATTTCTGTAACCTGGTGTTGGTGATTTTAGGCCTCTGCACACTTTTTCACTGTGGTCCAGTGTAAAGTGATTGAGCTCTCTGTGTATGTGTGGTGAGAGTGACCTGCCCTCCCATCGGAATGCATGGGGAATATGTGTGACCATGGTAGTTCCTGATGTGTGGGGTGTGCAGGGTCGAGTTTGGTATGTGCGAACTCGTGAGATTGAATGCTGCGCGATGATGTGTATGGCATAAATGTGTCTAGGGTGGAAGTGCCACTTCTAGAAGTTGGCATGTCTGTGTAATTTATGTGAATTTATGTGAATTGGCTGTCTGGCTTGGGATTGGCTGGTTGGTGTGCCAGGCTCCAGGAGTCAGGATGGGTCTGCCCCGGTGGTGAATGAGGAGATATGCATGTTGATGGCAGGGAGGGGTGCACCTGGGACCTGAATAGGGCTGGGCTTTCCCTCCACAATGCTGGCTCTGCCCCCTGTGGTGTGTCTGATGACCCTGACCCATCCTGTGAATAGGCAGAGGGGCTGAGCAAAACAAAGTGCTCAGGAACCAGTTACATCTGGTTCGCCCCTTGCCTGCACTTTTCACAACAAAGGATTTTGCTGTATAAAAAGAGGGCTGTTACCCCATGAAGATGTTCTTGTTTTTCCTAACTAGAATCTACCAGGGGAGTGCTGCTGCTGGGGCCCAGGGAAAGGCTTGCCTCCCTGGGCCCTGCCCAGCCCCTGGATGCCCTGAATGCTGAAAGACTTCTGGGAGACCTTGTTCTTTGGGGCCCTGCTGCCCCCTTCATCTGGAAGATCCCAGGTTGCTGTATATCCCTATTTAAGGGACCTTGGGGACCTTAGGTCCTGCCTTGCCCTCTTTCATCTTTAGAGGACTTATTTTTGCCTGCAGGACCTTTTTGCTGTTCTAGCACCCAGGGAGCGCTGTATTGTCCTGACGATTAAGAAAAGGGGGTGGTGATGAACAGAGTGTCTGAATTAAGCAGACCACTCTTAACCAGTCCAAAGATCAGGGCTTGATCCCTCACCGTTATTTATCTCACTGCACCATCCCAGCTCAGAACCTGGCTATATGCAAATCAGTCTGTCCCTGGCCCAGTGCATCATGGGAACAGGGCAGACTAAACTACCAAGCCAATTCTTCACCAGAAAGGAGACAAGCTACCGGGGACCGGTTTCTGGCATTTCAGCCTTCTTCGGCCCGGCTTGCTTGAATCCTGATGGTGCAGTGAGAAAGGGACTCATGTCTGAGTATACCCTGCCACACCTACAGTGGCCAAAAACGATTCAGAAAAGGGGGTGGTGATGAACAGAGTGTCTGAATTAAGCAGACCACTCTTACCCAGTCCAAAGATCAGGGCTTGATCCCTCACCTTTATTTATCTCACTGCACCATCCCAGCTCAGAACCTGGCTATATGCAAATCAGTCTGTCCCTGGCCCAGTGCATCATGGGAACAGGGCAGACTAAACTACCAAGCCAATTCTTCACCAGAAAGGAGACAAGCTACCGGGGACCGGTTTCTGGCATTTCAGCCTTCTTCGGCCCGGCTTGCTTGAATCCTGATGGTGCAGTGAGAAAGGGACTCATGTCTGAGTATACCCTGCCACACCTACAGTGGCCAAAAACGATTCAGAAAAGGGGGTGGTGATGAACAGAGTGTCTGAATTAAGCAGACCACTCAAACCCAGTCCAAAGATCAGGGCTTGATCCATCACCATTATTTATCTCACTGCACCATCCCAGCTCAGAACCTGGCTATATGCAAATCAGTCTGTCCCTGGCCCAGTGCATCATGGGAACAGGGCAGACTAAACTACCAAGCCAATTCTTCACCAGAAAGGAGACAAGCTACCGGGGACCGGTTTCTGGCATTTCAGCCTTCTTCGGCCCGGCTTGCTTGAATCCTGATGGTGCAGTGAGAAAGGGACTCATGTCTGATTATACCCTGCCACACCTATAGTGGCCAAAAACGATTCAGAAAAGGGGGTGGTGATGGACAGAGTGTCTGAATTAAGCAGACCACTCTTACCCAGTCCAAAGATCAGGGCTTGATCCATCACCGTTATTTATCTCACTGCACCATCCCAGCTTAGAACCTGGATATATGCAAATCAGTCTGTCCCTGGCCCAGTGCATCATGGGAACAGGGCAGACTAAACTACCAAGCCAATTCTTCACCAGAAAGGAGACAAGCTACCGGGGACCGGTTTCTGGCATTTCAGCCTTCTTCTGCCCGGCTTGCTTGAATCCTGATGGTGCAGTGAGAAAGGGACTCATGTCTGAGTATACCCTGCCACTCCTATAGTGGCCAAAAACGATTCAGAAAAGGGGGTGGTGATGAGCAGAGTGTCTGAATTAAGCAGACCACTCTTACCAAGTCCAAATATCAGGGCTTGATCCATCACCGTTATTTATCTCACTGCACCATCCCAGCTCAGAACCTGGCTATATGCAAATCAGTCTGTCCCTGGTCCAGTGCATCATGGGAACAGGGCAGACTAAACCACCAAACCAATTCTTCACCAGAAAGGAGAAAATCTACCGGGGACCGGTTTCTGGCATTTCAGCCTTCTTCGGCCCGGCTTGCTTGAATCCTGATGGTGCAGTGAGAAAGGGACTCATGTCTGAGTATACCCTGCCACACCTATAGTGGCCAAAAACGATTCAGAAAAGGGGGTCCACCATAAGCGTGGAAGGGTATACTCAGATGTGAGTCCCTTGCTCATTGCACCATCAGGATTCAAGCAAGCCGGGCCGAAGACGGCTGAAATGCCAGAAACCGGTCCCCGGAAGCTTGTTTCCTTCCCAGTATAAGAATTGGCTTGGTAGTTTGGTTTGCCCTGTTCCCATCATGCACTGGGACAGGAACAGACTAATTTGCATGTAGCCAGGTTCTGAGCTGGGATGGTGCAGTGAGCTAAAAAACGGTGATGGATCAAGCCCTGATCTTTGGACTGGGTAAGAGTGGTCTGCTTAATTCAGACACTCTGTTCATCACCACCCCCTTTTATGAATCATTTTGTAAACCATAAGCGTGGAAGGGTATACTCAGATGTGAGTCCCTTGCTCATTGCACCATCAGGATTCAAGCAAGCCGGGCCGAAGACGGCTGAAATGCCAGAAACCGGTCCCCGGAAGCTTGTTTCCTTCCCAGTATAAGAATTGGCTTGGTAGTATGGTTTGCCCTGTTCCCATCATGCACTGGGACAGGAACAGACTAATTTGCATGTAGCAGGTTCTGAGCTGGGATGGTGCAGTGAGCTAAAAAACGGTGATGGATCAAGCCCTGATCTTTGGACTGGGTAAGAGTTGTCTGCTTAATTCAGACACTCTGTTCATCACCAACCCCTTTTATGAATCATTTTGTCCACCATAAGCGTGGAAGGGTATACTCAGATGTGAGTCCCTTGCTCATTGCACCATCAGGATTCAAGCAAGCCGGGCCGAAGACGGCTGAAATGCCAGAAACCGGTCCCCGGAAGCTTGTTTCCTTCCCAGTATAAGAATTGGCTTGGTAGTTTGGTTTGCCCTGTTCCCATCATGCACTGGGACAGGAACAGACTAATTTGCATGTAGCCAGGTTCTGAGCTGGGATGGTGCAGTGAGCTAAAAAACGGTGATGGATCAAGCCCTGATCTTTGGACTGGGTAAGAGTGGTCTGCTTAATTCAGACACTCTATTCATCACCACCCCATTTTATGAATCATTTTGTCCACCATAAGCGTGGAAGGGTATACTCAGATGTGAGTCCCTTGCTCATTGCACCATCAGGATTCAAGCAAGCCGGGCCAAAGATGGCTGAAATGCCAGAAACCGGTCCCCGGAAGCTTGTTTCCTTCCCAGTATAAGAATTGGCTTGGTAGTTTGGTTTGCCCTGTTCCCATCATGCACTGGGACAGGAACAGACTAATTTGCATGTAGCCAGGTTCTGAGCTGGGATGGTGCAGTGAGCTAAAAAACGGTGATGGATCAAGCCCTGATCTTTGGACTGGGTAAGAGTGGTCTGCTTAATTCAGACACTCCCTTTTATGAATCATTTTGTCCACCATAAGCGTGGAAGGGTATACTCAGATGTGAGTCCCTTGCTCATTGCACCATCAGGATTCAAGCAAGCCGGGCCGAAGACGGCTGAAATGCCAGAAACCGGTCCCCGGAAGCTTGTTTCCTTCCCAGTATAAGAATTGGCTTGGTAGTGTGGTTTGCCCTGTTCCCATCATGCACTGGGACAGGAACAGACTAATTTGCATGTAGCCAGGTTCTGAGCTGCGATGGTGCAGTGAGCTAAACAACGGTGATGGATCAAGCCCTGATCTTTTGACTGGGTAAGAGTGGTCTGCTTAATTCAGACACTCTGTTCATCACCACCCCCTTTTATGAATCATTTTGTAAACCATAAGCGTGGAAGGGTATACTCAGATGTGAGTCCCTTGCTCATTGCACCATCAGGATTCAAGCAAGCCGGGCCGAAGATGGCTGAAATGCCAGAAACCGGTCCCCGGAAGCTTGTTTCCTTCCCAGTATAAGAATTGGCTTGGTAGTTTGGTTTGCCCTGTTCCCATCATGCACTGGGACAGGAACAGACTAATTTGCATGTAGCCAGGTTCTGAGCTGGGATGGTGCAGTGAGCTAAAAAACGGTGATGGATCAAGCCCTGATCTTTGGACTGGGTAAGAGTTGTCTGCTTAATTAAGACACTCTGTTCATCACCACCCCCTTTTATGAATCATTTTGTCCACCATAAGCGTGGAAGGGTATACTCAGATGTGAGTCCCTTGCTCATTGCACCATCAGGATTCAAGCAAGCCGGGCCGAAGACGGCTGAAATGCCAGAAACCGGTCCCCAGAAGCTTGTTTCCTTCCCAGTATAAGAATTGGCTTGGTAGTTTGGTTTGCCCTGTTCCTATCATGCACTGGGACAGGAACAGACTAATTTGCATGTAGCCAGGTTCTGAGCTGGGATGGTGCAGTGAGCTAAAAAACGGTGATGGATCAAGCCCTGATCTTTGGACTGGGTAAGAGTGGTCTGCTTAATTCAGACACTCTGTTCATCACCACCCCATTTTATGAATCATTTTGTCCACCATAAGCGTGGAAGGGTATACTCAGATGTGAGTCCCTTGCTCATTGCACCATCAGGATTCAAGCAAGCCGGGCCGAAGATGGCTGAAATGCCAGAAACCGGTCCCCGGAAGCTTGTTTCCTTCCCAGTATAAGAATTGGCTTGGTAGTTTGGTTTGCCCTGTTCCCATCATGCACTGGGACAGGAACAGACTAATTTGCATGTAGCCAGGTTCTGAGCTGGGATGGTGCAGTGAGCTAAAAAACGGTGATGGATCAAGCCCTGATCTTTGGACTGGGTAAGAGTGGTCTGCTTAATTCAGACACTCTGTTCATCACCACCCCCTTTTATGAATCATTTTGTCCACCATAAGCGTGGAAGGGTATACTCAGATGTGAGTCCCTTGCTCATTGCACCATCAGGATTCAAGCAAGCCGGGCCGAAGACGGCTGAAATGCCAGAAACCGGTCCCCGGAAGCTTGTTTCCTTCCCAGTATAAGAATTGGCTTGGTAGTTTGGTTTGCCCTGTTCCCATCATGCACTGGGACAGGAACAGACTAATTTGCATGTAGCCAGGTTCTGAGCTGGGATGGTGCAGTGAGCTAAAAAATGGTGATGGATCAAGCCCTGATCTTTGGACTGGGTAAGAGTGGTCTGCTTAATTCAGACACTCTGTTCATCACCACCCCCTTTTATGAATCATTTTGTCCACCATAAGCGTGGAAGGGTATACTCAGATGTGAGTCCCTTGCTCATTGCACCATCAGGATTCAAGCAAGCCGGGCCGAAGATGGCTGAAATGCCAGAAACCGGTCCCCGGAAGCTTGTTTCCTTCCCAGTATAGGAATTGGCTTGGTAGTTTGGTTTGCCCTGTTCCCATCATGCACTGGGACAGGAACAGACTAATTTGCATGTAGCCAGGTTCTGAGCTGGGATGGTGCAGTGAGCTAAAAAACGGTGATGGATCAAGCCCTGATCTTTGGACTGGGTAAGAGTGGTCTGCTTAATTCAGACACTCTGTTCATCACCACCCCCTTTTATGAATCGTATTGTCCTGACAGCAAAGCGCTCTACTTGACCCAAGGAGGAGCACGAGAATTACGGGTCCCCGGGAGAGAGGAGCGCGAGGGCTCCGCAGCACAAAGCTGTCTGTGTTGGAAGGAATCCCCGGCGTAAGGATTCCCCCATGTTTAGGCTGCCATGCGGGTGCCACCCCGCTTATTTAATTATTTTAAAGTCGGGTGCCCACCCCGATTATGGCTGCATCGTAATTTTGTTCCTCGAGGGTGCCCACCCCTCAGTGGTATGCCGCCAAAGAAATCACCGCTGCAGCCCGAGATGTGTGTTTTTAAAAACACTGCCGGGCCGCTGCCTAACGTGACCCGGAAGCAGAGGAGGTGGGCGGGGCCGAGAGCGTGCGGCCCGGAATGGCGGCCGGAGAGGAGAGAGCTCCGGGCAAAGCTGCTGTGTCCAGCGGGGCTCCCCTGTGCGAGGGAGAGCCCCGCCTGTTGCCTGCAGGTACCGGAAGCCTGGTGCGACGTGAAGCAGGGCTCTCAAGAGGAGAGAGAGCCCCGCGTGGAAGGCGCCGCTCCAGAGCCCCCGGGGACAGAGTGCTGCCATCGCCGGTGAGTGTTCAAGGGAGCTGGGGGGGAGAGAGACGGAATACGAGCGGCCCGTGCGTGCAGAGGGCCGCTCCAACGTGAAGATGGTGGCTGGGAGGGCCCCATGGGGTCCCCAACGTCCTGGGGTGGTTTATTTCTTGAGCCCACGAGGCTCCCAGGGGCATTATTAGATTTTGAGCCCTCGAGGCTCCCGGGGGCATTATTGGATTTGTTTAGAGCCCACAAGGCTCCACCTGCAAAGGGGGGCTGCCGTCCTTGTTCGGCCGGATGGCCGGTGTTCTCTCCACGCTTTAGGGGACATGGTTGGTGCATTTAGGGCAGCCCCAGATGGCAGTGGGCCGCCCCAACGTTATTAGGGATTGGAGGAGCCCATGCGGGGCTCCCCCAAGTGATGCATAATTATCTAAGGAGCCAGTGTGCTCCTAGGGGGGTATGTTTGTTCCTAGAGCCAGATGGCTCCAACGCCCCCAAACCTATTCTAGAGCCTAGAGGCTCCCACGTTCTGTGCATCCTTTTCCAGAGCCTAGATGGCTCCCACTAGGCCCCATTATTTTGAAGAGCCTAGAGGGCTCCACCGTGTTGTTGATGATCAGAGCCTAGAGGGCTCCAGCCTGGGGTGCAGTTTGTTTGAAGGGCTATTGAGAGCCCCTGCCCCGTTTGAAGATTTACAGCTGTCCAGCAAGTAGTGGGCTGCTGCACCGTTTAGGTGCAATCTTTGTATGAGAGTCCCTGAGAGGAACAGAGATGGCACAGAGGTGCCAGGCCTTCTACAGCTGCGCAGCACTTAGCGCCAGCTGCAACGTTTAGGTTTGCGCCGGTGGTGCACCCCTGGGGCATTATTAGATTTTGAGCCCTCGAGGCTCCCGGGGGCATTATTGGATTTGTTTAGAGCCCACAAGGCTCCACCTGCAAAGGGGGGCTGCCGTCCTTGTTCGGCCGGATGGCCGGTGTTCTCTCCACGCTTTAGGGGACATGGTTGGTGCATTTAGGGCAGCCCCAGATGGCAGTGGGCCGCCCCAACGTTATTAGGGATTGGAGGAGCCCATGCGGGGCTCCCCCAAGTGATGCATAATTATCTAAGGAGCCAGTGTGCTCCTAGGGGGGTATGTTTGTTCCTAGAGCCAGATGGCTCCAACGCCCCCAAACCTATTCTAGAGCCTAAAGGCTCCCACGTTCTGTGCATCCTTTTCCAGAGCCTAGATGGCTCCCACTAGGCCCCATTATTTTGAAGAGCCTAGAGGGCTCCACCGTGTTGTTGATGATCAGAGCCTAGAGGGCTCCAGCCTGGGGTGCAGTTTGTTTGAAGGGCTATTGAGAGCCCCTGCCCCGTTTGAAGATTTACAGCTGTCCAGCAAGTAGTGGGCTGCTGCACCGTTTAGGTGCAATCTTTGTATGAGAGTCCCTGAGAGGAACAGAGATGTCACAGAGGTGCCAGGCCTTCTACAGCTGCGCAGCACTTAGCGCCAGCTGCAACGTTTAGGTTTGCGCCGGTGGTGCACCCCTGACTGGCGCTGCAGTGGCAGCGCGCCCAGACATACTAGAAAAAGGGCTTTTGAGTCCCCTTATTCGATTGCCATTTGGCCAGGGGGGCTGGTATATGGATAGGGCGCAAGGCCCTAATCTGATTTTTGCGCAATGTGATTACTATGTTTGTGATGATAATTGCCTCATGTGATTTATGTGCTAAAGGTGATATGTGCTTTAAATGTGGTGCTAGGAAATGTAGGTTTTACGCACCCAGTGTTGATACCTCTATAGATGGTTTTACCTATGGAGGTTGGTGTTAGTGAGATTTTACTTCACTGTGAGTTACACCCCTAAATGTGAGTTATTCTTAGGGGGTAGGGTCTAATGTGTTTAGACTAGTGAGGAGATTGCCTACTGTATTTATACTGGTTAGGCCTACATGTGATTTATGTGAAATGTGCAATGCCTTTATGCCTGTGATACCTCTAGATGTTCTTTCATGCTTAGGAGGCTGTTTTGCCTAGTATAGTTTATACTAGAGAGGTTATGTGTCAATGCTTGATCTATGCCTATGGTTATTATTGCGTAGTGTGTACCTACCTGTTACCAGTGGTTACTGGTTGTGGTCTATAGTTGTTATTTTGTGCTACACTTATTCTATGTTCTAGAAGTGCTATTTTTGCTAAGTGTTGATTCTGACAGTGGCCCACGAGGCCCTGTCCTGGTGTAAATAATCCCTTGTGAATATTGCCTGTGCCAGTTGGCACAATGTATATTGTGTGATTACTATCTGATGTGTTTTGACAATACAAAAGTTATTTTTATATAACCTTGTGTGGAGTTCCTTTTGTAGTGTGCCTGGGATGTTGTTGCTGTGAGTGTGGGCAAATGCTTTACACATTGCCTCAGGGATAAGCCTGTCTGCTCGTGCCCAACTACCAAGGGGGTGAGCAGGGGTTATCTTGGCATGTGACTCCCTTGCCCTGACTAGAATGGTGGTTTCTGCCTGACTTTGGCGTAAGCCTTAGCCAACCAGAAATCTCAGTTTAACAGCTAGCCTCCACTTAAGCGCAAGAAACCGAAACACCGTAAGAAGCCAACACCTTTAAAAGCCTAGATGAGCAGTTCTAACTGAATTTTCCCTTGACCCTTCTGGTGGATTCTGGGAGATTAAGTCCTGACCCTTGAGTGGTGCCACAAAGGTCCTGGGACATTGGCTGGTGTTACAGTGTACTCCTTCCCCCTTCAAACTTGCAAGACTGGACATGTAGAAACGTTTTCTGAACTTTTGTAAAAAGAACCAGAAGCTACTTCCGGACCAGTGCTGAACTGTAGCCTCCAACATTGAACTGCCGGTCAGACTCAACTTGCTACTTTGCTCCAATAAAAGGATCCTCACTTTCAGAAACAAGTCTGAATGTAGAGGACTTCACCAGGGCCAATATGTACAGCAACCCAATGATGATGATGCCTTCCCCGGCCCTGACTTAGGACTTTGCTTGCTCAGAGAGTTTTCCTGCCTTCGATGTCAAGCACCTCAAACGTCTTGCCGGAGCTGAGGCTCCAGCTGAGGGCATTACCTTGAGCCAGCCACCATTGATGGGCCCTTTTTTGGATCCAACCTACAACAGGACCCACCAATGAGGACTTTTTGTTCAGAAAAATAACTACAAGGTCAATTTTAGAATTGTCAGCCCCTTTGCTGATTTTGTTTCTGTTGGCCTTAGGACTCTGTGTACTTAACCATTGATAAACAGTGCTAAAGTGCTTGTGCTTTCTCCTTTAAACATTATAAAATTGCCTTATGTCCAATTGACACATTTATGTGTACGTCACTAGTAAAGTGGTAGTGCATGCACCTGGGGCCTATAAATGAAACCTGCAGCACTTATTGTGACACCCACTTAAGTAGCCTTTTCAAATATGTCTCAGGCCTGCTTTTGCAGCCTGTGGATAAGTGATTAACTGCCATTTGGACATGGCAAGATATACTGCTTGGCAGGCCAAAACCTTCCTTGTTCATACATATAACTCACCCCTAGGGTGGCCATGAAGAGACCAGAGGGCAGGGTTTAAAACGTTGGACATGTACTTTTAAATATTATATGTACTGGTATTGAAAAACACCTATATTTGTTTTTCACTACTGCAAGGCCTACCTCTCCATAGGGTAACATCGGGTTATGAGATTTAATTCAATAAGTGCTAACTTTCAATTTGGAGCAGGTAGACAGATCAAGTTTGGTGTCTAAAGATTTGCAATTTACAGCCCCTTTAATTGGATTTTAAACCAAAATTCGGAAAAAGGCACTTTTGAAAATTGGCATTTTCTGGTCCCAACCATTTGGTGACTGCAGCCTGTTCCTCTGTCATTAGACTAGGTGTATCTAGCAGTTACTCTTCGTGTATTGCTCCTAGACACTGAGACCAAGGGAAGCTAGGTGGTGGCAGGTTGGGCCACTCTGGAATAATGAAGGGGAGGAGCTGTCATCTCCCATACTTGCACATCACAAAGGATCTGCCTGAGTACTCTCAGAAAAAATGTATCAATAGTCTTTTGTGTCCCCAGACCAGCTGGTGCCACGGCAGGAAGGAAAGTTTTTCTCTGTATCTCTTCCTTGTTTGACTCTACAACTTGTACATTTGCAATTTTTTTCTGTTTCTATCTCTTCTTTGTGTGACTTTACAACTTGTACATTTGCAATTTTTTCTGTTTGTATCTTTTATGTACCTCATGTAATCCTAAGTCCTTATGTATCGCAACTGGTTCTTATGTAAAGCGCTCCGACACCTTCATGTAATGTTCACGCTATATAAAATAGCATTAAATAAATAAAGAAAGAAAGAAATAAGGAATGGGATGCCTGATATCTCAGGGGGTGGTAGCAACTAGAAACCTCTCCTACTTCAGAGAAGGCACCAGGTTTAAATATTTGACCTCAGACCTCAACTCTTCAGAACATAACTGGACCTGTGAAAGACTCAGATGAAGGACTGCTGCACTGCTTTGCTGCAAGAGTTACTGCCACATTGCTACCCTGCTGCCCTCCTGCCTGTGTGAGGACTGGACACCTGGACCACCAGAATAACTCCAAGGGCCTCGAGGCTGGATTCCTGATCAGATCCTCAGGGATGGAATTGAATCCAACAACATTGTACCTAGCACCAAGGCTCTGCCAGTTGTGATTCCTGCCCTTCATATTGGGGCCAAGCCAGTCTTGGACCCTCAAACATAGGCCTAAAGATGCTCTGCCAGCCTAGGTGCAGGCTCAGCTGAAACAACACAGTGCAATGCATCACTTTCCAAAACTCTGCAACGGAACTGCTGCACAACTCATTCCGAATGCAGGCCTTCACATTGTAGCCCAAAGCCTCCTCAGAACCATCGAAGTGCAATACATGCTCAATATATTTCTTCACATCACAAGCCCCTTGCCTATGGAATCCTCAACAATGCAGGACACTGCATCGTAAGCCTTGTAACTACTTCAGAACCAGCTGAATGCATCTTTAACACAGGACTTTGCATCGCAAGCCTCTTGTCAAAGCGATCTTCAAAGAGGGCACAGGACCTTGCATAACAGCCTCACAGTTCATCTGAACCACCGCTGTCTGACACATCCTTGATGCTGGATCTCGTAACACTCTGCAACCAGGATTTAGAGTACTTTGTTCATCAGGCCTAACAGGGTCCCTGTAGCTGGCCCGTGTTCCATTGTGGTCTGCCTGCACTTATTATGGTCTAGCCTGGCCAGATAACCACAGTTGGCTTTGTGCTTTTGGTGTTATTTTTACTTAAATCTTTGAAATTGCGTATCTCCTGTGCTCCTGATTGTATTATTGCTGCTTTGGTCTTCAATTATTTATTACATTTTACTCTATTTTTCAAAATTGGTGTGGGATTTTTTTGTGTTATGTTTTCAATATATCACTGTTTGTATGCTGCAAGATTGCTTTACTGATTGTCTCTAAGTTAAGCCTGACTCCTTTTGTGCCAAGCTACCAGAGGGTTAAGCACAGGTTAATTTGAGTTTTGCTTGTGACTTTACCCTGACAAGGAATGTGGCTGCTGTTGAATAGAGTTTCACTCCCCTCAACTGGTAACCTGATTTGTTACAGTACATTTTCCACCAAGACAAAAATGGTTGCTTTAACCAAACCTGCATTCCATCACAATCTGCTTTAACATTTGACTTTAATCCTGTCTAGCACAACCAGATAACCACGAGTGGAGTTTTTTGCTGGTAGAATTATTTAAAAAGTCCAAAAATCATATCTCCAGTTCCTTACATTCAAATTTGTGAGTTGGTGTCTATTCGCTCTTTCAAATGTATTCTATTCTTGTAAATTGGAGTGCGGTTTTTATTGTGTTCTGTTGTCTACTTTTTAACTATTTTGTGACTTATAAATGCTTTACACATTTCTGCTAAGGTACATCTGCCTGCTCTGTCCTACAGCTACCAAGAGTTGAGCTCAAGTTTAAATTAATGAGACCTAACTGGGCCTAATAAAGAAGAGTGCCATTATTACTTGAAGAGGATTACCATCCACTTCAACTAATAATACACGTATTAATATTTGCCACCTTTAGTGGCAGATCACACATAGTGGGAGGTGTTTATCAGCCTTCCAGAGGGTAGAGGTCTTGTTATGCTGCCAACCAGTCTGGCATTGCCCAAAGGGCTGGTCTGACAGGTCAGTGAGTGTGCTGGATTTTAAGCAGTATGTGGTCCTATTTTATGGTTTTAACTGTGGATTTCTATGATATTACCACAAGCAAAGCCAGCAGTAATACAAAATGCATGCAGTGTCACATACCTTGTAATACACCTGTACAAGTTATGATTTGCAAATGTGGGCCACGTTTTAGCTAACTGGGCCTGTATTAAAGACTGGGTTCAATGCCCTTGTTTGTGCCATGGCACACCTTTATACAGGTATGCTGTGTGCAAACAGGGACAGAGCATACTAATAAGGTGAATGACCTGCCCTCGGCAGCCGCAAACTTGCACTGCTCCAGGGGCAGTGCATTCAGTGAATTATGGAGAGGCTGTTTTAAAGCTGCTTCATGTTTCTCTGTGCAAGCGCCTCCCACCTGCATTTTTAAGAGAGAACAGAGATCCCTCTGCAGGCGGGTGCAGTGAATGGAACCGCTTTCCTCCCTCCAGAGAGCTGCCCTTAGGAGGCACAATAACACTGTGTCACCATTTAGCGACACACTGTCAGTGTGCTTCCTAAGGGCATGTTTTCCTCTGCACCCACATTCATAAAACAGTGTGGACAGAGAGTCAAAGTGATTACCTCTTCTGTATGGAACCATCCTGCTATGCAAATGAGGGAACACCCTCTTCTGATAGTGCTGCTGCTGCAAATGTAACAGCACTATCAATGTTAAAGAAGAGTACACAAGCACTGGTGGACCATTCTTTATTGTCATAGTACCCCGGGAGAATTTAAAATAGTATGCAGATTGAAGAGTTATCAAAATACCTGCATTTTTATACATATGCCATATTATTAGGGCCTATATTGTGACACCATTGATTGGTGATCAAGGATATCCTTTGTCTTGGTGCACCTTATCCGCGACAATTGATTTACAGCACTGAAGCCACCAGGCTGTATTTTAGAAGAGTTACAGCGATCTATACAGAGTGAAATTCTGAGTTGGATGTGGCTACTTCATAGTGGATTTTGCACCTTGTAAAAGTAGATGCAATTAATGAGAGGTACTGCAGACGGAGGGAAATTTACAGATGGAGAGTCAAGATAACGATGTGCACACAGTGTTTTCTTTTTAACTTTTTAAAGATTCAACATAGACTTGATGGTCATTTCAGTGGGACTGGAGGGCAACAAATATAGTCCGAGATGTTTGAACATGATTGGGAGATTTGTTTGCTCTTTGATATGCTCTGCAAAACTCAGTCCTGCCGTCGCTGAGCCTCCGGCACACCCCTGGCATCCTCACTTGGACAATAGCTCACACTGTAACCTCCCTGATGTTACTCTGATGTGAGCACGTGACCCACCATGTCTCCAGATGTGTTGACATGAAATACTCATAGACCACAGTGAAAACATGACGGGATGGCAGATCGGTAGTGTCAGTGCTGATGGTGTTGTCAGTGCTAATGGTGTTACTAATGCTATTGGTAAGTCCAAGGGCCAGGGTTCCATCTGTTCTACCCTGCAACTTCTGGCCTGCTGATTTCTCTCCATCGGTGCAGCCAGTGAAGGCAGTGCGTAACCTGGGTGTCATGTTTAACAGAAATCTTACCCTGGAGATGCAGGTTTCGAAGGTAGTAGCTGGCTGTTTGGCCATTATTAGATTGCTCAGGAAAATCCTTCCTCTGCTGCCGTCCTCTGCTCGGGTAGCGGTGGTGCATTGCACCGTGCTCAGTAGGTTAGACTACTGTAATTCTCTGTTGTTGGAGTCCCCAACCTACCTTATGGATAGACTCCAGAGAATTCAGTCTGCAGCGGCAAAATTAGCCCTGGGGTGGCCCACAAGATCAACCTCTTCTAGGGCTCTGGCTCAGCTGCACTGGCTCCCGGTGAGACAGAGAGTCCAATTCAAGTCTCTCTGCTTGGTCTTTAAAGCCCTCCATGGGTCGGGCCCTGCTCATTTTCAAAGGAAGTTCGTGTGGCATTCGCCGGCACGTAACCTTCGATCCACCTCGGCTAGATTGGTGACAATACCTAGGTTTAAGAAAGCCGAAGCAGGAGGAAGATCGTTTGGTGTGGCCGCAGCAAAACTGTGGAACGCCCTTCCGGTTGAGCTTAGACACACCCCTGACCTCCTTCTACTTAGGAGGAGCCTAAAAACATGGCTATTCCCGAAGCCCTAGCTTGTCATCAGTTTGTCCCCCCTCTGATATGAGTCTGCCAGCGCCAGGATGACTTTTAAGTGATTTTGCCCTTTAGAAAGGAAATAAATAAATGAAATAGAGAGGATGTGACTTAGCAATTGGCGCACAATGCCCATTGGGCTCAAAGGGCTTCAGCCCCCCCACCCCCCGTTGTGTGTGTCAGCCCGGGATGAGACAGCTTCCCTGGCGCACACACAGCCGCACCGCAGTACTTCACAGGTCTTTTAATGACCTTTTGCTTGTTAATGAGGCTTTGAAGTTTTTCACCCCTTCTTACAGCCCCTGCAGCTCCACTCTGCCTTTTGCTTGAAGAATCAGCCCGCCCCGGACATACTTTCTTAGCCCCCCCCCCCCGAAATTTGACTCTAGTTGTACTCTGTCTGTAGCACAACTAGTGTTCGAGTTCGCACTATATAAAACTAAAAAAATTGCATTGTCATTATTTATCTCGTGGTATTTTTAGTGAAGTCATAAACTGAGGCAAGGGCTGTATTACGATTGTCTAGCGATCCTAACCTCATTATTTTCTTACATGGTAGGTACTAGAACAATTATAACATTGCCTCACAAAGGTTGACATTACAAATCGCTGGTTATGTGATGTATAAATTGAACTGTTCTACCAAATATGCTATTTACTCAATCTAAAGGGTAAGGGATCAACCAGGTGCACAATTTGAGCATTAGTCAAAGATTTTATCCTTGGAATGCGAAATAATGCCCTAATACCATGGGGCATATTTACATGTTCTGGCGCATCTCTGTAAATCAGCAGGGATGCGCCAGAACAGATGCGTCATGCAATCCCCTCCTTCCGCCACCACAGATACGCCGCATTTACAATGCGGCGCGCCATGGTGCAAGGAAGGGAAGCTGCGTGACGCATCTTGTGGCATATGGGCGGCGCATTGCTGGAGTCGCGACGCAACTCCTGCAATGCACAGGGGCCACCCATACTCAACGTGGTGCGTCACTCCTTACGCCTGCTTCAAGCAGGCGTAAGGATTTGACGCAGCAGCATCGTAAAACTTACTCCGTGAAATCTTGTAGATTTCACTGCATCAGTTTTACGGGGCTTTCCTGTGAGGGAACGCCCACCCTGCGACAGAACGCCCACAAGAAACATGACGCAGGTTTCATGTGGCGCAGGGCTTTACAACGTGACGCATCTGCCTAGATGGGGCACGTTGTAAATAAATTGCAACGTGGCGCATTGTTTACGCCGCCGCTGCGTCACAAAAGTGACGCAACGGCGGCGTAAAAGTGTCGCAAGGGGCTTGTAAATCTCCCGACGGGTTTTTCTTAGAAATTGTTCAGTTTCTCTTCATATTTTATGCGCAGCATAAAGCATGAGGACCGGCACGTGTGCAGTTAGTACAAGAGTCATAATCATGATGTGGATGCAAATGCGAGTTGCACAAGATTTGGGATTTGGGTGGAAAGGGGAACTAGCACCGAATGTTTTTAATTTAACATGCATAACAAAGGTACACAATATGCATCAATCTTTCTTTTTTACAGTGATTAAACAGTGAGTGTCTTGTGACTTGACAAATTATGTGACCAAAAACTGGGGGACTTGCAAATGTCATTGAACCATTGAGATGGACCGAGTTTCTAATTAATTGGACCTATTAGAAAAATTATTTATGCCTTGCTTGAGTATTCGTTCCTCTTTTTTCCTAAATACGCAAATTCCCAGAAGTATGTCTAGACAGCTGATATTTTAAAAGTCTCCAGTTCTCCATAGCAGAGAAGCCCACACGGGGGGATTGGAGCCCTATGTACAAATGCACGCAATTTTCCCACGGGTAAAACATTTTCCCATGGAGAAAGCCCTTCCTCTACACCCCAACCAAATGTGCGGGTAATACAGCTTGAAAGAGGAGTTACATCAGTTCTGTGCTACAGTAAATGTCTGATTTTTGGAAGAGTGGGAAGACTGAGGAGGTCGGACAAGATGCCAGAAAATGACATGTTTATGTGCATCCTCAAACTTTCAAGTCAAAACACATCTCAGCATGCACTCTTTGCATATTTGGAAGGGGTTCCCAAATGTGGATGTATGTGCACTGATGTCGTAGAACTCCATGATTGTAAAGCCATTTACGCAGGACAAAAGTCACATTGTGAATTCTTGGGAGGCATAAAAAGTAAATCATATTGTTGCATTAAGTAATATATTTTCACATGAGGATACAGAGTAATGCATTATAAGACGATAACACTCATGAATTGCTGGTAGCAATTAACCCTTCACAATCTCTTTGCTTGTACCTCCAAGAAACCTGTTTTCTATTGGCATGTCTCAATTCTCATTTACATTATCCAATTCCCATGCAGCTTTGTGCTTATTTTCCTGACTATAAACTCAACCACAATTGTGGCATTTTCTTCCCATCCTTGTCACAGATTGAACAGTTTTTTGGTTAAATTGAGACATTATTTACAGTGCATAGCAACAATACTTTTGAAACAACCGGTGCTGATACCAACTACTTTATTTATCATTTAAACGGAATTAGCTCCAAAAAAGATGAAATCATTGCCCTCCACTCCAGCTTTCTTAGAATATGTTAGTGGCATCCAGCTTGTCCTCATTGTAGTATACCTGACCATTACCAACATAACCTCATCATTGAGGCGATAAGGCGTCTGACCGGGGCTAGGGACCAGACACTATTCATCTGATCAACTGTGCATTGAGGAAAGGTAAGCTTCCCTATAGAACCCAGACGTTTTGAATAGTATATCTGCCATACCATCAGAAGTACCCCATAGTCTACCACTTGTTTTGCCTGAAAAAACTGCCCAATATATGCTTTGGATCTGCCTTTCAAATACTAGATCTTAGATCTCAGTCTAGAAATGTTAATCTCTTATATACCTTACAGCCACATGTTCTAATACTTTCTGAAACATGGCTTATTAACTAGTATGTTCTGTTTTGATAAACTGTAAAAAATTGCTGATTGAATGTAAATTTATTACTGAGTTGAAGAAGTTACTGCTACCTCGAAAAGTCAACAATTTATTCCGCTTATGCTCTCCTCTGGGTTGATACAACACAATAAACCTATTCAGTTCAAAAGAACCTTGCTTTAGATTTGGTATGAATCTTTATCCCATGCTGCATTGAACCCTGTGCAAGGTCTGATCATTAGTCCATTCAATTTGATCTGACTACCCTTGGTGCCTTTAAGGGCACAACACAGGAATTAAGGGTGGTCAGAGAATAGAATACACTTGATAGGGAAAAGATGGTGGTGCAACTGGAATACCTTTAGTCCATATGCTATTAATGGTGCAAACGAAGAAGCTCAGCACTTTCACCTCTAGTTAGGTAAGGCTGGGATATCTCAAACACATTCGATGAATAAATACAATTGAGGGAAAAGGGGGTCTGTACCTTGGATCTCCCGGCAGCTTAGTAAGGTGAAATTAAAATTAAGACAACTCAAACGGAAATGGTGAAATATCTATAAATTGGAACTCAAAGAAATGTTTAAGACAGCACTGCTCAACTATAAAAAACAGTATTATTATTTTAACAGGATTAGTGATACATTGAATTCCCAGAGAAAGATTTTCACCATGAGGGACCCATCATCATCTGATAGAGTCAAGCAATCAGTACTGGCCGCTCAAGCTTGCTGTAATTAAATTAATGATTTCTTTGTTAATAAGATTTGCTTGATCAATGAATCAATAAAAGACAGCCCTACATTGATTCCATCCAAATAGTGATGGGATCATTCATTGTTCATCTTCTCCCCATCCACTCTCTTACTGTCCATGAACGAGAACAAGTATAATAAAGCTTATTGAAGGTGACCCTAATATTTCAGGGTCCATTGAATAGCAGCACTCTGCTTAAGTAAATAATGTATTGCATATTTTGTCTGTAATAGGCCTTTGAATTAAGGCACAAACTATTTGAAAGTACAACTGCAAAGGGCACTAATTGAGATTTGTTTCTACCTTGCTTTAGTGACGTACTGCTTGCACTTTAAGTTTCACTGGCCACTAAAGTGGCACCACATATCTTTTACCATACTCAATGAATTTTTTTTCAGAACTACACTGTTACTATTTCACACATGTAACATAAAGTCAATCTATGCTGTATATATGGATTGGTGTCACTACAACGCATGCTTTTACATCGCATGCCTTTACAACGCGGTTTTTACATAATGCTTTTAGGCGCTGGATAGTGAATTATTTAATTTACTATTCCAACTCCAGTCCCCGTGGATAGCAGGGAAGGTGTTGGATAGTAAATTAAATATATTCCCTATCCTAGAGCGCCCCCCAGCGCAATGCGTTGTAATGGTATGCGTTGTAATGGTTGCGATGTAATGGTAGTGCGTTGTAAAAAATGCGTTGTAAGTGATGTTCCCTGTATATATATATGATCCCTCTTCTACCTGCTATCCCTCTTCATCAACTGTAGGTCTACCTGCCCATTTAGAGGTAGGCACATTTTAAGTATGTTGAGAGTGGAGCCCACTGTGGCTCTTTCACTGACAGACTTTTTTGACAGCCTGATGTAGTACAGGCTATCAGAGGTGATCCATCCAACCACCTACCTAATTTGGAATGGGCAATTGGATGGCCTTTGAGTTTGCTTTTTTTCACCACCAGGTTAACCTGGTGGTGAAGGGTAGTAAAAAAAATGTATGACCCCCACACAATGGGAGAAAACTCCCATGATGTGGCAGCCATTACTTTTTAATTTAAACAAAAACAAAGTTCTGCTTTGAAATACTATATTAAAGATTGAAAGATAGCTATTCTATTTGACAGAGAAAGCCTTCCCACATTTTCAGCATTGACAGCTACCATGGGTCCACTATGATGAGAGTTCCTGTCAATATTAAGAGTTGTCAGTGGGACTGACAGACAACTCTAGATTTTGCAGGAAGAGGTCCCACAGGATGATTGGGGAAATGCCCTCCACCCTGCCAAAGGTGTACCATTCATCTGCCAAAGACAAAATCAGACCCCACCTTTCTTGGAACAATTCAGTGATTTGCAAGAAAGATTTCAAACTCTGGGGCTGATTTTAATTATGTGAGGAGATGGTTGGGAGAGGTCTGAAGCATGACTGACTGCTTTGGAAGTCTCCCACAAAATACCACTGCATTAGCACCAGCATTACGCAGAGGAGGAAGAGGATCTATACATCAATCTCTTAAACATTAGCTGTCCCAAAGTGGCCTCCACAAAATGAAGAGAAGCCAAATCCGCTTGTTAGTCCCATAGCACATTTTATAATCCCTCATTCATCACCTACTCTCCTTCAGCCAGCAAGACACAATTGCTGCATTAGCAAATTATCATGAAGACTTCTGGATGGTGATCTAAATATAACCATGCAACTAAGTGCAGGGACAAAAGTGCCTCTTTTCATTTCTAACAATGGTGAAGATCGCATACAGTAAAGCTTCTAAACAACATGCTGCAGTAGCAGACACAAAAGACATTAAGCACAAAAGGTTTTTCTAGGCAGGCGAGTGTGCTGAAGTTAAGATTCCCTATGGTGCTTTCCTTCAATATGCAGTGTCTTCCTGAAGGGTTGCAAGATGCATTTCAAACCTTCTGCCTCACTAACAGATTTACAATAATCAATGATTCCCTAGGCCACTTTCCTTCCCATGAAAGTAAAAGTCAGATTTTCTCTGCTAACCTCCTCTTACTTTACTTTACTTTACTCATTTATAGAGCGCAAACGAATCATCCCCATGGGGATCTATCAGCGCTTCGAGAAATGGGTAATCCTAGGCCATGCTCATCTAAAACAGCCAGGTCTTTAGTAATTTCTTAAAACTGGTTAGCTCAACACAGGCCCTAATGTTTTGTGGCAGACTGTTCCAGTGACTGGCAGCCAGATGGAAGAAGCCCTGTATATTCTTTGGATGCACAGGAGATTGCAGTTACTTGATCTTAGCTGAAGGACCGGTTGGTACAAAGTGAGTTTATTTTTAAGATAGACGGGTCCTTTTCCCTGTAGTGATCTAAAGACCATACAGAGCATCTTAAAGATAGCTCTCTTCCTAACCGGGAGCCAGTGGAGCTTGCTCAAAAGGGGGGCAGAAGGGGTCCTCGCCGGTTTGTTGAGGGCAAGGCGGGCTGCCCTGTTCTGTACCACCTGTAGTCTGGATAGTAGATCTTCCCTTACTCCCACGAGCAATGAGTTGCCGTAATCAAGTCGACTCACCAGGAGTAACTGGATAAGGGTTTTCCTGGCTGAGAGAGGAATCCAGGGGAAGATCATCCTGAGCATTTTCATTGTGCCGAAGCAGGTGCCTGACAGTGTCTTCACCTGCTTCTCCATTGATAGTCTGTTATCTATCCTAATGCCGAGGTTCTTAGCCCAATTTTTAGGGAAGGGGGCTTCTGCCAGCTCAGCAAGCCATCATTCAGGGTAACAGATTGCCTTGGCCTTCCCGAACAGCAGTATCTCTGTTTTAGATCGGTTGAGCTGTAGAAAGTTCTTCTTCATCCAGCTCGCGGTGCCAGACATGCAGTTTGCAAATTTTGATTGAGTTGACATAATGTCCTCCTCAATGGGGACAATTAGCTGTGTGTCGTCAGCAAACGAGATAGTTTCAAACCCATGGCTTCTGATGATATCAGCCAGGGGAGTCACTTACTCATTGAATAGGGTGGGACTCAGGACCAATCCCTGAGGGACTCCCCTGTCCACCACTATCGACTGTGATGCAAAAGAATCCAACTGGATTCTCTGGGTGCATCTGGATAGATAACTTTGAATCCATTTGAGATCCAGACCCCTGACACCAATCCCTCCCAGTCTGTCAAGCAGTATCTTGTGAGAGATGGTGTCAAAGGCTGCTGACAAATCAAGAAGGACTAAGATCACTTGGGTCCCTCTATCCAGTGTCAGCCTTATAGTGTCCGTGACCTCCAGAAGTGCAGCCTCTGTGCTATGTGAAGCAGGGCAGCCGGACTAGGAAGTGTCCAGAAGGTTGTTTTGCTCCAGATAGTGGGATAACTGTTGATTGACCAGTAATTCCATTACCTTCGAGCAGCAAGGGAGGACCAAGATCGGTCTGTAGTTTTGCAAGTCAGTCAGGTCTGCTAGCGCTTTTTTAAGCAGTGGTTTGACCCGTGCGACCTTCCACTTGCTCTGGAATATAGCAGTATCTGAACAGATGTTATATACATTGGCAAGCGCGTCAGCTGAGACCGGACTGAGTGTTGACATAACCATCTGTGGTGCAGGATCTAAAGAAGAGCCTGATTTTATGAGGATAAGTAAATAGCCCACTTGCTCGTTTGTGACGTGCGAGAAGGAACCAAGCCCAAAGGAAGACTCTGTGTCATACGGCGAGTCTAAGGGCAAATGGTGTTCCACACGGTCTCCTTCCGCCAAATTAAATCGATCTTATGGGGGAAATGTTTGCCTATATCATCACACAGTTCCTGAGTGGGGGGGTAGTGACGAATTATTGGCCTTCGGATTAGTAAATTCCTTTAGGATCTTAAATAATTCCTTAGAGGAGTTTTTAGCCTCTATATCCTCCTTTTGGACACATCTTCATCCAAATCTATCGCCCGAAGAAATTGAAAGTTTCTAATTTAAACAAAAAATTGGTACTGTTCCTGTCAAGATCATGAAGAAAAACGTAAAAGGAAGGTGGTCGGTTAGGTGGGAAATCCTAAAAATTATTTGTGATGCCCTAACACACCCCTGTGGATGTCATCCTTCATCGTCAGACCTGCTCCTCATCAGGCTAGTGCTGAAAACCCTCGAAGGGTCACTTTGGTGGACATATTTTAGGGATGTATGAGTGGGCTCCTAAAATCAGAAGGATAATTAAGGGTGGGTGTGTGAGAAGAAAAATAATCAAACACTGACTAGGTGATGCCTACTTCAATAGTTGTCTTCTGGAGACTCTCTTGTCAGGGTAAAAAGACCAAATGTCGGTTGAGTCTACTGTAAACAGATGATGTGTCCCAGTAGTGTGATCATATGTATTCGTAGGTCAACAAGTTTTGCATCTTGTGTGTGAATGAGACTGGGTCCGCTAAGCTTCATTAAGACAAAGAAAGGGTTAGTTCTACTTTGTGACCTATGGGGCCAATTTCTAAATATCCTATGGGTTGGACAGCTAGGTCATTCAATTCTTTATAAATCAATCAATCAATCAGTCAATCAATCAATCAATCAGGGTTTTTTGGAGCACGCTACTCACCTGTGAGGGTCTCAAAGTGCTGGGGGTGGGGGGGTGCAGCTCCAAATCATCCAAAGAGCCAGGTCATGAGGCTCTTCCTGAAGGTGTGCAGGGTTGGGGAGTGTCTGACGTTGATTGATAGCTCGTTCCATGTCTTTGATGGGATGTAGGAAAAGGCTCTGCCACCCGCTCCTATTCTGTGAATGTGAGTGTGCTGGGTTACGTTGAGGGCAAAGTCGCGGAGCAAAGGTTTCTCTTGGGTACGTGGAAGGAGACTCTGTCGTTGAGGTATTTGGGTCCCCTGTGGTGGAGGGATTTGGAGGCATGGCTGAGTAGCTTGAAAGTTACTCTCTTCATGACTGGGAGCCAGTGGAGATCTTGCAGGTGTTGGGTGATGTGCTCATTCTTTTGGAATGCAGAGGATGAGTCTGGCCGCCGTGTTCTGGATGGTCTGGAGTTTGCATACTTTATGTTATGTTATATGGGTATTTATTATGCGCACAACTACTCTTGAGTATCCTGGCGCGAAGCAAAACCACAGAGAAGTCGAGAGCTAAACAGCAGAGCATAACATCTTTAGTAGGCTTTATTAAAGAGATGAGTCTTAAGGAGTTTTTTAAAGCTGCTAAGATTTCTGGTGTCCCTGATAGTGAATGGGAGGGAATTCCAGAGGGTAGCCGCTTTGACAGAAAAAGATTGACCGCCCAATCTGGTTCGCCAGAAGCGGGGGATTACCAGCCGGCGTTGGGAGGCCGACCTAAGGTGGCGACTTGGGACATGGAAAGTCACTCTTTTCTTGAGATAGGCAGGGCCAGTATCATGAAGGGCTTTATGCGTGAGTACCAGAGCCTTAAATTGAACTCTTTGGGCCACCGGCAACCAGTGGAGTGTGGCCATTTGCGGTCTTATGCTATTGCGTCTAGAGATGCCCAGCAGAAGTCTTGCGGCCGCATTTTGGATGAGCTGTAACTTATTTACCAGAAAGGAGGGTGATCCCAAATACAAAGCGTTGGCATAATCCAGACGGGACAATATGAGGGCTCTAGCGACCGTTTCTTTGGCTGGCTGTGGCAGTAGAGGGAAGAATCTGCCCAGAGATCTAAGGGTCCTAAAGCAGGCACCCGTCAGTCTCTTAATCTGCTCTGAGAACCTTAAATCTTTGTTGAACCAGATACCCAGGTTCTTGGCTGGGCCACCTTCAGAGAGGGGGCGGGGAAAATCAGGAGGCCAAACCAGTTCAGTGAATTGGTTTGGAAATTGGCCAGTATAATCTCTGATTTTCCCTCGTTGCATTTGAGTTTGGCACGGGCCAACCAGGTGAAAACGTCCGCCAGGCACTTTTGTGCTGCAGCCGTTTCTAATGACGAGTTACCCCAGGTGAACAGGAGCTGGGTGTCATCGGCTTAGGCCATAATTTTTGCACCCAGCTCCTCGGCCAGGTAGATCAGCGGGGTCATATAGATGTTGAAAAGAAGTGGGCTCAATGTTGAGCCCTGTGGGACCCCGGTCTGAACGAGCCTGGCCGACGAAGAGTACGGGTGCATCCAGACTTGCTGGTAGCGGGAGTCCAGGAAAGACTCCAGCCAAGACCACACAGCCCCGGTGATGCCAATATCAGTAAGGCGGGCCAGGAGGAGTTGGTGAGGGACCATATCAAAGGCGGCAGAGAGGTCCAATAGGATTAGCGCCGCTCTGCCACCCTTCTCCGTGCACTCCCTAATGGCTTCCACCACCTCCACCAAGGCTGTCTCCATGCTAAAGGAGGCCCTGAAGCCCGACTGGGCTGGGTGAAGTACCCCAGACTCCTCCACAAAGGCGTTCAACTGTCGAAAAACAACCTTTTCGCAGACTTTTGCCAGTGCCGGGCGCAAGGAGATGGGGCGGTAATTGGCCGCGATAGCGGGGTCTGCTGAAGGCTTCTTTAGAAGAGGCAGGAGTTTGGCCTGCTTCCATTGCTTAGGTACCACTGCCGATTGCAAAGACCTATTAACCATAGTAGTGACCTCTGACCCCACACAATCTGCTACTCCCGCCAGAACTCTTGCCGGGCATGGGTCCGAGGGGGAGCCTGATTTAAGAGATTTCAGCAGAGCAAGGATGTCCAATTGATCCACCATAGCAAATTTGGCGAGGCAACTACTAGCAGGGGCACCAGGTGTCACCGCCAAAGGGTGTGAGGCAGCGTTACTCAAAGCTAATCCCTCTTCAATAAGCTTGATCTTATTAATAAAGAATGAAGAGAGCTCCTCACACCATTCAGCAGAAACCGGGATCTTTTTATGCTCCGCTAGAGGCGACAGAAAGCTTTGGACTATAGCGAAAATGTCCTTGTCATTATTATCCGCTTTTAGGATCCTAGTCGCAAAGTAGGCACCTTTCGCAGTCTTAACTGCGGTATAGTACTCTCTTTGGACTGCGCGGAGTTTGCGGGGAGTATGCAACCCTCCAAAGCCGCTCAAATTTCTTGCATGACCTTTTTAGCTCTTTTAACGCTGGCGTATACCAAGGTTGAGAAGGTAACATGCGTCGGGAAATATTCAGAGCAGGTTTGGAAATGGTCTCTACTCCCAGACTGACCCAGGCGTTAAAGAGGTCCACTTGGCCCTCTAGATTAGTGGTCCGAGCCATCTGGGAGTGCATGAGGGCTTCAGCCAGTCCAGGAATGTTAATTTTCTGTACTAGGGGGCCTGACTGAGGAGGGGGGTGGCGAAATGGTAGTGCCACGTCCCAGGAGAAGATAATCACAGCATGGTCGGACCAGGTAACTGGCTGGGGATCTTTAAGGACCAGGGCAAAGTTGGAACACACCAGGTCCAGCACATGTCCTCGAGAGTGCGTAGGTTTGGAGATCCAATGAGTTAAGTGCGTTACGGACAAAAGGTCTTGAAGACCCAGTGTGTCTAAAGAGCTAGTGGAGTCTAAATGTATGTTAAAGTCTCCCAAAAGGAGAAATTTTGGGAAACGTAACACACGGTCCGTCAGTGTGACTCCTAAGGAACTTAGAAAGGAGCCAATCGGCCCCGACGGTCTATAGATCAAGGTCCCTCCTAGGGTGAAGTGGGGAGAAAGAATAAAGGAGAAGTCAAGGGCTTCTCCATCCAACACACTCAAGGATTTGTCGCAGGAGAAGGTCCATGTTTCCCTGAATACTACAGCAGTGCCGCCTCCTCTACCTGAAGTGCGATCGGCTCTAGACAGGCGGTAGCCACGTGGGACTGCCAGTTCTACCACTGGGGCACACAAATCGCTTAGCCACGTTTCCGTGACAAACAAAATGTCCAAATTGTTGTCTCTAATGAGCTCAAATATGTTCTCAGCATGTTTCACCATAGAACGGGCATTGATGAGATCTGCCTTAATCGGAAGCTCGTTCTGGCTTTTGGGCGATGAATGTGATAGGCGTGGGGGAAGGTGGAAATTGCAAACCTTACATTCCCATATCGTGTCGGAGCTCGGCGAGCCCCTATGCAGACCTAAATGTGAGCCTGGGTTCAGGGAGAGCAGGGTGTCATGACTATAGGTAAGTGGACTCAAGAAGCCTAGGAGAGAAGGGGCAGCCGGACAGGCACTGGACGCGGTCCAGGTGCGGACGGGCACAGACGGGCTTACCTTAGGCGCACCTTTGGCGCGCATTTGGCGCGCCCGCTGCGCCCGTCCGCTGCGCCCCTGCCAGCTCATGAAAATAAATAAAGGGGTAGCGGGAGGCGCGGGCTCCTGTCTCCGCCCTCCGGCTTGCTGGAATGTCCCTGGTTGGTCTGCCTACCTCCCCATGAGCTCTCCGCTCAATTGGCACACAGCCGTGGTGGAACGAAGCTCGGGATTCGGCAACCAAAATAGCTGGTGAATCAGAGGAGCAGCCTAACTCGCTGAATTCCTCGTGGATGTAAACCAATACACAACGCGTAATACAAGGTACACAATAATAGTCTAAAATAGGAGGAGCAGCCTCACTCGCTGTTGTCCTCTGTGCAAAGAATATAATTGTGCAAACAGGCAATAGCTGAATAAAATTCTTGTTACGCTAAAAACATATACATCACGTTTTTAAAAGCAGGCTTAAAATGCTTGCGCTCGCACAGTGGCAGCAGCAACTTCAAAGTGGTAGGCTGCGCGCTTAATGATGTCTGATTGAAATAGCGGGAGGCGCGGGTTCCTGTCTCCGCCCTCCGGCTTGCTGGAATGTCCCTGGTTGGTCCACCTACCTCCCCATGAGCTCTCCACTCAATCGGCACACAGCCGTGGTGGAACGAAACTCGGGATTCGGCGACCAAAATAGCTGGTGAATCAGAGGAGCAGCCTAACTCGCTGGCTTCCTCGTGGATGTAAACCAATACACAACGCGTAATACAAGATACACAATAATAGTCTAAAATAACAAGGATTTGTTTATTCTGCCATAGAGGGCAATTCCATAGTCCAGTATGCTAGTTATGAGTGCATGGGTGGCGGTCCTTTTGGATTCGGGTGGGGTCCATTTGAAGGTCTTGCGAAGGATGAGGGTATTGAAGCAGGTAGAGGCAACGGCGTTCATGGTGAGGGAGGAGCTGAGTATGATGCTGAGGGTCCAGATGTGGTCTGTGTGGGTTTTACGAGTTGAGCTTCAGACAGCGGCTGCTCATCCAGGATGCAATGTCTTTCATTCCTTCCTGGAAGCTCCGTCTGGTGGTGTTGGGTTCCTTCGCGAGGGAGAGGATGAGTTGAGTGTCGTCGGCGTAGGATACTATTCTGAGTCCATGTTGTCTGATGATGGCAGCAAGAGGGGCAATGTAGTTGTTTTAAAGAGCGTTGGCTGAGCAATGATCTTTGGGGTACTCCCCAGTTGATCTCTGTGGGTTTAGAGAGGAAAGGTAGGAGTCTTATTCTTTGGGTTCTGCCGGTGAGGAAGGAGCGGATCCAATCGAGGGCAGTTCCCTGTATACCGGTGTCGTGGAGTCTTGTGGTGAGACTATGGTGGAGATGGTGTTGAAAGCTGCGGAGAGGTCAAGAAGGATGAGGGCCACCGTATGGCCTTGGTCGAAGAGCATGCGGATGTCATTTGTGGCCGCGAAGAGGGCGGTCTTGGTTCTGGGGTTGCTGCTGAATCCGGATTGGGAAGGGTCAAGGATGGCGTTCTCCTCGATGACGTTGGTCAGCTGGGTGTTGACGATCTTCTCTGTGACTCTGGCTGTGAAGGCAAGGAGAGAAATAGATTAGTAGTTTTTCAGGTCCATCTGGTCTGCAGAGGGTTTCTTGAGGAGGGGCTTGACTTCTGTGTGTTTCCAGTCATTGGGGAAACTGTTGGATTTGAAGGTGGCGTTGATGGTGCATCGTAGCTCAGGTGCTATGGCGGCAGCTCTGTGGAAGATGTATGGTGGGTAGGGGTGTGTGGGGGGACCCCTTAGTGAGTACTCTTTATGGTCATGACGGTATTGTCAGTGGTGACTGGGGTCCAGGTGGCGATGGTAGGTTGGCTGTCATTGCTGGAGGAGGGGGTCATTTCTGGAGTCTGTTCGCTGAAGTTGTCATAGAGGGCCTTGATTTTTCGATGGAATTAGGAGGCAAGTTTGTTGAAAAAGTCCCGGGAGGGTGTGATATCTGTGGCTTCGTTGGGGTTTTTGGTGAATTCCTGGATAATGCTGAAGAGTTCCTTTGAGTTGCTGGAGTTAGTGAGGATTTTGTTCCATATGAAGGTTCTTTTGGTAGCTCTGATGAGTTGGTGGTATTCTGTTATGGCATTCTTGTAGGTGGTCTGGTATTTGGCAGTTTTGCTCTTCCTCCATTGCTTCTCAAACTGTCTGCAGATGAGTCTGGATTCTCGGAGGTCAGTTGTGAACCAGGTGGACTTCCTGAGGTGCTGTCTGTCTGGGTTGCGGAGGGGGCGAGCTTGTCAGCGCAGTTGGTAATCCACCGGTGCAGTTCTTTGGCTGCACAGTTGGTGTTGGTCGAGGCGGGAGAAGGATCGTAGTTGTGGGTGGAGTTAAGGTGTTCCTCTGCGACCTTGCTCCAGGTCCTTCCCGGAGTGCGCGGTTTAGCTTTGTGAGCGGTGGCTTTGTTGAAAGAGAATTGTATGCAGTGGTTGTTGGGTGGTGTGGCTGGAGTGAATGTTGTTACCTCCTGCGAAGATGGGGTCGAGGGTGTGTCCTGCCTTCTGCGTGGGTGTGGTGATGAGCTGTTTCAGTCCTGGAGGGTGGCAGTGTTGGGGTTGCTGAGCTTGTCAAGGTGGAAGTTGTGGTCCCCAATGAGTATGTTGTCCAAGGAGGCGATGGCGTGGGGTGAGATGAGGTCCGCAATGGTGGTGGTGAACGAAATTAGAGGTCCGGGGGATCTCTAGGTAAGGGGCTGTTTGGGGGCTGGTCTGGATCTGGAAATGGAGGTGTTTGGTGGTGGAAGGGGAGTTGCTCCTGCTGGAGGAGGAGAGTCGGAGGGAGCTTTTGTGTGTGATGGCGTGTTCTCCTCCTGGGCGGTTGAGGCGGTCTTTCCTCTGGATCTTGTATCTGTCGGGGAAGGCAGTGGCGAGGTCTGGAGCGGAAGTGGCTTTGGTCCAGGTTTCTGTGAAGAAGGCGACATCTGGCTCGTGGGTGTGGAGGAGGACCCAGATCTCTATGGCGTGTCTGTGCAGGGAGTGCACGTTGAGGAGGATGCATCTCAGGGCTTCAGGGGTGCTGGTGTCCGGCGTAGGTGCGGCGGCCGAGGGGGGAGGTATTTTTTAGGAAACACCTACCACGACACTTAATAGGTGTGAGGTAGGGTATTGAATAGACCTATCTTGGTCCTGAAGAAGCATTGCGGACCCGTCTTGTTGCGCCACAAGATGCAATACATGTTGACCTATGAGAACCCATAAAAAGACATGGCAAGCCTTTTTTTAATTTGCGGAGGTCTCCCCCGCAGTCGTAAACGTATTATTGACTCGTAGTTTGTGAATACCAAGAAAGGGGTAAACTTATACAAAACTGTAAGTTTACCTTTGTGAATCAGGCCCACAATCTTTCATATCACTAGCATTAAGGCTCAGCTATGTGTAAATGTAAATGTATGTAAATGTATGTGTCTTGTAAAGAGCACTGCTGCCCTGCGGCGTCGAGGCGCTGTGGACCGCTGGGGAACCCATCCTGGTTATCCCTGTGAGATGGTCCCTACTGGGTATCTCCAAGGTGAAACCAGGCATCCCCGGCAAATGTGGGGGGCCATTGTAGAGATGATTCAGAAAAGGGGGTGGTGATGAACAGAGTGTCTGAATTAAGCAGACCACTCTTACCCAGTCCAAAGTTCAGGGCTTGATCCATCACCGTTTTTTAGCTCACTGCACCATCCCAGATCAGAACTTGGCTATATGCAAATTAGTCTGACCCTGGCCCAGTGCATCATGGGAACAGGGCAGACCAAACTACCAAGCCAATTCTTATACTGGGAAGGAAACAAGCTACCGGGGACCGGTTTCTGGCATTTCAGCCGACTTCGGCCCGGCTTGCTTGAATCCTGATGGTGCAATGAGCTAGGGACTCACATCTGAGTATACCCTTCCACGCTTATGGTGGACAAAAATGATTCAGAAAAGGGGGTGGTGATGAACAGAGTGTCTGAATTAAGCAGACCACTCTTACCCAGTCCAAAGATCAGGGCTTGATCCATCACCGTTTTTTAGCTCACTGCACCATCCCAGCTCAGAACTTGGCTATATGCAAATTAGTCTGACCCTGGCCCAGTGCATCATGGGAACAGGGCAGACCAAACTACCAAGCCATTTCTTATACTGGGAAGGAAACAAGCTACCGGGGACCGGTTTCTGGCATTTCAGCCGTCTTCGGCCCGGCTTGCTTGAATCCTGATGGTGCATTGAGCTAGGGACTCACATCTGAGTATACCCTTCCACGCTTATGGTGGACAAAAATGATTCAGAAAAGGGGGTGGTGATGAACAGAGTGTCTGAATTAAGCAGACCACTCTTACCCAGTCCAAAGATCAGGGCTTGATCCATCACCGTTTTTTAGCTCACTGCACCATCCCAGCTCAGAACTTGGCTATATGCAAATTAGTCTGACCCTGGCCTAGTGCATCATGGGAACAGGGCAGACCAAACTATCAAGCCAATTCTTATACTGGGAAGGAAACAAGCTACCGGGGACCGGTTTCTGGCATTTCAGCCATCTTCGGCCCGGCTTGCTTGAATCCTGATGGTGCAATGAGCTAGGGACTCACATCTGAGTATACCCTTCCACGCTTATGGTGGACAAAAATGATTCAGAAAAGGGGGTGGTGATGAACAGAGTGTCTGAATTAAGCAGACCACTCTTACCCAGTCCAAAGATCAGGGCTTGATCCATCACCGTTTTTTAGCTCACTGCACCATCCCAGCTCAGAACTTGGCTATATGCAAATTAGTCTGACCCTGGCCCAGTGCATCATGGGATCAGGGCAGACCAAACTACCAAGCCAATTCTTATACTGGGAAGGAAACAAGCTACCGGGGACCGGTTTCTGGCATTTCAGCCGTCTTTGGCCCGGCTTGCTTGAATCCTGATGGTGCAATGATCTAGGGACTCACATCTGAGTATACCCTTCCACGCTTATGGTGGACAAAAATGATTCACAAAAGGGGGTGGTGATGAACAGAGTGTCTGAATTAAGCAGACCACTCTTACCCAGTCCAAAGATCAGGGCTTGATCCATCACAGTTTTTTAGCTCACTGCACCATCCCAGCTCAGAACTTGGCTATAAGCAAATTAGTCTGACCCTGACCCAGTGCATCATGGGAACAGGGCAGACCAAACTACCAAGCCAATTCTTATACTGGGAAGGAAACAAGCTACCGGGGACCGGTTTCTGGCATTTCAGCCGTCTTCCGCCTGGCTTGCTTGAATCCTGATGTTGCAATGAGCTAGGGACTCACATCTGAGTATACCCTTCCACGCTTATGGTGGACAAAAATGATTCAGAAAAGGGGGTGGTGATGACGGTATCGTCAGTGGTGACTGGGGTCCAGGTGGCGATGGTAGGTTGGCTGTCATTGCTGGAGGAGGGGGTAATTTCTGGAGTCTGTTCGCTGAAGTTGTCCTAGAGGGCCTTGATTTTCCGATGGAATTAGGAGGCAAGTTTGTTGAAGAAGTCCCGGGAGGGTGTGATATCTGTGGCTTCGTTGGGGTTTTTGGTGAATTCCTGGATAATGCTGAAGAGTTCCTTTGAGTTGCTGGAGTTAGTGAGGATTTTGTTCCATATGAAGGTTCTTTTGGTAGCTCTGATGAGTTGGTGGTATTCTGTTATGGCGTTCTTGTAGGTGGCCTGGTCTTTGGCAGTTTTGCTCTTCCTCCATTGCTTCTCAAACTGTCTGCAGATGAGTCTGGATTCTCGGAGGTCAGTTGTGAACCAGGTGGACTTCCTGAGGTGCTGTCTGTCTGGGTTGCGGAGGGGGCGAGCTTGTCAGTGCAGTTGGTAATCCACCGGTGCAGTTCTTTGGCTGCACAGTTGGTGTTGGTCGAGGCGGGAGAAGGATCGTAGTTGCGGGTGGAGTTAAGGTGTTCCTCTGTGACCTTGCTCCAGTTCCTTCCCGGAGTGCGCGGTTTAGCTTTGTGAGCGGTGGCTTTGTTGAAAGAGAATTGTATGCAGTGGTTGTTGGGTGGTGTGGCTGGAGTGAATGTTGTTACCTCCTGCGAAGATGGGGTCGAGGGTGTGTCCTGCCTTCTGCGTGGGTGTGGTGATGAGCTGTTTCAGTCCTGGAGGGTGGCAGTGTTGGGGTTGCTGAGCTTGTCAAGGTGGAAGTTGTGGTCCCCAATGAGTATGTTGTCCATGGAGGCGATGGCGTGGGGTGAGATGAGGTCCGCAATGGTGGTGGTGAACGAAATTCGAGGTCCGGGGGATCTCTAGGTAAGGGGCTGTTTGGGGGCTGGTCTGGATCTGGAAATGGAGGTGTTTGGTGGTGGAAGGGGAGTTGCTCCTGCTGGAGGAGGAGAGTCGGAGGGAGCTCTTGTGTGTGATGGCCTGTTCTCCTCCTGGGCGGTTGAGGCGGTCTTTCCTCTGGATCTTGTATCTGTCGGGGAAGGCAGTGGCGATGTCTGGAGCGGAAGTGGCTTTGGTCCAGGTTTCTGTGAAGAAGGCGACATCTGGCTCGTGGGTGTGGAGGAGGACCCAGATCTCCATGGCGTGTCTGTGTAGGGAGTGCACGTTGAGGAGGATGCATCTCAGGGCTTCAGGGGGGCTGGTGTCCGGCGTAGGTGCGGCGGCCGAGGGGGGAGGTATTTTTTAGGAAACACCTACCACGACACTTAATAGGTGTGAGGTAGGGTATTGAATAGACCTATCTTGGTCCTGAAGAAGCATTGCGGACCCGTCTTGTTGCGCCACAAGATGCAATACATGTTGACCTATGAGAACCCATAAAAAGACATGGCAAGCCTTTTTTTAATTTGCGGAGGTCTCCCCTGCAGTCGTAAACGTATTATTGACTCGTAGTTTGTGAATACCAAGAAAGGGGTAAACGTATACAAAACTGTAAGTTTACCTTTGTGAATCAGGCTCACAATCTTTCATATCACTAGCATTAAGGCTCAACTATGTGTAAATGTAAATGTATGTAAATGTATGTGTCTTGTAAAGCTCACTGCTGCCCTGAGGCGTCGTGGTGCTGTAGACCGCTGGGGAACCCGTCCTGGCTATCCCTGTGAGATGGTCCCTACTGGGTATCTCCAAGGTGAAACCAGGCATCCCCGGCGAATGTGGGGGGCCATTGTAGAGATGATTCAGAAAAGGGGGTGGTGAGGAACAGAGTGTCTGAATTAAGCAGACCAATTTTACCCAGTCCAAAGATCAGGGCTTGATCCATCACCGTTTTTTAGCTCACTGCACCATCCCAGCTCAGAACTTGGCTATATGCAAATTAGTCTGACCCTGGCCCAGTGCATCATGGGAACAGGGCAGACCAAACTACCAAGCCAATTCTTACACTGGGAAGGAAACAAGCTACCGGGACCGGTTTCTGGCATTTCAGCCGTCTTCGGCCCGGCTTGCTTGAATCCTGATGGTGCAATGAGCTAGGGACTCACAGCTGAGTATACCCTTCCACGCTTATGGTGGACAAAAATGATTCAGAAAAGGGGGTGGTGATGAACAGAGTGTCTGAATTAAGCAGACCACTCTTACCCAGTCCAAAGATCAGGGCTTGATCCATCACCGTTTTTTAGCTCACTGCACCATCCCAGCTCAGAACCTGGCTACATGCAAATTAGTTTGCTCCTGTCCCAGTTCATGATGGGAACAGGGCAAACCAAACTACCAAGCCAATTCTTATACTGGGAAAGACACAAGCTTCCGGGGACCGGTTTCTGGCATTTCAGCCGTCGTCGGCCCGGCTTGCTTGAATCCTGATGGTGCAATGAGCAAGGGACTCACATCTGAGTATACCCTTCCACTCTTATGGTGGACAAAATGATTCAGAAAAGGGGGTGGTGATGAACAGAGTGTCTGAATTAAGCAGACCACTCTTACCCAGTCCGAAGATCAGGGCTTGATCCATCACCGTTTATTAGCTCACTGCACCATCCCAGCTCAGAACTTGGCTATATGCAAATTAGTCGGACCCTGGCCCAGTGCATCATGGGAACAGGGCAGACCAAACTACCAAGCCAATTCTTATACTGGGAAGGAAACAAGCTACCGGGGACCGGTTTCTGGCATTTCAGCCGTCTTCGGCCCGGCTTGCTTGAATCCTGATGGTACAATGAGCTAGGGACTCACATCTGAGTATACCCTTCCACGCTTATGGTGGACAAAAATGATTCAGAAAAGGGGGTGGTGATGAACAGAGTGTCTGAATTAAGCAGACCACTCTTACCCAGTCAAAAGATCAGGGCTTGATCCATCACCGTTTTTTTAGCTCACTGCACCATCCCAGCTCAGAACCTGGCTACATGCAAATTAGTTTGCTCCTGTCCCAGTGCATGATGGGAACAGGGCAAACCAAACTACCAAGCCAATTCTTATACTGGGAAGGGAACAAGCTTCCGGGAACCGGTTTCTGGCATTTCAGCCGTCGTCGGCCCGGCTTGCTTGAATCCTGATGGTGCAATGAGCAAAGGACTCACATCTGAGTATACCCTTCCACTCTTATGGTGGACAAAATGATTCAGAAAAGGGGGTGGTGATGAACAGAGTGTCTGAATTAAGCAGACCACTCTTACCCAGTCCAAAGATCAGGGCTTGATCCATCACCGTTTTTTAGCTCACTGCACCATCCCAGTTCAGAACTTGGCTATATGCAAATTAGTCTGACCCTGGCCCAGTGCATCATGGGAACAGGGCAGACCAAACTACCAAGCCAATTCTTATACTGGGAAGGAAACAAGCTACCGGGGACCGGTTTCTGGCATTTCAGCCGTCTTCGGCCCGGCTTGCTTGAATCCTGATGGTGCAATGAGCAAGGGGCTCACATCTGAGTATACCCTTCCACGCTTATGGTGGACATAAATGATTCAGAAAAGGGGGTGGTGAGGAACAGAGTGTCTGAATTAGGCAGACCACTCTTACCCAGTCCAAAGATCAGGGCTTGATCCATCACTGTTTTTTAGCTCACTGCACCATCCCAGCTCAGAACTTGGCTATATGCAAATTAGTCTGACCCTGGCCCAGTGCATCATGGGAACAGGGCAGACCAAACTATCAAGCCAATTCTTATACTGGGAAGGAAACAAGCTACCCGGGACCGGTTTCTGGCATTTCAGCCATCTTCGGCCCGGCTTGCTTGAATCCTGATGGTGCAATGAGCTAGGGATTCACATCTGAGTATACCCTTCCACGCTTATGGTGGACAAAAATGATTCAGAAAAGGGGGTGGTGATGAACAGAGTGTCTGAATTAAGCAGACCACTCTTACCCAGTCCAAAGATCAGGGCTTGATCTATCACCGTTTTTTAGCTCACTGCACCATCCCAGCTCAGAACTTGGCTATATGCAAATTAGTCTGACCCTGGCCCAGTGCATCATGGGAACAGGGCAGACCAAACTACCAAGCCAATTCTTATACTGGGAAGGAAACAAGCTACCGGGGACCGGTTTCTGGCATTTCAGCCGTCTTCGGCCCGGCTTGCTTGAATCCTGATGGTGCAATGAGCTAGCGACTCACATCTGAGTATACCCTTCCACGCTTATGGTGGACAAAAATGATTCAGAAAAGGGGGTGGTGATGAACAGAGTGTCTGAATTAAGCAGACCACTCTTACCCAGTCCAAAGATCAGGGCTTGATCCATCACCGTTTTTTAGCTCACTGCACCATCCCAGCTCAGAACTTGGCTATATGCAAATTAGTCTGACCCTGGCCCAGTGCATCATGGGAACAGGGCAGACCAAACTACCAAGCCAATTCTTATACTGGGAAGGAAACAAGCTACCGGGGACCGGTTTCTGGCATTTCAGCCGTCTTCGGCCCGGCTTGCTTGAATCCTGATGGTGCAATGAGCTAGGGACTCACATCTGAGTATACCCTTCCACGCTTATGGTGGACAAAAATGATTCAGAAAAGGGGGTGGTGATGAACAGAGTGTCTGAATTAAGCAGACCACTCTTACCCAGTCCAAAGATCAGGGCTTGATCCATCACCGTTTTTTAGCTCACTGCACCATCCCAGCTCAGAACTTGGCTATATGCAAATTAGTCTGACCCTGGCCCAGTGCATCATGGGATCAGGGCAGACCAAACTACCTAGCCAATTCTTATACTGGGAAGGAAACAAGCTACCGGGGACCGGTTTCTGGCATTTCAGCCGTCTTTGGCCCGGCTTGCTTGAATCCTGATGGTGCAATGAGCTAGGGACTCACATCTGAGTATACCCTTCCACGCTTATGGTGGACAAAAATGATTCAGAAAAGGGGGTGGTGATGAACAGAGTGTCTGAATTAAGCAGACCACTCTTACCCAGTCCAAAGATCAGGGCTTGATCCATCACCGTTTTTTAGCTCACTGCACCATCCCAGCTCAGAACTTGGCTATAAGCAAATTAGTCTGACCCTGGCCCAGTGCATCATGGGAACAGGGCAGACCAAACTACCAAGACAATTCTTACACTGGGAAGGAAACAAGCTACCGGGGACCAGTTTTTGGCATTTCAGCCGTCTTCGGCCCGGCTTGCTTGAATCCTGATGGTGCAATGAGCTAGGGACTCACATCTGAGTATACCCTTCCACGCTTATGGTGGACAAAAATGATTCAGAAAAGGGGGTGGTGATGACGGTATCGTCAGTGGTGACTGGGGTCCAGGTGGCGATGGTAGGTTGGCTGTCATTGCTGGAGGAGGGGGTAATTTCTGGAGTCTGTTCGCTGAAGTTGTCATAGAGGGCCTTGATTTTCCGATGGAATTAGGAGGCAAGTTTGTTGAAGAAGTCCCGGGAGGGTGTGATATCTGTGGCTTCGTTGGGGTTTTTGGTGAATTCCTGGATAATGCTGAAGAGTTCCTTTGAGTTGCTGGAGTTAGTGAGGATTTTGTTCCATATGAAGGTTCTTTTGGTAGCTCTGATGAGTTGGTGGTATTCTGTTATGGCGTTCTTGTAGGTGGTCTGGTCTTTGGCAGTTTTGCTCTTCCTCCATTGCTTCTCAAACTGTCTGCAGATGAGTCTGGATTCTCGGAGGTCAGTTGTGAACCAGGTGGACTTCCTGAGGTGCTGTCTGTCTGGGTTGCGGAGGGGGCGAGCTTGTCAGCGCAGTTGGTAATCCACCGGTGCAGTTCTTTGGCTGCACAGTTGGTGTTGGTCGAGGCGGGAGAAGGATCGTAGTTGCGGGTGGAGTTAAGGTGTTCCTCTGTGACCTTGCTCCAGTACCTTCGCGGAGTGCGCGGTTTAGCTTTGTGAGCGGTGGCTTTGTTGAAAGAGAATTGTATGCAGTGGTTGTTGGGTGGTGTGGCTGGAGTGACTGTTGTTACCTCCTGCGAAGATGGGGTCGAGGGTGTGTCCTGCCTTCTGCGTGGGTGTGGTGATGAGCTGTTTCAGTCCTGGAGGGTGGCAGTGTTGGGGTTGCTGAGCTTGTCAAGGTGGAAGTTGTGGTCCCCAATGAGTATGTTGTCCATGGAGGCGATGGCGTGGGGTGAGATGAGGTCCGCAATGGTGGTGGTGAACGAAATTCGAGGTCCGGGGGATCTCTAGGTAAGGGTGCCGCATAGGACAGTTTTGGGGCTGGTCTGGATCTGGAAATGGAGGTGTTTGGTGGTGGAAGGGGAGTTGCTCCTGCTGGAGGAGGAGAGTCGGAGGGAGTGTGATGGCGTGTGATGGCGTGTTCTCCTCCTGGGCGGTTGAGGCAGTCTTTCCTCTGGATCTTGTATCTGTCGGGGAAGGCAGTGGCGATGTCTGGAGCGGAAGTGGCTTTGGTCCAGGTTTCTGTGAAGAAGGCGACATCTGGCTCGTGGGTGTGGAGGAGGACCCAGATCTCTATGGCGTGTCTGTGCAGGGAGTGCACGTTTAGGAGGATGCATCTCAGGGCTTCAGGGGGGCTGGTGTCCGGCGTAGGTGCGGCGGCCGAGGGGGGAGGTATTTTTAGGAAACACCTACCACGACACTTAATAGGTGTGAGGTAGGGTATTGAATAGACCTATCTTGGTCCTGAAGAAGCATTGCGGACCCGTCTCGTTGCGCCACATGATGCAATACATGTTGACCTATGAGAACCCATAAAAAGACATGGCAAGCTTTTTTTTTAATTTGCGGAGGTCTCCCCCGCAGTCGTAAACGTATTATTGACTCGTAGTTTGTGAATACCAAGAAAGGGGTAAACTTATACAAAACTGTAAGTTTACCTTTGTGAATCAGGCCCACAATCTTTCATATCACTAGCATTAAGGCTCAACTATGTGTAAATGTATGTGTCTTGTAAAGCGCACTGCTGCCCTGAGGCGTCGTGGCGCTGTAGACCGCTGGGGAACCCGTCCTGGCTATCCCTGTGAGATGGTCCCTACTGGGTATCTCCAAGGTGAAACCAGGCATCCCCGGCGAATGTGTGGGGCCATTGTAGAGATGAGGCAAGCTAATGCCCAGAGTTGCCGAGTGTGATCCCTGGTTAGAGTAGGCACCGAGGCGACGCGCCGGGAATTGAACCCTGGTCCCAGGCCGTTCTCTGCTTCCGGGTCTGCCGCCTGTAACCAGTGAGCCACACCACTCCACTGTCAGCCAAATAGAGCTAATGATGACATAATCAAAAACGAATTACCTATCGGGTATGTTTGGGCAGTAATATCTATCTAGAGAAGACGGGACCACTATGTTAGTCTCTTTTTCCCCAAATGTTATTTGATGAAACGTTTGTAAAATGTGTGAAATACACAGAGCGCATCTGAAGTAGGCAAAATGTGAGCAGGAGGGTGTGATATCAAAAGTGAGAAGGAAATAGCTAAAACACTGTAAAATAAACTGGCATAATGTAGCAAAAAACAATGTAAAACAGGCCTCGGCTAAAAAGTGGACATGATGTAATAAGACGAGAAAATACTCTGAGGAAAACAAGCTTGAACTGAACCTCATAATTACTAGATATAGGAAATCAGTTTCAAATGTGAAGTGAATATTGCATGGAAATAATACATAACAGGCATGTAATGCCATCTTAGTTTGCTGAAGAAATGTACAAATAACTCAGTCTTTGCTTTTGAGGCTCCCCATATTATCTCACAGTCATCTTAGGACTTGAAAAATATTTCGACCTACTCTCGAGCCTCTACATATGTGTCAATATCCCAAAAGTCAATACATGGTGAAGGATTTCATCAAACACACCGTTCATCTCCCACCAGAAGCGCAGTGCAGTCTATCCCCACTCCACCTCCTGTATAAATTGGCACGATAATTGAGTTCTTATAATAAAAATGCTCTTCGAGAAGCTCTTCACAAATTGTTCTTAGATTTATGGTTTGTGGAGAGGCCATGTTTCCAAATCTCCACTTTCCTAGAGTGCTTTCAAGTCTTTACTTAATTAATGGACGGCACACTTTCTCTTCTGTAATGGCAGCAGGACAAAATGCACCGCAGTAACCTTAATTACTCTTGCAATGAAGTCGGGTGTTCTTCTTCTGGGAAGAGAAACAATTTATATTTTTGGTTTAGTCGCAGGTTAGCATTCTATGTAAAATATAAAGTTATACGTTTTATATTATGGTTGCATATTAAGGCCAACTTGAGGTAGCCCCTTCCTGCCTCCTTATGATATGTAAAGAATTTGAATCAAAGGAAAAGTCACTCAGGTAAGCCGTTCAAGTTGACAGCAGCAGCTGAGTGTTTACTGAACACAGAGCATGTTTAAACTCGAGGGAACAGATAATGCGGTTAAAAATAGCACATCAAAGCCACTGACGGGTACATGCAGAGGAAACAGAAATAGACTGTAAAATGAAATATCATTCAAACCAACATCCAGAATTAAAACTTGTAAAAGTGCTTTCCGGCATGGAAATATTGGAAATGTGGTAACCATTTAGGGTTGGAAGTAAAGGAAATTGCATGAGTCAGGAACGCTTTATTCTGTATGAAGTGGTGTGTTTCCCAAAGGAAAATAGTATGCTTGAATTTAATTTCTTTGCAGTTGTGATATGCTGTCACATAGTTAAAAAATACCTCGTTTCTATCTCTCAAGGGTATACAGCAGTGATTATTGTCACTGCACATAGCAGCAGGCTCCAGCAGCAGGCTGCAAGCAGTGAATGGCAGTAGAACAGTCCATTATTCAAATTCCACCAAACAGCAATAGGCCTGCAGTCGCTAGAATGCAACTATTCGTCATTAGGGTTATTAATACCCGCCTGTGCCCTCTCTCTGACCTGCTCCTTCGCTATTCATAAGCTCTTCCGCTCCTCATAAATTACTCAAATAAAATCAATTGCAGGAGACATTTGTATGTCCAACAAAAACTGCGTTTATAATTCATCTGACTGTTGTTTTGTAAAGCAAAACCTTTATGGAGATGCAAACCTGCAATCATAATTTCAATTTGTATATGCATATGGCCAATGAACTTAATTGTTATATTTACGTCATAGAACATAGAACTTGAAGGTGGGATGTAAGGTGGGGGAGTCGGATTTCAGGTAAAAGACTAACTGGTGTAAGGACTTCGATTATTGGAGGAGGGATGTGAGAGGCTACTCAAGCAACAGCCACAACCCTTGACTGCGTGAATCACAAAAGTGACTAAATTAATCTGTGCGTAACACTCTGGTAGCCCGGCACAAAACCAATCAAGCTTAACCTAAAGGCAAAGTGTAAAGAATTTATACAGCACAAAAACAGTAATAAAGTGAAAGCAGAACACAAAATAAAAATCCCAAAACAATTTGCAGAGATATAAAATGTTAAAGTTGTATATGAAAATAGCACCTACAAGCATAAATCACAGCTCGCAGTCATCTGAATGCGCTAGACCGGGGGAAAGTCAGAAGTTCAGGCTGACTGAGATGGACCAAGGGTTGGATACAGGGACCAGGTTAATCCTGCTGGTAAAGTACCTTCTAAATTCAGCACAAACTTTTCTGTTTGCATTGGCGAAGGCTGTGAGGAGGAGACTGAGCATTGTGAATGATCGTCTCAGTAGCGCAAAAGCAGGCTTGACATCACAGGCGGTTGTCGCTATAGCCGGAAGAGCTGGTCAAGTGTCGCAGAGGGTCATTGATTTAGCTTCACATTGGCTGTCAGTCATCAGCATGAAGAGCAGGTCTCACTGGATCTTTGAATTGGCTGTCATCCAGGACGGCAAAGTCTTGGTGCGAACGGGCACGTTCGAGTCACGAGGAGCCCAAACTTCAGGATTTTTACTTATTCTTTACAAGGAGTGCGCTCTGATCCCTGCCAAGAGTCCAGGACCAGGGGAGGTTACCTATTGGCTATCAGGGACTCACTCCGGCAGAGGCCAGCAGGGATCAGGAAGTTCCAGTCACAGCAGTCAGCTGGGCAGTTCCAGGGAGACCTCTGAAGCTTGTTGTGTCACTTTGACTGACTCACACATGAGTCCAGCCAACTGACCCTTGGACTCACTCTAGTTAGCCTGGGATGAAGGCAAACTGGCCCAGTGATCCTTCCATGACATCAAATCAGTCCTTCAAGTAGCAGGGGCAATCCTCTGAAAGCAAGGCGTCCCTTCTTCTGCTAAGTACACAGGTCCAGGAGCATCCAGATGACTGTGGAGGTCCAATTTTTATACCAGGTGCCAGCTTTTGTGTGGGGGTACTTTCTTCCTACCCTCACATCTGGTTCTAGAAAGTCCTTCCCCTTAGCTTGCAAAGGCTCCAAACTGTCTGGGGATGATAAAAGGCAAGGCAAGCATAGTGTCAGATTCCCTTTGAAGTGTAGGTAGCCCCAACCCAGTCATACCACCTTTTGCCACATCCTGCCCACACCAAAACCCTCTTTGTGATACTCTCTGGAAGCAATACACAAATTCACAGCTGTTCAGAGTAATGGGACCCAGGGCACTGGCAGAAAGCACAAATGGGTGTGACAAGAAAATGCCAACTTTCTAAAAGTGGCATTTTCAGAATTGTAAAAAAAATCTGGCTTTACCATTAAAAAGGATTTTAAATTACAATTCATTTGAGTCTAAATAATACATTTGTATCTGCTTCCAATCCAAAGTTAGCACTTATTAAATGTAGGCCTTACAACAATAGAAAAATATGTCAGGAGTGTTTCACTGCCAAATCATGTAAAACTTGGGAACACATTTGCAATTTTTTAAATACAAGGCACCCTGCCCTATTAGCATTCAGAGCCTAACTTATGGGTGACCTATAAGTATTAAATAGAATGGTTTAAGCCTGGCAAAAGATGTATTTTTCCAGGTCAAAATGGCAGATCAGAAACTGCACTACGGGCTGAAGTGACAGATTTGAGCACGTTCTAAAATGCTACATTAGTGGCTGAGACAATAAGTGATGGAGGTCAGCAGGTAGCATTTTTTTCAAGCCCTAGGTACATGTAGTATTAATTATGAGAGACTTACAAAACCATTAAATGTTTGAATTAGGTGTAAGCCAATATGTCCATGTTTCAGGGAGAGTTCACAAGCCCTTTAGCACTGGTTAGCAGTGGTAAAGAACACACAGTCCTGCTAAATACCACACATCAGGCATTAGACTAATGCATTTCAGTGTGGTGGTGGGCATCACCGCACAGAAATGCACTGTCACGCATAAGAGTGCCTCCTGAGCTATCAAGCAGGAAAGCTAGTAACCAGGCACCAGAGAACAGAAACTAAACCTGTAGGAGTGGCGGTGTGCCATGCATGCTGCTGCTGGGGGCTGGCTCAGAATCCCAGCTGCATCTGCTACTCTGTAACAACAATAATGAGATTCACCACTGAGCATGGCAAATGTGATACATTCATGACTAAGAATTAATACGCGCACAACTAGTGTTCAAACAGGTTGTAATTAGATCATCAAAGTTGTGGGTGCTCCTCCGTGGCGCCTTCAATCCACGGGCGTCAGTGAAAAGTATGATAGTGGCACCTCCTACATAGGGTGTGTCCCCCTGGGCACAACTCACTTACTATTGATTAGGATTTCTCTAAAATGTAGATTCGGTAGAAACACAAATTGAGTCCATATGTATTTATTCGTTGCTATAATTCATGTGGTATTACTTCATTCCATTCGAATAACAAACATTCAATTGTGATGACTGGACTGGAGTGTCCAATGCATTTTGGGTTTCTCACCCTTCATCAGGGACCAGTCCTATGAACAAGCAATAATGTCATTAGGAACAATAACCTATGTTTATATTCACATAGCTGTAATTCTTTTTAGTCTATGTACATGCATACTCGAATATATTAGGGTCAGTTACTGGTAACAATCAACGATGAAGGTCTTGTTAACCATTGATAGATATTAGGTGACCGTGTGCTAATAGAAAACATTCTTGTTGTCGTGTAATGTCAATCTAAATCAAGCGCTACTATGGAGTAACCTCAAGTTTTACCCTGTGTTCCATCATACAGTGAATAATCATTCCTCTCAGATGTTCACAAACGTGTGCTTAAAGTGATTTGTCTTCAAGATGAAAGGGACAATGTGCCAGTTACATGAAAAGTGGTCGACGGTAAAAGCAAAAGGTGCTATTCCTTAAACATATGCTGTTAGTGATCTTATAGTCTGGTCCTATGTTCGCTAGTGCTGTTTCAAAAATGCGTGATTACGCGGGTAAATATTCAAATGTTAAAAAGTGTGCTTAAAGTACTACGCTCCAGTGCGTTCAAGACAAGAAAAAGTGATCTATGTGATAAACTCATGCTTATGAGACAGCTGGTTGCTTTTAAAGCACGCTTAAAGTACTATGCTCTGGTGCGTTCGAGAAAAGAAAAAGTGATCGATGGAAAACCCAAGTCAAGCTTTGCGTTAAACTCCTGCTTCTGAGTCAGCCGGTTGCTTTTAAAGAACTTACGGTCCAGCCACAAGGATCCGTCTAAATGCCAGTGGTGCTAATGGGTGTTTTAATGATAAACAAGAGTCTAATCTCGACTCTTTAGTCAACAATGTTAGTAATCAACGAAGGACTAAGGTGTTTTGTGAATGTGTCTGCCATCTTTAAAGATCAGTGTGCTTGTGATGAATATATAGATCATACTGCAAATGTGATAGGGCAACAAATCTCACTAAATAAATTAATAATCAAATGAATCCAAATACATACACGTGTTACTGGCTAAATGAATATATGGATCATACTGCAAATGTGGTTGGGAAACAAATCTTACTAAATAATCTAATAATCAAATGAATCCAAATACATACACATACTGCTGGCTAGATGCACTAAAATTCATAAACGTATAGTAAAAATTCAAAACCAACAAGTAAAACAGTTGTAATAGCATGAAAAAAATTGAGTCAAAAGAACGAAAGTTCAAAGATAACATGAAAATTCTATACAGTCATTCATCCCGTATGGTTTTATGGAGTCCAATGTTTTCATCAAACGGTTTTCTTGCTGTAAGAGCTGTTTTCTATGATCTCTACCCTCCATTTTAGATACCATTTCAAGGATTAAGAATTTTAGAATGGCTGATATTGTGATGGTTCTAGTGGAAGTGGTTGGCCACAACTGATTTCATGTTTTTCGTGCGAATATTTGATTTATGTTCATTAATTCTGACTTTGATCTTGCATTCAGTTTTGCCTAAGTACTTGTCTGCAGGGGCATTTTAATAGGTAAATAAAGTTCTTGGTGTCACATGTTGCTGTGACTCTTAGTTTAATGTTATTGCCTTTTTCTGGGGTGTGTAATGATTGTGCCTGGTATTATGTTATCAGCAAAACACACAAGATGATGGACGGAATGTTGCACAATGGCAAAACATTCAGCCCCAGTCACAGATCTGGGTTTAATCCATCGTTATTTTGCTCACCAAGCCACCCCAGTTCAGACATGGCCATATGCAAATCAGTCTTGACCCTGTGCCTCATGGGAACAGTCCAGCCCGAACTGCCAAGCCATGTCTTTACTGGACCGGAATCAAGCATCCTAGGACCGGTTTCTGGATATCAGCCGTCTTCATCCAGGATAGCATGACTCCAGTGGCTTAGTGCGCAAGGGACCCACGTCTGGGCATACCATTCCCACATAGTGTGAACAGCAAAACACACAAGATTATTATTATTATTATTATTATGTTTCTTATATAGCGCCTGAATCGACCCCCGAAGGGGTATCTCCGCGCTTGCCTTGGGAACCCATCCTGGCTTTTCCCTGTGAGATAGCCCCTACAGGGCATCCCCAAGGTGAAAGCCAGGCATCCCGCCGTGGGGGGGGCCGTTGTGGAGATTAAGCAAGCTTAATGCCCAGAGTTGCAGAGTGTGAACCCATGATTAGGTCAGGCACCGAAGCGAGAATTATCGAGTCCATGGACATTTGAGCTCAAGACCCTGCCGCGTCAGGAATTGAACCCTGGTCCCGGGTGTGACCTCTGCTTCAGGGTCTGCCTGCTCTAACCAGTGAGCCACACTTCTCCACTATGATGGACGATGATGGACGGAAGGTTGCACAGTGGCAAAATATTCACTACCAGTCACAGATCTTTGTTTAATCCATCGTTATTTTGCTCATCAAGCCACCCCAGTTCAGACATGGCCATATGCAAATCAGTCTTGACCCTGTGCCTCATGGGAAAAGTCCAGCCCGCACTGCCAAGCCATGTCTTTACTGGACCGGAGTCAAGCATCCTAGGACCGGTTTCTGGCTATCAGCCATCTTCAGCAAGGATAGCTTGACTCCAGTGGCTTAGCGAGCAAGGGACCCACGTCTGGGCATACCCTTCCCACATAGGGTGAACAGCAAAACACACAAGATGATGGATGGAATGTTGCACAATGGAAAAACATTCACCCCCAGTCACAGATCTGGGTTTAATCCATTGTTATTTTGCTCACCAAGCCACCCCAGTTCAGACTTGGCCATATGCAAATCAGTCTTGACCCTGTGCCTCATGGGAACAGTCCAGCCTGAACTGCCAAGCCATGTCTTTACTGGACCGGAATCAAGCATCCTAGGACCAGTTTCTGGCTATCAGCCGTCTTCATCCAGGATAGCTTGACTCCAGTGTCTTAGTGAGCAAGGGACCCACATCTGGGCATACCATTGTCACATAGGGTGAACAGCAAAACACACAAGATGATGCACGGAATGTTGCACAATGGCAAAATATTCACCCCCAGTCACAGATCTGGGTTTAATCCATCGTTATTTTGCTCACCAAGCCACCCCAGTTCAGACATTCCCATATGCAAATCAAACTTGACCGTGTGCCTCATGGGAACAGCCCAGCCCAAACTGCCAAGCCATGTCTTTACTGGACCGGAATCAAGCATCCTACGACCGGTCTCTGGCTATCAGCCGTCTTCAGCCAGGATAGCTTGACTCCAGTGGCTTAGTGAGCAAAGGACCCATGTCTGGGCATACCCTTCCCACATAGGGTGAACAGGAAAGCACACAAGATGATGGACGGAATGTTGCACAATGGCAAAACATTCACCCCCAGTGACAGATCTCGGTTTAATCCATCGTTATTTTGCTCACCAAACCACCCCAGTTCAGACATGGCCATATGCAAATCAGTCTTGAACCTGTGCCTCATGGGAATATTCCAGCCCGAACGGCCAAGCCATGTCTTTACTGGACCGGAGTCAAGCATCCTAGGACCGGTTTCTGGCTACCAGCCGTCTTCAGCCAGGATAGCTTGACTCCAGTGGCTTAGTGAGCAAGCAACCCACGTCTAAGCGTACCCTTCCCACATAGGGTGAACAGCAAAACACACTAGATGATGGACCTAATGTTGCTCAATGGCCAAACATTCACCCCCAGTCACAGATCTGGGTTTAATCCATCGTTATTTTGCTCACCAAGCCACCCCAGTTCAGACATGGCCATATGCAAATCAGTCTTGACCATGTGCCTCATGGGAACAGTCCAGCCCGAACTGCCAAGCCATGTCTTTATTGGACCGGAATCAAGCATCCTAGGACCGGTTTCAGGCTATTAGCCATCTTCAGCCAGGATAGCATGACTCCAGTGGCTTAGTGACCAAGGGACTAACGTCTGGGCATAACCTTCCCACATAGGGTGAACAGCAAAACACACAAGATGATGGACAGAATGTTGCACAATGGCAAAACATTCACCCCCAGTCACAGATCTGGGTTTAATACATCGTTGTTTTGCTCACCAAGCCACCCCAGTTCAGACATGGCCATATGCAAATCAGTCTTGACCCTGTGCCTCATGGGAACCGTCCAGCCTGAACTGCCAAGCCATGTCTTTACTGGACTGGAATCAAGCATCCTAGGATGGGTATCTGGCTATCAGCCATCTTCAGCCAGGATAGCTTGACTCCGGTGGCTTAGTGAGCAAGGGACTCTTGTCTGGGCATACCCTTCCCAAGACTGATTTGCATATGGCTGGGTACGAACTGGAATGGCATGTTGAGCAAAAAAACGATGGATTTAGGCATAAATCTCTGTACTGGGGTGAATGTATGGCATTGTTCTGCATTCTGTCCATCAACTGTTGTTTTTGCATTTGTCACCCTGAGTGGGACGTGTAAGCTCAGACGTGAGTCCTGTGTTCTCCATGGCACTAGAATCAAGCTATCCAGGCTGATGAGGGCTGAAAGACCAAAACCGGTACTTGGATGCTTGTTTCCAGCCCGGGGAGGACCTGGCTTGGCAGTTCGGGGTGGACTGTTCCCATGGAGCACAGGATCAAGACTGATTTGCATACGGCTAGGTTCAAACTAGAATGGCATGGTGAGCAAAAAAAGATGGATTCAGGCCCAGATCTCTGTTCTCAGGTGAATGTATGACATTGTTCTGGATTCTGTCCATCATCTGTTGTTTTTGCATTTGTTACCCTGAGTTAGATGGGTATGCTCAGACGTGAGTCCCGTGCTCTCCATGCCACTGGAATCAATCTATCCAGGCGGATGAGGGCTGAAAGCCCGAAACCGGTCCTTGGATGCTTGTTTCCAGTCCGGGGAGGACCTGGCGTTGCAGTTTGGGCTGGACTGTTCCCATGGGGCACAGGGTCAAGACTGATTTGCATATCGCTGGGATCAAACTGGAATGGCATGGTGAGCAAATATAATATGGATTTAGGCCCAGATCTCTGTTCTGGGGTGAATGTATGACATTGTTCTGCATTCTGTCCATCAACTGTTGTTTTTGCATTTGTCACCCTGAGTGGGACGGGTATGCTCAGACATGACTCCCGTGCTCTCCATGCCACTGGAATCAAGCTATCCAGGCTGATGAGGGCTGAAAGCCCGAAACCGGTCCTTGGATGCTTGTTTCCAGTCGGGGGAGGACCTGGCTTGTCAGTTCGGGCTGGACTGTTCCCATGGGGCACAGGGTCAAGACTGATTTGCATATGGCTGGGATCAAACTGGAATGGCACGGTGAGCAAAAAAACGATGGATTTAGGCCAGATCTCTGTACTGGGGTGAATGTATGACATTGTTCTGCATTCTGTCCATCAACTGTTGTTTTTGCATTTGTCACCCTGAGTGGGACGGGTATGCTCAGGCGTGAGACCCGTGCTCTCCATGCCACTGGAATCAAGCTATCTAGATTGATGAGGGCTGAAAGCCTGAAACCGGTCCTTGGATGCTTGTTTCCAGTCCAGGGAGGATCTGGCTTGGCAGTTCTAGTGGAAGCATTAACCAGACTTAATGACATCAATGAAAGAATTCAATTTGCTCATGAAATCCAAAATGAAAAAATAACATTCCTTGATGTACAAATAACAATGACTTGGAATACATTTGATACTGACATCTATAGAAAACCAACCGATCGTAATAACACCTTACACTATGGGAGTTTCCATCAAGAAACCTTAAAACAACATTTACCCTATTCTCAAATGTTGAGAGTAAAACGGATAGTATCCAACCCAGAAACTGCTGCCATGAGAATTGACGACATTTTTCACAGAGAGGCTATCCTAAAGCGATACTTGATCAGACCAAACAGCGATGCCATTCCAAAAGTCGTGTTGATCTTTTACAAAAGACATCCAAAATTACTACCAATCGTATAGTGATGGTGTCTAAATACTCCACTGCAAGCAAACCGATTAAGGGGATTATAAAACATCATTGGCCAATGTTGACCCTGGAACGAGATTTTAACCAACTATTCATAGAAATTCCAATCTTTGCCTATACCGGAAACAAGAACATGGGAGGAATGTTAAATACCATGAAAGTTGATAAGGACACAGCAGCGAGAACATTATCGAGGAACCATGGCATGTCACAACTGCATCAACTGCCATAACATAATACCAGGCACAATCATTACACACTCCAGAAAAGGAAATACCATTAAACTAAGAGTCACAGCAACATGTGGCACCATGAACTTGATTTACCTATTAAAATGCCCCTGCGGACAAGTGTACGTAGGCAAAACTGAACGCAAAATCAAAGTCAGAATTAATAATCAGAAATCAGATATTCGCACGAAGAACATGAAATCAGTAGTGGCCAACCACTTTCACAAGAACCATTACAATATCAGCCAACTAAAAGTCTTAATCCTTGAAATGGTAGCTAAAATGGAGGGTAGAGATAATAGAAAATAGCTCTTACAGTGAGAAAACCATTGGATAAAAGCATTGGACTCCATGAAACCATACAGGATGAATGACCATATAGAATTTTCATGCTATCTTTGAACTTTCATCCTTTTGACTACATTTTATTTAAGGAATTATGACTGCTTGACTTGTTGGTTTTGAATTTTTTCTAACAGTTTATGTATTTTTAGTGCATCTTGCCAGCAATACCTGTATGTATTTGGATTCATTTGATTATTAATTTATACAGTAAGATTTGTTTCCCAACCACATTTGCAGTATGACCTATATATTCATTTAGCCAGTAACACGTATATATATGTGGATTCATTTGATTATTAATTTATTTAGTGAGATTTGTTTCCCTATCACATTTGCAGTATAATCTGTATATTCATCACAAGCACACTGATCTTTAAAGATGGCTGCCACATTCGCAGAACACCTTAGTCCTTGGTTGATTACTAACACTGTTGACCATAGAGACAAAATTAGCCTCTTGTTTATCATTAAAACACCCATTAGAACCACTGGCATCTAGACGTGCACGGTATACTTGCTGCATCTAACGGATCACTGTGGCTGGACCGTAAGTTCCGTAAAAGCAACCAGCTGTCTCATAAGCATTAGTTTAAGACACAGCTCGACTTGGGTTTTTCGTCGATCACTTTTTCTTGTCTCGACTGCACCGGAGCATAGTACTTTAAGCGCGCTTTAAAAGCAACCGGATGTCTAATAAGCATGAGTGTAACGCACAGCTCGAATTGGGGTTTCCATCGATCACTTTTTCTTGTCTCAAATGCACCAGAGCATAGTACTTTAAGCGCACTTTTTAACATTTAATTATTTACCCGTGAAATCACGCAATATTGAAACAGCACTAGCGAACATAGGACCAGACTATAAGATCACTAACAGCATATGTTTAAGGTATAGCACCTTCTGCTTTTACCGTCAACCACTTTTCATATAACTGGCACATTGTCCCTTTCGTCTTGAATGCAAATCATTTTAAGAACATGTGTGTGAAAGTCTGAGAGGCACGATTATTCACCGTAGGATGGAACACAGGGTAACACTTGAGGTTACTCCACATTACCGCTTGATTTAGCTTGATATTACATGACAACAAGCATGTTTTCTATTAGCACACAGTCACCTAATATCTATCAATGGTTAATAAGACCTTCATCGTTGCTACTTTGCCGAAATACATGCTGAAAGAGCAACCACTTTATTACATACCAAAATTACCAACTTTATTCGAACACAACTTGGAAAAGAAATAGTATCATTGTTAACCAACTTTATTCCAAAACAAATCGCTGTCATCAGGGGCTGGTGGGTGGGTCAAAATTGGCTCCTTGTTCCGTGTCGAGCTCACGTGCAACGAGGAGGTGCAGCTTCTAAGCACAGGAACAAGAGGATGCTTCCTTGGATTGTTGCTCCTTTTATCCTTCTTCGGGCGGGCGTGGACCCTCCTCCAATCCGCCTACGGGGCGTGGCCAACGGTGTAGGTGTCTAGGACAACCCCTCTTGGGCGGGAAAAGGCGCGCCCCGGCTACGCCGCTTCGGGCATACCAGCAGAGATGCGCCTCCCGCCCAAAATGGTTTCCCGGGGGGATCGGGGCACCCTACCATACGTTCGGGGGGACCGAGTGGTCGCCCCTTTCCATATGGCTGAGATACCCGTCACCCCCTCCCAACACAATCCCCAAGAATGGGAAGACGGAAACGGTTCTTGAACTTTTGGAAGGCGGGAGGGAGTTACCCTCCCGGCCGTATTTATTAAAATATGAAACAAAATTAAAACATTAAAATAACAGTTTCATATCATGTACAATTTCATTTACACATTACGATGTTTCTTGGCTAACCTTAACACATCTCTAATACAAAGGTTCTCCTAGCCGATTCTAAAACATCCTGTAAATGCATTTCTCAAAATTCAAATTGTACATCCTAACATTACGGGCCAACGGCAAGGTCGTAACCGGTGTCAGATCCCTAATACCAGAACTCCCCCCTCACTTGTTAGGGGCGGGCGCACAGAGGACTGTCCCTCTGTGCCAACTTCCAATTTCCCTTGTCTTAACGGGGGCCCCCTATTTACTCGACGCCATCTTAGTGGTCGTCCGAGGACTCGTGTGAGGTGTCTAGAAGGTAGCGTAGACCCCCCTCCCACCCCACACTGCTTACCACATCCGCCGTCGCGGATGTCCTGGCCCCGGGAAATTCCCAGGAGGGGCCCGTAGCCCCTCCTCCCCAGGGAGGGGCCTATGACCGCCTTCCCTTTCGGCGGCCCCATCCTTGGAGGGGACCGCCTCCCCGTTTGAGGGGCCAATGGCCGCCTCCCCCCGGGCGCTCCCATCCATAATGGGTGACGCCCCACCTCTAGGGATCTTCCAATTACTGCTCACCGATCATGACCTTACCGCCACAGGCCGGATAGTTGACCGGCTATCCGGACCCCCCACAAAACTCCTACTTAAAGGTCATGGCTGCACAAACTCTTTAACCAAGCTACGAAGTCTCCTATGAGTAAGGTATTCCCCTCCCGGGACAAATGGACCCCATCCTCCAGATACATATGGTCCCCCCGGATACATCCATGTGGAATACAATGCAATTTACCTGTACGAAACAACCTACCAAGTTTGTTATTAACTTTCTTTACCGACTGATTTAAGGCTGACACAGAAATAGCCCCCCGCCACACCTTCCGCGGAATCATGTGTGACCATGCAATCGTGCACCCCGGAACCCTTCTCGCCAACCAACTTACTGTGGATAAAATTAATTCGAGAAGTACTCGTCGACCAGTGGTCACCAAATCATTGCCCCCAAGATGCACTATGATTACAGATGGCGGTGACCTTGTCCGCCCTAACAATCCCTCCATAAAGTTTTGAAACTGGTCAATACAGAGCCCGCCCCTTCCGTAGAAGGTCACCCTGTACCCGTATTCCCCAGCCATGTGAATCATGTCACCTGCTTTAAATACGTCTGCGGCGCGCCTCACGTATGAGTGGCCAACGACCCACACCACTCTTCCCTCAGCCGGTGATCTTTGACCGCTGGTCCCCAGGTGTTGGGTCAACTGCACAGTCCGCCCCGCAAAGCCTGCTCGCGAAACTGAAAACCAAACAGAAAACAAGAAGCGTGAGTTCATGACATTAGCTTCACAACATGTGCAACCGCACATACCTCTTATAACAATTCGAGGACCAACGCCCCAACTGTTTCACTTTATCCACACTCAAACCCCTGGCTGTAGCCTCTGTAGCAGCACCTATCCGGAATGAGTGGGTCCCAAAATCGCCCGGGTTCAAGCCCGCTGCCGCGATTGCCATTGTTAACACCCGCTGAAACTGAAACCTGGTCAGTGGGGTGGCGTCGGTATGTCTCAGCAAGCTCCCCCCCCATGATGCCGTCCTTTGCGCTAAGTAATCCTCCACGCATTTCACTGGGCACATGTGGGACCCTAGCATGCGCTGAACAACAACACTGTCTCCGATCGCTCCCTGATCGGTTTTGGACCTGGCTATAGTGACTACCATTGTATCACCCTTGATCTGAATGTGTTCTCGACACAGACCTCCCCCCGTATCCTGCTTGTTCCTCGCTACCAGTTCGCTTATCCGCATAGCCCCATGGAATGCTAATGCAAAAGCGGCCCGGAACAGCACTGTCTCTGACTGAGATGAACAAGTCGCAGGAAGTACGGACATTAACAGTGACAACCTCGCTAGCCCTATCGGGCGCCTCTCGTCCTCTCTACGACCCTCAAGGCGTTGCCACCCGCGCAGCGCCTTCTTCACGAGAAAGGACGCTGTGGGATCCTGAATGCCATGAGCCTGCGCCATGAACGCAATGGCGGCTCGGTGCCTATTGGCTGTTGCCACTGATCGGCCTGCCTGATGCAATGAAACCAGAAATTTCAGAACATACTCTTCCTGCCCCCAATGCTCCCCCCTAGATGGACCCAAAAATGACCAATAGGAACGGGGGCTAGACTCTCTCCCACGAGGTTTTGTAATCCAGGGCACCGAGAGACCAGAGAACTTCGGGAAATGGTGCCGCAACCAAGTCCGCAGAGGGCAGATGGCCCTGGAAGGCCTGCATGTGGGAAGGAGAGAGTGCATCAGCCGCCTGGTTCAATACCCCAGGCACGTGTTTTGCTCTAAAGTGGACGTTTAATCTCATACACAGCAGGACAATTTCTTTCATTAATCTCAAGATCAATTTGCAGCGTGCTGCCTGATTATTGACACATTCTACCACGGTCATATTATCTGACCAGAACACCACAGTGCGATCACGAAACCCCTCCGGCCATGTCTTTAAGGCCACTAGAATAGGGAACAGTTCAAGAAACCCAATGTTACCTGTGAGCCCACTCTCGTGCCACCATGCCGGCCATGTTCGTGCCGACCAATGATTACCAAAGATGGCGCCAAAACCCACACTCCCTGCCGAGTCGGTCCACAATCCCAGCTCCTCGGAGGAAACCGCTGGTTTGTTCCACAGGACACGACCGTTGAAATCCGCCAGAAATGCCAACCATATGCGCATGTCCTGGCGAACCTCTGCCGAGAGTCTTGTGCGGTGATGCCCTTCCGTAAGGCCAACCATGGCTTGAGCAATAGAGCGGGAAAAGGGGCGAGCCATTGGTATCACTCTAAGGGCAAAATTAAGCTGACCCACAGCCTGCTGCAACTGATGCAACGTTACTTTCGTCTCGCCAATACATGTTTCGAGCGAGGCCTTAAATTTCATTACCTTTTCCTTGGGCAAACGGAAGCACCCCTCTTCAGAATCGAGCTCTATTCCAAGAAACTCGAGTGAAGTAGACGGCCCCACTGTCTTACCTGGTGCCAGTGGCACGCCAAAGCGTCTCATGAGATCACAAAATTCATTCAAAGCCTGTGCACATCCCGTGTCCCCAGCCGCCCCAAGAAACAGAAAATCATCAAGGTAATGCATAACCTGCGTAAAGCCTGTGGCTCTGGTGAACGCCCATTGCAAAAAACTACTGAACTTTTCAAAATACGCACACGAGATGGAGCAACCCATTGGCATACATTTGTCCATGTAGTAGCGTCCTTGCGACACAAAACTTAAGAGACGCTGATCCTGTGGGTGTACCGGGAGCAACCGGAACGCTGACTCGATATCAGATTTAGCCATCAGCGCTCCGGGCCCCAGGCGATTCAACATAACAACGGCCTCGTCAAAAGAAGCATACCGCACCGTACAAACTCCTGGGTCGATCGCATCGTTCACCGAAAGACCTCTAGGAGCGGACAAATTATGAATTAACCTAAACTCCCCTGGGTCCTTCTTGGGGACTACTCCCAATGGTGAACAAACAAAGTTAAGAACAGGCGGATTCACATATGGACCCGCGACCCGACCCCGGGCCACCTCCTTTGCAATCTTTGCCTGTACTACCACCGTATTCTGTTGCACCGACAGTTGGTTCTTACACTGTTCTTCCCCCTGAAAATCCCCCGCTGGGATGCGGAAACCATATGAGAAACCGTCCCTCAACACCCCGGCGGAGACATGATCAGGGTATTCGTTCAGCCAGGGGACCATTGCCATGATGTCGATGGGAGTAGGTAGCAGCGCCCCTCGGCCGACATTAGACCTGTTTGGCGCCGCCTCTGCCCCCTGTATCGCCATTCTTGGCTCTGCACAAACTCTCGGGGTGTGAAGACTGTCCGCACCCTGCACACTCATGCCTGAACTTGCACGTCCCCTGTGGCCTAGTGCACTTGCCCCTGTTGAAGCTCCAACAGACCCCTCTCTTACCCGAGTTCCCATTACTCTTTGCGTACTGATCACTACCGGCGCCCGCTCGAAAGGGCACCAACGAGGAATGGCGGGAAGGCTCCGCCCCATTCCCGCCAAACGAAGACGGCTTTGTCGTGTTTGACCTGACCTGTTTCTGCCAGGAAATGGAGTTGAAACAATCCCACGTCAGGGATGAGTCGTGTTCTTTGGCCTTACGAAATTTGTTATCATAACCCAACCATTGATCACCATCGTACGTTTCATAAAACTCCATTATACGTGTCTGGTAACAAGCCAATTCCTGTAACACCTCGGGCCTACGTTCCCCCATGATTGCAGTGAACATCCCAAAAGCCCTGGCCCAATTAGCGATTGTCTCATCAACTCTGAAACCCGCCATCTTTGCTCGCCATACACTTGGATGCAACAACTCTTTCTGATTTCTAACGTGTTCTATCTCATAATGATCGGTCAATAGCGAAAACATGTTCACATATTTATCAGCCCATATCATTTCCTTTGTGGCCATCGGGATATGTTGCACCACCTTTTCCCTCCTTGAGGGTAACGATCCCTCCCTCGCCATTGGCAACGGCTGCTTACCCAAATCAGTAGCTGAACTTGCTGCTGCTGCTGTTCCAACGCCCCAAGACGGCTGTTCCGCGGGAACCTGAGGGGGAACAAAAGGACAAGGTGCCTTCGCAGCATCTCGCGATTGCCGCAACTGCTTCATTATTAGTTTGGCCTCTTCGGCCGTATCCCCTGGAGCTATGGCACCCTCATTGTTCTTGCCCAACCACGCCGCCAACTGGGCGGCCAACTCGGGAGGCATATCCCCCTCGTTCACAGGTGTAACTACACAGGGATCGGCTGTCCTGCGTCCGGAATCGGAACTGGGGCCTCTACTGGCCTGACCGGGCTCGCCGGAGGTGACTCGGGAACCGGAGCCTCACCCCCTGCCGCCCTATTCCTGGCCCTTTTACCTCTCCCGGCAGGGACTACTCCCGGCAATGCTTGTCCGATGACTTTCTTAGGCCGGCCCGTACCGTTCATGGCCGCCATCTGCTTTTTCATGTTCGCCATGTCCTTCACCAGCATACGAAGCATTTGGTCGGTGCCGACCTTCTTTCCGACCCTTTTGCCAGGCATATTCTCAAGATAGTCGACCGAAAGGTCCTGGATCCAAAGTTCGAAGCGCTGAAAAGAGAAACACAAAAATTACTAATTCTCAAAATTGGCTCCTTGTTCCGTGTCGAGCTCACGTGCAACGAGGAGGTGCAGCTTCTAAGCACAGGAACAAGAGGATGCTTCCTTGGATTGTTGCTCCTTTTATCCTTCTTCGGGCGGGCGTGGACCCTCCTCCAATCCGCCTACAGGGCGTGGCCAACGGTGTAGGTGTCTAGGACAACCCCTCTTGGGCGGGAAAAGGCGCGCCCCGGCTACGCCGCTTCGGGCATACCAGCCCAGACGCGCCTCCCGCCCAAAATGGTTTCCCGGGGGATCGGGGCACCCTACCATATGTTCGGGGGGACCGAGTAGTCGCCCCTTTCCATTCGACACTCCAGTCCAGTCATCACAATTGAATATTTGTTATTCGAATTGAATGAAATATTACCACATGAATAACAGTACAAATAAATTCACATGGATTAAATTTGTGTTTCTACCGAGTCTACATTTTGAGAAATTCTAATCAATGGGAAGTGAGTTGTGCCCAGGGGGACACACCCTATGTAGTAGGTGCCACTATCATACATTCATGATTGCCATGTGGTTACTACTGAGTCAGGAAGAGGTCAGGACAAGTTAAGGACATACGTTTATATCGGTGCTGCAGGAATTCCATTTGCTGGCGCAGCAATGTCAGCACTTCAGGAGTAAGGTTTTGGCAGGCTTGCACTGCGTTGTGGTAATTTACATAAAAAAAATAATGATCCAGTGAATAGAGGGAGCCAACTACACCAGTGGCTGAGTGAACCCCTTGCAGTGGTTCATCCCAGAGCACATCATCAGTCGATACATGCAGTGAGGCAATTAAAGTGGCAGTAAAGTAAACATAACCTTTAGAGCAGCCGCTAAGATGTTTAATTTTTGTGAGTGCCATGATCTGATTACAATGTGGAAAGAGCAGTAAGTTGATAAGGAAATTCATTTTCATACCGGCAAGACAGCAACTCCTTCATTGTATTTTTCATTCCCAGTTAGCACCTAGGTTTTCTCTTTGTTCAGTCCATGATTCAAAGGCTCTTGGCAGTGAGCCAGAAGTAATGCTGACCATGCCACTGTCCCTGGCATGCAGTTTAAGTCCTCTTTTTATGACTCTGTCTTATTCAGCACTGCAGGAGACTGCCCCGTCCAAAGAGATAATAGATATTAAAGAGGGAGGACATTACATTAAATAGAATACATTGGGGTTGAGATAGGTATTACAGTGTTATAGATTCGTACTTTAGATCTTCCCTTGTGTTTTTTTTCATTTTAATTGGTCAGCCCCGAACAAGCGAATACAATAACACAGGTCTCGGACATAAGCAGCCGGAAACTAAGAAGAAGTGTGAAAGTCAGTGACTTTATTCCACTTCTTTCTTTCCACACTTTTTTAGTCAATTCATACAATAAAAACTAGTTCATTCAAGTGTACCACATGTCACCCTGAGTGGGATGGGTATGCTCAGACGTGAGTCCCGTGCTCTCCATGCCACTGGAATCAATCTATCCAGGCGGATGAGGGCTGAAAGCCCGAAACCGGTCCTTAGATGCTTGTTTCCAGTCCGGGGAGGACCTGGCGTTGCAGTTTGGGCTGGACTGTTCCCATGGGGCACAGGGTCAAGGCAGCTTTTAGTTAGTTGCACAAAATAATGCAAAATAGACTTTATGTCCTTGAGCACACACACTTTTCTTATAATTTATGAACAACTATGTGTGCCTCAGCCTCACTCCCCTGAGGCTTGCATAATGCCCGTCTGCGGCGGGGGCTGGAGCGAGTCCGAGACATCCTCATTGCTTGATTTTACTCACGAGAGTGTCACTCATAGTCATTGAAATGTCACTCATAATTACACTGAAATTATGAAAATGTGACACATAGCAATCTGAAACGTTGGCAGCTATGTATACAGAATCCTAAAGCCAATGAAAACAAATTTAACAAACAGAAGGAGTGAAGCCAAAACTACTGGGGGAAGTACCACACCAAGGATGTCAGCTCTAATGTGTCCCACCCAACTGAAGGCAGGAAGAACTGCCTAACCTCATGGGAGTTCTCATCACCACAGCAGACAACCCTGGACATACCATCAGCATTGGTGTGGTCAGTCCCAGGGCGATGTTCAACTGTAAAGCCTATTTCCTGTTTGAAGATGGACTGCCACAATAGTTTGGGATTCTCACCACTCATTTCCATTAACCATCTGAGTTGTTTAGGGTCTGTCTGAACTAGGTAATGAATCCCAAACAAAAGGTTTAAGAGAATACTAACCCAAAGAGGTCAGGTGTAACAACTGGACTTTCAGAACATTCTACCCCTGGGATCGACTCATATACCTTATGATTGTTTAAAAAATAAGTATTATTGAATTCTGGTCTCTAAACATTAACTTGGAAAACAACATATAGGTTGCACAGCAATTTTATTGAAATTTTAGTTGTATTCTACTCTTATTGAGTCTTCTAGTTACTGTCAATACAGCAGTTTCTTTATTTTAGCATCAAGAAACATAAAATGCTCAATTAATAAGGTGAAAGTGTTGTGCTGACTAATCGTTCTCTGATGGATGTAGTACATTCTTCAGGATTAGGCAGCAGCAAAAATTCCAGGTCACACATCAACGTTTTACATCTTGAATTGAATACTAGATTGGTTGTAAAGCTGTTTGATTAGTTGGTAGTTATGTTATGATAATGTATCCATAAACGATGCAAATTCTATATGTAACATCTTACGTGTAAAAACATACTCGTCCTTAAAACCACCTTGTGAAATTGTTACTTCCCCATCTATGATTTCATAGCCACAAATAAAAGACTAATGTGGTACATGCTATCTCACAAGGCAACTCAACCCCATCCGTTTCATCTATGGCAGCTTACATTCATCTAGCCACTCAGAAAACCTTTCATTTATTTAAGTGTAGATGAAAATGTCAGGCAGAAGAATGGGAGTGAAGTGGTCAGGAAATCCCTGATTAATCATAAGAATTGCAGCAGAGCAAAACAGTTTATGCTGCTTTTCAATAAGGAAGAATTGCAAACCTGTTCAATTTCAGTTTTTCCAGCTTCTTCCAAAATGTGTAATTCCACCACTATGAGGTCTGCAGGATTGTCTCTTTCCTTTTTTCAGTGTCTCATTTCCTATGCCTCCCAGTACATTATTTTCCAGTGACTCCTGGTGTTTTACATGTGTCAGCAGGGAAGGACATAGGAGGCGGGGTTACTAGTTCTGGAGAATCCATATCCCTCATTTCTAAAATGCATGTGTATACCTGGAGCCTCACAAGACAAATGCCTTAGACACACATGATTAACAGTTCAAGGTGGTTGGTGTAACTTAATCTCTTATTCAGCTGAGATTTTCTTCAAAAGGCAGTATGTCTAGTACCTAATTTACTCAACCAGCTACAGAGCTGTAACGCATCTCAAAAGCTTGAAGCAAAGCTAATGAGGGAAGAATCTCAGATAATGTTGAGATTTGTGGTTACGAAGTCATAGCCAGTGGCTGAATATAGGGCACCACACCAGTCAACCTGCTCCCTCAATGATTCTCCAAGACATTAATTTGCTTCTTATCAAATCAAAATGCCTCGCTACAGCTGGGTTTGAAAATCAACCCCCTCACATTTCGAAAATGGAGGGTCTCCCTGCACACCCCAATAATTCCTAGAGCATGATCCACGCGTGAGGCCTAGAATTAAGGTAATGCAAGTACTGACATGTAACAAAGTGGGCCTAGGTTCAGAGATCAAATTCAGGAAATTAGTAAACGTCTGCTTTATTCTCTATGTCTCTAGTTCTGGAGAAAAACTGATTGAACATGCGACAAGTTGGAATGAAGTATCGGACTCTATACATGTTCATGATTACTCACTTCTAATACTAGGGGCCATCTGTATCATAGTTCCGTTGTGCGATTTCTAAATATCGATTTTTAACACCATTGATGCTGATGGTATTTTCCTCCGGTGCTGGTCTTGTTGGAAATCCCATTGTTCATGACGAGCTCAGCTCGTCATGAGCACAGCTCCACTGTGCCTCATGACGAGCTGAGCTTGTCATGAGCATAGAAGGGGTTAAGGAATCGCTATTTAGGAATCGCAAAACGGAATGTATGTAAAAAATCGCGTTTTTATTGCGATTCCTTAATCTTCCTTATTTGCGAATTCGCAAGTTGCGAATTTGCAAATGAGGAATAATTTCCCATTCATTCCTATGGGCCAGGAGGCCCATAGGAATGATTGTGAAATGCATTTCATTTTGCGATTCGCAATTTGCAAATCTCAAAATGAGATTGATTTCAAGGGTGCAGGGGTGTCCAAGGACACCCTGCTGCACCCCTGAAATCAGCTTGTGTGTGCATATGGCGCACATACATGCCCAATGGGCATGTATGTGCGTCACATGCCACATTCAAAAATGCCAATTTGTGCATTTTTATAAGAAATCGCAAATTACCACCAATTGAAAGTTGGTGGTAAATTGCGATTTCTTAAGCTTAATTCGTTATAGAAAAATTCTTCATACATAGCATTTAAGGAATCGCAAAATTGCGATTCCTTAAATGCTATAGCAAAATAAGGAATCGCAAATTTATGCGATTCCTTATGATGTGATTTTTTAATACATATCAAAAAATGCAAAACATCTTTTTGCGATTCGCAAAGGCCGGAATTCACCGAATTCCGGCCTTTGCGAATCGAAAAAGGCTTGATACATATGGCCCTTGGTCACTTGGAGAACTGAAAATCGTAAGAATGTTAACTAGCCAATCAAGAGAAGGTGTGAGGGCCAGAAGCTACTACCAAAAACTGTGATCTCTGGAGCAAACATATATGACTCTATTGCCATGGCACACTTGTAGTTATTCTATCTTTCAGAGCTTTCTAAACCTCAGGGAGTTCTGGTGCTCTACCATCATGCTTAGTTCATGCTGGGAGGCGCATGCAGTTACTTTGTTTTCTCCCTTGAGAGGAAATTGATGATGTGGTTTCTTTTTTTTGTTGCTTACTGGAGGGTGTTTTTTTTATTTCACTTATTGCTGAAGAAAGTTCTCTAAATATTTGGTTGTGTAGGGATGATTTCAAATAGCTCTGTTGATTCACTATTGTCAAAGGGTTTGCAGCGGGTTTCTTTAGAAAAGAGGTGGTAAAGGCGTGATTTAGTCTGTCAGATATTGTACAAGCAGGATGTCCCTACTATTCCTAAAATACACTTAAAACATACTTACATACAATTACTACACATACACTCCCCAACTAGGGCTCCAAATTATCCCATGGAGACACAAAGAGGGACCCCATGAACTCCACTTCTTGGAGTACCAATCGCCTAGACTTCCCTTTAGTCAAAACCACCTAGGTATGCAGGAATTGCATCCAGGCTGTCACAAGGAATACTAGGAAATGATTAACCCATGTAAACCTTTTGTAATTTAACTGGCTTTCAAGCATACACATGCTCAAGGTTGTAATGGGACTTGAACTGCTAAATCTCTGGCTGAGAGACTTTAATCCTAACCACTAGGCCTCACAGGCACTCTGATGAATAAGCATGTCTCTGGTGCACCAGCAACACAACTGAAACAAACACAGACATAGACAGAAAGAGGGAACCAAGCTTGGAAAAGGAAACACAGCGCCTTGAGACCCTCACGGGTGAGTAGCGCGCTATATAAACCCCAGATTGATTGATTGATTGATTAATTGATTGAGAGACTTCGATGATTGACAGGCCAAAAAATACAGGATCACCCTGAACATGTAAAATACCAAAAAATAAGGAGCAATCAACATTGAAAGAAAGCAAGTGGAGGCCCTGAAGCAGCCCACAACCCGTAGTCAAGAAGTTAGAGATATGAACACATGAAAATGATTACATAGAAGCACGATATATGTACAGATATATGGAACTGCAGTATCGGTGTGCCACCAAAAGGCTGTAATTGAGAAAGTCTATTCACTGCAAATGTAAATATCTAAGTACATATTATTATTAATATCATTTTTAGATATGTATTAATTTTAGAAGAGAAAAGCCACATCAGATGTGAACATATTGGAATTCATAGATATACTTACAATTGGTAAGACCTATCAAATCATGGCTATCGGCCTTCTTCAGGAGGTACATACTGCACTCATTCATTCTAGACAGCACTGCAATATCAAACTGAGATGTGCCCCACTATTCCAGACACGTTTGCTCAGACTAGAGGAGTGTCATCTTGGTGCTCGTACCAGCCTATTGCCCATGTAAACGGCACTTAAATATTGACTAATTTGAATATTGTCTCATGAAAAATAGCATCTGTTTAGTTATCTGGGAATGATTTTCAGAGGTCTTTGAGCTGTGCTGCAATAGTTCGAACTGCTAAGCAAGAACAGCCACGTGCCAGCAATGATAGAATAAATCTGATATACACATACATGTTTCAAGAAGTAAATGCAATGTATGGCTATAACCCCCGTGATAACTGGTAACTTCATGCATTTGTCAGATAAAAATCATGAACGAACCAAGCAAGGCCTTCCATGAATACATTACAAGCACCATGCCATTTTTCCTTTTAACAAGAGATTTGTCTCAATCTTCAGTCTGAAAATCCCAGGGGTGGCATTTCAGTTTGACAATGAGCCATCATAGAAAGTGAAACGTGCTTATTCAGTGCACGAAAGGACAGGACTAACAGCACCCCCACCCCGTACAACTCTTGCTCAATACGGTAAACAGCATTTACTGCGCTGAAACTGCGCATACCTTTACTTCGCAAGCGTTACTACGCTTGCGACGTTACAACGCGTACCATTAGTATGCTAGTTGTTACATCGCAAGCGTTGTTACTACGCATGCAAAGTAATGGTATGCTTACTTAGGAAACGATCCACGTCATTGTAAGGAAACTGAGGTTGTTTCCGCACAACGACATGCAACGCCCATCGGAGACGACGTGAGGAAGGTTCCAGTAGGAGAGAGGAACCACGAGGAGAGTGAGGTAAGGGCGATCTAGTGTGTTTTTGTAGTGTAGGGGGTCGTGCTAGGAGTAGTGCTAGGGTGCAGGGTAGTGTTGTGTGCTTGTAGTCTAGGGGGTTGTGCTGGTAGTAGTGTTAGAGTTCAGGGTAGAGTTGTGTTTTTGTAGTGTAGGGGTTGTGCTGGTGTAGTGTTTTAAGGTTTAGGCTGGTGTTGTAGTGTAGGGAAGCGTTTTAAGTTTTAGGGTAAAGTTGTAGTGTATGTGTAGTGTTGGGTAGCGTTTTAGGGTTTAGGGTAGTGTTGTAGTTTATCTGTAGTGTAGGGGGTAGTTTTTTGGGGTTTAGGGTAGTGTTGTAGTGTATGTGTAGTGTAGGGGGTAGTGTTTTAGGGTTTAGGGTAATGCAGTGTTAGGGTTTAGGGTGGTGTTGTAGTGTAGGGTAAAGTTTAGTTTGTGTGTAGTGTAGGGTAGTGTTTTAGGGTTTTGAGTAGTGTTGTAGTGTATGTGTAGAGTAGGGGGTCATGTTTTGGGGTTTAGGGTAGTGTTGTAGTGTATGTGTAGTGTAGGGGGTAGTGTTTTAGGGTTTAGGGTAATGCAGTAGTGTATGTGTAGTGTAGGGGGTAGTGTTTTAGGGTTTAGGGTAGTGTTGTAGTGTGTGTGTAGTGTAGGGTGTAGTGTTTTATGCTTTAGTGTAGTGTGAGGGGGGCACGTAGGGAAGTGTTTGTGTGTAGGGGCAGGAATATGGCACAAGGTAGTGTAATGCTATGTAGTGTTGAAGGGATTAGAGTAGTGTTGAGAAGTTAGCGGTGCGTAGGGTATAGTATTTGCTTTTAGTATTTTGCGTAGTGTTAAGTTATTTATAAAAAATGTTTTTTTTTTAAATGATAAGTGTTTTGGTGATTAGTTATAAAATTAATCCCCCACCCAAAAATCCTATTTCCCTTAAATCCCGTCTCATGGTTTAGGTAACTTTAATAAAAAAAATATTCAGAATGGTACATATTTTCGTAGTAGTGGTATGCGAAGTAATTAAGCGCGAAGTAAAGGCACATTCCTATATTCAAATTAATCAAAAGAAAAAAGGACACTTGTAACAGTTCTGAACCAGTGGCTAGAAATTGAAACGTCCTCAAAAACTCAATGTTTAATCGGAAAAAGCGGTATATATGTTTCATCCGCCCCACATTGATGTTGTGGTAGTTATCATTGGGCGTTCCAATACGTGCTTGGTGCCAGCCTCATCCAGAGGCACCTCTGGTATAGAATGAAGTGTCCAGAGATTTATGGGTTTCCCACACCAAACGATGAAAAAACGTTTCAAGAGTTCATGAAAAAATATTTAAAAAAGAGAAGGTCACCCTTGTGTTTTATTGTGAGGTGAGATTCAATTGACTTAAAATAAATTGATACTACAACAAGATCGAGTTACTGGATCTTTCTAGTATTCCAATGGACTTGTCGACATGTTTCATCTCCTTTTGGCCCCACAGGGTCTATAGAGCTTTCGTCAGGACTTACATACATATAGATTATTCACTTACACAATTCGTGCAGTCAACTTTGAGTGTACCTTTTCTGGTCCTCAGTAATGGAAACTCACTCTCCACAATCTGTATTGTAGGAGTCTCAATCTTCAGCGGGGGATGTCACTTATTAGAGCGCAGAGCCGCCTGGTGCGTCCTTCACCGACTTGTGCTGACTCTGCCCCCGGAGGCAGAGTCAGCACAAGTCGGTGGGTAACCCATAAATCTCTGGACACTGTATTCTATACCAGAGGTGCCTCTGGATGAGGCTGGCACCAAGCACGTATTGGAACGCCCAATGATAACTGCCACAACATCAATGTGGGGCGGATGAAACATATATACCGCTTTTTCCGATTAAACATTGAGTTTTTGAGGACGTTTCAATTTCTAACCACTGGTTCAGAACTGTTACAAGTGTCCTTTTTTCTTTTGATTAATTTGATACTTATCATGGGGAAATAAATTGGACACAATCATTTTCCTCCTCCCTACCAGTTGATTAATTATTACATTCCTATATTCTAAATGCTTTTACGTAGTAATGGTATGCTAATTAAAATAATGCGGAATAAAGGTAATTGCAAAGTAAAAACATCGCAGTAAAAGCATGCGTAGTAATGGCATGCTAAGAAGCGTCATACATTCCTCAATGGAAGCAATGTATGCAGAGGAAGGAAAACAGATTGTTGTACAGGACAGATGGACTTTAGAACTGTTGGGGGCAGGGCAAGGGTGACCCACCCCACATCCTCCGGAACACTGTTCACAGTCCTGTGAATGTAAACCCTAATCCATTTCTAATCGGCTTATAATCCAAATTACTTTAGTGGCCCAATACCACAATTAATACAAACAGAAAGCATTCGGTTGTCACATGAAAGCCCACAACGTCCTCAGCAAAATGAAGCTAGGAGGCCAACTGTTAATAGATGTCTAGTTAAAAATCCTGGTGCCGCAGCCTTTCCCCAGAGTCCCTAGAACCTTAGAAGCATAATGGATCCAGGGAGCTTTTAGAGGTGGGCGCAGGACAGCAGTTGTAAGGAAGAGAGCAGTGCAAGATCCCCCGGCCCAATGGAAAAGCACAATCCCATATTCCCCACAAGCTGCGCCCACTTGAGATCAATCCCCCATTGATTCGCCGTGCCATCAGCAGAAACTGAGCCTGAGTGAACAAAGGGATGAAAAATACCCGACTGTGGGGTGGGAGTGGTAGAAGTTAGGAAGGCCGAGGAGTGTGGTGAAGGGAGAGAGGACCGCTCTAGAGGGACCCCTTTAACTGAATTACCCCATCTCTTCTCATTGATTAGGGTTTGAAAATAAAAAAAACAATCCAGTGGCCTCACTCATTAGCTTTATTGAGCTTCAGGACTTGGTGGTCGCGGTTAGAGAGGTGCTATTCTAGGGCTGCTGGTGAGGGTGTAAAATTGCTCAAAGCCGAATCCGGTATCTTTGCTAGAAGTTGACGGCAGGGCAGGCAGTTTTCCAGAAGGTGTTGTGGTTCTACTGTTCGAGCTCAGGGTGTTGGTGGCTATAGGCTTATAATAATTAAGATCTGGCCTTCTGTGTCGTTGAGCTCGCATTGCCCATACTGGTAAGGTATGAATGGAGTAAGCTAGATTCAATCTGCATTATTGCTTTTTGAGTTCGTATTTTTATTTCTGTGGCCCTTGCTCAGTTTGTGGTCCTTGTTTGCCATTAGATGGTTTTCGTATTTTAGCTTGTTCATTTGCTACCTCTATAGATTGTTCTTGATGGGCTGCTCTAGCGTGTTTCCCTATTTAGTGCAGTTGCCATGAGTGAGTTTGGGCACGTTCTTGATTATGTGACTAATACTTTGCCAGTGTCTAATCATCCTGCAGCGCAAACCCGCCAAAATACACCCTTGATAAAATGCCTGGCAAATACTGGGATATGCGGATTCTGGTGCAGAAAGCACCAAAGTTGCCTGTTTTCTGCGTTCTTGCTTTTAATTGCCATTGGTGATGCTTATAAATATTCAAACTCATTCGGGTTTTTGCCCTTTTGCTCACTTATAACTATATCATAAGACAATCTCCTATAACGGAAAAAATAACTATACGTATTCCGGACTGATGCATTTAAGCGTTAATAGAACCATAAGGTAAACGTTCCTTTAGTTTATTGCAATAAACCGTTGTTCAGTCACGTGCTCTGCTGTTTCAATCTTTTGCCAGACCGAGTGCTTTTCTCATTTTCTAAAGTTCACATAATCATTGATCATTTATCACGAAATCGATGCTGATCTCCTCAAGAGCCTTTCAGAAGAATAGAGTCTTCCGGCAGCGCTGGCGACAATTAACTATACGGACATTTTGTTTTCCACGGAAACCCGGTTTCTTGTAATTGAAGCTTTTTACTTTCTTGATATGTGCATGAGAGATTAAAACTGGTAAATGGTAGCACGCATACCTCGAGACACTGCCAATATTTATTCACCATTTTGAAAGATAGAATGGAATAAAATATTCTATTTACATGTATTTTATAGCCTCAAGAAGTATATGTACCCTAAATAATAGTTTAGTACCATACCTGCCACTATTGGTATGCAGAGAGCTCACTCCCTGAACTCATTCTGCCAGTTTATTAGTTCCTGACCCGACCCTGCACTAACCTACGAGAGGAGGCTAAGGTCCTGATTCTGCGTTGCCCGGGTTTATGGTGAGGGAGAGAGGCCGGAGCGCACTCTGGCATGCTTACTTACCCCCAGACACCATGCCACATATATGACGCCGCTTCAAGGGACAAATGGCGCCCACATTACAGACAGTGCTGACATTCAAACTTGCTTTTTAACCTATTACACTCGCTTGTATACCACGTGTTCGCCACCGATTGGTGAGTCGGTGATGGAATATCTCAATGAAATAGCAATGGTGTGGATCGAGGGAGGGCAAAGAGACTTCCTGGTCTCGCCTAGTAGCGTAGAATAAATTATTGAGGCCCTATAGCTTGGAGGGCGAGCGGGTCCCTGGCACTGATGGCCTCACTGGGGAGATTTATAAGGCTTACAAGGAGCAGCTCATTCCCCATTTATTGAAGGTCTACGTGAAGGCGCTGGATGCAGGTGAACCCCCCCAAAAATGCTCAAGGCAATATAAACTTTACTATTAAACCGGGTAAACCAGCCAACAGCTGTGCCTTGTACCGGCCGTTGTCCCTTCTAAATTAGGACTATAAAATATTGGCTAAAGGTGTTGGCCACGCGCATCTCGCTCATAATCGGGCAGATTATATCTCCCATTCAGTCGGGTTTTATGCCTAACAGGTCAACCTCAGTGAACCTGCGCACATAATTCTCCATATTAATCAGATCAATCCCGAGCTCCCTGCAGCGGCCATTTTATTAGATGCTGAAAAAGCATTTGATTCTTTGGAGTGGGATTTCTTGCATGCAGCGCTGGGGAAACTTGGCCCCCCTCAAAAATGTCAGTCCCTGGTCCGTCTTATGTACACTAACCCAGTTGCACAACTAAGGATAAACGGGGTGCTGTCTATTAAATTTGCACTGTCGAGGGGCACCCGACAGGGACATCCGCTATCACCTCTACCTTTTATTATCGCTATGGATTTGCTGGTGCGGCAACTGCAAGAAAGGCACCTGCAGTTGGGGATAGGGTTCCACCAAGGTCCCGTACTAGCATCACTATATGTGGACAACATCCTTTTATTTGTCCGTGAGCCTGCCTTGAATCCTCCATCTATTATGAGGGAGGTGGGGTGGTTTGTCATCTTTTCTGGACTAGTCATCAATTGGAAAAAATCTGAAATGTTTCCATTAACGGACGCTACCACACCTTTTACGCTGGAGTTCAATTGCGCTGGTGTTATGAACCCCTTAAATATCTTGGGATCACTATGCACCGCATTGCTTTGGAAGTAGTGCGGTTAAATTATGGTCCGGCTCTGGAGAAACTCTCCGGGCAGAGAGATCGCTGGATTGCACTGCCCCTATCAACGGCAGGAGGCATTGCCCGTGTTAAGATGGTTGTGTTGCGCATGTTTCTGTATCTTTTTTTAAATGTTCCCATCCCTCTCACTGTAACTTTAAAAAAAAAGACTTAGATGGATGCCGACTCGATTGATATGGTCTGGGAGACAGCCCCGAGTGCGCTAGAAGACACCTTTTCAACCCTCCAAGTGGGGAGGGTGGGGGGTACCTGATTTCTACTTGTAATATTTAATAGCGCAGACGCATTACGCCAACTTTTGGTACCACCCGGACACTCGCCTCCAATTCCTGAAACCTGATCACACCCAGGCCCGTCCATACCCACTCTTCTCCATTCTTCCTATGGGACTTAGGAGAACTCCGGCAGACATTCATACTCTGCAGACCACAAGCTGGGCCTGGGAGCGCCTGCGTAGATGTCCGGGGGCCGAATGCCTGTATACTTCTAATTTACAGATTTTGAATAACCCCTGGATAGCGCCCACAACAGAATTGTTGACCCAGCGGGCCCTCACCAGCTTTCTTATACACAATGTAGGTGGCATGTTCAAGAATTGCCAACTACAGACAGTGACGGATATAACGACGGATCGAGATGTTAGCATACTTGATTGATTTCAGGTGCACAGGACATGGACTGCGCTTGCTGCCGCACTTCGCCCTGTAACTGGGAAACCTGCGGAACTTCCCCTTCTGGCCACAGTTATCGCAACGGCTGATGGCATGCATTTAGTTGCTAGATCATACCGACAGGCACAAGCGCTGCGTCCAATGATGGGTGGTGGAGCCCGCGCGGCCTGGGAGGGGGATTTAGCACACCATGTGACTGAAAAGATGTGGACATATTGTTATGTGCAGACAAGGTTGCTGTCCAATAATTATAAACATAAACTCTTGCATTTCAAATATCTACATAGAATTTATTTCACCCCAGTGTTAACCGCTAAAATGGACCACTGGAAGCCAGATCACTGTCAGAGATGAGAGGCGGAACAGGCTGACTTTACCCATCTAGCATGGAACTGCCCTACTGTGTTGGCATACTAGGAAGCAGTGTTTGTATATATGGAGCAGATGGTGGAGGCTGAGGTTTCACACACACCCTTACTTGCCCTGTTGGGATATGTACTTCCATTGAGTCGGGGGATCAGACGTTTTACTGCCAGTGCGTTAGTATTAGCCAAAAAACAGGTCTCACTAAATTTGGGAGGCACTGCACCGCCCTTGGTGAAAACATGGCTCGGAGATAGGATATACTGTGATATAACAAGCGATGTGTACTCGTCTCTGCTTCCACTTGCCGCCCGCCTCAAAAATATCTGGCAGCCACTTTGCTTATATTTATTGTCACACCCTGAGCTTACTGATTGAAGTATTAAATAGAATGTCATGATTATTGGATCAGCCATCCGGTCCTGTGGATCGGGCTTGCTAAACTGTCTTTATTTCATGTGCCTGTGTTGTTGTTTTTTGTACATTGAAAGATTATGGATCAATCAGCGTTAAGTGCGGATAAATTGATATCAATACTTGTCAAGCTGTGCTTCAAGTAATCCACATTGTGTGAATGAAAATGTACCCCTCTTTTTTAATGTTTTTGTATAATTTGATGAAATCTGCAATAAAAACAAGTGAAAAAAAGACAATAGTAGTAGGCTCTCTGACGGCCCAGCTTCTTAATTGACAAGTTACCCCTTTAAATTTCAGTGCTAATTTGCAGCTATTAATGTTGCTCATGGCTTTACCACACATTTTTAGTATGTTTTTCCAAGCCAGTATTTCACTGGTAGCACCTTTTAAAGTATTCTGTGGTTTTAGGTGGTATTGCAGCTGTATTAGAAACATCCACCTAAATATTTGCTATCAGATAAAATACAGGGTGAATAGGAAATTGCTGATTTTTGTTTCCAATGTAGCAACTAAATGAGGGTAGTAGTGATTTTTGTATTGACAGATGGTTACAGTTTGGCATAGAGATGGCAAGTGCAAGTACAGGCAACATGTTTATATTATATATAGGTGGACATTTCAGCAGGAAGTAACTGTTGCTGAGCAGTGGGACGGGCCACCATTTTTAAAAAAAATTCTTTTTATTTTTATTCTTTCCGTACCTTTATGCATAATACCCAAGACAACCACAGATTGTTTTTCCCCACACACATGCTCTGGTACTCACTTGTTTTGTTTCCAAGTCTATTGAAAATGTGTCATTCAGTTACTCACCAAGGCGACCAAAACCTCATCCATTTTACAGTTAAACATAGTCCCAGCTGTTACAGTCCTCTATATTTAACACATGATCCCCATATTTTATCCCATTTTCGGGGACACCCTCTACTTTGGTAGATTACCTTCTCCACCGCACAGCACCAATTGAGGTCGTGCTCCCACTCTCTCACTGTTGGCGGCTGCGGCTTCCCTATGCTCTGGCTATATTTCATTTCACAACCATATCTGTCAGCAATAACCAACTTTTGATATATTTTGGCCAGCTGCCTTCCCCCGTGATGCATAGTATGTGCCAACGGGTTTCCATTGGAACAGCTTTCCTATAACCTTGGACATTGTTGTCACAATTGTGGTGTTGGCTGCTGCGGCTTCCCCATGCTCTGGCTATATTTCGTTTCACAACCATATCTGTCAGCAATAGCCAACTTTTGATATATTTTGGCCAGCTGCCTTCCCCCGTGAGGCATAGTATGTGCCAACGGGCTTCCATTGGAACAGCTTTCCTATAACCTTGGACATTGTTGCCACAATTGTGGTGTTGGCCGCTGCGGCTTCCCCATGCTCTGGCTATATTTCGTTTCACAACCATATCTGTCAGCAATAACCACATTTTGATATATTTTGGCCAGCGGCCTTTCCCTGTGATGAATAGTATGTGCCAACGGGCTTCCATTGGAACAGCTTTCCTATAACCTTGGACATTGTTGCCACAAATGTGGTCCAGTATCAGTGTAACTCAGAGCAGCCAAATATTGTATGACAATAAGTGCCTACTTCCCCACAGCCTCTCACACATATGCTTGAGTCGCATTTGCCCATTGCATAGAGTTGGGATCTGGTTGTGTAAATCTGTGCACGATTCTGGTTTGGACCAATCTGAAGCATGCCCTTGTAGCTACTTCTCAAGGACTCTGTGTGACTTCCAACCAGTCTTCCTCTTCTAAAATTCCCATGTGTGACTCCCACCATTCCCTAAGGACCAGTAATGAGTCCGGAGCATTGTTCATGATTTTTTTTATAAATGAGTGATGATGTCTTCTAGTGGGGCTATCTCTGGTATTTGGTCTCAAATGTGTACATGCGATCTTAGGTCATTTGCCAGTTGTATGCATTTACATTTTTCAGAGTTTGACATCTGATACTCTGCTTGTAATTCCTCAAATTCAATTATTTTTCCCCTTTTCCAGATGTCACCCAAGTATTTAATGCCCAGTAGGGCCCAAGCACAAAACCCTTGTAGATCCCTCACCTCCGTCAAAAGGTCTCTCTCCCACAGGGGAGTGTGCTCTGTCAATTTCCCCTTCCATCCCAGAAATGTGTTTACTTCTCTCCATAGTCTTACTGTTGTTTGTGTGTGGATCGGTAGCCCGTTGGTAATTTATTTGGTGTATAAGGCTTTCAGGTATCAACCTCTGCCCATCGTCCAGTGGTCTACCTGGTAAGCTGGTTCGTCTCTTCCTGCGAATATCCAGTCATTAACTGTTACCAGCTGTGCAGCCCAATAATATTTACGAATCTCTGGGACCGCCAGTTCACCATCATATGGCCCTCTCTACAACTTGTTTAGTGCTATCCGGGGTCTACCTCCATCCCACAGCAGTAGTCGTATCTCAGAGTCACTCTTTTGAAAATAATCTGTTGATACCATGTAAAGGGTGTTTTGTAAGCAAGGCAGCACCATCATTTTAAAAATTGTGGATGTGCCCATCAGTGATAGTGGCAATGTGAGCCAATGCGCCACATCATTCCGAAAGTCGTTTAGGCTGGGGAGCTAGATTCACGTCTCTAAACACCTGCTCTGCTTGTGTGATCAATATTACCAGATATTTAAAATAAGATTTAATCAGTAACTCTTTTGCTATGGTTGTCAACACAAACACTTCGCCAGTCAGTGCATATACGAGTGACTTGCCCCAATTTAATTGATATCCTGAATAGCTGCCAAATTACTGAAATATGCGGACATACAGGAGGACGTTGTCCACAACAGCGAGATTCTTTCCTCCCATTCTACCCTGTTCGGGATTCCTCATATCAATGGGTCAGCCCTAACCCACGCTGCCAAGGATTCCAGTGGACGTGCAAACAGCATGGGCGAGAGCAGGCACCCTTGTCTTGTGTCCTTATAGAGTCCCACACTCCTTGACACAGCAACGTTAACCTGTACTCTGGTTTGGGGATCTGTGTTTAATAGTTGTATCCATGCACAGAACTTAGGGCCAAAGCCCAGTCGTTCAAGCACAGCAAACATGTATTGCCATTCTAAGGTGTCAAAGGCCATATGTGCGTTGAGTGACAACAATACGGTATTCTCCTCTTGTTGAGCTTTGACTGCTTATTGTACACCATATAGGTGCCGTAGGTTTAATCAGGTGCTCCTCTTGGGCATAAAACCTGATGGATCTGGGCATACCAAACCCGGTATTACTTTGGTAAACCTGGTTGCAATGATCTTGGCCAGGACCTTCACTGCTACATTAAGCAGGGACATTGGCCTAAAAGAGGCACAATCTTCCAAAGGCTTGCCTAGTTTGGAAATAACCACGATCATCACCATTCTCTGGTCTTCCGGTATAATACCTATTTTAGCGACTCCTCGAACATATGTAGCATGTGCGGCACCACCAAACTTGCCACCCCCTTTTATAGCTCTATCGGTATGCCATTCGGTCCTGCTGCCTTGCCTGATTGCAACGCGCCTATGGCCCCACAAACCTCCTCCTCTGAGATATCCATTTCCAGGTCTTCCCAGACTACCTGCATGAGTGTATGGAGGCGCATGTCAGCCAGAAGCTCCACACAATACACCTTTGTGCGGGCTGTCGAGGGCTTATATAAATGCTCATAATTAGCTGCAAAAGCCTCTGCTATGGTCTCTCCAGTGGTACAGCTGTCTCTATTTGTGTTGTTAACCCTCAATAACCAGCTCCTCTCTCTATCCCTCTTTTCGATCCATGAAGATAGTTTTGTAGCCTTGTCCCCTATTTCGTATATTCTCTGCTGGGTTGCCCTCGCATATCACATCACATCTTCTGCAATATCACATAGTTCTTGTTGCTTTAGCTTCAACGCATGAACCAGTCATGGGTCTGGGTCTGGTTCTGTCATGGTTGCTCATTTCTTTTCTAATTGCACAAGTTACCCTTCAAGGCCTTCATACTGCAATTTCCTTTCTTTCATTTCTCCTCCTCCAGTGCCTGAGTTTGTCCACGTATTACTGTTTTATAGGCCTCCCATATCACTACAGCTGAATCTATTGAGCCCAGGTTGTCTTGAAAGTAGTAAACCGTGTATTCACGTATCTTGTCTTTTATCTATTTGTTCTTAAGTAGCCAGGAGTCAATGTGGGGAGGCAGGGAGTTTGTTTTGTTAGGGCCCGTTAGTCACACTTTCCCTGGTGAGTGGTCGGATCGACCCCTTGCCTTATGTAAAGCTCCACGAAAACACCCCAATATTTCTAATTGCATCAGGAAATAAACTAATCTCGAGTATACCAGGTATGAGGCTAAGTAAAACTTGCATTGCCTGGTCTGTGGGTTGTGGTGGTGCCAGATATCTGTCAACCCCATTGCCTCCACAAATGTCTTCAGGGTGTCAGTCCCTGCTACCCATTTCAAATGTGATATTCTGTCTATCTCCCCGTCCATTACTGGCCAGGCAGCTGCAATAGCAATGAGCTAAGCTCGGGCAGTGGGGTTGAAAGCATATATACTGAGCAGAGATTGATGACTCGGCACTCCCATATGCCGGAGAAAGCAACATATCTGCCCAGTTTGTCCTGCCATGTTCGCTGAACCACTAATGTCAAATAATTTTTTTATCAGTATCCCCACGCCGGTAGACCCAGATGTAAACCCAGCATGTGCTTGAAGCTTATAGCCAAATCTACTCATTGCTTAGCATGTGTTACCTATCAAGTGTGTCTCTTGTAACATAACCATATCTGGAGCATTTCTTCAAATATACTGCAGCACCATGGTATGCTCAATTTTGTTGCCTAGGCCATTGACATTCCAGGTCATGATCAAAAGCTCCTGTCTGACTGGTTTGTGTGCCAACATTGGCACTGGCATTGCCTGTCAAAAGGGGTCATTGTCGTCTTTGCCATTATTCGGTTTCCTGCCCGTGTATAACCAGGGCTCTCAGGTGTGGGTGTACGCGTTATGTGCACTACATTGATTCCCTTCTCCCTGTCCCCATTGCATATTGTGAATATGCATTGAGTACAATGTACTATCAACATATAATTCCGAAACCCCAACCAGAAAAACTCCCCTCTCCCTGCTACCCTGCATTGTAGGCAATGAACTACCCACCCCCCCATTTTGCAGGGCGCCTGTCGCCACATACCTAAACTGATGAACTTTGGGCGGGTGGTAGCCTTTGCTAGCCCGCTGTAGTCGACGTACCTCCCCAAAATTCAAGCTGCTTTACATCTTATTCTGGGATACTTGGTATACTTGTCCAGTTTGTATATTTTGCACAATGCTTGGTACGGTATGAGTTTGTGCTGAGTGTTGTTTGGATACGTCCGCACATTTGTCCATTCTTTCTGCCCAGCCATGAGGTCCTGGAACTTGTCAAGTGCCTTGTCATGGCCCTTCTCGTTTAGCATATCTCCCAGAGTTTTTAAGTTAATCTTGTGTCTTTTTCAGCTGGGTGGAGCCCCCCCTGCCTTCATTCTCTGATACATTCCCACCCTCTATAGCTATGTCTGCCATACCTTTCTTACATTGTGGTCCACCTGCCACTCGCCAGTTATCCAGCTACTCCAGCGCCTCTTCCGGTGTGGCAAATCTCCAGACTTTACCCTCTGCCACCACTCTAAGGGTGGACAGGAATAGCTTTAAGTATGTGATATCTTTCACTTTATTTGCTATTTTAACCTTGATGAGCGTTCTCCTCGCCTGTTGTACTTTTGTGATAAAATCTGTATAGAATTAACTAGCGGCATTGTCTATTTTGTAGTGGCGGTGACTTTTGGCCAGCCTGGAGGATTACATCCCAGTAGTTGAAAATATGGGCAGTGATTGAACGTGGTGGTGCTCCTGGCCTTGGTTGTGTGCCCGAGATTCTGTGTGCCCTTTCTACTGTTAAATATCTGGACAGTCCTTGAGGCTGGAGCGATTTCAGTACCAAGTCCTCTACATAAATGTTTACCGCGGGTCTCTCCGCCCTTTCTGGTAACCCAATGATGCGAAATTGTTGCAACAGGAGAGACCTTCCTGATCCTGCAGCTTTGCCTCTATGACTTTTGTCACCTCTGTGAGTTTCTTCACTCATTTTTGCAGCACTTTTGTGTCCATCGTAAGAGTACTCATCACATTTTCAATGTCTTTGACCCTTGAGCCCATGTTTCTCAGGTCTTCCCTTGTCACTGTATCGATTTTGCAAGCTAGGTCTGTCTTCACCCCATGTATTGCTCTCATGATATCCTCTAAGGTGAACCCTGTTGTATCTGCACAGGCTTCATCTGAGTTACATGGTGCCGCCTGCGCAGCACTTGCTTGGTCCTTAGGTTGGGCATATTTGTCTAGTTTTGTTTGCTGTGTTGGATTTGGGCACCTCCCATCCGTCATGGTTCTAGAGTCTAGCTGTCTGCTGACAGATTAGATGCCGCATTTATGCCTTTGTAGAGGGGGGAGGGACAGGGGGTGCTTGGTCTAAGACCGCAAAGGGTCCACAGCAGTACTCACCACTGCCTGCACCAGGGCACTTCCGGTTCTGGTCGGCCTGCCAGTTTTCCCAACAGAGTACCTAACCCATGTCTTGAATTCATGTCCGTCCCTCTTACAACCCCCGTGATTTTGTCACACAGTTTAGGTTGGGTTGATCTGGGATGATTGTGTCCCTTCCAAGCTAGTGATATCCAGCCTCAGTTACCCTTGTGTCCAGAAGTACTGTTCCGATAGTGTTAGCCACTGTTCTGGTGCGAATCCGGTCCTGCTTCACCCCACTGTTTGTTGGGCACCCTGGCAGTCTGGCCGCAACCGTTGCTATCAGGTGTGCGCTGCTGTCAGATACATTTTACAAGCTGTCGTTGGCCCTCCCTCGACCGCCTTCTAAGTCACAGAGCCTCCCGCTGTGGGCCCTTCTACGTTATGCGGTCAGCTGGTGGTACCAACCTTTGTCGTGTCGCAGCACCACAGTGTGTCGCCCCTCCACCACTGTATTGATCTGTGTACGCGTCCTCTCCCGGCTACATTCCGCCCACTGCTTTGGGGCCTAGTAATGTTGAGTTGGGTTGTCCATGATACAGGGCCCCTCCTCCTGTCTTGGTGGCAGTGATTTCTGCCTGGGGTTGGGGGGAACTGGCTGTCTTCCCTTCCATGCTGCGTCCCGTTTACGCAGCCAGTCAAGCCTCGCATGTCCAAAATTTAGGCTGCTACTTTATGGCCTGATGGCCTCCTTCCCCCAGTCTCCTCCGGTTCTCGTGGGGTCTCCCTTTGCGGTATGCCTGATGGTCGCAGGTCTGCTTAGTTTACCTGGTGGGGTGAGCTTCGAAACGGCGATTCTTCTGGCCTGCCTATGCATTGCACACCGTTTCGGCTGGCAGCATGCTCCGATCTCGGCTGGGCCCCGATCAGATCCGTCACCAGTCGTCTTTTCCCAGCTTCCGCACTCGTAAATTGGTCTCTGGTCACTCCAAATTCCCAAGGCACCTCTCCAGCCGCAATTCAGCCGACACTGACCCACCGGGGCCTCCTTCCTTCCTTTGAATTTCAATATTTTTGTTAAATCTAGCACCTATAAACAGAAAGAGCTACTCTCGGTCACCTGGTCATGCTGGACTGGGGGAAATTCACAAGTTCAGACCGACTGCAATGGAGTGCAGGCTGGACACAGGGAGTGGGGTAGTCTGGCTGAAAAAGTTACCTTCTAAAGTCTGGCCTGAAGAGCTCCACTCATGGTGGAGGAGGCAGTGAGGAGCAGGGAGAGCGTCGAGAATGTTCACCACAGTAGTACAAAGATCAGGTCAGGCATCATGGACGGTCATTGATGGAGCTTCATATCATGGATCACCGCAGGCTGTTGTGGGTGTAGCTTGAAGTGCAGATCTCACATTGCTGGCCATCCGAGCCGGTTGCTGAAGCGTGAATAGCTGGGTTCACTGGAGCTTTGCATTGTCATTCATCACGGCACGACTTGACATGAATGGGCCTATTTGTAGTCGCAAGGAGCCCAAAACGTGAGTATTTATTATTTTCTTGAAGAGCAGCGCACCCTGATGCTAGCCAAGGGTCCAGGACCTAGGAAGGCACCTCTTGAGAATCAGGGACTCACTCTAGCAGAGAGCAGAAGGGCTCAATTAGGTCCAGTTTCAGGTCCAGGCAGGTGCAGTTGCAGTAGATCAGCTGGGCAGTTGCAGGGAGGCTTCTGGATCTTGCTGTGTGCCTGTAGCTCAGACAGGAGGTCAGCCAACTGACCATTGGAGTCACTTAGGTAGCCTGGATGAGGGCAGCAGGCCCAGTCTTCCTTCTCAGACACCAAGACAGGCCTGGAGCAGCAGTAATTTCCTCTAGTCTCAGGGGGATAGTCCTTTGGGCGACAAGGCAATCCTTCTTCTGTAATGTCTACAGGTCCAGGAGTGTACTGACGAGTGGTTTTGGAGGTCCAATATTCATACCCAGTTAATGCAAGAAACAAGATGGCGGATTGGACATGATTCATGGATCTGCCGGATGGTGTTTCCTCCGAGCGGAGGAGCCTAAAAAACCTTATGTGCCGCTTGGTGAAGGTGGCATGAGGCAGAGTGTAGCCTGGTGCGGACTTTCGTGGCGGCGCTCTCGTTTTTGCCAATTGTGTGGCGCGGCCCGAGGCATCGCACTGCCTAAGAGTGCGATCCAGGCACTGCGGAGCCACGTGACGGCATCACAGGTGGTGGCGGGAGCAGAGACAGCATGTTGCCCTCCTGAGCACCCGCCTCATTGGGATTTGAACAGACTTATTTTCTGACTAGGTACAATAACCCTTGTTATCATGTTCAATGACTTTTGCCTTACGACGATCAATAACTAAAGCGGCCTGACCCTAAGATGGTGGCTGAAAATGTTCGGAAAGAGCTTTACTTTTCCCTATGGAAAGCACTCCAAAAGATTCGCAACTCTTGCAAATTTTAACAGTAAGGCTGTTTCTGCTGCCTATGAAGAACACAGCGGGGCCTGGTCCTTAGACGGCACCCATGGTTCAATATCAGCAAAATCAATTTGCTGCAATGTTGAGCACATTTCTACCCTTCCTGCTGCACCAAGCCAGTGGACACTTTGCCAATACTGCCAGAATCACCACTGCATCCTCATTGGATGCAGTAATGTGGCGATTCATAATGGCCGATTATGAGAGACATCAATAAAATCAGCACTGAAGGTACTGAATAACAACCTGCTTTGTAAGGTTTAACCAACCTTTTTTTTTTTGACAAGGCTTAATAATTTTCGTTGCCATGACCAGTGTTTCCTAATCTTTGCTGCAATTGTCAATTAAAGTGGCCTGACCCCAAGATGAGTCAGGATGGCCACCGGGTAGGAGCTCTTCTCTTGCAGCTCTCTGGTCCGGGATTACCAAATCGGTAAAAATCCCTCTGCATACCTGACCATCCACCTCAATTCTACAATCAACTTAACTCCTGTAGCATCAGAACACTACTGCAGAGTATCTTATAACCCCTGGTGACACAACACTCCCTAGCCTCTCCTCGCCAGGATTGCAGCCTCTGGGCGGTCCTCAGGCAACGCAACGCTTCTGCCTCCATGAATGTGCCCCTTGCCAAAGCACTCCTTCTCCCCTTGTTGGGGAGGGATCCAGCATTTATGCCCTGGAGTCTCAGAGACCCCTCTGAGAGAGTCCACAGCGATAAGGGAGTCACACATGGGGGAGGATTGGGAATGTTCCCATTACTGCTGGGAGCTCTACACCGTACACCAACTGGACACCTGACACTGTTTTTGTTTTTTTCCTCGTCACCCCGTTGTGCTCCCTACCCCCTCCCCTACCTCTTCTCTCCCTCACTCTTTATCTACCTCCCCTATTCCATTCCTCTCTCCCCTGAATTTCTCTCCCCTTGCCTGCTTTTTTCCCTATGCCTGAGCCATGCTTCTGTAACTCATGTAACTACGCTCCTGAAACTGATGTAACTTTGTAACTATACTTTGAAACAATTGTCCTTCCTCATGTAAAGTGCTCTGATACCTCCGGGTCTAGCCAGCACTATATAAAACTCTTCAAATAAATAAATCATACCTAATGCCAGCCTTTAAAGTGGTGGAATTCTCTTCCTCTGTCAAAGCTCCAAGAATTTTTGGGTGTCAAAATCCAAGGCAGGCCCAGAGTCAGATTATTTTGTAAGCACAGGAGGCACAACCCATTGAAATTTAAGTGGGGAAGGGAAAAGCTCTGCCCCCCAGTCATCCACCAGGGTGGCACATCCGTCCAACATCTAGTCCCCTTTTGTGTAGTTGTCTTGCAGGAATACACAAACCGTAACAGCAGAACCATTCACAGCCATGTGACCCAGGGCACAGGCAGATTGCACATAAGGTTAGGACTAGAAAATGCCAACTTTCTAAATGCCGCATTTTCATAATTGTGACTTAAAAAGCGACTTTACCATTAAAGAAGATTTTAAATTGCTATTTACATGAGTGTGACCTTCACATCTCTGTCTGCTCCTAATCCAAAGTTATCACTTCTTAAAGGTAGTAAGGTAAACCAGTGTTAGTTAATGTAAGAGAAAGGCATTACAACAATAAAACTTACACACAAGACCAAGTTTTTGAATACACTTCACACTGCCTTATGAATCTTTAGGGTCTACTTTGGGGAAGATTTAGGCATGGCAAAAGGTTAATTTAGCACGGTCAAAATGGCACTGCAGGCTTGCAGTGACAGGCCTGAGATAGTTTTAAAAGGGATACTTTACTTTACTTTACTTTTTACTTTACGCGGGTGGCAAAATGAGTGCTGCAGGCCACTAGTGTAATTTAATTCACAGGCCCTGGGTACAGTTAGTATCATTTACTAGGACGTATTGTAAATTAAATGTGTTAATCAGGGTGAGCCAATTTTACCACGCTCTAGGAAAAGAGCAACAGCACTACAGCACTGGTTAGCAATGGTAAAGGGCATAGAGGACTAAAGCCAAAAAATAAAATTCAGCAAAACAGGAGGGTGAAGTCAAAACATTTGCGGGAATACCACATCAAGAGTGCTGTGTCTAACATGAAGAACATCACAGCACTTTGCTGGCTGAGGAGGTCATGTCCCCAGGGCTGTGAAATCTTCAGCCCGGAAAAGTTTGGCTCAGGCAGCCAGGCACCTTTGCATTTAGCACATGACTACCACCTGGCTGCCTTACCCAAACATGAAGAGTGTCTATCAAGCTGACCTTTGTTCAGTCTGACAGACTCTGTTCATGCTTTGAAAAAAGGTGGATAGCGTGGCACCTCTGCTTTTCAAAAAGGCCTGCCTGAACCTTAGGGAGCTTGAAAATTCATGTTCGCATCACAGACACTATACCTAAAGCAGCAGTTATTTTCAAGAGGACACTTTGACTTCCAAAGACTCCCAAATATAATAAATATGTTTTTAAGGTCAAAGGTCTCTATTGCTAATGATCTACCAAGCAAGGTGCACATATAATTAAGCATGGGCGGAAAATCTGTTCCGCTCGCGGATTTTGCGGATTTCCAGTAAATTCGCAATCTGCGAACTCTCGGGAATTTACCGAAAATCCGCAAATTCGCATGCAGCGGGTTTTTTTGCTTGGTGATACAATATTGCGGCGTGCGGCGTTCACTTACCGTCATTCAGCATTTGCCAAGTTGTTTTTCTCGATATTTTGCGAGTGCTGCTCCATTTTGGATCTTGCTGCGGGATCCCGCGGGAGTTTGGCGACGCATCGCGAGAGTTCGCAATTGCGAACATGTAGATGCGGCGGGCAGCAACAATATCGCACTCGCGAAATTACAAAATTTGCAATTCTGCACAAAAAATCCACCAGCAAGCAGCATAAACCTTCTGAAAATGATGATTTTTTTCAGAATAACTCCTCAGGTTGACATTTGCCTGCACTTTTTTTTGCAAGGAGTCCATTTTGGGGGTGGGGGGTGGGAGGAAGGAAGTGCCCCACAGAAAAACAAGTTTTGCAAAACTGAAAGCACTCAGCAGGTGCAAAAGTTCAAACTCATCATTAGTAATCATTCCCTGTAGTGCTTCCTGAGGGACCCCTCCAGAGTTCAGTTGCCTACTTGCATCTATTCTATGACCCTGCTCTGACCTTCACAGCAGGATCATAGAATAGCTACAAGAAGGCCACTAAGGTCCTGGGGAAAAAAATTGCACTGCAACAGAAAGCAAATTATAGATAAGGAAGCAAGTGCCAGACAGGAAGTTTAAATTCAGTGACACATTAATCAAACCCAAATTAATTCATGTCAGTTGAAGCAGGGCAGGTGTGCTTGCTTTCCCCCCCATAATCTACAGAGATGAACCAGAAATTAATTCATGTCAGTTGAAGCAGGGCAGGTGTGCTTGCTTTCCCCCCCCATAATCTACAGTGATGAATCAGAGGGTGGCAGTGATGTACCAGAGGGTGGCATGGGTGAACCAGAGGATGGCAGTGGTGAAACAGAGGGTGCTGTGAACCTGTGATGATGAACCAGATGTAGAAACAACAAAGTTGCGACCGTTGTGAGCTGACAAGTAAGTTCGCAATTGCGAACTGGTACAAAACCCTCGCGAACTGGCAGAAACCCTTGCGAACACAAAAAAAATCCGCAAATTCGCGAGAGTTCGCGGATTTTGCGGATTGCGAATTCGCAAACATGCAAATTCGCGAACGCCAGATTCGCAAAATTCGCCCATGCTTACATATAATTAAAATAAAGATACTGTCCTTGGAAACAATTATTCCTTAGTTGGGAGGAGATGATTCTAGACTCCCTTTTGAGCAAATAGGGGCTAAACCTAGAACTGTAAAAGAGGTTTATAACATAATAGGAGTCGCACAGATATATATTACACAGCTTTTATTAAAAGAAGTGTGAAAAGGTACTCTTGTATTTTGCGGAGTCCTATACTGCATATGTTTTACACAATCTTTTTAACTCTGGAGATTAAAAAGAGAAGTGTTAATGAAATGGTGTTTCTGTGCTTCCCTGTAAGACAAAATACATTTTTTGTGAATTAACTGGTTAATTACTGGTAATCCTAATTACTCTGAAAACCGTTTTCTCGTAACAGTACTTAATGTATGAGGTTTTTCACTTTCCGTTCAGGCATTCCGTGACCCAGCTTCACAGCCACGGCCGGTAGTGGGAGTACCGGCCGGGCGGTGACTGCATCACCAAATGCGATGCAGTGCACGCAATGAAATTCGTTGTATTTATTTTTATGTTTACTTACCTGTTAAAGTCCGTAATCCATACATTACAACCCCCCGCCTTGCCCCTCCCCCTCCCCACATCACCGCCCGGCCGGTACTCCCACTACCGGCCGTGACTGCATCTATATCCAAGCACAGAGAAAACTACCCACCCAGCCACGTCCCAAATGCACCACCTTTTACTCAGGCAATAAAGAAGGAGGAAGCCCACCTAATATTCTGACATGCCAAGCTAAAAAGCTGAATCAAAAGGTTGTAACTGGGATAAGGAGGAAGGGCCTTATGTATTGGAATGAGGAAAGTGTTTTCAGATTCCTGAGGAAGTAACTGGTTCATTGCCTCCTCAACTAATTTCTGTAAAACTACTTTCTTTATGAGAATACCAGTGAATTAAATAATGAGCAGATTCTCCAAATGACAGAACTCCCAAAATAGATGTAAAGCATACATTTTAAAGTATTTCGGCAAATACAAGGAAAAACTAATTGTTTAGGTCATAGCAGCTTATATAAATCAATTGGGGGGACCATTACTTTCATTTATTGCTGAGGGGTGAACACGAGTGGGGACCATTTGACTCACCAGGCTCGAATTGTTGCTCAGTGCTGCTGTCTCCGCTCTCCCTCCGCTGCAGCACTCTTCACATCTTCACTGCTGCCGCCGAGTGGGGGAGAGCGAAGGGGATTTCAAACTACAACTCCCTACAGCCCCTGCGACCAGAAGTCGCATACCGGGCTATCGCGCCAGGAGGCGCATAAAATCTCGCACCATTCCCGGCGGAGCGGGGACCATTACTTTCATTTATGGCTGAGAGGTGACACGAGCGGGGACCATTTGACTCAAAAGGCTCGAATTGTTGCTCAGTGCTGCTGTCTCCGCTCTCCCTCTGCTGCAGCACTCTTCACATCTTCACTGCTGCCGCCGAGTGGGGGAGAGCGAGGGGGACTTCAAACTACAACTCCCTACAGCCCCTGCGACCGGAAGTCACATACCGGGCTATCGCGCCAGGAGGCGCATAAAATCTCGCACCATTCCCGGCGGAGCGGGGACCATTACTTTCATTTATTGCTGAGAGGTGACACGAGCGGAGACCATTTGACTCACCAGGCTCGAATTGTTGCTCAGTGCTGCTGTCTCCGCTCTCCCTCCGCTGCAGCACTTTTCACATCTTCACTGCTGCCGCTGAGTGGGTAGAGCGAGGGGGACTTCAAACTACAACTCCCCACAGCCCCTGCAACCGGAAGTCGCATACCGAGCTATCGTGCCAGGAGGCGCATAAAATCTCGCACCATTCCCGGCGGAGCGGGGACCATTACTTTCTTTTGTTGCTGAGATGTGACACGAGCGGGGACCATTTAACTCACCAGGCTCGAATTGTTGCTCAGTGCTGCTGTCTCCGCTCTCCCTCCGCTGCAGCACTCTTCACATCTTCACTGCTGCCACCGAGTGGGGGAGAGCGAGGGGGACTTCAAACTACAACTCCCTACAGCCCCTGCGACCGGAAGTCGCATACCGGGCTATCGCGCCAGGAGACGCATAAAATCTCGCACCATTCCCCGCATCGCGGGACGCGCGCGCGGGCGGCACCGGGCACAGCCCAGGCCAAGGACGGGCCCGTTGTAGCCCGTTAGAGACCATTCGAGACCGGACCGGACCCCCCTCTTTCCTCTTTGCTTATTTATTTTAAATCATTTGTTACACACAGATTTCCTGTATGTATGCTTTACTTTTTGTATTATACAGTATCAGCTGATATCTGTTAAACATACACTTATAAGCAATATGTCTACGAGGGGTAGTAGAAGTAAAACGGCGGCGGGTGGAGCACAGATCATTGGTCCTCTGGATAACTTTATAACAAGGTCAAATGAAGATATAGACCAAGGCATTATTCTCCTAGAACACAGAGTCTCCCAAGATCTGGCATTGGCCAGACGTTCATCCTTGGGACCCCTTGCACTAGCTAGAACCCCAGCACAAATCCAGGACCCTGGTTCTCTAGCAGATGTCCGGCTAGAAGCACATAGTATGCCAAATATAGTTGATCTGTCCGCGTCACAACTTCTATCGGACTCACAACTAAGTCTGGCATTAGAAAGGTCACCAGAATTAGTTAATAATCTTACGCCAGACGAAATAAGCAATAGGCAGTCAAGGGGAAGGAGGGAGGGTGCTGTACAGAAAAAAAAGAAACAAGCAAAGGGGCTAACGGTTAAGGAGAAATGTGCACCAAAGAGAAAGCTAAGTAAAGCAACAGGCCATCCCCCAAAAAATGGTAATGGAAAATCATTCCCAGATGTGACAAACAAGATTTTGGACTCAGAAATGTAGAGGTTTTGGCCACGCGGGGGGAAATATGCAAGGTTGTATGACAATCCATCGCATGCAAAGTCCTCGCGGGCGTTCGCATCGCAGCCAATACATCGCAAAAGCATTTACATCGGCCATTTTTGCATCGCACGTCGTTGCGACGCAAATGCGGCCTCAGACTGGGATCGCTTGTCACATCGGCGACATGACATCGCGCGACATGACAACGTGATGTTTCACACAGCCAATGGGTCGGTGGAGGGGTGGGGAGTATAGATTGTATATATAGTGTTGCACACCGTATCTGCACCCATTTGTGGCTGTGCCGTTACCCTGTGGACAGCATTTTAAATCGGTAAGTGTCCAGTAGGCTTGTGTTTTATTTTGTTCTACTTCGTTTCGTTTTTTAGTGCCCTTGTGCCCTATGTTTTCATCGTGCCATACCTGCCTATAAATAATATTCCCCAAAAAGCATCTTTGTGAGAAGCTGATCAGAAGCGATCATTTGAGCGTGCACTTCTGACCTATGTTTTCCAGTTTTTAAACAATCGCATTGCAAGAAAGCCAAGTGCTTTATATGGGGGTGAAGGGGCATTCATCTATTTGTAGTAGAAGTGCAAGAAATGGGGGTCAGTAATATAGATGGCCATCTGTAAGGGGCAGCTGAGGTAGTAACTGGACGATGGTGACCTATCCGATGTAACGTGTTTCCCGTGTTTCCCTCGTTTTCCGTGCATCCCAGCCCTATGTTCCCCTCGTTTTTGCGTGCACTGCTTTAGATATCCAATGTGGTTTTAAAGCCAAGTGCTTTATATGGGGGTGAAGGGTCATTCATCTATTTGTAGTAGAAATTTAAGAAATGGGGGTCAGTAATATAGGTGGCCATCTGTAAGGGGCAGCTGAGGTAGTAACTGGACGATGGTGATCTATCCGATGTAACGTGTGTTTCCCGTTTGTTACAGCCGTTCTAGCACTGTTTTCCCTCGTTTTCGTGAGGCCTTCTGGCCTGTGTCCCTCGTTTTTGTGTGACCTCCTGGCCATCCCACCACCCATCCATCCATTAATCCACCATCACCCATTCATCCACCCATCCCACCCACCCACATCCATCCACCCATCCCACCCACCCACCCACTCATCCATTATTCCACCATCACCCATACACCCATCCCACCCACCCACATCCATCCACCCATTGCACCCACCCACATCCATCCACCCATCCCATCCCACACCCATCCATCCATTAATCCACCATCACCCATCCATCCACCCATCCCACCCACATCCATCCACCCATCCCACCCACCCACATCCATCCATCCACCCACTCATCCATTAATCCACCATCACCCATCCACCCATCCCAACCACCCACATCCATCCATCCCACCCACCCACCCACTCATCCATTAATCCACCCATACACCCATCCCAACCACCCACATCCATCCACACACATCAATCCACCAGGACCCATCCAACCCACCCGCCCATCCATCCTCCAGCACCCACCCATCCAACCATTAATCCACCTGCACACATCCATACACCCATCAGATGTTTATTAAATATGATGCATCCACTCATCAGGTGTTTATTAAATATGATGCCTGAATAAATAAGATGCATTTCTTTGTTTCCAAATAAATGTAATTTAATAAAGACAATTTCCATTTTATAAACACAATTCCGCTGGTCGTATATCATTTTGGTATGAGTGGAGGCTCGAACCTTGTCTGCCAGCACCAAAGTCAGGCAACCGATCCGTCAGACCACATTTTTTTATTTTTTTTTATTTTTTTTTATTGACGTATTGTAAGTGCCGGCTTGAATCAGATGTTAGTATCTTGAAAGAAATGACCGGATTTGCGTTGCATTTCTTTGTTTTCCAAATCAATTGCTTTATTTAAGAAGAGCACCAAAGTCTCTTGTGTTGATAAACACAATTGCGCATATGCGCACAATACCGCTGGTCGTATATGGCAAAAGTGTCTTCCGATGTATTCTGCTCGCAAAAGTGTCTTCCGATGTAATGTAAAAGGCCGGATCTGTTCTTAAATAAACAAAAGTGGTATTCTGCTCGCAAAAGTGTCTCTTAAATAAACAAAAGTGGTGTTCTGCTCGCAAAAGTGTCTTCCGATGTAATGTAAAAGGCCGGATCTGTTCTTAAATAAACAAAAGTGGTATTCTGCTCGTAAAAGTGTCTTCCGATGTAATGTAAAAGGCCGGATCTGTTCTTAAATAAACAAAAGTGGTATTCTGCTCGCAAAAGTGTCTTCCGATGTAATGTTTAATGGGCGGATCTGTTCTTAAATAAAGAAAAGTGTCTTTAGGGGTTCCGACTGCAAATAGATGCAGTTGTTTGGAGATGGTTGACTGACTGACAGCAATCATCCGATTCCACAAAGACTGGAAAGGGTCTAGAAAGTTCGATAGAAGAGGTAATCAGATGCCTAACAGTCACCTGTTGCTCAACCCGAATGATAGGGAAGTAAATGTAACACTATCCCCCATAGTGGAATGCCCTTCAGCCATACGGACAAACCATAGTAAGGAGAAGATTGTAGCAATTGTAAGCACCGAGGAGGGTGAGGTTAGGTCCCTACCTGAACAAAGATTTTTAAATGAGGGGACCGCAAATGATGAGAATACTGGAAAAGCCCACCTAAATACATCAACTAAAACTGACCTTGCAATCCTCAGTTGGAATGTCGCAGGGCTGGAACCAAGACTATCTGACCCAGATTGGTTAAAGATTCTATCTGATAAAGATATAGTAATTTCCAGGAGACTTGGGCCACTACCAATCTGCATATAGAGGGTTTTCATTGTAATAGTATAATTGCAATTAAACCTGATTTTGGTAGACCTATGGGCGGGTTATTAATTGGTATTAGGATAACTGCAGGTGGTAGCATTAGGATAATACCTACTAAAAGTCCTAATATCCAGATCATTGAATATAAAAGAAAGGTCCCTTTTATGTGATTAATTTTATAACAATGATTTCTATTCAATCCCAAACAAAAATTTTATAGAACTTTTTTAACTTTTGTCTGACGTTATTGAGTCACCGGATAAAAGTATGGGCAAAAGGATTATCCTAGCTGGGGATTTTAATGCTAAGATTCCCAATTCTGAACTAATAGGGATAAATACCCAAAGTGATCGAGCTGCAAAAAGGGGCTTAGAATTGGATTTGTTCACTCGTGAACACATTTTAACTAATATTATGGATGTAAGCCCCACCCCCACAAGTGATTATGTTCCAACATTTTGAGGCAGAGATTACTCGACAACTATTGATTATATTTTTATGTCACCTGAGCCTATTGATTGCCTCACAATGGCTAAGGTAACTGAGACTGCCTTTGGGGACCATAACGCTTTAGTGGCGAATATTAGACTAGGGTCTTCCCCAGTGTTTACAAGTACTCTGGGGGCTAGAGACATAACCCCTGTTACAAACAATTTAAGACTGAAATGGAGGGGAGTGGATAGTGGAAGCATAATCGATCAGGTCACAAACAAGCACCAACATCTGATAAATTCATGTACACCATCAGATGGGAATCATCTAAGGGTAATCTCAGACTTCACTAATCTGTGTACAGTTATAAAGACACTCTTAACTGTCCCTAACCGAAGAATAAATATGGACCCTAAGTGGTTTGACAACAACTGTTCAGTTGCAAATAGGGCTTTACGTAAGGCACTGAACGCAAAACCCAGATGCCAAATGGAGGTTAGGGAGGCAAGAGAGAGGTACAAATCGGCATTAGGGGAACGTAAGGCAACCATTCTGTCAGAACGTTGGGAGGAGATATCAGACTCAGCAGCAGGGAAGGAAGGAACGATTTTTTGGGCGGCAGTAAAAAGTATGCGTAACATGGGAACCCAAATGTCAGTAATAAGTTGTACCATCTCAAGTAACCAGTGGGAAGACCATTTTTCTAAAGTGTATGCAACACCTCCAAATGTTAGTAGTAACTACATACCAGGCCAATTATGCCCTTTAGAGATTAGTCTAGGCAAGGTGATTGCGGCCATTACACAAAGCCTTGGTAATAAAGCCCCTGGGCCAGATGGCCTTCCAATAGACATTATCAAATGGAAACCTGAACTCTGGGCACCTATCTCAAAAAATGTTTTTAATAGTCTGCCATTAGTGCCAATGCCTGATACATGGTCAACAAGTGTAATAGTGCCCATATATAAAAAAGGGGAAAGAACAGATCCAGTAAACTATAGACCCATTTCACTTCTAGACAATACCCTTAAAATCTTGGGGCGAGTGCTATACAATAGAATACATGATTGGGTACACGAAACAGGGATCTTAGATCCCTGTCAAAAGGGGTTTTAGAAGTGGGATTGGGACGACAGAGCAGTGCCTGAATTTAAACTTAGTAATTGGCAAAAAACCATCGCTCGGTCGGTACCAATCTACTTAGCGTTCATGGACTTATCATCCGCATTCGACCTAGTAAATAGGTCGAAATTGTGGTCCATTCTTCTAGACTATGAAGAGCCCCTTGTACACTTCCTGGCCTACCTACATACCGACACAAAGGCACAAGTAAGGATCGGGATGGCGGGGGAAGTATCAGGGCACATAAAGGTAGAAAGAGGAGTAAGGCAGGGGTGCGTTTTAGCACCCTTGTTGTTCATTATTTATATTAATGGACTAAATAAATTCTTAAAACTGGCAACTACGGGTGTCCCAAAAATAAGGGGGGGATTGCTACCGACTCTGCTTTATGCAGATGACGCGGTGCTCATGGGCCTTACACCAAACGCCTTATGTAGTTTGGTAAAAAACTTTGCACAATATATGGATAAACTAGATCTTAAAGTAAATTTAAAAAAATCTTTTATTATGTCTTGTGGCCCGGGGAAGAGACAGCTCAGTGTTATTTCGGTGGGATTAGACAAACTTTACTCCACTAATACTTTTCCCTTCTTAGGAATGGTTTTTGCTGTGAACGGCTCGTGGTGTGGACATTTGGTCCATGCCACGAGCAAGTTCTCAAAAGCCATTAATTCTATCCTTAGCCTTCCACGGCCTAAGAAAGTAGGTGCCATTAGAGCAATTTAATTTTTTTTTAAATTACAGTGTGTTCCAGTAGCAACATACAGGGTGGAGATTTGGGGTCTGGGCAAAACATCTAGTATCCAGACCGAGGAAAATCGTTTTTGCAGAAAAATCCTTGGAGCTCCTATCTCCTCTTTAGAGTATATTTGCACTGTTAACTGAATTTGCACTATATCAGATTTTATAGCATCTAGACCGGCCATGTTTTGGCTGGCTATCTGGAGGAATAAATTGGCCTCCCTAACCCAAGATATTATAAGAGATTGTCTTAACTGCGAGGAAGGGATGACAATCCCCTGGCTCTCTGGAGTTTTTAAAAAAACTGAGTAGTGTAGGTAAAGGGCACCTTTTCCTTGACCCTAGTAAGATTGAGCCTAAAGACAAAATTGAGATAAATTCTGCACTGTATGCACTTTATAGCAAAGGCAGACTGGCGGGGGAGTTAACTAAACCAACTATCCAGGCTTATGTGTACAAAGAACTGTATATACAACAAATTCCATTGTATCTTACGTTGCCAATGACAAACTGGGAAATATCACTTCTGTTCCGTTTAAGGGCAGGCACTGTTAGATTTTTACTATGTTTCCCTTTAGGTTATTCTTCAATAAGATCTGGAAATAAATTGTGCCAATGTGATGATACAAGCGTACAAAATGATTTAAATTTTTTCTTTTTCTGTAAATTGTATTTAAAATACATCAAATGGTTCCTAGTTCCATATTTTAAGAAGCACAGACCACTTTCTTTGGAGGAAACCTATTTGATGCTGCTAACTCTGAATAATGATGAACTGATATTCCGCACTAGCACTTTTTTACGAGTCATTACCTATGTACGGAAAACAATGGAGCACCCCTAGTAAATTTTTGTACTACTGCTGCTAAATAATCTGTATTTTGTAATGTGTTGTTTTTTAAATGTATTTGGAATCATGGCTATTTTATTCACTGGGATTGTATATTTGTACTGCTTTTATGGATTTGTAAAAATTCGAATAAACATTTTGATTTGATTTTGATATAAATCAGCCCCCAAAATCCATGACTCACAGTTTCCCACAGCCAACCTGTAATGTGAAACAAACATAGATGAAGTGATCCATGATTTATAAATGTCTATAAAAGAGGCCCCACAAAGACTGGCCAGGAAGCAGTCATTCCACGGGTGTAGGTGCCCTGTACTGCCCTTTTAAAAGCATTATCTTAAACATCTACTCAACTTCACTGTTGAAGCTTATAGTCCATGTCTAGCTATACTAATATTGCCATATAAATGTTTACATTCTCTGTACTCCTGTGTCCATTATAAATAAATCTTTATTGCCCTTAGGACATCTAAAGTATGTAAAGACTGCACCGCAATGGCAGAGGGCACTGGAAAGAGAGAAAGGAGGGTCATTTCTTGTTCCTGATGGAAGAAAGATGAAAATTGTGGAGGGGAATATTTCTTAGTCCGGGGCCTGATTCCAAGTACGGCGATCTTACAGACCGCTGTACTGGTTGTGACGGGCCGACCACCGCTCCACTGCAGTGCTGCCTGTAGTATTACAGGTGTGGAGGTCGGACCGCCACAGGACTGCTTCATCCACAAGGATCTAGGATCCCGGGGCAGTCATGCAGCAGTCAAGAAGCTGTAATATGCTGAGAGTGTAGCTGTGGCATCGCCAAGCATAATACAATTTGGCTTTCCACCACCCCACACATGACGATGAGCCCGGAATGAAGAGAGTGGCGGAGAGCCGTCACTCTGACGGCTGCAGTCCGCTTGTTAGGCTCTTCTATGAGCCTAATAGCAGCAGCTGTCAAACCACTGCAGCACTGCCCACCAGACAAGGATTGAGCTCCAAATCTGCCCGACGGGCACACAGTGGATTTGGTGGTCCTATAGCAGACGGTGTGTTGGTAGTTCCACTGTAGGACCACCAAAGTCATATTCAGGACTATAGTGCTTCTTTTGCCACTAAAAAATGTCTGCATCTTGAATATGATCAGCTTAAAAGGAGACCAAATGAATCTTTGCCATCTGGTTATAAGATGTCAGGAGAGCAAGAGGAGGAGACATTGTCCCTGACTGTTTATTGAGGTATGATTTTGGTACTGTATAGTCTGTCCTTATTCATACTACATGATTGTGCTGTTTAGAAGGGAAATGCATGAAAAACATTCTTTGGAGAGGCTTGAACATCATAATCTACCTAAGCTGTCATTGTCACCACGTCCAAGATGACTGTAGAACGTCCAGCCAAGTTTCAAATATTAGATCTCCATATTCCTTTAGCCAAAAGATATACACATACCAGGAATTTAGAAAGTGCAGTCTTTTCTGTATGTTTCCATATTGTAAAAAGCAAACCCATGTCTTTCTCATTTATTGCAAAATATAGGGGGAGGTAAAATTGCTACTGGTGAAAAAGGTCTGGATCACTCAAATATTTGAAAAAAGTAGCAGGTTCAGTTTTCTGAATGAATTTGCTAATTTGCATTTGATTAGGCATTCGAGTCTCCTCTTCACCATCCTCCAGGGAGGGCCAAGATGACACTGAAGAAGCTGATGAATTATTCACAATAGAAATAGAGAAAGTAGGGGAAGCAAGGGGAAGAAAGGGAATAACAACCACCAGATTCACCTTTAGTTTTCTAGAGTGCCACAGACAAAGAAGAAATCAAATATTATATTTGCTCACCAGAAAAGCCAAAACCAGGAGGAGGAGAAAGAGAAGCAATACGTTTTTCTTTGTACTCTGTTTTATTGAATCTATAATCCTAGAAGCAATTATGGTTTTTAGTGGAGTACCTTCTGTGTCCCATGATACATCACAAAGGAAACATAGAAAGGTTATCCCTTTATACCATTATAGGGGGCCCAGTGGTGTGCAACATAATCTCCTCTCCCTTTATTTTAAAGTATGGAAGGCAGCTTCTAATAAAACACAAATAATATGTCAACACTAATTCTCCCTATTAAACATAATATACGGTTATTCTTTTTTTATTATGTTTATAATTCAGAAAAGAAAACTATATACACTAAATGGGAAAAGAAAAATTCTCCTGCAGTAGAGAATGATTGAACCCCTAGCTACCTCTGCAAAAGTCCAAAGACATAGCAATTAAACCATGGCATCCTATATCAGAGACTTGAACATATTGAAAACATATACATCATTTTTATTTTCTCTTCCTTTATGTTTTTGTAAAACTACAATCCCACCTGTCTCTGCCTTCAGTCTGAGGAGCAGGCAGAAATGTTAAGGGAAGACAGATGATGCCAGATATGCTAACAGGAATGCCCCTGTGGGCATAACAAGCCCCATGGAGGACTTTCGCTTTATTTTGAAGGTCAATGCAAATATAAATAGAAGAAAGAGCAACCAAAAGAAGCCTTGAGACATATTAAAACTTGTAAAGGCCAAATAAAAGAAAATAGCCCACGCTCTAAGAAATACCCAGCAGACTGCAACATTCGAAATATTTTATAAACCTTCTAGTAATCACAAAAACATCTATTTTTATAAATTGATGTTGGATTTCTTCTATGTTGTGTAACTTTCTTATTAAATTGTTTTGGTGCTTATAAATGCTTTATACTTTGCTTAAACCTTACTGCTTAAAGCCACAGCTCACAGGCTTGAGCTAAAGGTTTCAAAATGAGCTTGACTGGACCCAATATGGTAGTCTGAGTGCATTACACAGTCTCACAACCACACCATATTAACATACCACATTTCCTCACATGGGCCAGGGCTAACCCCTCCACATTTGGGGCCAGATTTACAAGAAACTAACGTAGCGCTGTGCAAGAAGTCATTTTGCTGCACCGTGCTATGCTAGTTTTGAAGCACAAGGATGCAACATATTTACAACAATATATTGCATCTCTGTACTTTCCCCTACGCTGGCACACAAACTGCTGCCATGCACCGATGCAGGCATCCTTGCACGGATGCCTGCATCACAGGAATGATTGTTTATGTGCAGTAAGGGTTCCTATGACAACCTACCAGCAAGCCTCTAGTACATGGTAGGCATGCAGGTTTAGACACCCAGCAGTTTTAATTCACTTATGTTTGAACTGCTGTGTGGCTTTAGTCATTTTAGGAATCAGCCCTGCTTTGCAGGTTGCTTTTAAATTAAAATAATTTGCAAATTTGTTATTAAAGGTAACAGTACTTCCAAAGTCTTAAACTACCTTATTTTTACATATAAGTCACCCCATGGTCTCCCCTAGGTACCCCAGGGGAATGGAGCCTTGTAACTTTAGGAAGGGGCATTATGAATGATGTTTTTATATGCCCTGGTGTGCGAAAACTGCCAATTAGATTTTTTCCCATTGAAGTTCATTAGCTACAATTGGTAAACATTGGACGGTGTTAGAAGTGGGGGTCCTTATCCCTCACCGCCGCCACCAAATGCTGGAGGCGGGAGTCCCCGACCCCTCGCTGCTACGTTAGGCTAAGTAAGGACACCGTCTGAGATAGCCCTGCCTCCTTAGTAGCTTGGCATGAGCAGCCAGGCTTATCTCCAAGGCACAAGTGTACAGTATGTGTAACCACACTCACAGCAACCCAATGATGTCACCACAAAAAGACTCCACACAAGTTTTTATAAAACAAGTATAATCTTTATATAAGAAGTTATACAGTATGACCACATGATACAAAATCAACATACAAGAATGAGTAGTATTCTTTCCAGTGGATGAGTAGGTTCTAATCCCAACCACTGCTTCTAACCAAGTGTTGAGCTCAATTCTAACCATTTCCAAAAGGTTAGGCAAGTTGTATTGCTATAATCACACAAGTTGCAAAAGAAAACAAATACAGCAATGCGTAACAATATTCTCTAGTACTGTGCAACAGAGAAACAATGCCCTACATAGTGCCACAGTCATGTAATTTGCAATAGAAGGAATAATGCAATGCGCATCACTACCAGCATGCCCTGTACCAGGAAGAAACAAAGCAATGCATCGCGCTACAATCCGGTACTGTGCTATGAAGAAATAATGCAATGTGACACATTATAATCAGATACTGTGCAATGAAGAAATAATGCAATGCACCACGTTACAATCAGGTAATCTGCAACGGAAAAATAAAGCAGTGCGTAGCGCACCAAGCATGTCGTTTGTCAGGCATAAATGAGGTCAGGGGTCATACGACAGTTTGATAGTTCGTTAGCAGCAATAATGCAAAGTGTAATATGACAGTTTAGGTGCTCCGTTAACCGTGCCCCCAGTATGGATCAATGATGACACAAAAGTACTGCTTCTCACTCCGGTCCCAGTACTGCCCCTCCTTTGGTCAGCACAGGCCGAGATCCGAGCTGAAGCAACAGGCTTGCGCAGCTGACAGAAGCGAGATGTGGAGAGAGTCCCTCCGGACCCGCACCCCATCCCAGGTGGTGAGCCAAGTTACCTGGGGGAGTCCCCACTCTCCTCTCCGACTTCAATGACTTGGGCCTTGATCCAGAACTCCGTCACTGGGTGCGGTTAAGAAAGGGCGGAAAATCCGTTACGCTCGCGGATTTTGCGGATTTTCGGTAAATTCGCAATCCGCGAGATTTGCGAATTTCCCGCAAAATCCGCAAATTCGCACGCAGCGGATTTTTTTTTCTTGGTGATACAATTTTGCGGCGCGCGGCGTTTATCATCGTTTGCCGAGTTGTTTTTCTCGATATTTTGTGAGTGCTGCGCCATTTTGGATCTTGCTGCGGGATTCCGCGGGAATTTGGCAAGCGCGATTACGTAATCGCGGCTTGCCAACTTTTGCAGCGAGCGTTTGTCAACGCGAGTACGCCGAGATCACGTCTCGCGGTACTTCGCAATTGTGAGATTTGAGATGCGGCGAGCAGCAATAATCTCGCACACGCGAAAATATAAAATTTGCAATTCTGCACAAGAAATCCACCAGCAAGCAGCATAAACCTTCTTGAAATGATGATTTTTATCTGAATAACTCCTTAGGTTGACATTTGCCTGCACTTTTTTTGCGAGGAGTCCATTTTGGGGAGGGGGCGAGGGGGGTGGGAGGAAGGAAGTGCCCCACAGTCTTCAACTTCCTGTTCCTGTCCAGCAGGCTCCTCCCAGTGCTTTGTCCATCTCCTGGTCACTTTTCATTTGGATCTGGAGCTGGAAGGATTACTTTTTGTGGATGCTGCTGGATATTTGGATTTGAGGCCTTTTTGACTTTCTTTGGATCACTTTTGGATTAGAAATTTTACAAGTAAGTTTGTTTGGGGCATTACAGTTGCTGCAACTACAATTTTGGAATTTTCGATTTTTGGGCTGTTTTGGGGCCTTTTGCCCAGGGGTACTCAGTGGAGGGTGGACTGAGTCTTTCTGTGGGGTGTCTTGAACTTAAACATCATGGAGGGCATGGATGGATTGGGATTGTGCTGATTTTTCAGTGATTTTCGTTTTTTGGGGCTGTACTTGTGGCCTTTTCACCAGGGGTATTGAGTCTAGCATGGGCCTAGTCTTTCTGTGGGGTGTCTTGAACTTAAACATCATGGAGGGCATGGATGGAAAGGGATTGTGCTGATTTTTCAGTTATTTTCGTTTTTTGGGGCTGTACTTGTGGCCTTTTCACCAGGGGTATTGAGTCTAGCATGGGCCTAGTCTTTTTGTGGGGTGTCTTGAACTTAAACATCATGGAGGGCATGGATGGAAAGGGATTGTGCTGATTTTTCAGTGATTTTCGATTTTTGGGGGTGTTCATGGGGAGGGACAGGCCATGTGGCTGGGGGCCATTTTGAGTGCTGCTACAGGCCCTGGCCATGTGCAGGGAGGCAAGTGGCCATTTTGAATGTAGGCATTGTTGTTAGGCCTGCAACCATTTTGCCTACTTTTCAACCTTTATGCCCAGGGGTAGAGAGTCTTGCATGGGCCTAGTCTTTCTGTGGGTTGTCTTGAATTTAAACATCATGGAGGGCATGGATGGAATGGGATTATGCTGATTTTTCAGTGATTTTCGTTTTTGGGGGCTGTACTTGTGGCCTTTTTAACCAGGGGTATTGAGTCTAGCATGGGCCTAGTCCTTTTGTGGAGTGTCTTGAACTTAAACATCATGGAGGGCATGGATGGAATGGGATTGTGCTGATTTTTCAGTGTTTTTCGATTTTTGGGGGTGTTCATGGGGAGGGACAGTCCATGCGGCTGGGGGGCATTTTGAGTGCTGCTACAGGCCCTGGCCATGTGCAGGGAGGCAAGTGGCCATTTTGAATGCAGGCTTTGTTGTTAGGCCTGCAACCATTTTGCCTACTTTTCAACCTTTATGCCCAGGGGTAGTGAGTCTTGCATGGGCCTAGTCTTTCTGCGGGTTGTCTTGAATTTAAACATCATGGAGGGCATGGATGGAAGGGGATTGTGCTGGTTTGTCAGTGATTTTCGTTTTTGGGGGCTGTACTTGTGGCCTTTTCACCAGGGGTATTGAGTCTAGCATGGGCCTAATCTTTTTGTGGGGTGTCTTGAACTTAAACATCATGGAGGGCATGGATGGAATGGGATTGTGCTGATTTTTCAGTGTTTTTCGATTTTTGGGGGTGTTCATGGGGAGGGACAGGCCATGTGGCTGGGGGCCATTTTGAGTGCTGCTACAGGCCCTGGCCATGTGCAGGGAGGCAAGTGGCCATTTTGAATGTAGGCATTGTTGTTAGGCCTGCAACCATTTTGCCTACTTTTCAACCTTTATGCCCAGGGGTAGTGAGTCTTGCATGGGCCTAGTCTTTCTGTGGGTTGTCTTGAATTTAAACATCATGGAGGGCATGGATGGAATGGGATTGTGCTGATTTTTCAGTGATTTTCGTTTTTGGGGGCTGTACTTGTGGCCTTTTCACCAGGGGTATTGAGTCTAGCATGGGCCTAGTCTTTTTGTGGAGTGTCTTGAACTTAAACATCATGGAGGGCATGGATGGAATGGGATTGTCCTGATTTTTCAGTGTTTTTCGATTTTTGGGGGCTGTACTTGTGGCCTTTTTAACCAGGGGTATTGAGTCTAGCATGGGCCTAGTCCTTTTGTGGAGTGTCTTGAACTTAAACATCATGGAGGGCATGGATGGAATGGGATTGTGCTGATTTTTCAGTGTTTTTCGATTTTTGGGGGTGTTCATGGGGAGGGACAGTCCATGCGGCTGGGGAGCATTTTGAGTGCTGCTACAGGCCCTGGCCATGTGCAGGGAGGCAAGTGGCCATTTTGAATGCAGGCATTGTTGTTAGGCCTGCAACCATTTTGCCTACTTTTCAACCTTTATGCCCAGGGGTAGTGAGTCTTGCATGGGCCTAGTCTTTCTGTGGGTTGTCTTGAATTTAAACATCATGGAGGGCATGGATGGAATGGGATTGTGCTGATTTTGCAGTGATTTTCGTTTTTGGGGGCTGTACTTGTGGCCTTTTCACCAGGGTTATTGAGTCTAGCATGGGCCTAGTCTTTTTGTGGGGTGTCTCGAACTTAAACATCATGGAGGGCATGGATGGAATGGGATTGTGCTGATTTTTTGGTGTTTTTCGATTTTTGGGGTGTTCATGGGGAGGGACAGGCCATGTGGCTGGGGGCCATTTAGAGTGCTGCTACAGGCCCTGGCCATGTGCTGGGAGGCAAGTGGCCATTTTGAATGCAGGCATTGTTGTTAGGCCTGCAACCATTTTGCCTACTTTTCAACCTTTATGCCCAGGGGTAGTGAGTCTTGCATGGGCCTAGTCTTTCTGTGGGGTGTCTTGAATTTAAACATCATGGAGGGCATGGATGGAATGGGATTGTGCTGATTTTTCAGGGATTTTCGTTTTTTGGGGCTGTACTTGTGGCCTTTTCACCAGGGGTATTGAGTCTTGCATGGGCCTAGTCTTTCTGTGGGGTGTCTTGAACTTAAACATCATGGAGGGCATGGATGGAATGGGATTGTGCTGATTTTTCTGTTTTTTGTGTGATTTTTTTGGGGTGTATAACTGAACTGATGTTCCTCTGTCTTCCATTGTTTTTAGGTGCACAAGACTCAAGAGAACCACCAGTGCCAGGAAGAAGTCCTGCAGCGGTGTGTGTGTGCAGCATAACGTCACGCGACGTCACGTCTGGCCTCAAACAACTCTACAATTCGTGCAACTGCGGCCCGCTGTCTGATCTGCTCTGAAGAAGATGCCCCCAAAAAAAGGTCTCCGTAGCTCCTCTAGCAAGAAAGTTGCTAGTAAGGAGCAGAAGAAGCAAGTTACCAAGGAGGCTGGTGTGCCAACGGCAACGTTTTTTGGGAGCAAATAAAAAAGTACGCCTGCAGCAGCAGGATCTGCTGGGGACCAAGCTGGGAGCAGCACCCCCGCTCCATTGGGTTCAGTGCCTCCACCACCACGCCAACTTAAGTCAAAGCCCTTGAGTGCTTCAGAGGCAGTCAGTGTACTTCTCCAATCACCATCGACCAGTGATGTTGGCTCATCGCAAGAAAGTAGCATCAATGTCCCTGAATCAACACAGCTTGTTGTAAGTAATCTGACAAGTGTTGAACAACCACAGCCGCAACAACAACACCATGTGCAAGTACAAGCCCAAGTACATGTGGAAGGAGAGGCAGCGCAAGGAGATGCGCAAGCAGAGGTGCATGGAGGGTCACAAGTGCCCACAATAGTTGTTCCTCCCGACGTAGGGGCACATCAGGAAATCGACAATCAAGGCGAGGTATCATTTGAGGAAGCCACTCCTCCTGATGATCATTCATTGTCTTCCACACCCCTAGCAAGGAAGAGATCAAGGGTGAGGTCTACATCTTCTTCAAGCACACCTCCTTCTGATGATCGGGATGAAGATTGGGAACCACCGAGGCTGTCTGAGAGTGAGGCACACCATGATCTGACAAAGATACCTAAGCGTAAAAGGAAGGTCGTCGAAAAATTCATACCTATGGAGTGTGATGAGGCTCAACAAGAAGTGACGCATACTGCTGCTGATGAAGCCCTTCACGACGACGATCCAGTCATCATAATGGTGACTGCAGCCCCAGCGGGCATGCAGCAAAGAGACATTTTGACCCTATCCCGAGAAGCTGCTGAGCGTGATGATGATGTCGACGAGGAGTCAATGGAAACACAACAATCATTGGATTTGGAGTTAACTAGTACACCAACACTTACCGCTTCCATATTTCTTCCTCGCAAGAAGGGAGTGGGACCTCCATCCACCTCGACCTCAATTAGTGGTGGTGAAAGTGCAAAACGTACTGAAGTTCGGCAATCCACATCCTCCACTTCATCTGGCATTAGCAGCAGGACCACCACCACCAGTATCGCCGCCTCCTCCGGCCCCCAAAGACATTTCAAGTCTCCAGTTTGGGACTTCTTTAGTGTTTGCCCAAAAAAGGAAAACGTAGCCATTTGTAGCATTTGTAAGCTTCGAGTTAGTCGTGGTAAGTTTGGCACCAACTATGGTACCGGAGGCCAGAGAGGTCATCTTAAGAGAACGCACGCTGTCCAATGGCTTGCGCACCTAGATGCGGTCAAGGAAGCCCGAATTGCACGTAATGAAAACGTTGATTTTTCATCTGATGATGACGAGGAGGAAGAAGACGATTCAAACACTTCACTTACACCCAGTACCCCTGTCAGCAGCACACCCCATGTGAGCCACACTAAGAGTGTGGGAGAGAGTGAGACATCAATGCGAAAAAGTTCAGCAGCGAGCGTAACTGGGTCAAAGATATCATCATCATCCCGTAAATCCTTGGTCCAGGGCAACATTAAAAAGATGTTGTTTACAGAAGCGAAATATGAACGCAACCACCCACTGACGCGTCTGTATAACACTAAGCTGGCTAAAATGCTAGCTCTGGACCTTCTCCCTTTTTCTTTTGTAGAAGGGGTTGGTTTTCTAGAATTAGTGGCAGCGCTCTGCCCTAAATGGAAGGTTCCCAGCCGGTTCTATTTTGCCCGAGTTGCGGTTCCAGCACTACATGAAGATGTTCTGGAGGTGATTGGGGCAGCTTTGCAGAAGAGTGCTGTTCACACTATACATCTGACAACAGACATGTGGACCAGTGGCGCAGGCGCTGATTACATGTGCATCACTGCACACTGGGTCTCTTTTTCAGGGGCTAAAGCAAAGCTAAACACAGGTGTTGACCCGGACATTGTTTTTAAAGCTGCTCGGAAACATGCAACACTAGCCATGTTTGGTTTGGAGAAACGTCACACAGCAGAAAACATTTTGGATGTCTTTAACACAAAGGTCCTTAAGTGGCTGTCCCCAAAAAAACGCCAGGTTGGTTATGTTTCCACGGACAATGGCGCCAATATAGTTAAGGCCATGAGGCTGGGTGAGTATTTCAGAGTGCCGTGTTTGGCGCACTGTATAAACCTGGTTGTCCAAAAATTCTTGGGTAATAAAGACAGTGCAGCGTACAGAGTATTGGACACCTGCCGAAAAATGTGCAACCCTTTCAGCCATTCTTTTAAGGCCCGGAAGCAGCTGAGGAGCCTGCTATATCAACGTCAAATGCCAGTGAAAGCACTCATCCAGGAGGTGGTAACACGTTGGAACTCAACCTTCTACATGCTTGAGCGTCTGTATGAGCAGTATACGGTACTCGATCAATATTTCTTAACAGAGGGTACAGCTCAGGAGGACCTGAGGATGGGTGTGGTGCAATGGAACATAGTTCAAAGCCTGACACGCATGCTTCGTCCTTTTGAGTTCTTCACGCTTGCAGTCAGCAAGGAGGACTGTCATTTGGGAAAAGCTATCCCATTGTTGTACATGCTGGAGCACCAACTGAAGGAGGTGTGTTCTGTGTTTGAAAAAGATGTAAAAAACCAAGACTCTTTTGTTCTGGCTGAGAAATTATTAGAGCTCCTACAAGGCGATGAACGTCTTAAAATGATCCACTCAGAACAGCATTACATTTGTGCTACTATTCTGGATCCAAGCTACAAAAAGGCGCTGGCAGGCCAAGCATTCTTTCCTTTTGATGATGAACATGTTTCAAAGTACAAACGTTGGCTAGCCTTGTCAGCCAAGAGGTTTGAAAGAGAACGGCAGAAAAATTGAAGGAAAAGCCAGTACATCAGCATCAGCAGGCCATCCCCAGTCAAAACAATCCACTTCTGCACATGTGGCTGTGGCACAAGTGACCTCTCAGCCGTTAAAGACACCGGCAACCGGATCATCTGCACCAGACACAACAGAAACATTGGAAGCTGAAGAGGATTGGCTAGCTCGGCTTGGGTTTGGTTCTCAAAAGGTCAGAGGCACAGCAACAGCTAAGCAAAGTGGAGGAACCTTGGATGAGGACCTTGAGTCGATGGTGAAGGACTATCTGAATGACTCAACAGAGGTCTATGTTAATGCTGACCCATTGGCGTATTGGCATGGGAAAAAAGAATTGTGGCCACAGCTCACCAACCTGGCTTTAAACTACTTGTCTTGCCCACTCGCAAGCGTGTCTTCTGAACGTGTTTTCAGTGCTGCTGGTGGCATTGTAACTTCCAAACGGAGCCGCCTCTCGCCCAAAAATGTGGAGAGGTTAACAATGAGCAAGATGAAACAGCACCTCATACCACCAGATTTCAGAGTACGAGAAAGCGCGCCGGATGAAGACGAGGTGACTCTGTCAGGTGACACTGAGCTCACCCTGCCTGAATTCGCAGAGTATGATGACGAAGCCTTATTCTTATTCCTGGACCGTGATACCGAGCCCTGAAAATGAGACAACGAATCAATAACTTTCTTTTTCGTCCTTATTCACTTTTATTCCTGTGTGTCTGTCTTTCTTTGTTGTGCACAGTTATTATAATTCAAACTTTAATCAGATAGTCACAAAAACAAGCCCATCAGCAGAACTGTCTTCACTTGTTTGCTAACTGATTTGAAGGTGCCGCAGTCTGCATTCCTCAGGTTCACAAGTTCAGAATATTCAATATTGGAAGCGCTTTGATTTACAGCAGCTGCAGAGGGAACTGGATGCCACAGCAACTCTATTGGCTAACCGGCAAGATGAAAGTGAACAGTCTCGAAAGAAACTTATTGATCAAAGTCGGGAATTTAAGAAAAATACTCCTGAGCCTCGTTCCAGCCTGCTGAGCCGCTGCTGAGCCGCTGCTGCTCGCCGGACCCGCTGCGCGGGTCTCGCTTCGCGGTTCACAGCGGCTGTTGACTTACTTCAAGGGGCTTCACCAGGTGACCGGCAGGGCTGCGAGGGTAGAGCGGGTGGACTCCACGGACCAGGAGTCCCTGCGCGCCCGTTTCCAGCTGGGCTCCTCTCCCTGCCGGCCCCGCCCCCATCACTGCATCACTGCAATCCTTAAGAGGCTCCCTGCCCACCCATCGGCGGATTTCTCTTTTGGAAGCCACGTTACTCACCGCCGTATCTCCTCATTCCAGCCTCGTTCCAGCCTGCTGAGCCGCTGCTGCTCGACGGACCCGCTGCGCGGGTCCCGCTTCGCTGTTCACAGCGGCTGTTGACTTACTTCAAGGGGCTTCACCAGGTGACCGGCAGGGCTGCGAGGGTAGAGCGGGTGGACTCCACGGACCAGGAGTCCCCGTGCGCCCGTTCCTAGCTGGGCTCCTCTCCCTGCCGGCCCCGCCCCCATCACTGCATCACTGCAATCCTTAAGAGGCTCCCTGCCCACCCATCGGCGGATTTCTCTTTTGCAAGCCACGTTACTCACCGCCGTATCTCCTCATTCCAGCCTCGTTCCAGCCTGCTGAGCCGCTGCTGCTCGCCAGACCTGCTGCGCGGGTCCCGCTTCGCGGTTCACAGCGGCTGTTGACTTACTTCAAGGGGCTTCACCAGGTGACCGGCAGGGCTGCGAGGGTAGAGCGGGTGGACTCCACGGACCAGGAGTCCCCGCGCGCCCGTTCCCAGCTGGGCTCCTCTCCCTGCCGGCCCCGCCCCCTTGGTGACCCTAGTATACCTATAAAGAGGAGTGGACATACCCGCTGCGCGGGAGCGCGCCGGGAGAAGCCCGGGACAAGGGCGGGACCGTCTGTGGCCGTCCGGGGCCGTAGGAGGCCGGGCTGGGCTAGGTTATTTACATTTTGCTTGTAGTATGCAGTGACTTAGTAATTATTCATTGTGGATAGCTAGCAGCGGTTTATAGTTACTACACCAAGTGCCTTTTTTCTTAATCATCCTCCTTTAACATGAGCCACTCTGCTCCGCCTGGTGTGAGTGTCTCTGTTCTGGGTCCCCTAGATAAATTCTTTAAGAAATCTGCTAAGGAGGTTGATATGGATTTACTTCTTGCCGAAAGAAGAGCAGAGCGTAGACGCTCAATTGAGCAGTTAAAGAAAAACCCACTGCCAGTTTTTAATAACGCAAAAGATCTTCCCGCCCAAGGTTTGAGCGTTACTGACGCCGACTCGACTGATCTCAACCTTACCCCTAGTATATTTAGGTTTCCTGCCATCTCCCCGCCATGTAGTAGTGCCACCTGCGGAGGTCAGCTTGGTTGTCCTCCTATCGACCATTCAAGCTTAATTGAACCAAACATCCCTGAGATATACATCAGGGAAGTAGAACCAACCCCCATGCTGCCCAACGTGTCTCTGGTTTGTATTGACCCAGGCGAGATCATTCCTGAGACGAGTGGATTAAAACCAGGATCTATGTCTGACAAAGCTATAAGGGTTGTTCACTCCCCACCAAGGAAGAAAAGGAGAAAGGGAGGGGTAAAAAGAAAAGGGCGTAGCTGCCAGACTCCATCACCACCCCCTCCTAACCCAAATAGTGAGCCAGATCCTCCTCCCTTAGTAGAGCCTCTTCCCTCAGACACACGTGAACATGTTTCCCCAGAGTTAGTAACCTTAGGGGTAAGTGAGGTGTCTCTAGATATACTGGAGAAGCTTATCAAATCATATATGCTGCCCCTGCTAGAACGTGTGAGGACTATGGGTGAAAAACTGGATCGCCTTGTGGCGAGCATTGAATCTACTCACACCACTGGCCTGGATAAGATCAAGGGCCCCTCCACTACACCAGCCGGTACATCTCTTGCTGCTGGCAAACCATCTAAAATGCCCAGCCAACTCACCACCAATGCCACCAAAGCAGTCTCCATCTTAAACAAAGCACCAACAGTGGTTGCGAAACCCACTCCCACACTACCCCCCACGACAGCTAACCCAAGTGTGGTAGTCAGCAAATCACTGGCTAAGGGAGCAGCACCGCAGTCAAAGAAAGGGATGGGTAAACCTGCTGGCGCAAACGGTATAAAAAACAAATCCTTACCATCAAAGAGAAATGTAGACTTGCCGCCAGACTCATTAAATTTTGTAATAGTCATGACAGGTGTGCCACCAGTCCAGGAAGGGGATAGAGAAAATGACGAAAGTTTAAAAAATAAAGTCATCTTCTGGCTAAAAACAAACAGACCCCTTCCTCCTAACCTTAACGGGGATATTGTCACGGTCAGAAGATGTCAGTGGGTTGGGGTGCGCCCTAAAGATATTGAGGGGGATATTGTGATCATCAACTTCAGGGACCACAGGGTTGTATCTCACCTTACAGATTGGTATGTGGGAAACAACGAGGGAGGGATTTCCACAAGGAATCTAAGTTATTTCTACCCCGAAACTTTGATCAACTCAAACAGTCGACCCCCTGGTAGAACTAACAAAAACACTAAAAACCTCCTTAAATGGTCCAACTTCACACCGAGTTTCCAGGTACCCCACTTTAACCCAGAAGCGCTGTATCGCTCTTATATTCAATCCACCTACAATTGCCCAGTACAAACGCTGGGCTGGGCAAAGTCTTATATCCAGCCCTCTGGTCCTCCAACACTTTTTGAACTGCCATTTTCAAATAATCCCCCGTATCCCTTGGCTCCCTCAACACCAGCCTTTACACAGTTACAGCAACCTCCCAGCTTATTTTCAGTGAACCCTTACACTAATAGGCCCTCCCATCCCAAAGACCTTTGGAACATTCCACTGAGAAACTTATATGATCCTCTCTCTGGGTCGTCTAATGATTGACAAACAAGTGAGAAAAGCATTGACGACCTGTTCAATCCGTGTGTGGGAGCTGACTCGTGTATACTCTCACGTAATGTTGCAAGTTTTAAAGACACACTCCAGTGTTGTGAGGAGGGAAGTTCAGTTTACTCAAGTGAGCTGGTCATATCAACATCGTCTCTTGACACACTGCATTCTAAGGTTGCTTCTCCCACAGGCTCTCCTATAGAGCAATCAATTCAGGATGGGTTTATAAGCACAACAAGGGAAGGGTTGTTCATTGAGGTACCTCCATCTGATGAATTTTCCCCTTACCCCTGTGAACCCCCCCCCTATAGATACAATAGTCCCGTGTGTTCAAGCTTGTGTTAAGGGTACTACTTTGGGATGTTGGAATGTGGCGGGTATAGAATCTTGTATATGTATACCTGACTGGGCTGACTTCATCCGACTTGGTGATGTCTGGTCTTTTCAGGAGACTTGGTCAACCCTTCCAGTTTTTCTTCCAGGTTTTCTGAGTTTCAATAAACCCGCAGTTAGAGGCCTAAGAGGCAGGGCAATGGGGGGCCTTACTATCTGGGTTCGTCAAACTGTAGGGGTCTCAGTGAAGGAAATTTATATTGACTGCCCTGATATCCTTATAGTTAGCATGAAACTTAATAGTGGGCTGGATATTTTGTTGTTTAATGTTTATGCCAGAGGCACCCCGGGCGGTCGTGTTTCACCCACCCTAACATGTTTAGATGAATTCCTTGGCTCTACCCATCTAGTGGGTCATGTGGTGGTAATGGGTGATTTTAATACTTGTTTCGAACCTCTAAGCGTGGAGGATGGGATGCTAACTGAGGCCGAGGACATGATGTGGGGCATTCCACAACTCGAGCTTCCTCCGATTACTAAGTGGTCCCAATGCGCCACTTTCATCAAAGGCCTTTGTCTGAACTGGGGGTTGCGTGCCCTAAACGGTCGTACAAGATCGGATAGATTGGGCAACCCTACATTTTTCAATGGAAGGCATAGTAGTCGCATCGATTATATCCTAGTCGATACAACCTTGTGGCCCCTAGTAACGGATATGACAATCAGACCTCGGCCTGAAAGTGATCATGAACCACTCATAGCTGAACTGAAGGACTTTAGTTTTGCCGGGCCCTTTGTGCGACATTCTAATCCCGTACAGGAGGCCTTGGTACTAACTAATGATATGAGGAGGGTTCGTTGGCCTAAGGTTGCTGTAGACGTGAATGCACGTAGTAAAATAAGAACTCTGGTTTCAAATTCCCTAATGGAACTAGAGAAGTGTGACGACCTGAATCGGTCAACCCCCAAAAGTTCTGACATTCATGCCAGCCTGTTTGTATCCCTAAAGACACTATTCGTTAAAATCGTAGCAAAAAAGGGCGTAGGGAAGGTGAGGAAACCTGCGAACTGGTTTGATGAATAGTGTGGCAAATCCCATTCAAACTTGTTCAAAGCATTAAAATCCAGGAACCCAGCCTTAATTAAAACTAGCAGGAAGGCTTACAATGTAGCTAAACGGCGGGCCAAAGCCGCTTGGGATGCTGAGCGCTGGGCTCTCCTTGTTGAGGCCTGCGGCTCTAGGAACCTCACGCAATTTTGGCATCTCCTCAAATGGGGGAAGTCCCAGGACGATCGACCCAGCCCTGCCTCTGTTGATCAACTAAAATGGGTGTCCCACTTTGAGGAACAGTTTAGGTGCCATAGGGAAGGGGAAGCTCCCATTAGTTGGCCACTGACCTTTGATACCCTTGTGTTTTCGGCCAAAGAGGTTGAAAACGTTCTGAATGCTATCCCTAGGGGCAAAGCGCCCGGTCCGGACTGCATCCCAGCAGATATTTTTCAGCAGGACCAAGACTTATGGGTACCATATCTACTGCATTTGGCTAACACGCTGGCTAGGGGCGCCAAGGTACCTGATTCATGGGCTGGTGCCGAGATCCTGCCCATCTTTAAGAAGGGTGATCGGTCGGTTCCATCCAACTACCGGCCGATCAGTCTTATTGATGCGGTACAGAAGATAGTTTCTCGTCTTGTCCTTTCTAGGGTTCAGGCATGGATTGAGGAATACAACGTACTTACCCCTCTCCAAGCAGGGTTTAGACCCCATGTAAGCACCCTGGATCAGGCTTTCCGTTTTATGCTTCTACACTGGAAGACGGTCACCCTGGGTAAAGGTAACTTATTTGCGGCATTCGTAGACCTTCGGTCTGCGTTTGACCTTGTCCCGAGGGCTGGGCTCTGGAATTGCCTTCTAGAAATGGGTATGCCTCCCACTGTGGTCCGCATTATAGTTAACCTTCACGCAGAGACTTATGCTTTTGTAAGATGGGGCAAACCCGGTGAGGTGACTAAGAACTTCCCTGTGTCGAAAGGTGTCAGACAGGGATGTGTTTTGGCACCAACCCTGTTTTCTCTATACATTAATAGTCATTAAGTACTTTGACGGTTTTCCCACAGATGCCCCAAGTTTGGCTGGCATGAAAATCCCCCTGCTCATGTTCGCTGACGACACTCTCCTGATTTCACGAACCAGACAGGGCCTCCAGCTTGCACTGTCGAGGTTTGAGAGTTTCTGCAGCGAACATGAGCTGGAGGTGAACGTAGCCAAAACCAAATTCATGGTTATGAGGGGGCACAAACAGGTCAAGGCAAGGGTTACTATGGGGGATACCCCCCTGGAACAGACCAAGCACTTCACCTATCTGGGAGTTACCTTCAGTGACACCTTAAGCTGGACCCACCAGATCGAGCTCATGACCCTGAAACACCAACAGTTGGGCGGAGTCTTGATTAAGGAACACAAAGGGTCCTTTACGAAGCCTATGTCACCGCTGATGAAGATCTATGGAGGAAAGGTTCTATCAGCGGTGTTATATGGCGCAGAGCTATGGGGTGGAAGTAATTTGGAATCCCTGAAACATGCCCAAAACAAGTTTCTAAGGATGGCAACAGGTCTGCCCCATTCAACACCTTTAATCCCCCTATTATTTGATCTGGGGTGCCACTCGGTGGTCGACCACGCAAAATTTCGTCCCGTATCATTCTGGCGACGCCTGTGGACAACGCCAGAACTACACCACTACGCAGAAGCTTGTCTGGAGGTTAAAAATAGTCCTGGAGCCTCTAAAATAGGATGGCTCAGAGATCTTAAGGCCTCTCTACTATCTTTGGGCCTTTTTGAGTTGTGGTCATCGCCTGAGACGGCCAAATTCCCATCAAAAAATGAGCTAAAAAAATGTTACTGGGAATGGGTGACACACAACATTTTCTCTAAAACGAGCTCGAGCAGTCTTTCTGGACTATTTATGGTTCACAAAGATTCACCCAGGTTAGAAAGGTACTGGGAAATCATTACCAAACCATTGGACCGTAAACTTTTTTTTCAATTTAGATGTGGTTCACTTCCCATAGGGGACTTCACTAAAAAGTGGGGTACTGATAGTCTGGGGTTCTGTGCTAACTGTCAGGGCACTGGGGAAAGTCTGTCTCACTTTTTGTTCGTGTGCCCACTCTACTCAGCCCCCAGAACAAAGTGGCTTAAACCAGTATGTAGTCATCTAGGGACTAGATCGGCTGCCGAAGCCTTGAGACTGTTAAAAACCAACCTGGATCCGCTTATTGTTGTGGGGGTTGCCAAGTTTCTTGGGTGGGCTTGGGTGATCAGATGTAGGTTTAGTAAACACAACTTGGCGGAGATTGTCTAAACTTTTGTATATAATGCGGTAGTATGGTCATGCTCGACACCTTTTTAAATTTTTGTATAGTTCTGCATGAAGTCAATTCGATGTTGATGATTTAATACTGGTTTTATATGTTATTGTGTATTTGTATTTATGTCTTTTATGATGAATTAATCGAATAAAGACTTCTTGAACTGAAAAAAAAAAAAAAAAGTTCAGAAGAACATGCTCCTCTATCCTCCTCCTCCAGACTCCTATTTCCATCAAAGCAGAGGGCTGGTTTACGCCCAATGAAGAAAGACTCAGCACTTGTGGGGGTGTTCTTCTACCTCTTTGCAGGTGAGTTGACGGCTCTGGGGCCATTGTTGGGAAGCTCTAATACCGGATAAAAGTGGTTTGGACCAAATCCGAGGCGCAAATTTTTTAGTGTTTTTGCTGACTTGCTTGCCTTTGAGGTGCTCTTAGGGGGGGTTCCGTCTGTTTGTGGGTGAGTTTCGGGGTCTGGGAGCACTGCTGGGACACTCTAATCTTGATTGCATTTGCTTTTCAGGAAATCCGTGGTGGCAACCCCGACTTATGGCCTAGCTACGCAGCGCGTTTGGACCGAAGGCCGAGAAATATTGTAAGTATGAGATTTTGCTTTGGCCTGTTTGGGGGTGTTATGCTTTTTGGCGGGTGGGTTGGCGGGTCTTGGGGCATTCCTGGGAAGGTCTAATACCGGGTAGAAGTGGTTGGGACAAAATCCAGGCCGATTTTTTTTTGTGCTCTTTCTGACATTTTGCTCAATGTAGCGTTTTTGGGGGCCTGTTTGGGGGGCTTCCTGGTGTTTGTGGGTGGGTTTCGGGGTCTGGGCGCACTGCTGGCTATATATACTTTACTTTGCAAGAGGTTTGAAGCAGATCCATGGTGGCAGAGAGGAGTTAGGGCCCAGCTGCAGAGCGCGCGTGGAGTGATTTAGGAAATTGGCAAAAAAATGACTACGTCCCCATTTTTGTACTTTTGCTCTTTGGCTGTTTGGGGGTCTTCTACTCGTTTTCTCCTGGGTTGACGGCTCTGGGGCCATTGCTGGGAAGCTCTAATACCGGATAAAAGTGGTTTGGGCAAAATCCACGCCGATTTTTTTTGTTGCTATTTCTGACATTTTGCTCAATGTAGCGTTTTCGGGGGCCTGTTTGGGGGGCTTCCTGGTGTTTGTGGGTGAGTTTCGGGGTCTGGGAGCACTGCTGGGACACTCTAATCTTGATTGCATTTGCTTTTCAGGAAATCCGTGGTGGCAAACCGGACCTATGGCCTAGCTACGCAGCGCGTTTGGATCGAAGGCCGAGAAATATTGCAAGTATGAGATTTTGCTTTTGGCCTGTTTGGGGGTGTAATGCTTTTTGGCGGGTGGGTTGGCAGGTCTTGGGGCATTCCTGGGAAGGTCTAATACCGAGTAGAAGTGGTTGGGACAAAATCCTCGCGGAAAAGCCTTTTGGCACTTTTTGTAACTTAGGGTTCGTTAGGGTTAGCCCTAGCAGCAGGATTGCATGTGTTTCGGGGTGTTCTAGATTTTTGCAACTGAGTTCTGGGGTCTTAGAGCACTCGTGAGAATGTGTAATTTTGGTTGCAAGTCATTTGAAGAAAATCCATGGTGGGAAAGGGGGGATTTGGCATAGTTAAAGAAAGCCTTTGCCACTATTCTTAACTTAGGGTTCGTTAGGGTTAGCAGTATTTCTATTGCATGTGTTTGGGTGGGGGGGTTTTCGAGTCTTGGAGCGATGCTGGCTATGGATACTTTTGCTTGGTTGCTTGCAAGTGGTTTGAATGCAATCCATGGTGGGTAAGGGGGTACTTGGGCCTACTTTTACTTTCAAAGTACGTTTTGTCACCAGTTTTCTGCTAGGCCTCGTTTTTTGAGATTTGATTGGGGGTCTTCTACATTTTTGCGACTGGCTTTAGTAAGGGTCTCAGTGGGAGCACTGCTGGGAAGATCTATTTTTGTTCTAAAACACAGTTTACAGTACACCTAGCTTGAGAGGAAAGATCCGCTACATTAATTTGCCCATACTTATTTATCCTTCAAAAGGTGACTCAGACAGAGTACACACTTTCAAAAATATTGTACTGTCTACTAGGAAAATCAAAGTGTGACTTTTTGCACTCCACAGCCTACATACCTTATATTTATTTATCAGTGGTGTTGTAATATTATATCACTTCCTGTTTTTCGTTGAATAATTACAGGCTGGGTTTCAGTCTGTGCAATGGGGAAAAAAGGATGGAGTCAGGCTTCACATTAGCGAGCCACAATTCAGCATCAGGCAGGCAGTGGACAGGGTGTCTTCTGGTCACCAACATTGATGGACGAAGCATCAGCTGCAATGGAGGAGTGCCGCTAATGAGAGGAATTTTTTTCTGCATGCAACTTACTTACCAAATTCAACAGGACAACTACAACAACATACAGATACAGTATCCTTTGTGTTTTTCTAAGACTGTGACTGCATTTCTTGGATCTCTCTCTGCTTCTAAATTGATCCCTTAACACATCACTTAGTCCACTCCACAATCACATCTGCACCACACATAGTCATTTGTAAGTGCTCCTACGTAATTCGCAAGTCGCAGCACGCCCCGGCCCGTAGAGGACTGGGATGGCCCCAATGATGGAGCATGTCACCAAGGGGCAACCCTGGTGAATGAGGGGACACCTAGAAAAAGAGCAATTTCTCCTTTTCTATCTACTATACCTTCCAGACCAACCCCATTGAGTGTTGTGAATGGATTTATAGTGACCAGCAAGGCTCTCAGGTATCTGGCAACAGAGACCTTCTGTTGAATATAGTTATCAATAATTCCACACACGCCCTGTACTGTCGCATTCTTTCTTCCACAGTTGTCAAAAGTACTACTTACTTTTCACTGACATGCATGCAGTAGTGCATGCACTTTCAAAGATTGATGGATAGGTTTGTACCCAAAGATTTGCTTATGTTCAATTGTTTGTCCATGCTGTGCTTTTTTTACAGGGTGTCTTCTGGTGACCAACATCGATGGACGAAGCGTCAGCTGCAATGGAGGAGTGCCGCTAATAAGAGGATTTTTTTTCTGCATGCAACTTACTTACCACTTTCAACAGGACAACTACAACAACATACAGATACAGTATCCATTGTGTTTTTCTAAGACTGTGACTGCATTTCTTGGATCTCTCTCTGCTTCTAAATTGATCCCTTAACACATCACTTAGTCCACTCCACAATCACATCTGCACCACACATAGTCATTTGTAAGTGCTCCTACGTAATTCGCAAGTCGCAGCACGCCCCAGCCCGTAGAGGACTGGGATGGCCCCAATGATAGAGCATGTCACCAAGGGGCAACCCTGGTGAATGAGGGGACACCTAGAAAAAGAGCAATTTCTCCTTTTCTATCTACTATACCTTCCAGACCAACCCCATTGAGTGTTGTGAATGGATTTATAGTGACCAGCAAGGCTCTCAGGTATCTGGCAACAGAGACCTTCTGTTGAATATAGTTATCAATAATTACACACACGCCCTGTACTGTCGCATTCTTTCTTCCACAGTTGTCAAAAGTACTACTTACTTTTCACTGACATGCATGCAGTAGTGCATGCACTTTCAAAGATTGATGGATAGGTTTGTACCCAAAGATTTGCTTATGTTCAATTGTTTGTCCATGCTGTGCTTTTTTTACAGGGTGTCTTCTGGTGACCAACATCGATGGACGAAGCGTCAGCTGCAATGGAGGAGTGCCGCTAATAAGAGGATTTTTTTTCTGCATGCAACTTACTTACCACTTTCAACAGGACAACTACAACAACATACAGATACAGTATCCATTGTGTTTTTCTAAGACTGTGACTGCATTTCTTGGATCTCTCTCTGCTTCTAAATTGATCCCTTAACACATCACTTAGTCCACTCCACAATCACATCTGCACCACACATAGTCATTTGTAAGTGCTCCTACGTAATTCGCAAGTCGCAGCACGCCCCAGCCCGTAGAGGACTGGGATGGCCCCAATGATGAAGCATGTCACCAAGGGGCAACCCTGGTGAGTGAGGGGACACCTAGAAAAAGAGCAATTTCTCCTTTTCTATCTACTATACCTTCCAGACCAACCCCATTGAGTGTTGTGAATAGATTTATAGTGACCAGCAAGGCTCTCAGGTATCTGGCAACAGAGACCTTATGTTGAATATAGTTATCAATAATTCCACACACGCCCTGTACTGTCGCATTCTTTCTTCCACAGTTGTCGAAAGTACTACTTACTTTTCACTGACATGCATGCAGTAGTGCATGCACTTTCAAAGATTGATGGATAGGTTTGTACCCAAAGATTTGTTTATGTTCACAATTGTTTGTCCATGCTGTGCTATTTTTTCTTGTCTCCCGAAACCTTTCCCAAAAACCCCCGTACCCATCCATTTTTCAAACCCTAACCCTCTTCCCCCGGGCTGTGTGGTTTTGATTGATGTGTGACTAAATTACAGCAATAAATCCACACACTTGCTGGGGAGGATAAGGTGATAGCAACAGGCTGGTGAAGAAATCCGAGGATATATTCTTACTCTGCTTGACAAAGACCCATGGCTAATGTCAAAGAACTTCAACCAAATTAGTAGTTATACTTTACCATTTGTTAGGCTACAATGTGGCACTGTTCTAGTGTACTTCTGTCACCTGCTATATTCTCTATTGTATCGTTGGATTGCTCAGGAGGACAAACCAGATTTAATTTTCTTTTTATTCATAGGCATGCAACTGCCACTGTGTCACACCACTAGTACCACCGCTATGAGGAAATTTTATCCGCCCAGGATTGCCAGCCTTATTCGCTGTTTCCCATGGAGCCAGCCCTGGGTCTAGCCCTACTTTCAAACACAAATTACAGGTAAGATAAGCGTTTGGTGGTTTGGGAGTATAATGGAGTATTAGGAGAGACGAGAGACTGACGGTAGTACTACTAAAGTCCTAGGACTCTTGAATTCACTTCACTTACTCTGTGAGAGGCACTTAGTGTTGAAAACATTTGGGCATTTACACTTAAAGGAAGAAAATGGAACTAAACTTTCAGGAAAACAAAGTCACTGTTAAACCCCCACCCACCAGGCAAGCAGTAAAAACAGGTATGCTCAGATGAAGTTTGAAAAAGTATATTTATATCCCTAACAAAATAATCTCCCGCAAGACCCTCCCTAACCCCAACGATTGTCCTTCAAAAGTCCCAAAAAAACCAACTCCCAATTCCCACCCCCCAAAAGTCTCTAAAAAAGGGGCAAGGGACACTATGAGGGGATGCTGTTTACTTTTTGGGCCAGGGCATCATGCTCCTGGCGGAGCAAGGCGTGCTCTACGTGGAGCCCCTCCAACACGTTTGTAAAGTGGTGGAGCTCCTGCTGAAGGCGGGACACCATCAGGGTACTGCGGCGCAGGCGTGCCTTCACTGCCCTGCAGGTGCAATGGCTGTGAGAGGCAGCTGTTGTCCTTGCTGCTCGGCGGTGGCGTTTGGCTTTGGCAGCCCAGCTCAGTCTGGGTGGAGCACTGTGCTGGGTGGCAGCCCGTGGGGGCACGGAGGCCGATGCAGACGACGTTGTTGTTGTGGTCGACTGCACACATTCTTCGTCCTCCAGGGCCACAAGCCGCCGATATTCCGCAACAGTGGCATCGATCCTCCGTTGCCGGGCCGCTCTAGCCAGCTCCTTCCTCCTTGTTGCTTTGGAAGGAGCATCTATATGAAGAAAGAAAGACATAGTCTGTAACCCATGCTCTTTAAGATTAACTTAATCATTCAGCAGAAATTTGTGTTGCAGTACAACTAGCAACTTGCAAGCGCATTACATAACTATTGAGGCCAGTATCTATCTAACCTCTCACTTCTTCATCCTTGCTCTAACATTAGTGGGAGTTTAAGGAACAAATTCTACGAGCACTATGGACTTCCATTGGAGTCGACTATGAAAGTACACCAGTCTTATTCTTCTTCTTGTCTCTTGTTTAGGAAAATTGGTACGTTATCTTCTGCAAGCCGGCATAATGCCAGCGCAGTGAAAATGCACCCGAGAAAAAGAGACGCACGCCATGATGATTGACCTAGACTTGCGTTGCGTTGCGTTACTGTACCCGTCCAGTACATGCAGGTGGTGAAGCTCTTACTTTTCTATTACGGGTGGCATTGAGAATACTCTGTTACAAGGGCTACTGCTTAATTAATTTAACTTTCACCCTACAGTGCAAATGAGTACTAGAAATGGAAAATTGAAGAAGATAAATAATCTGATTATCTATCACTTCACATGGGATGTTTTTGCTTATATATGGGATGACTTTAGGTGCTTTGCTTTTTATTGAGTGACCAGTGATACATCCACACATGAATGACTGAGTACTACTAAACTTATTAAGAGAGGTAGGGAGTGGCCACCGTAATAACCAGATCTATGCTGTGCTTGCAATACAAACTACTGCTACTATTGATGGTTGTATTTGGACAAAATTAAAACTTCTTTTCCTTGCCTTTCCTACACTGGAACGGACGTGCGGGTGCAGTGTTACATGCTCTTCAAAGTTACACTTAGTTCATCCACTGACCGTCTACTCTCTCTAGATCATGGGTACTCACAAACTTTCTCTCAGGGGCTAAATTTACAGTGTAGTTTGTGGCCGAGGGCCGCACTGGTGGGGGCGGAGTCAGAGGGGGCGGGGCTAAAGCAAAACGAAAACTTGTGACCATGAGGTTGCACACAGGTCCCTGCAGCAGATGCCTTCATCCACTGAGCCACCAGACCCAGCATTTACATACATCTCTCTCCCTCCTGCTCTCCCTCCTGCCCTCCCTCTCCATCTCTCTCTCCCTCCTGCCCTCCCTCTCCCTCCCCCTCTGTCATCTCACTGTGTGTGTGTCTGTCTGTGTCAGCCTTCAGCCCAGGCTGAGACCGCTTCCTCAACGCGCACACACAGACAACCACACCAAAGTACTTAACAGGTCTTTAAAAGACCATTAACATATTATTGAAGCTTTGTTTGTTGTAGCGCCCCTGCATCTCCACCCTGACAATCACTGCTTGCCCGGCCCCACAGAGCAGAGGCTTTGTTCTATTTCACCTCTTTGTGGCCCTGCATCTCCACTCTGCTCTGTGGGGGCTGGGGGAGCAGTGATTGTCAGAGTGGAGATGCAGGGGCGCTAACAGGTGAAATACAACAAAGCCTCTGCTCTGTGGGGGCCGGGGGAGCAGTGATTGTCTGCAAGGTCTGCGCACCACCAACGAAGGCTTGCCGGGCCACCACCGGCCCGCGGGCCGTACTATGAGTACCCCTGCTCTAGATACACATATGCTATCTAAGAGTCAGATAGTAGCATGATCCAGGTATATGGACACATACAGTTTCTGTGTCACCCACCCAGGCTGTTGTCCTTCCACCCATCATTGCTTCATCATTCACCCAGCCATGCATCTCATATTCTTGCCTTCCCAGCCACGTCTTCAATCTCAATAAGTAAGGAATATATAAGAGCTTACCTCTGGCCGCCACCACCACAGTCTCAACTCTCACAGCTGCCGCCTCCTCCCCTGAAGAATTGCCCTCCGCCTCCGTGTCGAGCACCACCACCTCCACGCTGGCCCCGCCACCAGATGTTCCACCTACAAAGTATATTTAAGAATGTTAGAATAAAGCACTCCCTAGTATTTGGTCTAGGAATGAAGACATGTGAAAACAATGTAATTTGTGACTGTCTACTTTAAAGTTAAAAAAAATGTCCCCTTTTCCAGGGAAGGTTGTCTTGCTGCACTTTTTGGCACAACTGATGAAGGCTGGTTTTTTAACACGCACCATTTTTCTCCACACAGACAGAAGATGGACTTCTAACAACAAGATCAAGTTGAAACCAGGTGAGAGCTCGGCTCGACCACAAGAAATGTCTTCAATTAATCGTCAGCACTAACCACTTTTCCATTATCAGTTAAACGTTTAGTTTTATTATGACTTCATTTTAATAAATGTGTTTACTTTTAATAAAGCTTTTAAACTTAAATAGACTCTGTGTTTTTTTGTCCAGACTAGAGTGACTGAGCGAAAGGTTTTGCAATTTTTGCAAGCATGAGTCCAGATAGAACACTTCAAAAGACATTATGGACAATCCCAGAGGACTGCACTAAGTTGATAGAGCTATTGCTGACTAGAATGGGAGTTTCGCCAACCGTGCAATCTTAGTTAGCTACACAGACAGACTAATAAGAATAATCTAGTAATACCACAGGGAGTCATAGTAGAGGCAGGATAAGAATTTAGATACAGTCTACAAGAAGATCAAAGACGATTTTGAAAAAATCAAATGAGGAACGCTAGGAAAAATAGGTACTAGTCTAAAATGAAAACTTACTGGGGCCAGCAAAGGAGCCCTCGCCTGCCCGATATTGGCCCTGTTCAACAGCATCCGCTGCCTGCTGCTCCTGTGTCCTCCCCTCGCCCCTGGGGGGAGCTGATGTACAACATGAAAGAAAGAACAGAAAACATGGATGATTGTTGCTTGTCAATGTCAACCAAATCAAACATTTCAAAACAACAATAACAAAATATTTCCGCGAAATTACATTGATTAGGGTTAGTTTTCATTGATTTGCGGACCTGCAACTTCTAAAGTCACGTAACTCACTAAACAAAGTACTGAAAGGTTCACCTAGGACTGGCAGGCAGCAGTCCGCAGGCAAGACGCAAAGTGACAGACAAACTCCATTGTGATTTCAGTCAGATCAGTGACAACACTAACAGTTGCCTGCTACATAACCAGTCATTTAAATAGTCAAACTATCAATCCACCGCCACTATTTTTCTTATTGTCAGGGGTACAAAGGAAGGGGCAGATTTAAGCCCCTAGCGGCTCTTTTGCTCCGTTCTTGCGTGACTTTTGTGACGCAGCAGCTAAACAAAAGAGGCGCCATGGTGCGGCGTATAATATTATAACAACGTGACGCATTTGGGAGATGCATCCCGTTATAAAGCCCTGCGCCATCAGGGGGCGTTCCGGCGCAAGGGAGGGCATTCCTGCGCTGGAACACATCCTAAAAGTGGCTGAGGAAAATCTACAAAATTTCAATCAGTCACCTTTAGGACAATGATGCGTCACACAAACCCTGCACCTGCTTGAAGCAGACGTACGGCTTGACCCAGCATTGGGGAGATAGGGTACCCCTGAGGGTCCGTGACAAATTGCAAGTGGTGTTTTCGACTCGCACGAATATGGTCGAGTCTGGTATCTATGAACCGCAAATGACGAGTTTTGTGGGTTACGCGTTTTCGCTGCGCTAGCCTAAACCGTTCGTTTGTTTCATGAGTTTCTTCATCTGAAACCATGGGTTCCATCTTAGATACGGCATCCATTTTGTCTCTTGCCCTCAAGTAGCCAGCGAACGGACACTGTCCGCATCGCGACCCTGGGATTCCCAAGCTCTTGCGGAAGACAAGTGTTCCTTTGAAGGTGTCTTTATGATGAGGGGGATGACACTGTAAGGCAGATGGCCCCGCTCGAGGCTCATCTTGCCGTGCCGGTCTATTGTCATAGTTGTGCATTCATTAGGCACGTTCTCTTTGATGCCTGCAACTCGTGTTTTCTGATACCACCCCTTTTACACCCTTTTCGATCTGTTCACTGTCCTCGTTTTCCTCTGCATCTGTTTCTGTCTCTTCCTTGATTCGTTTACTGCCGAATGGAATGTACTAATGGTGGGAAGATGTACTTTTACAGTTGGGAACTGCCAAATGCTACTGTAATTATGTTCCGGGCCCTGAATACATGAAAGCGACCCCCTATGACCTTTACGATGGGAACCAGGTTGTAATCCTTTGTGCTCCATGCTATCCTATGTCCAAAAACTGTATAAGAAGAGCGATCCACAGATACAATTTGAAGCAGACTCCTCGAACTTGCACATGTTGTACTTCCTGTGACTTCTGTGTTCCCTGCAGTAATAAACCTCGAATCTTTGACGCCGAAGGAAGTGTCTCTGTCATTTGTACGCCGGAACAGGTTACCCACCAAGGTTTTAGGTGTTATCCCTGGCGCCGCTGGGTCTTAGGAAAACCCAGTCCTTCAGTTGGCGCCCAACGTGGGGCTGCATCAGCGGTACCGGTCCAAAGCCCGACGATCGTGAGGAACTTCGTGTGAAATCTCCGAGGGAAGGTGCACCCCGCTTCATCGATCCTGTTGTCGAAACAAGTGGCCCGACGACTTTTCCCGCGAAGATCCCCGCCTCCTGACGGCTGCGACGGACTGCTGCCCTGACTGTAGACCTGTTTTGGCGCCTGGCGTAGACCTTGGTATAGCAAGACGATTGACGGGCCTTCCTGGTGACGCCATTGATCTTTGAGTTAAGTATTTGTGGGTCGCTCCCAGAGTCCTTCATTGTGGGTGCTTAGTTGTTGCATGGTTCCATTGCATTTGTGGTTCTTGGTATTTTGTTCTTTGTTGTGATATTTGACGTCTGCAGTCACCAAAAACCGAGGGTTTTTGCTCTTTGCAGGGACATTGTAATCCTATAACCCTTGACGTTTGTGAAACGCGGCTAGTGTGCACGATGCCTGGCCGTAGTACTTTGTTCAGTTGCTTTAGAGGTTGTTGTGCGGATTCCCGACTGGAGGACTCGTGTCCGATACCTCCGGTTGGAACTCCTACTTACTATTTGTACAGTCGACATGGCTTGGGTCCAATTGCATTCAATGAGTGTTGGGTTTGTTACACTAAAAAAGACGGTGTCCTTAGTTGGCCACCTCATGGTAGTTTTGAGGCCCCGATTTTAGATAATCTGGAAGCAAAATTGTTCCAAAGAAAAGCAAGGCCGGCCATGTTTGATTCCTTTCGGTTGTGGCGTAAAGAAGCCAAGCAGAAAGAAATCAAGCAACTTAAACGTAATAAGAGAGAAGGGATCGTTACCACGGTAAGAAATGCAGAGCTAGTTCCAGCGAGATAAGGAGGAAAAAGAAAAGGAAGTTTTCGATAGAATGCAGCGTATGACTGTGGATAAGTGTTATCCCGTTTTACCGACGGGTACGGATAAGAAGGAGGAAGTAGTAGAGGACCTTTTGTTGTCCTATCTCTTGAAGTCACCGCCTCCGTATGCACAGGGTACCGCAGTTCCTGTGGTTCCCCCTGTTCCTGTTCCCCAACCTGTTCCTGTTCCCCAACCTGTTTCTGCTCCTCTACCTGCTCCTGTTCCTACTGCTACCCCGTTTGTGCTTCCTCATACTCCTCTTCCCGTTACTTCTACTGTTTTGGTTACTCCTGCTGTCCCTTCTGTCACTGACACTTCTCTTGTTACCCCGTTGAGTTACTCTTCTACCCCATCTGCTCGACGTCGTGTCCCTTCTGTTGCTGCTAACTTTTTCACTTCTCTTGGACCGATTCTTGAGTCCGCTGGTTCTGATGCTCCCCAAAGACGTAGTCAGCTTCCTGGTGGTAGGGAACGTGACTCGCTATATAATATGGCGATGAGTTGGATAAGATACCCCCTTAGGAATCCTCCGCGTGTGGTGCTTGATACGTTCTCTCAATTCAACGAACCGACACAAAGGTTCGTGTTTGAGGAAATGTGCAAGCTTTTACGCGATCAAATATCAGCCGATGCGACTGATGATGTATTGGCTGCTCTAACTAATCTTCAGCTTCAGTTTGCGAGCGGAATAATGGTGGGCTGCAATGTTCGACGTGCTGTCGAGCAGTTGTTATCTTTTCGTCCTTCTATAATGCCTCGGGCATTGTTTTTAGAAGACATTGAGGAACCGCCAGCAGCACCTGGTCAGTATCCCATGCGCGAAGTTCCACCGGTGTGGATGCCTTGCGATCCTAATGCTAATCCCATTATTCCGCCATATTTCCAGAGAGTGTGGATACATCTTCCGTGGAAACGATCGGAAGTTTTGCAGGTTAAGCAGACTTTGCCCGACCCTCGCAAAAATCCTGCAGGGTACTATAAGGAATTGTCGGAGCTAGTGGATGCTACGATAATGAATCTTGCCGATATCGATATGCTATTTGGCAATGTCGTACCGCAACCGGTATGGGCAAAGATTCGTCAGGAAGACCATGCGGCGGAATTAGGCGGTGACTGGGCTGCACTTCTTGCTGCGGATACCTTGCAAGTTGGCGGGGCTAAGCCCGAACAGCTGATTGCTAATCTCCCTCAGAGAATAATAACTCTTATGAAAACGCTTATGCCAGCTATGAAGGTGAATTGGGACAAGTTGTCCGCTTGCAAACAAAAGAAGGATGAGAGTGTCTCTGATTTCTTTACAAGATTTGAGGAGGCATTCATTGATCATAGTGATCAAGATATGGGTACCGAGGGAGGTCAGAGATTGTTTGTGGACAAGTTTGTGTCGAATTTGTTGCCGGACCTAAGCAACAAATTAAGGAATTCAGAGAGTGCGTGGGCCGTTTCCACTTCTGCTCAAATATTGGCTACGGCCCAATATCATGAGAATAGAGAGAAAGAGGAAAATGATCGCGCCGATAAAAAGACGAAAGAGCTTAAAACGAAAGTGTTGTTGCAACAAGCGTATCCTCCACGTTCGAATCAGAATGATTCGCAACAGCGGAATCGATCGCAGTCTCAGTCGAATAGGCCGCAATCACGAAATGACTCCTCTTCGCAGAGATCTACGTTGGGGTACAATCAGTGTGCCTATTGTAGGGGAGAGGGTCATTTGAAATTCGATTGTCTAGTTTTGCGTGACCGAAATAGTGGTAATTCATCTAGAGGAGGTCGTAGTGGTCCTCAACAGGCCTCGCGTGGTAGAGGTCGCGGTGCTCAAAATGATCGTTCTAATAATTCTTCTGATTCTAATAATTGTTTCGATCAGCGCGGATCGTCGCAAGGCAGATCTGCACAGTACAATGTGGACGATTATTACGTCGATCAGGGCACTGACGACGGTAATTACTAGGACAGCCATAGACAAGGAGAGGGAGTAGTATCAGTTCTGGTTGATCAGAGAGGGCCTTACGTCGCAGTTGCCACCTCGGGCGTCGTTGAGCCTTTTCTGTTGGACACTGGTGCAGCGAAAAGTTCCATTATGCATTCGAAACTCCCTGGCGCACCTTTGTCTGGCTTAACAAATGTTTCCGTTGGATTCTCTGGCGCCCCTGTTAGCAATCCGGTTTCTCGCCCTTTGCCCCTTACAATTGGGCCACGTGAGCTGAAAGCTCCTTTGATTTTGACTACAGGTTGTGGTGAAAATCTTTTAGGCCTGGATTTGCTGAAACGTCTGTATGCGACTTTGTATTGTTCTCCTGCGGGAGTGAAGCTTACATTGGGTGAGAAAGTTATCTCTCCTATGTACTTGTCCATCGACAAGCTTCCACCGGAATTGAGTTCTCTTCCTGCATCTTTGTGGGCAACAGGTCCCAATGACGTGGGCCTGCTTGACATCTCCCCTTATGTTGTTCACTTGAAATCTAATGTGCGTTTGCCACGTATTCCCCAGTATCGTATCTCCCTTGATGGTGAGCGAGCATTGTTAGCGATCATCTATGATTGGATCGAGAAAGATGTTATCGAGGAGACACGGGGAAACGTGTGTAATAGCCCTGTGTTGCCCATTCTGAAACGCACTGATCCATCAAAGCCTCCTGTTTATCGTTTTGTCATCGATTTATGGGAGGTGAATAAAATTGTGATTCCTCAGTTCCCTGTGGTGCCCGATATAACGGCTCTACTAACTCTGATTCCAGCCTCTGCATCTTGGTTCTCAGACATCGATCTGAAGAATGCTTTCTTCGGCATTCCGATTGCTGAGGAGAGTAGGGACCTTTTCGGTTTCTCTCTTGGTGGCCGCAGCTTTAGGTTTAAACGCGCTCCTCAGGGCTACTGTGAGAGTCCATCGATATACAGCCAAGCCTTGAAGAGCCAACTTGATGCGTTTGTATTGCCGGCCGGTGCAGCCCTGATCCAATATGTCGATGACTTATTGGTGGCTGTGGACACTCAGGACATTTGCAAAATTGCTACGGTGTCGTTGTTGCAGCATCTCTGTGACTTACATCACAAGGTGTCACCTTCTAAACTGCAATATTGTTGCCAAGAAGTAACCTATCTAGGTCACTTATTGTCAAAGGAAGGAAGAAGGTTGACCCCAGAGAGAATTGCAGCGATTGCTCGAATGACTGTGCCAACAACTCAGAGAGATGTGCGTGCCTTTTTAGGTATCACGTCATACTGCAGGCAATGGATCCCGAATTTTTCATTGCTAGCGAAACCATTGGTGGCTCTTACATGCAAGGATGTTCCAACTCCGTTACCATTGACGGAAGAATGTCAGAAAAGTTTTTCTGCATTGCGTGATGCGTTGTGTTCGGCTCCTGTGTTAGGTACCCCTGACTACAGTAAGCCGTTTACACTATACGTTCACGAGAGGGAAGGTTGTGCATTGAGTGTCTTGATGCAACAATTCGGTGGTAGGCAGCGTCCATGTGCATATTTTTCCTCGACCTTGGACCCAGTAGCTAGAGCATTGCCGAGTTGTTTGAGAGCAACAGCGGCAGCTGCGGTGTCCATCCGACAATCTGCAGGATTGGTCATGGATAATATGCTTACGGTGATGGTTCCGCATGCAGTTGACACTCTCTTGAATCGTACGAAAACCCAACACCTGACGAGTGCAAGGTTGTCTGGGTACGAGTTGACGCTTTTGGCAAGTCACATTCAAATAAAACGCTGTAATGTCTTGAATCCGGCGACTTTGTTGCCAATCAGTACGGAATCAGACGAAGTAGCGCCTCATGACTGCTACTTAGGAACTGAGGAGGAAACAAAAGGTCGTGTGGACCTGAAAAATACTCCATTGGAAGACCCCGATGGTACCCTGTATGTAGATGGGTCGTGTTTTAAGTTGCCGAATGGTGATGTGACGACTGCGTATGCTGTGGTGACGTTGAGTACGGTTGTGGAGACTGCGAGACTAAATCAGAATTCTGCGCAGGCGGCAGAGCTGATTGCCTTGACTAGAGCGTGCGTGTTGTCGAAAGGGAAACAGGTGAATGTGTTTACGGACAGCCAGTATGCATTTGGTGTTGCTCATAGCTTCGGACGTTTGTGGAGAGAGAGAGGTTTTATGACGTCGCATGGTACAAAGATTCAGCATGGACAGCTTGTGAATGATCTTTTGGATGCACTTACATTGCCTGAACAGGTGGCGATTATTAAATGTAGTGCACACCGTAAGGTGACGGATGATGTTGGTCGTGGTAATGCGTTCGCTGATGAGATCGCTAAAGAGACTGCCAGGAACCTTAGCACTAAAATGTATGTGACGAGTTCGGTAAGGTGGCCTGCAGAAACTGGTATGTGTGAGGACACTATTGAGAGTGTGAAAGCGATTCAGAACAAGGCCACTGAGTCTGAAAAGACAAAGTGGAAAGAGAGTACGGGAAAATTGGATGCGAATGGCTGTTGGATCGATTTGTCGGAGAATAAGAGGTGGATGTTGCCCGATGCGTATGTGCTAGCTGTTGTGACGATGGCACACGGCTTGGCACATATTAGTGCAAAAGGTATCTGCAAGTTGTTGTCTCCTGTATGGAAGAATGATGGTATTACTAAGTGTGCTGAGAGATTGGTTAAGAATTGTATGATATGTATGATGTACAATCCTGGTAAGGGAACTCCTACACCTCCTGGCCATTTTGCCCCTCCTTCATGTCCCTTTGAGGTGATTCAGCTGGACTTCATCCATATGGAGCGATGCAATAACTTAAAGTACGTTTTAGTTGTGGTTTGCGCATTCTCCCGATGGATTGAAGCCTACCCTCTTAAAGACAACACTGCCCTGTCCACTGCAAAAATCCTGCTAAAGGAATAATTTCCTGGGTATGGAATGCCATGGATTGTATGGTCCGATAACGGAAGTGAGTTTGTGGGGAGTGTGATGAAGAATGTGTGTAAGGGCCTTGGAATTCCACAGAAATTCCACAGCGCCAATCATCCCCAGTCAGCAGGTTTGGTTGAAGGGTATAATGGCACCCTTAAATTGAAACTAGCAAAGATTCAGGGTACGACTGGTCTCTCGTGGCCTGATGCTTTGCCCTTAGCTCTTCTGTCAACCAGGGCGACTGTACACTCCCGAGTAGGGCTCAGTCCCTATGAGATTGTGTTCGGCCACCCTGCCAATGTTTGGGGGTCCCTAGACCCAGTGTGTTCTCTGATCTTGAGTACCCAATGTTGATCGATTATCTTCATGATCTGACTGCTAAACTGAGGTTAATTCACCAACAGGTCTTTGAAGCACTGCCGACGCAGACGGAGGGTCCAGGCCACCAGCTCCAGCCCGGAGATTGGGTGGTGACGAGGAATTTTGGCCGAAAACGCAACCTTGAGCCTCGTTTCACCGGACCCTACCAGGTCCTCCTTGCCACGAGGACTGCTGTTCGTTTGGAGGGGCGTAAGAATTGGGTGCACGCCACCCATACCAAAAGGGTACCTATACCTCTACCAGCGGACTCGTGGGTGAGGAAGGGCATCGCCTCGTCTGAAGTTGAAACTGTACTAAACTTTGTTCCATTCAGCGACGCTCAGCCTGTCGGAGATACCTCAGTGCAGCAGAACAATATTGTTGAACATTTGTCATCACAGAACTCAAGATCTGAACAATTGGCTGGCCAACAGAACTCTGTGTCATCATCGGACCAACTGTTTGACGAACAGACTCGTCCTGGGAGAAGCCGATATTTTCTTTGCTCCAACACCAGAGACTAATAAACAAATATCTTTGCTTTCTCCCCTGACATCCACGTTACCCCATTGCCACTATCCAGTCTGAACACACTCGCATAGTTGTGATTTTGTAAATTTTGAGTCCTTTTCCACGTATGTGTTTTTGTTTCCACAGCTAGGAGATTTTGTATATATATATATATATTGTTGATTAAAAATACCTTACATCCGGGTAGACCGTAGGGCCGTGCGGGTACTTCCTTCTGGTTAGTAGGTCTTGACACTAGGTCAGAGACCATCGATTCCTAGGAACTCCTGGGGATTGACTACTGCTACGCAGAATGAAGTGCGTCAAGAACGTTGCGGACGGTTTTAGAGGATGGCTTTCTCGAAGCTGTCGGAATTGGAAAAAGCTCAAACCCAAAGATTCGAACTGCGTAGAATTGCACATACAAAATGCTTCATGTTTCAGGTGTTCCTTCTATTCTTAACTGTTTCTTCGTTATTGGTGGGTGGGGTGTTTTACATGATACAGTCAGTGTTGCCTTCTGCCTCACCTACCCCTTCTTCTGAACTTAAACATACCTCCACTGTCTCTCCTCATTCCTTTCACATCTTACCTCAACACGAGCAGGTTAGACGTGCGGAATTCATGAACAATTCCTTCGTTCAGCTCCTTCATCAGCATCAGTTGGTGATGAACACTACCAATTGTTGGGTGTGTGGGTTAATGCCACATACCACCGATAAGGGAATTCTGTACTTGGTCCTTCCTTACAGTTCCCAGGGTTCAGCTCGAGCATTCCAAACAATGTTTCGAAGCGCACTAGATTCTTACCCAAACCGAGAGCCACGTTCTCCACACTTTGGTCCCGGTCCGTACCATAAGCCTTTGGCAATAGCGATTGCTGATTTAGATAGGGTTATCTATGAACCATCGCTCATCCCAGAGGAAGAGGTGCGAGCCTATAGGGATCTGAGTGAGGTTGAGTATAGTGCGCTCGTGGGCGAAAGACAGCTCAAAAGTTCATCTCCAATATGGATCGTACCCCACCTTGGTAATTTCTGTCTAAAAGGTCGTGGCCGAAGCCCGAGAGCTCACCTTGGGGAGAGTGCTTGCTCCGAGACGTATGTTTTACCAATGCTCTCTTCCCCTGTTCTCCTGACTGCCAAGGGTACGTACTTTGTCTGTTACGACCGTGCATATACATGGTTGCCCCTTGACTTTGCGGGCACCTGTTATATTGCAAACTTGTTGCCAACGACTTTTACAGTCGCCTCCGATTATCACAAGACCAGAGTTGTGAGGGGCGTGATTAGCAAAGAGGACACTGCCGGTCAAGAGGCAGGAGACTTTTTCAAGGGTTTCTTGCCGTTTTGGGGGGCCTATGATCAATAGTAGGAACCTGAGACAGTTGACTCGAGTGGTGGAATCGACAGCTAACATCACTGCCAGTGCCCTTGGCAATATCACAGCAGAGCTTCGGGCGGATAGGCTTATGACGTTACAAATCGTATGGTTTCAGACGTTGTCTTAGCTGATCGAGGTGGAGTATGTAAGGTGATCCATTCGAGTTGTTGTATATTCATTCCAGACAACGCTCCGACTGTCTATCAAGCCATCTCGAAGTTGCATAAAATCTCTGAGTCCATACACGTGGACGTAGGGGATTGTACGCTACTCGGGTGGTTTTGGGGCCTAATGTCGACTTGGGGTTGGAAGATTCTGATGATCATTGGGGTTGTTGTAGCATTCCTGTTCACGTGTTGTCTTTGTGTGCAGTGTGGTCCTGCCTTATGTGGCCTCTGTGCTACGACGTGTATAAGGCGGACGCCTGTCGCCAAAGGAACTCTGATGGATAGACTTATGTTGCAACAGCATCTGGATGGTCTGATGAATATCGAGATCGATTTGGATTCCGACTAGTGCTTGCCTACATGAGGGCAAAAGGAGCGTCTGAGGTTCCATGACAAATTGTAAGTGGTGTTTTCGACTCGCACAAATATGGTCGAGACTGGTATCTATGAACCGCAAATGACGAGTTTAATGGGTATACGCGTTTTCGCTGCGCTAGCCTAAACCGTTCGTTTGTTTCATGGGTTTCTTCATCTGAAACCATGGGTTCCATCTTAGATACGGCATCCATTTTGTCTCTTGCCCTCAAGTAGCCAGCGAACGGACACTGTCCGGTTCGCGACCCTGGGATTCCCAAGCTCTTGCGGAAGACACGTGTTCCTTTGAAGGTGTCTTTATGATGAGGGGGATGACACTGTAAGGCAGATGGCCCCGCTCGAGGCTCATCTTGCCGTGCCGGTCTATTGTCTTAGTTGTGCATTCATTAGGCACGATCTCTTTGATGCCTGCAACTCGTGTTTTATGATACCACCCCTTTTACACCCTTTTCGATCTGTTCACTGTCCTCGTTTTCCTCTGAATCTGTTTCTGTCTCTTCCTTGATTCGTTTACTGCCGAATGGAATGTAGTAATGGTGGGAAGATGTACTTTTACAGTTGGGAACTGCCAAATGCTACTGTAATTATGTTCTGGGCCCTGAATACATGAAAGCGACCCCCTATGACCTTTACGATGGGAACCAGGTTGTAATCCTTTGTGCTCCATGCTATCCTATGTCCAAAAACTGTATAAGAAGAGCGATCCACAGATACAATTTGAAGCAGACTCCTCGAACTTGCACATGTTGTATTTCCTGTGACTTCTGTGTTCCCTGCAGTAATAAACCTCGAATCTTTGACGCCGAAGGAAGTGTCCCGTGTCTCTGTCATTTGTACGCCGAAACAGGTTACCCACAAAGGTTTTAGGTGTTATCCCTGGCACCGCTGGGTCTTAGGAAAACCCAGTCCTTCACCCCAGAGCATTGCTGGAGCTGTGCCATCGTTGCGACGCAACTCCAGCAGTAAAGCTTTGGTGGCGTTTTGGGCCCATGGTGCGCCGCATTGCAAATACGGCGCACCATGTTTGGTGGTGGTAGTGGGCCGCACAATTAATGGCGCATCCCTGCTACTTTGCAGGGATGCAACGGTAATTGCAATTCTGCCCCTTAGGGGCATACTTCGCCAGATCAAATGCGTCACGCAAAACTACCCTTGCGACACGGCAGATGCGCCTCATTTACAATGCGGCGCGCCCTGGCGCAAGGGTAGGCACTTGCGTGACGCATCTCGTCACGTAAGAGCGGCGCATCGCTGGAGTCACGTCGCCAACGCAATGCAACTCCAGTAATGCTCAGGGCCACCCAATACTTAACATGCTGTGTCAGTCCTTACGCCTGCTTCAAGCAGGCATAAGGAATTGAATTGAATTAGCAGCGTCGCAGAAGTGCCTGCGTTAAATCTTGTAGATTTCATGCAGGCACTTTTGCGAGGCGCACAGCCGCCGGACCGTGCCCACCCTGCGTACTAGGAACGCACCCATTGTGATGCAGGCCCATGGCTTTATAACGTGACGCATCTCCCTAGATGCGTCACGCTGTAAATGACTCGCAGGGATGCGCCACGTTTACGTCGCTGTTGCGTCACGCAAGGCAACGTAAACGTGGCGCTAGGGGCTTGTAAATGTAATCTGCCCCCTAGTGTCTAGCATTACGCAGTTCTGTAAAGTACACTCATACATAATAGTTACTCAGGCCAATGAGACCACAAAATAGAAAACAAATAAGCATAGTAGCAACGCCACTGAGAAGGAGAGCAGTGCACCTGAAATGCACAGAAGATTTTGAAATATAATTTAACTACAATGTAATCGTCATCAGCGGCATTATTGGCTTGCTCCATGTAAAAAAAAAATATTTGCAATACAACAACACAGAGCAGGAGAAAACATAGTAGTGAGTGATATAGCTACTACTACTCACCAAGCCCGGGGATCTCCAAGCCGAGCTGGTCCAGCAGGTCGCGCTCCCGGTCCAGGAGGTCCGTCCAGCGGTGGGTGACCTGGCTGTAGGTGCGCTGGACCCCGGAGAGTTGGGACATGGCCCAGCACACCTTCTCCCACCGCTTCCGGCGCTCCCGGATGTTGTAGCCGCCGGCCGCGATCCTGCCGCCTCCCGCGATGGTCCTGGGCAGGCGGCGCTGGACGAAGTAGACCAGCGCGCCCACTTCCTCCGGGCTGAAGATCTCCCGTTGCGTCTCCTGCTCCCCCCTCACTCGACCGCATGCTGTCCTGGCACGGGGTCCAGGACTCCTCCTCCCCGCCGCCGCTGCGGCCCTCAAGTGCCTTGGCAGCTTCACGGCGCCTGGCTTCACCATGGTCTGGGCAGGTAAGGTAGGAAGTAGAAAATTAAGAAGGAATAGGATAGGGAAGAAGAAAAGAAAAGAGTTTAAAAAAGTAGTTTAAAAGTAAAGAAAAATAGCAGAAAAGACAAAAATATACAGCTAGGAAAAGAGAGGGATAGATAAGAAGCAAAATCGTTAAAAAAAAACTGAAAACAAGCAAAGGATGGCAAAGATAGCAAGAGGATTAAGCACCATGCCCAGACACAGGAAATGAATGAAAAACAAGATGGCCGCCACCCGTTCACGAGCGCGAAAGTAAGTTCCCACGAGATTTTCCTCGCGATCTCGTGCGAACTTGTACTCGCAATGCACTAACTTCGCGAGATTATACATAGCGGGTGGAAACGGAACTACGTCACGCAAACAAAATGGCCGCGCCCGTACTCGACCTTGGGATAAATTTGCGTGTTGCGCTGCAAGCGGCTCGCGAATACTGCAAAAAAACTCGCGAAACAACAAGCCGCAAAAAATATAAAGCTCATTCGCACGAATTGGTGGCTTCCGCGGTCGGTTTCGCACGACGCCGCGCCTCGCGAATAGCGCGAAAAAACCGAAAAACGATTTTTGCAAAAGAAAAAGCAATGAGCAGGTGCAAAAGGTCAACCTCATCATTTGTAACGATTCCCTGTAGTGCTTCCTGAGGGGGCCCTCCACAATTCGGTTGCCTGCTTGCAACTATTGTGTGACCCTGCTCTGACCTTAACTGTATGCCACAAAGGTCCTGATTTACAGCTAAGGGAGCAGACAAGCAGGTGCCAGGCTGGAACTTCAAATTCAGTGACACATTAATTAGCCCCTAATTCATTATTGTCAGTTGGGGCAGGGCAGGTGTTGTTAATAAACTAAACCCAAATTAATTCATGTCAGTTCAAGCAGGTCAGGTGGGCTTGCTTTTCCCCCCCATCTTCTACAGTGATGATGAACTAGAGGGTGGCATTGATGTAACAGAGGGTGGCATGGGTCAAAGAGAGGGTGGCAGTGGTGAAACAGAGGGTGCTGGGAGGCTGTGATGATGAACCAGACGTAGAAACAACATAGTCGCGACCGTTGCGAGCCGACAAGTAAGTTTGCAATTGCGAACTAGTACCAAATCCTCGCGAACTGGCAGAAACACTTGCGAACACAAAAAAAAATAATCTGCAAATTCGCGGGAATTCGCGGATTTTGCGGATTGCTAATTCACAAATCCGCAAAATTCGCGAACGCCAGATTCGCAAAATTCGCCCATGCTTAGGTGCGGTGAGCTCGGGCCGGCAGCTCAGCTGCTCCGGGGCTGCCGGTCTGGGCAGCTGCTATTTTACTCTGAGGGCCCAATGACTTGGCCCTCCTTCTGGCGGTCTCAGTGAACACTGAGACCGTCCTCAGCACTGTGGAGACTTTACTTCAAATTTGGTGCACACCCTACCCAGGTACTCCTCACCAGCGCCTCAGATTGCAACTCGACTCGCACACTGCGCGTCCGAGACTCGCCTCTTCTCTGGTGCTCACGATGACCCGGCTCTCTTCACTAGGTACTCTGCTTGCACCTCCACACACACCCTGCACGTCCCAGTCTCTCCTCTTCTCCAGGTGCACACGATGTCCAAGCGCTCTTCACCAAAACCCTGGCTGCACCACATCATGCACTCTGCGTGTCTAAGACTCAATTCTTCTTTTGGTGCACACAACGACCAGGCGCTCCTCACCGACACCTTGGCCTGCACCACAACACGCACCCTGCATGTCCGAGTCTCACTTCGCCTCCCTGTGCACACAATGACCATGAGCTTCTCACCAACGCCTTGGCATGCACCATGACATGCACCATGCACGTCCGAGACTCAGCTTACTCCTGCTTGGCCACGATCACAAGGCACAACTTCTGAGGGTCTCAAACTGCAAAAGCACATGCCCACTGCATTGTTTGGGACTTCTCTGAAAACTTTTATGATCCTGTATTTCCAAACAGGGAGCTAGCTCACCTCAGGCCTTTGTGGTTACAAGACACAGCACAAAGCATAGTCTTCTTCAAGTAGGGGGACCCAGCGCCTCCAAGCACAGTCCCAACAGCCTCTTCCTTGGTTAGAACAGCAAACTGCAGACCAGCCCCAATCACAAATCAAGGATTAGTCTTTCCACAGCAGTCTTTTCAGTTGCCCCTTCTTTAGCAGAGGTTCCTCTTGACCACAGAATGGGTCCAAGCCTTTTCAGTCTCAAACCATTGCTGTTTCATTTCAACGTTCAGGGGTTTCAGCTTTCATAGTTATACCCCTTAATGTATTTGAAATTTGTTTGTGCTCAGGGGTCCCTGACCACTCCCTAAATCCGTTCTGGGTGTCTCCCTCGCAGGGTCACCTCTCTCCCTTTGATACTAGGGGTCTGGATCACTCAGCAGGAGATGGGTCAATTGGTTTTAAGCATGGGCGAATTTTGCGAATCTCGCGTTCGCGAATTTTGCGGATTTGCGAACTCGCAATCCGCAAAATCCGCGAATTCTTGCGAATTTGCAGATTTTTTTTTTTTTGTGTTCGCGCGGGTTTCTGCCAGTTCGCGAGGGTTTTTGTACAATTTCGCAAATGCGAACTTACCTGTCGGGTCGCAAGTTTTGCGAACTTGTTGTTTCTACGTGTCCAGCCTGTTTGGGACACTCTTCTTCATCACTGCCACCCTCTGTCACCACTGCCACTCTCTGGTTCACCCATGCCACCCTCTGGCTCACCCATGCCACCCTCTGTTTCATCACAGCACCCTCTGGTTGTCCAGTGTACATTATTGTGGCAAAGCAAAGCACACCTTCCCTGCCTCAAGTGACCTGAATTAATTTGGGGCTGATTAAGTGTCACAGAATATTTTTTTAGCTGGCACCTGCTTCCTTTGTGCTTCCTGATTAGTGATCTTTTGCACTTGCTAAGTGCTTTCATTGTTGCAAAATTAGTTACAACACCTGCCCTGCCCCAACTGACAATAATGAATTAGGGGCTGATTAATGTGTCACTGGATTTGAACTTCCAGCCTGGCTCCTGCTTGTCTCCCTTAGCTGTAATTCAGGACCTTTGTGGCATATGTGTAACTATTATGAGGGTCAGAGCAGGGTCACATAATAGTTGCAAGTAGGCAACTGAACTCTGGAGGGGCCCCTCAGGAAGCACTACAGGAAATGGCTACTAATGATGAGCTTGAGCTTTTGAACCTGGTAAGTAGTTTCAGTTTTGCTAAGATCGTATTTCTGCAATTTAGCGCTTATTCGCGGGGCGCAAACTTGAACTGGGAAGCCGCGAACTCACGCGAACAGTGCGAGCAAGCCATAAAATCCGCTGCTCGCGGATTTGCGGATTTTGCGGGAAATTTGCGAATCTCGCGGATTGCGAATTTACCGAAAATCCACAAAATCCGCGAGCGGAACGGATTTTCCGCCCATACTTAATTGATTTATATCACCAGCCCAGGCCTTTTCACTTCCCGGGCTTCTCCTCCGCCTACTCTCCTGATGCAGGGCAGCCTGTTGCCATCTCAACCCCTCCCTGGGTCAAGACCTCTCCCAGCTCCTCTCACCTTTCAGATCCAGACAGACAATCCACATTTCAGCAGAGACACAGAGAAACGCCTAAAGCACAAAACTCAGCCACTTTCTAAAAGAGTGGTTTCTGAACACACAGTGACAAAACCACCTTCACAGAAAGATGTGTTATGACACTGTGAGTTCATACATACATAAATACATTCACCTCTCCATTATAAACTTACAGGAAACTAGGATAACAAACACAACAACCAGCCTCCTTCATTCTGTCCTATGGGCAGGATGGCCTTTCAGCAGTGTTTTTCACTGTCAGGACATAACACACACTTTAGTATATATCCTATCTTTTACCTACACTGCACCCTGCCCAGGGATTATCCGGGACCTACCACAAGGGTGCCCAATCTGTATGCAAAAGGGAAAGTAAGGCCTGACAAGTGGTTGCACTTGTCAGGACAACATGCTAACTTAGCAAACTGTGCGCGGGCCCTACACTGCGGGCTTGAGTTCCCTTCTCTGCGCGCCTTTGCATTACTAGCCCTGGCACACACAGTGCACATCACTAGGGACTTTACTAGTAAGGCAAACATACCAATTATGGCCAACCAATTACCATTATATTTTACATAGGGTACACTTGTACTTTGACACTGATCAGCAGTGGCAAAGTGCTCAAAGCCTCTAAAAGCAAAGGAGGCAGAGGCAAAAAATCAGGGGTAATCACTACCCCCCAAAAATAATCATAGACATTGATGAAGCTATGATTCAAGCAATTTTAAAAATGTATCTCCTACACAGCCATACAAGGCTATTACTACCACTTTAATCAGAGTATATGGCAACACCTACGAAAATCTATGCTAAGAATAGAATATTTCATCAACAGCCAATTTGCCTTCAAAATAATAAAAGATGATAGCACTAGCTGACGTCCCTGTCACAGAGGTAGTCAGCCATTATAACTTCCTAATAGAAATTCCTTTCTACAGACAAAATTAATACAAACATAGGTGTCGATTATAATGGCGGTGAATCCGCATCCTCCGGGCCGGCGGAACACCGCATTGGAAACACCCACTGCCACATTACGATGGCTGTGGGATCAGCGGTGACGGCAAGTCCGTCAACGGCTGATCCGCGGTGTATGCATGCAAATATGTTGGCGGGGTCTGCAAGACACCGACAGCCATATTAGGATGCAGGCGGAAACATGCTTTTCCACTGCGGCTTTTCCGCTGTGGAAAAGCATGTGGTCTTTTGTGTTTGGGGGCCCGCTGCGGGCCCCCAGGGTTTTGGGGGTGGGGGTACACATGGGGGGGTACCTATGGTACCCCCCTGCTTTGGCATGCACAAGGTGGTAGGCACCACGCGGTGCGTGCCAAGTTGCGCATGCCAAAGGTAAACATGCATATTTTACATTGCGGCGGGTGCTGCTCGAAGCAGCACCCGCCGCAATGTAAAATATACGGGATGTGATTGCCAGGGTGGTGGTCACATCCTAATTGGTATGGAGGGAACGCCGCAGCCCCTGCGGACGGTCCCTCCACCTCGGGGGTGGCGGACGGATGAAGGTCTGTCCGCTAACATAATCGACCCCTTAGTCCAGTAATGATCGATGTAGTAGCCAAAGTGTTGGGTCGAGTGGTCCTTAACCGCCTTACAGATTGGGCTGATGCACACCAAATTATTACCGACACCCAATATGGGTTCAGGGCAGGGAGATCAACAACAGACTAGTGCCTGAACCTCTACCTCTTGGAGGCAAAATATACCTTAGCCAGTAATAAGGCTGTATACCTAGGGTTTATGGACCTCACTGCTGCTTTCGACCATGTTAATAGAGAGAAGCTGTGGGCCCTGATGACCAGATTAGGGGTTGAACAGGACTTGGTTAACATACTGAGAGCACTGCATTGAAACACCTCTGCCAAAGTGCGTTTTAACTTGGAAGGGGGTACCACGGCTCCTTTCCCATGTAACAGTGGGGATAGGCAGGGATGTATTTTAGCTCCTTTTTTGTTTTCCTTATACATCAACAATTTAGACCAGGTACTAGGCAAATTAAAAGTAGATTCCCCCCAAGTAGGTTCCCGCCCTGTCCCGGTGTTGTTGTACGCGGACGACGCAGTGCTTTTAGCCCGCACCCCTAAGGGACTCCAGCGTTTGATAAACGGGTTTGTCAGTTTCATGGACACCTTAGATCTGTCTGCAAACCTGGCTAAGTCCTATGTTATGCTGACAGGAACTAAACCTTGTAAGAAGTTTTCTTACAAGATAGGCACCTATAATCTAGGGCAGGTACAGTCCTTTCCCTAGCTAGGCTTGGTATTTGATGGGTTTTTAAATTTCAAATCTCTAGTGGAAGAGCGGGGCTGAAAAATGGTGGCCTCTACCGGGGCGATAATGAACTATGGACGTAGGTTGGGAAGGTGGTCGCCCGAACAAGTTATGAACCTATATAGTTCAATTTGTTGCTCTAAAGTGGCATATGGGTCAGAAGTTTGGGGCTTTGTAGGCACCCAGCAACTACAGGCAGAGGAGAATAAATACTTTAGAAAGTTACTCAAAACCCCACAAAGCATTCCCGCCTATATTATTCATGAAGAACAAAGAAGGGGCATACATTCAGGACCTGATAAAGGTTAGATCTCTTGTAGCCTGGCTGAAGAACTGGACTAACACGAGGCAGACCTAAGTAGACAAATTATTGAAGACTGCTTAAAAAGGGACAAAGGAATGCGTATTCCCTGGCTAAAATATGTGAAGTCCACACTTGAGGGAATTGGTTGTAAGGATCTTTTTACCAACCCCAAGGAAATTATTCCTAAAGATAAACTGAGGGTTAAAGAAAATTCTTGGAATTGGCAGCTTCAGGTAGGGCGGCTGTAGAAGAATGTAAAATCACAATTGGTGCCTATAGAATGCTGAAAACAGAGGAAGGAATGGAACCTTATCTCGCCCTCATGTATAATGCACAGGACAGATTTTTAATCACCCGTTTTAGGCTCAACATTTTACATCATTTACTGGCTGACCCACCAGGTTTTACTTTAACGGTTGAGCAGAAGGGTACCTGCGGCTGCGACAATAGGTCTCCGCAGGATACCCTTCATTTTGTACTTTTATGTTCATTTTATGCTTTACCTAGGCGTAGTTTTTTAGTAGGAATTTTAAAACTGGCAAAGTTCAAACACGCCAATGTCACCTTACTGTTCTTGCAAAGGGCTAATGATCCTTATACTCTGTTTTGTATTATGAATTTTATTAAGGTCTCTGTAAGGTTAAGGAACTCAAGAGGGAGGTGCTGAATGCATTTGTTGGTCAATTGTTTTTAAATATTGGCATATGAACTGTATTTTATTGATTTTAATTGTTTAACATGTACTTTTATGGTATTTTTTAATGGTATATTTAATAAAGAACTATTGATTGATTGATAGTGCAGTAATGGATTATTTCAAAGAAACATAGGTGGGCAGACTGCATTTGTCAGGACACATATACCAAGTTAAATTCCAAATACCATGATGGAATGTCCATGACAGCACTCTGGAACAGGAAGCCAAAACAAACAATACAGTTGAAGGATGGTACAATGCCTTCCAGTCCACACACCGGCCAGAATTACACCTTCATTTTGGGAATGTCTTGAAGCAATACAAAAGGAGCAAAGCTACCAAGAATTGAGAATAGAACAATCTATAAAGCAAATTGGCCCAAACAAACAAACTGGAAAGGGGCGACCACTCGGTCCCCCCGAACGTATGGTTGGGGGCCCGGATCCTCCCGGGAAACCATTTTTGGGCAGGGGGCGTGTCACAGCTGGTATGCCCGAAGCGGCGTAGCCGGGGCGCGCCTTTTTTCCCGCCCAAGAGGGGTTGTCCTAGACACCTACACCGATGGCCACGCCCAGTAGGCGTATCAGCGGAGGGTTCACGCCCTCCCGAAGAGGAATAAAGAGAGCGGGAATCCGAAGAAGCATCCTCTTGTTCCTGTGCTTGGAAGCTGCACCCACTCGTTGCACGTGAGCCCTCGACGGAACAAGGAGCAATTTTGAGAACTTGTAATTCTTGTGTTTCTCTTTCAGCGACTTCGAGGCTAAGGATCCAGGACCGTGTTGATTAACTTGGATCGGATATTCTATAACAATGCCTGGCAAGAAGGCAGGAAAGAAGTCCGGGACTGACCAGATGCTTCGCATGCTGATAAGAGATATGGCGAGCATGAAGAAGCAGATGGCTGCGATAAACAATCCGGGTAAACCAAAGAAGGTAATAGGCCCGGCATTGCCGGGAGTTGCCCCCGAGGGTAGGGGGAAACGGGTCAGGAATAGGGCGGCAAGGGGGGTGGTTCTGATCCCCGAGGTACCCCCGGCGAGCCCTGCCATTCCAGTCGAGGCCCCGGTACCAATCCCGGACGCGGGTCAGCCGATTCCGGTTGTGATTACGCCCGCCGACGAGGAGGACATGCCTCCTGAATTGGCCGCACAGTTGGCCGCATGGCTCGGTAGAAAAACAGGGGGTGCTACGGCACCTGGAGACACGGCCGAAGAGGCCAGGTTACTAATGCAGCAGTTGCGGCAGTCGCGAGATGCCGCAAAGGCGAATCTCCCTCTTGTCCCCCCACAGGTGACCCCGGAAGGATCGGCAGCTGGCGTCGGAAAAACAGCGGGAACGACAACCGAGCTGGGTAAGCAGGCATTGCCAATTGCGGGGGAGGGCTCTTTGCCCTCAAGACGGGAGCGAGTGGTTCAACATATCCCGTTGGCCACGAAAGAATTGATATGGGCTGACAAGTATGTAAATATGTTTTCTCTGCTGACTGACCATCGCGAGATGGAGTATGCTAAGACGCAGAAAGATTTGTGGCACCCGAGTGTCTGGCGAGCCAAGATGGCGGGATTCAGGGTGGATGAGACAATCACAAATTGGGCCAAGGCCTTTGCGATGTTTACTGCAATTATTGGGGAACGTAAGCCCGAGGTTTTGCCTGAATTGTCTTGCTATCAGGCACGAATAATGGATTTCTATGAAACGTATGAGGGGAATGCATGGATGGGTTACGATATGAAATTCCGTAAGGCCAAAGAGTACGATTCATCTCTGACGTGGGATTGTATCGACTCGATTTCTTGGCAGAAGCAGCTCCTGCCGGGCGCGACGAAGATGTCCTCGCCAGGCGGGAATGGGTCGGGGTTTTCCCGCCAACAGCCCGCGGTGCCCTTTCAAGCGGGCGCCGGTGGCGACCACCAAGCAAAGACTGGTGGGAATGGGGGAAAGAAAGGGGTCTGTTGGAGCTTTAACAGGGGCAATTGCAGCAGGCCACAAGGGACATGTAAGTTCAGACATGCGTGTGCAGGTTGCGGGAATTCCTCGCACCCCGAGAGTTCATGCAGATCCAGGAATAGTGGGTCGGGTAGAGGTGGGTCCAAACAGGACTGAGGGGGACCACTGTGTACCGCTACCTACCCCTGTTGATATCATGGCAATGATCCCCTGGCTAAACGAATACCCTGATCATGTCTCGGCTGGGGTGTTGAGGAATGGATTCTTATATGGTTTCCACATCCCGGCGGGGGATTTTCGTGGGGAGCCACTTTGTAGAAACCAACTGTCGGCTCAGCATAATCCAGCGGTGGTGGAGAGGAAGATTTCAAAAGAGGTTGCCCTTGGCCGGGTTGCTGGCCCATATAGGCACCCGCCAGTACCTGATTTCATCTGTTCCCCGTTAGGAGTGGTTCCCAAGAAAGACCCGGGGGAATTTAGGCTGATCCACAACTTGTCGGCTCCGAGGGGTCTCTCGGTGAACGATGCGATTGACCCGGGAGTTTGTTCGGTGCGGTAAGCATCCTTCGATGATGCCGTCACCATGTTGAATCGCCTGGGGCCCGGAGCGCTGATGGCAAAGTCAGATATCGAGTCGGCGTTCCGGTTGCTCCCGGTATACCCACAGGATCAGCGTCTGTTAGGCTTTGTGTTCCAAGGACGTTACTACATGGATAGATGTATGCCAATGGGTTGCTCCATCTCTTGTGCTTATTTTGAGAAATTCAGCTGTTTTTTGGAATGGGCATTCACCGAAGCCACTGGGCATAGTCATGTTATGCATTACTTAGATGATTTTCTGTCCTTGGGGGCAGCCGGCGACACAAAATGTGCGCAGGCACTACAGGAGTTTTGCATCCTCATGAAGGAATTCGGAGTGCCATTGGCACCAGGTAAGACGGTGGGACCATCTACTTCACTGGAGTTTCTGGGAATTGAACTCGATTCTGTGGAGGGATGTTTCCGTTTGCCAGTAGAAAAAATAGCGAAATTCAGGGCTTCCCTGGATCTGTGCCTTAGTAAGGAGAAAGTTACCCTCCATCAGTTACAACAAGCAGTGGGTCAGCTTAACTTTGGCCTAAGAGTGATACCAATGGCTCGCCCCTTTTCCCGCTCTATTGCACAAGCTATGGTCGGTCTCAAGGAAGGACACCACCGCACGAGACTGTCTACGGAGGTTCGCCAGGACATGCGCATATGGTTGGCATTTCTGGCGGACTTCAACGGTCGAGTGGTATGGAACAAGCCACCTGCGTCTTCGGACGAGCTAGGTTTGTGGACCGACTCGGCGGGGAGCGTGGGATTTGGCGCAATCTTTGGTAATCGGTGGTCGGCGCAAACATGGCCGACGTGGTGGCACACCAGCGGTCTCACAAATAACATTGGGTTCCTCGAGCTATTCCCCATTTTTGTGGCTCTGATGGCATGGCCGGATGAGTTCAGAGATTGCTGAGTGGTATTTTGGTCCGACAATATGACTGTTGTTGAATGTATAAATAACCAGGCAGCACGCTGCAAGTGGATATTGAGATTGTTGAAGGAAAGTGTACTACTTTGCATGAGACTGAATGTGCAATTCAGGGCGAAACATGTGCCGGGTGTACTGAATCAGGCTGCTGATGCACTGTCTCGTTCACATATGCAGGCTTTCAGGGGTTATCTACCTTCTGCGGACCTAGCGGCGGCACCATTTCCCGAAGCACTCTGGCTACTCGGTGCCCCGGATTACAAGACCTCGTGGCAGCAAGCTTAGCCCCCAGGACGAGGAAGGCATACGAAGGAGCGTTTCGTTCCTATTGTGCATTGTTGGGTCCGGCAGGGGAGGAGAAATGGGGTCAGGAGGATTGCTTCCTAAAGTTTCTGGTAGCATTACACAGGGAAGGCCGATCAGTAACAATGGCCAATAGGCACCGGGCTGCCATTTCATTCATGGCGCAGGCGCATGGCATCAAGGACCCGACATCGTCCTTTTTGGTAAAGAAAACCCTTCGTGGCTGGCAACGCCTGGAAGGTCGTAGAGTAGATGAGAGGCGCCCGATTGGGTTAGAAAGGTTGTCCCTGCTCATGTCGATACTACCCACGACATGTTCCTCCCATTTCGAAGCAGTACTGTTCCGGGCCGCTTTCGCATTAGCGTTCCATGGGGCTATGCAGGTGAGCGAACTGGTCGCAAAGAATAAGAAAGATGTAGAGGGAGGTCTGTGTCGGGACCACATCCTGATTAGGGGTGATTCTATGGTAGTCACGATAGCTAAGTCCAAGACTGACCAGAGAGCTATGGGAGACAGTGTTGTTGTTCAGCGCATGCGAGGGTCCCCCATGTGCCCGGTAAAGTGCGTTGAGGAATATTTGGCGCGAAGGGCGGATACATGGGGGGGGAGCCTGCTGAGACACATTGATGCCACCCCACTGACGAGGTTTCAGTTTCAGAGGGTGCTAACAATGGCAATCGCAGCGGCGGGCTTGGACCCGTGCGATTTTGGGACCCACTCCTTTAGGATAGGGGCTGCTACTGAGGCTATAGCCAGGGGTCAGAGTGTTGAAGAGGTGAAACAGTTGGGACGATGGTCCTCGAATTGTTTTAAAAGGTATGTGCGATTGCACATGTTGTGAAGTCAAGTTACATGCACTCACGCTTCTTGTCTTCTGTTTAATTTACAGTTTCGCGAGCATGTTATGCGGGGCGGAATTTGCAGTCGACCTGGCACCAGGGGACCAGCGGTCAGAGATCACCGGCTGAGGAGAGAGTGGTGTGGGTCGTGGGCCACTCCTACGTGAGGCGGGCCAGGGACGTATTCAAAGCAGGTGACGCGACTCGCGCAGCTGGGGAATACGGGTACAGAGTGACCTTCCACGGAAGGGGCGGGCTCTGTATTGTCCAGTTTGAATCTTTTGTCGAGGAACTCTTAGGGCGGCAGAGGTCACCGCCATCTGTAATCATAGTACACCTGGGGGGCAATGACATGGTGACACTCGGTAGGCGAGTACTACTCGAGCGAGTTTTGTCTACCGTTAGCTGGCTGGCGAGGAGGATCCCGGGGTGCACGATAGCATGGTCCCACATGTTTCCGAGGAAGGTGTGGCGGGGGGGCATCTCGGTGTCAGCACTGAACCATTCGGTGAAAAAGGTCAACAACAAAATTGGTAGGTTGTTTCGCTCGGCGCAGCTGCACAGTATTCCGCATGGGTGTATTCGGGGGGATCACATGTATCTCCATGATGGGGTTCACTTGTCCCGGGAGGGGAATGTCTTACTCATAGGAGACTTCATAGCATGGCTAAGGGGTCTAAGAAAACATGACCTTTAGGAGGAGTTTGTGGGGGGGCAGGATAGCCGGTCAACTATCCGGCCTGTGGCGGTAAGGTCATGATCGGTGAGCAGTAATTTCAAGGTCCCTAGAGGGGGGCGCCACCCACTATGGATGGGAGCGCCCGGGGGGAGGCGGCCATTGGCCCCTCCCACGGGGAGGCGGCACCCACTAAGTATGGGTCGCCTAGGGGAAGACGGCCATAGGCCCCTTCCAGGGGAGGAGGCGGCTATATGCCCCTCCTACGAATTTCCCGGGTCCCGGATATCGCGACGGCGGATGTGATAGACAGTGTGGGGTGGGAGGGGGAGTCCACGCTGCCTTCTTACAGACACCTCACACGGGTCCTCGGACGACCTTTAAGATGGCGTCGAGTTAAAATGGGGGGCCCCCAACAAGACAAGGGAAATTGGAGTTGGCACAGAGGGTACAGTCCTCTGCGCGGCCGCCACTCACACCGTGAGGGCGAGAGTTTTGGTAGTAGGGATCTGACACCGGTTGCGACCTTGCCGTTGGCCCGTAATGCTAGGATGTACAATTTTAATTTAGAAAGTATGCATTTGCAGGATGTTAGACTCGGCTAGGAAAACCTTTGTACTAGAGATTTGTTAAGGTAAGCCAATGAACATGTCTTCATCGAAATGTAATAAATGAAAATTGTACATGATATGAAACTTATTTTAATGTTTTAATTTTGTTTCATATTTTAATAAATACGGCCGGGAGGGTAACTCCCTCCCGCCTTCCAAAAGTTCAGAACTGCGTCCGTCTTCCCATCCTTGGGGATTGTGTTGGGAGGGGGTGACAGGCATCCCGGCCATATGGAAAGGGGCGACCACTCGGTCCCCCCGAACGTATGGTTGGGGGCCCGGATCCTCCCGGGATACCATTTTTGGGCGGGGGGCGTGTCACGGCTGGTATGCCCGAAGCGACGTAGCCGGGGCGCGCCTTTTTTCCCGCCCAAGAGGGGTTGTCCTAGACACCTACACCGATGGCCACGCCCAGTAGGCGTATTAGCGGAGGGTTCACGCCCTCCCGAAGAGGAATAAAGAGAGCGGGAATCCAAAGAAGCATCCTCTTGTTCCTGTGCTTGGAAGCTGCACCCACTCGTTGCACGTGAGCCCTCGACGGAACAAGGAGCAATTTTGACCCACCCACCAGCCCCTTATGGCAATGTTAGTTCTGCAATAAAGTAGTTTTCTCTGATAACATTTTCTTCCCTTTTGTTTAGCGGTATATGGTGGTTTAGTTTGATGATACGATTAATGTCTGTAGGTACTCTTTTCTTGTAGTATAGACAAATATTGCGAATAAACAGGATGTGTTTTTCTCCTTTCGTAGGTAATAAATGTATTTATTTTTTGGTCGGGCGGTAAGGTCATGAACGGTGAGCAGTAATTTCAAGGTCCCTAGAGGGGGGCGCCACCCACTATGGATGGGAGCGCCCGGGGGGAGGCGGCCATTGGCCCCTCCCACGGGGAGGCGGCACCCACTAAGTATGGGTCGCCTAGGGGAAGACGGCCATAGGCCCCTTCCAGGGGAGGAGGCGGCTATATGCCCCTCCTACGAATTTCCCGGGGCCCGGATATCCGCGACGGCGGATGTGATAGACAGTGTGGGGTGGGAGGGGGAGTCCACGCTGCCTTCTTACAGACACCTCACACGGGTCCTCGGATGACCTTTAAGATGGCGTCGAGTTAAAATGGGGGGCCCCCAACAAGACAAGGGAAATTGGAGTTGGCACAGAGGGTACAGTCCTCTGCGCGGCCGCCACTCACACCGTGAGGGCGAGAGTTTTGGTAGTAGGGATCTGACACCGGTTGCGACCTTGCCGTTGGCCCGTAATGCTAGGATGTACAATTTTAATTTAGAAAATATGCATTTGCAGGATGTTAGACTCGGCTAGGAAAACCTTTGTACTAGAGATTTGTTAAGGTTAGCCAATGAACATGTCTTCATCGAAATGTAATAAATGAAAATTGTACATGATATGAAACTTATTTTAATGTTTTAATTTTGTTTCATATTTTAATAAATACGGCCGGGAGGTTAACTCCCTCCCGCCTTCCAAAAGTTCAGAACTGCGTCCGTCTTCCCATCCTTGGGGATTGTGTTGGGAGGGGGTGGCAGGCATCCCGGCCATATGAAAAAATGTATGACATGCTACAATGCAAAGTCTGAATCTTTGTTAATAATATCGCACTGGACTAATTAGAAGTAATAGCCAAATCCATCCTTTAGAACACATATAGACCTACCAAAGCCCCACAAACTTAAACAAACTACAAACTAAAATAACATTTTTTATAATAGTTATACGAATAAGTTATTGCATCAGTGAAATAATTATATAAAATCAAAACACAGCACTGATGTTATAAAAATATGCATATTAATAATTACATCAAACATTTACTAAGCAAATAATAAAACTAAAAACAAAGGCAAACCACCACATAAAATAAATACAATACATAATACAAAGAATTCCACATAATAAAAATGTAAACACAACATAAACACTATATAACATTTCCCACATGCAACAAAAAATCAGCATAAAACTTGCCATTTTGTAACTGTAGATCTTTCTCCACCTGCACATAACTAATAATAATAATCAAATAAATAAAGAAGAAAACAAGTCCAAAAAACCTAAAAAAATCAAAAATATGAACAATTCATTTGAAATCCCTCAAACTCATCCAAAGTATTTATGTTCCATAAAAACAAGAAAAAGTGTGTTAAAAAGAATCACTCCAGGAAACTCCAAATAAAAAGATTTTGTTTATAGTAAACGAAAATGTGATTTTCTTTAACAAAAAAACGTAAACTCCAATTTTCCATTCAATTCGTTCATAGATAAAAACTCTTAAGTAAACATTAAACACTCACCTTGCTACTACATTAAATTCCCAAATATACACATACAAGGCACTTAATCATCAAACATAAGTAACACTGCATAATGTAACAGAAGGCAATCATATATTAGTTGAACAATGAAAAATATTGCATACAACCAAATAGTCCAACACACTAATAAAAACATTCATGATTCTCACTACAATCTAAACTAACTCATAGATGGTGTTGGACACTAAAGAGGTAAAATTTACAATTCTCATTCCAATCTAATCCAACTCATTAAATGTGTGGACATTAAAGGGGTGACATTTACTATTCCTACTCCAATCTAACCCTGCTGGGAAGGTGTTTACTCTAAAGGGGTGACATTTTCTATTTTCACTTCAAGCTAACCATATTGGGGAAGGTGTTGGGCACTAAAGGGGTGCTATTTACTGAACCCCCACAAGTCTGTCCACAGACTGCCAGACTCGTGGGGGGTGCAGCGGTGGTGGCCTTCTTACTGCCTAATTATGACTCAGGAGGTCGGACAATCATTGTACCACCTCAACTGTCAGGGATCAGAGATCCCTGATGGTGATTCAGTGGTCTTGAGGCGGCAATATGCTTGGCGGGACTGCCATGGTTTGTCCTACATGAAAAACATGGTGGAGTGGAAACAAGTGGGGCCCTACAGGGCCCCATGTTGCCTCTGGGCCATGGGTGCATGCAGGGGGGCACAAGTTGTGCCTCACCTGTGTACATGCACCCCAGTACCGGCATGGTATGGACTGCACCAGTCCATGCCGTGCAGGTACTGCCTTTGACATTCCTTTTGCAGTGCCTATTTCATATCAAGAGTCCCCCGGGATACAGACGAATCATGGAAAGGACCGTTTTCATTTGTGCATAAAAGGAAAAGGGCATTTTAATAATAGGTGAGTTTAAATCGGTCCCTTGGCCTCAGCAATGAGAGAACAAGCGATTAGGAAAGTCATTTATGAAAATATTCCTCTTTCCATTTATATTTTGGCAAAAGCCACATGGATGTTTTAACTGTCACTGAGTGATTAACCTGTACAAAGTAAACTACCTCCAATCCATGAGGATATGTAGGGCAGTAATAAAATAATCATCGATATTTTTTAAGGTATTGTACATACTGGTATAATCACATACACAAGTAATAACGTGAGTGAGGGACATTCATCATGAAACATACTATCTTTCTTCCTTTTAATAGACAAAATAAACTAAATCTTTAAAACCTTCAGAGACAAAGAACACATTTGGGCCTTCATCCCACAGTATTACTGCCTGTTTTAACGATCAGTACAAATATTCTAAATAATACTTAGTAAGTAAGAATGGAAAGCTTATGAATGATGGGTGCTAAGGAATGATTCATGTTGTCTGGGGTCTGGGCAGACATGTATATAAGCCTTTTCTCAGTTATGTCTTGCACTGAAATGTAATGTATTTTTACTATGTTTTCCTATCCCTATAATGGTATCTAAATAGGTGAGGAGAACAGTTAAGGTTACCCGTATATAGGAAATAAAAAAAATCTTTTTAGATAACAGTAAACTTGATTATTGTTAGGTTTCAAATGTACTTTCTGAAAATGTATGATATTTTGATGCTAGAATGTACAATATACCTGATCTCCCTCTCTGTTTTGATACATATAGATATATTAGTAGCTATTGAGTGGAAAGACCCCATTGGAAAAATCCTGTCCTGAAGAAGGTGGTCCTATATTTATTGAATATTACCACCGAAAGGCGTCAATGCCTGTGCTAATTAAGGAATCCAAAAAAGCAGAGGAATTTTTAGATACAAGGGATATTCCTGTACAAGTGCTTCCTTGTAAATCTATATAGGGCTATTGGATCCATCTGAAGTTAAATTAGACAACTATAACTGCTTCCTTTTTTTTGGGGTTGTATATTATATGCACTGCTTAATGATCGTGTCTCTTTTTTAACATTGTGTTTTTTAATATTGTGTTTTTTTTAAGATTGTGGTTTTTTTTTAACCTTAGGACCACATATAGTGGACTGTATAAAATGTTTAATGTTTTGATTGTATGTAATTTGGAAATCCCCTTTTTTTCCGAAATTTTAAATTCGGAGAAACAAATATTTTTTATATAAATAAAACAGTGTAAGCATTACATTTCAGCGTGTAGAAGTATATTTGGGTTTGTTGCTGGTTCATTGGTAAAGTGGTGTGCAAGACATAATACATTAGTGGTAAAGTTGCAAGGATAGTGTGAAGCCATGTTAATTCTCCTACTGGGATTTCTCTTTTTGGCTTAAGCTATTTCATAGGGAGCGCCATGGGAACGCCAAAGAACCGTCCGCCAGTGACTGAATAAATCATAATCTGGCAGGTGGTGCGCACTCGGGTTTACCAGTGTGGTGATGGGGAGGCTTTGCTCTGCCAAACTCATAATCAGGTCTTAAATGGGTAACATTTGCAATTTTCACTCCAATCTTAACCAACTTAAGGAATCTATTAAAAAATACAATTTGTTTTTATCCAAATCAAAATATACCCTTTTGGTTAAAATATTATATAAAAACAGTACAATACACTATTATTAGGAACAATTATCAAACTGTAGGGAATATTTAAAAAATATGAATAAAATAATATATATTTTTTATTTAATAATACATTTTAGACATTTGTCTATATTATTATCCATCATTCACAAACTTAAATGTTTACATGAAATATTATTTTTAATTATTTTGCAAACATTATTCTTATTTTTCCCTAATTTTAAATGATTTATACAACTATCTTAATATAATACTTTATACAATATTTCTATTTCTTATTTCTTTTTAGTTTTAAATGTTTTTATTTTTTATAAAATACATTAAAATATATCTTATTCCACATAATATATAAATATGAATACAAAAGTCATAAAATAAATTTTACCCAAAAAACGAATTTGCATATTTCATTCAGTCATTAAAATCTTTTTTTAGGCCACCACAGTAGTCATAAAAGTACAGCAGCTAAAAATATAACCTAAATGCCATCTCACAAAGCCCAAAAGAAAGCTTGTGAGTAGCATTCTGTCCCAGGAGGAGTCTGTCCACTCCAGATATGGTACCATGCCTGGTGTGTCAAGTATAAAAATATATCCATTGACAGTAGCTTTAAATGCCTCATTCTCCTCTCTCAGATTGTGCTGTTTCGTTTTAAACAAGGTTTTAACATGGCCCTTATAATTTTTTGACAGAGTTTACGACATATAATAACGCTACCGCTCCCCCAACTCCGTAAGGGCAGATTTGACATAACTAATCCAGGGAATTTGCAAACGTCTGTCACAAAATAAGCAGTTCTGATCCATTTCTCTGCTAAAAGCAGCAAGTGGATTTCTCGAAATCGAGCATGATAATAGAAGACGAGCCAGTTTACTAGAGTCCTCCATGTAATCCAATCCTAGGTCCTGGTGTAGAATAAAGATGAAACAAGTAGGCGGGATGCCAAGGAGTCTCCTTAGCTTTCTGTTTATTACACACTGGAATGTTTTGGGATTAAATTATCCCCAGATGCCTGATCCATAAGTTAAAATGGGGAGAGGCTTTCTCCTATATATTTCCATTAAAGGGGTCACAGGTTTTTTCCCAATATGTTTGGCCAGATTACAAACATACTAACAGAGCCTAAAAATGTCTGGTGGACATAGCCACACAAGGACAACAGTTCCCCTTTGCATCAAAAACTACGCCCAGGTAGGAGAAGTCTTGGGTGAGAGCCACAAGTTGACCTTGTAACTATACTGTGCCTTCAACAGGATTCCAGCCTCTACCTCAGTCCAAAAGGCATGCCAATACCACTCTCCCAACCAGTTCATCAGTGGAATCCAGTAACGATACAGGGCGACAGCATTCTGGAGTTTGGGGGTTACCCTTTTAAACAACTGGAATCATTACAGCTGAGCGCCATGATTATTGCAAACCTGTATTAAAAAGGGCGTTAAAGCAATTGCACAATAGATGGGCCCAGAAATCCGGGGCAGATATGTATAAGCAGAAGGGAACCACATCCGGGCCAGGTGCCATCTTGCACGGACTTTTACTGAATGACTCGCTCACTTCTTCTACAGATAATTCCACTGACAAAGGGAATACCACCTCTTCCTCATCCACCGTAGTTTAATTCGAAGACCCATACATGTGCATATTTATAAAATGAATAACTTAAAAATTAAAAAAATAATATTTATTTTTTTGTCTCCCTACCATTATCCATTATTAACAAAACATTGTGCTACTAAAAATATGTTTCTACAATTAATGAAAATACATCAAAACAATAAATGGAACAAATTATACTGTATCCAACGATATTTTGGCCATCGATATTTTTAACATCAATATTATAAACAACATTGAAAATTATTTTTTATCTATGATATCACTTACATTGATGTATGCAAATTTCCAATTTTCTTGGCACAATATATCTGCACCACAATATTTTTTACCAATAATTAGTTCAAACACCAATAAGGTAGTTAAGAACATTACCATGTTTAATTTAAAGTGGCAATTACAATCTGCATATTTTTGATATTTTTTTTATACTTGAATTTATTTCTTTTTCATGTGTACTATGTAAAGATGTTTGATGTACCCTGTGTACCATTAAACATATCTAATTAAATAATTTATAATGTGCGCTTATATGAATTTAGAAATTCACTGCACCTTAAATTTCTCCTGCAAAAATTGTCCATCATCTCTATTTACTTAATGAATTGTAAGTCACCCCACACCATCCAGACAATAAAAATGTCAAATTATGATCCTTTAATTACGAACTACACAATACGAAGAAAATGTTCTTGGCTTAGTCATTTTAACAGTATTATACAGGATTCATAGCTAGGATTAACTTCACCATTCAAAGTAGGCGGCTGCAGTCAAATATTTTCATATGGACATACTATTTCCAACATAAAATGTGAGAATTGGAGATATTAGCAGACAGTAAGAGCGTACCATATATTACACAGTGGCCAGCCTCTGAAGGTTATTATGAAACTTGCTGTGGCTGTCAGATCTGCATACCAAAAAATCCAGGGACATCAAATCTCAAGCGACTGGAAAAACGACTTTTAAGAACCGGAGATGTAAATTAAAAATTGTAATTGACAGGTGGGAATTTGACTTGTTACTTGGCGACTATGTGGAAGACATTCTATAAGGCTTGTGCTAAAACAAATGACCAAGTTCTAAGACTGTTCTAGAGCCTTAAGATTGGAGGTAATCTGTGACTGTATTATTATTGAACTTGATCGGGGTTTACTGCATGTGCTTTTTTCCAAACTTTTTAAAATCGCTTTTAATATACTTTGGTCAATGTGTTTACATGTAATAAATTGTTTAAAAAATAGGATGCCACTCTGAGGGCTGGCCACGAATGGGGCACTAATGCTGCTAGAAGCACAAATCAAGTTGTCTTGTTGCCTGTAATCACCTCTCCATTCATCTGAAAGGGAACAGAGGGGCGCATATAATGTTCCATTTTAATTTACATCTCACCTGAACCCTATACATGATAATGCAAACTAAGTTAATGTACTTTAGGTATGATTGTATTATCCAAATAACTTCTGTTTCACCACCCATTTTGTCCTTATCTGTTCCATCTAAGAATTTAAGAAATTAAGGTAAAGGTTTGAAGAGTGAATGGGGATAGTTTTACATGTGAAGGGTTAAAGGGAAAGGATTTAAGATTGAAAGGTTTAGAGTAAAAAGTTTCAATGATAGGGCGCCTGTGTGAAGTTTTTTATTGTGAAGGGTTTATGGGTGATGGGATAAGAGGTGAATGGTCAAACGTGGTCGATTTTTGGGGAACCTCTTAGGGCAAAGGTTCAAAGGTGTAGGAGCAAACAGTCAAGGGTTTCAGGGGTAAAGGGATAAGGTTTTATGGGTGTATGATGAAGGGATTAGTATTGAGATTTAGAGGTAAAGGATAGAGTGTTTAGAGGCTAATATTGATGTTTTAAGGGTGAAAGGTTATGGTGTTAATGGAAAAGGATGATGGTCTAAGAGGAGAAGGGGTAACGGTTTAAGGACTGAATTGCTAGATTCTTAGGGTTGAAGGAGTAGGGGACTGATTTTATGTTTGGCAGGCAGAAGGTACTCCATCAGAATGATGGAGGACATTGCCTTAGCAACCCCCAGGGACCTCCATCTCCCAAATCTAGATATGTGTTCTCCCATGGTGTGGAGTTCATTGTATATTTTTTCTTTCTCTCATATCTCTCACTGCTAGGATTTACCTGGTGGTGATGGAGAGCAAAATGCATATATTGCAACCCACTCTAAATAGGATGAAAAATGTTATGTGTTAAATTCGGATGAACCGTATTTCCTCAGGTCATCAGCGGAATATGTTGGCGATGGAGCCGCAGTAGGCTCCTATCTTTGACATACTTAAGGTCCATCCACCTCGAAATTGGGCAGGCAGATCTTTTTGAGTTCATACAGAAAATGTATTAATCAGATAAAAGGTGTCAGTACAATGGAGAAAAACAATACAGAAGAGAAATAATAACAATCAAGTAAAGCAGTGCAACAAAGTAGTCAATAAAATAAACTCCAAAAGAACAAATATGTCATAATAGTCCGAATGCAGCAAATAACAGCAGCAATACATTACAGTAATAAAGGAAGAAAAAGGAACGTATAGGTCAATCAAGGAGATTTAGCGACTTCTTGTTGAATTGGGCACAATTAAAATGAACGTTTAGCACACACATCAAGGTATAAAGTGATAGGAAGCCATAAGTCCAAACGTTTCATTGCCAAATGAATAGGAAATACAAAAGCAGAATCCAGTCTGTGATTATGGCACACATTATACCACCATGCTCTAAAAGAGATGTTTGAAAAATTCTTCCACTTAGCTGTGATCTGTTGGAAAGCAACAGCTATTAATAAATCAACAATCTTAACATTAAGATCCGCATTATCCCAACACAAAGAAAGACTCCCCTAAAAGATATGGGTAAAAGAAAAGGGAATGTGAGTATGAAAAATTTCGTTGATTTGGGACGAATTTTGTTTCCAAAAAGCATGAACAATCTCGCATGAAAATAACATATGAAATAAAGTGGCTTGTGGGGAAGAACAAGACCAGCAAAGGTCTGGAACAGTGGAAAACTGCTTGCTCAAAGTGTGTGGGTAAAGAGCACTCTATTGTATATGAAAAAAAGAGTTTGAGTTATGTTAGCTGCTCTAGATGATTTACGAAGTTTGGTCCATATTTTATCCCACAAAGAGATGGGCCTTGAAATGACAAAATCAGATTCCCATTGTTCTTCCACCTTAGATTTTGGTCTAACGGAGTCTACAACATGGAGGTGTTTGTAAATGACATTGTAAATGACAGATGCTTTGGGAGTGGTACGTAAAAAAGAATGAAGTTGTGAGGTAGGAGTAAGAGGAGGAGGGTGAGCCGGAGATTTTGCGAAATAGGTACAATGTGCCATTACCACCTTATGAAGCAAAAGGTATTTGCGAGCAAAAGATGTAGGCAGGTTGAAAGAACGACTAAGAGTCATGAAGGGTAAGAAATTGGAATTGGAGAAGAGCTGAGAGATCCAAATTAGGCCTCTCTGCCACCAAGATTTCCAATGAAAGGGTTTGTTATTTATTAACAGATATTTATTGTGCCAAACAGTGGAATTGAGAAAATCAGTGAGTGTAGTAGGAGGATCAGGAGTAGAGGATAAAAGCAACCTAGTAGTGAATTTAAGTATAGGGGTAGATAATGTAAGTCGTTTGCTTGAAAAAGACAGGTATTCAGCAAAGGAGAAAGGGAATGACGTTCAAGCATCACCCATAAAGGAGATATGTCATCCGGGTTTCATAACCAGAAAGAAGCCTCTCGAGAAGGAAAGCCTTATGATATGTGGGGAAGTCTGGAAAGTTAACACCCCCTTCTGCCTTGGGACATATTAATTCAAGAGTGGACATTCCAGGTTTCTTACTACTCCAAAGAAAAGTAGAAAGAATTGAGTTGATTTTCCTAAAAAAATTCGCAGGGATGAAAAATGGGAAGTTATAGATCGTATAAAGAACTATGGGAGACAACATCATCTTAATGGTGTCAAGGTGACCCCACCAGGACAAATAAAGGGGATGCCATTTAGTGGTTAAATCTGTACGTTTGTGAATGCATTTATTAAGGCAAAGTGAGACTGTGTCTGCGATTAAGGGGGTAAAATGCAAACCTAAGTATTTAATATGAGAGGGACTCCAGGTAAAATTAGAAGCAACAAAATCAGGTTTAAAGGTGAATTTTGTTAACGGTAAAATTTTTCATTTATCATTGTTCAATTTATAGCCGGAGATCAGAGAGTAATTATGGACCTCCTGGAAGAAAGCAGGTACGGAATCAATAGGGTTGGACATGAAAAGTAAAATGCCATCTGCATATGCAGCAAGTTTGATATGACATTGAGGTGTCTGGAAGCCAGATATGTTTGGATTTTGACAGAGTATAGAAAGGAAGGGTTCTAAAGCTAAATTGAAAAGGAACGGGGAAAGAGGGCAACCTTGACGGACTCCTCTGGCTAAATTAAAAAAGGAAGAAATTAAACCGTTAGTGCAGACTGCAGCCCGATGATTAGAATAAAGGAAGGAGATTAACAAAGTAAATTTAGGGCCAAAGCCAAACCATTTGAGGGTGTAAAAAAGGTATGGCCATTCGACCCTATCAAATGCTTTTTCAGCATCTAATGCGATTGCTGCCAAGGAATGTTGGAGGCGTGAAGATTTGGATAGGAAATTAAATAGAAGTCTGGTGTTGTCAGATATATAACGTCCTTTGACAAAACCAGATTGTTCTGGGCCTAGTAAGTCTGGTAAAAAGGGGTCTAACCTTGCAGCAATTGCCTTAGAAAATATCTTATAGTCTAGGTTAACCAACGGTATGGGTCTATAATTTTTGCAGTGTCTTGTATCTTTCCCTTCCTTAGGTATGAGACATATGTAAGCATCAGAAAAAGTATCAGATTAACTACCCATGGTGACAAATGAGTCTATAAGTAATGTAACTTAGGCAAAAGAAAGTTAGAAAATTGAAGGTAAAATTCAATAGTGAAACCATCTGGTCCGGAAGCCTTGTCTCTTTTGTTATGTTATTTTATGTTATGTTATGTTTATTTTTGTATAGCGCACGGCTACTCAAAAAGAGTGTCCCGGCGCTTTTGAAAAGGAGACCTACCGCACAATAACACAACACATTAAAAAACAGGGAAATGGATACTACGAAAAAAAACAGAAGAAACAGCGGGACACCTACTGGGTAAATAGCCAGGTTTTGAGGCCTTTCCTAAATGCAAGTAGGTTGGTGGCTCCACAGAGTGTGAGCGGCAATGAATTCCACAACTGTGGCACCAGCAGCCCAAAGGAGCGGCCTCCAGTGCGAGCTCTCTTCACTCGCGGTACGACCGACAGGAACAGAGATTCAGACCTCAGAGAGCGAGCCAGATGATAAAAGGCAAGTCTCTTCTGGAGGTATTTTGAGATGTTGGAGGGCTGTAAGTAATTCATGTTGAGAAATATCAGATTCCAAAGAGGTTAAGTCAAGAGGAAAATTGTGAGGTATGCGTATGTCAGAGGAAAAAGTGGACAAGGACTGGGCAGTGGGATGAGTATCGGAAGAATAAAGATTGGCATAAAAACGGGAAAATTCAGTCAAGATGTCATCATCCTTATGTTTGAGAACAGAGTCATTATCAAAAACAGCTTCAATGTTTAACTTATGTTTAACTTTCAGGTAATTAGCCTAAATTTTCCCTGTTTATTTTTGCCCCCATAACATTTTGCACTGGATTTCAACAAATATAAAGAAGCATCTTCAGTGGATTGCTTATTACTAAGCATGGGCGAAATTTGCAAATTCGCGATCCACGAATTTGCGAATTAGCGATCCGCGAAATTAGCGAATTTGTGCGAATTTGCGGATTTTTTTATTTTTGCGTGTTTGCAGGGCGCTTTGCGTGTTCGTGGGGCGCTTTGCGTGTTTGCGGGGTTTTTTTGTGCGAGACCGCGATGCGCCCTCTGGTTCATCACTGCCACCCTCTCGTTTTTTGTGCCCTTCTGCCCTCTGTACCACTTGTTTTTGTGCCTTTCTGCCCTCTGCCCCACTCGTGTTTGTGTCCTTTTGCCCTCTCCCCCAATCGTTTTTGTGCTCTTCTGCCCTCTGCCCAACTCGTTTTTGTGCCCTTCTGCCCTCTGCCCCACTTGTTGTTGTGCCATTCTGCCCTCTGCCCCACTTGTGTTTGTGCCCTTTTGCCCTCTGCCCCACTCGTTTTGTGCCATTCTGCCCTCTGCCCCACTCGTTGTTATGCCCTTCTGCCCTCTGCATTTCCAGGAGACAGCAGCTGTCCATGTAGGTACACGGAGGGGAGCCGCGGGCGTTGAAAGAAACCCCGCGTGAAGTCAACCCACGCTGTCGTTTCCGAAGGGGCACAATCTTGTCCCTTAGGAAGTTCCCTTTTTCTACACACCCCTACCAAAGTGGGTAGCGTGTTGTTAACAGAATTTTTCTGTCTTCTGACACTGTATATATATTTTTCACACTTAGAGCCTCACGGGAGGGTGCGCCTTAGCGCGCACACACCACCGGAGGACTTTTGATATAGGTCCTGAAGAAAGCTGAGCTATAGGCAATAAAAACAGCTGAAACATGTCGACCAAATTTTACCTTTGATCTAGGATTCCGGTTCCTTAATTAAAAACCTGGGAAGTCCGCTCACTCTGTTTTTAACCAATGCGGGCTGGCCATTATTAAAAATGTTTCTAAAGGCACAACCTTGGCATTTTTTAATTGTTAAAACACATTTGCACTATCACAGTTAGTCACCTCCTAATTTGGGCACTGTTGCACCCACCACATCCTGCTCCGCTGTAACCAGGCGTCGTAGCACGCTGGGGAGGCATTCGGTCACCCCAGCGGGGACCCGATGATGAAGCATGTCACCAACTAGTGGTGAGTGAGGGTCCTTCTAAGAATTAAGGTTCTTTCCCTCCACCCACTAGAGGGTGACCAGCAAGTGCCCAGACCTTCTTCTAGTTGAAGATAGTCGCTCGGCTCACTTAGGGACTGTGAGACAGCCCCGCTGTGTACACTACACGCGTGTGAGCATTGATCACGCGTGCGGCACACAGCAGAGCTTTACTTCATAAACCTTCGAACTATCACGTTTGTCACTTTTCATTTGCACCTCAGTCACTCCTTTGTAGTTTACAATACTTCTGCCCTCTGCCCCACTCGTTTTTGTGCCATTCTGCCCTCTGCCCCACTCGTTGCTGTGCCCTTCTGCCCTCTGCCCCACTCTTTGCTTTGCCCTTCTGCCCTCTGCCCCACTTGTTTTTGTGCCATTCTGCCCCCAGCCCCACTTGTTGTTGTGCCCTTCTGCCCTCTACCCCACTCGTTTTTGTGCCCTTCTGCCCTCTGCCCCACTTGTTGTTGTGCCATTCTGCCCTCTGCCCCACTAGTTGTTGTGCCCTTCTGCCCTCTGCCCCACTCGTTGTTGTGCCATTCTGCCCTCTGCCCCACTCGATGTTGTGCCCTTCTGCCCTCTGCCCCACTCGTTGTTGTGCCATTCTGGCCTCTGCCCCACTCGTTGTTGTGCCCTTCTGCCCTCTGCCACAGTCGTTGTTGTGCCCTTCTGCCCTCTGCCCCACTCCTTGCCTTTTATTTTAGAATGGCGCCGGCAAGATGCCAGCGCCATTCTAAAATAGTTACTAAGTTAGCTTCATCAGGAAGCACTAATAGATAAAATAAAGCAGGTGCTCGAGTTGGAGATTAAATTCAGTTAAACTCGAGCACCTGCTTCATTTTATCTATTAGTGCTTCCTGTTGAAGCTAACTTAGTAACTATTTTAGAATGGCGCTGGCAGCTTGCCGGCGCTATTCTAAAATAGTTACAAACACTGAGCTTGAACGTTTGCCCCCCGGATCCGTTCCGCTCGCGGATTTGCGAATTTACGGCAAATTCGCGGGAATTCGCGGATCGCGAATTTGCCGAAAATCCGCAAAATCCGCGAGCGGAACGGATTTTGCACCCATGCTTACTTATTACATTTCATTTTAGCATCAACAAGGGCTGTCAAACTGTCTAGTGAGTGAGAGGTATAGTAGGAGTGCTCCAGTCTCTTAATGTTTTGAAGAAGATCCCCAGTGTATTTGCAAGCAAGTTTCTGTTTCTTAGCCACAAAGCTTATTATGAAATCCCTTGCCGCAGCTTTAAAGGCGTCCCAAATGGTGTGTTTGGGGATATCAGGGGTATCATTAAACTAAAAAAATTTGGTAAAAAAATTGGAGAAGGAAGCGTTACATTTCGGATCCAAGAGAAGGGTATTATTGAAGCGCCACCTTTTGGGCCCCACAGTTTTTGGTAAAATATCAATATTGATCGAGACGGGAGCGTGATCAGATCACAAAATGGGACCAATTTCTGCGTTAGTTAGGGTATGGGAGATGTGGTGAGAAACAAAGATATAGTCAATCCGGGATTGCGAATGGTGAGAGGTTGAGTAAAAATTAAACTCTTTAGTAATCGGATTACATAAACACCAAGCATCAATGAGCTTGTGCTGTAAAATTGCCTGAGCAAAAAGCTTGTGTGGCTTGTTAGGGACAAAAGGAGCCTTGGATTGCTTGTCCAAAAAGGGATCAAGGTATTGCTTACAGTCTCCAGCCATGATGAAATTATCATCCGAGTATCTAGTGATAGAAGAGGCCATCCTATGTCAAAAAGTGGGATCACCTCCTGTGGGAGCGTATACATTAAAGAGGGAGAGTAGAACACCCCTTAAAGAGAGTTTGACACATACCCATCTACCATCGGGATCTGATTCTGTATGAACTAAGGAAAAAGAAAGGGACTGACCTGACCTGACCTGGTTAGTGCCGGTCGCTCCACCCGCCACGCGGCCCACTCTCAGTGTGCCCGGGGTCCATTTGCTGCCGCCGCTGCCCGTTGACTTCTGCCTCACTGTTGCCCCTGATCTCGTTGTGCCTCTGTTTGTATTGGTTTGCCAGTGACTGTGTTGTGCCAGCTCTCGCGTTTCTCTCGCCCTCTGTCTCACTGTGCCAGTGGTTGTGGTGTTTTGCCACTGACTGTGTTGTGCCAGTGTTTGTCCTTCTCTTGTCTCTGTTGTGCCCCTGGTTGCTTCTGTGTGGCCCCACCGCCGTTTTCACTCCAGCTGCACCACCCCGCTCCCTGCCGCTGCTCCCCCGCGGCCCCACCCCCGTCCCCTCCAGCATCACCGCTCCCCTCCCCACTCGCCACCCCGCTCCTACCTCCCAGCTGCTCCTCTCTCGCTCCGCCCCCCACACTCTCCAATTATGGCAGAGTCCGTGCGTGCGCGCAGCAGGTGTGCCAATGGTGCGCCGAAGGCGCTCCAAAGGCAAGCCCGTCTACACCCGTCCGCGCCTGGACCGCGCCCAGCGCCAGACCCCCTGGCCCCCGCAGAAGCCATCCCACCCGCTGGACTTACGACACCGCCACCCTCAAAGCACTCAAAACCGACCGGATCCCCGGCTGCCACCGAGCCACCCTAGGACGCACCCACGGACCCTTCACCTGCCATTCCTGCAAGTTCTACTGCATCTGGACCTGCACCGCACCCACCAAGCCGAGCACCAGCAGCAACCACCTGAAGTGCATCCTGCTCAACACCCGCTCCATCCACAGACATGCCGTGAAATTATGGAACCTTCTCGACACCACATCCTCAGACGTCGCCTTCCTCACAGAAACCTGGATGAACGCCTCCTCAGTGCCATCACCATCCCGGACGGATACAAGTTCACCCAGAGGGACCGCGCCAACCAGACAGGAGGAGGCATCGCCATCGTCCACAAGAACACCATCCGCATCACAACCAACTCCGACGACACCCTCACAGCCGCTGAACATATGCACCAGATTCACTCCGACCCCAAGACCTCATCTACAGACCCCCAGGACCCCGCACTCAATTCAGTGAAGATATCGCAGACTTCATCAGCCCACACTCCCTTTCCTCCTCTGACTACACCCTCCTAGGGGACCTCAACTTCCACCTGGAGAACAACAACGACAACAACACCACCACCCTGCTGGACAACCTCGCCAACCTCGGACTCAAGCAACTGGTGAACACCCCCACCCACTACGCCGGACACACGCTCGACCCAGTCTTCTCCTCCAGCAAGTACATCTCCTTCAGCCACTCCACCGGCCTCCACTGGACAGACCACAGCTGCGTCCACTTCAGCTTCAGAAGGACCACGACTCACCACCACCCGCAACAGGCTCCCCGCAGGAGCTGGAACAAGATAACCACCGACCAGCTCACCACATCACTGAACCAGAACCCGCCCGCCAGATCAACGGACCCCAACCAAGCAGCCAACAACCTCACACAGTGGATCACCAACTGCGCCGACGACCTCGCACCCCTGAAAAACCCTCCCAGCAGGCACGGCAGCAGGAGAGCCTCCTGGTTCAGCGACGACCTCAAAAGCTCCAAGAAGAACTGCCGTACCCTCGAGAAAGCCTGTCAGAAAAACCCGACTATAGACAACATGACCGCCCTCGAGCACGCAACCCGCAAACACCACCAGCTGATCCACACCACCAAGAAGACAGCATTCAAGGATCGACTAGACAACAACACACACAACAGCAAGGAACTCTTCAACATCGTCAAAGAGCTCGCCAACTCCAGCGCCGGAAACAACGACATCACCCCCTCACAAGACCTCTGCGACTCACTCGCCTCGTTCTTCCACAGCAAGATCGCAGACATACACAACAGCTTTGGCGCACAGACCACGCACCGAACCGTCGCACCCCACCACCACCCTCCGCGCCCTGACCCCGGTCAGCACCGAAAACACCATCCACACGATGAACACCATCCACTCAGGATCGCCAACCGACCCATGCCCTCACCACGTCTTCAACAAGGCCGACTCCGTCATTGCACCCCAACTCCGGGACATCATCAACTGCTCCTTCAACACCGCCACCTTCCCGGAGTGCTGGAAGCATGCCGAACTCAGCGCCCTCCTGAATAAACCATCAGCAGACCCCACCGTCCTCAAGAACTACCGCCCCATCTCGCTCCTCCCGTTTCCGGCCAAAGTAATCGAGAAGACCGTCAACAAACAGCTTGCCGCCTTCCTCGAGACGAACGGATCCCTCGACCACTCACAGTCCGAGCCAACCACAGCACCAAGACCGCCCTCATCGCAGCCACTGACGACATCCGAGCCCTGCTCGACAATGAGGAAACAGCGGCCCTCTTCCTCCTTGACCTCTCCGCAGTATTTGACACTGTCTGCCACCGCACCCTAGTGCAACGCCTCAGCAACATCGGAATCCAAGGGAAGTCACTGGAGTGGATCATCTCATTCCTCGCCGGAAGAACCCAGAGAGTCCGCCTCCCCCCGTTCAGATCCAAGGCCACCGAAGTCATCTGCGGCGTACCACAAGGATCATGACTCAGCCCCACCCTCTTCAACGTCTACATTATCCCCCTCGCAGCCAATGCATGCCATCACAACCTCAACATCATCTCCTACACCGACGACACCCAGCTGATCCTCTCCCTCACCTACAACCCAGCCACCGCCAGAACCAACCTACACGAAGGGATGAAAGACGTAGCCGAGTGGATGATGAACAGCCGCCTGAAGCTGAACGCAAACAAGACGGAAGTCCTCATTCTTGGATCATCACCCTCTGCCTGGGACGACTCCTGGTAGCCCCCTGCCCTGGGCAGCGCTCCCAAACCAACAGACCATGCACGCAACCTGGGCTTCATCCTAGACTCCTCACTCTCGATGACCAGACAAGTCAACGCCGTCTCATCATCATGTTTCAACATCCTACGCATGCTCCGAAGGATCTTCCGCTGGATCCCCACCGAAACCAGGAAGACGGTCACCCAGGCACTCATCACCAGCCGGCTGGACTACGGAAACACCCTCTACACCGGAACCACAGCCAAACTGCAGAAAAGACTCCAACGCAACCAGAACTCCTCCGCACGACTCATCCTGGACATCCCCCGACACAGCCATATCTCCGGACACCTGAGAGACCTGCACTGGCTCCCCGTCAGCAAGAGAATCACCTTCCGACTCCTCACCCACGCACGCAAGGCCCTTCACGACCTGGGCCCCAGGTACCTCAACAACCGCCTGACGTTCTACGCCCCCACCCGCCAGCTACGATCGACCAGCCACGCCCTCGCCGCCGTTCCATGCATTCGAAGAGCCACCATGGGAGGAAGATCCTTCTCCTACCTGGCAGCCAAGACTTGGAACTCCCTCCCCATCCACCTCCGTCTTACCCAAGACCACCTCGCCTTCAGGAAGCAACTCAAGACCTGGCTGTTCGCGCAGTCGCGGACCCTTCTCCCCAAGCGCCTTGAGCCCCTCCGGGTGAGTAGCGCGCTATACAAATTTATTGATTGATTGATTGATTGATTGGACTTGCAACATAAAATTACTACACCATTTCGTTTACCATTTCCAGAAGCATAAAAAACCTCACCCGCCCAACCTGTTTTAAGTTTGACAGATTCAACCTGAGACAAATGGGTTTCCTGTAAAAAAGCAAAATCCACGTTCAATTAGGCAAGATGGGTTAAAATTCTTTGTCTGTTAATAGGAGAATGAAGACCTTTAACGTTCCAAGCAACAATCCTGACAGACATCAGACATAACAGAGCACAAACCAATCACAAACAAGGAGACCAAATGGAAAACACATAAAGAAGATGAAAACCGGAATTAAAAAAAATAGATATTGGAGGAATAGTACAAGGAGAGAAAAGAAATATACAAAAGAGCGCACCGCAAGTTGAGAAATAAAGTAAGAAACTTCAAGAAAGAGAAAAGGAAAGATATAGAAGTTGTATAATAAAATGAGAAAAAGTAGAAACCACATCAATAATGTAAAAAGTGAATGACTAATTACAGATAACAATGGATAGGCAACAGGGAAGAAACAAAGAATGACACCTGATAAGAAAAAGAAATGAGGTGAAGAAAAGGAAGGAACGATAACAAACAATGGAAAAATGATGAAGATCAATGAAGGGGAGAACATACCTACAAACTGGGGTAGGTGAATGAAGAGGATCAAGAACAAAACTGGGAACGAAGGGAAGGAGGGGTGGAGCCACATTGAACAGGCATGACCACCTAGGTCAGCGAAATGCACAACCGGGGGGACCACGAAACAAGGTGGTAGGTCTGCGAAAATCATGAGGAAATAAATGCGTTAGAATACCAAACATTAAACAGAGGAAAAAACAACAGAGTCTAAGCCAATAATAACAACAGGAAATAACAATAAAATCTACAGTAATACTGTAATAGGTACAACAATAGAAGAGATAAGCGCCAGGTAGAGAGAGTGCAAGGGAGAAAATAGTAGCAGGAGAAAGAAGTAAAAACAGAAGATTCAAGGAGGAAAAGAGAAAGAGGACTCAGAAAGATCCATAGCAGTTGTTCTGCAGGAATTCAGGAAGCTACGAAGGCGAACTGGATCATCGTAGGTTGTCGTTTTGTTGTTGTATGTGACCTTAAAAAGACACGGATGGAAGAGACCATATCCGACCCCAATGGATCGAAGGTCAGGTCTCATGTCCAGAAAAGCCTTTCGTCGAGTTGCTGTGGCTTTGGCGTAGTCCTGCGCAAAAAATAAGGAAGAGCCAGACCAAGTGAGCCGAGGGGAGGCTCTAGCTGCTGAGAGAACCTTCAAGTGGTCTGTGTACTCTAAAAAATACATGATGACTCCCCTCGGTCTTGAAGTAGGTGAAGAAGATGATGGAGGTCTGCCAAGTCTGCTGGATATTAAGCAAAGTACCTTCTGGCAAATGCAGTGGCTTTGGTAGGGAAGACCCGAAAAAGGTGATTGGGTCATTCCCCTCGCAACCTTCCACTAGGCCGTAGATACGCAGGTTATAGCGCTGATTTCGATTTTCAAGTTCCTCCACCTGTCCCTGAAGGGACGAGACCTGCGAGGATAAGTGCGAAGTTTTGGTGGAAGATTCTTGAAGTGAGGAAACACTCTGCTACACTGCCTTGCCTCCATTTGCGACCAATTGTCTGTAAGCACTTGTAAATTAGCATTGGTATCTTCCATGAATGGACGAAGAGCCCTAATCTCCTCTAATAAAAGTTTCACAATAACCGAGGATAATGGCTTAGGCGGAGAGGGAGGGTCTTTTTTTAATCGTTTAGAAGTATCTTTTCCTGAGACTGTTATAGAGGATTCCATTGTAGGGTGTACGTCCTGAACAGGAGACAATTGGGATGCCTCAAGTTTAGCAAACTCTGAAAATAGGTTAGAGTTTTTAAGCAAAATGCGCTATGAGGTGGTAGAAACCAAGTGCTGCTTATTTCCGCCCATGCGAAAATAAAGAACAGTGGAGCAGGAAAAAACAGAGGACTAGAAGGCAAGGTGAGCATGTTCACTGAGCATGGATAGAAGCATTAAATCCACAATGGCGTTGAAAAATACTGGCAAATTGTAAAAAAAATAGATGAGATATAAGGAAATGCCATCTTCAGGAACCACAGAACACAATCCAGAAGCAGTTGGCAAAGTGAGAATAAAAAAAAAGGAAAAAACTATGAGGAGACCTAAAATGGCCGCCAGACATCTGTGACAGGAATGCTATAGACACTAATAAGCAGCCAAATCCATTGTGGTGAACAAAAGGCCAAGGAGAAATTGCCCAAAAGAGAAAACAGTCATAGCGAGGGCATAATAAGCAGCATATTTTTAGAAATAGGCATCAGAATGAGGAAGGCACACACGCATCGCGGCACCTCGCAGAAAAAACAAAATGGCGGTCGCGGCCATTGGCGAGCCGCAACCGGACTTACTCCGCAGGAAACAAGGTAAAAAGCGCCTCAGCGGTATCGGGGGAGAGCTAGAAGCATGCTCGCCACCTTCCGATATCCGAAACCAGTGCTGAAGAAGATGAGGCTCGCCGAAATACGCGGGTTCCAGCGGCTGTAGCGGAGCGCTCAACCAGAAGCTGCCATGTTCCTTGGGTGCCAAGCCACGCCCTCCGGGCAGGCAGATCTTGAGTTTGGAAGTGAGGTTACTCTGTCATCGTTCCAACAGCCCAAAGCTTTTAAAGCTAAAGGGTGATGGGTTGAATAGGTGAAGGGTTTATTAATGAAGGGTGTAAGCATGAAGGGTTTAAGGGTGAAGACTGAAACTTCAAGAGGCAAAGGGTTTAAGGCTGAAGGATTTATGTAGGAAGACATTAGGGTTGAACAGCTGATAGATCAAAGGGAATGATTTAGGAATTAATGGTGAAAGGTTTAAGGATGACGTTGTCAAGCGTGAAGAGTGAAGAGTGAAGAGAGTAAGGATGAAGGGTGTATGGGTGAAGGGTGAAGACTGAAGGGTTTAGAATGAATTGGTAAAGGGTGATAGGTGTAAGGATGAATGTTGAAAGGTGTAAGGTAGAAAGGAGAAGGGAGAAGCACTTAGAGGTGAAGGCTTTCATTGTGAAGGCTTAAAATAGAAATGGACTGACGGTTTGGAAAATGTACCATGAATAAAAAATAAATATGGGCATTAACATAAACTTGTAAAAAATGGTGAGGTAAATGCCACAAGATAAATGTGCAAATGATGAGATGGAGAAGATAAATACCAAATGGGATTTTCCACATAATGAGGAAATATTAAGCTGTGAAGGGATGGTAGACAATCAATCGGCAAGTGAGGAAATGGTAAGCATTCACATATTTACCCATGTGAGTACATCTTTGAATTTGTGACACTCATGGGTTGGCAGCAAACATTCTTTATGAATTCCCGAAAAGTTAGAAATGGCTCCAAATGAAAGAGTATCTACCATGGGAGCAAAATACTGACCCTTTTTAGCAACATTTGTGAGTTTGAGTCAAAGACACTATGATGCTGTGTTACTTTGAAAATAATATATAATGTAAGTTTGAACTGAAACTATCATTTGTCCTCAGACTTCTTTCCATGTGTAAGTGTATCTAAAAAATCCAGAAAATCATTAGTGAGACACAGCTTGATCAGAAGTAAGGTTATAACTACTTATAGAAAAGAAACCTTCAAATTCAGCCCGAAATGGCACATCATTGTATTTCAAGACACACATTTAATATATTTTTGGTTGTGATTCTTTTTTTCAGACTGAATATACAGCCCAACAATACCATTGCTCTTTTATTGGTTCTATTATAAATGTTACAACCAACCCTTCTGATCACATGTGAATGCATAATTGATAGCGAGGGAACGGAGACATTAGCATGCAAACACTACATAACAACAGATTTAACTTGGAACAGTTTTTAATATTTAACATAACTACCGAGCTACAAAAAAATAAATTTAGCAACAAATTAATAATGAATCAGAATGGTGCTCAGAGCGGGTTGAATGACTGCAAAACGTAGGGGAAATGTATTTTGTGCAAAATTAGTCAGCATATCAGCTAAACACTGAATGCATGGTATCCCTTTGAAGGTTTTGCTTATACTTGTATCTTAAAACTATTTGTAAGGGTTTAAGCATGGAATTATATTTTTGTCTGATAAGTCTTTCATCCAAAGTTCATGTTTAATTACTCCCAAATGTAGGAGAATATATGTGTTTGTTGTTAGTTAAGGGGATTACATAGGTTAAGTTAACGTATAAAGTACACTTATGTCACAAATGTAACATTGTTTTAAAATGTATTCGAACGATCCTTCAGGGACCTCAATTACAAACAGATAGGTCTTAATGAGACTGAAGAATACAGGTGACAGGTGGCAGGGAAGAAGACACTTCCAGAGACCCTGGCCGGTACACCCAGCCCCATTGCGAGCTTCCCATACATGAAACAGGTTATCCATTGTAAAGTGTTTGTAGAAGAGCCAATAAATGAATCATATTATTTGCACACTTTGCATAAATGGTTTGTTGCCCAGACAATAACCTTCCTTCCCTGATATATAGCATGGGCATTTAGCGCATGGTAAGAACCGTGAAGTACAGAGTAGAAGAGATACATTTGAGGAGAAAGGAGGATGGCAATATGTACAGTAGGAGTGAAAAAAGCACAAGCAGCATAAAAACACAGAAACAACTGGTCACGTGCCTTTCAGCACTACAGCGTTTCCTGCTGCTGCATTTTTACGGTCTCAGCAATTTTTCATCAATGATAGAAGCCCAGCGTAATTTTTAAGTTTTGCATTTCAACAACGAGTGCAAAAATTGAAAAATAAAATTGTGACCATCGACCAGTGCCATGGATCAATGCCATTATGGGGAGGCCCATCTTGTCATTACAATTTTGCCGCAAGAGCCCGTCATTGTCCAGGAGCCAGCAGCCTCAGAGAACCAACGAGCACATCACATCTAAGCGACAGGAGGCGCTACAAAATCCAACGTGGGTTCCCGCAGGGCGGGACATGCACGGGCAGCGCCCGAGTGAAGTCCGGGCCAAGGGCAGGCACGTCCTTTCCTGTCATTACCCAGAAGAGGCTGGGCTGGGGCAACCCCCTGCCATCGTCAGCTTGAGGTCCAGGACTGTGAATCTCTGAGGTACTGTTTAATATTTGACCATCATCTAATTATTGCCCCCTTCCTGTCTCTTCTTATTCCTTGCTTTACCCTAGACAGACTTGACCTGTGGACGTTCTGTTTGTTGCTGTGTCCGCTTAGAAAGGGAAAAAGAAAGGGGATTGGGGTGGGCGCTGCGTTGAAAAACAGATCCAAGAAAGGGTCCCTGGTCCCAGGGCATGGAACAAAAAATGAAGGGGCATGTTTGGGGAGAAAGTGTTAGACCGCATCAAGACTATTGTCGCTGATTGCGAGGGGCTGCTCTTGTCACCTACTGTCATCATAGACGCACCTACCCTTGAAATAACACATAAGCCTTCCCACGCATCCACCTCGACTGGGTCTAAAATCACTGGGCATGGGAATCCTCATGCCTAATGAATGAAAATTCAAACTAGGTAAAACCTACATTCTGAATGCAGTGTAGTATCTAGGAAAAAGGTCAGTCCCCGTAAACTGTGACAAGTGTAATGTAGGGGAGAATATAGGCGAAGGGTAATGAAGGTACCAAGGCCTATATTATGGTACCTAAATGGAATACATCAATATAGGCATTCACACACACCCTCACCCACCTACACAGACACTCAATCACTTATACAGGTACTCAGACAACCAATCACTCTCCCATACAGCAACTCATGTACCCACTCACACACCCATTTAGCAAAATACACACCAACTAACATACTGATAGAGACATTCACACAACCAGTCACCCATATATTCACTGAGATACCCAATCACTCACTTATACAGTCAGTCATGCAACCACTAAATCCTTCATACAGGCACACATATACTCACTGATTCACCATTACACCTTGGCACATCTTTTCAACATTCATAAACTGTTTAAAAATAGTCATACTTTTCCTAAAGGGGATAAATAACTCAGGGGAGTAGGTCAGAGAAAAGGAGCTACTACAGGGGGAGTAGTTCCTTTTTGGAAATAGGGCCTTCACACACCATTGTGGTGTCATGCTTCATCCTTGGGCTTGCTCCTAGTCAGGCTGCAATGCCTGGCATGCACCCTCAGGTGGACTTTAATTTGAGGTTTTTCTCCAAAGGTGTGATGTGAAGTGCAAGTTTTATTAAAGTTCTACAATTTGTGGAATAAATGGAGTTTGGTCTATATTATGCAGTTCATTCTGACTTCTTCGAAGGCAAAATGTTTTGTACTTTGGTAATCTGTTACTTGTTCAAACTTCTGCAGGCAGTATCATTTTCCACCCCTTGACTTCAGTCACATTTATGAATGATGCACTGTGGCTGCTTTAGTTTCATTGCATACAATTGCATTGTTTTCCCAGCTCTATTGTAAAGTTAGAGCAGGGAACCTTTATTCAGTATTTTCACTTTCAGTATTGCTGGTTTGAAACAGTGATGTTTAAAAGTGATTTGTTTTCCAGGTAACCGTTAGAAATTGGGTTTCTGGTTGGCTAGGGCATGAACCTAAGCCAGGCAGAATCCACCACTCTAGTCAGGGTGAAGGATTTACAAGCTGAAGATAACCCCTGCTCACCCCCTTGGTAGTTTGGCACAGCAGTCAGGCTTATCCCAGAGGCAATGTGTGAGGCATTTGCGCAACACACACTCACACCAGTGACACTCCAGACACCCCGCAAATGAGACTGCACACAAGGTTATATAGAAAATAGCCCTTGTATTATTTACACATACACAAAGCACATTAGACCATAAATCACTGAATAGCACGCAAAACACATTTAGACCACGTAACATAAATCATTGCGCCACTAGGCGTTTTTCATAAAGTAGGCATGTAAAAACACATGGGACCATATTCACATAACCCACTATGCTACTAGGCACTGGTCATAATACATGTAAACACCATAGTTAGTTTGCCAACTAGGCACTCATCATGACATCACAGGTAGTGCACTAAGGTAAACATTTACAAGTTGCCGAGGTTAGGAACACTTTGGGCCTGCCAATCTGCTCCTTGTAAAATAACAGAATACTGTTATTCACAATGAAGCCAGCTGATAGACAGAGAGAGAGAGACTGATTTTTATTAAACACAAAAGGTTGTGGTTAACGCCAGGCCTAAATAGAGGCCCAATTATTAAAGAAAGTCTCAAAAGTGTATCCATGGTATATATCCCTCCATTAACCCCTTCGCTGCGGCGGCTATTCCGCCGCAGCGCTAAGGGGGTAGGGCGGCCGCGCGGTGGTCACGTGCTTGTGACGGAACCGCCCCGTCATGGCTCGCGGGTGAGCTGTGCTTGTGACGGAACGGTTGCGTCACGAACGCGCCCGCCCAATAGAACGCGCCGCGCAGGCGTGCCGAGCGGGCCGTGACGGAACCGTTCAGTCACAAGCACAGCTCACCCGTGGCTTGTGACGGAGCGGTTCCGTCACAAGCATACAAGGGGTTAAGTGCATATATACAGTTTCCGTGAATTCCCAAGAATTTTTGGTAGTAGGCCTAGAAATAGTACTCCAAGAAAATATTTGTGGACTGCGTTTTATCATGAGTAAATGTGCATGTGTAGTTTGCTCATGTGAAAATCAAAATGTTCCAAGTTAACTTTTCCTCCAACCAATTTTTTCCCAACCCTGGAAGAAGTTTTATGTCTGCCACTGTCAGGAGTATATTTCCAACCATTTTCATTATGGTAAAAGATTAGAAAAGAGTTGGTGAAAACCCTTAAAACATGCTAGTTAGTAGGTTTGCACAGACTCAAAATGGCATTCCAACCCTTGAACTATTGCTAACCACTACCTTCAGCCCCAGTATGTAGACCTGCAGAAACGTAGCAACATAAGGGAATTGCACATTTTCAAATCCTACTATGTACTAGTCCTGGCATAGAGGTGCTATATTATAACTCTTACATAATGTGATTGCTGCCTTAATTTGTCACCGCATTACATGGCACAAAAGGGACAAGTGGATTTTGTTACATGACAACTAGATTTATGAAGCAACCTGCCCCATGGACAAGTAGATATTTTATTAGATTCCACACCCTGCTAATAGGTATATAGTAGTAATCTAAAAGTACTAGTAGTAACTTTACTGTTGTTATGTCTGTTATAGTAGCATTCCCCCTGATGGGAGAGTGTGGATACTCGTAAATCTTAATTCTTGATAGAGATACCCACCAGGAATTGGTAAATACACAAAGGTCAACCTTAGTGCCCTGCAATTCTTCTTGGAGGTGCACTGAGTTTAATTGAGAGAAGAGTAATTAAAGCATATTCTAATCCATTATTCTTGGCCTCAACAATGAAAAAGGTTGGGACACTCTTAACCTCCTGGTGGTATGCCATTTTGCCAGCCTCATTACCAGTCTGCATCTACGTTTGCTATTCGAAAATTGGTATTGGTTACATTGCGGGGAACTATCCACCAGTGCCTTCTGGAAAAACTCAGATATGTCCCTGCACATAAACAGGTTGCAGAGACACATCTGCGGAAAGGTGTTCTGTAACCCCCTCTTAGTGCTGAAGCCCTTCCTTTCAGCACTACTGAGGTGATGGCCATCACAGGGCATGTTATCAGAATATCATGGTTAGACTATAGTCTAACATGCTCTAAAAAAAATTCTAAAAAATATCACCCACTGGAATTAATAAAAGAAAAGCTACCCCAAATATGGCAATATTTTTGTGAAAATTATTCACGACACAATGCTTACCTCAGATAATATTTCACTAGAGAATTTATTAACATACGACCACACACACATGTCACTGCTCACTTCTACATGCAAGGGGGAACACACACTCCATAGCTCTGCTGGCTATAGCCTTGAAGAAAGGGGCTCTGCAACACAGCATTACCCTACTTTTCCTCCACAATAAGGGGCTTGAAAATAGATGAGCAGATAGCCTGAGCAGGTGTCTCTACTCTTCTCACAAGTGGGAGAACCTACAAACATCACTCCATCTCCAATGCTTGGGATTGACTTCCTCTCGGTCTGGTGTGACTGACAAGTAAGGTGAAGACTGGTTTCCCCATCAGCCCTGATGAAGTTGCTGTTAAAGATTACGCAACGAAACATGTTGGTCATTCGTTTCCAAATGGCCAAGCATACGCCATTCTTTTAAATTGAGGACCCTCAAGGCACCTACTAAAATTACGTTTCGCAAGTGAGTCCTACCCCATTTTAATTCTGAGGATTGCATTTCTTTTCTCGCGGGGACCAGCTGGGCACTGACTGACATTTGCACTGACAGTGCATTTGTACACGCTTTCACTGATTTTCTTTCTTTGATTTCTCACCTCTGAGGAATTTGACAACACACACTTTTTTCTTTTCCGGTCGAGAAGGTTACTGATGATGATACCGTGGGCAAACTGGTGAGTAGCAACCAGCAGCCCCCTCTGGTGATACCTACATGAGGTACTTTCTGACCGTTCTCACACTTTTTCACTATTTTGTTCACAATACTTTGTGGGTACAAATCTCCTCTTGAAGCTTGTATGGAATGTGGTGCATTGACGTTTTTTGGAAATTGAACAGTTGGACTAACAGGTCAGTGGCAGTGAGCCTGTCCTGCGAGGTAAATTTTATGTTTGTTAAAAGCGCCCCCTTTGTCTTAAAAATACCGTTAACTGTTCTGAGTAAGTTGGGTCTTTGGGTGTTTATACAATATTGAGTGGGGGGGCGGCCTGACTGCTTATTCCGTGGTGCTCCGTCATGTAGTTTTGACAAGTGGACAAGGAGCCATTTCGTAGATCGCCCTTACTCCACAGGGCCATTGGAGAAGTTTGACTATGTCAGTGACAGAGCAGTCTCTGCCGTGGCCAAACTGAAGAACTGCCCGCAGTTAAATTGGGTTGGTGGACCTTTATATTGGTGGTATGTATGCTCCGTCATCATTGCAACAGAGTATACATACCGCAAATATATAAATCAGGCCCTTTGGTGGGTGGTCTATCAGTCATGTGGATGGAGTAATATATTCTGTCCTCATGGTGGGTCACCTGCTGTTATCTAAATCAGGCTTATAATTACAATAAAGAGGGGGGGCGTGGCTTGAGCGCCGGCCAAGATGGCGGCGTAGTTCCGGAGCTCCGCATCGAGCCTCGGCACTTTATTCGTTGCTGCAGCACAGAAGGGCATCTCCGCACGCTGTGAGCCGATATTGTGGACCGGAATGTGAGGCGCGTTATCCGCCGTCTCCATTTCCCGGCTCCGCATCTATTTCAGCTTCCTTTTCACGGAGAAACGGAGGTTCAAGATCGCGGCCGCCATTTTGTACGCCAGCCGCGCTTCCACATAGCGGCCGGCGGGAAACTTCCTGACGGACTCTGAACATGCCGCTTTTGATACTTCCTACCAACTGCCCTCCAACAAAGCGAATGCAGCGTTTTCAGAGGTGAGCCTTCATGCTACATTCTGATGTGCCTCATAGCGCCCTTTCTACTCACGCTTGGAGTGTCCTGCCTTTATCCGCCCGGCATTTTGTGCTTCTCCACATCTTCTCACAAGGCTTTTTACAACTTTCACTCGGCGCTCAGCGAAAGGGATATTTATGAACCTCGCCTATTATATCCCTATATCAGCTGGGATTCCTGATATTTCCTGCACTTGTTCTTGCTGCCATGTGCTTTTTTCTGGATTTATCCATCAGTTTGTGGAACCTTTCTTATCTACGCAAGGCCTACCTGAGTATTGCACCATGTTGTTTTTGCTCATCTCGCAATCTCTCATTGTTCCACCACATGCATGACTCTCCTTTTATTTCTCGCGAAGCACTTGCGTGACCTTCTCTTCTTTGATATGGTCCACTCAGCTCTGTCCTCCTGGTTGTAGCGAACTCAATTAAAGACTGCCGCATAACACTGCGACCATTGTTTTTCTTTGGACACTCAATGCTTCTTGCTGAACTTTTCTTTTATGCTATTGACCTGACTGCAATTTGTGCTTCTGCTGTGCCTAAGCATCTGCGTCCTCTCACTGGGATCTTTGACTCCTTTCAATTGTTGTATTGAGCTTTCATGGGGAAACTTTGCAACGTGAAACTCATATCTACTTCTAAAGTTCCGGTTGGCTCAGATTCTGACTCCCCTATTCCAGACATGGAGGAAAGCCGTTCATCAAAATCGGAATTACCACACGGAGCCATTCCAAAAGCTTCCAACGTGGGTAAAACGCCATCCTCTTTGGTTTCCTCTAAACGTCTCAAAAAAGATCCACCTTCTCCTGAGAGTTCTTCTTCCCCTTCCTCTATGGATCTCATATTAGAGGAACTACGTGCTTTCAAGCCTTTTATGGAAGCCACCACCAAAAATATGCAGGCAATGCAGGAGAAGTGGTCGTCTCTGGATGCACGTGTTCTCACCTTGGAACAATCCACAGATTCCTTCCAATCCTCTTGTTCTCGTATTCCATCCATGGAGGCAGAGATCCTACTACTTAAGCGACAGATGGAAGATTTAGAGAACAGGAATCGCAGAAACAACCTACGCCTTTACAGCCTTCCGGAACTTTCAGAAGGGTCTAATCCTACCGCCTTCTTCCAGTCCTTCCTTGCTAAGATCTTGGATGCACCAGCTCTATCGTCCATCAACATTCAACGAGCTCACCGTCTTGGTCCTAGAGTTGCTACCAAACCTAGAGGAGTTATCATGCTTTTCCTTCATTACACTGACCTTCTTCAAGTCCTTTCAGCCGCCAAACTCAAGAAGCAGATCATCTGGGAAGGTCACCGTCTCTACATATCCCATGATGTCTCTAGGGCCACAGCAGAATGCAGGAAGAAGTTCTTAGACATGAGACCGCAACTCAGAGTCCTTAATGCTAGATACGGTCTTTTGCATCCTTGTCTCTTCAAGGTTACTTATAAAGACAAAACAACCACTTACGAAGACCCTGCGGTCTTACAAGCTTTTCTTCGGCGACATGGTCCTGATGTCATGGATATGTCTAATCCTGGTTGACTTGCTTATTAACTCTCTTTGTCGATGCATGCTTTTGATTGTGGTTCTGATTTTTCATTGTTTGCACTGTTGATGTTATGAAGCACTCAATGTTCTTCTTGTATGTTTGATCATATGTTTTCACCTTTTCTCCATCCCATTTCTCTTTTTGCTCTTTGTACGCTCAAGTATTTATCCTCATGTCTCTCCTCACTCAACAGGTACTTCCCTTCACCACATCATCTCGTTTTTACCCTACTCTCCCCTCGTGCTGCCTTTTTGGATGTCATATAACTTGAGGTTTTGGTGTTCGCTCTGGATGTTCTCATCGTCGTCTCCTGCCACCACCATTCCCCTTATTTTTTTTTTTTTTCATTTTCGTAAGTATGTCTCTCAGTCGTTCGTTTCAGACATGTACTGTCTCTTTATTCTCTATTGTTGCTGTCCTCTTTCCTACCTCTCATATCCTGAACCCCTCTCAACTTTACTCTTTATCCTCTTTTTCTTCTTTCCTTCTCTTTCTCTTCTTTTCTGGAATCATCATCGTTCTCCTCCTTGACTCCTTTTTCTTTTCACCTTTCTCTTCTACTTTTCTCATTTCTTCTCAATTGTATTTTTATGCATTATTAAGCATGTTGCTTCTAGCTGTTTTCTAAATTGTTTCATTCCGTGTAACGACATGGAACGTTAAGGGATTAAATAATCCCATTAAAAGGCAGAGGGTTCTCTCGCATTTAGCAAGACTTAAAACTGATGTTGCCCTCCTTCAAGAAACTCATCTTACTGAACCGGAGGCTTTGAAGCTTAAACGTTGCTGGGTGGGTCATGTTCTTTGCTCCCCTACGACATCTAGAAAGAATAGAGTTGTACTTTTGTTACATAAAAAGTTAAATGTTTCCTCGATTACTCATGAATGTGATGTTGATGGCCGCTGGCTTATTGTTAATTTACTCATCAATGACATCCCACTTACCCTTTTTAATGTGTACGCCCCTACTGCAATTGATAGATCTTTCTGGCCTGCTATTTCTACCAAATTGTCTTCCCTTACTGTAGAGTACATACTCCTTGCTAGAGATTGCAATCAGATTATAGATCCCTTCCTTGATCGACACTCAAAAGTCAAATTTGCCCCCTCTAGAATGCACACGCAATTTCTGAATTCCTTTAAAAATAATGCCCTTGTAGACATTTGGAGACTGCAATCCTGAACTTCTAGAATATAGTTTCTTCTCCCCTCCTCCTCAATCCCAATCCCGTATCGACCATATCTTTCTCAGTAAACCCTTATCTCAACACGCTATTCGCTCAGAGATTGGCTCCATTTTACTTTCAGACCATGCCCCAGTTTTTGTAGACCTAGACTTACTCCAATTCTCTCCACATTCTGGCAGATGGTGATTTAATAATGCTTTACTTTCAGACCCCACTTTTGGTGCTGAATTCACTGCTTTTGCCAGGGAATTTTTTCTTTTAAATCAAACTCCTGATTCTCCCTTTGTTATGGTTTGTTACTCATTTAAAGCAGCCTCTAGGGGTTTTATTATTCATTTTGTGTCACAGCGGGAAAAATTACATGCGGCCAAATCAGAGAAAATTTTAGCTGACATCAAGGCTTTAGAACACGCTTACTTCACCTCTAAATCTGATTCATCCCTTAAAGCTCTTATTGATGCAAAAATCTCTTTTGATAAATTTACAACAGATGCCGCTTCTAATATCCTCCTCAAATGTAATTCTAGATATTATGGTGGTAAAAATAAAATGGGGAAGCTCTTGGCCAACTACTTGAAGATTCGTAAAGAACGCACAAAAATCCAATCTATGAAAACCTCTTCTGGTGAATCCACATTTAAAGATAAAGAAATTCTTGCGGAATTTGCTAAATTCTATGATACGCTTTATACTCCAGAACAAACTCCTACACCTGATGATCTTCTTGCTTATTTTCAATCTCTCCCTTCTCCCCCAATCTAACATGTTGATTTTCACACTTTGGAACAGGATATTTCTCTTTCTGAAATTTCCCATGCTGTTTCTAAACTTCATCATGGTAAATCTCCAGGCCCTGATGGCTTTACAATTGAATTTTACAGCCACTTTGCTTCTCTTCTTCTTCCCAAACTCCTACTTTTATTTTAATCTTTTTCCAACGCCGGCTCCTCTAGCGGCTCTTTCCAACAAGTCTTAATTTGCTTAATTCCAAAGGAGGATAAGTATCACTCCTTATGCAAAAATTATAGACCAATTTCTTTGGTTAACACTGATTATAAAATTGTAGCGAAAATATTGGCCTTACGTATGGATCCTCTTTTACCGGATATCATCGGACCAGAACAATCTGGTTTTGTCAAGGGGCGTCTCTCCTCAGACAATTCTTAACATCCTTGGTAAATCTTCTTCACTCACTCTTCCTTTTGCAGCTATTTCCCTAGATGCGGAGAAGGCTTTCGATCGGATTGGGTGGGATTTCATGTTTCAGGCTTTACGTTGGATTGGTATTCCCCCTAAATTTATTTCTGTTATCTCTTTACTTTATTCTAACTCCCAAGCTTCTATTTTTGTTAATGGGATGTCTTCGGATTACTTTTCTCTACACAGAGGAGTTAGACAAGGCTGCCCATTATCTCCCTTACTTTTTATTTTAGCCTTGGAACCCTTCCTTACTAAAATTCGTTTAGATGACACTATTTCTGGTTTTCCTTTTGGTTCCCAACAAGTCAAGCTCTCCATTTATGCCGATGATATTCTTTTCTATTGCTACGACCCTGCTACTTCCATTCCCTCTTTTCTTCAACAGGTTTCTTCTTTCTCTGCAGTCTCCGGATATCGTTTGAATGCTGATAAGTGTGAGATTCTACCTTTGAATCCTCTTTGTCAGAAACATCTTTTTTCTTGTACAGGTTTTTCATGGCAACCATCTAAAATTAAATACCTAGGGGTCTGGTTTGCTCCTTTGATTTCCGATACTCTCAAGCTAAATTTTGACTATGTATATAAGAAAATGGATACAGCTATCACTCGTTGGCATCCGCTCTTTTTGCCCTGGTGGGGTCGACTCAACTCTATAAAAATGATGCTGTCTCCCCTACTTCTTTACACTATCTCCATGCTTCCTCTACACATCCCCCTCTCTTTCTTTAAGAAGATTGATTCTTTATTACTGAAATTCCTTTGGAACGGTAAACGATCCCGAATAGCCCTCGCTTCCTTACGTAAAGACAAAGCTCAATCCGGAGTGCGCTTTCCCGATTTCAAACAATATCATCGCGCTTTTTCCCTGAAACAATCGACTCGCTGGTTATCATCTAATATGCCACATCATCCCCCTGTTTGGCTCAACATGGAATCTTCTTTCATTTCCCCTTTCACCTTCCGGTAATTCTTGTCTTTTACATCTTCCTTAACTCGTCTCCGCTCACCTATTCTTTCACACTCTCGTAACCTCCTTTCCCCCTACGTATCTTCCTCTTATTCATCTTTTCTCTCTCTTCACGAACAACCGATTTGGAATAACGCTCTTCTCAAAATCCGTAACCGTACCATATATTGGAAAACTTGGCATTCTCGAGGACTTTCCTGGATATCTCAATTATTGTCTCAAGGTACGCCTCTCTCATTTCAGCATCTTCAAACTCTTTTCTCTTTGCCCGTTTCTGCCCGAACGCAATATAACACCCTTTATCCAGTCTTGCTTTCATATCTTCAAACTCTCCCATCCTCCAACGAGATTCCGGTATGTGTCGCAGACCCACTTCCCTTTTATTGGAAACTTCTCCTTCTGCTTCCGCTTTATATAATTCTTTTAGTCTTACTAATGATAGATTAAAATCTCGTACTGAGCTTGCTTGGGAGCTGGACTTTTCTCACACATGGCCGGTCCTTTTTTGGGACAAAATTTGGACTAAACTCCATAAGACCTCCAGGGCTGCTAACACTACCCAGACTTTATTTTTCATTTATCATAGAATTTTATTTACCCCACTTGCCTTATCACGTTTTTCAACAGACACTCCCTCTTCCTGTTGGTCCTGTCCATCCCCCTCTGCTGATCTCAAACATATGTTGTTCGACTGCCCTCCTGTAATGGCTGGATTTTCTGAGTAGGTGGGATCAGCCCCTAAGGGCCCCTCCAACCCAGCCAGAACGTAATCACATCCCTCCTCAGGACCAACTATCCAGGCACCTGGTACCTACCTGAAGATGGGGAACTCGCAATATACAAGCTCATATTATTAAAAACACCACTAAATCTATAGGGATACTAAGAATACTCACTGATTACTAGGGATATCCATACCCTACACCACACTTATATTCACATCAGTTGGTCTCGCGGCCACTCAGACCCAGACCGGTCTACCCTAGGGCAGATATGACACACAATCCGGTGCGTCTACACATGGGCCTGCAGAACCCAATGCTCCCTTTTCCAAACTGTTTGCAATCCTGCAAAACTACACGCTAGTTCAACCTCCTAGCGCTCTCACTTATTCAAGCCACAATCCTGTGGGTATCGGCACTGGTAATCCTCCCCAGTGTTCTCACTAACGCCGTATATCAACGACGACCACATTCCTATGAACACCTATATATATATATATATATATATTGGGAAGTCTCTTCACTAAGGGTCTGCTACTGCAATATTAGGAGTTAGCCAATTAATATTATATGTCTCCTATTCTTGGCATCATAGGTCCACTCACTCCCTATTTATGTGATCACCACTTACCTGATTGGGATTACTCATCCATTCATGCAAACACTAAACACCTAGGAGCGTTGTTTACCTGGATTGAACAAGAATACAAGAGATACACGCCAGTTTGTTACAAACTGGGGGGGGTTATTTTATTACAACAATATAAACATTTACACAGATCTGTGACTGACAAAGACTATAGGTAGAACACACCGCTGAAAGAGAAAAGATTAAACATAACAGGAACACTCCGCTGAAAGAGAAAAGATTTAAACATACAATAGCCTAGGGAATAGGGACAAGATTAAGATGCAAGTGTAAAGTAAACTAATGTGATGAAAACAATATCACCTGATTAGTGTGAAGTCTTGTTCTAGCTGTCATCTGGGTTCCTCTCTCGTCTGTGCCTTGGCTCATCTCAGACTCTCTCTCTCTCTCCTGCACTCTTGGGTACACCTCTGCGCTGATCACTGTGCACTGGACTCCTCTCCCCCTCACGAACTGTCTCCACCTTCCAGCTTCAATCTTAATAGTTCCTGCCGCTCTGATCACTGTTCATTCCACTAGCTTATTCACTCTGTCTCTGCGCCAATGTCCAATTAACTCCATCTGCTCCCATAGGTTAGTCCACGATCTCTCCTCCGTCTCTTCTAAAAGGCATTACTTCAGACTCCAGCTATTCACACCTCCTCCTGATAAGCAACTGCTTCTGACTGCTTCCTTCAGTTCCAGCTCACTATTCAACTCAGCTCTTCTCCAGCTTGAGCCCTCTCTCTCTGCCAACTCCACTTCACTGCTTTCCACTCCTCCACCTTAACACGACCCTCTGGCTTCGCCACCTTCACTCGACTCTCACTCTGCTCGACTCACTGCTCGACTCACTGGCTCCGCCTCTGCACTTCACTGATATAGAATGCTGTTTCCTCATGGAAAGTTCCAGCCAGCAGCTTCCTCCCACCAATCCCATGCACCAGGCTCCTTGCGCTAGACGCTCCCACAGTGACCAGTCTGCTTGTTTCGTCTAGAGACCTGAGCCCGGGAACAATTCCTGATTAGATTCAGCTCTGGCCGGTTCTCTCCGGTCCGCTTAGGGCGAACAACAGTTATAACTATAAACTTTGCCTTTGCCCTGAAAAGCCTCTCAGCTTCATCAAGATGGAGTCCCTCTAGCTCTAGGCCTGTAGGCCTGAAAGGGGTGAAATGCTCCTTAGCTCTGTCAGAATACCTACATAAACCATACCAATGTGTCTAATATGTCAAAGCCAATAGGCAATAGACAGGTTAAAGTCAAGAATAAAGGCATATTAAGCAGCTATCCTCTTCTAGGTCTGGAAAAAGGGCTTAAAAGGGCCAACACAGGCTAAGAATACCTATACTAGATGTGAGCAAGATTAATGATCTATATCACTGCTAAATAAAGCCAAAAACTCTGCCATAACATTCCACCCTTAGATCCTTATCTTGCGAACATCAATAAACAACAACATCCATATAAACAAGCATCAACACAATCTATCCAACACAGGCTAGGAATGCCTATCCTAGATGTGAGCAAGACTAAGATCTATATCACTGCTAAGTAGAGCCCAAAAAACTCTGCCATCCACCCTTAGATCCTTATCTTGCGAACATCTTATAAACAATAACATCCAGATAAACAAACATCAACACAATCTATCAACAAATCAAAAACTAAAAAACTCTCTAAAAAGAATGACAACTTAAGGAAATTCCACCTGAAACTCAATTGTAGGGAATACAAACCTAACAACCAACTGAAAACAAATCAAAGCACCCTTGACTTGAATGCTGAATCTGAGATTGGATCTGATAACAACAGAAACTAACCAAAGCATCCTCAAACTAAATGTGCCTCAACTTCTAGTGATAACTGGTGAAATCTAGTGATGTTGGGACTTATGTGTTGAATGAAAACAGCAAGGGGCCTAAATGGAGCCTACTTCGGACAACTTAAGCCTAAATGAGGCCTACCTACTATAGTCAACTTAAGAACTAAATGTGTTTCAACTTCTAATGAGAAAACAACAAAGGGCCTAAATGAGCCCTACCTACTATAGGCAACTTAAACTAATGATGACTCATGAAATCTATTGGTGTAGGGGCTTGTTTGTGGGATGAAAATAACAATGGGCCTAAATGAGGCCTACCTACTATAGTTAACTTAAGAAAATATTTTGGTGAAATCTGAGAAGTAGACATGACAAACTGTTTCAAGGTCTGGGCAAACATTAATACATAATCATACTAAAAGACACACCACCCAGAACAATCCAAAGTCTAAGGTAACCACCCTTTGATCAATCAAGGTGAAAATGTAAGAACAGTAAAAAACAACCCCATTTCTACAAGATAGCTGGTGTAACACCAAGCCTAAAACAGCGATTTTACATCATACTGTGGAACACATGTGTGCAGCACCATTCAAAAAAAAAAAAGTCCTTCATTAGCAAAAACTGTTTTGAAGAAAACAGAAAAACTATAATAGGTGACATGTTTTTTGCTTTAAAAGTGGGGCCTGCTCGTAGTGATTGCAAAAAATGCAGGCCAAGGAATTATGTAACCAAGTCCTTGTGTAATTCTGTCACAAATAAAACATGTTTGTGTTTTTTCTTAAAAGTGGGGCCTGCTCGTAGTGATGTCAAGAAAAATACAGGCCAAGGAATTATGTGACCAAGTCCATTTGGAAAAAAAAAGTCAATTTTGTTTATTCAGTGTAGGCCACCACCCTGCATCTTCGGTATCCGGACACTTCCTCCGATGCGGCCATCCATCACCCTTCCGGTCTGGTCTGGTTCCATCATCCAAAAATAATAAACTAAAATAAAAACATGAAAGTAAAAAACGAAAATAACAAAGGAAGTGGAAGGGGGAGGGGCCACGCACAACCACAACCCAGCAATCCTAGGGACAAGAAAACAAGTATCATTATTCTTGCAAAATAATTTTTTTATTTAAAAAGCACCCCGGGTGCCTTTCATTATTGAAAAGAAAATATCCTAATTAATTAAAAACAATCAAAATTTAATTTTTAAGTTTATGCAGTGGGGCCTATCATAACCTAATCCTCTCTAAGCCAGCCTTCTCCCTTCAGACGCGGGAGCCAGGCTACAGTGTGAAGCTATTTGAATCACTGCCAAATGATGATCTCACAGCAGGAGCAGGGCACTGCAAGCCTCCCATTTCCCTGGTCAGAGAAGCCCGCCCAGGCCCACTGCAACTAACTAACTCCAAGGGCAAGAGTCTGCAAGAGTCCCTTATCCGCAGGCAATGAAGCCGCCTGCGTCAACAGCCAGGAAGAGCCAGGTCCCCCGCCCTTAAATAAACAAGCCGTCCGCGGAAGAAAATTGGATTATAGCCAATCATAATGAAACAGGGCCGTGATCGGAACCTGCAGAGGGAAGGAAAAAAAAACTCGTCTGCACAAACCAGCTGGTCTGCCAAGGTCGACAAACAAATTCCTTGCTTGTTCCCAGGCCTGATTGTACTAACGAAAGCCAGCATTTCAAAAAAAAACAATTCAGTTACAGTGTACTGCTAATTAAAAGCTCCAGTTTCTAAAAAAGACTTTTGTGTAACTAATTCAGCTAAAGGCAAGACATTTAAAATATGGGCACTTATTTAGAAAGGGGCAACTAAGTTTTGCACACAAGATTATACATTCTGCATTTGAAAAAAAAAAACGAATTAACATGGACCATTGTCAGCTGCTGAAAGAGAAATAATTTTAAAACAACATAATTGTACATTACAATGTAATTTAACATGTAAGCCATTGAAGCCAACCTAATAAAAGGACCACATTCATACACTAAGAAACAGCCAATTATTTTCTAACTGAGTTGGTGAACATATTAAGGCTGGATTTGCTGACACATTTATAAAAAAAAAATTGTGTATTACATATGGGAAAATAATAACGTTACATTTAATATTTTTTCAAAGGCACACGGTTGCCTTTCACTAATTAAAAGCACATGTTACCATGCACTGTCGGGCAAGATTGATTATTCTCAACCTGTGATCATTGCAACCAGCACATTCCTATCTAGATGGAAAACCCTCAAAGAAATAATTAATGAAAACAGCCCGTAGCATGCATTCTAACGGGCCACCTCCTTAACATTTCACTCATTTTCTCTCTCCGTGCAAACCCTTTATCAATCCGACTGGGTGATTTATAACTTACAGTTCCAAGGCAAACCCACACAAATTCGTAGACGCATTCCAAAAAGAATGTGAAATGAACAGAACCCTTCGCAAAGCACAAGATGGTACCTTTCAGTCAAGAAACTGACAAAGCACATAGGCAGACCAAGGAACCAAAAAAAAAAGTCAAAATCAAACCATCAAATAATCCACTGACTTTTATAGTCAGGTCAGATAACCATGCATGTTGACAGCATGTTAAAAATAAAGACTGCCATCTCAACTCAAGATATTAACCCTTTGGCAGCTCAAGCAGAATCATTCCCCAACGTCTGCAGATACATGGGAAAATCATGAGCACATTTCTTCACGTTTACAAATAACACGTACACATATTTTCAAAACGTTATCCCCAAGCACCCGAGAGAGATCCAGCTCTCTCCTGCCTAACGTAATGATAACATGCCCTGTCCAAGCCATGACCACATGGCGCTATTCACAAGCCATATTTACAAGACAAACTTTTCACAAACAATATTTCCAAGGCGCAATGCACAAGGAACACAGCAGATCAACATGAGAACATGCACCTCACAAGCCACAATAATATGGCGCTATTCACAAGCCATATTTACAAGACAAGCTTTTCACAAACAATATATCCAAGGCGCAATGCACAAGGAACACAGTAGATCAACATGAGAACCTGCACCTCACAAACCACAATAATATGGCGCTATTCACAAGCCATATTTACAAGGAGCTATATTCAAAGAACTCCACAGATCATATAACAATGAACACATTTCACATTGCACAGCATAAGCAGATGCAGCAAGCAATTTAATGGGCAATTTAAAAGCATTTTTTACACACATTTATACAATTGGACCATCACAAAGATGTAACTGGCTTCCTCATGTAATGCCATCCTTCAACTCTGTCAGTTTAAACACCAAGATGAAAAACATTCCTTCCACCCTGAATAAACCAAATGCCATGATGTAATGCAATCTCCTCACGCTGCAACTGTTCAAGCCCATAGGTCTAACAGGCTACATAAACTGCAACATTACGCCAGATGGAACCAGCGTTCAGGGCACTCCCTCAGAACACATGGGAAACTCTCTAAGCACATGGCCAGATCACACAGGATTCGTAAGATGACGACTACGCCAAAATGTAATGTTTGGCGCTCAGGGCACTCCCACACAACACATGGGAAACAATCTAAGCACATGGCCAGATCACACAGGATTCGTAAGATGCCGACTACGCCAAAATGTAATGGCTGGATTTTCTGAGTAGGTGGGATCAGCCCCTAAGGGCCCCTCCAACCCAGCCAGAAAGTAATCACATCCCTCCTCAGGACCAACTATCCAGGCACCTGGTACCTACCTGAAGATGGGGAACTCGCAATATACAAGCTCATATTATTAAAAACACCACTAAATCTATAGGGATACTAAGAATACTCACTGATTACTAGGGATATCCATACCCTACACCACACTTATATTCACATCAGTTGGTCTCGCGGCCACTCAGACCCAGACCGGTCTACCCTAGGGCAGATATGACACACAATCCGGTGCGTCTACACATGGGCCTGCAGAACCCAATGCTCCCTTTTCCAAACTGTTTGCAATCCTGCAAAACTACACGCTAGTTCAACCTCCTAGTGCTCTCACTTATTCAAGCCACAATCCTGTGGGTATCGGCACTGGTAATCCTCCCCAGTGTTCTCACTAACGCCGTATATCAACGACGACCACATTCCTATGAACACCTATATATATATATATATATATATTGGGAAGTCTCTTCACTAAGGGTCTGCTACTACAATATTAGGAGTTAGCCAATTAATATTATATGTCTCCTATTCTTGGCATCATAGGTCCACTCACTCCCTATTTATGTGATCACCACTTACCTGATTGGGATTACTCATCCATTCATGCAAACACTAAACACCTAGGAGCGTTGTTTACCTGGATTGAACAAGAATACAAGAGATACACGCCAGTTTGTTACAAACTGGGGGGGGTTATTTTATTACAACAATATAAACATTTACACAGATCTGTGACTGACAAAGACTATAGGTAGAACACACCGCTGAAAGAGAAAAGATTAAACATAACAGGAACACTCCGCTGAAAGAGAAAAGATTTAAACATACAATAGCCTAGGGAATAGGGACAAGATTAAGATGCAAGTGTAAAGTAAACTAATGTGATGAAAACAATATCACCTGATTAGTGTGAAGTCTTGTTCTAGCTGTCATCTGGGTTCCTCTCTCGTCTGTGCCTTGGCTCATCTCAGACTCTCTCTCTCTCTCCTGCACTCTTGGGTACACCTCTGCGCTGATCACTGTGCACTGGACTCCTCTCCCCCTCACGAACTGTCTCCACCTTCCAGCTTCAATCTTAATAGTTCCTGCCGCTCTGATCACTGTTCATTCCACTAGCTTATTCACTCTGTCTCTGCGCCAATGTCCAATTAACTCCATCTGCTCCCATAGGTTAGTCCACGATCTCTCCTCCGTCTCTTCTAAAAGGCATTACTTCAGACTCCAGCTATTCACACCTCCTCCTGATAAGCAACTGCTTCTGACTGCTTCCTTCAGTTCCAGCTCACTATTTAACTCAGCTCTTCTCCAGCTTGAGCCCTCTCTCTCTGCCAACTCCACTTCACTGCTTTCCACTCCTCCACCTTAACACGACCCTCTGGCTTCGCCACCTTCACTCGACTCTCACTCTGCTCGACTCACTGCTCGACTCACTGGCTCCGCCTCTGCACTTCACTGATATAGAATGCTGTTTCCTCGTGGAAAGTTCCAGCCAGCAGCTTCCTCCCACCAATCCCATGCACCAGGCTCCTTGCGCTAGACGCTCCCACAGTGACCAGTCTGCTTGTTTCGTCTAGAGACCTGAGCCCGGGAACAATTCCTGATTAGATTCAGCTCTGGCCGGTTCTCTCCGGTCCGCTTAGGGCGAACAACAGTTATAACTATAAACTTTGCCTTTGCCCTGAAAAGCCTCTCAGCTTCATCAAGATGGAGTCCCTCTAGCTCTAGGCCTGTAGGCCTGAAAGGGGTGAAATGCTCCTTAGCTCTGTCAGAATACCTACATAAACCATACCAATGTGTCTAATATGTCAAAGCCAATAGGCAATAGACAGGTTAAAGTCAAGAATAAAGGCATATTAAGCAGCTATCCTCTTCTAGGTCTGGAAAAAGGGCTTAAAAGGGCCAACACAGGCTAAGAATACCTATACTAGATGTGAGCAAGATTAATGATCTATATCACTGCTAAATAAAGCCAAAAACTCTGCCATAACATTCCACCCTTAGATCCTTATCTTGCGAACATCAATAAACAACAACATCCATATAAACAAACATCAACACAATCTATCCAACACAGGCTAGGAATGCCTATCCTAGATGTGAGCAAGACTAAGATCTATATCACTGCTAAGTAGAGCCCAAAAAACTCTGCCATCCACCCTTAGATCCTTATCTTGCGAACATCTTATAAACCATAACATCCAGATAAACAAACATCAACACAATCTATCAACAAATCAAAAACTAAAAAACTCTCTAAAAAGAATGACAACTTAAGGAAATTCCACCTGAAACTCAATTGTAGGGAATACAAACCTAACAACCAACTGAAAACAAATCAAAGCACCCTTGACTTGAATGCTGAAACATATCTGAGATTGGATCTGATAACAACAGAAACTAACCAAAGCATCCTCAAACTAAATGTGCCTCAACTTCTAGTGATAACTGGTGAAATCTAGTGATGTTGGGACTTATGTGTTGAATGAAAACAGCAAGGGGCCTAAATGGGGCCTACTTCGGACAACTTAAGCCTAAATGAGGCCTACCTACTATAGTCAACTTAAGAACTAAATGTGTTTCAACTTCTAATGAGAAAACAACAAAGGGCCTAAATGAGCCCTACCTACTATAGGCAACTTAAACTAATGATGACTCATGAAATCTATTGGTGTAGGGGCTTGTTTGTGGGATGAAAATAACAATGGGCCTAAATGAGGCCTACCTACTATAGTTAACTTAAGAAAATATTTTGGTGAAATCTGAGAAGTAGACATGACAAACTGTTTCAAGGTCTGGGCAAACATTAATACATAATCATACTAAAAGACACACCACCCAGAACAATCCAAAGTCTAAGGTAACCACCCTTTGATCAATCAAGGTGAAAATGTAAGAACAGTAAAAAACAACCCCATTTCTACAAGATAGCTGGTGTAACACCAAGCCTAAAACAGCGATTTTACATCATACTGTGGAACACATGTGTGCAGCACCATTCAAAAAAAAAAAAAAAGTCCTTCATTAGCAAAAACTGTTTTGAAGAAAACAGAAAAACTATAATAGGTGACATGTTTTTTGCTTTAAAAGTGGGGCCTGCTCGTAGTGATTGCAAAAAATGCAGGCCAAGGAATTATGTAACCAAGTCCTTGTGTAATTCTGTCACAAATAAAACATGTTTGTGTTTTTTCTTAAAAGTGGGGCCTGCTCGTAGTGATGTCAAGAAAAATACAGGCCAAGGAATTATGTGACCAAGTCCATTTGGAAAAAAAAAGTCAATTTTGTTTATTCAGTGTAGGCCACCACCCTGCATCTTCGGTATCCGGACACTTCCTCCGATGCGGCCATCCATCACCCTTCCGGTCTGGTCTGGTCTGGTTCCATCATCCAAAAATAATAAACTGAAATAAAAACATGAAAGTAAAAAACTAAAATAACAAAGGAAGTGGAAGGGGGAGGGGCCACGCACAACCACAACCCAGCAATCCTAGGGACAAGAAAACAAGTATCATTATTCTTGCAAAATAATTTTTTTATTTAAAAAGCACCCCGGGTGCCTTTCATTATTGAAAAGAAAATATCCTAATTAATTAAAAACAATCAAAATTTAATTTTTAAGTTTATGCAGTGGGGCCTATCATAACCTAATCCTCTCTAAGCCAGCCTTCTCCCTTCAGAGGCGGGAGCCAGGCTACAGTGTGAAGCTATTTGAATCACTGCCAAATGATGATCTCACAGCAGGAGCAGGGCACTGCAAGCCTCCCATTTCCCTGGTCAGAGAAGCCCGCCCAGGCCCACTGCAACTAACTAACTCCAAGGGCAAGAGTCTGCAAGAGTCCCTTATCCGCAGGCAATGAAGCCGCCTGCGTCAACAGCCAGGAAGAGCCAGGTCCCCCGCCCTTAAATAAACAAGCCGTCCGCGGAAGAAAATTGGATTATAGCCAATCATAATGAAACAGGGCCGTGATCGGAACCTGCAGAGGGAAGGAAAAAAAAACTCGTCTGCACAAACCAGCTGGTCTGCCAAGGTCGACAAACAAATTCCTTGCTTGTTCCCAGGCCTGATTGTACTAACGAAAGCCAGCATTTAAAAAAAAAACAATTCAGTTACAGTGTACTGCTAATTAAAAGCTCCAGTTTCTAAAAAAGACTTTTGTGTAACTAATTCAGCTAAAGGCAAGACATTTAAAATATGGGCACTTATTTAGAAAGGGGCAACTAAGTTTTGCACACAAGATTATACATTCTGCATTTGAAAAAAAAAACGAATTAACATGGACCATTGTCAGCTGCTGAAAGAGAAATAATTTTAAAACAACATAATTGTACATTACAATGTAATTTAACATGTAAGCCATTGAAGCCAACCTAATAAAAGGGCCACATTCATACACTAAGAAACAGCCAATTATTTTCTAACTGAGTTGGTGAACATATTAAGGCTGGATTTGCTGACACATTTATAAAAAAAAAATTGTGTATTACATATGGGAAAATAATAACGTTACATTTAATATTTTTTCAAAGGCACACGGTTGCCTTTCACTAATTAAAAGCACATGTTACCATGCACTGTCGGGCAAGATTGATTATTCTCAACCTGTGATCATTGCAACCAGCACATTCCTATCTAGATGGAAAACCCTCAAAGAAATAATTAATGAAAACAGCCCGTAGCATGCATTCTAACGGGCCACCTCCTTAACATTTCACTCATTTTCTCTCTCCGTGCAAACCCTTTATCAATCCGACTGGGTGATTTATAACTTACAGTTCCAAGGCAAACCCACACAAATTCGTAGACGCATTCCAAAAAGAATGTGAAATGAACAGAACCCTTCGCAAAGCACAAGATGGTACCTTTCAGTCAAGAAACTGACAAAGCACATAGGCAGACCAAGGAACCAAAAAAAAAAGTCAAAATCAAACCATCAAATAATCCACTGACTTTTATAGTCAGGTCAGATAACCATGCATGTTGACAGCATGTTAAAAATAAAGACTGCCATCTCAACTCAAGATATTAACCCTTTGGCAGCTCAAGCAGAATCATTCCCCAACGTCTGCAGATACATGGGAAAATCATGAGCACATTTCTTCACGTTTACAAATAACACGTACACATATTTTCAAAACGTTATCCCCAAGCACCCGAGAGAGATCCAGCTCTCTCCTGCCTAACGTAATGATAACATGCCCTGTCCAAGCCATGACCACATGGCGCTATTCACAAGCCATATTTACAAGACAAACTTTTCACAAACAATATTTCCAAGGCGCAATGCACAAGGAACACAGCAGATCAACATGAGAACATGCACCTCACAAGCCACAATAATATGGCGCTATTCACAAGCCATATTTACAAGACAAGCTTTTCACAAACAATATATCCAAGGCGCAATGCACAAGGAACACAGTAGATCAACATGAGAACCTGCACCTCACAAACCACAATAATATGGCGCTATTCACAAGCCATATTTACAAGGAGCTATATTCAAAGAACTCCACAGATCATATAACAATGAACACATTTCACATTGCACAGCATAAGCAGATGCAGCAAGCAATTTAATGGGCAATTTAAAAGCATTTTTTACACACATTTATACAATTGGACCATCACAAAGATGTAACTGGCTTCCTCATGTAATGCCATCCTTCAACTCTGTCAGTTTAAACACCAAGATGAAAAACATTCCTTCCACCCTGAATAAACCAAATGCCATGATGTAATGCAATCTCCTCACGCTGCAACTGTTCAAGCCCATAGGTCTAACAGGCTACATAAACTGCAACATTACGCCAGATGGAACCAGCGTTCAGGGCACTCCCTCAGAACACATGGGAAACTCTCTAAGCACATGGCCAGATCACACAGGATTCGTAAGATGACGACTACGCCAAAATGTAATGTTTGGCGCTCAGGGCACTCCCACACAACACATGGGAAACAATCTAAGCACATGGCCAGATCACACAGGATTCGTAAGATGCCGACTACGCCAAAATGTAATGGCTGGATTTTCTGAGTAGGTGGGATCAGCCCCTAAGGGCCCCTCCAACCCAGCCAGAAAGTAATCACATCCCTCCTCAGGACCAACTATCCAGGCACCTGGTACCTACCTGAAGATGGGGAACTCGCAATATACAAGCTCATATTATTAAAAACACCACTAAATCTATAGGGATACTAAGAATACTCACTGATTACTAGGGATATCCATACCCTACACCACACTTATATTCACATCAGTTGGTCTCGCGGCCACTCAGACCCAGACCGGTCTACCCTAGGGCAGATATGACACACAATCCGGTGCGTCTACACATGGGCCTGCAGAACCCAATGCTCCCTTTTCCAAACTGTTTGCAATCCTGCAAAACTACACGCTAGTTCAACCTCCTAGTGCTCTCACTTATTCAAGCCACAATCCTGTGGGTATCGGCACTGGTAATCCTCCCCAGTGTTCTCACTAACGCCGTATATCAACGACGACCACATTCCTATGAACACCTATATATATATATATATATATATTGGGAAGTCTCTTCACTAAGGGTCTGCTACTACAATATTAGGAGTTAGCCAATTAATATTATATGTCTCCTATTCTTGGCATCATAGGTCCACTCACTCCCTATTTATGTGATCACCACTTACCTGATTGGGATTACTCATCCATTCATGCAAACACTAAACACCTAGGAGCGTTGTTTACCTGGATTGAACAAGAATACAAGAGATACACGCCAGTTTGTTACAAACTGGGGGGGGTTATTTTATTACAACAATATAAACATTTACACAGATCTGTGACTGACAAAGACTATAGGTAGAACACACCGCTGAAAGAGAAAAGATTAAACATAACAGGAACACTCCGCTGAAAGAGAAAAGATTTAAACATACAATAGCCTAGGGAATAGGGACAAGATTAAGATGCAAGTGTAAAGTAAACTAATGTGATGAAAACAATATCACCTGATTAGTGTGAAGTCTTGTTCTAGCTGTCATCTGGGTTCCTCTCTCGTCTGTGCCTTGGCTCATCTCAGACTCTCTCTCTCTCTCCTGCACTCTTGGGTACACCTCTGCGCTGATCACTGTGCACTGGACTCCTCTCCCCCTCACGAACTGTCTCCACCTTCCAGCTTCAATCTTAATAGTTCCTGCCGCTCTGATCACTGTTCATTCCACTAGCTTATTCACTCTGTCTCTGCGCCAATGTCCAATTAACTCCATCTGCTCCCATAGGTTAGTCCACGATCTCTCCTCCGTCTCTTCTAAAAGGCATTACTTCAGACTCCAGCTATTCACACCTCCTCCTGATAAGCAACTGCTTCTGACTGCTTCCTTCAGTTCCAGCTCACTATTTAACTCAGCTCTTCTCCAGCTTGAGCCCTCTCTCTCTGCCAACTCCACTTCACTGCTTTCCACTCCTCCACCTTAACACGACCCTCTGGCTTCGCCACCTTCACTCGACTCTCACTCTGCTCGACTCACTGCTCGACTCACTGGCTCCGCCTCTGCACTTCACTGATATAGAATGCTGTTTCCTCGTGGAAAGTTCCAGCCAGCAGCTTCCTCCCACCAATCCCATGCACCAGGCTCCTTGCGCTAGACGCTCCCACAGTGACCAGTCTGCTTGTTTCGTCTAGAGACCTGAGCCCGGGAACAATTCCTGATTAGATTCAGCTCTGGCCGGTTCTCTCCGGTCCGCTTAGGGCGAACAACAGTTATAACTATAAACTTTGCCTTTGCCCTGAAAAGCCTCTCAGCTTCATCAAGATGGAGTCCCTCTAGCTCTAGGCCTGTAGGCCTGAAAGGGGTGAAATGCTCCTTAGCTCTGTCAGAATACCTACATAAACCATACCAATGTGTCTAATATGTCAAAGCCAATAGGCAATAGACAGGTTAAAGTCAAGAATAAAGGCATATTAAGCAGCTATCCTCTTCTAGGTCTGGAAAAAGGGCTTAAAAGGGCCAACACAGGCTAAGAATACCTATACTAGATGTGAGCAAGATTAATGATCTATATCACTGCTAAATAAAGCCAAAAACTCTGCCATAACATTCCACCCTTAGATCCTTATCTTGCGAACATCAATAAACAACAACATCCATATAAACAAACATCAACACAATCTATCCAACACAGGCTAGGAATGCCTATCCTAGATGTGAGCAAGACTAAGATCTATATCACTGCTAAGTAGAGCCCAAAAAACTCTGCCATCCACCCTTAGATCCTTATCTTGCGAACATCTTATAAACCATAACATCCAGATAAACAAACATCAACACAATCTATCAACAAATCAAAAACTAAAAAACTCTCTAAAAAGAATGACAACTTAAGGAAATTCCACCTGAAACTCAATTGTAGGGAATACAAACCTAACAACCAACTGAAAACAAATCAAAGCACCCTTGACTTGAATGCTGAAACATATCTGAGATTGGATCTGATAACAACAGAAACTAACCAAAGCATCCTCAAACTAAATGTGCCTCAACTTCTAGTGATAACTGGTGAAATCTAGTGATGTTGGGACTTATGTGTTGAATGAAAACAGCAAGGGGCCTAAATGGGGCCTACTTCGGACAACTTAAGCCTAAATGAGGCCTACCTACTATAGTCAACTTAAGAACTAAATGTGTTTCAACTTCTAATGAGAAAACAACAAAGGGCCTAAATGAGCCCTACCTACTATAGGCAACTTAAACTAATGATGACTCATGAAATCTATTGGTGTAGGGGCTTGTTTGTGGGATGAAAATAACAATGGGCCTAAATGAGGCCTACCTACTATAGTTAACTTAAGAAAATATTTTGGTGAAATCTGAGAAGTAGACATGACAAACTGTTTCAAGGTCTGGGCAAACATTAATACATAATCATACTAAAAGACACACCACCCAGAACAATCCAAAGTCTAAGGTAACCACCCTTTGATCAATCAAGGTGAAAATGTAAGAACAGTAAAAAACAACCCCATTTCTACAAGATAGCTGGTGTAACACCAAGCCTAAAACAGCGATTTTACATCATACTGTGGAACACATGTGTGCAGCACCATTCAAAAAAAAAAAAAAAGTCCTTCATTAGCAAAAACTGTTTTGAAGAAAACAGAAAAACTATAATAGGTGACATGTTTTTTGCTTTAAAAGTGGGGCCTGCTCGTAGTGATTGCAAAAAATGCAGGCCAAGGAATTATGTAACCAAGTCCTTGTGTAATTCTGTCACAAATAAAACATGTTTGTGTTTTTTCTTAAAAGTGGGGCCTGCTCGTAGTGATGTCAAGAAAAATACAGGCCAAGGAATTATGTGACCAAGTCCATTTGGAAAAAAAAAGTCAATTTTGTTTATTCAGTGTAGGCCACCACCCTGCATCTTCGGTATCCGGACACTTCCTCCGATGCGGCCATCCATCACCCTTCCGGTCTGGTCTGGTCTGGTTCCATCATCCAAAAATAATAAACTGAAATAAAAACATGAAAGTAAAAAACTAAAATAACAAAGGAAGTGGAAGGGGGAGGGGCCACGCACAACCACAACCCAGCAATCCTAGGGACAAGAAAACAAGTATCATTATTCTTGCAAAATAATTTTTTTATTTAAAAAGCACCCCGGGTGCCTTTCATTATTGAAAAGAAAATATCCTAATTAATTAAAAACAATCAAAATTTAATTTTTAAGTTTATGCAGTGGGGCCTATCATAACCTAATCCTCTCTAAGCCAGCCTTCTCCCTTCAGAGGCGGGAGCCAGGCTACAGTGTGAAGCTATTTGAATCACTGCCAAATGATGATCTCACAGCAGGAGCAGGGCACTGCAAGCCTCCCATTTCCCTGGTCAGAGAAGCCCGCCCAGGCCCACTGCAACTAACTAACTCCAAGGGCAAGAGTCTGCAAGAGTCCCTTATCCGCAGGCAATGAAGCCGCCTGCGTCAACAGCCAGGAAGAGCCAGGTCCCCCGCCCTTAAATAAACAAGCCGTCCGCGGAAGAAAATTGGATTATAGCCAATCATAATGAAACAGGGCCGTGATCGGAACCTGCAGAGGGAAGGAAAAAAAAACTCGTCTGCACAAACCAGCTGGTCTGCCAAGGTCGACAAACAAATTCCTTGCTTGTTCCCAGGCCTGATTGTACTAACGAAAGCCAGCATTTAAAAAAAAAACAATTCAGTTACAGTGTACTGCTAATTAAAAGCTCCAGTTTCTAAAAAAGACTTTTGTGTAACTAATTCAGCTAAAGGCAAGACATTTAAAATATGGGCACTTATTTAGAAAGGGGCAACTAAGTTTTGCACACAAGATTATACATTCTGCATTTGAAAAAAAAAACGAATTAACATGGACCATTGTCAGCTGCTGAAAGAGAAATAATTTTAAAACAACATAATTGTACATTACAATGTAATTTAACATGTAAGCCATTGAAGCCAACCTAATAAAAGGGCCACATTCATACACTAAGAAACAGCCAATTATTTTCTAACTGAGTTGGTGAACATATTAAGGCTGGATTTGCTGACACATTTATAAAAAAAAAATTGTGTATTACATATGGGAAAATAATAACGTTACATTTAATATTTTTTCAAAGGCACACGGTTGCCTTTCACTAATTAAAAGCACATGTTACCATGCACTGTCGGGCAAGATTGATTATTCTCAACCTGTGATCATTGCAACCAGCACATTCCTATCTAGATGGAAAACCCTCAAAGAAATAATTAATGAAAACAGCCCGTAGCATGCATTCTAACGGGCCACCTCCTTAACATTTCACTCATTTTCTCTCTCCGTGCAAACCCTTTATCAATCCGACTGGGTGATTTATAACTTACAGTTCCAAGGCAAACCCACACAAATTCGTAGACGCATTCCAAAAAGAATGTGAAATGAACAGAACCCTTCGCAAAGCACAAGATGGTACCTTTCAGTCAAGAAACTGACAAAGCACATAGGCAGACCAAGGAACCAAAAAAAAAAGTCAAAATCAAACCATCAAATAATCCACTGACTTTTATAGTCAGGTCAGATAACCATGCATGTTGACAGCATGTTAAAAATAAAGACTGCCATCTCAACTCAAGATATTAACCCTTTGGCAGCTCAAGCAGAATCATTCCCCAACGTCTGCAGATACATGGGAAAATCATGAGCACATTTCTTCACGTTTACAAATAACACGTACACATATTTTCAAAACGTTATCCCCAAGCACCCGAGAGAGATCCAGCTCTCTCCTGCCTAACGTAATGATAACATGCCCTGTCCAAGCCATGACCACATGGCGCTATTCACAAGCCATATTTACAAGACAAACTTTTCACAAACAATATTTCCAAGGCGAAATGCACAAGGAACACAGCAGATCAACATGAGAACATGCACCTCACAAGCCACAATAATATGGCGCTATTCACAAGCCATATTTACAAGACAAGCTTTTCACAAACAATATATCCAAGGCGCAATGCACAAGGAACACAGTAGATCAACATGAGAACCTGCACCTCACAAGCCACAATAATATGGCGCTATTCACAAGCCATATTTACAAGGAGCTATATTCAAAGAACTCCACAGATCATATAACAATGAACACATTTCACATTGCACAGCATAAGCAGATGCAGCAAGCAATTTAATGGGCAATTTAAAAGCATTTTTTACACACATTTATACAATTGGACCATCACAAAGATGTAACTGGCTTCCTCATGTAATGCCATCCTTCAACTCTGACAGTTTAAACACCAAGATGAAAACCATTCCTTCTACCCTGAATAAACCAAATGCCATGATGTAATGCAATCTCCTCACGCTGCAACTGTTCAAGCCCATAGGTCTAACAGGCTACATAAACTGCAACATTACGCCAGATGGAACCAGCGTTCAGGGCACTCCCTCAGAACACATGGGAAACTCTCTAAGCACATGGCCAGATCACACAGGATTCGTAAGATGACGACTACGCCAAAATGTAATGTTTGGCGCTCAGGGCACTCCCACACAACACATGGGAAACAATCTAAGCACATGGCCAGATCACACAGGATTCGTAAGATGCCGACTACGCCAAAATGTAATGGCTGGATTTTCTGAGTAGGTGGGATCAGCCCCTAAGGGCCCCTCCAACCCAGCCAGAACGTAATCACATCCCTCCTCAGGACCAACTATCCAGGCACCTGGTACCTACCTGAAGATGGGGAACTCGCAATATACAAGCTCATATTATTAAAAACACCACTAAATCTATAGGGATACTAAGAATACTCACTGATTACTAGGGATATCCATACCCTACACCACACTTATATTCACATCAGTTGGTCTCGCGGCCACTCAGACCCAGACCGGTCTACCCTAGGGCAGATATGACACACAATCCGGTGCGTCTACACATGGGCCTGCAGAACCCAATGCTCCCTTTTCCAAACTGTTTGCAATCCTGCAAAACTACACGCTAGTTCAACCTCCTAGTGCTCTCACTTATTCAAGCCACAATCCTGTGGGTATCGGCACTGGTAATCCTCCCCAGTGTTCTCACTAACGCCGTATATCAACGACGACCACATTCCTATGAACACCTATATATATATATATATATATATTGGGAAGTCTCTTCACTAAGGGTCTGCTACTACAATATTAGGAGTTAGCCAATTAATATTATATGTCTCCTATTCTTGGCATCATAGGTCCACTCACTCCCTATTTATGTGATCACCACTTACCTGATTGGGATTACTCATCCATTCATGCAAACACTAAACACCTAGGAGCGTTGTTTACCTGGATTGAACAAGAATACAAGAGATACACGCCAGTTTGTTACAAACTGGGGGGGGTTATTTTATTACAACAATATAAACATTTACACAGATCTGTGACTGACAAAGACTATAGGTAGAACACACCGCTGAAAGAGAAAAGATTAAACATAACAGGAACACTCCGCTGAAAGAGAAAAGATTTAAACATACAATAGCCTAGGGAATAGGGACAAGATTAAGATGCAAGTGTAAAGTAAACTAATGTGATGAAAACAATATCACCTGATTAGTGTGAAGTCTTGTTCTAGCTGTCATCTGGGTTCCTCTCTCGTCTGTGCCTTGGCTCATCTCAGACTCTCTCTCTCTCTCCTGCACTCTTGGGTACACCTCTGCGCTGATCACTGTGCACTGGACTCCTCTCCCCCTCACGAACTGTCTCCACCTTCCAGCTTCAATCTTAATAGTTCCTGCCGCTCTGATCACTGTTCATTCCACTAGCTTATTCACTCTGTCTCTGCGCCAATGTCCAATTAACTCCATCTGCTCCCATAGGTTAGTCCACGATCTCTCCTCCGTCTCTTCTAAAAGGCATTACTTCAGACTCCAGCTATTCACACCTCCTCCTGATAAGCAACTGCTTCTGACTGCTTCCTTCAGTTCCAGCTCACTATTCAACTCAGCTCTTCTCCAGCTTGAACCCTCTCTCTCTGCCAACTCCACTTCACTGCTTTCCACTCCTCCACCTTAACACGACCCTCTGGCTTCGCCACCTTCACTCGACTCTCACTCTGCTCGACTCACTGCTCGACTCACTGGCTCCGCCTCTGCACTTCACTGATATAGAATGCTGTTTCCTCATGGAAAGTTCCAGCCAGCAGCTTCCTCCCACCAATCCCATGCACCAGGCTCCTTGCGCTAGACGCTCCCACAGTGACCAGTCTGCTTGTTTCGTCTAGAGACCTGAGCCCGGGAACAATTCCTGATTAGATTCAGCTCTGGCCGGTTCTCTCCGGTCCGCTTAGGGCGAACAACAGTTATAACTATAAACTTTGCCTTTGCCCTGAAAAGCCTCTCAGCTTCATCAAGATGGAGTCCCTCTAGCTCTAGGCCTGTAGGCCTGAAAGGGGTGAAATGCTCCTTAGCTCTGTCAGAATACCTACATAAACCATACCAATGTGTCTAATATGTCAAAGCCAATAGGCAATAGACAGGTTAAAGTCAAGAATAAAGGCGTATTAAGCAGCTATCCTCTTCTAGGTCTGGAAAAAGGGCTTAAAAGGGCCAACACAGGCTAAGAATACCTATACTAGATGTGAGCAAGATTAATGATCTATATCACTGCTAAATAAAGCCAAAAACTCTGCCATAACACCTCCTATCTCCCAGTTCTGGCAGTTGGTCTGGAAGTAAATTCAAAAGATTTTTCAGTTCCAGGTCCCCTTTTCGCCCTCACTAGTTTTCCTTGGCTCCCTCTCGTCGGAACTTCCTCGCCCCTCCAGTCATTACCCTTTTACCCTTTACTTGACCTTTTCCTCGCTATAGCTTTTCATGTTATTTCCTCTAACTGGAAACAAGCTACGAATATTACTTATCAATCCTGGTGGAATGCAATTTGTTTTAACCATCGTTTAGACACCAACTATGTATCCCCCATCTCCCTGGCTATTAAACGTGACCTGCTTTTGCTTCCTTTGGTAACATATCTCTCTCCCTCTGCTCCTGTTCCTCCCTCTCCTGCTCCAAACACAGTTGAAGTTCGCAAACCCCGTGATTTCCTTATTACCTGTCTATTCATACATATATTTGATTACTACTATTACTGTTTCATATATATATTGTATTTTGCTTAGTGTATTTATTTTTATATGACATGTTCATGCTATCTCTTGCTTGTAATGCTTACTTTTATGATGTTTTTATTTTAATGTTTATTTCCGCCATTTGCTTATTGTAACTCTTCTCCTTTCCTTTCCCCTTCCTCCCCCCTTTCTATTCCTCAATAAATCAAACTTAAAAAAAAATAATTACAATAAAGAAACGTCTTACATCTTCAAAATGATTAATGCAGCTAGAATGGTGTTGAAGAGAGGCACCCCACCCCATACCATCCACAAGGAAATCCTACCTCAAAGGCAGATGCCAAGCAGGATACATCATGGAACTGCCAACCTGCAAAGATAGTTCCCCTCTGCATCAGAGAAGCATGGAAAAGAAGAGGCGGAAGCTGCACACAACCCTGCAAGGTAAGTCTTCAGTGAGATTGAGGAGGCTTTGAAGCAGCCAAACAAGTGTATGCAGACAGGCATTCTGCCACATGACATCCATATCTCTCTCGAAGATTGAAGCAAAAGGAGCACAGAACTTAGCTTACTTGGTCCCATCAGGCGTGGTGGGGCCAAGCTGTCACTGTAAGTTTGTTTAACTCTGCTAATTTATTCCTAGGCACATTTGACTTATGTAGACCCTGGTGATCAGCCCACTGTCTCTCCACATTGGCCATGGCCTTCTCTTAACGGCAGAGGAACTCTCGTCAAATTTAGATATCTTTTCCAGTCATGGAGGTGCAACATCTCTACTGAAAGGACTAAACTTTCCAAATGGGGGTTTGGGTCTTGAAAAGAAAAGACATTGGCTGTGTTGTGTAGAGTACTTCTGCGTGAGTGTCATTGTGCATTTTCCCTGCCTTTATCAGGGCCAGACTGGCCGTACAGTGCATCAGTGGGGTTTCCCGGCGGGCTGGAAGGGTGGGGCCCGGTTTTGGAATGGTGGGGCCAGTTTTTGATACACGGGGTTGGTTTTGCAGCAGTGCTGCAATATCGAATCGTCCTCCTACACCAAAAGTAGCAGCAGTATTTTCAAGGCATACCCTCCCCTGCAGCTAGTCCAACTTAATCGCCAGGACCGGTTTGCATTCCCAGTCCAGCCCCGGCCTTCACCCGCACTGTTTAAGAAAATAAATGATGTTCGCCTGGCCCTAAATAGTGGGGGGCGCTGCCAAGTTGCCCATGTGTCCCTGTGCAAGACAGGCCGTCAGTTCACAGATTTACACCAAAAAAGACAGCAATTAGAATGTGGGAAGCAGTGAGATTAAAGAAAAAGGTAACAAAAAGGAAAATGATTTTTATGATTTAGTTTTAATCAATTATTCTCAAAATTGTATATGAAATAAAATTGGACCTGGGGATTCCTAAAAATGTAAACAATTGATCATGATTTGCACTTAATGTCTGATAACTCTGTTGTGTATCACTGTTTTAATAACCTAGATTTTTTTTGTATAGTATGCTTTTATGGTTTTTAAATTAACCGAATAAAGTATTTTCTGACTGATTGACTGAATGGGGGAAGCAAGAGTTTGGTGGGGCGGATGCACCACTAGTTTACAGTTACCCTCCTGATCCGCCAAAATCTCACTATCCCACTCAGTGTGGCAATTACAACATAGCTGAAAATACTAATCTGCCAACTTATTTAGTATGAGCTCCACACATTTACTGACCTGGTAAACAACTTGCCACTGCTTCCTTTTACATCAATCAATATGTTATTGTGGTATGTATATGAGGTAATCATTTAGCCAATTTAATTGCAACGATTATGTGATTGAACATCATAAATGACTCAGTACACTGAGCAAATTGGAATTGGCTTTTACAGACGATTCACAGTCAATGTTTGTAATTATGAAGCTTATGCAATCAATACTGGGTATGAATATGCTGAATAAACATTGCCTTATGTTAATCATTTTGTTTTTAATGTGAGAAAACTTTTCATCACCTTTAAATACATTTAATGATTTTAAAGAATTGTGGGGTCTCGCTTAGGATTGCCTCAGCCCGGATAGGGTATATATCACACATGTTATCATCAAGTAACTGTGATGTGGGGTGAACTCTGCAGCAGAAGTCGCAACATTCCGAAGACCTGGCAGAGAAGTTTTAAGACATGGGCAAAGTTTACTCTAGTCCGGGGCCACAGCCTTCCAGGGGCCTCCTTGATGGACCCAGCTGTGTGCATAGAGTCTTGCCCTGAAGCCGTTTAAATATTTTTGGACTGCTTGTTTCAAGTATTGTTTTCCTTATTTTTTTCATGTTTTGTGTGGGTGATGTGTGAGTCTATCAAAGACATTTAGCTGATAAACGCCGTGTTTGTGTGTCATTCAACATTCATTAAAAAAAGTTTATTTTAAATCAAAACAAGACCTCACATCTCACACATGGGAAGGTTTCACAGAGATTATTTGTCGAAATATGAGTGAGCTGCTGCTGTGTTACGATATTGAAAACACACATTATTCCTGAATATTAGCTGTAAACAAATTTAGAGTGAACATGGCCAAAGAGGGCGAGAAAGGGTTGAAATAAGATCATAAATCCATAACCGGTTCAAAATAGGGCCCCTCAAATTACGCTGAGCCCAGGGGCCCCAAAATCCTTCTTATGTCCCAGAGAAATGGCAGTTAAAGCCTTAGGACCTGATTACGACTTACGAGTTATACAGAACAAGGTGGGGTATTTCACTCCTTTCCATAAACACCATTATCATTGGGTCAGCTATTCACCAGGTGTGAACATCCCTCCTATTGCGAGCTTTTAACTAGGAAATAGGCATGATGTGCAGAATATGTATTTAATTTATTGAATCTTGCAAGTTTTGCCTTTCTTACATGGAGTTTCTCCCTGATGTATTTCTGTAGCATCCTAATGTCATTGCACTAAACGAACTTCTGATGTAAAAATTACGTTTAACGAAGTTGGGATAAACTCGTATCAAAAATTGTGGGGCATATTACCAAGCAATAGCGATAATTATCGCTATTGCTTGGTTAGAGACAAAAATTTACCGCAGCTCTGCGGCGATTTTTACCGCAAATAAACCTTGGTATTACCAAGGTTTAACGCAAATGCGGTAAACATTGCCGCAAAGCATGAATATCGCTGAAAAGTCAGCGATATTCATGCATTAGCGAGCTAATGCTCTTAGCCATGTTATCCACCTCCCATTGGATAACATGGCTAAGAACTGCTCAGGGCAGGTGTTAGCTTTTGGAGATATTCCCGCTTAGCGCGAATATCTCCAAAAGTTGGTAATAGGAGATAGCGATGTTAGCGACTGTTTCCAGTCTCTAACATGTTGGCACGCCCACTTTGCATCTCATTAGTGATAAATATCACTGACATGCAAAGCGGGGCCCAAGATGGTCGCTATCTCCTACTAGCTGTTGCTAACTGGTGTTAGCGGCAGCTAGGTAATAGGGAGATAATTTTATCTCCGCTTTCTTGGCTTTTAAAGCCAAAAAAGCGGAGATAAACCCCCTTGATAATATGCCCCTGTGTTTCGTGATTTTTTTTCATTTGTAATCCCGTAGCAATGGGTTTTGCAGAGGCATTTTTTCCTGGATACCGTGTTCTAAACCCGTCACAGAAGCTTGGACTTCTGTATTGTCCATGTGCTGTCGTTATGTGCTAACAATATAAAAGGAATTACATCAGGAAGGACACTATCAGTTATGAACATTGTTTTCCTTGCATTACATAATACTTACCTGGCATTAAAAGCAAGTGAGGTGGGATTATAGGTTCAAATTCCTTCCAGTCTATTTGTGAAGAAAAGTACCCTTGTAGCTCCTGAATCCGCCTTTCACTGGTCCAACCCACACACTTCCCCAACAATGGATAAGGTCTATCGCTATCTATGCCAAATCCTTTATTTTTTCACAGAAACCAGCATTCAATGGGACATGCCTACAACTACCGGAAATTCGCTCCTGTTTATATTTTTGGGTAAGAATGCTAATAGCATATATTATAAGTCAATAAGCAAAAAAGGACTCTGACAAATAAACTCCTCCTCTTTTATTACACACTCTCTTACAACTACACAATCTTTCAAACATGCATAATCTGTGTCCTGTAAATAAAATACATTTTGCACATATCCACACAAACACTTTCCTTCTAGCACACACAAAGAATCTTCTGTACACATAAATAATCTATCTCAGAGAGATAAGTTATTTGAAATCACTGTAATATATCACACTTTAAGGGGCAGATTTGCTATTCTTTCCTCAACCAAGCAAGGCAACTTGCTACGCTGTGTTGCTTAAATGGGAGAGGGCAGAAATGCTCTATGGGGCATATTCTCAAGGACTTATCGACGATTAATCAGCACTTTAGCGCTGCTAATAGGGGCAATAGATTTATCGCCATATTCTCAAGCTGGAGAAAACTGCTGATATTGCCAGTTTTCCATCTATAGAAGCCACTAAAAACATTGCCACGGATGAGAGCGACTACTAACGCTAATGATATGCAGAGTAGGTGTTCCAGTGCAAAAACACATGACAACACCACTTTGCAATATTCTCAACGACCAGCCAGATCGGCAAAGTGATCCAAAAATAGGCGATAAGGTGCATTAGAAGCAGAGATTTAACCCCTGCCTATTACTGGTGTTAATTGCAAAAAACACAGTTGATGGACAGAATGTAGAACAATGTCATACATACACCCCAGTACAAGGATCTGGGCCTAAATCCATCGTTCTTTTGCACTCCACACCACCCTGGGTTAGACACTGGCTATATGCAAATCAGCTCTGACCCTGTGCCTCATGGGAACAGTCCAGTCCGAACTACCAAGCCATGTCTTTCCCAGACCGGAATCAAGCATCCAAGGACCGGTTTCTGGCTATCAGCCTTCATCAGCCTGGATAGCTTGACTCCAGTGGTGTGGAGAGCCTGGGACTCACGTCTGAGTATACCCAGCAAACTCGGGGTGAAAATTGCAAAAAACACAGTTGATGGACAGAATGTAGAACAATGTCATACATTCACCCCAGTACAAGGATCTGGGCCTAAATCCATCGGTTTTTTTGCACTCCACACCACCCTGGGTTAGACACTGGCTATATGCAAATCAGCTCTGACCCTGTGCCTCATGGTAACAGTCCAGTCCGAACTACCAAGCCATGTCTTTCCCAGACCGGAATCAAGCATCCAAGGACCGGTTTCTGGCTATCAGCCTTCATCAGCCTGGATAGCTTGACTCCAGTGGTGTGGAGAGCCTGGGACTCACGTCTGAGTATACCCAGCACACTCGGGGTGAAAATTGCAAAAAACACAGTTGATGGACAGAATGTAGAACAATGTCATACATTCACCCACACCACCCTGGGATAGACACTGGCTATATGCAAATCAGCTCTGACAAGGGTATGCTCAGACGTGAGTCCCTTGCTCACTGTGCCACTGGATTCAAGCAAGCCGAGCTGAAGACGGCTGGAATGCCAGAAACCGGTCCTCGGAAGCTTGTGTCCGGTCCAGGGAAGACATGGCTTGGCAGTTCGGGCTGGACTGTTCCCATGAGGCACAGGGTCAGACTGATGTGCATATAGCCATGTCTGAACTGGGGTGGCAGAGTGGGCTAAAGAACGGTGATGGATTAAACCCAGATCTTTTGACTGGGTGTGAGTGTTTGATTGATTCAGATGCTCCGTCCATCACCACCCCCTTTTATTACTGGTGTTAAGCAGGACGACAACCTGCAGTAGAAAGGGAGCCCAGCCCAGAGCCACATCTGAAGACCAACAGATGCCATGGAGCCAATGATCATGCAGCTCGGAGTTCCAAGAGGGCCACAACACCCACAGCCACCACCCCCAGGACCCCCCTCCGGACCACGTCCCCCAGACAACCACCTAGGTAGCACAGAACAAGACAGCAGATGTTCCTAAAATGCACCATTCTCAGAGGCTCAATGCCAGAGGATGCCATTGCCCACTACAGGCTCAAAAGGACAGCCATCTTCCGCATACTGACCCACATTGCCCACAGGCTGACTGTACTAACACAGCGGAGAACCAGCATCCCTCCGCAGACAAAGCTGCAGGCTGTGCTGCACCTATTGACCTCTGGTACCTTCCAACCAACAACTGCCAGAGTAGGAGGAGTCTCACAGCCAGCCCTATCAAATGTCCTCACACATGTCTTGGATGCATGTCCACAAAAGCAACAGTGAGCCCCTGTATCCACACCACACGCTAAATCCAATTCGTAGTGTTCCTGCGCAACCAATCCCAATGCCAGCAGTTGCTTGACGCCTCTGTGCTCCATATCCAAGATTGTAGTTATTGAAATGGGGGTGCGCCAGGTCATGAAGTCTAGTAGTCAACAGTAGTGTAAAAACAGTTCTTCATTACAAATACATAAATCAACAATAAGAAAAGCTCAACCAACTCAGAAACCTGTTGGATAAATGGTGACAATGGTCAAGCATTCGTATAGTCACAAACGTAATCTTGTACAGTGTATTTCACTTGGGCAAACCGGAATGCTTACAGGTATGATAAAACCTGCATAAAAAGACCGTAACAGAAGTTCGTGTGGTCGTAACCTTCGTAGGAAAGAAAAGGAAGGTTACGACCACACAAACTTCTGTTACGGTCTTATTATGCAGGATTTATCATACTTGTAAGCATCACGGTTTGTATCAGCTTTATACCCCTGTACCTTCACTTCCCCCACACTGCGCAGGAACAGCTGGAGACCAATCAAGGGAACTATGCCATAGATGGCTTCCCGCATGTATTAGGGGCCATTGATTGCACACATGTACTACTTGTGTCCCCTGCCTACACTGCACACAATCACCGAAACAGAAACCTGTGCATTCCAGCAATGTGCAGGCACAACCGGACCACCGGGCCCTGTTCACCAGTGTCGTCGCAAACTTCCCAGGCAGTGTGCATGATTCCCACATCTTCCGCAAGTCCATCAAAAACCAGAGCTTTGAGGATGGCACCTATGGAAATGCACTGCTCATCAGTAAGTACCAACTGAACACACCACACACCTCAACTCCACAATCATACAACTTACAACTGTGGGAATAAACACATTACAAAATCACATACAACATGGCAATCAACATGCCCAACTACCAGACTCGACAACACAAGTAACTGTGGTAACCGTGGCCAGCCATGTAGACAAACCATCCATGGCATGGCACCTCTCCCACACAATTGCAGTATGTGGGGCGAGGTGGGAAGCAAGTATTTGTGAAGGAGGCAAGTGACCCATCAATGAGAATGTACACAAGGCCAAGTGTGGCAGTGATGTGCTTGACAGACTTCAGTATGCAGAGCACAGACATGTTCATGTGGACATATACTGCTGGTGTTTGTAGTGTTGTGTACAGTGGATGCGAACAGGTCACCTCAGGCAGTGTGGAAGACCTTGGACATGTAGCTTTGTCATACCCCCCTGTAAGAGTAAGCGGAGTGGCCTTGGCCGGCGTATGTCGTGAATAAATAGCATAGGGCTCTGGGCATGGTTAAGTTCAGCAAAATGGGCACCAAAGTAACTACTGCGTGTGCCTCTGCATCCACCATATCCTGTCCATAGGCCTACACACACGTGGCCGACCATCTTCAACAGCCAGATTTACACTGGAGACGAAGGTGGCTATGTCCCAAGCCAACCCACGTACATCTTGTCAGCACATGCAGGGTTGTGTCTGCCAGGGCGATGCCCCCCATTCAGCCACAAGGCCACTGCTGTGACCGGATGGTGCCTGCATGATCCTGTGCACTTGCTGCACCCCAACCCTGGTCCCCAGACTCGTCCGCCGCCCAGCGATGACTGGCCGCTTCTGTGCACTCAGGCCTTAATGCTCACCTGCCTCCACCAGCGTGTCTCCAAGAGGGCCCACCAAGTGCCGGTGCAACCTCCTCAGCCGATCGCTGAGCTCCACACCACAGGCCCCCAGCGCACCCTGCATCACCGCACCGCGACATCATGTGTACGTTGACTGCTGCCTTCGGCATACATTGCAGTCCTGTAGGGCTCCCAATTCAAACCGAATCTTGATTGGCAGAACGGCGTATTGAGGCCTACACATCAGCGCAGGCTAAACACCCACTCAGCTCTTCAGGTGCCCCTACCTTGGTGCACTGCAAGTCACCGTCCCGTTGCAGTTGGCCCGGGCCGGCTGCAGTGCATCGGGTGCCACCAACTCTGTGCACTGCAAGTCATCGCCCCGTGGCGGTAGGCCTGTGCCAGCCGCAGTGCATCAGGTCCCACTAACTCTGAGCACCACAAGTCATTGTTCTGTGGCATTAGGCCTGCTGCAGTGCATCGGGTGCCACCAACTCTGTGCAATGCAAGTCATCGTCCCGTGGCGGTAGGTCTGTGCCGGCCACAGTGCGTCGGGTGCCACTAACCCAGTGCCCCACAGTTCATGGACTCTTTATGATTGAGTCTTGTGGTGCAGACGCCATCATGTCACCTCCGACAGTGGGAAATGTGATGTGGTAGGGCCCTTTTATTGGCAGGGTCACATGTCCTGTGACGCCTGTGCTGGGCGGGTGTGGTGTAGGTGTAAATCAGCCCTCAGGGAGTGGCTGTGGCATGCTGACAACTAGACCAGTGATCAGCAGATCACTACAGGTAAGAGCTGGGACATGTAGCTTTGTCGCCCCCCCCCCCTGTAAGTGAAAGTGGAGTGGGCTGGTGTATGCCAGTCCAGCATAGGGGTGTGAACAATGAGTCAGGGGCTCTGGGCGTGTTTCAGTTCTGGGATGGACAAGAAAGTAACTAATGCCTGTGTCTCTATTGTAGTGTTGGCGCCACCCGGACCGCAATCTGCAATGTTGCACCCTGTGACACAAGTCCCACAACATGAGTAACATGGATGTAGGTGGAAATCACTGACCCTACATTCATCTTACTTTCATACTTGAATGATTATAGACATGACACATCTGTGTGAATTTGAATGTTTTATTCACATTCAGTGGAGTGTTGAAGCTGGAGCAGTACAGGGCCATGCAAACCCCACTTTACATTGTTGCCCCATATAGGGCCAGCCGGAGTCCTTTAGGGAATGACAAGTTCAATGGAAGAGGAAGAGTTCAGTCCGCAGTCTGATTGCTGTGTCATTGGGAACCAAACAGAATATGTCAGTCCATGTTGAGGTCCAAGGTGAGTGTTGCAGAGTGTATTTGGGGACAGTGGAAGGTGATGATGCAGTGGGCAGAATCGAGCAGAAACAGGCCATATGGCAGAGATGAATGCTACTGCTTCCTTCTTACCACTAAGGCAGAATCATCTGCATCTTCGTCCTCTGATGTTTCATGTGCCTTACATGTGGGTGGTGTTGTTTTGTCTGCATCACTGTGGGTCACTGACACATCAGGGGGCGGAGATGTGGATGTAGAAGCAGCAGCAGCCTTCATTGGCACCAGGCCTTGTGGTGTCAATGTCATGATAGGGCTCTGCAGGGCATGGAAGTACCCAGCTACATCTTGCTGGTGTACCACCGTGACAGCCTTTATTTCCACCTGCATCCACTCCATGTTCTCCATCAACCTCCGCATGAGTCCCAACTCCAGGCTGACATCGCTGGAGCCACTCTGACTAGACAGTAGTCTTGTCTCAGAGTCAGGACTCCAGCGATGTCAGCCATGTATTGTTGGTGAGCATGGAGAGGTCTGTGGGTGTCTGTTAGGGACTGTAAGTGGTCCCTGATGGGGCTTGGACACCCCACCCATACCAGATCAGCCATCTTCTCCTGGCACCCTACCGCACGGCATTGGAAGGCCATGTGTTGTTCATGGGGGTCCTGGGAGACAGCTGTGGTGGTGGCTGCTTCCTGCTGTATGGTCTGTGCTGGGGGTGAGGTCTCCTTGATGCAGCTGGGCTGCCCTGCTCCTGGAGGTGAGGTGCCGAAGCTGTCCATGAGCTCTTGAAGGGCGTAGGTGTCGAAGGTGTGGAGGTCCTCTTCGTCATCAGTTAAGAGATGTTCAGTCTGCTCTGCAGGAGGTGTTGATTCTCCCTCTGAATGTGGAGAGGAGATGAAGTTTAACATTGTGTTCACATGTATGTTGACACATTGTACAAGTATACATACAGACTGCATGACAATGTACATTGTTACTGTTTAGAAGGACCTGCTTATTTGATGCGGAACAGTGGAAATGTTGACAACATCACAGATGTGTGTTTGTACTTGTACATTATCATCTCACATTTCCCTGCTATGCCAAATGTGATTGGTTAGTTTCTACACACAAGCGGCACCAGCTGTGTCCTCTGTTCTGTTGTGAACGTGTCACATTGTTGTCAATGTTGATGTGCTCTGTATGTTATGCGTGTGTGCTGCATTTTGGGAGAGTTGCCCCTGCAGCTCTGATTTTGCTGCCCCTTATCCCTTTCAGGCAGTGTGCCTTTGACTTCTGTGCTTATACAGTGCTGAGATGTTGCATACTTGGGTAAATTGGGCTCTTGGTGAGAGTTGGGACTCTGGGGCATGGTTTGTCCGCAGATGTGTTGTTGACATCAGGGGTTGTTTGTGCATGTGGATATGTCAGAGTGTGACCTGCTCCTTTATGGATGTGGTCCACACTCAGCCACCTCAGTATCGTGGCGTGCAACATGGCATGATATATTGACTGCAGCCATGCTATTCGTCATGCAGTGTCACTTGCATTGTCAGTTTGGCTCACATACACGTCGCTTTGCTGGGTTTGGCACATGTGCATGGGTTGGTTGTGTGATTGGTGATGTGTAGGAAGGGCACCCTCTGGGCATATAGTCGATGGGGGCCTACTTGCTGTTTCTAGGTGAGCTTCAGTGTGCCAAGGGGACCAGGGACATGATCCAGAGTCATTGTGGGTGTGCACTGTGCTATACTTAATTATGCATGTGTGCCATTGTGCCCATCTCCCCCGTCTCCCCAGTCCATGGTTGTAACTCACCAGTTGCTGTTGTGTCAGGTCATGTTGAGCAGTGTCCGGTCCCCCAACTCCTGCCACCGTCTCCACACTGATGACTGTTGACACCATTTCCTCCATCTCATCCAGCTCCTTTTGTGGCGCTGGACTCCCACCTCCAGTCACAGTGCTGTCTTCTGGTTGTTGCTGTGTTTCTGCTTGGCTTTGCACTTCACATCATTCCAGCGCCTCTTGAGCACTTCAATTGTCCTCCTCAGCACTCCGACCGCTTTCACCTTGTCCACGATGGACTGCCATACTCCCTTTTTTGTTATCAATTACACAGTGGAGGTGACAAACAGTTGTTGATGGTGTTCTGTGACCTCCGTTATCCGGATCTTGTTTTCCTGTGGACTGAACTGCTTCTTCCCACTCTTCTTCTCCATGCCCTTCCCTGACCCCAAGGTCCCAGGCAGGTCCTCCGTGGGGCTTGTGGGGTTCTGATTGTTCTCTGTACTTGCTCCAGCTACCTCCATAGTGCTTCGCAGTTGTTTTGGTTCTGTTTTTGTTTTTCTTTCTGTTTTTATAGTTATTTTTCTCACCTGACGTATAAGAATTGCAGGCCTGGCGCAGCTCATTGCTGATTTTTTTTATTGCGGTTGGGCCCATCGCCACTTTTATCCTGTTTGGCTTTAGATTTTTATCACCATCCAGGTAATTTTATCTCTGACATTTGACGCACCATAGTGTAAGGGTGTCTGCTTTATAGGTAGGACACTTTCTTGTACAAAAACAATTGTTAATAGCATTTTCCTCTTTCTACGTGTGCTGCAGAATGCAGCACATGTGAAATGAAGAAAAAATTAGGAGGAATAAATATATTTCTCCTCATTATGCCTCACTGGGAATGGCATAGCATTTTGACTCAGTCCCAGGTTTACAAATCTTTGTAAATCTGCGAATGCACTAAAATCCATTGGTGGATGCATGGAAACAACCATGCTCCACCAATGAAATGACTTCCTAACGCAAGGTAATGCAAGCCAGCGCTTTTTGCTGCCTTGCATTACTTTGTATTTACTAAACCATGCAAAGCCACGCAAAGTGGCTTTGCATGGCTCAGTAAATAAGAATAAATTTAGGTCAGAGCTGCACCACAAAAGGGACTCATCCTTAGCATAAAATGTTAGCAAATGTTCCCACTACCTTCTTATGAAGTAAAACTGACTCTCTTTTGAGAACACAAAATATTCTCATCAATGTTAACTATATTGCTAATTCATAATGAAAAAGGCTAAGAAGGCTCTCAAAAATATTAATTTTATGGGCAGAGTTACTCACATCACCCTTCTCCACAGGAAACTTCACTGGCTACCAGTCACAGAGAGTTGCCAGTGCAAGCTGCTCACCCACACTTATAAGGCACTATACAACGAAGGACTGGCATACATCAACACTCAAATAAACTTTCACCTACCTACAAGGAAACTCTGCCCGATTCCCTCTTCCTAGCAGCCACATATCGCATCAGCTGGACCACCAGCGGAGACTGCTCCTTTTCCTACCTGGCAGATAAGACATGGAACAAGCTACCCCTGCACCTCAGAGCATCACCATCGCTCCAGCAGTTCAGGGAGGACTTCAAGCCCTTGATGTTCAACCAATAGGAGAACTGACCAATCGTTATCAAAGTACCTTTGGACACTCACAGGTGATGCATCCACGCTGTACAAATCCGATTTTTTTATTAATTGATCCAAACTTTGCAACATCCAATCTTGTGAAGTTAGAACATTTTGCATAAATGATCCTGTGAGAGAAATGCCTTTCAAAATAACATGGGTTTTTAAAAGATTTTTTATTCAATGTGAGCTGTAGCATTAAAGAAAATATTAATTGAAGTTTAGTGTGGGTTCACACGTGCGACACATAAAGCAAAATAACCATTCATAGACGCACCCAAATGCAAGATAGCCCGGGCAAGATGGCGTCCGAGTAAGAGGCCGATAGCAGGATGACCAGGTGAGCTTGAACATACCGGAATCCCCGGGGTCTGTTGCTCTAAAAACTTCAATATTGGTGGCAGTGCCGGACGTGGGGGATATAATTCCAGGCGTGGGTCCTGGATCAAGTTTAGAGGCTGATGGAAGTAACAATTTGAGTTTAAAGGAGAAAGAGGATTTCCTTCTGGCGGTCCAGCTGGATGCCGGGACTATAGAGAAAAATGAAGAAAAATTTCTGCAATGTAGATCAAGACCGAGAGCAAGAGCAAGAGCGAGGCACACCGGGGGAGATGCTTGAACTTAATCGCTGTATATATACTTTGGCTGCGCAGGATCCCACTATTGAAAATGTAACGGGGGCTAGTAGCCTGGGCTCTGAGTTAACCCGCATAGATGGAGCTAACCCAGAGGGGGACAAAGTTCCCAGCGACTGCTTTTTTTCAGTCTCAGATGGCGGCGAATGGTCGGAACAGTCCTCTTCACCTGATACTAGCAACCAGGACTCTGACTCTGCAGAGGAGATTGAAACAGACCCTCCCATAACGGCTAAGAAATACAATGCACTGACAAGCAAGAATCGAGGGAAGAAAGATCTCAAGAGGGATTATTCCTCCACTACTCCACTGGCAGCCCAGGAAATGGATGTCCCCCATTCTCAAACTAGCACCATTCCATCGATGCTTGAAGTAATTCATCAGGCTATCCTCACGCATAGGGAGGAAACATGCCAGGACAGCCTCAAGGCGCAAGCGGCGATGAGGAATATGCAAGGGCCGGTAAGGAAACTCTCCAAAGCTTGCTCAAATATAGTGGAAAGAGTGATAAACCTGGAGGAGAGAATAGTAATACTGGAAGCAGAAGCCTCTAGTGCTGCCACCCAGGCCGAGATGCGTACTTCACAAATCAGGGACATCCAATGGAAGTTAGAGGAGTCCGAGAATAGACAGCGGAGGAACAACCTCAGAGTATTGGGTATCCCCGAAGGGATTGAAAGGCAAGATGTTAGAGCTTATATAATCACCCTATTTAAATCTGCCTTTCCTGAACTGAGTGATTGGAATTGGGCAAGTGAGATTCAAAGGGCCCATCGCATTCCGTTTAAGCCTCGAGTTCAAGCGAAAGAGGGAGACAATCCCCGGACAATTTTAATATTTCTAGGCAATTTCCTCCTAAGACAAGCCATATCAGAGAAAGCCAGACCAGAAGCAAGGAGGATCAGTGAGAGTGTCTCGTTCTTTGTACGCCCCGACTTCTTTCACTCAACTGTCGAGAGGCGGTGGAGATTGAAGCAATTAAAAAAGCCATTCCATGACAAGAACATTCAAGTTTTCCTTATTAACCCAGCACAACTCAAAGTGGTTCACGAGGGACAAACTTGCTATTTCTCGTCTGAGATTAAAGCCAGGGAATTCTTGGACACTGTGGTTAAATAAGAAAGGACAATCGTAACATCCTGACTTTTTGACTTTCTGAAACAGGGAAAAAATGCTAGGGGGGTTCTGGGCATTCGGGTTTCATGGGTGGCGTGGTCTATTAGTCTTTTGTTTGTTGCATGGATTATTTTTTTTTCTCCTATGTCCACAGGTATTTGACAAAGTAGCAAAGGGTGTGGGGTAAGCTGTTAATAGGGGAATATTAAAGGAGGATGATTTGCCTATTATGAGTCAATGGAAGCAATTTGAACCTGGGGGTTTATGAACCAAAAAGTGGGAATTCGTTTTTTTTCTGCTTGTAGCTCGCTGATGCTGTATGCATCACATGCCCAGAACAAGGTCTAAGTGCCTCACTAGAGTAAGGGTTGTAGGGAGTAAGAGAAGGGAGAGTGGTGCGGGGAGGTGGGGAGAGGCGGGAGATTGAGGGAGTGAGAAGGGGAGGAAACACAAAAAAGAAAGAAAAAGAAAAATTACTGGTACGAGTAAGCTTATGTTTTTTATGTAGAGAGGTTCTCATGAGTGTTCAGTGTTTTGATCTAACTCAGATATGGATTGGTGAATTGTTAGGTAAAGGATTAGAAATTGAGGATGCTTAAAATCTACTCAATAAATATTAGAGGGCTGAATGATTGGAGAAAGAGGCATAGGTTGGGATATTTTGTTAGGTCAAATCGGATAGATATGATCTGTTTACAGGAGACTCCCATGGTCTAAAAAACATTTATTGGGCCTAAGGGGTTATGACATCCTGGCTTGTTCATCGCAAACATCCACAACTAGAGGGGTAGCATTATTGGCTAAATCTACAGTGGGTAAAGCTAAATGCCAGATGACGGATGCTCTAGGGAGATGGGAGCTGGTCGAATTAGGTTTAGAATTAGAAATGGGGTGTACAATTTGTACAGTTTACGGCTCCAACCAAGATGATCCGGAGATTTTTAATTTTTTAGAGACAGAATTAACGAACTGGCGGCCCAGTCCAATTGTATTATGTGGAGACCCTACTATTTCAGCCGATTTGACTAATAATACGGTGTACGCAGGTCGCAAACCCCGGGTTTTTTGGGCTCTTAGCTCATTAATGGAATCACATGGGCTGGTGGATGTCTGGGGGAATAAGGAACCAAATAAAGATGGCTTCACATACTTTTCGTTACCCCTATAAAAGATATACTAAATTAGACTATTTCCTCATATCTTCTACTGAATTGAATAAGGTTGGGATTAAAAAGTTACCTAAACTCATCTCTGATCACAATCCTCTAATTTTGAAGTTTGATATAGGCATCTCTACTAGTACTTACTCCAGGTGGACTTTTGAGAAGAAATTATTAGCTAATCCATGCGTTATAGAACACTTAAGAAAATGGACAACTGAATATTTTGAGATGAACTGATATAGTGCCAACAGAAATAGTGTCTGGGACGCATTTAAAGCCGCCCTGAGAGGAGAAACTATACGCTTTTCCGCTAGAATCAGAAAAAAGAGCGAGAGGATAACAAGAAATTAACTGCCCAACTCGCAATGGCGGAACAATATCATGTACTGGATTTTGTTCTGGGCAAAGATGCTGCTGAGACACCGCAAAAGATTTTGGTTATAAAAGCTGATCTACTTAAAGGGGTAGCCCAGAAAGTGGCAGATGAGTATCAGACTCATAAGGGCAGACTTTATGAGACAGGTGAATAGGCAGGGAAACTTTTAGCTTTAAGAATCAGACAGGACGGCAGTAAAAATATTATAACAGAGATAGAAGAGAGCACTCCGAATTTTACAGAGCCGGAAGATATTGTAAAATGGTTTAAAAATTTTTACTAGAAATTATATATGGAAGAAACGCAGAATGTTGGCTCTGATATAGATTTTAAGGACGAGGGCCTCCAGTTGACCGCTGGGGATAGCTCGAGGCTTGATAAGGACATGGATTTAAAAGAGGTCCTGGTAGCCTTGCAGGATCTAGCATCGTGGAAGGCCTCGGGGCCAGATAGTATCCCCCTTGAGGTATATAAAAGCTTACAGAATGAGATCGCTCCTATATTATTTGATTTATTTAACGGTATATTATATTCTGACGAGGTACCACACTCTTGGAAGGAAACAAACATAGTTGTATTTCATAAAAAAGGCAAGCCTAAGGAGAAACCAGACTCTTACCGTCCAATATCCCTCATTTACGCGGACACAAAAATCTATGCGAAGGTCTTGGCTAGAAGGCTAGGGGGGTCATCGGGGGTCTGGTTTCCCCGTGGGAGCATGGGTTTATCCCAGGTCGTGGGACTACGGACCACATCAGATGCGCCATCTCGTTATTCGATGTCCAAGCTGCCACGGAGGTCGGATGGCCATGATCCTCCTGAATGTACAAATAACATCTTAAGGGTGGATTCGAGGTATAAAGATTCGGCGGTTTATCTGGAAGTTGAGATAAACTCCGTGATAAGTGAAATTGTAAAAGATAATTTTAACCCACTGATAAAATCAATTAATGCAGACCTTAGGAGAATAGATGTGCTCATCTTTCTATAATAGGAAGAGTAAATGTACTCAAAATGACCATGCTCCCCAAGGTACTCTATCTTTTCTGCTCAATCCCTTATCTGATTGACGAAGCAATATTAAAATCTATCGAGTCAATTTTTATGAATTTTATCTTGCAATACAGTAAAATCAGGTGATCAATGAAATGTTTATCACTACCACAACAAAGGGGAGGGCTGGCAATGCCTAATATTGGATTTTATCAATTAGCCTGTCTTCTGAGCCAGTTGGCTATTATATTCGATCCTGCGATGAAAATATCTGAAACCCGATATGGCAATCAGGAAATTCCAACTATATATGAGTTATTGCTAGAGTCCCTTGGACTCCTGCTATCGAAAAATGATAATCGATACTATAAGAAGTTGCGGTATAAGGTTTCCGACAGTCTTTGGGAAATTCGGAAAAGAGTTCGAGAGGTGTTGGAAATTCCTAAGATCAATTATTACACACCTTTATGGAATTCATACATTTTCCCGCAACTCAGTTATGATAGTATGAGGACATTATGGGAGCAACAAGGGATTAGAAGAATAGGTGACATTTATGAAGGCGATAATCCTTTGTGCTTTAAAGAGTTGCAGCTGAAATTTGGAATTTTCTGAATCAGAGTTTAAAGTTTTTACAAATCTTGGGCCTGTTGAAGGGTATTAGGCCCCGGTTCTCTCCAGGAGGGCAGATCAATAGGATGGACTACCTGTTAGGAGGCGGTACTAAAACTAAAATGATCAATGGCGCCTTCTTGTCAAGCATACAGGATGACCTGGAAAAATGTGAAATTACATGGGTATCTAAATTAGCTAACTCGGAGGTGGACCTATATAAATCTCTGCAGTTGGCTGACAGAGTATTCCGTTCATCAAACCTAAAAGCACAACATTACAAGACGATCTTTAATCTGTATTTTACCCCGGCTAAACTATTTGATTGGGGGAGAAGAGAGGATGACAAATGCCTGAGATGTCACGAAGGCCCAGCAAACCTGCTACACATGTTTTATCAATGTGTTAAACTAGTTTTAATTAGGGGAGAGATTGAGAAATTCTGGGAGGGTGCTGCTAGGATTTAAGATCGACCTATCCCCTACCCTAATGTTAATATGAATGGAGAATAATCTGAATCTCAACAAGGAGAATGAAGCATTGATATTCATCTGTGTAGCTGTCCTTCGGCTGCTGTTAGCTGCTGGTTGGAAAGATGTAGTACCCCCTTCTTAACAGATGTGGTTGGCTAGACTTTTAGGGATCTATAATATTGAATCTGCTCTCTATTCACGCAGGGGAAAAAAGATGAGAGATTGGGGGCAGGCCATTTTGGGACCTATTACTAATTGGACAACCTCGCACATATAGGGCTTATACTATGTCTAATTTTACGTGGGATAATAAGATCTGATAATGGAATTGTGACTCTCTGTCTAGCAATTTTAACTGTCCCCTGCTATTATTGTCTTTCTCTCGTGAAAATACTATTTTATTATGGAACTGTTTTTATTTTTTTTTTCTCTACTTAATTGGTTTATGTATCTTCTCTCTGACATATTGGATGGATTTTAAATAAGTCCTATGATTGGATAATATGTATTTATTTATTGTTGTTTATACCAGGTCTTTTTCAATTAAAAAACAAAAAAAACAAATGCAAGATAGCCCTGTGCCAAGCAAACACCTGCTCAAGCTTTAGTAAATATACTTCCTAAATATAGGATTTGCTGTGATGTATTTTTTGCCTGAAAAAACCCCACTCTCTGTGAGATTTCTATCCAGATTTTTTCTTTAACACTTCCCGAAGACGGTGCAAAGGAAGAAAGCCACCTTACAACTCCTAGCTAAAAAAAAAAGTGAATGCAAAGCACCAGATTTTCTCAGGAGTGCCTTAATTCTAGGGCTTGTAAACCAAGCATTGAGCCTTTCTCAACTGAAACAAAGGAAATAGTAGCTGGACACAGAAGACACAGTTCACATAACAATGTTAATGACTTTGACTGATTTGCATTAGGTCTGATAGAAAATAGACCACTGTATATTTAATAGAACATCCAATGAAAAGGGAAATCAAAGGAATCATTTGCCTATCAGTGCGATCTATATTCATACTGTAAAGAATAATGTCCAGGGTACTAAGGAGGTTCCCTGAATAGAACATTAAGGAGAAGCCTAGGAACACGGGGCTAAATGTACAGTAATAATGCATGAAAAACTAAATGTGTACCAAATTTTTCCAATCATTAATATATTTTGGAAACTTAAGGCCTGATTTATATGTCAACGGAAGGACCATTGTTCTGTCAGGAGGCAGAGTATATTACTTCTCCGTCCGACTGGTGGAGGCACCTCCAGCTGAATTTATAAATGACTGCCAAGCTGATAGTGGTTTATAATGCATTGGCAGAAACTGCTGTCACGGCTGTTCCTGTCAATCCTCTTTACTGTTTGGTGCAGAGCTCCATCAAAATTACAAAGTCCTGAACCAAATAGTTTTGTTTTTTATTTAAAAAAAGAAAATCATGAAACAGGAATTTGTTTGTAAAAATAAAAATAAAAAAACACCCTCACAATGGGAGTCATCTCCCATGGCGAGGGGCTATTGTTCCATTTTTACTTGTCTCTCATCACCAGGGTTTGCCCAGCTGTGATGAACAGTTAAAAAATGGCTATAAGTCTGACCATCCTAATTGCATGGCCAGACATATAGCTGTTTCTCAGACAACCTGTACTCCGTCAGGCCATTAGAGATGATTGGCGATGACGGAGTAGCAACCGCTGAAGCCATAATTATGGTACACCTGCATCTAAATTGGGCAGGCAGACTATTATCCTAGCAGTAAGCATAGTCTGTCACTGTCGCAACAGAGTATGCTTAATGCCAAGATTTAAATAGGGCCCTATGCTACCTAATACAAAGTCAATTCACAAAATATAAAATTGCAAGGGGTAGCAGGATGACCTGTTGTTAGAACTAACATACTATGTGTGTTATTCCCTCAAATATTTTGCCTTCTCCCCTCCTGTTTTCCTGAACATGTTCTGGTTGGCTCTAGGACTCTGTGCACTTTGCAACTACCAATCATTGATGCAGTGCTTGTACTCTCCCCTTCAAACACGGAAAAAAATTGACGTGCACCTAATAGGCACATCTATTTTACCTGTCTTTCCATAATATATGGAACTGCTTGTACCCAGGTCCTGTAAATTAAATGCTACTAATAGGTCTGCAGCACTCATTGTGCCGCCCACTAAAGTAGCACTTCATTTTAAACATGTCTCAGTATAGTGGAGTTTTAAACTGTATTTTGACTTGGCAAAATAAATCTTTTACCAGGTCTATCACTTTCTTTTTAGTACTTGTAAGTCACACTTAAGGAAGGGACAAAGGGCAGGCTGCATGGCATTTAAAAAGTAGGGTGTGCTGGTTTATGTTTTACTTATTCGAGTAATGAAAAACTCTTTATGTCTTTTTTCACTAGTGTAAGGCCTATCTCTCCCATTGGCTAACACTGGGACACCTTATTATTTATAAAAAGTGCTAACTTTGGATTGGGAGTGATAGAGATATGCCTTTTAGACTCACATAAATAACCTTTTAAAATCTTCAATAATGGTAAAGTCAGATTGTATGTCACCATTCTGAAAATACCACTTTAAAATGCATGCATTGTCCTGTTCTAACCATATGTGCCTTCTTTCAGGGTCCTGGATCACATGACTATGAATGGCTGACACTTCAAATGGCTTTGCCTACAGCTCACACAAAGAAATCAAACACTGGCCTTTTATCACCCTAGACAGTTTGGAGCTTTGACAAGGAAAGGGAAAAACTTTCAAGAACCACATGGAGGGGGGGGATAGTACAGGGAGACCCCTGACACGAAAAGGCTAGCCAATCAACAACACCGGTCCTAGTTCTCATGGCAATATTTACTTATTAGTCTGTAAACATCAGTGATAGACATTCATCACCCAGGGGATCCCTTCAATCTTAAGATAATCCAGATGTTTCAGTCTATTGCCTGTTTAAAAAAACAACCTCTCTGATCTATACATATAGGACAGCACAGACAAAAAATGTGTGAAAAGCGAGATGGCACCTCACGGGCGCACCACCAATGGGACCCCTGGCTGGTACTCACCAGGTTGGCCCTGTTCTCATCACTGGTGCCATCAAGCTATAACGTAAACATGCCTCAAACCCCAAAATAAAAAAGACAGTGATGGTGCAGTGAACGCAACTTATATGTGACACAACTAACAACATTAAACACTTAACATATAAGTCACTGTGCAACTAGGACAATCAACTTTACTCTCGTTCCTTTCTTTGTTGCAAACAGTAAACACATATACATTAAAAAAGGAGAGTGTGAATACTACCTATCGATTCACACCCTACTTACAGCCGACATGTTTCATTGCCTTGGTTTCTATCAGGCAATTTCTTCAGGGCAACTCACTTTAAATGCCACTGCAAGAGACACTGATTCTCGAGTGCTGTAATACAAACAAACATATATGTGGTCACCTGGTGTCCTCCCCTATATTCTGCACATCAAGCTCCATATATTGTCAAACAGCCATGCTGTATTGGTAAATGTCATTATTACCCTTCAAGCAGTCATGCCTCTCATACCAGACAGGAGGACATTAAAATCCGGAACGCAGCCCCCATAGGTGAGCGTGGTCCTTTCTCCCCTTAGTGAAATTTCTAGAAGGAAAAACCCAGAACAAACTAAGTTATCTCGATCTGGGAGCCGTCTCCTACCTTGTGAAATTTTTCTCAAAAAACACAGACAGCCCAAGACAAAGTAGATTAGATGTTACCGGTGGAGATGTAAAGGTCGGCATCCTCTCGGCACTCGAACGCCGACCGGGTGCAGCCCTGTTCTTTTACCGGCTCCAGTGCCGATTTTCGAGTGCTGTGATTGGTCCTTGGGGTCAGGTGACTCCCGCGATGCCCGGCTGCCGGTTTTCGGAGGGTACAATTGTGTCCGGGGAGTAAAGAGAATGCCGCGCCCATAAGTAAACAGACCCTTAGACCTTGGAATACTTTATTTAATATAGCGATGTGTGTATAATCCTGCAATGTCTAAGATTTTATAAATATACATTGCAAGTGCTAAACATAGCGTCCGAAAATCACGCATATTTTCGGTATTAGGAAGATCTCCCTGTGGGACAATTTCTGAGGTACAGGCGAAATTGTTCATCCACTGAACTATACAAGGAACAAGCGGAAGTTCTGAGTTTGAAATTGGAAGCCCGCGATTACCCTCGGAGAGTATTCAAACAAGCTCAAAAGAGAGCCCTAAACACACCCAGAGCGGTTCTGTTAGAGACACGAGCCAAGGAGAAGTCAGACTGTCTACCTGTGGTCGTGACCTATGATCCCATGACCACAAAGATCCGCCAGTCTATTAGGAACCACTGGTCCCTACTATCAACAGCGGATTTCAAGATGCCCCCACCTCGTTTCGCCTTCCGAAGAGCAAGTAACCTGAAAGACAAACTGGTTCATACCAGGAGTAACGGACGACCAGAAGCAGAGAATACCACCATCCCTAAAGGACACTTCCCGTGTGGGAATTGCTCAGTGTGTCCCTTGACAAAAAAAAAACCACAACCGTGACTCTACAATCTGTAAAAACTTGGTCACTGAATCACTTCAGTAACTGCAACACTACTAACGTGGTGTACAGACTAAGATGTGAATGTGGGTTGGAGTACATCGGACTCACCACACGGAAGATCAAACTACGCATTCAAGAGCATGTCAGCACAATAAGGATTGGAAAACTGACTACCAAATTAGTGCAACATTGCCACCGCAATAAACACATTTTTACGTGGGTAGTGTTGGAGAGAGTGATGGGTGATGTTCAGTCTGCGGAAAGATGCTTAATTACTAAGGAGGCACGCTGGATATATCAAGAGCAAAGTGAACAGAAGGGGCTGAATGAACTCCTGGAGTGGAACAAGTTACGTTGAAATATCTGAGTGTCTGTTTCTGAGCGCAGTAGTCTACTGTTCCCTTAGCACCAGGTACCTCTCCATCTGAGGTAACTACTTCTGAATGGCTTTTTTTAATTAAACTAATTGAGGGCACATATAAAAATGTTATACCTATAAACTCAGACTAACTACATTAAGAATTAAGATATAAATAACACCCTCTCTTTGTAGACCTAGTCAGTTTTTTACCTCCTGAACATGTCAATAGAAGTTAATAACATAGCATGAGTCCTGGGTCCCATGGATCTCGCACAACAACCGAGATTAATAAGCTTTGGTACTCATATAACTTGAATTTCTATTCTGAGTAATATACCATCGGTAGTCCTACATCAGCCATATACTTTACAAACATGGCAACCGCTCTAATATGACCGTGTCATACTGTGACCAGACACTGTCCTAAAATGGCCATCACAGCCTGTAAACAATTAGTTTCTACCATCAGTAGTTACCGCGATTCTCTCTGTATACACTTAAAATAATTCTAATGTCCAGGCGAGGATCATCTTCCTAATACCGAAAATATGCGTGATTTTCGGACGCTATGTTTAGAAATCCCACACTTGCAATGTATATTTATAAAATCTTAGACATTGCAGGATTATACACACATCGCTATATTAAATAAAGTATTCCAAGGTCTAGGGGTCTGTTTACTTATGGGCGCGGCATTCTCTTTACTCCCCGGACCAATTGTACCCTCCGAAAACCGGCAGCCGGGCATCGCGGGAGTCACCTGACCCAAAGGACCAATCACAGCACTCGAAAATCGGCACTGGAGCCGGTAAAAGAACAGGGCTGCACCCGGTCGGCGTTCGAGTGCCGAGAGGACGCCGACCTTTTCATCTCCACCGGTAATATCTAATCTACTTTGTCTTGGGCTGTCTGTGTTTTTTGAGAAAAATTTTACAAGGTAGGAGACGGCTCCCAGATCGAGATAACTTAGTTTGTTCTGGGTTTTTCCTTCTAGAAATTTCACTAAGGGGAGAAAGGACCACGCTCACCTATGGGGGCTGCGTTCCGGATTTTAATGTCCTCCTGTCTGGTATGAGAGGCATGACTGCTTGAAGGGTAATAATGACATTTACCAATACAGCATGGCTGTTTGACAATATATGGTGCTTGATGTGCAGAATATAGGGGAGGACACCAGGTGACCATATATATGTTTGTTTGTATTACAGCACTCGAGAATCAGTGTCTCTTGCAGTGGCATTTAAAGTGAGTTGCCCTGAAGAAATTGCCTGATAGAATCCAAGGCAATGAAACATGTCGGCTGTAAGTAGGGTGTGAATCGATAGGTAGTATTCACACTCTCCTTTTTTAATGTATATGTGTTTACTGTTTGCAACAAAGAAAGGAAAGAGAGTAAAGTTGATTGTCCTAGTTGCACAGTGACTTATATGTTAAGTGTTTAATGTTGTTAGTTGTGTCACATATAAGTTGCGTTCACTGCACCATCCACTGTCTTTTTTATTTTGGGGTTTGAGACACGTTTACGTTATAGCTTGATGGCACCAATGATGAGAAAAGGGCCAACCTGGTGAGTACCAGCCAGGGGTCCCATTGGTGGTGCGCCCGTGAGGTGCCATCTCGCTTTTCACACATTTTTTGTCTGTGCTGTCCTATATGTATAGATCAGAGAGGTTGTTTTTTTAAAGAGGCAATAGACTGTAACATCTGGATTATCTTAAGATTGAAGGTATCCCCTGGGTGATGAATGTCTATCACTGATGTTTACAGACCAATAAGTAAATATTGCCATGAGAACTAGGACCGGTGTTGTTGATTGACTTATAGAGTGGAGGGCGTCCTAGTTCTGTCTGTCTTTCCCTCTAGACTCCTATTTTGTTGTACGAAAAGGCTAGCACCAGGTATAAATATTTTTCCCGACCCACAACTTTTCAGATCTCTTCTGGACCTGTGGCAGAATGAGGATTGCACTGATACCCTGCTGCTGACTTGAAGGGCTGCACTGCTTCTGGAAGGGCTGCCTGCTACCCTTCTACCTGAGTGAGGAAGATTGGACCTGCTCCTTGAGCTTAGGAAAACCAGATTGACTCCAAGGGCTATTGGTTGGCCTCCTGAGTGAGCTTTGAGACACAACAAGGGTTTCAGAGGCCTTGAATCCTGCTCCTGGCCTCTATTTGGATGAGTTCTAACCCCTCAAGTGGTTCCTACAATGTCCTAGATCATAGGTAGGGGTGTTGGTGGTACTGCTCCTCTCCAACCCTAAAAGGTGGGACTTATAACATTTTTCAAGAAAATCTGCCTGGAGAACCGACAGAAGACCAAGACCTACCTGCAAGCCTATCCACCCTAGATGCTTCGTTGGTCAGCCGAAAATTCACAGCATCTACCACTACATTATTTGGCTCGGCAGAGAAACCTCTTCAGCAGGACCTCTCAAAGATGATATCCAGCCTGGTGGAGTCTTCTTTCGCTACAGCCTGCAGCCTTGTCCAACTGGAAGAATCTGACTTAAAAAAATCAGTCCATAGGTAGAAATCTTCATTGCATTTTCCTCCGGGTACTCCCCGACAACAGCAACCCCTTCTGGGACACAGCCTGCATTGCTGAAGACGTTTCCATCTCCAAGAACTTTTCTGATAATTCTTCTAAGTCTGAAGGTAAGTCAAGACCTGCACTCCATTGTGGTCCACCTTATCTTTTGGCTTTGGCCCCCTCTTGCACAACCGGATACCGATGCTTGCCACTTTGACCTTCTAGGTGCAAGATTTCACTAAGCACTTTAAAAATTCATAACTCACTTTTGACTAATACAATTTTGGTTGTTTTGATGTCATTTAATATTAGAATTTGCTATTTTTCTAAATTGGTTTGGTATTGTTCTTGTGTTGTGTTTTAACTTCATCACTCTTTGAGTATTGCATAAATACTTTACACATTAACTTTAAGTTGAGCCGGACTGCTTTTGTACCATGCTACCAGTTTGTGGTTCATCCTGTCAAGGATTGTGACAATTGTCTGAGTGGCGTATCTACTTCCCTCAATCAAACATCTGTGATTAAATTTCAAATCAGATTATATATTTTTTTGCACCCCGAGTTCCTTAAAGAAATCATGGTTGCTTTAAGCGATTTAAAGGAGTGGGCAGGGCCGCGTCGGCCAACGGACGTGCGCAGCACTAGGAAGGTAGTGCTTGCGACGGTCGTTGGCCGACGCACGCATGGAAGGAGTTAAAAAAGATGTTTTCGATTTTGGACAACTTCAGTACCTATTCCCCTGCAGATGGCACACCTATTCCCAAAGGAAAACCTTTCCCCCTTGCATATTATTTATCACCCTAAGTTTAGGGAAAGGAACTAATGAATAGTTTGTGGCCGGATATACGTATGATACATATGTTACAGATTTGCATTTCAGAAGAAACACCCAAAACACACCCTTTCCAAATTGCAAATCGAAAATCATTTCTAAGTGATTTTGCGTTTGTAAACCAAGTAATGTAGCAATCTGTATGGTTTGCAAGCACTAATTCATATAGAATAGAATATCTGTCCTTTAGGGAGACTCTGGAGCAGATGTCATAGACACAGTCATTCATTGAGCACAAAATAAGGGAAGGAACAAAACAGAGAAAATAAATGGTGACAAGATTGGAAGTGAGGCAAAGGACAAAGCCTTCGGACTGTCACAGTGAAGATTCTCATGAGACTGCATACAGAGAAGAAATGAGAGAACAGCAAGCTGAAAAGACACCCAAATAAGTATTTTTCTAACTACTTTAAAGATAGTCATGAATGAGAAATAAACTGTAAGCTAAAGACATTTCATTGTGACCTGAGTAGAACTTTTAGGAGTAACACCAGATTTCCTTGAAAAGAAGCAACACATTTGATTTCCTATGCAGAGTACTTACTGTATGTTAACAAAACTTAGCCAATCTGCACAAATAATTATATCAGCAGAATGCACTACACATGGAATGTGTGTACTGATTCAGTAGGCTGTAATGTTGAAGCTGGGACTTAGATCACACATCCCCCAGCACATGGTAGCTTACAAGGAAAGCAAAAAGCTTTTGAAGAAAGGCATGCCAAACATACCAAACTTAGTTCCCAGAAACAACCATCTCTTGTGTGTTATTCCCTCAGACTTTTTACTTTTTTTTCTGGTACCGGTTTTGTTGAACATAAAACTTGACAAACTTGACAAATCAGTGGTAAAGTGCTTGTGTTCGTCTCTCTCAACATGCTAGAATTGGCATACCCCTAATAGGCACATTTAAATTACTTGTCAGTCCCTATTATATCGTACAACATGTATCCAGGGTCTATAAATTGAAGGCTACAGAAGTCATTGTGCCAACCACTAAAGTAGAACTTTAAAACATATCTCCAAGCCTTCCTTTGCAGCTTTGGTGTGCATTTGTAAACTGCCATTCCGACCTGGCAAGGTAATTGCTATGGCAGTCTGAAACGTTCCTTTTCTATATTGACAAGTCACCCCTAAGGTAGTCCCTAAATGCCCCAGGGCAGGGTATATGGTATGTAAAAGCAGGACATGTATATTTTGTTCACATTTCATTAGAGTGAAAAAACGCTAACATTGTTATCACAGTGGCAATGCCAGCTCTTCCATAGGAAAACAGTGGGTTACAATATAACACATTCATAATACTTAATTTTCATTTGGGGGCAGTTGAACAAATGGGTCAAGGACTAATTTTATTAGTACTTAAAATGCCAACGTAATGGTCCAGCTGGATTTCATATTTCTATTTTAGAAATGACACGTTGAGAAAGTTGTCAGTTTCCTACCCAAGTCAAAAGGGGCCATACTGCCAGTGTCCAGTGTTACCTGAATTCTCATGGTTCCCCTATGATATAAAGCATTATTTAAATTCTTTTTCAAATTAAACACTAAATAAAAAGATTGCGCAATTAAATGTTCATTGAGGCACCAACAAGTAAGTGCTAAATGGTGTTTCAATGACCAAATGTTCAACAGAGGTTGCTTTAAAGTTTACTGGATATTTAAATTGTTGAAACAACAGAGCACAAACCTTGTGTCAGAAGAACTCAGCATCAAAAAGAAAAACAAGCACTGGCTAAGAAAATAAGATTGGAGTTTGTATAGGGAATGGATTGAGCATGCACACACTGTACACATACCAGGCCTACTACTTTTGCCAGTGTTTGTTTGCCTACAAATACTGTGAAGTGAGTACAGGTACAAACATCTAAAAAAGAGATTCTACAGAAAAGGAGATTATTTCTTTTCTGTACCAATAATGTCAATGAGCTGGCTAGTTGTTTTTAGCCGCCTCACATAAAAGCGCACATTGCATAAGCTGCGTGGTCTCTTTTTAACATTTCAGTTCGCGTGAAAACCGATTTTAACTGTTTAATTACTGCTGCTATTACAAGGCATTTTAAGTGCACGGGGCACTTCAATCGCCCGTAGATACTCGCCTGACACTACCCTGCTTCATTCACAGAAACCGGGTACAGGAAGAGTTGTAGCCATCTGAGGTGATCGGGCTAGTTGTTTTTAGCCACCTCACATTAAAACGCACGCTGACGCAACTGCGCAACATAAGGCAAGCCCGTCTGCCCCCGTCCGCGCTCGGGTCAGGTTCAGGGCCAGTCCCCTTGGCTCTTTTAGGTCTGATTTACTGACGTACACCAGGGACATCCTCATGAGGCTGGATCCGGAAAGAGGCAAGGCAAGCTGCCCAATGTTTTTGCCAAGTATGAATCCAGAAGATCAGACAGCCTCATGCGCAAAATGCCTTCGATCCCTCCCTCACATCTTGGCCCTTTCCTATAACCATTTGCTTAATCACACAGGAGATATAACTAGGCAAAAAGACCCTGTTCACATTAAATGCCTACTCCTTAACGTCACAGCATGGAATGTGCACTGTTCGTTGAGGAACATAATATCACAATGGCATTCATAACCGAGTCCCGGACTGATGACTCCTCAGGAGTGGACCTGATATTGTCAAAGCATCCCCCCTAGATTTCCTCTGTTACACACTTGATAGACCACAACGGAGGGGTGGAGGGCTGGCAGTTATCTATCACAATAGCCTAGAGCCTACTTTTACTACAGCTTTCAACTTAGCTTGTGAAGCACTGTCACTAAGTGAACGTACTTCCCATCAGGACACATTGGAAGCTATTGTCATCTATCTCCCCCGGGCCCCGGAGGTGCGTTCCTTGATTCCATTGGTACACTCCTGGAGGAGGGGTTGTGTGCCAATAATTTTACAATATTGGGGGATTTTACCTTTCACCTTGAGGATTCCTCAGACACTGATAATTTGAGGCTGAAGCAAATTATGAGTAGAGGGGACCTCGAGCAGTGGGTAGAAAACCCTACCCATGTAGCAGGACATACTTTAGATGGAATCTTTTTCAATAATTCCAGCCTTTCCCTCATCAAGGTACTGCCTCTACCTTGGACAGACCATGCTGGTTTTATTTTTAAACTATCACAGACCCCACAACACAAACATAAACCAGAGCCCAAGGTGGAAATTGTTATACAGGACTGGAAAAACGTGAATAGCCTTGACTTAGGAAATCTTTTGAAAGCGCCAGCCCCAAGTCTTTCAGACAAAGGGGTGGAGGCTACTGCTGCATACTCAGGATGGATTGAGGCTGGTTGCAGTAAACTGGCCCTGGTTAAACTGCATACCCCCAAGCAAGCCTTTCCTTCAGCTCCCTGGTATTCTTAACACTTACAAAAGCACAAAACTGGACATGGACCGTTTATCAACTGCAGGGGTTCATGGTAAGGCCTGGAATCTCCTGAAATCTTTTCTGTCCGACAGATCTCAAACAGTGGATTTGGGTAGGGATAGGTCTAAGCCTTTTTTCCTTCCTTGCGGGTGACACAGGGGTCGTCCCTTAGTCCCTACCTCTTTAATATCTACGTGTGCCCACTGGCTGCCCTGATAAGAACTTTCGGGCTCCAATTAACATCTTACGCTGATGACTCACAAATTGTGCTGTCCTTACAGCAAGGCAAAGACGTGTAAATGGGTTCAAGATGCCACGATTGCTTTAAAGTCATTGCAGGCTGGATGTCTTTGAACGGCTTGAAACTGATGGAGCGGACTTTTTAAATAAGTTTAGAATTAAGTACGCTGATTTAAAACTCCCATCATTTTTAATTCACTAATGAGTGTTGCATGTTTTTGTACTAATTCAACCTAGAATAATGTGCACCGACATAAACATTTGGTTTTAATTATATGTGCTCTTGTTGTGTTTGTCATTTCGTTTTAAATAATATAATAATATATTTACCTTGTCTTGCGTATTGTTACACATTACTTGCGGCTGTTTCAAATAATAGCATGTGCATTCTTTTGAATGTGCTTTTGTTTATGTCGTGTCTTTTTATGTGACTGTGCTATGTTTGTCTTTTGTATGCAAAGCTAGGTAACATAGACTAATGGGTTAACATTAGCAAAGGGGGTGGGTAACAGAATAATTATCATTTCCTTAATTAATTATTGTCTTGTGTTTCCTTACATACTAGAGTCATGCTAAAAGAGGCCTGTGGCCTATTTCTAAAATGGATGTCCGAAGTCCTGTCAAAGTTGGGCCTTGCACAGCAGCATTTGAAAAAGAAAATATTTTCTTCAATAATTCTTTGAAAGTCGCTCGTAAAAGCAAGGCTGTGTGGAGCATTGAAATAAACTTTGATAAAACTTTCATTGCCAAGGACAAGATGTGTAGCGGCGGAAAAGCTTGGACGGAGAAAGCAACGGATGATTTTGCTTAATGTTGCGAGTCTCGGAAGAGCCTGTGACACTCATAATCAATGAACAATGCCGCTTTTGAGGAAACGTGATTTTTGTTATGTGAAAGGCAAATGACTTCATCGAGTGACATTTTTTGACTAATCGTGCTTCGTGTCGCTCGGATATTTGTATTCCTTTAGTTAGTTTTAGATAGGAAAAAGGTATAAAAATTGCCCCCTTGGAAAGATCACTGTTGGCTTGTTCCTTTGCTCCAGAGATGCTGTCAGACTTTTAACTCTCGTAAGATCCATCGTACTTTACTTTTCCCCTTAGGTTTTCTTTAGTTAAAGTTAGGGAAATAGGGTCTAGGGAAACTTCCTAATGTTTGAGCATTTCTCATGCTGATTTTGATTTGAGCTGACAGACAAATGTGCCTTTCTAATAAATAATTTTGCTTAATAAAAATGCTAATAAAAGAATTTAAGCTTGAAAATGCATTTTGCTTTATAATAAAGTTAATAAAATAGATTTTGAAATGACAAGCTGGTTTTGTTTGTTTCTATGAGTTACCATTAGTTAATCCATTGCCTATGATTCTGACTTAATTAAATGTTCTAAAAGTGATTCTGATTAGTTAGGTCATATGATTCAGTTGGTCAATTCATGTCTTAGTCATTTATGGGCCTAGTGTTAGATTTATGAATTATGGTGAGTATCATGGTGTAGAGTTGTTCATATGAGATTGAATTTCTTTTGGCCCGCTGGATCAAATCTTTGGTAGCAGAGTTCGGTTACTATGGTAACTGACATGTTACATGGTAATTACATAGGATACATGTTTAACACATGTTAAGTTTTGTCAGGTTGTTATTTGTTGTCGAAAGGTTTTTTCCAGCAGTGAGAAAAATCCTATGTGCCAACAGAGTAGTGTGACAGGTGAAGTTACACAGTTCATTTGTTCTGTTTCAAATTAGTGGTACTGAAATATCACTATGTGTTGTGGACGTACAACACAAGTTTAGGGATTTTTAGGTATGACAGGTTGCATGAATAGTAAGGTTTGCCTATGAAATTGTAGTTCTGAGTATAGGACTAGGAACCCGTTTTAAAACTCATTGCGAAAAGAGTAGTAGGATTTTTCCGAGCTTGTGTGAAGGGTGAGGTAGCGTCGTCTATTCTTACTGGCGTTTCTGGATATCTATTGGTTGGTTAAAGTCCTGCCGAAGATTTCATGTATGCATGAGTAGGTTTTCTGTATGAAAGTTGTAAAACGGTTTTTGTGACAATTGCGTTGTCTATTTCACGAGAGTGGAATCTTGAATGTATGGTAAAACTATCACTTTATTTAGCGAAACGGACAAATGGTTTGTTTTTCTGTAGTTATTAACTGAAATCCATTCAAAGGGATTGTTTTAAAATGGCGCTGTGAAAATATTTTGTAAAGGAGGGGTGAGTTTACGGAGTGACACTGACACGCGCAGCTTCGCTGCAGCGGCAGTATACGTCACAGGGTTAGCGCTGCGATTGGTCGACATATGTCACAGCGAGCGCGCTGATTGGTTCACGTGACCAAAACGAGCTGTTAGCTGATTGGTCATTTTTGAAAACAGGATTCTCATTGGTTGAGCAAGGTAGTGACGTGGCTTAACCTGATTGGCTTGTTGGTGAGTTTCGCGCACGGATTGGTCGTAGTAGCGGAACAACAGGAAAATATTTACTATCTTTTCTAAATTGTTAGGAATAGTTTAAAAACATGAGTTATTGGTATAAAGAAGAAAAGAAGCCTTCATGGTTTCAGAAAATTAAAAATTTATTCAATCCTGACAAGAAAATTGAAGCGCGTGGTGGAAAATTACTTCATAAGTACAAGACACCCGCAGCATATATGGAAGGAGAATATGGTTATCATACTGTTCTCTGGTTTGAAAATTGGATGCTTTATACCAAAGATGATGGTGTTTTAGCCTGGCCAGAAGATGGATCGATTAATGTTAAAGTTTTAAGAAACTTAAGAGATAAAATAATGGCTCTTTCACCAAATCCCAGACCTACTCAATTTGAGGCTTTAGTTGAATGGGAAGTTAAAATGATGGAACTTGAGCGAGAAAATTGGGGAAAACCGAGAGGCATAGATAGGGAAACCCACCAAGATAAAGTGCGTCGTTGGAGGAAAGGAGACATGTATGAAGGATTGTATCCGGTTTTAGAAATGGTTATAGAAACATCAGGTCAAAAGAATTCTCAGAAAAAAGGTCATCTTGATCAAGAATTAGGTGATGCAGTTTTAGAGGATATTTTTAATAGTCCTCCACCTTATCAGCCAGGTTGTTCACATTCTACCCCAAGGAGTCTTCCAGGAATTTCTCCTAGTGCACCTAGGGAGATTGAAGATTCACCCCGATTTATAAGATTACCCGAAAGAGCGTGATCGAGTAGCAAAACAAATACCCCAAGAGAAAGTTCGAATTTGAGAAATAATTTCCAGAAAAATGATAAAAAGACAGAGTTGCCTGGAGATATACCAAGTATTACAGAATATTTTAAAGCAAAGGGAGAATTAATTCAACAGTTAACAAAAGGCATGGAAGCAGTGACAGTTCCAGTTACAATTGGTCCTGTTGTACCAGTTTTTGACCAGAATGAAAATAGACATTCTGTTGTAGCAAATCCTTTAAATGCAGAAATTCAAAAAGTGGCTGAAAATTTTTATTCTGAGTTAACAGAACTCCACAAAGATAAAACAATGCCGAATTTAACTTTAAATCAAAGTTTGTCAAATGTCACACCATCAGCTGCAGTATCAGATTCTGGTTCCATAAATAAAACAGATTTAACACAGATTCCTCAACAAGTTCCTGAGTCTAAACAACTTGATGATGCAAAATTAAAAGCAGATTTAGAAGAATTAATTATTGGCACAATTGGTACTGACTGTTTAAAGCAATATCAGGATGATGAATTGTTATTCATTTGCAAAAGCATTCAGTGGAAAACTGAAAATAAATGTGAACAATTTGAAGAGGTGGCTGCTGAATTGGAAATAGATTTGACTCGCCAGAAACAATTGCAAAACCATTACAGAGTGGATTTTTCTGAGAAAGATATTGAGAACCTAAATACCACAGGCAGAATAACCCATATAAAAGAATTAATTGTGTTTCTAAAAAGATTAGGTGATTTAAGTAAATGGAGAGTTAAGTGGACAAAGAAAAGAGAAGAAGAAAAGAGAGAAAGAGGAGAAGTTTTTGGTGAATTTCCTATGAGGGAAATAGCTGATGGGGGTTATGTTCATGTTCCATGGACAAGACAGGATATTCTACTTTTTACAAATGGTTTTCCTCGTCTGAGAGAAAAGCCGTTGGAATGGTATCGTCAGGTTGACAGATTCATTAAAGTCTCAAAAGTTTTGTGGATTGATCTAGATCAGTGGTTCCCAAACTTTTGGCTCCTGAGGACCCCCATTGAGTCAGCACAGGAAGCCGGGGACCCCCAAGCAATCTGCATGATTTAAATTTCAAACAGTAAAACAGTAATTCGAAAAAAATAAACACAGGTGTGCACACAAAACAAATAGTCGAATTACTAAGGATTTTAGTGTTTTATATTGAAAGAATCTGCAAAAAACTAAAAACTTTATTGGGAAGGTTAATAATAATAATCCACATTTGTAAAGCGCACAATCACCCGTAAGGGTCTCTAGGCGCTGGGGGCCGTCGGGAAGATTAAGCAAGCTATTGCCCAGAGTCACATGGTGCTGGGCTAATCTGCTGGCGGCCCTGGGGATCGAACCGTGATCCCCAGATTCCGGAGTCAGTCACCCTGGCCGCGGCGCCACACCATCTCCGTGACTAACTTTTAAATGGTTGGTTTTATTAAATGGTTGGTTTTATTTCACAGTACGAGGCTCCTTCTCCTGCCAGGGCCAGACTGGAAACCCAAAGCAGCCCTGGCAAATGTTTTCAGACCAGTCCCCATACGGTACACACCAAGTGTAATGAATGAGTCAAACCACGACAAAGGAGGCTTTGGGAGGCTCTTCCCAAGACAATTTTGGAAACAATAGTTCATTCTACAACACATTTATCATTACATATTGAATTGTATTAGCTTTTAAAGAAAAGTAAATGATGACCTTATTATGCACCAGGATACGACAATCTTTGTTGGGGTTCTTCAATGATTCCCTTGTTATCACCCTTCAACAGTGCCGCTCATCTCTCCACAGTCCCTATGTCACATGTATTTAATTTGTTTTATAGCATCTCTCCTACCATTGTAGGATGTCAGAGCACTTTACAATACACACACATATAGGGCCGATTTACAAGCCCCTTGCGCAACCGGTGCGTCACAAAAAGTGACGCTCCGGTGGCGCATTTTAGTGCCCCATATTTATAAGGACAGGAAAAGCCACCCTGCGTGATTTTTCCTGTTCTTGTAAATATGGCCCCTTTGCACACAGCACTTTGCGTGAAAGGTGTGTTCTATGGGTTTTGCTGTGAGGGTTCCCACGCAACACCCATGAAAGCAGACACATTTCCAGATTTACGTGAAATCGTAAATCTGGAAATGCGTCTAAATGCTACACCTCCTCAAGGGAGGCATAGGGAGGCGCAACAAGAAGAAAGGTATTAATTTCTCCTCGTTGTTTAGGGAGATGAAATCCCCTCTAGTGATTGTTTATATGCAGAAAGGGAATCCTACCTGCACATAAACAATCTCTCCACAATGGTGCAGGGGTACCTGTGCCGGCGCATGGCAGCAGTTTGTGCACCAGCGCAGGGAGAGCACTGAATGCAACATACAGTGGTAAATATGTTGCATCCCTGTGCTTTGAAAGTGACTAAGTGCGGCGCAGCCAAATGGCTTGCAGCACTCACTGAGTCACTTTTCTTGTAAATCTGCCCCATAGAGACAACAAATCATACTTGTAAACCAGTGTATAGAAAATGTTACACAAGGCAAAGGCGCCTACAAGTTGTAGGATTCACATGTCATTCATACTGGTAGACATAACACAGTGTTCAGCATTGACTTTAACAATGAAACTTTATTTCCATTCAAATAAACCTTTTTCGCAGCATCAGGATAATGAAAGACGGGGAAAAAATAAGTTACTATCTTGTACCATGCAGTTTGCAAACATCTTTTTGATGCCAGTTTATATGTCACTGTTCTAGATCACGATTGTCACTTATAAACTGCAAAGTAACTAAAGAATCTCTATGCCAAAAGCAGTAACCCACTAACGTATGCAAATAAAACACAGTATAAAAAAAAATGCAACTACATTTTCTTTGCAAGAGGCATATTAAGCCTCTGTGCTACTTTAAATAAGTCAAACTGTCACTGGACAAAACTCATATCTCTCCAGCAGGAACATTAATCACTGGTGTTATCCTAACACTTTTATTGTTGCTCGAAAACCTCTAATTACACTTGGAACTTTGCAGTGCTTTTAAAACTGCTTCCTGAGGACCCCCTAGGAATGTGTCACGGACGCCTAGGGGTCCGCGGACCACAGTTTGGGAAACACTGATCTAGATGGTTTCTTTGACATTGTTGTCCCGTCAGATCTTTGGACAGAATGTAAAATTTCTGTTAGTTGGCCCAAAGAGGAACCGCATCGACATAAAGTAACAGGCGCTCCTTCAGACATTATCTTGGATTTCTATGACAAAGTAATTGTCTGACTGAAAGACAGGATTCCTGCTAAAGAAGTAGAGTGGGTTAAAATAGACAGAACGAACCAAGAACCAAAAGAATCAGTTCATTCCTTTTATGAAAGGTTGCTCCTGGTATTTAAACAATACAGTGGCTATGAAAAATTAAGTGAAAGTGACATGAGCCACTTCATTTACAGATTTGTTTATGGCCTGAGATTGGGGAAATGATTAGAAACTGAATTGTCGGTTGGCAATCACTCTCAGTTGATGACATCCTGAGAAAGGCAAAATACTGCTGTGATGAGTTAGATGCAAAACAGAAGAAACTCAAGGAAAAGGCAATGTGGGCACAAGTGAAGGTAGCTGAACAGCAGATAGCAACTTTGGAAAATAAAAATTTTCAGCAGAATCCAGGGAAGTTCAAAGGGAACTTTACAAATAAGCGAAAATGTAATATAAATATTGAAGAGCTAAAACAAAAGCTACCTTGTTTTAATTGCGGCGAAATTGGACACTGGAAGCGTGAGTGTAAAAATCCGCCCAGAAATTTAAAAATCATCATTAAATCCACAGATGCAGAGTGAGATAAATCAGCAGCAACAGCTAAAGCGACAGTTAAATGAAATAAGTCAGCAGCAACAGCTACAGCGACAGTTAGCGAATCAGCAGAACCAATTGAATCAGCAGAACCAAATTCCACAGCCACCCTTGCCAAATTGCATGAATACACAGAGATACAGTCCAGAGACGGGTTTCTGCAGAGCTGAACAGGTAAAAAGATCACAAAAAGTAAATGTGTCAAATGTCTCTCAGCAATTTTGGCTAAAAGAAAATGAGAGCAGTGACTCAGAGGATTTCTCATGACGGTGCCTGAGGGAGGAAGAAGAGTGTGTGCTTGGAGCCACTCTTGAGGTAGATCAGTCAGGTCCATTTGTAAATGGTAAAGTGAAAGACAAAGATATCACTTTTCTTGTGGACATTGGTGCTACCCGTTCTACTGTTAGGTCAGTGGAAATTGAAAATCTTCCTCTCTCTGGTGAATCCATCCAGGTAGTTGGTGTAGCTAATCAGCAGATTAAAACAAACTTGACAAAGCCAGTTGATGTAGAAATTGGAAATTACAAAGACAAGCACATATTTGTTGTCTGTAACAGCAGTCCTGTTAATCTTCTAGGACGTGATCTGCTATGTAAGATGAATTGCAAAATGTATTGCTCACCAGAAGGTATTGAGCTTCAAACTTTAGGAGAAGATTGTTTGTACAAATTGACACAGCTAATGGTTGACGAAGAAAATAAAATGTTCCCTGCTTTTGATAAAAATAACTTACCTGAGGAATTGAAAGAGACAGTAAATCCGAAAATTCTAACTGGTGATGAAATGGGTTTAATGAAACATGTGGACCCAGTAAAAATTACTGTGAGACAGGGAATAGACTTTCCAAACATTCCCCAGTACAAAATGAAACCTGAAACTATTGAGGGTGTCATTCCTGTGATTGAAAAATTCATTAAGCAAGCTTTTTTGAGAGAGATTGAAAGCAGCCCATGTAATTCACCGATTAAGGGAATTAAAAAGCCAAACGGAACGTACAGAATAGTTCAAGACCTGAGAAAGGTTAATAAGATAGTTGTTCCTTGCTGTCCAGTTGTACCAAACCCAGCAGAAATTCTATATCAGATTCCACATGATGCAGAATGGTACATGGTCATTGACCTATGTAACGCCTTCTTTACGGTTCCACTGCATCCAGATAGCCAGCAAATTTTTGCGTTCCGGTTCCAGGATCGCATATTAGAATGGTGTCCTATTCCTCAAGGGTATACTGAGAGTCCATCTATCTTTAATCAGTTATTAAAGAAATCCCTGGAAGATTTCAAATTACCTGGAGAGCCAACATTGGTCCAGTACATAGATGACCTCCTGATTGCAGGAAAAACAAGAGAAAATTGTGTAACTGACACCATTACACTTTTGAATCGATTGGTAGATGAGGGACATAAAGTGTCACCTTCAAAACTACAGTTTTACAAACAAGAAGTTAAATACCTTGTGTCACAGAATTGCAAAGGGAATCAGACAAGTGACAATTGAGAATAAAAATGATTCGAGCAATACAACCACCGACAACACAAAGAGAGATCAGGATGTTTCTAGGAATGGTTGGTTATTGTCGCCAATGGATTTGTGGGTTTTCAGTAATTGCAAAACCTTTGCAAAGATTAACAAAGGCAGACATAAAAGACCCGATTGTTTTGACAAAAACAGAATTGGAGGCTTTTGAAAAGCTAAAGAAAAGTCTCTGTGAAGCACCAGCATTGGGAATGCCCGATTACGACAAGGAATTTCAGCTGTACTGTAGTGAAAGGGAAGGTTGTGCATTATCAGTTCTCATTCAGAAACATGGGAAAATGAGAAAACCTATAGCATACTTTTCAGCTGTCCTTGATCCTGTTGCAAAAGCATTGCCAGGTTGCTTAAAAGCAGTGGCTGCAACAAGTGTAAGCCTTGCGCAAAGTGAAGGAATCATAATAGGATTTCCTGTAAAAGTGTATGTACCTCATTCAGTTGAAACACTTCTTACCAGAAGTAAAACACAGCACCTGTCGAGTAACAGATTGACCAAATATGAAAAAGTTATTTTGGGATCAGATAATGTATCCATTGCGAGATGTGTTAATCTCAATCCAGCTACACTTTTACCAGATAGTATGGTTTCTGAAAATGAAAATGAAGCTGATGATGTTGATCATGAGTGTTTGGATGTTTTGGAATACTGTACTAAACCCAGAAAAGACATTAAAGATGTGCCTTTACCAGAGTCAGACATTGTTTACTTTGTTGATGGCTCCTGTTTAAGAACAGATGAAGGCATTCTATGAGCAGCATATTCAGTTTGTACAGTTTCTGAAATAGTTGAGGGTTCAACTCTTGAAGAAATTTGTTCAGCGCAGGTGGCAGAATTAGTTGCTTTAATTCGTGCCTGTGAAAAAGCAGCAGGGAAAAAGGTTACCATAGTGACTGATAGCCGGTATGGATATGGCGTAGTACATGACTATGGCCAGCTCTGGTCTCAGAAAGGTTATTTAACCTCTGTGGGAACTCCAATCAGGAATGCAAAATTGATCAAAAGACTGATCGATGGCATTCAGTTACCAGAGAAAATAGCTGTTGTCAAATGCGGAGCGCACAAAAACGGACAAGATTACATAACTAAAGGAAATGCCTTTGCGGATGAAACTGCACAATATTGTGCGAAAAATAATCTCTCACTTAATCGGGAAAAGGATAATGACCATATAATTAACTCTCTCATGCTAATATCTGTGGTAGAAACATGGCAGGGAGTGAAAGACTTACAGGATGAGGCAGACGATGAGGAGAAAAACACATGGCTTAAAGAAGGTTGCAGACAGCAAGAGGAAGATGGAATTTGGGTTTACAAAGATGGCAGACCTGTTATGCCCAATTGCATGATTGCTGACATGGCACGGATGTACCATGGACCAGGTCACTTAGGTAGGGACACAATGATTAGACAGTTCAGGGAGACTTGGTATAATCCAAAATTTAGGATTAATGCAGAGTCACTTTGCCAGCGTAGATTGATATGCCAACAAATCAATCCAAACAGGAAAACAGTTGTAAGCATCGGAACCATAGGATGGGAGGGTGGTCCTTTTACTAGGTTGCAAATGGATTTTATTGACATGCCACAACATAACAAGCTGAGGTACGTTCTTGTTATTGTCTGTTTGTTTTCAAGATGGGTGGAAGCGTTCCCAACACGTCACAATGATTCAATTACTGTGGCAAAATTGCTTTTAAGGGAGATCATACCTAAATATGGATTTCCAGTAACTATTGAAAGTGATCATGGCACAGACTTTGAAAACAGGCTGATTGAATTAATTTGTGAAGCCTTTGGCATTAAACAAAAATTGCACTGTGCTTACAGACCAGAAGCATCAGGTGTCGTTGAACAGATCAATGGCACAATTAAAAACAGAATTTCAAAAATGTGTCTAGCTACAGGAATAAAATGGACTGATGCACTTCCACTTGTTTTGATGTCTTTGAGAAGCACTCCAGATAAAAGAACAGGTCTTAGCCCTCATGACATACTCATGAGAAGGGTAATGAGACAGGCTTTTGTTCCAGTTGGAAAGTTGTTAGCAATAAAGTGCAATTTTAGACTACTGTAAGCAGCTCTCTGACGTCGTAACTTCTGTATTCCATCAGGTGCGAACAGATGTGATTTCAAAGGAAAAGGAGCAGGCTCATGATCTATTGTCAGGAGACTGGGTCATGACAAAGGTTCATCGGAGGAGGAACTGTTTGGTACCCAGGTGGCAAAAAGCAAGACAGGTGATACTAGTCCGAACAAATGCAGTAAAGTGTAAGGGTTTGAAAAGGTGGGTGCATGCAAGCCATACCATTCGTGTACCAGCACCTGATAACCCTGATGAAGACAGTGACAACACAACAGCTGATTCAGATTCAGAAGGAGAACCTGAAGATACAGATTCTGAAGATCGACAGGGAAGTCGACATCTGGAGAATTCAGAAGCAGATCAAGCATCAAATGAAAAAGATCTAGACATCGTTGTTGTTGATTCAGAGAATGATTCAGATGTTCTAGAAAAAAGAACTGAAAAAGAAACTGCGTCAGAAGAGATTCAAGATCAGGAGAGTATTGAAAAGCAGATTGGAAGCTGTGAAAGCAGGAACGGAAAATCTGGAACTGGAAGTTAGAAGTAATTCCGGAAAAAGAGGACGAGTTGCCAAGTACCAGCTACAGAGATGTTGTTCCTACCAGAGTGAAACTGCCGAGTAAAGAAGTTCCTAGATACAGTATTGAAATCTCTGAAACTGACTCGGATGATAGTGATGAAGAGTCTGAAATAAGAAAATTCAGAAAAAGAGCTTGGAAAGCTGAATGTAATGAAATTGAGCCTAAGAAGAAACTCTTGAGAAAAGGTGATGTCTGGCCAAAAGAAGACTTGAAAATCAAATTGGTGAATAGATCGAAAGAACAAGTTAATGAGATATCAAGTCAGAAGAGTGATTCAGACAAAAAAGAGCAAGCTGGAAAGAAGATTGAAGTAATTACTAGAAAAAGCAAGAGACCATTGAAGCCAAATCACAAGTACAAATCTCCAGAGTGGGCCTATATATTAATTCCACCAGTATTTGAGGTTAGCAGTAGCAGCCAGGAAGATTTGGAAGAAAATGGTGACAACGATTAGGTTTAGCTTTCTTTTAGGTTGAGGTTTGCTTTTGGCATAAGGCTGAAGAAATTGTGTTAGGTGACACAAGGTCGAAGAAATTGTGTTAGTTGGATACACTTTATGGACGCAAGGTCGAAGAAAAGCTGTTAGAGGGTTACTTAAAAAAAAATTACAAAGGGGAGGGTGTTATTATTTATTAATTAGATGCTAATTTTTAATTTATACTAATATTTAAATTTTGTTTTAGTAAGAGCTGAGTAAAAATGCCTAATACTGACAATTCAAGGTGTGCAATTTTTAGAAGATGTTGTAAAATGTCTTCCATTTGTGTGATTCTAGTCATTCTAGTTTGGTTAATTTTGACAGTCATCTTTCCTCTTGGCATAGATAAAGAGGATTACAAGGTGAATATGACAAGCAAAGCTGAATCTAAACAAGCTGTTCATGATATTGCAGGCAAAACTAACAGGGTTATTGAGCATAAACCAGAGATCCATCAGGACAGATCTGTTGGAGATTTTTCTACTAATTCTTTTTCAAGACTCTTATCGGAGTACGTTAGAGTTATGGATGTTAAAGATAGTTATGTGTGCGTTAAGCTTCCTAATTCAGTTTCTGAAGGGGTCAAGTATAATATGCTTCCCCTTACTTAAGTAATAACATGCAGTGTTATATCAAGCTTGTTTTATCAAACAGGTCGACTGGAGTACTATTACTCAGACTTCGATGAGATTTTTGCTAACTTAAAGGTTGTGCATAGTCTTAACAAAGTTAGGCCTGCTAAACAGATGAGGGAATTCTTCCTGGTAACTAATGAACTCACTTACGAGTACGCTTACAAGAATAATTTAACTTGCAAAATGAGAGATGAAGAAAGATCTTTCCTAGATCAGGTTGAGGAGAGGAGAGCGATTTACAAAAGGAATGAGATGCTGAAACAGACAAAATCTAAGTTTTGGCAACTCGAGGACGAGAAGCCTAATGGTGAAAAAGATATGCTGCTATTCACATAGAAGATCCAGTTAGTGGAAAGTTCTGCATTAGAAGAGATAACACGCTTTACGACAGATATTTTGTCGGTGCTAGTCAATGTGAGGACACTTATCGAATTGTAGGGGGTTGGGGATTTAAAGGTGGTAAAGACCCAATTTTCCCAGGAATCTATTTTGTCTGTGGGAACAAAGCATATTTTAGGCTCCCAGACCACTGGTATGGTACATGTTACCTTGGTCTTGTCTTTCCTAACATTTTCCATGTTGACAGAAATGGGGAAGGTTCATTTGAAATTTGCAAACACCTGAATAGATATAAAAGAGAAAGCTTTTCTGAGATCATGGGAGATATATTTGGAGCAATCATTCCTATGGTAGGAATTACCCTGAATGCAATCAAAATCAGAAAGGTTTCCACAATTGTTGGCAGGTTGTCCACTGATACTGCAGGCGGTTTTCAGTTGGTTAATACTGAGCTCATTGCCACCAGAAGCATGGTTATGCAGAACCGGCTTGCGTTAGATATTCTCCTAGCAAAAGAGGGAGGAGTCTGTGGGATTTTGCATGTTCAGCATTGCTTCGCATATATCCCAGACAAAAGTCAGAATATAGAATTGTTGATCAAGAATATCACAGAATTTCACTCAGAAATAGAACCTATGGAAAGTGACAATTTTTCAGAACGTTTGGCTAAAGGATTTGAGGCAATTAGAGAATGGTTTGCTGAAATTGGCAGTTCAATCATTGGCAAAGTGCTTTATCCTGTAATAATCATTGTTATAGTGACACTTTTGTTAAAAATCAGTTGCCTGATTCACAAGAGAAAGAAGCATGTGAGGGAAAAGAAAAGAATTTATAAACTCAGAAAGGCTCAGGAGAAGGAGATAGAAATGGATGAATTTCGCCGGGCTCAATATGAGAGTTCCAGACAGACTGATGAAACAGGAGTTTAGATTTATAAACGCAGAGAGAGATCATTATATGACATTACTAAAGTAAAACTTAGAATAAATTTTTGGGTTTGTTTGGTGATTTATAAATCACCAGATGAGGGAGTTGATGGAGCGGACTTTTGAAATAAGTTTAGAATTAAGTACGCTGATTTAGAACTCCCATAATTTTTAATTCACTAATGAGTGTTGCATGTTTTTGTACTAATTCAACCTAGAATAATGTGCACCGACATAAACATTTGGGTTTAATTATATGTGCTCTTGTCGTGTTTGTCATTTCGTTTTAAATAATATATTTACCTTGTCTTTCGTATTGTCAAACATTAATTGCGGCTGTTTCAAATAATAGCAAGTGCATTCTCTTAAATGTGCTTTTGTTTATGTTGTGTCTTTTTATGTGACTGTGCTATGTTTGTCTTTTGTATGCAAAGCTAGGTAACATAAACTAATGGGTTAACATTAGCAAAGGGGGTGGGTAACAGAATAATTATCATTTCCTGAATTAATTATTGTCTTGTGTTTCCTTGCATACTAGAGTCACACTAAAAGAGGCCTGTGGCCTATTTCTAAAATGGATGTCCGTAGTCCTGTCAAAGTTGGGCCTTGCACAGCAGCGTTTGAAAAGGAAAATATTTTCTTCAATAATTCTTTGAAAGTCACTCGTAAAAGCAAGGCTGTGTGGAGCATTGAAATAAACTTTGATAAAACTTTCATTGCCAGGGACAGGATGTGTAGCGGCAGAAAGGCTTGGACAGAGGAAGCAACGGATGATTTTGCTTAATGTTGCGAGTCTCGGAAGAGCCTGTGACACTCATAATCAATGAACAATCCCACTTTTGAGGAAACGTGATTTTTGCTATGCGAAAGGCAAATGACTTCATCAAGTGACATGTTTTGACCAATCGTGCTTCGTGTCGCTCGGATATTTGTATTCTTTTATTTCGTTTTAGATAGGAAAAAGGTAGAAAAATTGCCCCCTTGGAAAGAGCACTGTTGGCTTGTTCCTGTGCTCCAGAGATGCTGTCAGACTTTTAACTCACGTAAGATCCATCGTACTTTACTTTTTCCCTTAGGTTTTCTTTATTTAAAGTTAGGGAAATAGGGTCTAGGGAAACTTCCTAATGTTTGAGCACTTGGGGGTTTATATGGATTCTTTTTTTGACATATCTCGCATTCCTTACAGTATCGATTTATATCAGCATATATACCAGGCCAATAAAAGTATCTTAAAACTGTCTGGGTTGTCTTTGTTGTTCCATTATGACCAGCTAAGAGATGAGAATGAGCAAAGAATAGAATTTGTTCCCGTAAACCTTGGGGAACTACTAATTGTGAGGGGTCTTTCCACTCAATATAACAAGCCATTTTTAATCTGGAAAAGAGGGTAAGTATATGGTGATGTGATATTCCTGGCTTGTTGCGAAGCATTTTTGAGAGTGGGGGCTTGGTTTTGTGCATATCGATAGGACTTATCTGATAACCACCTGGCTTGTGTAAGAAGGATGGGAGGGTTGTCTGGAGTGTCATTTAAAGAATCTTTGAGTAAATTGTAAAACACAGGGTTGTCTGTCCCTAAGAGTAGTTATTCTGGAAGGGTATCCATCACTCTACCCTTGCTTGTACAGAAACGCCATTGGGTAGTGGATTAGGGACATTGGCTGTGGGATAAGTGTGGACATCCCCATGCACACAACGTATGGGTATTTGTTCGTTTGGGCAGAATTGTGATTTCTTCACTAACATACTACGCACAACTGACTGTCTACATCCCGAGTCCAGAAGGGCCCTGACAAGATTTCCGTTAAGTGTAAGACTTACAAAAAAGCAGGAACTACATTCCTCTGTATACAGGATACTTTGTGGGACACAACTAATATCCATTGGTTCATCGTGGGTACAGAACTTAGCTATGTGACCCCACTCTCCGCATTCATAAAATGGGGCCCCTTAAATGGGACAACATCTTTTTTGGGGTTACGTTCTTTTGGGTTTTCTCCAAAGGATTTTGTTTTCTTTTCAAGACGCCCACACCCCGCAGGGAAGCGTGTGTTTGTGTCAGGTTCATACGGTAAGGGTTTCAGTTGGGCTCAGGAAAAGGCGGTCGCCATTTCTAAAGCTTGTTCTATAGATAGGTTGGTTTGCTGTTTAAGCCATCTTTGAGGAGGTGTTGGTAAGGCTTCTAGAAATTGTTCTAAAGAAATCAGCGCCATTATATCCTATTTGCTGTTTTCTTGAGGCCTGAACCATTTATCAACCTGAAGAATAATGTCTTTGGAGTCTATCCAGGTTGACTCCTTTGCTTCCTAAAGCGCACTCGGAATACCTCTGGATCCATTCCAAGGTGATCCAAAATGACTGTCTTTATCTATTTGTATGTCGTATTCCCTGTGGGATTTGCCACTTGATGAGCGGCTTGCGCCTCCCCCGTTAGTAGAGGTGCCAAGAAAAACTGCCTTTTCCCCTCTGGCCATCCACAGGCCTGGGCGGCCCTTTCAAAATTTAGGAGGAATGTGTCCGGGTCCTCGCCAGGCTGATATTTTTGCAGTGAGACAGATGGATAGCCTGCATGCACTCCTTGTCCATTCTGCTGAACAGGGGACGAGAGCGCCTGTCCTTCAACAGCTTTCAGTAGGCACTCTACTTGTTGGCTCATAGAGGACTTGAACATGTCTCTATCAGCTTGGGTGGACGTCATTTGTCTCTCCATAGCCCATTCTGTCCACGTATTACGTGGACATCCTGTCCACGTATTAGCTGCTATATAAGGTTCTGCATTGTTTATGCTTAATGGAGGGCTGCCCACGTTCTCCACCAAATGTGAGGTTTTGCAATAATAAGGGACCCTAAAAGACGTATACAGCGGGAATTATATATATTGTGTCCTTTTTATATTATTTAATGGTCAAAACAAAAATGTCTTTCATAATTGTCCCTTAAGTTTAAGGATGTCTTTAGCAGTCTTTCAGTGTCTTTAAGGATTGTCTTTCTCTTCTTTCAGGATCTCCTTGTGGCAGGCTCAGGATGACATCTCCCAGGTTAACAGTCTCCCTCAAAGAAAGAAAGACCCTGGTAAGTGGTTTTGTAATATTTTTAACAGATAATTAGGGGAGGGTGTGAGGGATCACCTCCAAGAAAAAAAAATAACAAATCAGGCCAAGGTGACAAGGGCGGCAATAGGGACCATTTCCAGATCGGGGGTGGAGGGGGGTGCCAGCACACACAAATTTTACTTACACCGTGCGTCCTCCCTTCTGCTTTCTCGTCCCTCCCGACCCCTGTCTATTTCACCTCTTAAATAACCTCGGAGGCGCACACGCACCTGTGAAAGCCACGACCCTACTGGACTGTGGCAGGTTTCTTCTGCTTTCCTCTGGGATGGCTGGATTCCTCTCTCCGTTTCGCTCGCCCTCTTCTTGCAGTCTTTCTCCTCTGTGTCCAACTCCTCCGATACAGGAAACACCTCTCCTCTCGGCTCGTCAGCATCTCTTTCCCCGCCTCCTCTGCCTCCTTTCTTGAATCCTCTACCAATGACGATGGTCCCATGTGACCTCTGTTGTACGCTGTCTCGAGGCCGGTTTAAAAGGGCCCGCAGTCTTCCTCTGCATTCGCATTGATGGTAGTGATTGCTTCCCAATTAGGCTGCAAGTAAAGGAGGGGGAAGGTATGAGATGGAAGTTGCTCATGCTCCCCCGTTTCTTGTCTTTGTTGATCGGTGGCTTCATGACACACCACCAGACATATTTCTCGACCCCTGGGTTGAGAGCATGGTGCTCTCTGGGGCCTGAAACAATGCACATTATGCGACGAGGTGCCAACCCTCCTCCCCCAGGATGGGCAGGGTTTCTGAAGGAGAAGCTTCAAAGGCTTGCTGCCTTTGTGAGCTTCCCCAGGCCACTTGCGGCTCTCAGCAACTGGTCCCCATTGGTTCTGGTTCCCACTTTGGGTGGGAGAACCAGCGGGAAAAACAAGTGAGGAAGAGAGGTGTGCCCACCTCTTCCAACTCCACACCACAGGTGGGGGAGGCGAGGTGAAGCACAACTCTCAGTGTATGCCATCTTGAATATGGGGGTACTCAGCCAACTGGGGGCAGGCGCATGCCCCCCTCCCACTGGAGGGTGGCATAATAGGGGGTGTACCCACCCCGGGGAAGGTACCCATTGATCCCTGCCCTTTACCTACCTGTAATGCCCCTAAATCTAGTATTTATGGACACCCGTGAACCTTGTTTCCTCAGACAAAAAGAAACTACAAGAAGAAGAGGAAGTAAGACCAAACAGTCGTGCAGCAGCTAGCACCAGGAAGACGCCCACTGACTTGGCCCCAGCTCTACCACCCTGTCTCCACCTCAACCTGCTCCTGCAAAATCCCAGTGTGTCCTGCAGTCAGTAACCTCAAAAACCCCGGAGGACCTGCCTGCATTAAACCTCAAAGACTTTGTCTCCTGTGAACACCTGATTTGTTCATCTGCAACCTCTGGCCTTGGCCGGAAACTGCAAAAACGCAAAAACGCGAAACCACACTATTCTGCACCGGCCGTCCACAGCCCAAGCTTGAGTGGGCAAAGACCACAAGGAGGTCACCCCGGTGATCCTCACCCAAGATCCGATGAACCCTCACCTGGCTCAAGACTTCAGCTGACGCCTGGAGGCTTCATTCAAACTGTATTTCAATTGCATTACTACTGTAAAGTACTTCTTGCTTACCTGTGCCAGGCTTGCTTGGTTCTAGAAAATAAAATACCTAAAAGAATAATTGTATACAAAAACAATTGGTCTGAAGTTCAGTCTTTGAGTGTATGAATTTATTTGCTGACTGAGTGTGTGCATCAAATGCTTAACACTGTCCTCTGATACTAACTTACTGCTCGACCACACTACCACAAATAGAGAAGAAGGTTCTATTTAACTTTACCTCTGCCTACCTTTCTGGTTCCACTAGACACTGTGCACACTATACCTCACTTTGGTATAGTATATACAGAGCCAGCTTCATACAATGAATTCCTCTGGATTTGTGTTCTGGTCTGAAGATAAGAGTGTTTGTTTCCCACTGTGAATTAATAATCTCTTGAGTCTGTTGTGGTTCCAGAAGGGTAGCAAGCTGGATTTCGGCCTTCAGGGGGAATTTGGGCCCCTGCTCCAGCCCTTCTTCCTTTGTCTTTTTGGGCAGGGGAATTATATGCCACCTGAGTCAGCTGGGCTGTAACATCTGGGGGTCTGTGCCGATTCTGTGCCCTTGGGGCACAGTTTGGGCTGCCTCATCTAACCTTTGCTGGCATAGTGGTAGTTTAGTGGGGTTCTTATTATTTGCTGACCAGTTTCTATTATCATCAGCAGGGGCCCCTGCCACTGACCTGTAGCCTCAGGCTGGTGGTGCCTGTGGGCCTGTGTTGATTACCTGTGGTGTTGAACCAGCAAATTTGTTGGTTGTTATCCGCCCAGGCTCCTTTACTTGTGACACTTGTTTCCGAGGCTCCTCCTGCTGTTTTGGATTTTTGCTTTCTGGCCAAGAAGGACTGCTGGCTGGGTGCCAGGGGTGGCTTGATGGGAGCTCCTTCAATAGATTGGTGGCTAAAAGCCACTACAAAGTCCAATGATTGGCCAGTCCTCTCTGGGGGTGTGGTCACTGTTTTACCTGACACTGGCCTAAAGAGGGATACATGTCTACCTGGTTTGGAGTGGGCTTTTTATTCTGGCCTTTCCTCCTTTGGGCCCGTCTTTGCCTTGCATTTGTTTTCATTTCTAAAAGGGCCTCATGATCTGGTTGTATTGTGAATGTAGATGGCCTGGCTTTGGGCTGAGGCTGGGTTCCGCCAAAGGCTTGCCAAGTGTGTGTTACAGGCCATTGGATGGGCTGATTGCCACAGACTCTTGCTCAGCTGGGAGAGGCTGCTCCTTGTGTTGTGGACTGCAGGTGCCCAGAGATTCTTTTTTAAGTTCCTTGCATAGATTGCTCAACATTAAGGGGAGAGAACATAGTTTATCCACTAATGCATCGCACCCGCAACTAGGTTGTGCTTCATGCGGCCCAGTCTGTGTGCGCTTGTGAAGTGAATCCAAGTCCCCTAGCTTCCCATCAATGCCTGTAACAATGACTGTCAAGGTGTTGAGAGGGGTCAACTGCACGCCCAGTTTGTCTGATTGGAATTGGAGAGCCTCCACCAAGAGTTGCATTGCATTGTAAGGAGATGCCCAAGCACCGTCTGTATTGGACAGGACGCCTCCACCTGAGTTGGTTTTTCCTTTGCTTGGCAAGCTGGAGGCCACTGCCCTGTCCTGTTTTATGACTTAAGGATTGGTACCTGAGGATACATACTGTGTTTTCGGTGTGTAAACTGCCAGCATATATTCCCATTGTTGTGTGCCAAGATACAAGAGCAGCCCATGCACTGTGGTGGTTGCCCTTGAGCTCCTTTGTGGGGGAGGAGGGACAAAGGAGACAAGTTGGTTGGCTTGTCACGGTTTGATTGCGGAGTAAGTAATGTGGTTTGAAGGGCTGGAAAATTAGGGACTTTTAAACAATTGTAGTCGGTGTTAGGAGACATTGAGCTGTCCAGCTGAGATATGGTTAGGGGCTCATGTATTTTACAGTTCCTCCTCCTTGTACTGGTGTTGTTGGGGCTTGCAGGCCCCCATATTATGTGGGTCTGTGCTTCAGTTTTGGGCCCACTGTCCAGAGTGCTCCCGGATCATGCTTGCGAGCTGAGATGACATGCACCAGGACTAAGTATGGGCGGAAAATCCGTTTCGCTCGCGGATTTTCGGTAAATTCGCAATCCGCGAGATTTGCGAATTTCCCGTGAAATCCGCAAATCCGCGAGCAGCGGATTTTATGGCTTGCTCGCACTGTTCGCGGCTTGCCAGTACAACTTCGCACCCCGCGAGTAAGTGCTAAATTGCAGAAATACGATCTTAGCAAAACTGAAACTACTTACCAGGTTCAAAAGTTCAGGCTCATCATTAGTAGCCATTTCCTGTAGTGCTTCCTGAGGGGCCTCTCCAGAGTTCAGTTGCCAGTTGCAACTATTATGTGACCCTGCTCTGAACCTCAGAATAGTTACACATATGCCACAAAGGTCCTGAATTACAGCTAAGGGAGACAAGCAGGAGCCAGGCTGGAAGTTAAAATCCATTAATCAGCCCCTAATTCATTATTGTCAGTTGGGGCAGGGCAGGTGTTGTAACTAATTTTGCAACAATGAAAGCACTTAGCAAGTGCAAAAGATCACTAATCAGGAAGCACTAAGGAAGCAGGTGCCAGCTAAAAAAATATTCTGTGACACATTAATCAGCCCCAAATTAATTCAGGTCACTTGAGGCAGGGAAGGTGTGCTTTGCTTTGCCGAAAATAATGTACACTGGACAACCAGAGGGTGTGGTGATGAAACAGAGGGTGGCATGGGTGGGCCAGAGGGTGGCATGAGTAGTCAGAGAGTGGCAGTGGTGACAGAGAGTGGCAGTGATGAAGAAGAGTGTCCCAAACAGGCTGGACACGTAGAAACAACAAGTTCGCAAAACTTGCGACCCGACAGGTAAGTTCGCAAATTGCGAAATTGTAAAAACCCTCGCGAACTGGCAGAAACACGCGCGAACACAAAAAAAAAAACATCCGCAAATTCGCGGGAATTCGCGGATTTTGCGGATTGCGAGTTCGCAAATCCGCAAAATTCGCGAACGCGAGATTCGCAAAATTCGCCCATGCTTAACCAGGACCACGTGGGCCATGTACCCTGTTTGTTGTAATGTTGGTGCAGTAAGACTCAACGGTGCTAGACCTGTAACAGAGACTTGTTCAGACCCTGGTCCTGTTTCGGATATTACAAGGGGTGATTGAAGATTTCCTTCTTTCATTTGTCTGAAACCTTCTAGGGGATGAAGAGGAGATTGCAAACCTTGAATCCCATTACTGCTTGAAAAAGATAACTGAACCTGCGTCTTTCAAAAACCAGAATTTGGAGTATATTTTCAGTTCAAAGAGGGTGGTGCGACATTTCTTGGCATTGACTTTTCCCTCTCCTACAATGCTACTTAGTGTGTCCTCCTTGTAAGACTCAATTTCAATCAGCGGGGGATTTGGTTGCATTTACAGAAGAGGTTGGGTTAGCTGCAGCTTCCTTTTGTACTTAATTCCCTTTCTGTTTTTCAGCAAGGGGGTCCCCTTGTTCACCCGGACCTCATTTTGAGACTGTGCTGACACCGCTGAGGTTGCCAAAGCAGTAGTATAATCCCTTCCTTGGCTTTAGGGATCAAGGATATAGCCTTCCAGTGGACACCACCACCTCACCCTCACCCGTTGGTTATGCCGTGTGAGGAAGGGGGGCATTAGCATATGCGTCCTATGGGGAAAAAGGCAACCCTTTTACTGAGGTTCGTAGTTTGGAAGGATAGCCTTTCCATGGGCCTTTCATTACTTTTTTGTTGCCTTTTTTTGGACGCGCCACTGCTCCCCCACCCGTAGAGGTAGAATCTTGATAGAGGGGTGGCGGGGGGGGGGCTTGAGCACACACATCTAGCCGAGGTGAGACCCACCTTACATATAACTATAGTTCACACAGTACTAATCACACTATCAACGGTGCACCATTGAGAAGAATGCTTTAGCTATGCACCGCCACACTCTTCCTGTATGGAGGGGGCACAAGCACACATTTAGTTTTCAGTAGGGCAAAGTGTTCCTCAAATCCAAGTGTTGACTGGCACCAGGTAAGTGTAGGTAAGTGCAGATGAAAGGTACTGCAAAGGTGACTGTTGATACTGTAAGGTTGTTTTGTTATACAATTGTATTGTATTGTTGTTATAAAACCTTGTTATTCCAATTTGTACCCCTTATACTCCTCAGGGGCAGCGGAAGGGAAAAAATCTTAAGTTTCAACTTTCACACAATGTCCTCGCTGTGGGGTAATGAAAGTTCAGCGTGCGGGAGAGCAGTCCCACCAATGGGGCAATCAGCACAGCATAATGCCGGATGTTTGTGCCCCAGCGGGTGGTACCATGGCTCTAGCCTTGCCCACTTTCAGAAGTGCTGCCCTCCTGCTCTTTCTACTCCTCCTCCTCCTGGCGGTCCCTCTGTCAGGAGAGGGGAGGAAAGAGGGGTCTGGTGGTGGGGATTTGTGGCTGTGGCAGTTGTTGCGATAGCATTAGAGGAGTAAAGCAGGAGAGGCTGTGGCGATGAAGGTGGCTCAAGGCAGCCAGAATTTAGCCAGACCAGGTTGGACCAAGCCAAGCTTGCTGAAGCCGGACCAAAGCCTGAGTGTCTGTTGTCGGCTTGCTCTCCTGGCTTCCCCGCCCCGGCTCTCCCTGGCTTACTGGTTCCACTCCACCCTCCTGTGCACTTCGACTCTCCTCAAGAGTGTGACGTGGCACGCATTGTAGTAGCAGACAGAGAGAATAGCCTTCACTCCAAGATTGTGAGGATTGTGGCATGAAGTTAAATATAGAATACAGTAGCCTCACTATGAATGGCAGAATCACTATTGACATCAAACTTAAAAAACATGCAATTAAATACAGCATATAAAATAAAATAATAGAAACCAAACGTACTTTAGTTTAAAGAGAAAATATTTATAACTGTAGTCAGTAGGGATCATGAAAAGGCATTGGGGATTATATGAACATAACACAGAAGAGAAGCATACAGCTGAAAGCTGGTATGTAGGAGTGATAAACCATGTAATGAAACACTGTAAGCACATGGCTATTACATTTGAATTTTGACAAACAAATTCGTAAAAATGTCCATATGGTTCATTAGCTCTCTTCTTCCCCAGCTGAGTAACCAAATATTTATAACCACTGATTGATTGATTGATGCTGTGCAGACTTGAGGGCCCTGCGGTTCCCTTCAATGTACAAAAGAGTTTGGTGGATGGCCACCATACGTTTTGACGGCCATCCACCAAACGGTTGAAATTTGTTGTTTTCAAACACAAACTCCCACAGTGGAAGTTTTTGTCAATTTCAATAGGTGTTATTAAATTTTCAAGAAACCGGGAAAAATATGCACGTAATACATACAATTCACTAATCTTGTACCGGTTGTATTGACAAGCTTTAACAGAGAAGCATAAAAAAGGTGATTGTTTAGTAAACATATTTATTTCCATCCACCAAACTTTTAACCTTTTTTTGTTTTTCAGAAGCAAGCTCCCAAATTTTTTTCAGAAAAAAAAAGCGAATGAACCCCACGCTCTTGGTGTTGTTGGGGTTATTATTCTTTTTTTGTCCCTCAAGGACATCACACCGCCCACCACACATAGGACACATGGTGCCATGCTGCTTCTCCAAAGACACGATGGAGTAAGGGCCATCAAAGGGCGCTTTCCCTCCATGGGAATCTTACAGCTCGCCTTTTTTCTAATTGAGGCGGCACGCTGAGAAGAATATGATAAAGAATATGAGAGCTTTGCAGAATTGGACCTCTGTCTACCAAAATCTCTATCAGGCCATTTGTATCTCAGAGAGTCAGGGTTTTCACCCAGTTCTTAATTTGTTAAATAATAAGTGCCAGGGCCCTCATCATGAGATCCCTGCTGCTTGCACCACCAATTGCTCCCACCAGCGCTGTCAGAAACACTAAAAACACAGCTACTAACCACCACACCAGGGCCGGCTCCAGGCTCATGGTGGCCCTGTGCATGGAGTGTAGGTGGGGGCCCCGGAAGAGGGGGTCCGGATGGGGCGGAGCTCAGGAAGGTGTTTCATAATTAAAGCATCTCTTTAGAATACATGCTGCTTTAGGAAGACCACCTTATTAATTTCGTCTTCCGTCTTTAGGGGATTTCTTTCTTAGCATTTTTGCTTTTGGTTTAAATGAAGTATACATAGATAAAAATGTTGGCTCTAGCAACAGCAAGTGCACAGTATGCCATGTTATATGTATTTTTATATAGCATGGGCAACTAGTAGCTGAAGGCAGGGTGTGTGAGACAAGGCTTCTGGCCTATGTTTATATGCCAAATTAGAGGAAATAGTGAATTGTGATTGCTGGATTGTTAGCCGACCTATGTATGTGTTTGTTTCACTTGGCTGGACTGTTGGCCCCAAGCCCATCCCATCAATTCAACACCTGTCCCACCATTGCACAGACGCCATCAGATGAGTTTTCAGTGCTAAAGGCGGTATTCAATAATACGTTGATCCTATAATCTATAAAATTGTAGAGTGCTGCTAGGAAAGCATTTCGCCTTCATGCCTAAGAAAGACATTTCACAATTGCCGTTCTCCTTTTGTAGAGGTACTTTGCCACAAGAGACACCTTTGTTGTTAATTGAGGCACACCACATTAAAAGTGAGACTGGCATGAAAGGCATATGATTATGATTACCGTTGACTTTATTTCCCCGTGTGATTTCAAAAGGTCGTACTTGGGCCTCATGAGTCGGCCGGGCGGGCCTGCCATGCCATGAAGCGAAATTGGGCAAAGGGCTGCCTAGTAGTTAGTTTACAAGCAGCACGTCGAGCACAATCACACTCGTGCTTCTACATAAATTAAGTGAGTGCCACAAATGTCAACAACAAATAATCCAGTCCAGACAATGAAATATAATCAATTAAATGAATCTTTCAGTACATGACGTTTGTACATAACATGATCATTCTGCCCTTACCCGCCAGGTCACAGCACAGGTGCGCAGCGTACACAGTACAGAAAGTACTTCTTTAATCTGAGGCTGCGCTGCTCAGCTCAGGCTCACTCTCAGCTTACTCCGATCCGACGGACGGACGACGACCACCGACCACCACAGAATGCTGTTATGTTGCAGCTGAGCCAGAGACTAATAGACAAAAGCCACACAAGTTACGCACACGCGCCGGGAAGCAGCCAGGTTAGGTTGAGAGTCTGCGTGCGCGTGCTGCCGCGCCGCAGATCACCTTGGCTTCCGGCGTCTGTCTGTGCCAGCCCGCCGGGTGATGACAGTCAACTCAGCCTGGTCATGAATCATCTTAAGTAACACCCCGGCGCCCCTGCTGCCCAATCAGGAGGTCGGTGGTGCGGAGCCAGAGAGGAGGTCAGGTAAGTAAAAGGGGGGGAGGGGAGGGGGGGTGACAGGGCTTGAGGAAGTGACAGTAAAAAACTGAAACTAAAAGCCGCCGGGGTCGGAGGCCGCCAAATCCTGCCAGGGGCCGCCAGTGCCACGAATATGTGTATGATTCGATCCTCGTCGTGGCGGCCCCTGGGGTTTGGCGGCCCTGCGCAGGTGCACAATTTGCACATGCCTTGGGCCAGCCCTGAACACACACATAGCAGTATGACAGTTCAGACTATTGTAGGCACCCATAGTTGTAAGAATGGCTTGAGCCACAAGTTTCAGACAACTCCGCTTGTACAGCCCCTTAGCCATGGATCCTAATATTACATGGGGTGCAAGGTTAAGAACTGTTTTTTTGTGAAACTATGCCAGCAAAGCAGGCGCAGCACTGCGAGGCTCATATATGTGGTAGTCAGTATTTAAGGTATTCACTGAGCCTTTTACTAAAAAAAATGGATATTTTTCTTGTATGCAAAAAATATTAGCTGTAGGATTTCTTCTGCCTCATTTTATCTACTATGGTTTTGTAAAGGATGGTGATAAGTATATTGCGAGATATACAGTGTCTGGCGAGGACACAGAGCACAGGGTCTACAATAAATAACGTTTGAAAGCTTTCTAGTTAATGTCCTACTACCATCAGCAAAACCCCAAATGAAATGTGTAATCTACATTCTAATAAATGCTGCACTAAGGGATATTTTTGATTACGCTATATTGATGTAGCAAAAATGTTGGGCTATGTATTGATCAAAGATGCAGAACAGAATCATAATAATCTGTCTCATTGAAATGAAGACACCACACCTCAGACCTCTGCCATTTAGACTGCAATAATGTTAGGTATGTCCAAACCAACACATTGATTTTCTTCCTCTGTTCATGAAAATGCTTTCAAATTAAGCTCCATTCATTCGAGTCAATTCGTTAGTGCCTTGAAGAACAAATGCAGACCGTTATTCAGAGTTTGGCAAATGGAATGCTCGTCAAAACGTGGCTGATCTTCCATCCGCCTTAGTAAATTCTGTTGGCTATAAAGCACCTGTGTAATACAGTTCCGGCACTTTTGTGATGTATTGTGGCATCCCCCAAACTCTAAAAAGGTGTGAAATTATTTTCTCTGCAGTAATCACTCATGAAAGCAATAGGGAGGTTTAGATGATTGTTGTTACTTGACTACTTGCTAAACTCAGAGGGGCATATTACCAAGGGGGGCGATAGGCAATTATCGCTGGTTTAGTGACCGTTTTCGGCCGCTAAGCGGCGATAATTCTATTGCTATATTACCAAGCTGTCGCTAACTGATGTTAGCGACACCTTTTAGACGATAGCCAGCGATTTGGGGCCCGCTTTGCATGCCAGCGATATTTATGGCTAATGACATGCAAAGTGGGCGTACCCAACCTGTTAGCGACTGAAAGCAGTTGCTAACGTCGCTATCGCCTATTAGCAAGGCGGGCGTAGCCATGGAAATATTCCCGCTATGGCCAAAAACTAACACCTGCTCAGACCAGTTCCTAGCCATGTTATCTAATGGGAGATGGATAACATGGCTAAGTGCATTTCATCGCTAATGCGTGAATATCACTGTATTCTCACCGATATTCACGCTACTGCCGGAAAAATTATTGCTTTGGAGTTAAACGTTGCTAATAGCACGTTATCTCAGTGATAATTTCGGGCGATGCTTAGCGATAAAAAAATCACTGCTAAGCCAAGTTAGCGATAAATATCGCTACTCGTTGGTAATATGCCCCAGAGTTCTCTGTGTAAATGCGAGAAACGAAAAAAATTCGGACTTTTTCCGCATGCCATGCTGTAGCAGGGACAACTAAACAATATGAAAGGAGTGAGGGGCAGTGTTACCAGCAACGCAGGCCCTGCTGACGCTGCAGCGCCTCCAAAGAACCATCACAGTGGGAGTTTTGAGCACAGTGTAACTGAAGGGCGTGATGCTTGGCTCTGACTCCACCGCAGCACCTGGGCTCTGTAGTGCGTCATTGACACCTTGTGGCTTGTGAAGCAGCAACCGGGGTGAGCAACACCTCACCTCCTTGGAGCCTCACAATATCTTTGTTTTGTCATCGTTTCCAAGTTACTGTAACTGGGGTCTGTACAACTCCGCAGCCAGCATTCGCTCCCTCACAGTCAGCCCTAAACTTTGAGATTCAACTTCGTCAAGCACGTTGCTACAGCCCCAGCCGGGGCTATTGTGTTTCTATGTGATAGAACTACTTTAATATCGAAGAGTTTGTATTTAGATTTGTATATGTTTGGTTTTTGTAATTTTGGTCTTGTTTCAATCAGATGAATCATTGGCTATCGTTCTAAACTGGTGTGAGGGACTTTCGTGGTGTTTTCACTGTGTTACTGTGTGTACAAATACTTTACATATTTCCTCTGTAGTTTAACCTGACTATTCTGAGCCAAGCTACGCACAGGTGAGCACAGGTAAACTTAACGTGTATTACACTACCCGGACTAGGATTGTGAGTCCCTACTTAGGCAGGGTGCAAATCTCTGCCAAACAGAGACCCAATTTCTAACAGATCCCAACAGTAGAAAGAGGCATTGAAAAACTGAAAAAAGTAGTTCTCTAAAGGCCCCCATAATAATTCCCACGGGACTAGTGATAACCAGTCGCAGTCTGATACAAAGAAGAAAGGGTTCTTTAACCATAAGACAGGGAGGTTTGTACCACAATGTATAGAGTGCTAAAAGTATGGCCACTGTAAAGGCGACTCCAAATGTCTCAAGAGTGCACAGCCCCCCACCCGTGGGCAGACACCTGGGTTGGTGAGTGTAGCACTCAGAGAGAAGGTAGTCCCAGACAGTTTTGGTGAACAAATAGAGATAATCATAGTATCCCAGGGGTATGGATAAATTATGCCAAAATCCCACATGCCTGCAAATACCTCAAAGTATAGGAAGTGCGTCACCATTAATGGACAGGGGATGGAGACTCTGCGAGACACAGAATCCAGCATGACAACTGTCAAGTGTCAGCTGGTATCTGCAGAGCAGGTCCCACTGAGCACATTCCACCAAGTCATATTCGCAAACAATCTGAAGAGCCATCTACCGGTGGCTTTGGATCCCTTTGAGTGGGGTTGGGAGATCTCAGGTTCTTTGAAAGTGGCTGTGAGCCTTGCTATTTCCGTTGATTGCCTGTTAAGCAATGACCTCGTGCACATAATCTGGAGGGAGGTAGAGCTCAATCTACTGGGAGAACAATCTCATTTATAGTGAGCTTAAGGTTCCTGGTGCTGGGGCAGCCTACGTGCTGGTGGTCCTGCAATGCTACCGGACCTTCCTACTGGGCCTGGCTCACGTTATTTCCCTAGCTGGACATTTGGGGCAAGACAAGGCCTTTGCCAGGCTTGTCTCCCTCTTTTATTGCCCCCGAATTAAGACAGCCTCAGATGAATTCTGCAAGACCTGTCCCACCTGCCAAGCGATGGGGTAATCAGGAAAAAAGCAAAAAGCTCCTCTGTTCCCATTACCTGTTGTTGGCACCGCCTTTGAAATAGAAGGAATCAACATCATTGGACCCTTGGACTCAGGACAGCGTTATGCATCAGGTTTGTCCTGGTCTTGGTGGACCATGTCACCAGCTACCCAGAGGCAATTGTCAGAGGTCAGTGACCGCACCCATGGTGGCCAGAGCTATAATGGGTATCTTTACCCTTGTTGGGGTCCCCGAGGAGGTAGTTTCAGACAGAGGCAGTGACTTTGTGTCAGCGTATATGAAGTCTATGTGGGATGAGTGTGGTGTAAACTACAAGTTTACCACACTCTATCACCCTCCAAGAATGGTCTAGTGGAAAGATTCAACAAGACCTTGAAAGGCATGATTATGGGCCTGCCTGAGCCCATGAGACGTGAATAGGATGTCCTCTTGACATACCTTTTCTTTGTCTACAGGGTGATGACACGGAAAAGAGTAGGGTTTAGTCCCTTTCAACTCATCTAAGGACACTCTGTTAGGGGACCTCTTAGCCTTTTTATATGAGGGGTGGGAGAAGTCTTCTAAGAAACAACCCAAGGATGTGGTCATCTACATGCTGGCCCTCCGTAACCAGATGCTCTGTTTTTGGCAAAATGTAACCTAGAGGACAGTCAAGAGGTGTTGAAACTCTGGTACCACCAGAATACTGCACTGGTGGACTTTCAGCCTGACCAAAGGGTATGGGCATAGAATCAGTACAGCCCAGAGCTCTACAGGACCACTGGACTGGCCCATATGAGATAAAGGAGTGGAAGGGGAAGGCCATCTACCTGGTGAACCTCCAGACCCCTAGGAACCCCTATGTGTACTCCATGTGAACCCACTGAGGTCTTTGAGCCGTCGGAAAGGAGCATGACCCTTGTGACAGATGAGGGAGTGGAAGAGGAGAGTGAACCTCTCCCTGATCTCCGCTCTGCAGAGGAACATGATGGGTCAGTGGAGGGTATCAACCTCTCTACCACACTGACCCCAGAACAGCAAGATGGCTGCTACCATTTAAAGGAACAGTTTTCCCCATTGCTCACCCTTACCCCTGGACTCAAGCATCTGTTCATCCATGATAGAGACACTGGGGACAGTCACTCTGTAAAGAACACAATTTACAGGTTGTCGTTCACGGTGAGAGCCAGCATCAAGGAGGAAGTCTCCAAGATGCTGGCATTAGGGGTGATTGAAACCTCTAATTGTCCATTCCCCAGTCCAGTGGTATTGATACCAAAGGCTGCCCTACCGAGTTCCACACCAGAACTCTAGTTCTGCATGGACTACAGTCACCAGGGTGGATGCACACCCCATGGCTCAAACCAGGGCTGATACACTGTCAAATTCTTCAGTAATTTTGAATTGACATCAGGGTACTGGCAGATCGCCTTGACTGATGGGACAAAAGAGAGGTCAGCATTCTCAACCCAATAGGGTCATTACCAATTCCAGGTGATGCCCTTTGGAGTTAAGAATGCCCCTGCTACCTTCCAACAGTTGGAGTCCTGGATTGCAAGATGGTTTTCTGTGCCGACTTCTTAGACAACATCGGTGTCTACATTTCCAGGTGTTCCGCTTCAGGTCCTAAACAGGCATGCCTGACCCCCAAGGCTAGTAAGTGCTAGATCGGGCAGGGTACAGTGGTGTATTTGGGACACCTGGTAGGTGGAAGCAAGGTGCAACCCTCCAGGTCAAGATTGAAACTATCATGGCCTGGAAAGCACCTAAAACCCAAACAGAAGTGAGAGCCTTTCTATTCCTTACTGGTTACTACAGATGATTTGTTCAGGGCTATGTCACCATTGTTGCACCCTTAACTGAACTGCATTCTAAGAAGCAGCCCAGATTGGTGATCTGGACGGATGCTTTTCAAAAAGCATTTGCCTCACTCAAGGAAGCAATGTGCACAGCTCCAGTGCTAAGGCCCCCTGACTTCTTGAAGGAATTAATTGTGCAGACAGATGCTTAAGAGCATGTCATAGGGGTGGTGTTAGTACTGCTATATGAGGAGAGCCTAGACCAACCAGTAGCCATCCTTAGTAAAAGGTTACTTCCACAGAAACAGAGGAGGAGTGCCATTGAAAGAGAAGCTTTTGCTGTGGTCTGGCCACTGAAGAAGTTGAGACCATACCTGTTTGGGACTCACTTCTAATTCAGACCGACCGCAAACCCATATTAGATCTGACAGCCTTAGGGTGCTCTTCCTCCAACTTTATTCCTGCCTTGCTTCATTTTTCTGGCCTTGTTTTTACTGGCTTTAGGACTCTGTGTACTTTGCTACTGCTAACCAGTGTTAAATTACTTGTGTTCTCTCTCCTAAATATGGTAATATTGGTTCATCCCTAATTGGCATATTTAATTTACTTATTAGTCTCTAGTAAAGTGCACTACATGTGCCCAGGGCCTGTGTATTTATATGCTACTAGTGGGCCTGCAGTACTGATTGTGCCACCCACATAGGTAGTCCCTTACCAATTCTTCAGGCTTGCCACTGCGGAGCCTGAATGTGCAGTTTCAAATTGCCATGTCGACCTCTCAAGTAAACCCTTTTGCTAGTCCTAAACCTATCCCTTTCATAAATATAAGTCACCACTAAGGTAGGCCCTGTATAATCCACAGGGCATGGTGCAGAGTATTTAAAAGGCAGGACTAGTACTTTCAAACTTTACTTGTCCTGTAAAGGAAAAACTGCTAATTTCGTTTTTCACTTCTGCAAGGCCTATGCCTTCCATTGGATAACTTTGGGGTTACCTTATTACATATTTTAAGTGTAACTCCCAATTCTGAAGAGATAAACTTTTAAAGTTTAGTGTCACAGAACTCATAATTTAAAATCACAACTTTACTTACTTTAGCCATTTAGTGCCTTCTGCCTGTCTCTGGAAAATATGTCTGAGGTGAGTGGCACCTGGCTTTCTGCATTCTATCTAGACAATCACACAGAACTGACTGTGACTTTGGTTGGTGTGCCTGAGTGGTCATCTGCATCCAGACGGGCCATCCTGAGCAGGATGGAAGGAAGGAGCTGACGCTTACACCTGAAAGGACTGTGTCCTGTCCCCACCGAAGGATTGATTACTCCCCTGCAGTTTGTCTGAAACCAGGACAGGTAGGGAGAACTTCTGTGTACTTCAAAACTTTCTTTGAAGTCTCCCCCAGTTAAAGGCAATACTGGGTAAAAGTACTGGACCTTGGGCACTGCCAAATAGGTACATTTATGGACCTGTGACTACTCTGCAAGGACAAAGAGCTGCTGTGCTGCTGAAAGGACTGCTACTCTGCTCGACTGCTGCTTTGCTGAACTCTAGCTTGCTGTGCTCTTGCCTTACTGAGCTGCCCTGCTGCCTGCTGTTCTCCTGCCTGGGCAAGAAGGACTGGACCTGCATCACTTGAACCCAGACTGACTGCAATGGCTTGCTGACTTGCCTCCACTTCCCAAGTCTCAGGGATATCAAAGATTAAAGCCACCTGCATATGCACCTGGATTCTGCAAGCTCTGGGTTTATCCTGCCAGGTGATGCCAGCCTAGTCCTGGCCCCATGAAAGTGAGCCTTAAGGTGTGTCTGCATCCACAACTCACACATCCCCAACAGAACCGGTGCATCTTCGCCTTTGAGTGAGTTGGATCCAACATATCCTCGTCATTGCATGGAGCAGACCCAGTGCATCACCCTCAGAATAAGCTATTCCTCATCATTCCTTGGAGCAGACCCAGTACATCATCCTCGGAACTAGAGCATGTCCTTAAGCATCAACGCATCACCTACAGCGGGAGCAGTGGTCGCATATTGCATCCAGAGCCAGTGCAGAGAATTGATGTATTGCCAGTGTTGCATTATGGAAAGTCAACACATCACGTCCATTGTGTGGCTCAACACCAATGCATCCACTTAGCTGCACCATGCATCCTTGTCTGCAACAACGCATCCCAGTTCAAGATACTATGGTTCAGCTTTCCCATGTGGGTCGCTGTATCCAGCATGCACTCCATCACGGTTGGCCTGAACTTTTGACTTTGCCCAAGTCTAGCGCAACTAGAAATTCCATTTAAACCCTTATTGCTTCTCAGCGCTATTTTGACATTTCATTCTTTAAATATTATTTTTTTATTTCTACACATTAGATTTTGGTCTTGTTTTATTATTAACATCATACTCTATTTTCCTAACTTAGTCAATAGTCTGGAGTCATTTGTGGTGTTGTTGTATGAAATTTGTAAAAAACAACAATATCTCAATTGGATTCACTTGAACAACAGAAATATTTGCATGTACAGGACATTACAAACAATCTGGGAAGGAAGAGAGACTCGGAATTTTGATTTGTTTAGAAGTGCATATAGCATCATATATTTAAGGATATGTTTAAGCAGAAACAATCAACAGAACAGTTTACGATAACAGCACTGGAGGCATACAATGCATTAGGCAAACCAAGGGGGCTTGGTGTGCCACGTGATAGTGAGACAAACGGTGACGGCGCGAGTGACATATGGGTGAAAACAGCGAAAGGCGCAATTTGACAAAAAATGAAAACACAATATATACAACGTTGTTGGTTCCTCTTGTGTCAATGGGTATTGGCAATTAGTTTGGGAACCAAAGTAGGTAATGCGCCATAAGTCGCGCTGTATTGTGGGTCGATGGCGTTTCGATCCTATTGATTTATGATCTTCATCAGGACCGGGTTGCCGATTGTAGACAGTGGTGTACTGGCACAGGAACGGAGCCCCGTTCTGGCCACGTAAGTAATTGTTAGCAGATTAATTGATGCAGCAGGGTCTCAGGATCCTCTGCCAACCTCCCGGTGTGGGAACCGAGAGGGAGATCAAGACCGTCAAAGCCCGGTTTTCTTGAAGCGGTTGTCGGATCTGTTCAGTAGACCACGATCCGCGTTAGTGCTGCATCCATTGTTGTTTGAAGTGGTGCACAAATGCTTGACTCTGTGAGCAAAGGATAACTTAGGCTGTATTGTAAACCTACCCCAACTAGGATTGTGGTTCCTATTTGGACAGGGTGCAGGCCTGTGCCAACTGAAAACCCAAATTTAAAAACAGTGTCATTTAGTGTAGTGGTGCTGCATAGATTAGATTGGTCTGGAGTGGATTGGCATATAGTGTAGTGGCATAAAGTACGTTGGCACTGAGTGAAGTGATATGGAATGCAGTAGAGTGGTGTAGAGTAGAGTAGTGCAGAGTAGATTACAGTGGCATTGGGTGCAGTGGTGCTGAGTAAAGTGGCATAGGGTTCAAAGGCAGAGAGTGCAATGTTGCAGAGTATAATGGCATAGGGGCCAATTCACAAAACTCATCCGAGACAAAATCCTAAACTTACTACTTTTGGTATTCATAGAAGGCACTTACGATGTTTAGTAGTCACAGAATGCACTTATGACTACTAACTTTACGTCCGCAATCAGACCAGAATTTCCATACTCGGGCTGGAATTCCTAAACTCGGAGCAGGAATCCGGCATTTGTTCCAAGATTCTTGCTCCCGGGCCGGAATTTCCGTTTCGAGGCCGGAATTTCCGATTCCGGGATGGAATAACCGCATTTGGGCCTGATGATCATTTCAAGTGCCTATCATCCCCCACCATGCTCCAGCTGAAGTCAATTAACACTAACTGCAAGACCAGCACCACCCATATAAAAGCAGCACACATTAAAGGAACAGGTTTGGCCACAGAGAGTTCCTGTTTTCATTCGCTGTCCACCATGATTGTAGAGTTCATTGTGAGGCACCACAAACGCCTATATGATCTCGCACCATACTGCACCAGTGGCACACATAAGGCAGCTCTAGGGCAGCAATTAGCCACTCCTGTCACAGCATTGGGGGAGGAGAGGCGCACAGTCCAGGACATCAAGAAGAAGTAGCAGGATGAAAAGAAAGGGTGAAGGAGAAGTACTCCAGGATCGAGCTTGACCAGGATTCTCCCTGCCCCACACTCTGGACCCTGCCTCTGTCTCACCCTTCTAGAGGAGGATATCCTTACTATAATCCACCCCCACATGCTCCATGGGTGCCTGTGAGTGATGTCTGCAATGTGGTACCAGGTAAATGGGATGACAAGAATAAGTATATGAAAAGATTGTCTGTGTTGCACTGTCACTGTGAGTAAGGAAGTTGTTCAAAGTTTATATAAAAATATAGACAGTCAGAGGCTCATGTGTTTTCCTCTGTATGTTGCACCACAAGTCCCAGAATCCATTGTATTAGAAATGGCAAATCCCTCTCTCAATATTGCAAACATGGGCACAGTACTACTGCTGTATATACCTAACACTGGTAAGCAGCAATTAACAAAGTGCCACTTTCACTTATCCAGACGCGGCTGGGTCAGTCAAGAACATAATGGGGTGGGGGTTGCGATGCAAATGAAAATCATCTGACAACAGGTTAGGAAAATAAATACAAATTATTCAAAAAGTAATTTACCCTGTGCCAGCCAAAATCACAAAGCAGAAGGTGAGAGAATCCTTATTTTAAAATATTTAATTCATATATTCTGTTGTCTATTTCCTACCCTGCCACGCCATTACATCCCCAACGCCCACTGCTCCTACCTGCATTGGTCGTGGCAGTACTTTACAATACTGTTAGCATGCAGAAGATATGAGGAAATGTCTGACAAGTTCCACATATACATTTTCTATTTGGTGACTTTTCTCTCTTCTCACCTATTGATGCATTTAGCCAGAGAACAGACTACCACAGTAGCAGAGGTCATTGCAATCTTCTGGGAGGAAACATCATCATCCAGAGCAACGCTTACCACCCTCACTAACTGTTTATTTATTTATTTTATTGTTGTATAAAGCGCGAACTTGACCCGTTAGGGTATCAGAGCGCTTTACAGGGGATCACATAAGGCAAGGAATCACATTAAGGGTAGAGGACATGTATATACAGTTTACATTTAAATAACTCCAGATTTCCTGATGAGTTAGCGTGGTATTCCGAAGGGAGTCGCTAGTCAGTAGTTGGTCAAAGTCTATGTGTTGGTAGGAGGCAGCATTTAGGAGAGGAATTTACCCATAAGGAAGGTTTTGGCCTCCTTTTTGAAACGTGCCAAAGAGGGGATTCTCTTGATGGCTGGCGGGAGAAAGTTCCATATTCTTGGAGCGGATCCATAGAAAACCCGGTTAAATGTTTTTTTCCCGGAACCGTGCAGGTTGGAGTAAGAGGTCTCTGGCGGACCGTGAGTATCTGATTCCGCCAGATACCACCAGTTTCTGTGCAAGATAAGCAGGGGAGTTTGAGTATAAGGCCTTGTGTGTAATGCAGGTCAGTTTGAGTTGTATTCTGGCCTCGAGGGGAAGCCAGTTCAATACTTTGAGGTGTGGAGTTATATGGTAAAAAAAACTTGAGCTTGTAAGAAGTCTGGCGGCAGAATTAAGGCAGTCTTTTAAGGATGCCAGGGAGATCTTGGGTAAACCAGAGAGGGTGGAGCATCCATATTCCAGTCTAGAGATTACTAGCGCTTGGATTGCACTTTTTAGGTCAGTAGTGTCAAGGAAGGGTTTCAGTTTCCAGAGGTAGCTCAAGTGGAATCTGGCTGATTTGGACATCGAGTTGATTTGGTGTCCCATGTTCAACTTGCAGCCAAGCGTTATTCCCAGAGATTTTGCTGAGTCCATGATGGTCGGTGGGCAATCTAGGGCTGTGATAGCCTTGATCCATATCTGCGTCTCGGGATTGGTTTTTGGAGGGGAAATTAAGAGAAATTCTGTTTTCTTAGCATTGAGCTTGAGTTGATTGGAGGTGAGCCAATCGACGGTTGATTTCAGGGCGTGTTAGACCTTGCATCTTTGGCGTGGTTTTCCCCTATCTTTTTGCCTCTACCTCCTGTATTTTTGATGCTGTGCTGGATTTCGTTTTTGCTGGTTTAGATGCTTTGGACACTCTGCCACTGCTGATCAGCGCCAGAGTGTAAGTGCTCCCTATGTAAACTGTTATCATGATTGGATATACATGATTGGCATATTTGTATCACCATGAAGTCCCTAGTAAAGTGCACTGGGTGTGCCAGGGCTGGTGATGACAAATGCTACTAGTGGGCCTGCAGCACTGATTGTGCCACCCACAGGAGTAGCTCTAAAATGGTGTCTCAGGCCTGCCACTGCAGCTCCTATGGGCAGTTTAGAAGCTGCCATGTCCTCCTGGTCAGTGTCCCCACTGACCAGGCCTAACCCTTCCCTTTTTGTGCACATCAGTCACCCCTATGGAAGTCCCAAGGTACCCCCCTGGGCAGGGTGTAGTGTATGTGAAAGGTAGAGCATGTACTGGTGCAGGTGATATGCTCTGGTAGTGAATTACAGCCATTTTTGTTTTTCACTATTGTAAGGCTATCTTGCTCAATAGATTAACATGGGGGATGCTGGCTACAGTGGCTTCCAGCATTTCTTCCCATGGGAACAAGATAGGACATAAGTATCTAGTATCCCTGAACTCAGACTTTAATAGCACATCTTTTAGGAAAGGTTGTTTTTAAAGCCTGTGTTTGAGAACAGCACTTTTAGAAAGTTGCTGTTCTCTTGTCTGACCCTTCTGTGTGCCTTGGCCTGGTTGTGTATTGACTGTCTGGTTTGAGAGTGAGCGGGGCTGGGGATTCGCCAGGAGGCTGGCTGAGTCAGCCCTAGGCTGAATGACTGCATTTGCAACCTGAGTGGTGGGAGGAGTTAGCACCTGGGCCTGAATAGGGCTGTGCCTGCCTGCCACAATGCTGGCTCCACCTCCTGCTGGGCGGCTGACAACCCTGCCCCTCACTCTGAAAGGAAAGAAGAAGCAAGCAAAACAAAGTACTCAGGAAACACCCAGAACTGGTTCAGACCAGGCTCTGGGCCCACATGCACAGAGAGAACAAAGACTTTAGGGGTATAAGTACAGGACCCCTGACAACAGAAAATCAGATCATCCTGGAATCAAGAAGGAACCTCTGTCAAGGAGAAAGCTGAATCTGAAGAAGGAAGACTGTCCTACTGTTGCTCTGCTGGACTGACCTGTTGCTTTACTGCCAAGGAGAGGGGAAGGACTTTGCTATGTGCTGTGTCCCCTGTCTTGAAGGAATCTCCAAGGGCCTGAGAAGAGCTGGCTCCCTGTTCTGAAGTTCCAGGAACAAAAGGACTTCACCCCCAACTTCCCTGAACTCTGCTGAGAGAGTTCTGTCATTCCTAGAGTGCTTGATCCAGTTGTGGGGCCTCTGGAAGTTGTACCTGTGCTGGGAAGCTTGAAACTAAGCTTGAGAGACTTTTGCAATTGAAAAGTGTTGCATCGCTCGCTTGCGGAGCGCATCCCCGACAGTGCGAGAAGTTTCCCGCCGCTACGAAGGTCGAGATCGTCGTAGCACCTGAGGCCGCTGCCAGAGCCGTTGCATCCTTCGTTTCGGGACGCACCTGATCGGTGCGGGAAGCTGAACATCGCTGCGAGTGTCGTCGCAGAGCCTGTCGTTGCTGGGTGAGATCGCCGCACCGCTTGCTTGCGGACCGCATCACGTCGCTGCGAGCATCGTCGCAGAACCATCGCATCGAGGAGCTGCGAGAGAGAGGATCCCCGCTGGACCGCGCATCGTCGCCCCGGAGATCGTCGCAGCGCTTACGACATCGTCGCATCGTACCTTTGCGAGAACAAACTTCCTACGGAACCTGCGCACCGGAATCCATACAAGTGGCCTTCCTCCCCATACAGACCGGATTCGTCGCAACACGCCCGCTGCTGCAGCGGGGCTGTCGCATCGCCTCCCCAGGGTCTCAGGAGCAACGCATCGCTTGTTTTCCACCGCACCAGCTTCTGCTTGTGGAACTTTGTCACCACTAAAAGGTACTGTGAGTAAACGTGACGCAGCTGTGAACTTTTCACGCATCTGTGGATTATTTTATCGCAACTTAAAGAACTTTGATTACAAAACAAAATGTGGAATCAGCACCCATCAAAAAGTATCTTCCATAGGCTCTAGTATCCTTCAGTCAAAAAATAAAGTTGTTTCCAAATGGACAGGTCCGTACTTGAATGTGGTTTGCTTTCAATTCTTTATTGTAGTATTCAACAGTAGACAAAAAACGAAGCAATGTTACAGCAGATTTTTATTTATTTAGCCTCTTTTGTAGGCTAAAAAAGAGGGTAAAAAAATAAAAATCTGCTGTAAAATTGGATCGTTTTTTTGTCTACTGTTGAATACTACAAAAAAGAATTGAAAGCAAACCACATTCAAGTACGGATCCGTTCATTTGGAAACAACTTTATTTTTTGACTGAAGGATACTAGAGACTATGGACGATACTTTTTGATGGGTGCTGATTCCACATTTTGTTTTGTATTTTGGGCTTTGCCCTGAAAGGAACAGACAGGGTTGTGTTCCTTGGTTTCTTGAGCACCATCGCGACATTTCAAAGTCACAGACTATAACAGGTGCAGGTCTCTTTGCTTCAACCCTTGTATGTATAAGTGTATCTAACTTTGATAACAACCTTAAGAGGTCAGGGAGAGGATCACTATCCTCTTCCATTCCTGCATTTTTAGCCATGAGCATGGTTACTTCAGACCTCTCAAAGTGTGGTTTGAGGCGGTTCACATGCAAGACTCTCAGGGGCTGCCTGGGAGTCCTCAGGTTAACCAGGTAGGTTACCTCACTCTTCCTTTCCACCACCTCATATGGCCCAGTCCACTTGTCTTGGAGCGCGCAAGGCTCCACTGGCGCCATCGCCCACACTTTCTGCCCAGGTTGAAATTCGACCAGAGTGGTATTCTGGTCGTACCATCTTTTCATTTCTTCCTGGCTTGCTTCCAGGTTCGCCTGAGCGAGCTTCCTGAAGCATTGTGTCTGGTTGAGGATGGCCAGCACATAGCTGAACACATCCTGGGGGATTTTCCCACGGGATTTCTCCCACCCCTCCTTCACCAGTGTGAGAGGTCCTCTAACAGGGTGGCCATACAGGAGCTCAAAGGGACTGAACCCTAAGGACTTCTGAGGCACCTCCCTGTAGGCAAACAACAGGCATGGTAACAAGACGTCCCACTTCCATCTCATGGGCTCCGCTAGGCCCATAATCATACCTTTTAGGGTCCGGTTGAACCTTTCAAGCAACCCATTTCCTTGAGGGTGGTAAGGAGTGGTGAACTTATAAGTTACCCCACACTCCTCCCACAAAGACTTCATGTACTTAGAGATGAAGTTGGTACCACGGTCGGAGACCACCTCTCTGGGGAACCCCACAGGGGAAAAGATCCCCATCAATGCACGGCCCACCACGGGTGCTGTGATTGTCCTGAAAGGGTGGCATGGTCCGCCAAGACCAGGATGAACCTGTTGCCTGAGGCTGTCTTGGGGTCCAGGGGCCCTACTATGTCTATGCCCACCCGCTCAAAAGGGGTGCTCACCACTGGGAAGGGTTGAAGGGGTGCCTTCAACTTCGTTCCAGTCTTGCCACTAGCTTGACAGGTTTGGCAAAATCTGCAAAAGGAACCAACGTGCTTCCTCATCTAGGGCCAGTGGAAGTGGGTGACAAGCCGGTTCAGGGTCTTGTCTTGCCTCAGATGTCCTGCAAGAGGCACGTCATGAGCCAGACCCATTAGGAAGTTTCTGAAGCGCTCGGGTACCACCAGCACATGGGCTGCACCGGGCTCAGCAAACCTAGGCTCGCTATATAGTAGGTCATCTTCCCAGTAGATAAAGTGATCTCTGGACGCTCCACCTACTGCCTGGTCTGCAGCCTGTTGCCGCAGACCAATGAGGGAATGGCATTCTTTCTGCTCCTGGCAGAATTCCTCCCTGGAACCACCCTCTTGCTGCCAATGGGTCAGCTCAGGTAGGTCAGGGAGAAACCATATTCTTGAACTGTGTATGTTGGATTTTTGTCGTTTTGGTCTTGTGTAGTTTAGAATAAATACCTTTATTTTCCTAAACTGTTGTGGAATCAGTTTGTGGTGTTTTCACTGTGTTACTGTGAGTGTTGGTACAAATACTTTACACATTGCCTCTGGTTAGCCTAGACTGCTCGGGCCAAGCTACCTAGAGGGTGAGCAGGGGTTATCTCAGAGGGTTTCCTCCTTACCCTGACTAGAAGCAAGGGTCCCTATTTGGACAGTGGTACCTACCTCTGCCAACTAGAGACCCCCAGTTCTAACAGGGCCTCATTCAGGGAGAGAATATCCTCGAGAGAGGAGGCTTTGATGTAGAGCTGGGTATTGTCAGCATACATATGGTAGGAGATATTTGCTGAACGTAATGCTTCGGCAAGTGGTTCGAGGTAGAAGTTGAAGAGGGTAGGGGACAGGGTTTATCCTTGGGAGACTCTGACTTTGATCGGAGAGAGAGCAGAGAGGTTGCTGTTGATTAGGAATCACTGCGATCGGTTTTGGAGGAAGGATCTAAGCCATTTTAGAGCAGCGCCATTCAAACCCATCCTGAGTTTGAGGTGTTCGATTGTTTTTTCATGGTTGACCGTGTCAAAGGCTGAGGAAAGATCTAGGAGGATTAAAAGGCATGTTTTCCCTTTGTCCAAAGCTAGGAGGGCATCATCAATGATGTGGAGCATAGTCGTTTCAGCACTGTGCCCAGGTCTGAATCCAGATTGGAAGTCATCGAGAAGGTGGAAGTTGTTGATATGTTGACTTAGTTGCTGTTGTACACACTTCTCCAACACTTTGACTGAGAGGGGGATGTTGGAGATAGGTCTAAAATTGTCTGGAATGGCTGGGTCCAGCAATGGCTTTTTCAAAATGGGGTGGACTTGGCCGGCTTTCAGAGAGTCAGGAATGGAACCCTGCTGGAGCAAAGTGTTAATTATTGCAGTCCAGCTAGGAATAATGGATTGGGCGATGGCCACTAGGCAGTTGGAGGGGAGCGGGTCGTTGAAGTGGTTATTCGGTTTTAGGTACGATAGGATTTTAGATACGGAGTCTTCGTCGTAGAGGTTAAAGTCAGTCCAAAGTGCTTGGTTCTTAGGTGAAGTCTATGGGGGCATCTCAGGAGGAGGGTGCATGCCGGAAAGGGATAGAGAGTATGTGGCGGCACTAAGTTCATTTTCAAAGGCTGTGACTTTGTCAGCAAAAAAGGAGAAGAATTCCTCCGATGATATAAAGGACTTGGGTGTTTCTTTCGAGGTTTTGACCAGTTTATTGGATTGGTGTTTGACCAGATCGAAGAGCTGGCAAGGTCTGTTCTTGGTGTTCTCTAGTTCGGATCTGAAAAATTATTTTTTAGAGTTAAGGATGTTCTTGATGTAGTTGTTTCTGGCCTGGTGGAGAAGTTTAAGATGTGCGGCGGAGGGGTGCTGTCTCCAGATTCTTTCGGATTGCCGGAGGCCTCTCCTCTCGTTGTTGAAGGGCCCAGTGAACCAGGGGTTCTTATCTTTTGTTTGGGTTCTTTTTAGCTTTAGTGGGGCTAGTTCATCCATGATGTTCAAGATAGTTGCAGAGTAATGATTATTGAGGTCATTGACCGTTGAGAACTGGGATGGGGGGTCAGATGTGCAGCGAGTCTTCAGTTCATTGTGGTCTAGGTTTCTAGTGTCTCTGATCCAACGTTTAGGAATCACTGGTTGTGGTGCCCTTATCTTGTGGGTGCCAGGTAGTAGGAATGTGATGGCGTTGTGGTCAGACCAGTCACACGGGTCTATAGAGATAAGCTTGTACTATTGATTCCTTAGAGATGATTCAGTCGAGGCTGGCCCCTTTCGAGTGTGTTGGGAGTGAACAGACTAGGGTCAGGGCTTGATTGGGGAGGAGGTCTTTGATGGCGTTGACATGAGGGTCCTTGTTTCATTCCAGTGCAGGTTGCAATCACCAATGAAGATATCGTTAACATTCGAGGAGGACTTAGCAGTGATAAGTTCCATGAATTAGTCAGTGAAGGAGTCATTCGTGCCACGAGGATGATAGATGATGTGTAGCTTGCACAAAAGAGTGGAGTTGCTACAGATGGAGAGCGCAAGGTATTCGCAAGAGTTGGTAGAACCTGTCAGGAGTTTGGTGGCACTGAGGTTGGATTGGTTGATGCAAGTGATGCCTCCTCCTTTCTTGTTAGATTGCCTGTCCGGTCTAGCAGTGTTGTAGCCGGGAGGGTCTAAGAGGTCCAGGCATGGAGATGAAGATTCATTGAGCCATGATTCAGTTAGAATAGCTAAGTCAAAGTTTTTGTTCATGATCAATCAATCAATCAATCAAAGCATTTATATGGCGCACTACTCACCCGGGGGGTCTCAAGGCGCTAGGGAGGGTGGTCCGCTACTGTTCGAACAGCCAGGTCTTGAGCTGCTTCCTGAAGGCAAGGTGGTCCTGGGTCAGGCAGAGGTGGGTCGGGAGGGAGTTCCAGGTCTTGGCGGCGAGGTAGGAGAAGGACCTTCCCCCTGTGGTGGCTCTTCGGATGCGGGGGACGGTGGCGAGGGCGTGGCCGGTCGATCGAAGCTGGTGTTTGGGAGCGTAGAAGTTGAGGCGGTTGTTGAGGTATCCTGGGCCTTCGTTGTGTAGGGCTTTGTGTGCGTGGGTGAGGAGGCGGAAGGTGATTCTCTTGTTGACCGGGAGCCAGTGCAGGTCTTTCAGGTGTCTGGAGATGTGGTTGCGACGGGGGATGTCCAGGATGAGTCGTGCTGAGGCGTTCTGGATCCGCTGGAGTTTCTTCTGGAGTATGGCGTTGGTTCCGGCGTAGAGGGCGTTGCCGTAGTCCAGACGGCTTGTGACGAGGGCCTGGGTGACCGTCTTCCGTGTCTCGTGGGGATCCACCGGAAGATCTTATGTAGCATGCGCAGGATGCTGAAGCACGACGAGGAGACGGCGTTGACTTGTCCGGTCATGGAGAGGGACGAGTCCAGGATGAAGCCCAGGTTGCGTGCGTGGTCTGTTGGTTTGGGTGCGTTGCCTAGGGCGGAGGGCCACCAGGAGTCGTCCCAGGCGGAGGGTGAAGATCCCAGGATGAGGACTTCCGTCTTGTCCGAGTTCAGTTTCAGGCGGCTGTTCTTCATCCATTCGGCTACCTCTTTCATCCCTTCGTGAAGGTTGGCTTTGGCGGTGGCGGGGTCGTTGGTGAGGGAGAGGATCAGCTGGGTGTCGTCGGCGTAGGAGATGATGTTGAGGTTGTGCTGGCGTGCGATGGCTGCGACGGGGCTCATGTAGACGTTGAAGAGGGTTGGGCTGAGCGAGGAGCCTTCAGGGACGCCGCAGATGACTTCGGTGGCTTCTGATCTGAACGGGGGAGGCGGACTCTCTGTGTCCTTCCGGCGAGGAAGGAGATGATCCACTCCAATGCCTTCTCCTGGATTCCAGCGTTGCTGAGGCGCTGCACTAGGGTGCGGTGGCAGACAGTGTCGAAGGCCGCGGAGAGGTCTAGGAGGATGAGGGACGCTGTTTCTCCGTTGTCGAGCAGGGCTCGGATGTCATCGATCACTGCGATCAGGGCGGTCTCGGTGCTGTGGTTGGCCCAGAAGCCAGACTGCGAGGGGTCGAGGGATCCGTTCGTCTCGAGAAAGGCGGCCAGCTGCTTGTTGACGGTCTTCTCGATGACTTTTGCAGGAAACGGGAGCAGCAAGATGGGGCGGTAATTCTTGAGGTCGGTGGGGTCGGCTGATGGCTTCTTTAGTAGAGCGCTGAGTTCGGCGTGCTTCCAGCTCTCGGGGAAGGTGGCGGTGTCGAAGGAGGTGTTGATGATGTCCCGTAGGTGGGGTGCGATGACAGCGTCGGCTTTGTTGAAGACGTGGTGAGGGCAGGGGTCGGTCGGAGATCCGGAGTGGATGCAGTTCATCGTGCGGACGGTCTCTTCGGTGCTGACTGGGGTCCAGGCGTGGAGGGAGGTGGTGGGGGGCGGTGGTTTGATCGTGGCGTGCGTCGGTTGAGTGCAGAAGCTGTTGTGTATGTCCGCGATCTTGTTGTGGAAGTAGGAGGCGAGGGAGTTGCAGAGGTCTTGCGAAGGGGTGATGTCGTTGTTTCCGGCGTTGGGGTTGGAGAGCTCTTTAACGATGTTGAAGAGCTCCTTGCTATTGTGTGCGTTGTTGTCTAGTCGTTCCTTGAATGCAGTTTTCTTGGTGGCGTGGATCAGTTGGTGGTGTTTTCGGGTGGCGAGCTTGAGGGCAGTCATGTTGTCCGGTGTTGGGTCTCTGCGCCAGGTTTTCTCGAGTGCTCTGCAGTTCTTCTTGGAGCTCTTGAGTTCGTCGTTAAACCATGGGGCTTTCTTGCTGCCGGGTCTGCTCAGCGGGGTCTTCAGAGGGGCGAGGTCGTCTGCGCAGTCGCTGATCCACTTCGTGAGGATGGTGGCCGCTTGGCTGGGGTTTGTTGTGCTGGTGGGAGGGTTCTTGCTCAGGGAAGTAGTGAGCTGGTCGGCAGTGATCTTGTTCCAGCTTCTGTGTGCAGCCTGTTGCTGGTGATGGTGGATCGTGGTCCTTCTGAAGCTGAAGTGGACGCAGCTGTGGTCCGTCCAGTGGAGTCCGGTGGCGTGGCTGAAGGCGATGTCCTTGCTGGATGAGAAGACCGGGTCGAGTGTGTGTCCGGCGTAGTGGGTGGGGGTGGTCACCAGCTGCTTGAGACCGAGGTTGGCGAGGTTGTCCAGCAGGGTGGTGGTGTTGCGGTCGTTGTTGTTCTCCAGGTGGAAGTTGAGGTCCCAGAAGAGGATGTAGTCAGCGGAGGGGAGGGCGTACGGGCTGACGAAGTCGGTGATGTCCTCGCTGAATTGTGTGCGTGGTCCCGGGGGTCTGTAGATGAGGGTGCCTCTGAGGGTGGTCTTGGGGTTGATGTGGATCTGGAAGTGCAGGTGCTCGGCGAGTGTGAGGGTGTCGTCGGTGTTGGCAGCGGCGGGAAATCTGTGCGGAGCTTGGCGGGCGGCCCTGCGGCGGCTGGGGCGCCGGGAACGGCGTCGGCGAGCAGTCACTGGCAGCAGGTGAGGCTCAGAAGCAGGGGAAGTGAGGAGCGTGGGGGCGACCATGAGTGCAGCAATGTCAACGGCGTGCTTAAACGATGATCTGCAGTTGATTAAGAGGCCAGACAGAGAGGAATCAGGGGGAGTGTCAGGAGTTAGGGTGTACCGGCGCTAGGTTGCTCTTGACCACACTTCTGTTGCGGAAGGTAGCCGATCTGTTGGTGTTAATAGAGACTGTGCAGATGGCATGTGCGCTTCTGGTGTGTAGCGGGCAAAGGGTATTTGGGGCAGAGTTGTAGTCGCTGAGGATGGCAAGGATTTCCTCTTCAGTGAGGTCTAGTGGGCTAGGGGTGGCATGTGCAGAGTTGTAGGAGAGGGTGAGAGGTAGGGTTTCTTCCTCCGAGAGGTGGCATGGTTGCGTGCGAGGGCGAAGATGTCTCAAAGGTAACGGTAGATGGTGCTTGGGGGTCTCAGTGGTGTGTGGGGGGAGGAGGTCCACTGGGTTTTGAGGTTGGCAATGGAGAGTTCAGGGAGGTGCAGGAGGTTCATTAGGTCTAGTATGGAGATATGGATATTCTGAGATTATCAATATGTATACATTGTCAGCAGACAACAGAGGGACATATAGAACCCGAATATCAAAGGTAACCGGAGAGTAAAAACTAGCTTTTCAACTATTGGGGTTCTCAATGGACATTTACCTTTAGCAAATGACATTTGTGAATAGAGAAAGACAAAATATATTATTTCTTGGCTCATCATACCTTTGTAATTTGGGAACATTACATGTATTTCATCAACAGTTCCAGAACTGGGAACCGAATCCTGGAATCGAGTGCCACAACAAGTCAAGAAGGAGTCCCCACTATATTGTAATTGTTTTTGTAGACCAAATCAAGAAATCCAAATTTAACAAATATCACAATGATGAACAAGAAGTGAGATACTATTGTCAGGATTATTGAGAATGCATCCACAGACCAACTTAGAATGTTTTTAATATAGATAAAATTGCCCAGTCCGCCCAGCTGCTTGTATATGTTTTCATTGGATGGCTTGTTTTTTGGCCATTAACAAAACACAATAGTGGACCTCACCTCAGGATTTGTAGTCATGTTATTTTGATAGACGTTGCTTCTAGGTAGTGGGGCCATTATAAGTTAAATGTGGGACCACTCATGATATTTAGTGCTACACACTTCTGCAATGGTAGTGCCCACAACTGCTTGTGCTTATCCTTTGTACCTGAAATTGAGTGCATCACATGTGGCAGCAGAAATGCAAAGTTGCAAACACACTTATCATTGTAGGTCCAATGATGTCCTCCGAGATTCCAACACCCACATTGACTCCTGCTACAAGGCTGGCTGTGACATCCAGTCAGGGACCACACACTGTGCAGGTGCTGGGCCAATTTAAGTAAATTCAAAAATAATGTATGTGAATGCTCATGAAATGTGCCTTTAATCTCCACTGTATGTTGTATGTGTTGTACCACACTGTTGTCTTGCATCACAATATGCTCACATATGCCATTTAACCACATACCAGACCAGACCATGGTTGCTACTGAAAGGATGACAAAAAACGTATGCCAAGTGAGTGCAGAATGGACATAAAATAGTACCATGCGTCATAGGAAGTGTCCTACATACAGCTGGATTGCAATTCAATGATATTAAAAATCTCTTGCAAAATATAAATGGAAAATCATATTGAAATTGATGTGGATAAGGCTCGCACTGATGCAAGTTGGGTCCTTTTGGGATGGGTGTATGGGCTGCTAAGGCGAATCTTCAGGAAGTGAAATTTTTAAATCACTTGGAAAAGCAGAACGCAAATCTAGTGCAGGTGGCAACCATCAAAGCTTCTCAACTTACCCATAATGTAGGCTCCTAGTCAAATGTTGCATTCTGATTGCCCCCTCTTCTAAAGTATTCACATATATAAGTCAGTGGTTTACATTAAGTATGGGGGAATTTTGAGAATTCGCGGGTCGCAAATTCACGCCAATTCGCCCAAAAAATCCGCGAATTTGTGGATTTCCCCGCGAAATTGCGAATTTTGTTGCAATTGCACACTATACTCAAATGGACTACTTTCTACTGGCTAATCAGTAAGTGCTACCTCGGGTAAATGTATAGTGCTTTCCTGCACTACAGCTGTGTAAAGACCCAGAAGAGTTGTCTCCAGTGACCTCGTGTGTCTGTAACTTTGCCACCGCACCCATAGGCGCCGAGGTCCCTCGAGTGAGCTGTCCATCACAGTGGGGGAAAGGGCGGGAAGAGGTTGCATAGCCTAGTGTTTTTGGGGCCGAGCTTCTGTGGGAGTTTGCATGCCTGTTGTTTATAAAGGTCGGAGGCCGATCAGCACAGCAGATGAGGAGAAAGCAGTAAGTGCTACCCCATTGGGTAAATGTATCGTGCTTTTCCTGCACCACAGCTGTGTAAAGGCCCAGAAGAGTTGTCTCCAGTGAGCCCGTGTGTCTGTAACTTTGTCACCGCACCCATAGGCGCCGAGCTCCCTCGAGTGAGCTGTCCATCACAGTGGGGGAAAGGGCGGGAAGAGGTTGCATAGCCTAGTGTGTGTGGCCGGGCTTCTGTATGAGTTCACATGCCTCTTGTTTATATAGGTCAGAGGCCGATCAGCGCAGTAGATGAGGAGAAAGCAGTAAGTGCTACCTCATTGGATAAATGTATCATGATTTTCCTGCACTACAGCTGTATAAAGGCCCAGAAGAGTTGTCTCCAGTGACCCCGTGTGTCTGTAACTTTGCCACCGCGCCCATAGGCGCTGAGGTTTCTCGAGTGAGCTGTCCATCACAGTGGGGGAAAGGGCGGGAAGAGGTTGCATAGCCTAGTGTGTGTGGGGCCGGGCTTCTGTGGGAGTTCACATGCCTCTTGTTTATAAAGGTCAAAGGCCGATCTGCGCAGCAGATGAGGAGAAAGCAGTAAGTGCTACCTCGTTGGGTAAATGTATTGTGCTTTTCCTGCACTACATCTGCGTAAATGCACAGAAGAGTTGACCCCGTGTGTCTGTAACTTTGCCACCGCGCCCATAGGCACCGAGGTTCCTCGAGTGAGCTGTCCATCACAGTGGGGGAAAGGGCAGGAAGAAGCTGCATAGCCTAGTGTGTGTGTGGCCGGGCTTCTGTGCGAGTTTACATGCCTCTTGTTTATAAAGGTCAGAGGCCGATCAGCGCAGCAGATGTGGAGAAAGCAGTAAGTGCTACCTCGTTGGATAAATGTATCGTGCTTTTCTTGCACTACAGCTGTGTAAAGGCCCAGAAGAGTTGTCTCCTTTGACCCTGTGTGTCTAACCTTGCCACTTGAACTAATTTTCCGCCCATACTTAGTTGACATATGAGGTTGGGATGTCTGCTGTACAAGACTCCATCCATTGTCAGCTAAGTACCATGATGTTGGAAAAGGAGTATGTGAACAGAGGACACTCAAAGGATGGACATAACAAATGTGTGATCTTTCATTCCAAAATTAGCTTTGTGACTTAATTGATAAGGAAGCACAAATGAGCCACATTATGTACCTGACTATCGCACATCTCACACATGAACTCTGCAATGCAATGTTTGAACTGATATGCAAATGTGATACTAGCCAACCTGGTGATGTACACTCCTTTCGACTTGACAACAGACTCGTGAAACATATTAGTCTTAATGGTGAAGTTGTAATCAATGTAATGCGGAGGAGTCCTCATCATTTATCACCTCCTTGAAATATCAGTAACCTTCACATACAAGTTTGTCTGTTGATGTGTCATCTCATTGATGTCAGTGCTGTGTGAAGATAACAGCTGGCAATTGCTGCATGTGAGCAGGGGCCCACTTGTAAAGTCCATGAGGTAAACATGCTGCACATTGTCCAGGAATAACCTATCCATGGTCATGGACAATGACGTTTACAAGTTTAGCTACCATCAGGTTTACTGAAATATGGACATGAATGTCTCATCACAGCTGCTGACAGGATGACACCAGTGCAGCATAGAACACCATCCCTGTGAATGCAAGACATCATGGCTGCAGCAGTGAAACCCTCTTGCACCTGTCCATCAGGTAAAAGTGGTGTGAAGTGTTTCCCTATCATAGATTACTAAACCATGACAAAGATCAAAATCCCCTTCTGCATAGAATCTGCAGTCGCTGTTTACAAAGTTACATCCATAATATATGTGTCACATGTGCCTGTTTTTAAATTAGTAATGCAGATCATTGAGAATGGTGTCCCTTCCCTCTACAGGTGCTGGTTCAGAGACAGCTTTTTCAACAAAACTTATGAGGAGCATGGTTCAGCAGTTGTCATCAGGGGGATCGCAAAGGGACAGAAAGTTTTGGGTGGAGCTGGTGAGTTTGCTTGTGCAATGTACATCTCAGTTTAACACCTCAGTGCTATGGTGTGAGCTGTCATTTGTAGGGGTACCCAAACCAGGTCACATGTACGTTGTCTGTTGATGCAAAATACAGTTAATCCAACCCTTGTGATGCACCACATCTTATGCTAGGTCAATTCCTAATACAGTTACAACCTCAGGGTTCTAGGGGATGGTGACGATGAGGACGACAGACCTTCCATTAGTGTTGGGTGATGGGCAATCTGAGGGGAAAATCCACTGCTCCTCCAGGCAGTTATGTGGGCTGCGAGTACTGCGCAAGATGAGGAAGAGGAGAAACAGGAGGAGGAAGTACCAGGGGATGAAGGATTGGAAGATGATGTTGACTATATGTCCATCCTCCCAGGGGGTGACGATTCAGATGCCATGGACAGAAAACTTACCACATTACCCAAATCTTGCATCACACCCTTCACCCAGCAAATTGCCTCAGCCACCTCCAAAATGAAAGATTGCCTATCCCCAGCATAGAGCTAACCAGCCACAGCTCACATGCATCCCAACACAGACATCCCTCCTTCACAGCCCTCACATCCAGGACAGACATGGTGGTTACCCTACACGCTCCTCTCTATATAGTGTATCCCAGGCATCCTCTCTGCCATCTGGGGGAAGTACTAACACTGTTGTGGTGCAGGTATCTCCTGGATACCATTCTCCTGTCCACAGGCTTCCACCGGCCACCCCCCTTGCTGTTAGACCTGCTGGTGTCATCCATGGCTGACCCCTTCAGAGAGGGCCTGCACCTGGCTATGTTGGCGAGTGGAGCAGGACTTCTTCCAACAGATGTGAGGCAGGACATTCGTGCCATGGGGACACCCTGTCAGACATGTCTGATACCCTGCAGGACATGCTCCAATTCCCTCAGGTGGTGGATATACTGACCCATGTTTTGAATAGGATGGACAGAACTTGGCAAGACATGTCCAAGAATATCTGAGACATGATATCCATCCAGAGGGAAGAGAGTGCAAGACACCATGGTTTGACCATGAAGTTGATGGTCCTCTGAATGTGAAGATACTATCCAGTCAATTAACTGAAAAACAGGAAACAGCGATTCGCTGTAGATTTAGTTTAGATAAACAGTAATACGTTTAGTGGATATATGACTCATCCACAGTTGTGAAGGTAGTCACATGTAAAGCAAGCCTAACCAACACTTCTACAGTCAATACATATACTACGATGCAGTTATTCAAAATATTTTTTCAATGACTAGTCAAATCAGAGTGGTGTGAGGAGGGGAGCCAACCCGGAACCGAGAAGGGAAATACTCTGACAATGAAGACTAGGGATAGACATGTATCACCCCTCTTCCCACAGCAGCCAGAAAACTGGAACAGGACTGAGCCACCGCTCTTCCTACCTGCAGAAGAAAGTGGACCCTGCTTCTTTAACTGGGCTGAATTTACAGAAAGCTCCGCCCTCTTGGATGACGTCGCGGAGTCAGAGCTGGTAAAACCAGGAAGCGAAGAGAGGAAGGTGTGTCCTACACCCGGAGGAGGAAGCGAGTACGAAATGAGAGCAGAGCCGAAGGAGAGGAGCAAGCCAGACGAAGCTACAGGAGAGGAACCAACCCGACATCTACCGGAGCCAGGAGGCCAACGACACGGCGTGTCGCCCAGCCACGCTTCAGGGGAAGCGTGGCTCACACAGGTACGTTCGCGTACCTTGGGTTGGGCAGGGAGGAAGGGTTTTAAGCCACCATAACCTCACCGGAGAGAAACCCAGTCACTCCCTTTCCTGAGCACTACCGACACAAAGTACCCAGTTGTTCTTTTGTTTTGGGCACCGTGTGACTCCTCACAACCCTTCCCTTGAGCACTGTACATAATTGGGCAATCCACTGAAACCAGTCTTTGTCTTTTCTTTTCCGCATACTCCAGACCGGTGACTGGCCCTGTAACCACCCTGGAGTGGAGGAAAAGAGGAAAAAGCTTTCTTAGAGGACGAGTATCCCCGGAAAAGGAGCAGGAGGCTTCCCTACCTTATTATAGACTCACTGCAAGGAGAAAGAAACAGTTAAAACCAATAAAACCTGGGTTAACTCAATTTAACGTCTCCGCGATTTCCTCTAACCCGCTAACAAGTGGTTAAAAAGAGGCGATCACACAGTGCGTAATAAGGTGACAAATGTATATGCAGAAAAAAAAGTACTTTCGAAAAAGGATGATTCTTGGAAAAATGTGGTCACTGAAGTCTAATTATTTATATAGTCAATGTCGTTTAATCCTCTATATAATTTGGATGGTCGTCATCAGGAATAAGTGTCAATATAAGAACACTCATCAGGTGAAAGTGGAGATAGCATATACATTATATTTGATGAGGCCATAGGAAGGTTTTGTTTAACATCCTAATAGAGAGAAAATGGGGTGGGGGAACGAACAGTGAGCTTGCTCTCCCCAGGGGAGAGTTACTCCTAGTTGTCATGGGTGCGGCAAGGTTGTCTTATAACGAAGGAGGCATAGTGATACTTCCTACATCAGGAGAAGCATGTTTATTGCAAGGAGCATAAACTGGGCTTCTGCAATTAAGAGAAAATAGTAAATTAACCAATATACAAGGTGAAGGACTGACAATGCAAGTTCCTCACGTGAAACCAAAATGCCATACATGCTGGAAGTGGAAATTAGCAGCAGGTCTAAATTGATAATAATACAGAGCCCTTAGAGTGACTATCTATATGTTGTGCGGAGACACAGCAGGAAGATTTGTGTGCTTACAGTGTGATAGAGGAATGTCTGACATAATATCGACAGACAGAATATCTACATACAAATATATCGACACAAAAATATCGACATCAAAAATATCGGAGTTATATCTTCATAAAGGTAAGTACAAAAATATCGAAAAAATATCGTAGTACAAAAATACCGAAATTAAAAATATTGTTTTTTTAATGTATTAATAATAATGTAAAAATAATTTACAAATACATATAATTTTACAAATATTAAATAAAAACATTAAAACATATTTAAAAAATAATAACTAATACATATACATTTAAAATAAATTAAAAAGTGTACATATAAATTAATATATATACTTACTGCACATATTGCAACAGTAGTAAATGTGTTGGATAGCGTAGGGGTTTAAATTATTATTCCCACTCCAGAGGGTGCAACAGTAGGGAAAGCGTTGGATAGCGTAGGAGAAAAAATTACTATTCCCACACCAGAGGGTGCAACAGTAGGGAAAGCGTTGGATAGCGTAGGGGTAAAAATTACTATTCCTACTCCAGAGGGTGCAACAGTAGGGAAAAGGTTGGATAGCGTAGGGGTAAAAATTACTATTCCCACTCCAGAGAGTGCAACAGTAGGGAAAGCGTTAGATAGCGTAGGGGTTTAAATTACTATTCCCACTCCAGAGGGTGCAACAGTAGGGAAAGCGTTGGATAGCGTAGGGGGTTAAATTACTATTTCCACTCCAGAGGGTGCAACAGTAGGGAAAGCGTTGGATAGCGTAGGGGTTTAAATTACTATTCCCACTCCAGAGGGTGCAACAGTAGGGAAAGCGTTGGATAGCGTATGGGTGTAAATTACTATTCCCACTCCAGAGGGTGCAACAGTAGGGAAAGCATTGGATAGCATGGGGGTAAAAATTACTTCACACACTACTCCCCCTTTAACACACAACACAGTACACATACAAAAAAACACAATTAATATAAATATCAAATAAGCAATTAATAACTATTATTTTTATTAAATTGATGTAATTTAAATTGAACTAATTAACACATATTAATTACAAATTAATTAACAATAAATACCAATACATAAATACAATCTCTTTAGTTAATTACATTTTATTATATGACACCCTATTACCCTATAAACACAAAAACCACTACACATAATTAAATCATATCATTTAATCACTTAATAATTATGATTTAACAATTAATTATTATTTAACAATAACAAAAATTTAAACGTATTAGCACATCAACTCTAATTAATGTAATTAAATGTTTAACATTATTTAATTACTAATTCATTATTAATTAACAATAACAAAAAATTACATATATTAGCACATTAACTCTAATTATTGTAATTAACTAATTAATATTATTTAATTACCAATTAATTATTAATTACCAATAACAAATAATTATATTTATTTGCACAATACATCTAATTAATGTAATTAACTAATTAATATTAATTAATTACCAATTAATTATTAATTAACAATAACAAAAAAATAAATATATTAGCACATTAACTCTAATTAATTTAATTAACTAATTAATATTAATTAATTACCAATTAATTATTATTTTAAAAGATTTTAAAAAATATATTAATTCATTAATTATTATTAAATTGCTTCCCACCCTATTCCCCTATAAACCCACAACCCGCTCTGATACTAAAACGCAAAATGTAAACAAAATTACTAATTTTCAAACATACATTTAATAACATATTTAGCAAACATATAAACAACATAATAAAATACATAACACTAAACATAATTTCGATATTACTAAATTTCGATATTAGTAACATACATACCATAACAACGATATTCTGTCTGTCGATATTTTGGACATCGATTTTCTATACCATCGAAATTAAAACATCGATATTATTGTATATCGATATTTAAATTTCGATATTTTGTCTCCCTACCGTGATAGAGGGGTAGCAGCACCTGCAACCAGAAGGGTGTGGAAGGGAAGCAAAACATGTTTTGCCTTTTCCCAGAACATGCCATTATGGTCCTGCTTGAGGTCAGGAATAAGTAGTTAAGCTCAATTGTAGTGCAGTAGTGGACCTAGTATGAATAAAAGACGTAACACAGTTAAAACAACAACATCACTAAATCTAGGTAGGAATTATCAAGACAGCACAAAAAATGAATTAAATGCTGTCAATATCTGAAGTCCAGTGCTCTGTGGTTCAGATGGAACAAGAAATAGATCAATTAATGGCTTTAACGATGGTGCCAGGTTTCTTTGAAAAGAGGTGAGCATGGCACATCTTTAATGTGATGCAGTCACTTGAGTGCGGCACGTCGCTAGCAAGATGCAGTCATTTATATGGATTTAGCTGCATTATCAGCACCAGACGAGGACCACATTGAGTCAGCGATGCGCCCATTCCATAGGAGCGCCAGAAGGAGTCGCAACTGGGGGTGAAAAAAGGGCAGTAATAACCACTGGGGCAAACATGATGGATGGGATATGTAGAACAAATTACAAAGGGGTAATACAGGATCTCGAAGTATCCTATAAAAGTACACATGCATTATTTGGTAAATATAACATTAAGTAAAATTCAGAAAAGATATTTTCATGAAGAAATATATACAACGAGGAAAAAAAGTGATTATTCAATTTCACCCTTCATCCACAAAAGGAATCACAAAATTCGAGAACAGACAGCTCCCATAGAGGTTCTATGCAGTGACAGAATTAATTACCACAAACCAAAGTACATTTTTAGTTAACGCAATGCGAGGGGTATGGTTATGCAGGGCGTCGGGATCTGCCTGGGTGTGATTCTTGTATATTCCTCTATTCTGTGGAGTGATGGTTTACAGTGACTCAACATCGAGGGTGACTAGGAATTCTTGCATGGGACTGAAAGCTAAATCCTTAAACATCTCTTCTTTAAGTAAGGCCTCAAATATCAGTGATTGGTTACAAGCAAGGGACTCAAAGAAATAAGTAAAACAATTCACCCAAAAATCAGAGAGAACAAAGTAACACACCAAAACATCTAAATACGAGTTGCTACACATCATATACAATTGACCAGCTACCGATGGTAATATTTGTCATACACAATATACACACATATACATACAAAATGGTATGCAAGCATGTTGGTAAAAGATAATAAGTGATGCATCACATGCACAAAAGTACAAAAATTGTGATGTACTGCAGCCTGTATTACAGAATCACTAAATGTCCAGCTCTACAAATTTGAATGAGTCCATCAGAGTTAGCAGCACCTTTAAAATAAAAGATATTTTAAATCTTTTAAAAGATGTCACACAGCAATATTATTCTAAGGGTCACGACGGAGTTGGATTCCCAAACTCTAGCGGCAATAAATAAGAAGGGCTGGATTAGCAGACTTGCCTCTTTGAATGATGGGATTTCAGAAATAGGTCTGTGGTCTGAAGTTGTTGCCTACTACCTGTAATGGCCATTTCATATGCTAGGTATGTTGGGGAATCATAGTGAAAAAGCCTGTGGGTGAATCAGTCTAGTCTAAAGATATTTCATGTCTCAAGTGAGCTCCAATTCAGTGTCATAAGCACTAGAGGTATAATATCAAAAGCTCAAGTGCCAGTGGCTTGGATATTCACTGTAAAAGATATGCCTGAAAGGTGCTGGGTGTAATTTAGGAATTCTGGAAGGTGTGGTTCCATTGTCCAACTTCTGAAGTGCAGAAAGTTGTTAAAAACATTTCCTAGAGTGTAGGGTTTAACACCTCCCAGGAGCCAAATGAGCTCACTTGTACTCACATGGTCTTACTGTCAAGAGGCAGCTTTGGGTTTGGGGACTGCAGTGTTGAGCCAGGCTTGGACCTGGACAGTGTAGGTTGACGGACACATCAGAGAGACCTCTGTTTTAAGTTAGAGGTGGTTTATCATTATTAAGGAATTTATGTTCTCCGGTACTTGAGCAGCAATGTTTTTGGCAGAAGGAAATTTTCAAGGAGTGTAGAATGTTGTCTGCACAGAGAACAGACAGCTCCCATAGAGGAGAGTGCTATGGTAAATTTAAGTGTGTGAGAAAGGAGGAAAATGGCTCCCTATTCGGAATGAAAAAAGGTAGAGAGAATGCAACCTTGCATAACAATAACAGCTAGATGTAGCTCTGAAGGGTTAGTGAGTAAGATAGCAAGTTGTGCATGTAGACACCAATATGCACTGAATGACAAGAACCAGCTGAGAACTACTCCTGTTAGTCCCATTCTATCCTAAAAAAAGTAGTAGATTTGAGTGTTTACTTGGGTCAATCACTCCCAGTAGAGCTAGGAGGATGGTGTGCAAAGAGTCACTTTTATCTATGATCTGAAGAGCTTTCTAACCTGAAATCAGATTGTAGCTTGAACATGTGCTTCCATGCAGCCTGCGAGGATTTTTTCTGAAGACATGTATAGTCAAAACTGAGTGGAATTGAGGTAGACCCTCTTCCACACCTGATTGTCTGAAAGTTAGAAACTAAACCTATTTTACGCACACCAGTGTTGTATCTTAAATTAGGAAGGTGCTACTTGAATTCCTTTAATAGAGTGCAACAGATATGTTTATTGCTTTAAAAAGTGAATATAGGTTTTAGGAAGATGAGGCTTTGGCAATGTTGATGAGCATTTCAGATTGAGTTTCTACTCTGCAAGAGCAACTCAAATGACCTTGGGTTTCAGAATGGGGGTCACAGCAATCATGTACTATCTCTGGAAGTGTCAGGCAGACTCCAGCGATTTTCACCATGTCTTCAAAGAAGAAAGAGACTTGCTCACATTTTTCTGTGGTGTATTCAGGGTTCCATTCTAAAGAAAGCTTTGTGGATTGATTCTCTATTTCAAATTACTTTTTAGGGCAATTGTTTGCTGGGTCAAGCTCCATTTTGATAATGGTCTTTTTGGCATTGAATACATGTTGATTGTATTTCTTTCCCTGATTCCTTAGATTTGCTAGAAACGTTGGGGAAGCATATTTGTGGTGTAGCTCTAAATTTCTTCAGCAGTTTTTCAAATAAGCTTTTTGGATACTGTCTGGTTGATTCTTTAGACTTTACTTATTTATGTTTTTTGTAGGGTTGCTCTGTCCATTATTTATGTCACGGTTGCAAAGTACGTATTTGCAAGTGTTGACATCTTGGTTTGAAGCTCAAGAGCTGAGCCTATATTATCAGCTTGGGTGGTGGTAGAAATGGGGGAGTCTCTAGTTGGCAGAGGTTGGTACCTGTGTCCAAATAGGGACCCTTGCTTCTAGTCAGGGTAAGGGAGATACACATTTTAGATAACACCTGCTGACCCTCTGAGTAGCTTGGGACGAGCGGACAGGCCTATCCCAAAGGTAATGTGTAAAGTATTTGCACTCAAAACACACAGCAATACAGTGATAACACTATAAATGGACACCACACCAGTTTATAAAAAAAAGTATCTTCATCTAAACTCAACAGGACCAAAACGACAAAAATCCAACATACAAGTATTAAAAATATGACTTTAAAAAGGTTTTATGCAACTGGGTCCATAGAAAACTATAGATGCATGATTTCTCTCAAAGTACTTGCAGTTGCGACAAAATTCACATGGCAAATAGCTGCAGACAAAAAAATGTGTCAGTTCCTGAGACCATGGGGAGGCGTTGCAACAGTTCTGCTGCACACAGAAGAAGTGATGTACCATGTAAGGTCTGTAGGGCAAAGTGATGTGTCGACTACCAGACGTTTCTGTTCTAGGGAGATGCCTCTGGAAAACTTGCCACACATGTACAATGTGTGGAAATTTAGGATGCGTCAGCGATCGATGCATCGTTTTTTTCAGCCGCGATCCCTCTATACATCAGTTCTTGCAGTGGCGACAGGCGCTGCGTCGGTTACAGCAGCGGTGCAGCGATGCATGGAGATTGTTCTCGCTCCTCAGTGCTGCAATGGGAAAATGGCCACAAGAAGAGCGATTCCTCAATTTTCTTGTAATCGCATTGTTTTTTCAGCTCCCAACAGTAGGAACAACCTCTAGAGGCCAAACACAGTCACAGGCACCTCTTGGCAGGTCAGATCTCACAGCAAGGAAGTTCAGGGGAGCTGTGGGCTAAGTCTTTGGTTCCATGAGACTTAAGGACAGGAGGCAAGCTCTACTCAAGCCCTTGGAGATCTTCCTCAAGCAAGGGGACACAGCACACAGCAAAGTGTCCTTGTCATTTCCTTAGCAGAAACAGCTACTGCAGGTCAACCCCAGACAGCACACAGCAAAGGGATCTTACTGCTCCTCCAGCTTCTCCTTGGCAAAGGTTTCTCTTGATTCCAGAAGTAGTCTAACGTTCTGTGGTTTGAGGTCTAATACGCTATCTCCATTAACCGTCTCAGAATGAGCGGGGTGTCGGGCGCTGCACTGAACTGGATCACCTCCTTCCTCAGTGATCGCCATTTCCAAGTCTTTGAGGGAGATACAGTCTCATCAGTTCAGCGGTTAGAATGTGGAGTTCCCCAGGGTTCGACACTGAGCCCAACATTATTTAATATTTACATGGAGCCGTTAGCAGCTGTGGTACATCCCTTCAGCATTAAGATCGTCAGCTACGCAGACGATACCCAACTGGTGGTATTGTTGGGCCAAGACATGGGTTCGTCTGATAAGCTGACACCCTGCCTTGAAGCAGTAGCCGGATGGATGGAGGACTCCTGCCTCCGTCTTAACGGAGAAAAAAAACGAAATCATGTTGTAGGGCAATGCCGCCCCTACCTCCATCATGCCCTTATGGCCCAAATGTTTGGGACCTGCTCCACTACCCAAACCACATATAAAGAGTCTGGGAATGTGGCTTGATGATAAATTGACCTTTAATCACCAAGCCACAATACTTTCATCAACATGCTACATCCTGTTAAGGATGATGCGAAAAATTCTCCCTTTTCTCCCTTTTGCAGCACAAAGAATCATGATTCAGGCCTTAATTCTGTCCCGGCTGGATTATGGGAACTCTCTATACCTGGGAGCTCCTCTGTCCACTATTAACAAATTACAAGTGGTACAAAACAGTGCAGCCAGACCTCTCCTCCAAGTCCCTAGGAGACAATCGGCCAAACAAGCTCTTCGCCAATTACATTGGCTCCCAATGAATGCCAGAATTCAATTTAAAACATTGTGCATAGCTCATAAAGCGTTTGGAAAACAGGCCCTAAAATCCTCCACCCATTAATACCACTCTATCTTCCATCTAGGTCGCTCCGATCTAGTAACCAATTTCTAGCCTCCACTAGAAAGATAAAGAAAGTAAGATGGGGAGGCCGCTCCTTCTCACATCTAGCAGCAAAATCGTGGAACGCTCTTCCCCAATCTTTAAGAGAGATATGCAACCTCACTGCCTTCCGCAAACACCTGAAGACATATCTCTTCAACTAATGCCTTCATTGAATTGTCACTCTTGGTTCTGAAGCGCTACGAGGCCTCCGGGTAGTATAGCGCTATACAAATACTCTTTCAATTCAATTCAATTCACCTCCTTCTTCTCTATCCTAGGAAAAATACCCTGAGCAGGGGCGGCTACCATGAAACCGCTTGGGGGCCCTGTGCTATCTGTTTCGTCAACCCCAGCATAGAGCTTCCTAAAGTGCTCAAACCACTCCCTGTCGGGTATATGGTTGGGGATTTGGTCCGATTCGCAACCGTTAGATCTTCTCACCAAAGCCAAAAAGAGCTCACCATTCTTGGACTGGCTTGCTGTTTTTAGACTGTCCCAGTGTAAATCCTCCCAGCCCCTCTTTGCATCTAGAATCGCTTGTCTATACTCCATTCTTGCTAGCCTAACCACAGCAGGATTGTTAGTTTTAATAGCAAGAATCAGATTGGTTTTTTTTTAATCTACAATTTCTGTCAAACCACTTCTGTGTTGGATTGGCACTCTTCGGGCGTTTGCTAGAATCTATGAACAATGTGCCAATCTTATCTATTGTGTCAAAATAGATAGTTTCTGCTGCAACTGACCCAGCCTCTTTCATACATGCTGGAGAAAGCCTAATGGTCTGGTCACTAAGTATTTCACCTAGGGTGCTTAATCTTTGCTCATTCATGATAAACTTAGGCCATTTAAGGAACCTATTACAGTTAGAAGGTAGGACTGCCTTTGTTAGCATTCTCAGTCCAGTAGTAGAATCGTCCACCTTCCTTTCCCACTTTTCCAACATTGTGAGGGACAATGGGTTGTGATCACTGTATATTGATGGTATAATGATCATATCAACCACAAACTTCCATGACATCCTATCAACCAATATATAATCAATTCTACTTTGACAGGAGACCCTGTTATATGTATTTGCTCCCATTTCGTCGGAGGACGTACGACCATTTACAGCTCTTAGCCCAAATTCTAACATTAAAGCATACATTTGAATGACCACCGGCGACCAATTTTTTCACTGGCGCAAGTGACAAAGTGGAGATGCCCCACCTGGCATCTTCCTCATAAGTTCCTAAAATGTCTTCCGTTGCCAAAGGCTCAAATGAGCAATTTAGATCACCGGCGACAAGAGAGGAGCATTTCAGAAAGGACAGTAATGGTGGAAGATTTTGCACCCCCCTTGGGTACCTCTAGCATATATATTAAAAAGTTCCCAAGTAATTTTGCCCTTGTTGCCCTTGAGAGAAAGTCTCATTACATCTGGTGAGGTACATGAACAGTGGGTAATCTTAAGATTAAGCTCTGCCCTAATTCAAACCGTAAGTCCTCCAGATGGGCGACCTCGGCCAGACGAGGTAGCAGGTACATAAAAACAAGTGAAACCGGGCTTGTACAAAGGTTCAAGGCACCATGTTTCCTGAAATAAACACAGATCATATCCATCAATAAAATCATTCCAGTCCGGTAATGAAAGCTTATTACGTAAGCCTGCAACTTTCCATGAGATAAGTCTGAGGTTACTAGTAAGACCTTTACAAGGGATTAGGACACTTGAGGATTGATCTGAGACCCGAACATCAATGTTGTTAACCCTCTGAGGAGATAAGGCAGAAGTTAGTATTTCAGAACCCGGATACTCGGGTGCGACGGAGGGGCCAAGAGTACAGCAACCTTTGGGAGAAGAAGAAATAGTTGGTGCTCCTTCTTGGACCTGAGGTAAGTTGACAGTCTCCAGACAACTGAATCGATTATGAATGGGGGTTTGGTTTGAAAAAAAAGGAGGCTTAGACCACCCCCCCTGGGGAATCCCCCTTCCATTTCGCTGCACTAGTGTCCACCCATCCGCTACTGTGGTAAAGTGGCCTGCGGGATAGAAGTAGGTCAGTGGGAGAGGGTGAATGGTAACTCCTGGGCTGGGATATCTCCAGTTACAGATATACTCAACCGTTCTCAGGTCATTAAAATTGACCAAAACACAATCCCCCCTTATATTCTTAGCCAAATGACCCACCCATGGCACTCTCCGGACCATCAATATTTTACACACTATATGTGGTGGCAATGGTCTATTTCTATTCAGCCAATGGGTGACCCTGTTCCTCAGCACTGTGGGAGATTCAATTTTGTGCTTACCTAGTTCCGGGACCCCTGCAAGAACTACCACAAAAGGACAAACTTCAGGGGGTAGATTGAAAATATTTTTATCCCGGGGAACCTGAGCTATAGGGTCCCCTCTTCCCTTGCTAAGCTGAGGTATGTTGTGCTGAGATGATTTACTAACAGCAGCTGCAGCTTTATCTTCGCTGGGGGCTATTACTGGTGCCTGATGGACCGTGGGCAACATCAGCGGGTCCCTCGAGGCAGCCGGGGTATTCCCCCCTCTCCCTTTTTCTAATAAGTGGTCACCCTTGAGTGGAACTGCCTTTTTTGAAATATCAATGAGACCCTTTAGAAGGAGCTCCATTTTTTCTATGTGTTGTTCGATTCTGCTAAGTCTATATTCTAGTGGGCGAAGAAGAAGTCTAATAGTGTCACATATATTAGTCAGGAAAGGGTCCATCACCTCTGCCCCTCCAATCAGGCTTGCCTCCCCACTCATAACTTGTGGTTGAAAGGAGGTCGGCTCAGCTATGGGTATAGCTTCAGATTCCAAGGCATCCACAGTGGGCTTTCCTATAGCGGGAGTTACTCTAGACTTTTGCGATGCTTTCTTTTTCTTCCCGCCAATATTATTAGACAACCCTTGCTTATACTTAGGAATAGCCCCTGGGTGTCTCATACGTAATTATCTGGTGTTATGCTCCTCCACAGTGCTAGGCGCAGATGGTAACTTGTGGGGAGACATCAGCAAAGATTCAGAAACCGTGGACTGGTCCCCAGAGGAAACATGATTAGTGTCTGGAGGTGGTTGATGTATGATCGGGGATTCTAGAATTGCTAGTGCACCAATACCACTGGTTTTGCCTGAATGAGCAGGAGTCCGTGCATTGGCAATGAGCCCCATCGAGGACCTTCTGGCAAGCATTAGATGCTGGGATAAACAACGCTCCATCAGCGTGATCCCCTGGTTTATCACACAATTTACATTGCTTATGAGCTGGTCCATTGTTCCTGTAAGATTATCATTGTCTACTCTACCTCGGGGCTCCTTTGGGGGCATTATAAGGGCAGTTAATCAACAGAAAACAATGAAGTACTCACGAAGCAGACCCCCAGAGTGGAATGAAGGGGGGGTGGCCCGTCCCATCCTTGTCTGGTCTTGAACGGGCTTAAACGGGCCCACCCTTGGCCCGGGATTCGCCCGGCGCGTCCCATGCGTGTCCCGCGAAGCGGGGCTCAGCGCCTGCTTTATGCACCTCCTGGTGCGGGCGCGTCGTCAGCGATGCGCGCCGCCGCTGTGCCTGCCGGGAGTTGTGGTCCCGGGGCGGCGGCACAAGGAATAGTGCGACTGACTCTCGGCCGGTGGCGGCGTGGGATATGGCCCCCTTGACTCTTGCGGGTGGCGGCATCCTGGCGTGCAGGTAAGGTAAGGAAAGATTGTCAGCGAGGTCCCCCTCTCCGCTGGGCTCAGCGCCTGCTTTATGCACCTCCTGGTGCGGGCGCGTCGTCAGCGGTGTGCGCCGCCGCTGTGCCCTCCGGGAGTTGTGGTCCCGGGGCGGCGGCGCGAGGAATGATGCAGCTGACTCTCGGCCGGTGGCGGAGTGGGATATGGCCCCCTTGACTCTTGCCGGTGGCGGCATCCTGGCGTGCAGGTAAGGTAAGGAAAGATTGTCAGCGAGGTCTCCGCTCTCCGCCGGGCTCAGCGCCTGCTTTATGCACCTCCTGGTGCAGGCGCATCGTCAGCGGTGCGCGCTGCCGCTGTGCCTGCCGGGAGTTGTGGTCCCGGGGCGGCAGCGCGAGGAATGGTGCGGCTGACTCTCGGCCGGTGGGGGATATGGCCCCCTTGACTCTTGGCGGTGGCGGCGTCCTGGCGTGCAGGTAAGGTAAGGAAAGATTGTCAGCGAAGTCCCCCCTCTCTGCCGGGCTCAGCGCCTGCTTTATGCACCTCCTGGTGCGGGTGCGTCGTCAGCGGTGCGTGCCGCCGCTGTGCCTGCCGCTGCTGTGCCTGCCGGGAGTTGTGGTCCCGGGGCGGCGGTGCAAGGAATGGTGCCGCTGACTCTCGGCCGGTGGCGGCATGGGATATGGCCCCCTTGACTCTTGGCGGTGGCAGCGTCCTGGCGTGCAGGTAAGGTAAGGAAAGATGGTCAGCGAGGTCCCCCCTCTCCGTCGGGCTCAGCGCCTGCTTTATGCGCATCCTGGTGCGGGCGCGTCATCAGCGGTGCGCGCCGCCGCTGTACCTGCCAGGAGTTGTGGTCCCGGGGCGGCGGAGCGAGGAATGGTGTGGCTGACTCTCGGCTGGTGGCGGTGTGGGATATGCCCCCTTGACTCTTGGCGGTGGCGGCATCCTGGCGTGCAGGTAAGGTAAGGAAGATTGTCAGCGAGGTCCCCCCTCTCCGCCGGGCTCAGCGCCTGCTTTATGCACCTCCTGGTGCGGGCGCGTCGTCAGCGGTGCACGCCGCCGCTGTGCCTGCCGGGAGTTGAGGTCCCGGGGCGGCGGCGCGAGGAATGGTGCGGCTGACTCTCGGCCGGTGGCAGCGTGGGTATATAGCCCCCTTGACACTTGGCGGTGGCGGCGTCCTGGTGTGCAGGTAAGGTAAGGAAAGATTGTCAGCGAGGTCCACACCTGAAGGCAGCATGAGGGCAGAATGTGACCAATCACTATGTGGCGTTTTTGGAAACCATACAATGATTGGTCATGTTTCTTTAAGGGTAACGCGATGGCATCATTTTCCCGTCATGTACAATACATGTGGCAGCATTATGCATGAGGGGCTCGGATGACCACTGTGACGCCCTCCAGCAGGTCGCAGAGAGTATATGAGTGGAGGCTTGAGTAGTAGTCGAATCTGGGCCTGTTCTTTTGTCATCACCACATATGTAGCCAACTGTTGGCAACTCAATAAAGTCCATTATCCTGGTGGGTATATTGATTAGTTTACGTGCAGACTTTCTCCACTGTGCACTCCTTCTTCCTGCCGCCCTTTAGCCTGCCAGAGGAATGTCCTCACACTTTCACCATGATGGCTTAGAGACATTTGGAAGCCGTTTATGCTGCAGTGTTTTCAAGCAAAATGTAAATACAAAAAAATGGGTACAATTTGATTGCAAAAACAAAAAAAGGCCATGCTCTGTGGTTTAAAAAAAAACATTTTTGTAGCATGAACGCGGTCGAAGGGCACTTGAACACTTTACATCATGACCATCAGTTACATTATGCAAAGTCAGATTCAATCTTTAGGCATGAGGAGAATACGTGATGTACCCAGAATCACAAGATGCTGAGCCAATGCTGAGACTCAAACCTGGGGACAGCTTTACTAACATTTGGTGCAAAGCAGCAAGACAAATTGCTGCTCTGTGGCAAATAGAGAGGGCAGGAATGAGCCATATTTACTTACATATGTTGTTATGTTATGTTATTTGTTCTTCTATAGTGCTCGAATCACCCGGAGGCACCTCGGCGCCCATATGGCCATGTGTGCTATCTCTCTGCTCTGGCATATACGATTCGGTCAGCGCCAGTGCAGGAACCCTTGCACCATGGTGCAAGGGTGACTGCATTACACGCAGGATTGTTTTGAGGAGAAAGGGGCACCATACTTCACAAAAACAAACCTCTGAGGCATTTTCCTTGTGGGCCATAGAATGCAGAACATGTGCAAGAGGAAACAATGAAGAGAAATAAACATATTTCTCCTCGTTACACCTCACGTGGGAAGGCGCAGCATTTTGACGCTTTACCAGCATTACTAGTCTTAGTAAATCATGGGTGGATGCACGGAAACACCCACCCTTCACCCCTGGATGCCGTCCCAGCGCAGAGTAATGCAAGGCAGTGATTGCCTTGATGTGCATTACTCCACAATTCCTATGCTACGTAGTGCCATGCAATGTGGCTCTGCGTGGCATAGTAAATCTGACTTAAGGGTTTCTGTTGCTGTTGGTTCACCCTGTGTGTTACAAAGACAAAGCAAGCACATACATCTATCCACCCTGCGCCTGGCTCCCCAGTTCCAAGGCAGTCCGCCCTGGGCGAAGGCCAGACCCTCTCCCCAAATGTGTCAATGGGAAAAGGCTGAACACGATAAATCTCGCGCTGCCCTGATACTGCGGAGCAATAAAACTGGTATTTAAGTTGTGATCCCTGCGTGTGAAACCCCGATCGATAAATAATGTAATGGACATCCATCAGTGCTGAAAGCATGTTGCGGTGGCCTGGCACCGGGCGCCAGTGAGCTTCCTCGCTCCGCTTTGAAGTGCGTGTCTGCAGCTTTACAAGGATCATGGCAGGGCCTAGCGCTGATTACCTTCTGCTGCAGGGCCTTAAGGCGCTTGGACGCTCGAAGGTTATGAATTCCGAATTCTAGGGGAGCTGCCGCTTGTTCATAAAGTACAGTGAACGAGGGGAATCAGATTTATTATTAATACCATCTGGAATTCCCTCCGAGAGATGATCCATGGTTCATTGTTTAAAGGGACTGGGTTATTATTTATGACCTTTCCCTCCTTATTTTTACTCGAATGTGGGAATGATTATCGGCCAAAAGCCCGGGCTCTGATCAAATGCAGACTCAATTGAAATAGTTTAAATTCATTCTTTTCCTTTTACAACTGGTAAATCCAACACAATAAAAAGCTTGTCTTTTCATCTGAAGCTGAACACGCACCCTCAGCCCGTCCCCAAAAAGAGAAACGAGATTATACATGTCTGCATTTGCCCGTTTCAGGGTTCTCCATGAATAGGGCCGTTTCCTACCGGATATCCGCTGACAGCAGAGGGATGTGGGCTGGAGGGAGCACCAGAGAGGTAGTCTGTGAGGGATGGGCGAGTGGCGCGCTAAGAGTGTGCAAAAAGAGGGAAACATCCTTTACAACGCAACTTTTACCACGCAGTGCTTTTACATCGCAACTTTTACAACGCAAACCATTACAACGCATTGCGCTGGGGGGCGCTCTAGGATAGGGAATAGATTTAATTTACTATCCAACACCTTCCCTACTATCCACGGGGACTGGAGTTGGAATAGTAAATTAAACTATTCACTATCCAGCACCCCTCAACACTATGCGTTGTAAAGGCATGCGTTGTAAAAGTTGCGATGTAAAAGCATGCGATGTAAAAGCATGCGTTGTAATGTCATACATCCACAAAGAAAGGCCTCCCAAAGGCGATGGTCCAGTGAGTCCGGGGAGGCCACACGCCAGATAGACATTCCATGACTGATGTGTAAGTGCAGACCTGCGAGTATACATAAGAGGGGCATTGTATGGTCGAATGTCCAAAGCTGACCTGAAATTACATCCCATAGGGCATTCCAGGATGTTCGTCCGGACCAGAGAATATACACTAATGGGGCATTCTGTGGGTGATGGTCCAGTGAACACTTGATGGGGCAACCAAGATGAGAAATCTAGTGGACCAGAGCAAAGATAGCAAATGTAGCTTTAAACTGGACTATTTGTTCCTATGTTTTTCAAAGATTTTTCAAAGGTATTGTGGGGGAGAACACTCCCAAATGTCCATCAGTTTCACTCACTATGCTCCCTCACTGAGTCAAACTTACCCCTAACATTTACGCTTCAGCACTTTAAAAAGTCACCAGCCACCACTGATCACGGTTCAGTTCGGGGGTAGGGGAAGAGCTGGGGTATATGAAGAGCATCTTGTTCCTGCACTCTAACCCTAACTTGTTAAATCCACCACTTGCTTAGGCAACGTGACCTAACTTAGGCAGTGTGTCAAGTGACCAATTATATAAATTCAAAAAACGCTTCCACATACTCCATATAGCAGAGCAGCAATCTTGGAACCAAGCATCACTCCCCACAATGTATCAGCTTCCAGCTGCAAGTGCACTTCAGTGTTTTAGGATTATGGAGTACTGAAAAATACATTAAAATGCAATACACTCGTTTGGAAAGAATGTTTTCAGTGCCTGCTTAGGTGTAACCCAGTGTCCATCAATGAGCCTCAGAGATCCTGCTAATGATTTAGTCCAATTACAAATATGAAAATTAGGATACAACAAGGATGAACAATATGTAGGGGGTTCTCTAGAAGAGATGTGAGAAACGAAGCGTGACTAGGTACTCCATGCAAGAGGCATGGTCTAAGAAATTTGGGCTTGGCGTAAATCATTGACAAATTCAGAAATAATGTGAGGTTTTGCAAAACTATGAACATATGTGAATGCGTATTTAACATTACCAGCGTTTGTAGACGAGGGAGTGTCTTAACAAGTGTTTCAATCACTGCTAATATCGTGTTGCCTTCCAATGCAATCTCTGAATGTTAACAGCATCAGGCTTTACTGCTCAGATCTCTCTCTTGAGAGTCCCTTCATCGACAGGTCTGATACGTCATCTCCTTCCTCTTTATCACAGTCTGTTCACTCTCCTGAATGCCACCCTCTCGTACACACACACAAACACAACAGACTCACACCCACAGACACCCACGCACATACACGCACACACAAACACCCCCACCTACACAGGCACTTGCATGCAGACACACACATTTCCACATGTGCACACAGACCCTTCCCACCTGCATGTTGTTTCTCTCTGGCGCTATAGCACTGGCAGTATTCCAAGACGGTGGTCTCCTTCAAACTTCTCTACAAAGAATCGAATTACAGTTGCCACTTATGTGACTATTGTTACTCTGTGCACTTTGCATAGCCTCCAAGTATAGAACAGGCATGAAGCCTAAACATGTTTATCACTCACTGACGGCCATTCTGAGGAATTATAATTGACTCATTTATGACTATCGCCGGTGAACACAGTAGAGAGGCCAATGTTAAGATGAACATGTCGTCTGAACAGCTTTTTGAACCATTGATGGGCACTGTAACTACATTTGGCATACATGAAAGTTGGGCTATGCAGAGAGGACAAACAGTGAATGGACATATAGTTTGAATCCTTTTTGACCTACTGACAGAAAGGGTGATTCAATCGGTACCTATGTGATCATCACTCTGCAGAAAGGATAAAGACTCTTTGGGCAAAGTAGCCTCAACACCTTTGCAGCACACTGACAGTCACCGTATTTAAAATTGACACATATGTCACCATCGCTATGCAGAGAGGCCAATCACTTGTTGGGCATTTAATCTGAAGACAAGTATGATCTACTGACAGGCACTGTAATTACTTGTACATATATGACCATCACTCTGTGAGCTCTGCAGAGAGGCCATAGCCAGAATGGGCATGCACTTTACACTCGTTGTGACTCACAGGCAGACACTCCAATTACAATTAACATCCATGTGAATATTGTAGGAGATTTGGGTCTGCTTCCTATGGTTACCCCCACTTTTTGCTGTGTTTCACTGGTTTTTCGACATTAGCCGGACTGTGGCCCTACTAATCAGGACCACAGCCTCGCTGTTCTCTCTCTAAATTGATCGCAAGCACTTTAGGTACATACCAGATTGGTTATTGAGTTACCTTGTGAGCAGCTAGTATATGGTACCTTTTGGTACCAAGGGCATAGGTAAACCAGAGGCCTACCAGGGGCTGAAGCATGTATTATGCCACCCCTGGGAAGCCTTCCAAAATGGCACCACATGTCTGCACTTGCAGCCTGGTTAAGGTGGTGTAAGCACCCCTTACTGAGTTATAGTATACCTATAACTACCTATATATATAGGCACATAATAACCTATAAGTCACTCCTTTGGCAGGCCTTGACAATCCTAAAGGCAGAGTGCTTGGTTTTGTGTGAGAGGGTGCCCTAGCATGAGCTGAGCCCCTCTGCAGCTTTCGGAAATCCTTCCTTATAGCTGTTCTATGATGTAGCTATACCATATACTCTTAAGTGCATTATAATCCTCATGGTAAATGCTAACTTTGGTTTAGATTTATCAAAAAATGCCGTGTTTGGTGTCAAACGCTTTAGAATACTAAGTGAAAGCTGTTGAGACACTGCTTGGGGCACCCAAGGTGCTCCATGCATTTCCCAGTTCAAACCGGTTGCTGGGGCACTCAGCCCCAGCTCTGGCGTGAAACTGGACAAAGGGGAAGGGGTGTAACCACCCCTCCTCAGGTCCTCCCATAGGTGGGACCCTAGAATTAGTCCAACCCCTAAACTTAGTATAAGTATGGGAACCCAGTCACTAGGACTTTAGATTACCCTGGACAAAACTCTGAAGACGAAATCTTAGACCTTCAACATTCCATTTCGACTGGAAGACAGAAGAAATCTCCCTTGAGGTTAAGGAGTGACCTCCCTGTTCAAACAGGCACCAAAGAAGCATCTTGCCGGTCTGCATTTTTTAGGCTTCTGCTGGATCCCGAAGAATCTGCGACACAGGACACAGACTTCCAGACATCTCTGAGGATGACACGAGTCCCGAGTGAAGCTGAGACCTGTAGCTATCAGGAGAGACGTGGGACCGGAACTCCTGGACATCCTGCAAGTTTGCAAGTGCACCGACTTCCCGAAGTTTCCTGAAGTTGTGCATTGGGTTATTTGTTGCCCTTGCCCTGAGCTACTTTTGCACCGGAACTGAGAGGCCTACACTCAACAAGTGTTCTGTGAGTCCGCTTTCTTCACAGCAGCTCGAGGCTCCTTTGAAATCTCCACTCCGTTGGCTAGTGGGTCCCCACCAAGCACTATCCTTTGTTTCTTGCCATCTTGCATGGGCTGCTGTTGTCAAGGCTTGTTGGGTCCAATCTGGATACCGACGCTGCAGCACTCGACATCCGATATGGGACAGCTTGAATCCAGCTGCTGGTTGTTGTCGACGCCTCCTGGACCTCCTGGCTGAAGAGTCAAGATTCACCTACTTCACCTTAAAGCATCCGACATCGGCTGGCATCTTCCTGTCGCCATCCTGGTCACTGGCTAGTGACCCAGACTCTGTCCCCTCTGCTTTCAGGTTCTTCAGATCTCCGATACACCCTTAATTCCATTGGGACACTTTGCTCCTGGTCGCCTGCAGCACTTCTTTGCGCTCTCCATAGGAATCGATGACGAAACCCGTCACGAAAAAACATCTATACACCCGCCTTCCCTGGGTGAGGTAACACGAGTACTTAGGTGCTCCTGTGGGTCTTGACTCTCGGAGTGTCCAGTACTGAAGGGGTTCCCTCGCATTCAACTCCTAAGTGTCCTAAATCTTTAACTTTGTAACTTAAACTTTCCTCATAGAAGTGTATTGTGATTCGTGGCTGTGTTTAGTCACTGCACGCGTCCTCTGTGGGTCTCCTGCGTCCCTACCTTGGGTGGTTCCTGGTTGCCCCAGTGGTTCTACAGGCCCTAGGCCTCCCTTCTATCCCTCACGTAGTTCTTATACCACTTTTTTAGTATATGGTTTGTGAGGCCTTGTACTTTCATTTCATCATTCAAGAGATTATAGACTGGTAAAACAAGCTGCTTTACATTCCTTTAAGATTTAGCCTGAAGGCTGCTCTCCACAGCTACCACTAGGATAGCTTTCTATAAAGGTTGTCTGAACCTACCATCAATAAGGGTCATTTGGACTGGTGCAAGGTTCCCACTAGAATAGTGGACATCATATGCCAGGCCAACTTCTCACATTGGTGTGCAGCGTGTGGGATTCCAGCTTGCATTGTTTTACCAGATAATCTTGAGAATATCATTTGTAAAATCACTAAAGGTACCATAGGTACATATAATTCAAGCTTAGAATAAAGTAAGTTCTACTGAAGTTAAAGTTGTGTGTCAAGGGCCTAGCACATCCTTTCTACAACTCAAGAGATGTTTAGTAGGAAACCAAGTAGTGTAGGTAGGTGCACACACCACACCTCACTAGTCATGTCTTCAAGGGAGGGACCCAGTGGGTCTGTTCCAGATGCCAGTCAAGGACAGGTATCTAAGTATGACACATTTCCTTTCCAAGAGTTAAGGACTTTGTGTGCCATGAGAAAATTGAACCCGGGACAGAAACCCAATACCCAACGCCTTATAGAGGTGTTGATGCTAGATGACTTTAAGAAGGCATCAGATCCTGACAAGAGAAGCAATGGGGTGGATACATCAGAGAACTGGGTCCCACCAGGACTCTGACAATGACGAAGACCATGGAGTAAATAATGATTTAAACATGGGGAATCCAGACCTACCTGGAGATGAGGAAGGCTAGAATGGGCCTCCCCTTGTCCTCCCAAGTAGGACTGTTGGTGTACCCACTACCCAGAAGGAACAGATCACCTACAATGGTGTCTAACCATTCTGGTACATCTATAGGGTCTTCTGCCTCTTCTCATAGGAGGTGTACCTCCCTTGAGAAGAGAGAGCATGAAGCTAGGATGAGAGAAGCCAATCTTAGGATACAGAGACAAGAAGTAGCGTTAGAAAAGGAAACCCTAGCTCTTGAAAGAGAGAGACGGAGCTAGAGCCCCTAGTGGTAGGGATAGGTGTTATGACCATAGAAACCTGAACAAGATTGTTCCCCCTATCAGTCAGGGGATGACATCCACAAGTGGATCACTGCACTGGCGAGGGCCTGCAAAGTACAGAAGGTACCCCAGGGGCAGTGGGCAGCAATCTTATGGATCTCCTTTGCAGACAAAGGTAGAGATAAGCTCCTCACTGTAAGAGAAGAGGATGCTGACAATTCCAATGTCCTGAAGAGTGCTCTGATAGATGGGCTTGGCCTAACCACTGAACAGTACAGGTTGCAGTTCAGAGACACCCAAAAGGCACATACTCAGGACTGTGTTGACTTTGTAGATTGTGCTACTAAGGCTCTGGAGGGCTGATTACTGGGCAGTAAAGTGTGTGACTATACAGAATTGTATAATCTGAACATGAGAGAACAAATTCTTAATAACTGTCAGAACCAGCTGTTGCATCAGCACTTGGTTGACTCTGATCTGACCTCTCACCAAAGAATTGGGAAAGAAGGTAGACAAATGGGTCAGAACCAGGGTGAAGCAGAAGGTGCAGAACCAAGGTGGTGACCAAAAAAAGAAAGAACAAAAGGGAGCGGAGAAAGGTAAAGTCTAGAAGTCTTCACAAGGTCCCCAAAAAGCTTTTATTGGTGGAGATCCCCAATCTAAAAAGAAAGAAGGCCAAAAGAAACCCTGGTGCAAAGTTTGTAAGAATAGTATTCAATGGACTAGTGATTGCACCAAAACGGAGACAGCTCCAGCCGCAATTGCCTCTAAGGCATATGTTCCCCCTAATTCATCTAGAAGTGGTGGTTCCCAGCAAAAGGGTGTAGTAGGGTTAACCCTGGGATCTGAGATGGACTCTGGCCTAGTCAGAGTGCCAACTCAAGCTGTTTTGATCTGTGATGGAGGCATGGATATGACCTCCTCTGTGAGTCCCAGTTATCTGGGCAAGTACAGAAAAACACCTTTAATTAATGAGAAAAAGGCTGATGCCTACAGGGACACAGGGGCAAGTGTCACAATGGTGACACCAGACTTTGTGAACCCTGGACAAGTCATACTTGGTGAGACTTACCAAGTGATCAACACCAGTAATGTCAGGACCATACATGCCATGGCAGTTGTTGATTTCTCCTGGGGAGGGGTAACTGGCCTTAAGAAGGTTGTGATCAGTGAAGACCTCCCTGTAGAATGCTTGCTTGGCAATGATTTGGAAACTTCAGCCTGGTCTGAAGTGGAGTTGAGGACCCATGCAGCAGTGCTTGGAATTCCTGCACATGTGTTTGCTGTGACTAGGTCACAGGTCAGAAAGTCTAACACTGGACAGTCACTCGATTCTGGAATAATGGACCAGTTGCCCACCAAGAAAATGAGCAGTAGGGTTAAGGCAGTGCCTCCCACCCTGAATCAGAGTGAGGATCAGCCTTCTGAGAAAGCTGATTGTGAGCCTGAAGAAGGAACCATCCCGGAGGAGCTTGAACCTGATCAGGCTGAGTTCTTAGGGACAGGGGGCCCTTCCAGGGCAGATCTGAGTCAGGCGCAGTTGATCTGCCCTTTTCTTGAACCCCTCAGACGGCAAGCTACTGCTGAGGCTGCTGGGAATGCTAGTGGCACCGTTAACATTTACTGGGATGATGGACTCCTGTTTTCAGAGAGTAGAGACCCCAAGCCTGGTGCAGCCAGGAGGTTGGTCCTACCTTTGGCATTCAGGGGCTTCCACTTGACACTAGCCCATGATATTCCCTTAGCAGGACACCTAGGCCAGAACAAGACTTGGGACAGAATTGCCCCTCACTTTTGCTGGCCCTACATGTCTGAAGACACCAAGGAGTTTTGTCGCTCCTTTGTAACCTGCCAAGCCAGTGGCAAAGTAGGTGGCACCACAAAGGCCCCCTTATACCACTACCTATGGTGGGAGTTCCCTTTGAACGTGTAGAGGTTGACATTATTGGACCAATGGATCCCCAAACTGCATCTGGGCACAGGTTTATCCTAGTGGTAGTGTATCATGCCACTAGGTATCCAGAGGTAATCCCCCTTAGGGCCACTACAGCACCTGTTGTGGCCAGAACCCTCTTGGGAGTTTTCTCAAGAGTGGGTTTCCCTAAGGAGGCCGACATAACATTTGACAGAGGTGCAAACATTATGTCTAGCTACTTGACTGCAATGTGGAAGGAGTGTGGAGTGAACTACAAGTTCACCACGCCCTATCAACCACAATGCAATGGTTTAGTTGAAAGGTTAAAAAAAACCTTTAAGGGTATGATTAAGGGTCTCCCAGAATAGCTCAGGCAGAGACGAATATCCTGCTACCTTGCCTTTTGTTTGCTCTCAGGGAGGTTCCACAGAAGGGGGTTGGCTACAGCCCATTTGAACTTCTGTTTGGGCACCCTGTCAGAGGACCACTTTGTCTGGTGAAGGAGGGATGGGCGTTACCTCTCAAACCCCCTAAACAGGATATTGTGGACTATGTACTTGGTCTCCGCTCCAGGATGGCTGAGTACATGAACAAGGCAACTAAAAACCTTGAGGCTAGCCAGGAATTACAGAAAGCCTGGCATGTCCAAAAGGCTGTACTGACTGTTTACCAGCCAGGGCAGAAAGTGCGGGCGTTGGAGCTTGTGGCCCCAGCAGCTCTCTAAGACAAGTGGAGTGGGCCCCACACTATTGTTGAACAGAAGGGAGAGGTCACCTATTTGGTAGACCTGGGAACTTCAGGTGCTTCATGTCAACAGACTGAAACCATGGAGTGAACGCTGCGCTCTACAAAAACCTAGTTCATTCATTTATTCATTCATTCATTCATGGGCTTGCTCATGGCTACTGATGAAGGACAGGAGGTAGAGAGTGACCCTCCCCCAGATCTGCTCTCTCAGAACCCTGATGATGGATCCGTTGATGGAGTAGCCTTGGCAGGCAGCCTTACTGATCAGCAGCAAACTGATTGCAGACAAGTTCTACAACAGTTCAGACAAATGTTTTCCCTGACTCCAAGTCAGACTACCAGGTGCCCTCATGAAGTGGACACTGGGGACAGTCTGACTGTTAAAAATTAGATTTACAGGCAACCTGATCATGTCAGGGACTGTATCAGGAGAGAAGTCCAGAAAATGTCGGCTCTGGGAGTGATTTAAGCCTCTGATAGCCCTTGGGCTAGTCCAGTAGTCTTACTACCCAAACCTCACACCCAGGGTGGTAAGAGAGAGAGATGAGATTTTGTTTAGACTACAGAGGTCTCAACACAGTCACTAGGACTGATGGCCATCCAATTCCAAGAGCAGATGAGCTCATAGATATGTTGGCATCTGACAAATTTCGGAGCACATCTGATCTAACAGCTGGCTACTGGCAGATCAGACTAGCTGATGATGCAAAGCCAAAAACAGCATTTTCAACCCCTAGTGAACATTTTCAATTTGTGGTAAGCCCTTTGGTCTAAAAAATGCACCTGCCACATTTCAAAGGTTGGTGAATAAAATCTTAACAGGCTAGGAAGGCTATTGTGCAGCTTATCTAGATGATATTGCTGTCTTTAGCTCCATCTGGGAAGATCACCTGATACACCTGAAATTTTTTTGTGAGGCCCTGCAGAAGGCAGGCTTGACTATCAAGGGTGCTAAGTGCCAGATAGGGAAGAGTCACGTTGTATATCTGGGCCACCTTGTAGGTGGAGGTCAGGTTCTACCATTGCAGAGCAAAATCCAGACCATAATGGACAAGATTGCTCCAACCTCCCAGACTCAGGTCAGAGCTTTCTTGGGCCTGACTGGGTACTATAGGAGATTTGTCAAGGGGTATGGATCCATTGTGACACCCCTGAATGACTTAACTTCTAAAAGAATGCCTAAGAAAGTTCAGTGGACAGTCAGCTGTAAAAAGGCATTTGATGACCTGATGCAGGCCATGTGCACTGCACCAATTCTGCAAAGTCCTAACTACTCCAAATAATTCATTGTCCAAACAGATGCATCTGAGTTGGGGTTATGGGATGTGCTGTCACAATTGAATGATAAAGGTCAGGACCAGCCAGTAGCTTTTATTAGCAAAAGGCTGACCCCTAGAGAGAAATGTTAGTCAGCTATTGAGAGGGAGGCCTTTGCTGTGGCTTGGGCTCTGAAGAAGCTGAGGCCATACTTGTTTGGCACTCACTTCACAGTTCAGACAGACCATAAGCCCCTCTAATGGCTAAAACAGATGAAGGGTGAAAATCCCAAACTGCTCAGGTGGTTCGTTTCCCTACAGGGGATGGACTACACAGTGGAAAATAGACCTGGGAGTAACAATTGCCAATGCAGATGGACTCTCCAGATATTTCCACTTAGAACATGAAGCCTCAACTGGTCAAGGTTAATTTAATGTCCCTGCGTTGGGGGGCGGGGGTTTGTGTAGGAAAGAAGGGTCTGCTTCCTATGGTTACCCCCACTTTTTACTGTGTTTCACTGTTTTTTTTACTTTAGTCTGGCTGTGGCCCGCTAATCTGGACCACAGCCTAGCTGTTCTCTCTCTGAATTGATTGCATGTACTTTAGGTACATACCAGATTGGTTGCTGAGTTACCTTGTGAGCCCCTAGTATATGGTTCCTTAGGTACCAAGGGCATAGGTACCCCAGAGGCCTTCCAAGGGATGAAGCATGTATTATACCACCCCTGGGAAGCCTCCCAAAATGGCACCACAGGTCTGCACTTGCAGTCTGGGTAAGGTGGTGTAAGCAACCCTTACTGAGTTATAGTATACCTATAACTACATATATATATAGGCACATATTGACCTATAAGTCACTCCTATGGCAGGCCTTGACAATCCTGAAGGCAGAGTGCTTGGTTTTGTGTGAGAGGATGCCCTAGCATAAGCTGAGCCCTGCTGCAGTTTTCAGAAATCCTTCCTTATAGCTGTTTTATGATATAGGCATACCATATACTCTTAAGTGCATTATAATCCTCACGGTAAATGCTAACTTTGGTTTGGCTTTATCCAAACATGTCGTGTTTGGTGTCAAACTTTTTGGAATACTACCCCTCCGCCAGTTCTGGTGGCAGGGGTAGCATTCCACCCTTCTAGAGGGAGAAAACATGTACACACTGGTATACCCGGTAATAGTTTTAAAGAGCCTCAGCATCACAAAATGGATGCTGCTGCCACAGACATGAGTCTGACCTCCTGCTGCTGGACGAAACTCCGGCAGGGGAGGCCTGGACAATACATTCCCTGTCCAGGGAGGTGCCAACACCTTCCCAAACAGGCTTTAGAGTATTGGGGGAGGGTGGGTTGCATTCAGTGAATGTGTTTGAGACACTGTCTGGGGCACACAAGGTGGTCCATGCATTTCCCAGCTCAGACCAGTTGCTGGGGCACTCAGCCCAAGCTCTGGACAAAGGGGAAGGGGTGTAACCACCCCTCCCCAGGTCCTCCCATAGATGGCACCCTCAAGTCCAACCCCTAAACTTAGTATAAGTATGGGAACCTAGTCACTAGTACTTTAGATTATACTGGACGAAACTCTGAAGACGAAATCATGGACCTTCGATATTCCATATTGTTAGAAATGGAATCTCTGTTTGACTAAGGCTTGCGCCAAAGCCAGGCAGAGACCACGACTCTAGTCAGGGCAAGGGAGTTACCCCTGCTCACCCCCTTGGTAGCTTGGCACGAGCAGTCAGGCTTATCCCGGAGGCAATATGTAAAGTGTTGCGCAACACACACACACAGCAGCAACACACTAGGCACACCACAAAAAGGAACTCCACCCAAGGTTATATATAAAAATAGCCTTTGTATTACCATAAACACATTAGATCATAATTACACAGATACACTGTGCCAAGTGGCACTGGGCAATATTTACAGGGGATTATATACACATGACGGGGCATGTGGGCCACTGTCAGAATCAGCACTTGGTAGAAATAGTAGATATAAAATATTGAATAATTGTAGCACAAAATAACACTTGTAGAACACAACCAGTAACCACTGGTACAAGGTAGGTACACACTACGCAATACTAATCACCTTAGGCATAGATCACGCAGGGACACATAAACTGACGAGCATAACTATACCAGGCAAAACAACCTCGGACCATAAAACACATTTAGAGGTATAGGCATAAAGGCATTGCACATTACGCATAAATCAAATTAGGCATAGCCAGTGTACCCCAAGCAAGGGCACAACACATGAGGACTGTCCCTCAGGCCAACTGGCCTTCCACAGGGGCTCCAATGCCCGATGTCCAGTATGTCCGGGCTGGCTGCACACGCAGCAAAAGCAACACAGAAGAAGAGCAGCCTAAACGTGGCAGCTGCCCACTAATTGCTGGGCAGCTGTGAAAATTAGCATGGGCACGGAGCGCATGGGAGCCCCACTCTAGGACTCTGAAAATCAACTATGTCCCAACGTTGCAGCTCCCACTAACTGGCGGTGCAGATGATGTAGAACCAGTACTTGCACTCACTGTGCCTCAGTAGCCCCACTGGGAATCCAAAACAAATGGGCCCTGAAACAACTGTGGCCTTGTTGGAGCCACAGAGGCCCTGGGGGCAAGGCTGCAAAGATCCGGGCAAGGACCTGGGCCCCTCGGGACCCGTTAAACAATGAGGTACCCCCTCGGTGGAGCCACGTAGGTTCTGAAGACAATTGCCCCAACGTTGGAGCCACGGGCGATCTGAAATGAAGTATGCCCCCAAAAATTTTGGAGCCACGGGGCTCTGAAATGAAGTATGCCCCCAAAAATGTTGGAGCCACGGGGCTATGGCAATAAAGCCTGTCCACTTTTGGAGCGGCCCGCTGTGAGATGAGGCCGCACAGATGTCCAACTAGCCTTGTGCCTTGATCGGGCACATTACTTGGTCATGCTGTGCCCCCACAGCCCTGCCTCACTGACCCGGCTGATCTGGGCATCCTCTCGTCGTCGTCTGTGGCCTCCCTGCAGCCGGCTCTGGACGTGGGGACTCTCCTCTGGTGGGGGTCCACTCGCTCTCTGCACACTCCTCCTTTGCAGGACTGCACACTCGGGGTTCTCGAGCAGCTGTAGTCAGTACGCTGGGCTCTTTTCAACACATGGGATCCTGCTTCGCTTACAGCTTGATGCTGCCGTTTTCCCATTGCCCGGTCCGCCTTCCTGGGACCGGGGCTGCGCAGGGACTCGGCACAGCTTCTCCCCCCCCCCCCGGGGGAAGTGGAAATGGAGCCCGCGAGGCTCCTCTCTTGTCCAGGCCGGCACCGCCAGGCAGCTTTCGGGCAATGCGGGGTAGGCTCCCGCTCTCTACATAATGTCCCTGGCGGGGTGGGCACCCGCTAGGGGTATAAAACGCTGCACAAGATCTCTGGCCGGGTGGGCACCCACTAGTGGTATAAACAGTGGCAAATCTGCGGGGTGGGCACCGCGCCGAAATTGGCAGATTGCGGGGTAGGCACCCGCCGATAATTCACAATTATCACCACAGGCTGCCGAAACGTGGATAATGAACGGGGCAGCACGGGGGGTGAAATCCCTCGAGTTGCAGCTTCGCGCTGTGACCACCAGTGCTCTGTGGATCAAAAGTGAAGAGCACCCAGGACTGGCATGATGTGGCGCTCCTCAATAAAACGACAATCCAAGCGCTCCTCAGGGCAAATGCCACAAAGCGCACTTCTAGAGATGAGAAATCAGGCGCTCCAGGCAAAGTCTAGGAAAGTCTTGTTAGGACTGCAGGGGGGGCAAAGGCTAGGCCCAAGGGGCCAGCTCACATGGCCCTCCAGCAGGGAGGCAGTCCCCAGTGGAGGTTCCTCCTGTCGCCCAGAAGCAGCAGCAGGCCCCCTGAAGTCAGGATCCAGAAAACACCTTTCATGGGGTCATAGCATCTTTTTATACACAAATTTCCTTTGTCTAAGGCTGTGGGGCAGGGGTAGAACTAGATGCAACTGGTTCTGGAGCACTTTGTTATGCTCAGCCCCTCTCCCTATTCACAGGACAGGCTAGGGACATCAGACGCACCACAGGGGGTGGAGCCATAATTGTGGAGGGAAGGCCCAGCCCTATTCATGTCCCAGGTGCACTCCTCCCTCCCATCAACATGCAGATCTCCCCATTCACCACCGGGCAGACCCATCCTGACTCCTGGAGCCAAGCACACCAGCCAGCTCCTGTCACTCACAAGCCAGACAGGCAATTCACATTCACTGCACACAGACATGCAAATTTCTAGAAGTGGTACTTACTTCCACACTAGTCACATTAAATCTGAGCACACCGTCGCGCAACATTTAATCTCACGAGTTCGCACATACCAAGCTCGCCCCTGCACACCTCTTACATCAGGAACTACCATGGACACACATATCCCCCATGCATTCCTATGGAAGGGCAGGCCAACCTCACCACATGCACTCAGAGTGCGCACGCACTTTACACTGGGATACAGTGTTAAAGTGTGCAGAAGCCAAAAACAACTAACACCAGGTCACTTTCAAAAGTAAAAAGTTTTGGGGTGAACCTGCCAAAAGGGCCAAGTCCAACACATATCGACTGGAAGAAATCTCCATTGAGGAGTGACCTCCCTGTTCAAACAGGCACCAAATAAGCATCTTACTTGTCTGCATTTTTGAGGCTCCGGCCAGATCCTGAAGAACCTGTGACACAGTACACAGACTTCCAGACATCTCCAAGGCTGACACGAGTCCCCAGCGAAGCTGAGACCTGTAGCTATCACGAAAGAAGTGGAACCGGAAATCCTGGACATCCTGCAAGTTTGCAAGTGCACCTACTTCCCGAAGTTTTCTGAAGTTGTGCATTGGGCTATTTGTTACCCTTGCCCGGAGCACCTTATGCACTGAAGCTGAGAGGCCTACACTCCACGAGTGTTCCGTGAGTCCGCTTTCTTCACCGCAGCTCGAGGCTCCTTCACAATCTCTATTCTATTGGCTAGTGGGTCCCCACGAAGGACAATACTTTGTTTATTGGGCTTTTCCTGGTTTCTCAAGATGTCCCATGACTTCCCTCCAAAGGGTGAGCCCCTCAGACCTTGCTGGTCTGCACCAAAGCCAATCTTGTCATCTTGCGTGGGTTGCTGTTGCCAAGGCTAGTTCGGTCCAATCCACTTACCGACACGGTAGCACTCAACATCCAACATGTGACAGCTCTAAACCAGCTCCTGGTCATCGTTGACGCATCCTGGACCTCATGGTTGAAGAGTCAAGCTTCAACTATTTCACTTTAAAGCACCCAACATCGCCTGACATCTTCCTGTCGCCATCCTGGGCACTGGCTAGTGACCCAGACTCCATCCCCTCTGCTTTCAGGTTCTTCAGATCTCCAATCCACCCTTGGATCCATCCAGACACTTTGCTCCTGGTCTCCTGCAGCACTTCTTTGCAGCTCTCCATAGGAATCGACAACGAAACCCAACACGAAAAAGACACCTATGCACCCGGCTTCCCTGGGTGAGGAAACATGAGTACTTCGGTGCTCCTGTGGGACTTGACTCTTGAAGTGTCCAGTACTAAAGGAGTTCCCTCGCATTCCACTCCTAAGTGTCCTAAATCTTCAACTTTGTACCTTAAACTTTCCTCATAGAAGTCTATGGCTGTGTTTGGACACTGCACACGTCCCCCATGGGTCTCCTGCGTCCCTACCTTGGGTGTTTCCTGGTTGCCCCAGTGGTTCTATAGGCCCTAGGCCTCACTTCTATCCCTCACGTGGTACTTATATCACTTTTTTAGTATATGGTTTGTGAGGCCCCTAGGGCAAAAAGTATACTGTGCTAGTTTACTGTGTGCTATTTAAGTCCTTGTATTGTACTTTTGCCTCTAGCCTCATAAAGAGACTAGAGTGGTTGTGTTTAGAATAAATACATATATTTTATATATATACCTTGTGTGGTGTACTTTCATTTGATCATTCAAGAGATTATAGACTGGTAAAACACGCTGCTTCACATTCCATCAAGACTTAGCCTGAAGGCTGCTCTCCACAGCTACCACTAGGATAGCTTTCTATAAAGGTTGTCTAAACCCACCATCAATAAGGGTCATTTGGACTGGTACAAGGTGCCCACTAGACTAGTGGACATCATATGCCAGGCCAACTTCTCACAACTATTACTCTGAAGAGAGGGCAAAAAATGGATGGGCTGCTATAAACCACTGACTAGTTCTGTGAGAAAATCACACTGCCTAAAATCTCAGTTACGGAGCTCTCAGTCATCCCCTTGGAGAAAACTCATTCATACTATGAAATCACACTCATTTCTATCCATGATCTAATTCACCGCGTGGATTGCGCTATAAAAGGGTCCATCTTTACACGGGGAAAAACTGCAGAAACATAAAATCTGTAGGAAGCAAATGCTCTAAGAAAATGCAAGATGAAGTAAAGCAGGTGAAATGTAAACAGGGACTGAATCAGCAACATGGACAACATCAATAGTTTTACTGAGGACCTGAGCCTGGTGGGACTTCCACAGTACTGATAATGACAGAACACAACTCAACTGGCATCCGAACAGTTAGAATGTAGTGCACAGTTTTTAACCAATAGAACGGAGCACAATGAGGGGGACTCCAACACCCATGTGTTGATATCACTACTGTTCCTTGCTGATATCAAGGAAATGCCTGGGTTTGTCCAGGCTACTAAGGAGAAGAGACATCAGCAGGTTTCTATGGCGGCCTGCTGCTTTCTTAGGTCGAGGCTGGGCAGCGAATGCGCTGCTCTGTGAGGCATGCTGTATTCAAGCATTTACTTGAAGCTCCGCCCATCTTTTTACTTGGGTCCTGTTACTGTCCTTTCTAAATGTTTGCTTTTGATTCATGAATAGGATTAGTAGTCCCTCCTTAGTAACGACTTGTCTGCATTTGTAACCTCCCATCAGGACTGGACTTTTTACTTGTGTGGTTATATGGTCTGTTTAATCTACAGTCTGTAAGCACTATTTTCTTTAATGATTTTCCCCTAAACTCTGTTGTAAACAGGGCTGTAAATCTTGCTCTTATCTTGCCATATTTGCTGTGTATTCAAAGATTGAGGTCTGTTATTTTCCCCTCTTTCTTGAAGTTGCTTTTCCAGCAAGATATGTTGATTTAGATCGTTTTCCTCAATCTCCAAGGAAGTTAGTCTCAAAATGAGTAACTCTCTTCAGAAAAATAATCTGCCCTAAATCAGGCTTGATGTTTTTTTTAGCACCCCAGACTTCTCTCTCCTTCCTGCGAATGATGTGCCAGCATTCCACAGTAAAAGAATACAGGGCAAAGCATAGGACAAGTGTGGGCTCTGTTCCGCAAGCTGCCACATTTTACAGCACAACACACAGCCCCAGGGTCAGCGACAGAGACATGTATGTGGGGCATTATGAAAAACCGAACTGGCCAGAAAAAAAACACAGAACCAAGCAGCCTCCTAGCTGGTGGGAAACATATGCAGCGAGGTCACGTGATGTTGGTGTAATGTTGTGTCCTTTGGGACATATTTCCTTGAAGTGCTGTGGCCAAGAAATCTAAATTTTAATCCAATCCAGTTCTTAACATCCTTAAGGTCGCCCTCCATTCATGCATAAAGGGAGGTATGTGCAGGCATCTATTCCCGCCTATGCTACCGCTCCCCCGCGACATAACAAAATGCAGACGGCTAAAGACTGTTTAGTTTGATTTCCTAACTGAATACTACAGGACAGAGAGATGAGCGCTTTATTATTTAATACATATACTATTGAAATTGATGCATGAGATCATAGAGGAGCAATCAGGGCTTTAACTGGGATGAAAAAACTGGAGGGTCTCCCAAAGGGGCATGGCCAATGTAATTAGAAGCATGGCTTAAAACACTTAAACTTACAAATCTGTGCTTGCATAGTGTGCCGCCAGACTTGTATTTTGCTGTTTCTGTCATTGCATCCAGATATATGATACAACAAGTAACCTCATACTTACAACAAGTCCGGACTGTTGGCTTTGTCAATGGTTGTTAGTTACATTAGATAAATAAGCAGCAACTATGGCTTGTTGTATATAATATTGAAAAAGCTTCCACTTAGAGCCCCAGTGACACAAGGGCAGTTTTGCTGCTCTCGATTTTCAAAAAGAGAAGGGAAATCCAGAGAGAAAAAGACTATAGTTAAAAGATTTCCCTTCCTTTACAATGCTCCCCCGGCATGACGCCATGCCATAACTTCTCCTCTAGTGAGAAGTGAGCAGTGTGAGCACGCGCACATCAATGTGCCTGCTGTCACTGCAGTCTGGAACGAAAAACGGACAGCAGTGACAGCAGGCACAAAACAGAGCCCGAAAGAGACCCATTTTGAGACCCCTTTAAAAAACTGCCGGTGCTCAGACCCGGTGTGACCCGGCCCACTTAAAGCCCTGGGGGCAATTACATGTGTATCATCTCTTCCAGTTTTGTTTACTTTTACGGAACCATATTAAGTTCCATTGTGTATTTCCGTAAGTCCCACAAATGTGAAATCGAAGACGACAGGAAGAGCACTGTGACATTTTAGCATCAATGATCTATGAGATTGTGGGGCATATTACCAAGCAATAGCGATAATTATCGCTATTGCTTGGTTAGAGACAAAAATTTATCGCCGACCTGCGGCGGTTTTTATCGCAGATAAACCTTGGTATTACCAAGGTTTATCGCAAATGCGATAAAAATCGGCCGCAATGCATGTATATCGCTGAAAAGTCAGCGATATTCATGCATTACTGAGCTAATGCTCTTAGCCATGTTATCCACCTCCCATTGGATAACATGGCTAAGAACTGCTCAGGGCAGGTGTTAGCTTTTGGAGATATTCGCGCTTAGCGCGAATATCTCCAAAAGTTGGTATAAGGAGATAGCGATGTTAGCAACTGTTTCCAGTCGCTAACATCTTGGCACGCCCACTTTGCATGTCATTAGTGATAAATTTCTCTGACATCCAAAGTGTGGCCCAAGATGGTCGCTATCTCCTACTAGCTGTCGCTAACTGGTGTTAGCGACAGATAGGTAATAGGGAGATAATGTTATCTCCGCTTTCTTGGCTTTTGAAGCCAAAAAAGCGGAGATAAAACCCCTTGAAAATATGCCCCTGTATTTGCTACTTTTATACTATAAACGTTATGGTCAAATTGGAGACATACTGCTAATACTACTATAATAGCGAGCATTGAGGAAGCCCAGGAGGGTGAGACGCGTGTCGGCTGCTGTTTTGTATAAGAAATAAAAGATCGAATTTGGAATAAATCTACAGCTATGATCATTAATTTTGGGACTTTTTTGTGGAGACATCATTCTCAGAATCTTTTGGGAATAATGCAGAATGCCTGTGTGCTACTTTAGCATGAGTGGAAACAGCCAGTAGGTAGAACTCTGATCTCTCTCCTGCAGGAACATTAATCGCCAAAGTTGCATTTACATTTCTATTGTTGTCTGACAACCTCTGAACCAATAAGTACATGTTCTTTGCAGCTGGCATATTAATCCTTTGTGCTACTTTAGCATGAGTGGAAACAGCCACTAGATAAAAGTCAATCTCTATTCAGCAGGAACATTAATCGCCAAACTTACCTTTACATTTTTGTTGGTGCCTGAAAACCTCTGTACACACAAGGATATGTTCTTTTTAGAAGTCATCTTAATCTTCTGCGCTACTTTAGCATGAGTGGAAACAGCCACTCTGATCTCTGTCCAGCAGGAACAATAATGGGCAAAGTTACCTTCACATTTTTATTGTTGCCTGACAACTTCTGAACCCACAAGTACTTGTTCTTTGCAGCAGGCATATAAATCCTCTGTGCTACTTTAGCATGAGTGGAAACAGACAGTAGGTAGAACTCCGATCTCTATCCAGCAGGAACATTAATTGCAAAAGTTACCGTTACATTTTTATTGTTGTCTGAAAACCTCTGGACACACAAGGACATGTGCTTTGCAGCAGATGTCTTAATCCTCTGCTGTACCTTAGCATGAGAAAAAACAGCCACTAGATAAAACTCTGATCTCTCTCCTGCAGGAACATTAATCGTCAAAGTGAATTTCCTTTTATTACTTATGCTACTGGTGGGATGGACATCGGGTTATCCGTCTGACTACCACAGAATGTTCGCCAAATTTAGGGCGGGCCTTCTGAAATTTTTTATGTCTATTGAAACCACAAAGGAAAGCCTTGTATTTTCGAATGAAAAATATCAAAAATCAATCTGACATGCTGGGAAAATAACTCTCAGCTTGTCAGACATTTATTTTTATGTTTTATTAAAAAGCAAAAAAACTTCCTATTTGGGGAGTTGTTTTTGTAAAACAAATTTTGCTGTTGGGCATATTGAACACAGCCCTTGCACAGCAAAGCTATAGTCCCCGGAAGGACTGTTCCCCTGCCGGTACTGTCAGTTTCAGGCTCCTTATGATGATTATCAATCTGGAGTGCCTTTTGTGACTGCTCCTAACGTACAAAAAGGGTGGAAGAACTTGCTCTGCAACATCAGATCTCTGTCTAAACATCATACGGAGGTTTGGGACCTGATTTCAACCTCACAACCTGATCTGTGTTTCCTGACGGAGACGTGGCTGAAGCCCCATTCGGTCCCTGCAATTACCCTTGGCATCCCGGAAGGATATAAAATTGTGAGGATGGACATACCTAAAAAAACTGGCGGTGGTATCGCCATAGTCCATAAATGCGACGTAACCATTTCAATATTGGATCACTGTTGCACTGCAGATATGGAACTAATGATCTTTAGGATGAATACTTCGACAAGGGCTGATTGGAAAGGGGCCTTGTTATATTGCCCCCCAGGCCCTTGTACGACCTTCTCCATCTCACTAGTTGAAGCATTGGCCCCGCACATCAACTCCGGTAATGATTTACTACTCCTAGGGGACTTTAATGTACATAGTGAATTACTGGATAATGTGGAGGCCCAGTCTCTGTTAACCGATCTTTCCCTACTGAGGCTAACACAGTATAATACTGGCCCCACCCACCTGGCAGGACACACATTAGACTTAATTTTATCCAACTCCCCCAAGATTGTTTGCTACCCTCCCAAACAGGTAAACTGGACCGATCATTCGGTCATCGAATTCATCATGCCTCATTGGGTTAAACCCCCCAGCCAGCCCTTATTTTTACCTTTTGTTGTGGAGACAGTGGCATAAAATATCTCAAGAAGTTTTTCAAGAGATATTTGTTGAACCCCGAATTACAGCCTCTGATAACATTGAGCTGGCCCTGTCCAAATACAACCTTGCCATCCACTCTGCTGTGGAAACCATTGCCCCCTTGAAATTATGTAAGCCGAGCCCTGCACAACGGCAGGAAGTTTGGTTTACTGACCAATTACGGTCTCATAAACAGGCTTGTAGGAAGCTTGAAAAGATTTGGAGATCGTCTCACTCTGAGGCTGATAAGAATAGGTATTATACAGGCTTGGCTTCCTATCATAAGAATATTGTGAAATAACTTTATTCGGTAAAAATTTCACCATAAAAGTATACAAATTATACCATACATTTTTAAAATTAAAAATACATAAATAGATACTTCATTCAATAAAATTCCATCGAGAGTGTGCATATTGTACAGTACACATAATATGGTAAGACCCAACAACCAAATATGCCTGTGATCTCGCATAACTGTCCCCTTGCATACTGGTAGGGTACATTTTAACCAATACAAAGATACCATCAAGTATCCTACCAGAGGGCCGGCTAGGTGTTAAGCGGGGTGGGACGGGGCTTCATCCTCCTCATACGTGTCAGCCATGCACTACCCGGATATTTAGCTACCCCGCATACCATAAGGATGGAGGACGTATCTGTGCAAAGTACTCGTAGGGCCATTTTGTGGCATCTAAGACCAAACCCCCTGCGTAAGGGTTTTAGCCAAACCTTCCTGGCAACTTTATATGCGGGTCAAGCAAAGAGGACATGCGCCACAGACTCATTCGGGGCAGCACAACAAGGGCAAGGGTTCAACAAACCGCCGACGTTGGTCCACTCCGAGGTGAAGTCATGCACCGGGAGGGTCCCATACCTAAGTTTTAAATAAAGTGCTCTATCCAGAGGCTTTGATATAAGGTCTAAGAAGGATTCCAATTTTCTTGACCATTTAAACTCTAAGAACCGCTCCGTGAGCAAGCCCCCTGCGCCACTACGCATTGCCTCTGCCTGAACCCAATCCCAGTAGAGTTTCTTCATCACTAGTTGGGGGGTGGCATTTGACTAGTCCATGCATCGCTCAAGCCCAGATGCACAACCAGCTGCCTCAGGTTGCTGAACCATCTGATCTTATCACTGGTATTGAGCAAAATGAGTTCATCTAAAACATCAGCATAGTTTGTAAGCTCCCTGGTCCTTCTCAGCCGTACCCAAAATAATAGTGGGCGCAGTCGCACTAAGTTTTTAAAAGAGCGCCTGCCTAAATCTAGCCGTAGAGGGATTAGCGGAGTAGAGACTGAGAGAGCCACCAGGTCCCTCAAGAATTTATTTTCAGCTGAGACTAACTCTGAGACATTCTCAAACCCCCACAGCTCAAAGCCGTATTGGGCGGCCGGTAAAATCTGTCCCTCATAGATTGCCAGAGCCGGTGCCACAGGTTTACTCATCGACTCCCGGTGTTCTCTCAAGGTCACCCCTGACACTCTTTTGTGGCTCAGTAACATTTTGGCCAGATGGTCCTTCCAATTCATCCGACTATTAACCCGAACCCCAAATAGTCGAAGGAATCTACCAGCTCCAGAGGTGTCCCGTTGAGCGTGAAGTTGTTCCTAAATCTTTTAGAGGGAGAGAGGGCCATAAGCTTAGTTTTAGAGGTATTAATGGTAAGACCTCTATCCGTACAAAAGGTACTAAAACGGTGCAAAAGGTTTTGGAGTCCCACGGGGGATTTGGAGATCAGTATGGTGTCATCCGCGAAGAGTGGAGTGGTGTTTTTTCCCCCGCCAGGGTTGGCGCGTCTGCGTCTTCCTCTCTCAGATGGTCCACCACACTGTTCACAAAGAGAGAAAAGAGGGTCGGCGCCATAACACAACCCTGGCGGACTCCATACTCACGGGCACCCTGTCTGTCAATTGTCCCTGGGTGCCCCATCTAATCCTCGCATAGTTCCCCTCATGAAGCCTTACAATCAAACCCAAAAGAGGCCCAGGAAAGCCCATCTTCTCTAGCGTATCCCACAGCCTTGCTCGAGGGACCAGGTCAAATGCCGTCTTGAGATCTATGAAGGCAAGGTAGAGACTACCCTTATTAATGGTCACAGATTTCCAATAGATGGCAAAAAAACGAAAGACCTGGTCCATCGTGCCTACCTTTTGGCGGAATCCTGCTTGAAAATGGGAGAGGACATGTTCCTCTTCCATCCAGGTTCCCACCCTATAGATAGCGACCCTGCCAACCACCTTCTGAATCACATCTATCAGACTGATGGGTCTGTAGTTGGCAGGGTCATCTCTAGCCCCCTTTTTAAACACGGTGACGACCTCAGCCCCCTTCCAAGAGTCTGGGACAGGTTCTCCCTTGGCAATCAGGTTCATTATAAGGGCAATAAGTTTGGCCCAAGCAGTAGGATCTTCTAACAGGAGGTCCCCTGGGATCCCATCCGGGTCAGCCGCCTTGCCCGGGGTCAAATGCCTAATTGTCACTACTAGCTCCGAGGGTAAAAATGGATCCTCAAACACTAGTGGGAGTTGGTCCCATCTAGCCGGGTCTAGAGGGGGACAAGAGTGTTTTTCAGCTCCACCGTACAGTGCTGAAAAGTGGGAGAACCATTGTTGGCTTGTTATGTGGGTAGCTAGTGGTTGAGAGCTCTTCTACCTAGCTTTATTAATAAGCTCCCAAAACAACATCGAATTCCTCTTACTAACTGCAGAGTTAAGATCCTTCCAGTGTTGTTCTTCCCAATCTCGTTTGGCCAATGCCATTACCCTTGCATAATCCTTCCAAACCGCTCTAACTAGTGAGGGATTTTTTTTAGCAGGGCAACTGTTAGCTCTTTCCTTTTTTCCCTGCACTGAACCCTGTACCAAGGGTTGCTGGATATGGAAGATTAATTATTTAGTCTTCCTCTTTTCCCCTTGGATAGAAAATGTTGGCCTACTTCTTCTATTGTATTTTTGTATGCAGTGGCAAAAACGAAAGGCGACTCCTGGGCATTTCCCATTCCCAGTTCCAGGGCCACCAATTCTGTGGTCAGATCTGCCACATGTGACTTAATACTCACAAGTTGGTCTTCCTGCAGTTGGGCCTTGTCCCATTTCAGCCTTCGATTACCATTGTAAGGGAAAACCTCATTGGTTGTCCTCAAGGGAACACTCTTCACACATCCATTTGGGATGCCCCACCTTAGCTTGGTACAAAGGGGATTGTGGTCACTGTCCTGTGTGGATACCACCTCCATGTCTACCAGGTCCCTCCATAATTTAACGTCCAGTAAAATATAGTCGATTCTTGACGGACCAGTAAGCCTGTTAAAAGTCATCGCGCCAGCCCGGTCAGACATAGTCCTACCGTTCAATGCTCTTAGGTTATGTTCCCTGGTAAGGGCATTAATTTGAATTGCCCTTGCTGACCATTTTCTAATTGGGGCTAAAGACAAGGATGGATGGACCATCTAGAATCTTCCTCCTCAATGCCCAAGGGATCATCCCCGCTAAGGGGCTCGAATGTACAGTTAAAATCCCCACCCACTATAATTTTAGATGATGGGGGGCAATTGGCTAGTGCCAGATCTAGACTCGTTAGTGTGGGTGAGGCTGTATCCCCCGGTGCCCCTCTGGAGTAGACATTAAATAAATCAAACCTGCTCACCTCATTTTGTCCCCTAATTGAGAGATGTAGGATATCCCTACATGCTGAATTGTGACTAACAACATCCCAGTTCAAATCAGTTTTAATCCAGGCCAATAAGCCTCCCACTGGCCTGCCCTTCCCACAGCTTGAGGCGGGGGAGAAGAATGTTGAATAGCCTGATTTATGTAATGGGGACAGGCTCCAAGTCTCTTGGAACAGACACACATCGAACTTCTCAATGAAAGTGTGCCATTCCGGTAAGGCCATCTTCCTTTTTAGCCCCGCCACATTCCGAGATAACAGATGAACAACCCTATAACCTGTAGCAGTCACATCAGGGGCCCCCTTGTTCCCACTCCTCCCCCTACCAACCTTGGAGCCCGGACGCGATACCTCTGTGGTAGCTGTGGTTACACTACTAACCGTGGGATTGGCTAATATAGGGTCCACTTTCCCCTTATCATGACAGCTGGCTTCACTTGAAGCCCCTTGAGCTATACCCCCTAGGCTGGCATCACATGATCGACCACCCATGTATACCCTCAACTGTGATCTTCAATCGCAGTCTTCCATACCTGATAGCACAGAAAACCTGTTCCCTGACTCCAGAGGTGTAAAGGGTCTCAAATGGTCCATTCTCCTACTGGTGTTCCTATTATATCTCTGGGGTACCGTGTTCCACCCAAAGGGATCGACCACATGTGCAGGGTATTGACCGTGAGGTGCATGCCTATTATTATATAATGGCAGGGTGTTTAAATGAGTGGGGATCAGCCCGTTTGAAAAGGATGGGGGGAACACCAAAGATCTAGGGTAAAAATATGTCAGGGCCCGAGGGGTAATGCAGTTATCACCCCTTCCCATGGGCCAATTTAATATGTAATCCACTGCACGCGGGTCTCTAAAATTAACTACCACCAGATCGCTCTCAATGTCTTTACATCTACTACCCAGCAAGTTGAGTCGCCTAACGTGAACTATCTCTCCGTCAATATTGTGTGAGATGAGTCTATATGTACCCAGCCAATGCATGATTTTGTTCTTCAGCTGGGCAAACCCTTCTCTCTTATTGTTTGATAGTGGTGGAACCCCAGTTAGAACAACTACAAAAGGCACAGCTTGTGGAGGTAGTTCCACTTGTGGCCCTTTATTCACTGGGGCTCTAGTGTGTCTAGCACTTCCCCGTTCCTCCCGTGTGTTCCCTGTGGGGGCCATTGCCAAACTCCTTGGCAGTTCACTAACCGGAGCTCCTACCGGCTTTTGTGGCTGTAGCTTTTGATGGATAGAGTCGCCCCTACTAGAGGGCTGTGGAGTGGCTTTGGTAATTTGGGATAGAGCTTTAGCGACATTAGTAGAAGGTAACATAACCGAGGTTGTGGGCGGAGCAGCCACACTTACCTGGGCCTTAGGAGGAATAACCTTACTACTTATGGTGGTCCCTAGGATCGTAAGTCTAATCTCCACCCTTTTTAAGCTCTCTATAATAGGCTGAAGGAGAGATCTGATTAAGTATTCCAAATTCCCCTGTGGAATTGTGAGGGGTACTACATTCAATTGTGGCTCCACAAGGGCAGGGTCAGGCTCAGTGATATTAATATCCGTGACAGGTAGTGGAACTACTGGGGGCAATGGCAAGGTTGAGAGACTTTCTGGGACCACCACTGGCGCTGAGACAGGTTTATTAGCGGGCTTTGTAGATTTGCCAAAATCAGAGTGGCTAGTTTTAGTTTTAGGCAGCCCTCCCCCCATCTTCCGTCTTCTTTTACTAGGGGGTGGGCCATGGGTTTTCGCCAAAGCTGGATGCTTCGGCTTCATCCTTGTCAGCTTAACACGAGTGGGGATCTGGGTAATTAAGTCGACAGCCGTACTGCTTGGAATTGAAAGGGGGAAGCACTTACAAACTGGTCAGTGGGAACACAAAGAGTGGGGGTACAGTCCCGCAACAGCAGTGGGACACTATCCATTGATAATAGATCTTCATTACTACTACTTGGGCTTCCTCCCTCCTGGGCAACGAAGTGGGGTGTGGGGTCGACAAGAGACCTATTTTTCAAACTTTCAACCGAGCGTCGGCGCTCAGCCCTACGCTCTGCCAACAAGTTTTCCCTATCACCATCAGTCGATACCCTGGAGAAGTAATTGTCCAGTGTCCCGTTTCTAGCCCCCCCTGGCTTTCCAGTGGTGGCATCCTCGGGAATCTGGTAGCATGTATGATGGGACCCCCTCAACAAGGTTAATTGTGGCCAAGGAACAGAGGGGAAAGGAAAAACATCACTGTGAAAGAATTGTTCCTTCAATGGCCATAAACTTTAAATATTAGTATACATCCTATTGATTTAAACTTGGCGACAAAGTTATTCTAGACAAATTTTATTTCAACATTTCTTTTATTTTCATTTTATATGGTTTCTTATTTTTAGATTTGTAAAAAAACATTTCATCATGAATACATTTTTTATGAATATTTTTTCTTAATACATATAAACAATTATCACAAAAATAGCTATAAATATGTAAAAAATAATGTGACACAAAATACTTAAGAAAACACCACCTGATATCATACACACAAACTCAAAATACTGAAACTCTCACACCCATACTTCATTCAAACCACACCATCAAAGGAAAAAGGGAAGAACTGAGTTTCAGTTGGCAAGATCTAAGTGCCAATTCTAGGGTCTCAAGATCCAATTTGAGACCCCTGCACCAGGTCGACGCGCGTTTTGGCGGCTCTAGGCCACCTTCCTCAGGACCCTTTTCTTACAGTTTATTTCAAAGATATCAGGGGACGGTAAAAACAGATATTTCCTATTTCTTTGGTCCTATCTTCATGTAGGATGACCGATTTTGAGAGACAGGATGTATATAAAAAGCACCAGTTCTTGGTACAATATATGGTACGATATTAGTAATAGATCAGGTCTCCATGGTGGCACATGTCAGTTCTTCCATAAATCAGGCTGACTCCTACCAAATTTCTTTTAACCGGAGTAAGGTGGTAAGACGTGTCTTGCGATGAGGGGGCTTGCTCTGCTTATAAATGATATTTATCAATCCTGGGGTACATTTCCATGGAGAGTAGATTGAAAGAGTTTTAGGACCGCTGACTCTGTCCGACCATCGGGGCGTCCTACGTTGCAGAGTATACTCCCCTCTCTCTTCAAATGTCCTCGGGTATCTGGGCCATGTCCATCAGTTGTTTCAGGGACCACACGTGGGAAACGCTAGCGGAAGTAAGAGGGTAGGCCCAGCCTAGCCTCCTCTGGCCTTCGAGGGCCTCAGAGGGCCCGCCCTTTGCCCCGGGCGCTCCCGCACGCTACTGCGCAGCGGTCGTACAAGATGTTTAAGTAGAGCTAGGGCGGGGGGCGTGGCCGGCAGGGAGAGCGGCCCAGGTGTTGCGGGCTAAACGAGCAGGGACTCTTGGGAATTTGAGTCCCTGCTACAGTGCTCGCAGCCCTGCCGGTGCTCTGATGCTTCCTCCAGCACTTTACTTCCAGCAGCCCCTTTAATGTCACAAGTCTGCTGTCCCTCCCGCAGACTCAGGAGACGAAGCGGGACCCGCGCAGCGGGTCCGGCGAGGCGTAGGTGTTCACCCCAGCACACAAGAACAGTCCAGCAGCGGAAAATAGCCTGACCAGCGTCCACAGGCGAAGTATCCCACAAGCAGGAAGAGTTGAGGAGATTTTAAATCCGGGCGGGGGGCGTGGCCGGCAGGGAGAGCGGCCCAGGTGTTGCGGGCTAAACGAGCAGGGACTCTTGGGAATTTGAGTCCCTGCTACAGTGCTCGCAGCCCTGCCGGTGCTCTGATGCTTCCTCCAGCACTTTACTTCCAGCAGCCCCTTTGATGTCACAAGTCTGCTGTCCCTCCCGCAGACTCAGGAGACGAAGCGGGACCCGCGCAGCGGGCCTGGCGAGGCGTAGGTGTGCACCCCAGCACACAAGAACAGTCCGGCAGCGGAAAATAGCCTGACCAGCGTCCACAGGCGAAGTATCCCACAAGCAGGAAGAGTTGAGGAGATTTTAAATCCGGGCGGGGGGCGTGGCCGGCAGGGAGAGCGGCCCAGGTGTTGCGGGCTAAACGAGCAGGGACTCTTGGGAATTTGAGTCCCTGCTACAGTGCTCGCAGCCCTGCCGGTGCTCTGATGCTTCCTCCAGCACTTTACCTCCAGCAGCCCCTTTGATGTCACAAGTCCGCTGTCCCTCCCACAGACTCAAGAGACGAAGTGGGACCCGCGCAGCGGGTCCGGCGAGGCGTAGGTGTGCACCCCAGCACACAAGAACAGTCCAGCAGCGGAAAATAGCCTGACCAGCATCCACAGGCGAAGTATCCCACAAGCAGGAAGAGTTGAGGAGATTTTAAATCCGGGCGGGGGGGCGTGGCCGGCAGGGAGAGCGGCCCAGGTGTTGCAGGCTAAATGAGCAGGGACTCTTGGGAATTTGAGTCCCTGCTACAGTGCTCGCAGCCCTGCCGGTGCTCTGATGCTTCCTCCAGCACTTTACTTCCAGCAGCCCCTTTGATGTCACAAGTCTGCTGTCCCTCCCGCAGACTCAGGAGACAAAGCGGGACCCGCGCAGCGGGTCCGGCGAGGGGTAGGTGTGCACCCCAGCACACAGACCCCGTAGTCTGCTCTCAACGTCTCTGTGACGACATTGCAGACTTTTTTCATAAAAAAATTTCTGATATTCATACTTCCCTAGAAGTACAACGCCTCTCCCTGGTTGAAAATCCTTCTCCAGGCATAAGTTTTTCTGAGGCAATGGACACTGCCCCTTCTAGCCTCCTTTCTGTCTTCCCCTCTTTGTCTTTGGAGGGATTGAATCTTCTTCTAGACAAGACAAAATCCTCCTCTCCACTAGATCCTCTGCCTCTTAAAAAGCTTAAAGATTGCAGGAATAGCCTCCTCCCTCCCCTACTTGAGGTAATGAATAAGGTAATTGATCAAGGCACCTTTCCATCAATATGGAAGAAGGCCATAGTGAAGCCGCTCCTCAAGAAGCCTTCACTTGATCCCGGCCTCCTGAAAAATTTCAGACCCATTTCCTTGCTCCCTGCACCTGCTAAAATACTAGAAGCTCACCTGAACCGCCATTTATCTTCTTTCCTTGAAGCTTCGGAGTATCTTGATACAACCCAGCATGGTTTTCGAAAACACCACAGCACAGAATCTGCTCTCACCTCTGTAGTCGATAACATCCGACGCAAGGTTGATGCTGGACAAACAACTGTTCTTGTGCTACTGGACCTCACAGCCGCATTCGACACTCTGTCTCCTGCCATTTTAACATCTCGGCTTAGGGAGGCAGGTGTCACTGGTTCGGCCCTGAGTCTCCTTAACTCCTTTCTCCTTGATAGGGAACAGAGAGTGATGCTCGGCGACCACCTCTCCCCAGCTAAGTCTTTGCAATGCGGGGTGCCACAGGGGTCGGCACTAAGTCCGACCCTGTTCAACATCTACGTGGCCCCCCTTGCTAGGCTAGTAAGATCTCTGGGGATGGAGGTGGTATCATATGCCGACGACACCCAGATCATGGTTTCACTTACTCAGTCCTCTGTCACAACATCTGCCTCTAGCTTCAGGTCCTGTATGCAACATGTTGCAGATTGGATGGTAACCAACTTCCTGAAGCTAAATGGCGACAAGACTGAGGTCCTGGTCTTTGGAAAGGACCAAGACATCTGGTCGAGTGAGTGGTGGCCCCCCTCTCTTGGCATCTGCCCCACTCCCTCTCAGTCTGCCAGAAATCTGGGTGTAGTGTTCGATACTTCGCTCTCGATGTCCTTACAGGTGAATCGGACTGTCTCGACCTGCTGGGGCGTGATCAGGACGCTCAACAGAATTCGCAGCTATTTGTCTCCCCAAGCACGCAAGCAGATTGCAGTCGCCCTTGTTGGCTCCAGGTTGGATTATTGCAACTCTCTCTACATGGAATCCAACAAGGTGCCTTATACACCGACTGCAAATCGTGCAGAATGCTGCTGCACGATTTGTCCTGGATCTTCCCAGGGCCTCCTCTGCCACTGCTGCGAGGAGAGACCTTCATTGGCTGCCTATCCAACACAGAATTTATTTCAAAATTCTGTGTATGACCTATAGAGCACTCGAGGATGGATCTAAAGGCGCTATCAGCTCCCTTCTTACCCGGTACCATCCTACAAGGTGTTTGCGCTCTTCGGGACTATACCAACTTGTTGTCCCTCGCTTTAAGCTCACCAGATGGGGAGCCAGAGCCTTCTCCGTCGTTGCTCCTCAGCTTTGGAACACCTTGCCGATGGAGATGAAGACCTTACCTTCTCTAGCGCTGTTTAAAAAGGCCCTTAAAACGTGGTGCTTCTCGAGAGCGTACACAGGTTGAGCTGTAGGGTCCATGTTATGAGCTGGATTTTGAATTAGGCGCCTTGACGCCCATTGGGCTAAGTTTGCGCGTGATAAGACCCCTTTTATTATCAGTCCAGCAGCGGAAAATAGCCTGACCAGCGTCCACAGGCGAAGTATCCCATAAGAATATCAGATCGGCCCGTAAGAACTATATTGCCTCACAACTTACGGAGGCAGGTAACGCCCCCAAGGTTTTGTATCGGATTCTTCAAACCTTCACTAAACCCATGGCTTGCAAGAGTCCTGATCTATCGTCGCAACAATTATGCGACGATATTTCCCTCTATTTCACCAACAAGATAGACAGGATTTATGATAAAATCACTGACTCAAGCCTTTCCATGGGCCAGCCCTTGGTGCCATCTCAGGAAAGCAGTGTTGCTAATTCCATCTCGCTTACCGAGTTTCCTGCTGCCTCCCTGGGCGAGGTAGAGGACCTTATTGGTCAAATCAAGAGTGGTTCACCATCAGACCTTATCCCAGCAAGAATTTTGTCATCGGTCGGCAAGGTACTCGGTCCTGTGATCCTGTCCCTTGTCAACCTTTCTCTTTCCGAGGGCCGGGTTCCACAGGAGTGGAAGACGGCACTGGTGAGACCCATTCAGAAAAATTCTTCCACCCCATGGACAGAACTGTCCAATCTCAGGCCCATATCTTTCCTCCCGTACCTGAGCAAATTAACGGAAAAGCACGCTAATATCCATCTGTCAAGCTTTATCGAGCGAAAAGGAAGTCTGATTCATTCTCAGTCCAGCTTCAGGCCACATCATAGCACCGAATCAGCGCTCCTTTCGATGGCAGATGACATCCGAATGTCCCAGGATAAAGGGCATTCAGTGATTCTGGTGCTATTGGATCTATAGGCAGCGTTCAATACTATATCCCATGACATCTTGCTCAGGGGTTTGGTAGAGGTTGGGCTTGAGAGTTCGGCATTGGCCTGGATGAGGAGCTTTTTATCTGGCCGTACACAGTGTGTTAATATGGGATCATTTCGATCTGCCTCTGTAGAGCTCACAAAGGGGGTGCCACAGGGATCATGTTTAAGCCCTACTCTCTTTAATATCTATGTGGCCCCCCTGGCCAGTATTATGAGATCATATGGATTTATCCCAGTGTCATATGCTGATGACACTAGGCTCCTTTTTCCATTCAAGTCATTAAGCTCCGTGGTCAAACAGTCCTTTTCAGAAGGCATGAAGGCGGTCTCTCAATGGATGGCCCTGAATTTCCTACAGTGCAATGTGGGAAAAACAGAGGTTATGCTTTTGGGGAAACCAAAATGCTGTGGACTCCAGACTGGTGGCCCCCAGATCTAGGCCTCGCCCCTAGCCCTAAACAGGTGGTAAAGAACCTGGGCGTGCGGCTGGATCAAGATCTATCTTTAAAGGACCACGTAAACCAGACAGTCGGGTCCTGCTTCCATGTAATTGGACTACTTCGCAAAGTGTTTCCTTTACTTCCAGACACAACTAGGAAAACGTTGGTCCAGGCCTTGGTGCTCAGTCGCCTGGACTATTGCAATGAGCTGTTGGTATCGGCAAACGATGGTGTACTTAGCAGGATTCAGGTGGTGCAAAACACTGCTGAAAGGCTGGTCCTGAATGCCCCACCTAGATCTTCATCACGCCCCTTGCTAGAAAAACTACACTGGTTGCCGATTCGCCAATGGATCAAATTCAAGACCTGCTGTGTGATCCACAAGGGTATACATGGTCTAGGCCCATCGTATCTGGCGGAAAAGTTTTTTCCCTACAACCCAGCACGTACCCTCCGCTCTAGTAACCAGTCTTTTCTACAAGTCACAATTGTTAAAAAGGCAAGACAGGGTGGAAAAGCCTTGTCCTTTCTCGGCCCTGGCCTCTGGAATAAACTCCCCGATTCTCTTAGGCATTGTACGGACCATCTGACCTTTAGGAAACGGCTAAAAAACTTTTTGTTCCAGGCTCAGTACCTTCTCTAGATTCTTAGCTCTTCCATTCTTACCTCTTACGTTGCGTTGGGCGCAGAGATACTCCTTCGGGAGTCGATTCTAGCATGGTACAAACCCACAAATAAATAAATAAATAAAATAGTGTTGTTAAGGCCCTCAGAGAAGCTGCTGTGGCTGCAGCTGCTCTGAAGGCAGTGAGATCTCCGATCTACAGGTGGGCATATGGTGTATCTAAAATACTACTAGAGCAGCGGAATACATCCTCCATCCCAATAGAGTGCCCTCTGTCTGCCGCAATCCAGATCAGACCATAAACTGGGCGGCTGGCTCGATATCTGACCTCCAACACCCTGTACTCCGTCTGGCCTTTAGAAGAGTATATCAGCGATAAAGTCGGAGTACGCTCCCTCATCAACACATTGAAGGTCCGCCTGCCTCTGGGTGGGTAGAGCTTGTGTTTGGCAGGGAGGATACTCCATTGCCAGTGTGAGGGGTTACCCTCGCCACCAAACTTTGAACCAAGCTCTAAAAGTGCCTCTGGTTTACAGGTAGTTATTAAGAATTCTGGAGCATATTAGCAAGAACCTCGTAAAAAATTATCGCCGTTTTAGCGGCAGGAAAATGGAGCTAAAACTGCGATTATGGGCTTGCTAATATGCATTACAGAATTCCAATAGAAGCCCAGGTTAGATGTCCTGCAAATCTAATCTGGACTTCTATTGAAATTCTATAACGCATATTAGCAAGCCCATTATCGCCATTTAAACAGCAGTTTCCTGCCGTTAAAATGGTGGTAATATTAAAGAGGTTCTTGCTAATATGCCCCTCTGACTTTAAAGTTTAAACAAAGCACTTTCACTCCTCTCAGCTACAGTAAATGCAGAGACACCCTTCTTCCGCGGTTTACCTGTTACAGATAAAACCAGGCTAAAAAGACAATTTTTAAACATTTTACATTTTACATGACAGCATGTTCAGTAATCTAAGGGCTAGTGATTATGTTATTTACTTATTTCATGATTCCCTTGCTTCAGAACATAGACATATGCATAATATATATCTGAGGCATCTCTTCAGTTCTCTCAATTCCCTTGTTTTGTAATAAACTCAAGACCTATAAACAGAACAAAGAGAACTCGTGCACTTTAGGGCAGGTATTACAAACATATATCACATTGCATAGTATATTGCGAGTAAATAAACCTTAGTACATTATCACAAAAGTAAAGTACATGTTTTATCAACAGAACTCTTAATCTCCACTGTGAGGGTTAAATATTTATGCATTGAATTATCTCACAGGTGAAACTTCCCTCTCTGGGGTAATTTTACACACCTACAATTGACGCTTAAATTAAGATAGCTTCACATCAGTAACTCCTATATTTCCCTGTGGTTTAAGTTGCCAACTTTCCAATATCTAAACAGAAAACAATTACGTATACATTAGTCAAAACCTATTCCTCAGTGGACTGATACAATATTAATGGCTCCTCTGTACGCCTGGACCAGCTGCTATAAATAGGCGGTAGTTCCGTCCACTCTTCTTGTTTTTTTTTTATTTCTTACTCTATGGCTAATTTTTGTGCAAAGACGTCAGCGGTATCTCGTGGCTTCCTCCAATACAAATTCAATGTTTCCAAATGTATGGACCTACAAGATTGCCCGAAGCCTGCAGAGAATAAACTATATAGATTTTGTTTAATTCATTAGATTTCCGCTTGCCTCGTAGACGAATATTGGATAACCCCCTACACAATCAATATGTATTAGAAAGACAAAAATAAAATAGATTTGTTTGGTGAAAACATTACGGGCAACGGGAAATCAAGAGCACTAAAACATATCAAGCATAATATGTTTGTTTCAATAATATTCGTTTTCTAAGTGTTATAAATAATACGTATCACTATTACACAATGTAATAGTGTTAAATGTATAAGATTTGCTGAGTGTGAAACGGACAGCCTGTGATCTTTGCCGATGCCAGCGGCTAGCATTATTTCAGATGCATCTTGCCGTATCTTCAGGAGCTGGACCCCACAGATTGCAACAGTTCCAATGCAAATTGGCACACATATTTCCATATAATATAGTTTGCAAGGATGCAAATGCCGTTCCACATATTGTCGTACAATGACGCAACATACGTTATCTGCAAAAAATCATTGCAACATTGCTCTCATTCTGGTTTAATCTATGTAAACTGGTCCAGGGCTTTCCGTTCGGGGGCACTAGGTGTTACAATGGCATTCCATATCCATATGTAACTTATAGCCTTGGAACCGTTCTCTAATGGAGAAACTGATTAGCAGTGCTTTGTAGCTAAGTTTTGGCAAAAGTTTCTAAAGTTTTAGTAGCTAGGAGCAAAGTTATAAGTCACTTTGCTGTGCTTCACTGTGTGATAGAGAAAGGGCAGGGATGTGCTGTAATTAACATTATACTGTCTTTTCCTTGCACTGGCATTGAACCAACACAGGCACCTTTGCACCATGGTGGGAGAGGGTCTGCATTTCAGACAGGATTGTTTTTGAAGGGACACCTTCCTGCAAATAAACTATAATCTGAGGCATTTTCCTCTTGCTATGTGTGCTGGCAGAAAGCAGCACACACAGAAAGAGGAAATAACAATGACAAATAAAAATAGTTCTCCTCTTTACTCCTCGCCTGGTGAGACATAGCATTTCAACACATTTCCAGGTCTACCAGTAATGGTGCATCTGTGAATATGCCAAATCCACGGGTGGAAGTGTGGGAACACCCATGCTCCATCCATGGAACGCCTCCGTGGGGCAGAGTAACACAATGCAGCAATTTGCTCTGAGTTACGTTACTCTAGATTTATCAAGCCATGCAAAGCCAAGCAAGGGACACACAAGACATCCTACAATCCTCCTGGTGCTACTGACCTCTGCGATCTGTGAGTCCTACCCTTGCCTGAGGTGAACCCTCCAATCCTGGGCCTCGGAAATTTGCTCTGCAGCTGTTTCTCTACAAAACGGACTCATTGTCACCTTTGTGCCAATCAGATTCAATGTAATGCCCTTCGAACCTGACACATAGTCTGTTCAACAACAGGGGTTCTAGAGCCAGTGTGGCCCGAAGCCGAAACATTACCTGTATTTCAATGGAGCTTGAAGATGACACAGTGATCTGACTGCTTGGAAAAGATTGGTGCATTGTGACTTCAGCGTGGATGTTTTGCTTCATCCAAGGTGCTGTGTCATCGGGACCTGCATGAGTATCGTAGCTGCCCTGACCTCCATCACGGTTGGCCTGAGCTTTGGATTTACCCCAGTCCCTTCCTACCTTAAGTAACTTTGTAGGGCTATTAACTTCTAAGCTCTGCTTTTTCATTTATTTTTAAAACTTCATCTCAACTGTGTGAAGTCTTTTTGTGGTGTTTACTTTGGGTTACTGTGCGTGTGTTGTACAAATACTCAACATATTGTCTCTTAAGTTAAGCGTGCCTGTTCTGTGCCAAGCTACCGGAGGGTGAGCAAAGGTGTACATCATGTATCTAGCTTCCACTGACTAGGATTGTTTTCCCTACTTGCACGGGTGCAAACTAGAGACCCAATTTCTAAAAGTGTGGCTGTCTGCAAGAGAGGAAAAGTGTACCATGAGTCTACAATAGAGGTAAAATGGAGAAGTTCAGTTTCTTACCTGGCCTGACATCGGGGTTTCCAGGATCAGCCACGCCATATAGCAGGCCAGGCTGTATGGTGATGAGGATACATTCATCAACAGTGTGAGTTGAACATGAGATCCAGGTATGCCTCTAAAAAGAGCCTTCGTCACCAGAATCCTTCAAAACAACTCCTTTGCCCACATCCTCTTCTCCTACTATTTCTTCTTTAGATCCTCAAAGTGCGTACCTCAACCCCAAGGCATACATAATGCATGTCATCTCCTGCTCCATGGCCCCCCATGGTCACCCTTGCTAATTCATTTACAGTATAGGGAGGCACACTACACAGTTTGATGTAGAGTTCTGCAAAAAAGGCCATTGCAAGATCAGCCTCCTTAGGGAAGTTCCTCTTCCTCTTGGGTGGGATTGGAAGCTCTAACTAGTTTGCGGGTATCACTCACGTATTAAATGATAAATCAAGTGATACAAAAGATATGACTCATCTCTGTCAAAGGGCTGCTGGGAGTTGTCAACATTCTTGAGAAGGGTCATCTCAATACTGTGGTTCATTAAGAAATCTGATTGGAACACTCCATAGAGAATATTGTTGTTAATGTGCTCATTTATTTGGAAGGAGATTGTTAGAAATGGGATTCCTGATTGGATGAGGTATGCACTCAGGGCAAGCAGGAACCAACACTCTAGTCAATGCAAGCAAGCTACACACTAAAAGATAATCTGTGCTCACCCTCTGGAAGTTTGGCACAGAACAGTCAGGCTTTTCAAAAGAGGCATTGTGTATGGCATTTGTGCAACACACACACACACACAGTAACGCAACGAATACGCCACAAAAAGACTCCATACAGGTTTAGAAAAATAGATAATACATATCTGAGTAAAAAAGACCAGAACAAGAAAAATCCAATCACTAGTAGTCAAGATATGAATTTAAAAAAATGTAATGCAAAAACAGGGCTTCTAAGTCACTAGCAGTCAAAAGGTTAATTGAAGTCGCAAGAGACCGGTGCAAATCCAAAGATCAGGCTGACCATGATGGAGGGCACGGTACAAAAGGGGGTGGTGATGGACGGAGCATCTGAACCAATCAAACACTCACACCCAGTCAACAGATCTGAGTTTAATCCATCACCGTTCTTTAGCCCACTCTGCCACCCCAGTTCAGACATGGCCATATGCAAATCAGTCTGACCCTGTGCCTCATGGGAACAGTCCAGCCCGAACTGCCAGGCCATGCCTTCCCTGGACCGGAAATAAGCTTCTGAGGACCGGTTTCTGGCATTTCAGCCGTCTTCAGCCCGGCTTGCTTGAATCCAGTGGCAAAGTGAGCAAGGGACTCACGTCTGAGCATACTCTGCCAACTTATGGTGAACAAAGCGGTACAAAAGTGGGTGGTGATGGACTGAGCATCTGAACCAATTAAACACTCACACCCAGTCAACAGATCTGGGTTTAATCCATCACCGTTCTTTAGCCCACTCTGCCACCCCAGTTCAGACCTGGCCATAAGCACATCAGTCTGATCCTGTGCCTCATGGGAACAGTCCAGCCCCAACTGCCAAGCCATGCCTTCCCTGGACCGGAAACAAGCTTCTGAGGACCGGTTTCTGGCATTTTAGCCATCTTCAGCCTGGCTTGGTTGAATCCAGTGGCAAAGTGAGCAAGGGACTCACGTCTGAGCGTACCCTGCCAACTTATGGCGAACAAAGCGGTACAAAAGTGGGTGGTGATGGACTGAGCATCTGAACCAATTAAACACTCACACCCAGTCAACAGATCTGGGTTTAATCCATCACCGTTCTTTAGCCCACTCTGCCACCCCAGTTCAGGCTGAAGACGGCTGTAATGCCAGAAACAGGTCCTCGGAAGCTTGTTTCCGGTTTTCCGGTCCAGGGAAGACATGGCTTGGCAGTTCGGGCTGGACTGTTCCCATGAGGCACAGGGTCAGACTGATTTGCATATGGCCATGTCTCTATATATATATATATATATATATATATATATATATATGTATATATATATATATTATCTACTGGCGGTCGCCAGTAGGTATATATAGTTAGGATTTTTTTCCTATGGGATTTTTGAAAATTCTATGTGGAATAACTTTGGCGTTTGTGGACGGAATTGGCTGAAATTCTCAGGAAAATGGCACATTTTGTTTCTGAGCAGCCCCTGAAAGTTTGGGGGGGTTTCGTCAAGGGGGGGCGAGAAAAAAGGGGGGTCCCAAAACGCGTTTTTAACATTGAGTTTTCCATAGGGCGGTTGGACTCACTTTTAGCTTGAACGGCTGAATGGATTTACACGAAACTTGGCAAAATTGTAGATATGGTTTGCCCGACGTGCCTTTGCTATGTCTCAATATATGTGCTCCAGTGGATTTTGAGAAATTAACGTTTTAAAAAACAGATATATCTGTGACAGCGCTCCGGTTAGCGCCCCGGTTCGCGTACCTGACGCATAACGGAACTTCGCGAAGCGAAGCTGATTGGCTCTCCGGTGTCTGTCAACATTCTAAACAGTCCGGACCGGCCTCCATCTTGTCTCTCGGTAGGATCGAGAGACAAGAGGAGGAGAAAAACGAAGGGGGAATTTAATGAAAGGGGGCAAGGTAGACCCCTCTTGACCTCCTAGGAATGATGTTGGGGTTATTAAAGGGTCCAGTGGGGTAAAAAAATAAAATTTCGATTTTTCGCGGTAGAAGCGCTTCCCGGTTCGCGAACCGGGTCGCTCACCGGTAGCGTAACGGGAGTTCGCCATTTTGTGTTTCGTTTTAATTAAATCACAAGATGGAGGAAAAACAATGTGGGAAATGGGTATAAGGGGGCACGGGAGACGTATCCTGACCCCCTAGGTTTTCTGAGGGTGGCTGAGGAGGCTCATATATGTTGATACATGTCTTCCAGCGGCTGCGCGTGAGCGGAATTTTTTTTTTGCTGCGTGACGTCTGTTAACGTTCGATTCAAAGGAAATCAGGAAGTGTTGACAGCCATTTTGTCACTGCAAGTAAATATATTGTTCATTTCAAAGCGTTGGAACATGGAAAAGGGAGAAGGTAGAGATTGTCTTGCTTCATAGTTTTTCTCAGGGTGTGCAGTAAGGCCCCGGTTGTGCTTATACTCACGGTGGGGTCTCGAACACTTTAGCAAATGATGATCCAAGCTGAGGCAAAGGAGGGTGTCAGTCGGGGGGGAGCAATGGTGATTCTCACTGTAAGATAGGTAGTGCGGACCCTTGTCCCCCATTTTGTAATCTATCATGCCTATCTTCTCCCCACTGATTGGTAATTGGTTCTACCCGGACCATTTATTAGAGGTAGCTCGTCCGGCCCCACCGGAGGGCACCCCTAATAAAGAGGACATATATATAAAATACGGATTAGCCACGGTACCTTCCTAGCAAATTATGGCAAAACGAAAGGAATCAAACAAAATCAGTAGGCCACTGATAGGATCCTTTCTGACCCTGCTAAAACACGAAACACCAGGAAATAGCTGTCCGCAAAAGTATGAAACCAGGGGGAGGAGCCAAGCTCGCGGTCGGGATGGCCACGAGGTAGTTCGGCTCCGCCGCCCTCGCTGCCTAAGCATGCCTGCCCTACCACCCACCCGCCCAATAACCGACAAACCGTATACAAATGAAAGTCTGCTGATACCCACTATCGGCGTCACCAGTTTGGACTAGATCACGCACAATTGGACTATGTCTTTTTCTGGTTATACAGTAACATCTTTGTGCTCGTTGCCACATTACAAATATATAGCACTCCAACAAAGTAGTAGGATTATAACACTTTAATAACTTATAAATATATACAACGCTCCAACAAAGTAAACACGTTAAAAAAAACATTTTAAACAACTATTTACATGGCAGCCTGCTGCAACATCCATCTCAAAGCATTCAGCGTCCGCTAGACACTGTCCCTGCCCCTCCCTCCCCGGAGTAGCAACAATGGGCTGCTTTGGGCTGTCTTGTAGTCGGCTTTGGGCTATAAAAAGCCTACAAAATCCGTCGGCCTGTGAGGCAGCGTCAGTAGCGGACCGTTGTGCGAATAGGCCGAAGGCAGCACAACGCACCGAGATCCGGACGGCACCAGCAAGTTGCTGCACTGGTCTGGCCATCCTACAATGCTGCGCCGAAAGACGGCGTGGGGTGCCCCGGGGGGGAGGCGGCACGAACGGGCCTCCCCCGCCTCCCCAGGTGGAGGCTCCTCAGCTGCAGTGGGGCGCCCCTTGGCGTTTCACTCGCCATCCAGCTGAGTTGCGCCCGCTCTTGCTGCACAGTGCCTCACCCGCCATCCAGCTGAGTTGCGCCCGCTTTTGCGGCACAGTGCCTCACCCGCCATCCAGCTGATAGTTTGAATTAACGTCACCCATGGTACTTGCCCGCAAATGTATATCTAGATAATTTTATTGTAACTGGCCCTGTCATACTTTAATTATAAAATTTACGTCCACCGATTCCGCAACTGTTAGACACCTTAGTTCTTGCAACCTAATGGCCCGCCCGTTACGTTCTTCGACAGTGTAAATGTCCCCTCATCATATACGATTCCAGTTTGCTCCGTGGCCGGCCCACGTGGTTATAGGCCCGTATTTGTATACTGACATTTTCACAATAAAGGTTTTTAAAACTAAACATGGTAGTAGTACCTAGATTGGTAAAGTTGTGAACAATAGCCACTGTTTTCGAATCAGTAAAAGGCAAGTGAAATAAAGCAGCCCGATTACATGACGGTTAAAAGGAATAATACGCAGGAATGCTGTAAAGATAAATGGTCAAGGGCTGTTGTGTTTTCCACTCCTGCAACATAAAGTGATCGATAAGAATCCGATATTCAGGCCTATCAGCGACTAAGACAGCAGGCCGAACCTCTTTTGCTCAACGGCTCCCTCATGGGACGAAGAAACGCCCTTTTTCTCGAAATAGGAATATTTTACTTGCAGGACAGTTGTAAATTTCCCGGGAAAATACATTAGCCTGGAACATTGTTAGTGATCAACTGTAAATGCATCTGGGTCCTTTGCTTTACAAGTCAGAGTGAGAAAAAAAAGGTGGGGCTTTCATCATTTGGGGAAAAAATGTTTTCTAAACCAATGAAAAGTGTTATTTTTAGGTCATATGACCAAGCCTTCCATCATTAGGAAACCAAAAGTAAAATGAACCAATGAAAAGTTTTATAAACAAGTCACATGACCTGTTATGCTTACGTTACGCGCTCCGCGCCGCGCCCCAGATCGCTTCCGGGTGCGCTAACGCGGCGCGTCATAAGACGCATTACGCGGTAACGTGATACGTCGCGCTTACACGACACGTCACAAATCCGTCGGCCTGTGAGGCGGCGTCAGTAGCGGACCGTTGTGCGAATAGGCCGAAGGCAGCACAACGTGCCGAGATCCGGACGGCACCGAGGTGGTGTCCAGCAAGTTGCCGCACTGGACTGGCCATCCTACAATGCTGCGCCGAAAGACGGCGTGGGGCGCCCCGGGGGGGAGGCGGCGCGAACGGGCCTCCCCCGCCTCCCCAGGTGGAGGCTCCTCAGCTGCAGTGGGGCGCACCTTGGCGTTTCACTCGCCATCCAGCTGAGTTGCGCCCGCTCTTGCGACACAGTGCCTCAACCGCCATCCAGCTGAGTTGCGCCCGCTCTTGCGGCTACAGCGTCACGCCCACCATCCAGCTGAATTGCGCCCACTCTTGCGGTGCAGTGATAGGCGGCTGCCACAGGACTCTCAAAATGGCGGCCGGCTCTTTGGATTTGGGCCTGGTCCACTAAAATGGCCCTGAGACACCTTGGAACTCGGACGCTTGCCTGCTAGGGCATGGGCCCCATTCCCGAAAGCGTCCCCTCAGCCTTGAAGATTTTACAAAAGTCACCGGGGCCCCCGACTTCCGCAGGCTTCCGGTGGGGAGCGGCTGCCATGATTGCTTGCGGAATGGCCACGACGGAGCCACGAGATGGTGGTGCTCTCATGCTGACGCCAGCTTCAGTCTGAAACATCCAGAAACACTGTAGACTACCAATTCGATCAGTTCCGGTGGAGCCCCAACGTGACCCGGTAGGGAAGAACTTGCCCTCCCCTCTTTTGACTGATGGTTCTTGTTGCCTATCTCTTCTGTTGTCATTTAACGGAACCTTTTTTGACTGCCGAAAGGGGTTCTGGTCCGACCGCTGGTTGGTGGAGACATTTTGACTATATCCTGGACCTGCCCGGCCTCGCCCAAAATGGCGCCGGTATAAATGGGACTCACAACTCCTTGTTGTGTACTGGTTGCCCAGCCTTGATATGACGAGATACGTATGCAGTTTTGAAGCACATGGCGGGCGGGGACGAGTACTGATTGAACATTTGGACATCCCTATTGATATTAAGTTCTGATGTGTTATTGATTACTGTACTATTTTTTTTTTATATCCTCATTTGCGTGCATAGCTCCAATCTATCCAATCCGGAATATGCCACAGAGATAAGAAAAACCGGCTGTGCTTCAGTACCATCTCAGCGTTAGCTGGGAGAGAGATCTTAGTTAGAGGGAGTGGAAGCCAAATCCCATCAGTACATTCACAGAGGCCTGGAAATTCCTACTTAGGGCTGTTCGTTGGAAGATAGTGCCCGTGACACCGTAGCCCCATTTGTTCCATGTTAAAAACAATGGTTGGCAATGCTCGCATTAATCATAGGACCCTGGGGAGAAAAAAAAAACCCCAGGCTCAATGTGACCGTGCCAACTGTGTCCAAAAAGCTCTCCTACTTGAATTTCCACCTCTGGCTAGATCAAGTTTGGAAATCTGGAGTACCGAGGTTCGCCATTCATGAATTGATGGAGGCTGGGCGTCCTTCCAATGTCTACAGATCTCTCTGCGAGCTGCCAAAATGGAGTAACATACGAGGTTGGAAGCTGCATTACTTACTTTGTTCTTCAGGCCAAAAATGACAAGAGCGAGATCTATGGAAAGGTGAGAGCCCAATGCCAGAGATAAATCATTTCCTATTGACTCCCAATATGTTGTTAATTCTGGACATTCATAGAACATATGGATATCAGATGCAGCAACCATTCGGCATCTTGGGCACGAGACCGGACCTGTCGATGAGAATTTTGACAGTCTCAACGGGGAGTAATAGGCCCTGTGAATTGTGAAGATATGGTTCCGACGTAGCCAAGCTGGCTTCACCAGGTCCCACAGTACCACACAGGAAGCTGACCAAAGCTCCTCCAAATCTATATCTGGCAATACGTCGGCCCATAATGTTGCAGGGAGGCAAAATTTGCCATCTATTTCCTCCATGATCTTCTTATACCACAGAGATAATTCCTTTTTTGCAGGGGGGCTATCTAGCAGACACGTTACTAATTCGCTAATGGCTCCTATAGGTAAACTGCTACTCCGGGATGTCTCTGTGTTGTATACATGGGACCAGCTTGAAATTTGTATAAATTTGAATCTAGACAAACTTGGCCCGACCTTATTTATTAAGTAGTCCCAAGGGAGTAGTGTACCGTCCATAAACAAATCACCCCAGGTATTGATGCCGGCCGCTCTTAATGGTTGGGTTAATGTATCTTCTGCCCAAGCTGGGGGAGATGGTAGGTCCCATATTGGAGCTCTCTCTGGATAATATCCTAGTTTAATTGCCTGCCTCATTCTATACCATGTGGAAGCTATCCCCTTTAAAGTCTTTAGTTTTATTTATTTTTTAAATTTTGGGTCTCCGAATTTGAACAAAAAGCTGCCCTGTCCGACTCCCTCACAGTTCAATAACATAGAGAACATATGGCCTACCCCTGTTGCTGCTGGTACTTTTAGCAACATGCGTGCGTGCGAGAGCTGAAAAGCCCATGCATAGATCTGAAGATCCCGTCCTGCTAACCCTCCCTTCTCTCTGCGGCGTGTTATTCTCTTCCAAGAAATTCTTGGATTTTTACTATTCCAAATGAAAGTTGAAATCGCGCTTTGTAGTTTAGAGATTAATTTGGGATAAAAAAAAAGTGGGATCGAATTAAATAGGAAGGAGATCTTAGGCAGAATACACATTTTTACTAAATTAACCTTACCTAGGATAGTAAGTGGAAGATGTGACCAATCCCTCATATTTTTACGACACTGTGCTGCTCTTATAGAAAAGTTTAAGGAAGCGATCCGGTCGATGTCTTTAACTATATTTACCCCCAAGTATCGTAGTTGAGGTCTAGATGACTCATTAAAAGTAGTTAAGACTGTGTTCCAGGTCATTGACTCTGTTTTGGAAGCATTTACTTCGCATCCAGAAACTTTGCCAAATTTAAGAGCAAGGTCTATCACCTCTGGATATGCTGCAGACGTGAAAATCATTATATGTCTGACGTGAAAATCATTATATCGTCAGCATAAAGTGCCACCTTTTTTCCCAATCACCAAAAATAAAGGGTTTAATAAGTGCGCTATCTCTTAATGTTTGTGCAAAGGGTTCTATATACAAATCGAAGAGGAGAGGAGACAAGGGACAACCTTGTCGGGTTCCTCTGGTTACATTAAATGACGCTGTAAGGCCCCTGTTAATCAGAATTGAAGCAGAAGGACTTCGATATAACAGATCTATTGCCCTACGAAATCTATCTCCAACGTTAAACTTTCTCAAGGCCTCCGACAGGTATAACCAATTTACCCTGTCGAAGGCCTTGGTAGCATCCAACGTCAGAATAGACAATGGGAGAATCTCTTTTATGGCCACATCAATAGATCCTATTAGTTCGTAAGTAAGCTCATTTAATTGTCTCCCTCTTATGAATCCTTTTTGATTCGAATGAAGTATATCAGGGGCTACCTGGCCAAGCCGTTTGGCCAATATGGTGGCAAAGATTTTATAATCGGCATTTAAGATTGAAATAGGCCGATATGAGCCACAGTCAGAAGGGGGCTTCCCTGGCTTTAAGATGAGCATTATAGAGGCTTTATCCCATGAGGCAGGCGGTGCTACACCTTCCCTCAATATTTGATTAAACAAAACTGTTAAAATTGGAGATATCTCTGAGATCAAATGTTTATATACCTCGCTCGGTAAACCGTCGGTTCCTGCCGCCTTACCCCCTTTGGAACCTCTTATAGCCTGCTCTACTTCGGCAACACTTATTTCCTCTTCCAAAAGTTTGCTCTGTTCGGGTGACAGAGAGGGAAGGGAGATGCCCTCTAACCAGTTGCCAACATCGTTAGTATTGATATTGAGATCTTCCTGATATATTGACTGGAAGAATGTTTGGAAGGTCTCTCTAATTTCAGCGTCACTGGTAAGGGTACCCTTATCTGATGTAATTGAGGCAATATTATTACGAACCCGGTCTGATTTAATTTTCCAGGCCAACAGCCTTCCCGCTCCCTCCCCATACTGGAAATGTGAGAGTTTGCTTGCCTCCCATTTCTGCAAGACTCGCTTCTCCATTATCGAGGATAAGTTGTTTTTAAGCTCATTTAGCTCTGCAAGTTTCAGGGACAAGTTGTGATTATCTAAAGCTCTGTCAGTATCTATACAAGACAGGATAACTGACATACTGTTCTCGATAGAAGAAACTTCTTCCCTATACTGCCTTCTTCTGTGAGCTACCCTGTTCTTGACTGTTCCTCTTAGTGAGCATTTGAAGGCGTCCCATACTATACCTGCAGGGGCTGAATCCGTGTTAAAGGTAAAAAATGTGCGAGTCTCAGATTGGAGGAATTCTATATCTTCTATTGATGTGAGAAATGACCTGTCAAATGACCAAAGTTTCTGGGAAGAAGACTTAGTACCCCACTCCATTTCCAGCTTCATCGCTGAATGGTCAGATAAATGAGATGGAATATAATCGACTGAAATGATAGAATCAACTAAAGATCTACTTGTTAGGATAAAGTCTATTCTTGAGCTGTGTCTGTATTTTAGATTTCTAAAAGAAAAACTCTGTTTTTGGCCCTCTCTCAGCCTCCAAATATCAACATATCCATATTGTTTCATTAAACCCAGTAAACAATTTCTAGATTTGGAGGGAACTTGTTGTCTGCTGTTTGTAGACTTATCCAGTAAAGGGTTGATAATGATATTGAAATCGCCAGTTATGATCACCGGCTCGGGAAAATTCAAGAGGTGTTGGAATAAGGATTCTAATGCGGAAGGATCATCGCAATTAGGCCCGTAATAACCAGCTACTGTTATAGCCCCCCTCCTATCTCTACAGCTGTGATGGCCCATCTCCCTCCATTATCCACTTTTTGTTGAAGGACTTTTAAATTTAAGTTTGAAGATTTTTTAAATAAAATTGTAACCCCCGCGTGTTTAGTGATTGAGATGTTGAGATAGAGGAATGTATCCACCTATTTTTCTTCACTAACTCAGATATCTCACTTTCGGTTAAATGTGTCTCCTGGAGTATAATGATCTCGGCATCCACGTCCCGAAGGTACTGTAGGATTTTAACATTCCAGGACAAAATCCTAGGCCTGCTCATGTTTCTTAGAGTAGGAGCTAATTATCAAGCATACCTGCCTATAGGTTCTCGTGCCTATTTTTATCTGCCAACAGTAAAAAAAGAACGGTTGGAAGAAAATAACTACAAAGTGTGACGACTGGAGCATTATCGATAATGGATATTTTTATTTTTTTACTACCACCCCCTTCCCCTCCGTGACCCCCCCTCCCATGGGAAACCCCTGAGCTCACTACCCGGAAATTTCGGAAGTAAGTGCTCCTAGCTCTCCCCCGGCCCCACCTCATGTGTCTCTCTGTTTATTATAATGTGATAGCTCGCCTTATTATAGTATAACAAGCATAAATTAAATGGTACTGTAGTGTTTAATTGTTAAGTAAGGATATTTATATATTTTTTCTCTTTTCCCCTTCCTTTCCCTTTTTTTTTTTTTCCTTTTCTTTCTTTTAGTTTGTGTACATTTATGTATTATTTTCCTATTTATTTCTTTCCTTTTCGCTGACCCTTTATTGCTCCTTCCTACTACCTAAAGACATTAGAAGCTCGTCAGCTGCCTGTACCGAGCGAATGTTGTGCATTTTATTATCCATCATTATCTTAAGGGATGCGCGAAAGCCCATCTGCACTGTTGCACCCAGTTTGCGAAAGGCATCCATTCTTCTTCCTAGCTCCCACTGTTTTTCTAGAGTGTGTCTTGACAAGTCAGAGCGTATTTGAAAATTAAATCCTTTGCCAACTAGCGACTTTTGTTTTAGGGCTAAATTCAGAATGGAAAGGGGCGACCACTCGGTCCCCCCGAACGTATGGTAAGGGGCCCGGATCCCCCCGGGAAACCATTTTGGGCGGGGGGCGTGTCACGGCTGGTATGCCCGAAGCGGCGTAGCCGGGGCGCGCCTTTTCCTGCCCAAGAAGGGTTGTCCTAGACACCTACACCGTTGGCCACGCCCCATAGGCATACCGGAGGAGGGTACACGCCCTCCCGAAGAGGAATAAAAGGAGCAGCAATCCGAAGAAGCATCCTCTTGTTCCTGTGCTTGGAAGCTGCACCCTCTCGTTGCATGTGAGCCCTCGACGGAACAAGGAGCAATTTTTGAGAACTTGTAATTTTTGCGTTTCTCTTTCAGGACTTCGAGCCTAAGGGTCCAGGACCGTATTGAGCTACAGGGATCGAATATCCGTTGAGCAATGCCTGGCAGGAAGGCGGGAAAGAAGTCTGGGACTGACCAGATGCTTCGTATGCTGATAAAAGATATGGCAAGTATGAAGAAGCAGATGGCGGCGATAAATAATACGGGTAGACCGAAGAAAGTTATAGGCCCTGCATTGCCGGGTGTTGTCCCCGCGGGGCGAGGTAAAAGGGTCAGGAGTAGGAGGGCAGGGGAGGAGGTCCTGATTCCCGAGGTACCCCCGGCGAGCCCGGTCATTCCAGTCGAGGCCCCGGTACCGATCCCAGACGCGGGTCAACCGATCCCGGTTGTTGTTACGCCCGCCAGCGAGGAGGACATGCCTCCTGAATTAGCTGCCCAGTTAGCCGCATGGCTTGGCAGAAAGACGGGGGGTGCTACGGCACCGGGGGACACGGCCGAAGAGGCCAGGTTACTAATGCAGCAGTTGCGGCAGTCGCGAGATGCCGCGAAGGCGAATCTCCCTTTTGTCCCCCCACAGGTGACCCCGGAAGGACCAGCAGCTGGTGTTGAAAAGATAGCGGGAACAGCAATGGAGTCGGGTAAGCAAGCATTGCCAATGGCAAGGGAGGGGTCTTTGCCCTCAAGACGGGAGAAGGTGGTCCAGCATATACCGTTGGCCACAAAAGAATTGATATGGGCTGATAAGTACGTGAATATGTTTTCCCTGCTAACTGACCATCGCGAGATGGAGTATGTTAAGACACAGAAGGATTTGTGGCACCCGAGTGTATGGCGAGCAAAAATGGCGGGATTCAGGGTTGATGAGACAATCTCAAATTGGGCCAAGGCCTTTGCGATGTTTTCTGCAATTATTGGAAAACGTAAGCCCGAGGTTTTGACTGAATTGTCCTGCTATCAGGCACGAATAATGGATTTTTATGAGACATATGCGGGCGATGATGGATGGGTTACGATATGAAGTTTCGTAAGGCCAAGGAGTACGATTCATCTCTGACGTGGGATTGTCTCGACTCGATCTCTTGGCAGAAGCAGCTCCTGCCGGGCGCGACGAAGTCGTCCTCGCTTGGCGGGAATGGGTCGGGGCCTTCCCGCCATCAGCCGGCGGCACCCTTTCGAGCGGGCCCCGCTGGTGACCACCAACCAAGGAGTGGTGGGAACAGGGGTAGAAAAGGGGTCTGTTGGAATTTTAACAGGGGCAAGTGCACGAGGCCACAAGGGACATGTAAGTTCAGACATGAGTGTGCAGGTTGCGGAAATTCTTCACACCCCGAGAGTTCGTGCAGAGCCAAGAATGGTGATGCAGGGGGTAGAGGAGGGGCCAAACAGGTCTGATGGGGACCATGGAGTACCGCTACCTACCCCCGTAGATATCATGGCAATGATCCCCTGGCTAAACGAATACCCTGATCATGTCTCCGCTGGGGTGTTCAGGAACGGCTTCTTGTATGGTTTCCGCATCCCGGCGGGGGATTTTCGTGGGGAATCACTGTGTAGAAACCAACTGTCGGCTCAGCATAACCCAGCGGTGGTAGAAAGGAAGATTGCAAAGGAGGTTGCCCTTGGCCGGGTTGCTGGCCCATATAGGCATCCGCCAGTAACTAATTTCATCTGTTCCCCGTTGGGAATAGTCCCCAAGAAGGACCCGGGGGAGTTTAGGTTGATCCATAACTTGTCAGCTCCGAGGGGTCTTTCGGTGAACGATGCGATTGACCCGGGAGTTTGTTCGGTGCGGTACGCATCTTTCGATGATGCCGTCGCCATGTTGAATCGCCTGGGGCCCGGAGCGCTGATGGCAAAGTCAGATATCGAGTCAGCGTTCCGGTTGCTCCCGGTACACCCACGGGATCAGCGTCTGTTAGGTTTTGTGTTCCAAGGACGTTACTACATGGATAGATGTATGCCAATGGGTTGCTCCATCTCTTGTGCTTATTTTGAGAAATTCTGTTGTTTTCTGCAATGGGCGTTCACCAAAGCCACTGGCCATACCCAGGTTATGCATTACCTAGATGATTTTTTGTTCTTGGGGGCAGCCGGCAAAACGCAATGTGCGCAGGCGTTACGGGAATTTTGCACTCTCATGAAGCGGTTCGGGGTGCCATTGGCACCAGGTAAGACGGTTGGACCATCTACTTCACTCGAGTTTCTTGGTATTGAGCTCGATTCTGTGGAGGGATGTTTCCGTTTGCCACTGGGGAAAGTAGCGAAGTTCAGGGCTTCTCTGGAACTGTGCATTAGCAAAGAGAAAGTTACTCTCCATCAGTTACAACAAGCAGTGGGCCAGCTTAACTTTGCCCTCAGAGTGATACCAATGGCCCGCCCCTTTTCCCGCTCTATTGCACAAGCCATGGTTGGTCTCAAGGAAGGACACCATCGCACGAGACTGTCTGCAGAGGTTCGCCAGGATATGCGCATATGGTTGGCATTTCTGGCGGATTTCAACGGTCGAGTGGTGTGGCTCAAGCCGCCAGCGTCCTCGGACGAGCTGGGTTTGTGGACCGACTCGGCAGGGAGCGTGGGATTTGGCGCCATCTTCGGTAATCGATGGTCGGCGCAAACATGGCCGACGTGGTGGCACACCAGCGGTCTCACAGGTAACATTGGGTTTCTCGAGTTGTTCCCCATTTTTGTGGCTCTGAAGGCATGGCCGGATGAGTTCCGAGATCGCTCAGTGGTGTTCTGGTCCGATAGCATGACTGTAGTCGAATGTATAAATAATCGGGCAGCACGCTGCAAGTAGATATTGAGATTACTGAAGGAAATTGTACTACTTTGCATGAGACTGAACGTACAATTTAGGGCGAAGCATGTGCCAGGTGTACTGAACCAGGCGGCTGATGCACTCTCTCGTTCACACATGCAGGCCTTCAGGGGTTATCTACCTTCCGCGGACCTAGCGGCGGCACCATTCCCCGAAGCACTCTGGCTACTCGGTGCCCCGGATTACAAGACCTCGTGGGAGCGAGCCTAGCCCCCAGGACAAGGAAGGCATACGAAGGAGCGTTTCGTTCCTATTGTGCATTTTTGGGTCCGGCAGGAGGGGACAATTGGGGTCAGGAGGAGTATGTCCTAAAGTTTTTAGTAGCACTACACAGGGCAGGCCGATCAGCGGCAACGGCCAATAGGCACCGGGCCGCCATTGCATTCATGGCGCAGGCGCATGGCATCAAGGACCCCACATCGTCCTTTTTGGTAAAGAAGGCCCTGCGTGGTTGGCAACGCCTTGAGGGTCGTAGAGTAGACGAAAGGCGCCCGATCGGGTTAGAAAGGTTGTCCCTGCTGATGTCGGTACTCCCCACGACATGTTCCTCCCAGTTCGAGGCAGTGCTGTTCCGGGCCGCTTTCGCATTAGCGTTCCATGGGGCTATGCGGGTGAGCGAGCTGGTTGCAAAAAACAAGAAGGATGTGGAGGGAGGTCTGTGTCGGGAACACATTCTGATCAAGGGTGATGCAATGGTGGTCACAATAGCCAGGTCCAAGACCGACCAGGGTGCTATGGGAGACAGTATTGTTGTCCAGCGCATGCGAGGGTCCCCCATGTGCCCGGTGAAGTGCGTTAAGGAATATTTAGCGTGAAGGGCGGATGCATGGGGGGGAAGCTTGCTGAGACACATCAACGCCACCCCACTGACAAGGTTTCAGTTTCAGCGGGTGCTAACAATGGCAATCGCAACGGCGGGCTTGGACCCGGGCGATTTCGGGACCCATTCCTTTAGGATAGGGGCTGCTACAGAGGCTACCGCCAGGGGTCAGAGTGTTGAGAAGTTGAAACAACTGGGACGATGGTCCTCGAACTGTTATAAAATGTATGTGCGGTTGCACATGTTGTGAAGCCAATGTCATGCACTCACGCTTCTTGTCTTCTGTTTGGTTTACAGTTTCGCGAGCATGCTATGCGGGGCGGACTGTGCAGTCGACCCGGCACCTGGGGACCAGCGGTCAGAGATCACCGGCTGAGGAAAGAGTGGTGTGGGTCGTGGGCCACTCATACGTGAGAAGAGCCGGGGACGTATTCAAAGCAGGTGACGTGACTCACGCAGCTGGGGAATACGGGTACAGGGTGAACTTCCACGGAAGGGGCGGGCTCTGTATTGACCAGTTTCAATGTTTTGTCGAGGAACTGTTAGGGCGGACAAGGTCACCGCCGTCTGTAATCATAGTACACCTGGGAGGCAATGATTTGGTGACACTCGGTCGGCGAGTACTACTCGAGCGAGTTCTATCTACTGTTAGCTGGCTGGCGAGAAGGATCCCGGGGTGCACGATAGCATGGTCCCACATGATTCCCAGGAAGGTGTGGCGGGGGGCCTCTCTGTATCAGCACTGAACCATTCAGTAAAGAAGGTCAATAACAAGCTTGGTAGGTTGTTTCGCTCGGCGCAGTTGCACTGTATTCCGCATGGATGTATTCGGGGGGATCACATGTATCTCGAAGATGGGGTCCATTTGTCCCGGGAGGGGAATGTCTTACTCATAGGAGACTTCATAGCATGGTTAAGGGGTTTGTAAAAGCATGACCTTTAGTAGGAGTTTGTGGGGGGGCCGGATAGCCGGTCAACTATCCGGCCTGTGGCGGTAAGGTCATGATCGGTGAGCAGTAATTTCAAGGTCCCTAGAGGGGTGGCGCCACCCATTATGGATGGGAGCGCCCGGGGGGAGGCGGCCATTGGCCCCTCACACGGGGAGGCGGCACCCACTAAGTATGGGGTCGCCTAAGGGAAGGCGGTCATAGGCCCCTTCCAGGGGAGGAGGCGGCTAGATGCCCCTCCTACGAATTTCCCGGGGCTTGGATATCCACGACGGCGGATGTGATAAACAGTGTGGGGTGGGAGGGGGGTCCACGCTACCTTCTAGACACATCACACGAGTCCTCGGACGACCATTAAGATGGCGTTGAGTTAAATAGGGGGCCCCCGCAAAGACAAGGGAAATTGGAGTTGGCACAGAGGTACAGTCCTCTGTGCGCCCGCCCCTCACACCGTGAGGGGGGAGTTCTGGTAGTAGGGATCTGACACCGGTTGCGACCTTGCCGTTGGCCCGTAATGCTAGGATGTACAATTTTAATTTAGAAAGTATGCATTTGCAGGATGTTAGACTCGGCTAGGAAAACCTTTGTACTAGAGATTTGTTAAGGTTAGCCAATGAACGTGTCTTCATCGTAATGTAATAAATGAAAATTGTACATGATATGAAACTGTTATTTTAATGTTTTAATTTTGTTTCATATTTTAATAAATACGGCCGGGAGGGTAACTCCCTCCCGCCTTCCAAAAGTTCAGAACCGCGTCCGTCTTCCCATCCTTGGGGATTGTGTTGGGAGGGGGTGACAGGCATCCCGGCCATATGGAAAGGGGCGACCACTCGGTCCCCCCGAACGTATGGTAGGGGGCCCGGATCCCCCCGGGAAACCATTTTGGGCGGGGGGCGTGTCACGGCTGGTATGCCCGAAGCGGCGTAGCCGGGGCGCGCCTTTTCCCGCCCAAGGAGGGTTGTCCTAGACACCTACACCATTGGCCACGCCCCGTAGGCGTACCGGAGGAGGGTACACGCCCTCCCGAAGAGGAATAAAAGGAGCAGCAATCCGAAAAAGCATCCTCTTGTTCCTGTGCTTGGAAGCTGCACCCTCTCGTTGCACGTGAGCCCTCGACGGAACAAGGAGCAATTTTTGACCCACCCACCAGCCCCTTATGGCAACGTTAGTACTGCAATAAAATGATTTGCTTTGATAATATCTTTGCTCTCCTGGTTCAGTGGTTAATAAAATGTCAATGTTGGTACTGCAATAAAGTGATTTGCTTCATAACATTTTCTTCCTTAGTGGAGCGGAGTATAACAGTCTAGTTGAAGGATGTGTTGAATGTATAAGTAATAGGATAAATATTGCAATGTAAAGTTGATTTTCTTTCTTAAGTAGGTAAACAAACGTCGTATTTATTTTTTGGTCGGGCGGTAAGGTCATGATCGGTGAGCAGTAATTTCAAGGTCCCTAGAGGGGGGGCGCCACCCATTATGGATGGGAGCGCCCGGGGGGAGGCGGCCATTGGCCCCTCACACGGGGAGGCGGCACCCACTAAGTTTAGGGTCGCCTAAGGGAAGGCGGTCATAGGCCCCTTCCAGGGGAGGAGGCGGCTAGATGCCCCTCCTACGAATTTCCCGGGGCCCGGATATCCGCGACAGCGGATGTGATAAACAGTGTGGGGTGGGAGGGGGGTCCACGCTACCTTCTAGACACCTCACACGAGTCCTCGGACGACCATTAAGATGGCGTCGAGTTAAATAGGGGGCCCCCGCAAAGACAAGGGAAATTGGAGTTGGCACAGAGGTACAGTCCTCTGTGCGCCCGCCCCTCACACCGTGAGGGGGGAGTTCTGGTAGTAGGGATCTGACACCGGTTGCGACCTTGCCGTTGGCCCGTAATGCTAGGATGTACAATTTTAATTTAGAAAGTATGCATTTGCAGGATGTTAGACTCGGCTAGGAAAACCTTTGTACTAGAGATTTGGTTAGCCAATGAACGTGTCTTCATCGTAATGTAATAAATGAAAATTGTACATGATATGAAACTGTTATTTTAATGTTTTAATTTTGTTTCATATTTTAATAAATACGTCCGGGAGGGTTACTCCCTCCCGCCTTCCAAAAGTTCAGAACCGCGTCCGTCTTCCCATCCTTGGGGATTGTGTTGGGAGGGGGTGACAGGCATCCCGGCCATATGTGCTCCTTGACAGAATAGGTATGAAAATTAACAAGGATTTTTCTCGGCTTGGCCCTTTGTGGATTGCGTCTAAAGGGATCCCTATGGATTTGTTGAATGTCCAAAGCTAATTCCTCGGGGGTATGGGGGAGGTTAAGAGAATCTTTCAATAACGAAATTATGTAGCTTTTGATATCTGTTCCTTCACTACCTTCAGGAACATTCAAAATACGCAAGTTGCTGCGCCTAGCGTTATTTTCCAAAACCTCCATTCTTTCTGAGATGGCCAGATCTTCCCTCCTTAATTTTTGTATGTCTTCCTGAGTGCCTTCAGCCCGCATGGATATTTGACCCACAGTTTCTTCCAGGGCTTGCGTTCTTAAATTACAAATCTTTTCGTCGAGAGTTTCACAAAAATTCCTTATGTCCCTTTGGTTTGATGCAGACTCTGCAAAGCCTTCCTTAATCTCGGCGGACAATGATGCAAGCATCTGTTGCAACGAGGCAATTGAAATAGGTACTAGGGTGGAGACTAGAACTCCCTCTTCCCTCTGACATGGTTGAAGATTACCATCCAATAGATTAGGGAGCGAATCTGAAGCGGAAAGAGGCACGGAAATTTCTCTATCTTCAGAGGCTTCAGAAGTTAAGTTGTTAGGAGGGTCTCCCTGTTTGCCCATCATAGCAGCAGGAACCCCAATAGAATCTCCTAGCCCGGATTGATCACTGTGTGTACCTTCACCCTCTCCCAAGCAGTGGTGTACTGCTATTTGTAATGTGGAGTCAGAATCAAGTTCTTCCTGTAGTTCTTCCTGTAGCGCTATGTCATCTATAGGATTGGTGGGGTCAATAGGAGCCAAGACTGAGGCTGAGGCTGTGGCTGTGGCTGAGGCTGAGGCTGAGGCAGGGTCTTGCTCACATGATGCCATAGCCCTAGAACCCGAGTAATAGTCCTTAGGGGTGCAATCCCTCTGTAGGTGGTCTTGTCCTATTTCCAAAACTCGTGGAATGACCTTAAAATAGGATCGCAGAGAAGGGGTGATTTTAGCGTTTGATTCTCAAGGAGCTTAATCTTATTTCGCTTTCTTCCTCTCTTTGCTTTGACTTCTGTTGTGAGATATGAAGATGTTCTCAAAGATTTTAAACTGAAAGATTTAGCTGAGCTTAGAGAGTTGTCAGCTTCCTCTGTCTGCTCGCTAACCAATCCCCCCTCTGAGTTTAGTGTCCTCCCCTTGTCCTTTCTTTTACGAGAGGCGCCAGCCCTCACCGAGCCCCTAACTATGCTTTTATTTTGGGGATTCTTGTTAGCAGTAATAGACTTGTCAGACTTGTCGGGCTTAACAGCTGCTGCTGTATCACTCATACATTCGGAAAGTAAACTTGTCTCACTCAGATCCCACCCTCCCTTTACCTCACTTTGCCTCCTTCAGAAACTGCACCTTCTACTGCCACCTCCTCATGGGTAATACTTGCGTGATACTTTGCATGGGACTCGGTGTTGGTTTCTACCTTTTCTGCCGTTGAGAAACAATGTGGAGTGTTAGAGGCGGAGCGTCCTTAAAGCTCTGTCTCACGATGCTTGTTTGTGAGCTGCCTCGAAGGCTCCACACCCGCCTATTCCAGCGCAGCTCCAGGGCGGCCTGTCTCCAGCGAAGAAGCCCAGGTGAGTGCTCTCCCGCCGGAGCCAAAGGGCGTTGACCCGCCGGAGCCAAAGGGCGTTGACCGCTACCGTGGCTGAGCGCGCTGATCACAGAGCTCCTCTCGCTGACACCTCGCTGCCCGCCTCCTTCACCGAAGCACATATATATATATGCAGGACAACTCCACAGCAACCTCCGGTCCTAGGAACGGCGAAGCAAGAAGACCGACCACAGGATCAGGTAGGTGAAGAATTTTATTTTTGATTTTAAATTGGCAGCATAGACGCGTTTCGGGCTCAAGAGCCCTTGTTCACAAGTGGAGAACATCAAGCAAACGCCATAGTAGGATATTTAAAGAGATACTATCATCACCTCCTCTGAATGCCGATCACATGACCAATAGGCATGGTAAACAGACTATCCGAATTGGCTGATACAACATATTGCTGCAGATTAATTTCAAAACCAAAATTGGGCAGCCTTAGTAAAAAGCATTTTAAAAGGCACAAATGCAAGTAGTAAATTATATCACTGTATAAATACAATAAATACAAAAGGAGAAATCCTAAAAACATTATACATTATTCAATAATTTTTTGTTGTATCAAGCACTTATAGTTGATGATATTTTTCAAATATGGATAGAAAAACATACATACTATTTGAGGGTATATAATACACAATCTCTTATTAAAACCTAGCAGCAAAAAATTGTCAATATGCAAAGCTGTGCAAAAAGTGCAAGTTCAAAATTTTTTTTTAGTACAACTGTGTGATGAATTTCAACTGTATCAAATAGCTCTTGATATAATGTTTACATTCTATTTAGAAAAAGTTCTGTTCTAATATCCCAGTATCATCAATCACAGCTTCAAAGTGCATAAAGTGATAATATTTAAGTTGAAACGAAAGGCAAGTGGGAATTTTAGAAGAAAAAGACTTAGACAGTAATCAATTTTCTAAGCAAGAAAAAAAAAATTTCAGATATTTTCCACTGAACCACTGATCTTCAAAAAAGGGGATTGTAAGTATCTATAACAGCAAAAATAGGCACCTTAAAAAGGCCCATCACCGGAAAATGTCAGAAACAAAACTTGCAAACCCCAAGTCGAAAGACGTAAGTGCAACAAAAATTGCCCTTCATACCCTGGTCATAGTGCAAACATGCCAAGTGCTTTTCCGCTAATAAATAGTGCATAAAAGTACAAACATTACACAAATATATAGATGCAAAAATAACCAAATATAGAGATGCGGATACATTAGAGGAAAAGATTTACACGACATCAAAAATTATTTCACATTGTATTCTAAAAACACTAATGTACATGGCAGCAAGGGGAAATGTAGATCATAAAAAATTGTGCAGTCCTCCACGTTGTTCAACCCATTGGGCCATTTACTATCGAACTCCAAGATCATGATGGTTTCCAATTGTCTTAATCTGAGTTCTCTATTCCCTCCTCTAAGTGATTTAGGAATGGCCGCTACCACATAGTATTTTAAAAATGTCAAATTATTGTCGTGAAATTTCTTAAAATGACGTGCCACAGTATAAGATTGATCGCTGTGCAAAATTGCCCTGAGATGTTGTAAAATCCTGACATACACCTGTAGCTTGGTACTGCCAATATAATTCAAGCCACAGGTGCATGTCAAGAAGAACACAGCATGATCAGTTTTGCAGTTGAAACTGCCGGCTATAGCAATTTCCTGAGAGCTAAATGGAGTTTGATAGTGTTTTTTGTTTACTCCAAATTTACAGGCTCTGCACGTGGAGCATTTGTAAAAATCACATGCAGGCTGTAACCACATAGATTTCAGACTCACCTCAGGACTTGATTTATCTAAAAGTGATCCCATATTTTTAGCCCTTATAAAGGTGATAAGAGGGGAACTAGGTAGTTTGGACCCAATCACAGTATCAGTCAGAATTATGGGCCAATTATCTTGACAATATTCCTGATTTTATTCTCCTTATTACTAAACGTGGTAACTAGTCTGGTACATTGAAGAATTTCTGAGGGATTGTTACTATCCTCACTAGTTTCAATTACTTCAACATCAGTAGATATGGGAAATAGCAGACTCTCTCTCGTTTGTAAATTGGCTTTCGCTATAGCCTGATTCAACGTACTATCCAAATAGCCTCTCCTTTTTAATCTTTCCTTCATCTCACAAATACAAAGATTAAAGTCAGTAGTGGTGCTGCAAATTCTTTTCAATCTCAGCGCTTCTCCATATGGAATGCTGTTGATAGTATGTTTGGGGTGTAGACTAGTGGCATGGAGAGTAGTGTTTCCGGACGTGGGTTTCCTGAATAAGGTGGTTTCTATTCTGGCATTCTTGATGTGCACTTTAATGTCTAGAAATTCAATTTCTTTCTTATTTACATGAGACATAAAGTTGAGATTGAGATTATTATTGTTGATGTCTTGTACAAACAAAGAAGCCTCAGTCTAATCACCCTGCTTCCATGATATATTTTTTCTTAGGCCAAATGACCAAATTCCCGCCTATATCAGAATTCTTGATCACAATGTTGGGGTTTTCACTTAATTTTTTCATGAGTCTATTGTACTCCATTTCTTTGTTATTGTGTTTTAAGTTTTTTTTCCCTAGAATTTTTGTATAATTTCTTGATATCATTGGTAATGCAATCATGAAAAGTATCGACAGTGTCCTTTGCCATTGTAGGAACAAAAGTGGATTTAATTTTGAATGGTGTAATGCCAGCCCCTTTCTGCGCACAATTATTCTTGGCTAATCTAGACTGTGTGCTAAGATCAGAATCATCCTGCATAGGTTGAGAATCTGTAGCAGTTGCAAGATCGTGCGCCAATAAGAAAGTAGACACATTAGAAGAGACAAGGTTAGGCAGGACAGACTGAGGATCTGGAGCGTGAGCACTACCCTCCATATCTTTCTTGACTTTTTGCAGCATGAAGAATTTTTTTAACTTCAATTTGCGAATAAAGCAAAATACATCTATGCGTGTGGAGGCATAGTTGAAAGGTTGTTTTGGACAATAGTTGAGTCTGAGCAATAGTAGTTGTTTTTCAGCTGTAGTTAATATTACGGCGGACAGATTGATAACAGAATTATTGTCCTTTATTGTTTCTTGTGCCATTGTTTCTTGTTCTTTTTTTGTTGTTTTTTCTTTTTTATGCTTTCTTCTTTCTCTTCTTCTCTTGTTCCTGCGTTGTTTGTTATACCTTTTTGTCTCGGTCTCAGTGTTGACAGTCTTTCGGCTACTAAAAAATCCAATTCTTCTTCCAAATTTAATATTGGGGCTGTACGTAAATCCGAATCCAAACTAGAATTGCTGGTGAGTGACTCTGTTTCTGTGCTGGTCGTGTCTTCATTGTCATCAGTAACATTGGTTGTACTGGCTGAGGCTGAGGCGGTGGTAATGTTTGAACAATTGCCTTTGTTGCCATTATTGGTGTTCTTGTCACTATATTGTTGACGTTTGGCTGTATTATACTTCTGTGAAAACGTGAAAATGTGGCCATTGTTATAGTCTGCCTAATCTCTGGCGAACTTTTGTACCTTTCTAGTTTTTATTTTATCCTCGTGTTTTTTCAGCCTTTCAGCCATACTCTCTTTTAATTTTTTAGTCACTTCCGTGTCATCAAATTTTTCGATTTCAGTGTTGATTTTATCAATCTCCTTTAGCACTTCCACTCGATCAATTGCAGCGTATTTTATTAAAATATGAACCAAGTTCATAGACGCTGCAAGATTGCTTTGCCCCCATTCCTTTAACATCAGAGGATTGGGTTTATCAAAGCTGGATGCACGTAAGATACGTAGACCACGGGGGACATGACCTGATTCAGCATATTTTGACAGAGAATAGTGTTCCCACCATTTGGTTATTTCCGATTTAGTAAGCTTTTTGAGCTGCTTCATTAGTGATTTGACATCCGCACTGACGCTTTTGACCGGCTGGTTCAGATTTTTATTCGTTCCGTTAACCACTGCCGGTATGTTGTTAAACAACTCCTCCGCCTCCATTTCTCTCGTGCGCACAGCCTCCGCCGACATGCTGATTATACCACACAAACTTTCACCAAAACACGTTGCTGCTACTGAAAGCAGCTGGGTTTTTGTACTGCACTGATCCGAATACCTCACTACCAGTCAAACCAAGTTCCATAATTAACATGCAGCAACCTCCGGTCCTAGGAATGGCGAAGCAGGAAGACAGACCACAGGATCAGGTAGGTGAAGAATTTTATTTTTGACTTTAAAGTGGCAGCATAGACGCGTTTCGGGCTCAGGAGCCCTTGATCACAAGCGGAGAACATCAACCAAACGCCATAGTAGGATATTTAAAGAGATACTATCATCACCTCCTCTGAATTCCGATCACATGACCAAAAGGCATGGTAAACAGACTATCCAAATTGGCTGATACAACATATTGCTGCAGATTAATTTCAAAACCAAAATTGGGCAGCATTAGTAAAAAGCATTTTAAAAGGCACAAATGCAAGTAGTAAATTATATATGTAGTTACTCATAAAGACACTATTGAGACAGTCTTTCACTCACTAACACACCCATACACACACTCATCCACCCATACAGTCCTGCACACATGCTGTCTTCAAAACACATGGAAACAGTTAGTCAGTCATTCATGCATCAGTGCGCTAAGTAATACTCCCCACCGAACCGTACAAACACTCATTTTGGTACTCAAAAAACCAACTAATAACCCATATACACACTCATATAGCTACTCACCAACTCAAGCAGCCACTTATAAAAAAAAGTGAGACACTGATACAGATATTTAAATATTTAAAGATTAATCGCTAGTTCACCTATTCAATAAGATATACCTAATAAGTCAGTCATACAATCAATTTTACAAAAAAAAACATCCACTTATTTACCCATTTATTCGTCCATCAACCTTTAGATATACATATAAAAAAAAAATATTTTTCAGAAAGACCCACATTCACTGGATGATGTCATCAGTGATGTCATCAGGGATGTCATTGGAGATGTAATCAGTGATGTCATGAGTGATGTCACTGACCATGTCATGAGTGATGTAATATGTGACGTCATCAGCAGTGCATTGCAGGTGCGCGAGTTGTAGTTAGCTGAACTAACTATAATGGGGGAATTTCAATGGTTTTGTATGAGAGAAATGTCTAGCTAACTATAACGGATGTGTAACCTATGGTTTTTTCAGTGAATTTCAAAGGTTTTTTAAATGCTAATTTCTAACTATAACGTATGTGAAACCTATGGTTTTTTCAGAGAATATATATATATATATATATATATATATATATATACACACAAATTTATATATATATATATATATATATATATATAAATGCCTTTGTAGATGAAGCACCACAGATCCACAGATACTCACAGTACAGCATATTTGTTTGAGCTAACAAAGGCTGCTAAGTTCTTCTCTAAAGAGGTGTTCCAGAGAGAGGTACCTAACGATGACCAGGAGCACCCCTTGATGAATGCCCAATATATTTACATTTGTGTCTAGGTCCGGAAATAGAAGGTTCCAAAGTTTGACTTACATTTTTTGTAATGATGCTCACTCCCACTGCCATCAAGGTAAGGGGCAGTAAACCATGGATACACCTATCAGATGTTCGGATGAACACTGCTTCAAGTCAAGTGCCACCAGCGATGTAAATGGGACATAAAGATACCCCCCACATCTTTGATTTTGGGACACATTTTTGAATTTACAAGAAGAATATTACGTATTTTTGTTCTGTTTTTCTTTTTATGTCTTTATATGTTACTATTGCATTTCTATAGTAATGCACGCGTGAGCTCCAAAGAATATGTCACACTCCAGCGAAGAGAAGCGTCTGTACATGCTAATGTGTCCAATAATATTCATGATAGCTTGTTAGATAACATGTGGTACCAATACATGTTAGAAATATGATTAGAAAGCACTACTGAATCATATTTTGTTTGCTCATTGATACCCCAAGCTAAGGGATCAGATAGATTAGATTCAACTAGCGAAATATCACTTTTACCTTTGTAGGATTAGAGCCCGAATGCCACAGACACATGTTAGAGTAGCATAATTTAGAGTTAGCACCACAAAGTATGACTCCCTAGTAGAAACACTACACATTCTTATAGATAGAGAGGAAATTAAGGATGAAATAGTACGGATGCAGAGAATAGGTTATAGCAAGACTACAGAATGGATAGAAAAAAGCTTCCAGATTTAGTCTTTTTTATAGTGACACACCTGCCCAATGACTGTAACAGTGAATGTAACAATTTCCTAGTGAATTCCTTATACCCAGATTGTTCTCCTAGTCTAGGACTTAGAATTACTGGACTTGTTTATGCCCATGACCAATGGTATTCCGAAATCGAGTTTCCTTTGTAGACCCATATTTTTATGGAATGGCACTGATATTAGTCAGGATACAATAGGGAAATATGCATTTCTATGGGATGATAATATTGTTCAATGTACTTGGATAGATGGTACAGTAAGCCCTTGAACAGTCATGAGACTAATATCTGTTTCTTCATGTTTCAGAGGGAATGGTACCATTAAAATATGGCTAAATTTCATTTGGAGCACCACAATTGATAATGCCGACATGCAGTAGGGCACCTCCAACCCCATGGGCAATTATTGGAAGTGTGGAGAACTGCTATATACCCAATTGCCGCCTAAATAGAATGGTCTCTGTTTTCTGTAACTTTCCTTGGCTATCCCAGGAGTCAATACTTCAATGTTGTATGGTTACCCCATGAGCCGTCCAACGACTCTGTTACATCATAAACAGAGGAGAAGAGCTGCAGAATATTATGGTACTATCACTTGGAAACATGTTGCTCAAGAGCAAAGGTTGTTCAATGATGCCCAGTTGTTCTTTGGAATTGTTCCACTGTTTGTTCAGGCAAAAGAACTGCTTGATGGTTACAAATAACCAGATGAAACCCCCTGAAAATGATTAACGCTGAGAATGATGATAATGCAGCATTATTATGTACTTGATTTTATGAGGGCCACTGAAGAAAGAGTTTCTGTCAAGACAGGAACTGATTGTTGTACTTACATCCCAGTAAATGATGCAGACAATGGGATATTGTCATCGGCTATACAAACTTTGCATAATCTACCAAAGAAAATGGTGGATAAAGGAGGTGCCCAAGATGAATGGTTTAGAGGGTGGGTAAATTGGCTACTGTCCTGGAAGTAAGAACTGTTTAAAGCTTTATATCCACTTATAGTAGTGTTGATTTTGTGATATGTAGTGTTTTCTAATTAGTTACAGATTGCTGTAAGAGGAGGAACATAAAAGTGGCAGAATGTTCACAGTTAGGCCACCAACACAAGTGGCATATGCTTAGGGTAATATACATCATTTGATAACCAAGTGAAGATCCAAGATTATAGAAATATCAACTAGAGGGAGAATGGTAATGAGAAAATAAAATGTGAAGCAATTCCCCTACACTAGACATTAGTAGACAGAAATGCAGAGTGGTATGTGGTTAAAATGAACAACATATTCCTTGATTTCATTAAGATGCGATGTAGGTTAAAGTTCACCAAAAAGCAGAAATGCAGTAGAGCAAGTTTGTGTTAAATGGAAAAATATGTTTTCCAAACCTTGAAGAGACTGCAATTACAACATACTAGCATATATTATTCTCCTAGTTAATGAAAAAGTAACTTGAAGAAAATAGGAGAAAGGTAACTTTAGTTAAGTGCACACAGAGCCAGATAATAAGTCTTGGGAACAGAGCTATAACCACGCATATACGTTTAAGAGGAGGTTAATATTGTACCAAAGATTTTTTTGACTTATGGTAGGAAAATGTAGGGGACATTTTACAAGTTTAAAAGGCACAGGTGATGTGATGTTTAGGTAAACGTTTCTGAGCTATTAGATGCTCTCTTTGACCTAATATAGGCTTTTGAGATAATTGTAATGTCAGCAGATGTTCATTTACATAAGAGGCTGCCTGGGAGCTGCAAACTGAGCCTAGCTGTGAGGCTAGCTTCTCTCCCTGCTTCAATAGTAAACCTGTTTTTGCATTTTCACAAGGCCAAGAGTAGTCTTGCCTTTCTTTATTTTAATCCATCACCGTTCTTTAGCCCACTCTGCCACCTCAGTTCAGACATGGCCATATGCAAATCAGTCTGACCCTGTGCCTCATGGGAACAGTCCAGCCCGAACTGCCAAGCCATGCCTTCCCTGGACCGGAAACAAGCTACCCAGGACCGGTTTCTGGCATTTCAGCCGTCTTCAGCCCGGCTTGCTTGAATCCAGTGGCAAAGTGAGCAAGGGACTCACGTCTGAGCATACCCTGCCAACTTATGGCGAACAAAGAAAAACCAAAGGAAATGATGGATGGAGCGTTGACAATACAAGCACTCACCACCAGTCAACAGATCTGGGTTTAATCCATCACTGTTCTTTAGCCCACTCCGCCACCCCAGTTCAGACATGGCCATATGCAAATCACTCTGACCCTGTGCCTCATGGGAACAGTCCAGCCCGAACTGCCAGGCCATGCCTTCCGTGGACCGGAAACAAGCTTCCGAGGACCGGTTTCTGGCATTTCAGACGTCTTTAGCCCGGCTTGCTTGAATCCAGTGGCAAAGTGAGCAAGGGACTCACGTCTGAGCATACTCTGCCAACTTATGGTGAACAAAGCGGTACAAAAGGGGGTGGTGAGGGACTGAGCATCTGAACCAATTAAACACTCACACCCAGTCAACAGATCTGGGTTTAATCCATCACCGTTCTTTAGCCCACTCTGCCACCCCAGTTCAGACCTGGCCATATGCACATCAGTCTGACCCTGTGCCTCATGGGAACAGTCCAGCCCGAACTGCCAAGCCATGCCTCCCCTTGAACCGGAAACAAGCTACAGAGGACCGGTTTCTGGCATTTCAGCCGTCTTCAGCCCAGCTTGCTTGAATCCAGTGGCAAAGTGAGCAAGGGACTCACGTCTGAGCATACCCTGCCAACTTATGGCGAGCAAAGAAAAACCAAAGGAAATGATGGACGGAGCGTTGACAATACAAGCACTCACCCCCAGTCAACTGATCTGGGTTTAATCCATCACCGTTCTTTAACCCACTCTGCCACCCCAGTTCAGACATGGCCGTATGCAAATCAGTCTGACCCTGTGCCTCATGGGAACAGTCCAGCCCGAACTGCCAAGCCATGCCTTCCCTTGAACCGGAAACAAGCTACAGAGGACCAGTTTCTGGCATTTCAGCCGTCTTCAGCCCGGCTTGCTGAAATCCAGTGGCAAGTGAGCAAGGGACTCACGGCTGAGCATACCCTGCCAACTTAGGGCGAACAAAGAAAAACCAAAGGAAATGATGGACGGAGCGTTGACAATACATGCACTCACCCCCAGTCAACTGATCTGGGTTTTAATCCATCACGCTCCGTCCATCACCCCCTTTGGTTTTTCTTTGTTCGCCCTAAGTTGGCAGGGTATGCTCAGACGTGAGTCCCTTGCTCACCTTGCCACTGGATTCAAGCAAGCCCGGCTGAAGACGGCTGGAATGCCAGAAACCGCTCCTTGGAAGCTTGATTCCGGTCCAGGGAAGACATGGCTTGGCAGTTCGGCTGGACTGTTCCCATGAGGCACAGGGTCAGACTGATTTGCACATGGCCATGTCTGAACTGGGGTGGCGGAGTGACCTAAAGAACGGTACTGGATTACACCCAGATCAGTTGACTGGGGGTGAGTGTTTGTATTGTCAACCCTCCGTCCATCACCCCCTTTGGTTTTTCTTTGTTCGCCCTAAGTTGGCAGGGTATGCTCAGACGTGAGTCCCTTACTCACTTTGCCACTGGATTCAAGCAAGCCCGGCTGAAGATGGTTGGAATGCCAGAAACCGGTCCTGGGAAGCTTGATTCCGGTTCAGGGAAGACATGGCTTGGCAGTTCGGGCTGGACTGTTCCCATGAGGCACAGGGTCAGACTGATTTGCATATGGCCATGTCTGAACTAGGGTGGCGGAGTGAGCTAAAGAACGGTGATGGATTAAACCCAGATCAGTTGACTGGGGGTGAGTTTTTGTATTGTCAAAGCTCCGTCCATCACCCTTTTTGGTTTTTCTTTGTTCGCCCTAAGTTGGCAGGGTAGGCTCAGACGTGAGTCTCTTGCTCACTTTGCCACTGGATTCAGGCAAGCCCGGCTGAAGACGGCTAGAATGCCAGAAACCGGTCCTGGGAATCTTGATTCTGGTCCAGGGAAGACATTGCTTAGCAGTTCGGGCTGGACTGTTCCCATGAGGCACAGGGTCAGATTGATTTGCATATGGCCATGTCTGAACTGGGGTGGCGGAGTGAGCTAAAGAACGATGACGGATTAAACCCAGATTAGTTGACTGGGGGTGAGTGTTTGTATTGTCAACGCTCCGTCCATCACCCCCTTTGGTTTTTCTTTGTTCGCCCTAATTTGGCAGGGTATGCTCAGACAAGAGTCCCTTGCTCACTTTGCCACTGGATTCAAGCAAGCCCGGCTGAAGATGGCTGGAAAGCCAAAAACCGGTCCTGGGAAGCTTGATTCCGGTCCAGGGAAGACATGGCTTGGCAGTTCGGGCTGGACTGTTCCCATGAGGCACAGGGTCAGATTGATTTGGATATGGCCATGTCTGAACTGGGGTGGCGGAGTGAGCTAAAGAACAGTGATGGATTAAACCCAGATCAGTTGACTGGGGGTGAGTGTTTGTATTGTCAACGCTCCGTCCATCACCCCCTTTGGTTTTTTCTTTGTTCGACATTATTTGCAAGCCAATAAAATGTTTTACTCTTCCTTCTAATATTCCTGGCTACATTATAGAATGTGAATTGGTATATTACACAAGTATAGGTTTTCTCCTGTAGCAGACGGTAATGGCAACTTGGCAAGAACTTCCTGTATAGGCACTGGAAGTAGGGTGCTGGGAGTGCTGTAGCAGTTCAAGAATAACAATGCTACAGTTCAGAAGGTGAATGAGCAATAAAGATGCCTTTAAATGTTGTTTTATCATGGCACATATGCTGTGTTGTCAAAGACTGGGGTCAAATGCCAGGATTTGTCGTTGGGAGGTAGGTGTTTACTTCTCTTCTCTTTCTCTGACTGCAAAGTTAGTGGACTGTGTAAAGTAAACTATCTGGCAATACTGTTGAGGAATATTAAATAATTTAAAAGTGCAACATTTTATCCAAGGATATACAAACAAGCATTGTATAGATCAAAATAACATTAACCAGCAGTGAGATAATTCTTATTAAAAATCTAATTAAACTGGGCATCATGAAATAGTTAGCCCAAGCGAAGCATAGATGTAAAATTTCGATTGTACGAAGTAAGGTGCATTGTGTGGAACCATTTAATCACAATTCAGAAAAGTCTCATTCAGACTTGCCTAACTAACAGGGCATCATGAAATAAACTCAATTGCAAGAAGTAAACTTCATTGTGTGGGAACCAATTCATCACAATTCACAGAGGTCTCATTCAGTCTGGCCTCACTAACAGGGCATCATGCAATAGTCTCAATTAAACGGCATTATACTGGACCAAGTTATCATAATTCAGAAAGGTCTCATTCAACCTGGCCTCACTAACAGCCAATTATTCAATTTCCAGCGTCCTAATCAAGGCCTTCTCCGAATTTGATCTACATTAACTTATTAATTCATTAAAATCCCTGTGACCTTGAGTGGGACAATGACACATGTTTAGGACAAGTAAGAAGAAGTCCTGGCATAAGATGATATTTTTTTCCACATATGTTGGGCAATGGAAATGGCTATTTCCTAGTATCGCAGGCATATATCAGATTTATGCCCATTTCTCTCGACTGTATCCCATATTTTTTGATAACAGGCTGAAGGATCTTCTCCGTTTCCTTTACACAATCTACCAGTAGGTGGAACACTGAGTATTTTCATTCCCTATTACATGCACACTGACCTTTGTTCTTGACTATTTTTGATTTACGTCTTGGCATCCGCCAACCTGGGTCAATTCTTACCCTCAACCGCAGAATTTGATTTTGTAGAAACCTATCTGGGAATTTCTATAAATGTGGAAAAAGGTCCATGCCTTCCTGAGAAACAGATGTCTTGTTCCTCTAATACTGAAGGTCCTCACTACAGCTGGCTTCTTCAGCACATCGCCTGTGAGTACTCTTTATGTGACTAATCTGTTTACTGCTCCCCTTCAAGGTGCATGTCAGAAACTCCTAAATGGTCTAACATTGCTGTCATTGAATTCCTCTTACCAGGGAACATTGACATTACATCAGGTAGAACTAGCACTGACAATTTATCACCAGGGACTCCATTTTTAGTCAAAAAATAAAAATGCATGTTAGAGCACTCCAGGCTAAGGTTCTTAACTCCCTCCTTAGAACTTGAACCATTGCGTGTTTTGGTAAATAAAGGCGTGATTTCATTTCTACATTCTAACCCTTCCCATATGATCTGCCTATAAATTACCTGCACCTCTACTCCATATAGGGCCTGGGAAATTAACTTACCCTGTATGACTTTACTTAGTGGCTCAAATGTATAGCTGGCTTATCTGCAATCAATCCTTTACAAGCCAATCATTTGAGATGTTAGTACAAGAAGCCTCTGGGTAGCCAGATTTTCTCCCATCTTAAAACATCTGAGAAAATCATACCCAAGTACTTGTACTCTTGGGCCTGTTCCAACCTGGTATTGCCTAAAAAACTTTATTTTCATGTCATTAATGTCTTATGCATTTACATTTTTGTTGGAGTCCAATAGGCGTGAGGTCCATCACTACCAGATCATCCGCATGCACAAGGTAACTGATATGCCTACTCTCGATCCTAGGGGAAATCTGTAAGTGCCACTTAATGTCTGGGGGAGGTTCACTATAAACAGACTAAACAACAGGGGAGCTCAAATGTACCCCTGACATAAGCCATTCTCTACAGGGATTTTCCTCAACAGGCTACCAAAGTCGCCCAGATCTACCTGTACACAATTACCGCTATGTAGTTTCACCAAGAGATTTAACAGGGTCTCCGATATATATTTGCAATTCCTTAACTTGAATGTACAAAATAGATTTTTTTAGAAGTGCTTGCAATTTGCACTCTGACTTATTACTAATCCATAGGCATTTTGAGAGCCAACCTACTAATAGGTTGGTTCTCAAAATACCAATTCAGAGTGGGTCATATTTCGACCTGCATCATTAATATGCATAAGGTAGGTCATACATTGTGACCCACTACGATTGGCTACATTCACAATCATGGTGGCCTGCTGAGGTCAGCAGACCACCATATCTGTGACTACTTTCAAGTAAAGCAACTATTTATAAAAAAATGCAGCCCATTTGCCTTAAAGGTAAAAAGAATGCAAAAGAAAAGATTTTAAGCCCTAATGTTTGAAACTGTTTTACATTACTGAATGTAAAATAGTTTTAAACATTAGGGCTTTAAATATTACTAGCATACTTCAGAAGAAATACCTCATATACAAAGAATTGATTCTGAAAATGTGTTTGGAAACTGAGCACCGACTTTTACCGAATTGTTTATGATTTTGCAAATCGAAAATTGTACTAATAGGTCTGTTGATACAATCCAGAATTGTAGTGTGTCGCAATATGATCTTATCAATATTTATGAGGTAGATCGCAAATTGTGACTCACTACAATTGGCCAGGATCATACAGATGGTGCCCTGGTATTTGTAACTATATGGAGTTTTAAATATTGAGTTACAGAAATATCCAAATAAAATATTATGATACAAAATATTGTGATGTAGAAATATATTTGTCCAGAATATTGATTTGTCAGGTAAGTAATATTATTGTCAAGAATATTGTTTTTTGTTAATATCATTTTCAATAATATAGATGCAAAAAATATCATTTTTTAAATTATCTTTATGTGTATTAGTTCACATCTTAAGTGTATGTGTTATTGTAGTTTGCATAATCATTATTAATATTTTAAATAAAGTTTGTAATTTTAGGTGATTTATCATTTGTAATGTAATTGCTAGTGTTGTAGCGGGTTGCTAGGTTTGTAGGAGTATAGGGTGGGAAGTTAATTTAGTATAATGAATTATCAAATAATTATTACTTTATAATTAGTTATGTAATAGAAGATTAAATATGTAAATTTTGTAATACTTATATTTTTTAAGTTACATATTAGGTGCAGGCTGCTAGGTTTGTTGGGTTATAGGGTGAGAAGTTAGGTATTAATTAATTAACAAATAATGTATTATTTATTCAATTGATTATTAAATATATTAATTGCGTTATACTTAATAATTTCAAATGTGAGCTGCTAGGTTTGTGGGGTATAGTGTGGGAAGTTAAGTTATAAATAATTTAAAAAAATTAATGGATAATTATTTATTAGATTGTTTAATAATCATATACATTGTTTTACTGTTTTTTATTTTTGTGTATATATTATTTTAGGGTTAATTAATAATGTTCATATTAAGAGTTTTATATTTGCTGTAAATTGATAGGGTTATTCAAATATGTTTGTGTTTGAAATGAAGTATTTTCCCTACTGCTGTACAGTCTGAAGTAGGAATAGTAACCCCCTCCAAAGTTCAATGTTTTCCGTACTGTTGCACAGACTGGAGTGGGAATAGTAAATATTACACTTTCCTTATTATTTCACAGATTGAGTTGGAATACTAAATGTAATCCCTCCAAAGTCCAATATTATTCCTATTGTTGCACACACTGGACTAGGAATAGTACATTTTGCCCCTCCAATGTCCAAGGTTATCCCTACTGTTGAACAGACTGGAGAGGAACAGCAAATTTGACCCCTCCAAAGTCCAATGCTTTCCCTACTGTAGAACAGACTGGAGTGAAATAGTAAGTTTTACCCCTCCGAACTCCAACACTTTCCCTACTATGGAGATATATACCCTATGCACACACTCAATATTATTCTAGACGTCGGTCAATGTATACATTCCTAATGGTTGGACAGTCATGCAGAGAAACAGAAGTAGTAAACAATATTAACAAATGAATATAATAACAAGATAGAATCCTAGTGTCCTCGTTTAATTTTCAAGGCTTAACAACAACCAGCCGACACATGTTTCATCGCATCACGCGAATCTTCAGGGCTCTAGGTGGCTGTGTTTGAGCCAATCGGTTGCTCTTCCGGTGATACTTCTGACCCGGAAGGGCCCAAGACCGTCTGTTGCGCCAATTTCAAGTGAAAAGATATAGACTCAAAGCGAAATGTGCTTGTATAATCACCCGGGAGATGTTGTATAAGTGGAATTGAGCACGTATCTTCCGTATCCAGTAGATGCGTTGTATGTTGTCAGAGCGATAGAGGTAGCTCTATGCTCTCGTGATAAGTAAATTGTATTTTGAAGTGTCTGAGAAACGCGCTGCTCCCGGGTCGCCGTGTTCCCTACTATGGCACGGACTGGAATGGGAATGGTTAATTTTACCCCACCAAAGACCAACGCTTTCCCTACTGTGGCAGACTGCAGTGGGAAGTGTAACTCTTACCCCTCCGAAGGCCAACGCTTTACCTACTATTTCACAGACTGCAGTTGGAATAGTACATTTAACCCCTACAACGTTCAACTCTTTCCCTACTGTTGCACAGACTGGTTTGGGAATAGTAAATCTTACCCCTCCTAAGTCCAATGCTTTCCTTACTGTTGCACAGACTGGAGTAGGAATTGTAAATGTAACCTCTCCGAAGTTTAACACTTTCCCTATCGTTGCACAGACTGGAGTGAGAATAGTACATTTAAATCAAATCAAATCAAATCAGGGACATTTGTATAGCGCACACATTACTCATAAAGTCTCATGGCGCTTGCAGACTGCTCTGATAGAAATGCTAGCTTAGTTATCGAATAACCATGACTTCAGCTTCTTGCGAAAGCAACCATGATCAGGTATGGGGCGTAAGTATGATGGCATTTTGTTCCAGAATGCCGGTGCAAGAAAGGAGAAAGACTTGGCTTCCTTTCTGGCAGTGTGGATTCTAAGGGGAGTAAGCAACGATTCATTACTAGATCTGAGCACTCTACGTGGCTGATTCCAACATAGATTTTTTTTACCTGTATCTCGGGCCATTTCCGTACATACGCTTATGTGTCAGACAGAGGGTTTTAAAGAGAATTCGATTATTCACTGGGAGCCAGTGAAGCGCTCTCAAACAGGGGGCAGAGGAAGATCTGTGTGGAAGATCTAGGACTAACATAGCAGCAGTGTTTTGCAATATTTGGAGTCTGTTTGGAAGGTTTTCATTTATTGAGAAGAGAAGGGCATTGCCATAGTCCATTCGATTTATAATTAATCCCTGGACCAATGGTTTCCTAGCCTTGGTAGGAATCCATTTGAAAACCTTCCGCAAACTGCCCATTACACCGAAACATGTGCAGATGACATGATTTATTTGGCTTTTCATGGACAATTGATTGTCCATATAAAAACCCAGGTTACGGACCACTTCCTTGGGGGTTACCCCTACAAAGTCCAACTCTTTCCCTACTGTTGCACAGATAGGTTTGGGAATAGTAAATCCTACCCCCCTGAAGTCCAATGCTTCCCCCACTTTTAAACAGACTGGAGTAGGAATAGTAAATTTAACCTCTCCAAAGTCGAACACTTTCCCTATGGTTGCACAGACTGGAGTTGGAGTAGTAAATGTTTCCACTCCAAAGTCCAACACATTCTCTACGGTTGCACAGACTGTAGTGGGAATAGTAAACTGTACTCTTCCAAAGTCCAACGCTTTCCTTCCTGTTGCACAGACTGGAGTGGCAAAAGTAAATCTTATCACCACACTTTAGAAGAGGGACTGTCTACTTAAATCACTTTAGACAAGAGTAGGGGAAAACACACACAGGGGTGTTAAAACCACCCACACACACAGGGAACTGTATCATGCTTCATCATAGGGCTGCTAACACACCTCCGCGCAGACCAATACAGGAGTTGGAGCAATAGGGAAGGGGACGACAATACAACAAATAAGTGTCAGTGATATGAGATCACAAGTGAACATATGTGTAGAGACAGTGATTAAAACTGGCCACAATGAGTCCCTATTACAATTTTAATAATGGGTACCCTGTCCAGAGTAAAATGTTCACAGTGGATAGTGGTATGGGGAACATATAATGAGTTTCCAAACCCTCTACTCTGCAAAACCGTCGACATGTTTCAGCCGGCAAAATGTAATACCCCGGCTTTCATCAGGACTCACTAGGAAATGATCCCTTGGATACCAACCCTACCTCCATATTGATGGTTTTGCAGAGTGTATTATTTGTGTTGAGCAAGTGCCCACCTGAAAGGCCACAGTTTGCTAGATGTCAAACCATTTAAATACAATAAACTTGTGCATAATCCCTGGTAATGTGACACAAAGCAGTCAGGTTTAAATCAAAGGCAATAAGTGAAGTTTTTAAGCAGTGAAAAAACAACATTAAGCAATAAAATGTTACAACTGCATTTAAAACAAAGAGAAAACAGTTATTGATTAAAATAAAACTAAAATTACAAAAATACAATAAGGAAAATCAGAGATATGAATGTTAAAGAAGTAAAGATTGCAAAGAAAAATAAAGTGCCTAATATAAGTTCATTTCAGGTCAACCACAATGGTGCCTGGGTCAGATACACAAAGTAGATTGGCACCAGGGAAAGTCTGGAATTCAAAACTTAGAAATAACAGTTTGTATGTCCTACTTCAGAAAGGGTCTTTGTCATTTACTTGGATAAAAATAGTTAACTTTCTTCTAAGTCCCAACACAGAATGGGACTGTCATTTTTTTAAAGAAAATCCGCTCCGCAGGGTGGATGCACTGGCACACTTTGAGATATCCCACTAAAAATGCTTTATTTTCCACATCGAAATGAGACTTTTGGATGTGCATAGATCTACATGAGGGACGAAGCTGAAGTTGAATTAATTGCTGTGAAATTACCGCTCGGATACTTTTTCCAGTGCGTCCAGCTGAAGCCTGTGTGCTGTAGAGGTAACGATTTTGAAAGTGCCAAATCTTCTTCTGGAGCTCATTTCTAAGAAAGAAGATCTCAGGTAAAGGACTCAGAAATTCTCAATGTGTCAGACAGAGGTCATTAGCAAAGCCTGGTCACGGTTCAGTTATCAGTGATCAACTTGAATTCTTCAAAGGAATGTCATCTTCAGCTTTTTTATATTCCTAGAGACACATATGGGATCAGCCTTATTATCCTTGAAGATCATTCTGTCATTAGATTTCAAGTGGAAATGGGATACAGCCTCCTTGGGTCCTTCTCTCACTTCACATGTTCCTAATGCAAGAGGTTTAGTCCACCTGATATCCTTTCACAGGTTCTGCAGCATTATTAGGAAGGCTGGGTGAGGGTGAAGCTTTGTAGTTTTCACTAGCGTATGAACACCCTAAGACATTCCTAGTCTCTCTCTGACCAATGAAGTATATGTTCCCAAGACCTGGCCTACCTACTTTTTCAGTAGTTCCTGTTTACCTTGCTGCACACAGGCATAACATTCAAAGTATCAGGGCAAATCAAAGATGTCCCAAGACTCCAGCCACACTAAACCTAGGCTCTGACAGCTAGGGTGTATAGGACAGCATGGAAACTATTACTGTTCTCCCACATCTAACACTAAAATCCAATTTGAACTAGGTCCCAGACCCACAACATAAAACAAAACAGAAGACTAGTAAGACAAATCAGGGTCATTCAGTAACCAGCCAAGGGACACACAAGAACTGTGTTCTTGGCCTGTTAAAACCGTTTAAAAGATGCACAGGTTTTACATACACACCTGTAAGTCAGGATTTTACACTGCTGTGTCAGCAACAGAGGCAGCTTCCCTCACCCTGATTATTCTACTGACCTCATATTAGCCCTACTTGCCCATTCAGGTCGACCTGTTAATCAAAGTGGTCTATTGTGTGGAGGCAAGTAAATATAATTTTCTCAAAGTTATAATTCCTAATTTGTTAGAAGTAAATAATACTTTTTGATCTATTTGGATTTCTAACAACAGTTTGGAAAAGTTCTTAACATTTTTCGACAGTATGCCCTTGAGAATTCCAATAGAAGCCTATGTTCACACCAGAACATGGGCTTCTATGGGAATTCACAAGGGCGCATTATAAAGCCCATTATCGCTGCTTTAGCAGCAGTTTCCTGCCGCTAAAGCAGCAATAACTTTAATGCAGTTTCTTGATAATATGGCCCGTAGTGAGGGTAGGTACATGCTGACAATAATTAAGAAGTGTACTTCTTTGAGGCACTAGGAACTCTACCTTATGGGCAATCACGTAATTTCAAAGAGTGACTTTTTTAGGAATTAGAAGTGGGTTTTAATCCTGTGACAGGGCTTATTTTTACAAGTATACCGGAGTAGGCCTGTATCCTATTTTCAGGGTCACAAGGTGGATGATGGCACAATCAAGTGCTTCAGTCCACATAAACTTTAATTTGACATGCCTTAGGTGTAGCTGTTACACCACATACAATGACCTTAAGGTAAAATAAATATAGCAAATGTGATTTTCTTTTAAGGGTCAGGGCACATACACTTGGCACTGGAAAACAACTAGCAGACAAGTCTAAAGGAAATGAAAAACTGGAGTTGACTACCCAAAAAAGGGATGGCTGCGCAACAACTTGAATGTTATGGGTCGATTTGGTCAAAGATTTTAACTTCAGACTCAATCTTAAACTGCTAGGAAAGCTTAATCAGGTCAGTTCTGCATCTCCGGCCACTGGAGGGCAGGCTTCTAGTAACCAAGTCTCATCCACCAGGTTTCCTTGGGAGCCTATTTCTTCTTATTCAGCTGTGCCTCATAGAATCAAGCGTCCTTCTGCTTTTTGTGTCTCGGTAGCAGGTAAATAGTAAGACAGCCACTTGGACTGGAGAACTATTCCAGTCCATGAGAGCTAGCAGAATTCAGGAGCCCTTGTGTGAGTCCTCTTCTTACAGCATGAGTCAGAAGTCAGAATTCTTCTTTCAGTAGGGACTTCTTCATGTGTAGCCTTACTGTGTCCTGGAATTTTCTGAGGAGGTGGTTGTGGAAGTGCTAGATTAATCATGTGCACAAGCCAGTGATTGAAGAAAGTCTGTCTCCCAATCCTCATTATTTTCTCACATTCATGCATCCTGCATTTGCAGCACTTCGCATTACTAAAAATTACTAGGAGGCCCTGTTTCCTGATGGATAACCAAGGTACCCTCAGACAGGCCTGTCGTCTAGGTTACTACCTTAATTACACGAGTTCTCCTTCCACCTAAAAAGGGCAACACTGGGTTTCCCTTCTATTGTGACTGCAGCCCGGCTGTCTGGTTGGGTCCTTGGAATGACTTTGGGATGTCCAAATTAAAAGTGGTAGTGTTGAGGCTGACCTTTGTTCTGTCTCCTGTTCCTGTCCACTCCCACATAGCTACACCATGCTACGTGGTCCGTAGTTAAAATCCATTTGCCCTTACTTAGATTAGAGCTGGCTATTGTTGTCTAAACTAGGGATGGTAACTCTTCAAGCCAAAGATGTGAATTTCAATTTTGAAGGTGTGATTAGTAGCAAAACTGGCTCTGCCTAAAGTATTTTTTTCAAACTTTTCTGCTTAAGTTATCAAAGATCAGATTTTACCATTAGTTCATATTTCAAAAACCAAGCAGAAAATAGCTTTGAAACATTTTTGAACACTTTTATTAAGCAGAGAGACGGAGTTAATATTTTAACCCCATCTAAACCTATTTAGGAAAAAGTCATACTTGTTGCCATAGTGTTTGGCTTGTATTTCACTGTGAGAGAACACGGGGGCATATTATCAAGGACAGGCGATACATTATCGCCGCTGTTATCGGCAGGAAACTGCCGATAAAGGGGCGATAATGGCCTTGATAATATGCTCTATGAATTCCAATCGAAGCCCATGTTAGATGTGAACACATCTAACATGGGCTTCGATTGGAATTCCACAGAGCATATTATCAAGCCCATTATCGCCGCTTTATCGGCCGTTTTCGGCCGATAAAGCGGCGATAATTTTAGCGCACAGGCTTGATAATATGCCCCCAAGTTCCTTCTTGCTAAGTAGAGCCAGTCTCTAATCTCTCTAAGTACAATATTGAAAAACGTCAAAGTGATTTTTACCTTCAAAAAAGCATTTAATCCTAGTGATTCCATCAAACCTGCTAGATATCTTATAGAACAGGCATATCAGAAAGTTGGGTCAACAAAGTGAAGTGGGCCTTTCAAAGTTTTAAAAAAAGCATTGACAAACCAATTGATCTCTCATGAGCCGCCAGCCTATTTTTGGCTTAGTCAATGCTGGTTTTGTATTGTCAGGTTTTTTCTAAAGCCATGATTTAAAGTAAAGAACACATTGGCGAAATGGAGAAATATGGCTTTGGTCTAAAATCACACATTACCATAGTAGTTCCAGGCACTGAAGGGAGCTACTTCATGCGCGGATGTGCTCCTTGTGAAACACTACAATGTCGCTACTCACTTTGTAGCAAGGCACTGGCTGAAGGGAGCTCACACATTTCCCCATGCAAAATGCTGTAGTGAGAAGAAAATGTATATGAATGACAAAACAATAGACACAGGGGCGTAGCTAGAGCTTGTGGCGCCCGGGGCTACCCCTCAGATTGCCGCCCCCTCCTTTGCTGGGGAAAAAGGACGGTGAGCACTTGAAAGATGTCCGAGTCTCAGAGAGACACGTAGTATTGCTGCTAACAGTTACCTTGATCATGCAAGTTTCATGCACATACATGACACGGTCATTGGCAAAGCCAATAGCTCTGGCGAAATACGTGACCTATTGGCTACGCCAATGGTTGTTTTGTTTTTATAGGCACTGTGAGATCAAATGATTTGCCCAGAATCACAGGATGTTAATTGCAACCACTGGCACGCTGCTAATATATAAAAGTGGTGGGGTTTCTATAGAATTCCAGGAGTGAAAATACCAGGAGAATGCAGCTCAGCAATTCAACTGCATCATGGAAAAACAGCAGCAGTGTCATTTACTAAAGGGAATGTTTTCTATCATCTACTATTTCCATCCATTTCCAATCAGTATGGCAATGGGTATCAGGGTTTACAGAACGAAGAGTGGGTCCAAGTGAGACTAGATTATCTGGAAGTGGAAAATATTCCCTAAATACTATTATCTGTACATAGCTGCCAAGGTTTCAGATTGCCATGTGTGACATTTTCATAATTTGAGTGTAATTATGAGTGACATTTTTTCAACGACTATGAGTGACACTTTCTGGCGAACAAAATCATGCAATGAAAACGAGGGAAACTTATAAATATGAGAAATTATAGCAATTTGAGCAACAAGAAACTCCAAGAAGTTCTTGACACTGCTGCAGAGGACCAGAAATGGAAGGGCACTAACTCTAGTGCTCCCTCCTGTAACATGACAAAGGTAACAACACTACTAAAGTCAGTGGCAGGCTGGCTGCCTGACAAAAACTTTGCAGAGATGCATAACCTTGAGAAAGTTTGGAACTTCAGTAGGCAGACCTAATTAAAATGATGTATTGGCTTGTTAGCTACACAACGTATCTATCTAAGTGACCAGGGTAGCCCAGGTTGAAATTCAGGCGGGGATTCCCACTGTGGATTTAGTAATTTCATTTATTTTGTTTTGTATTCATGACAGAGTATTGCTGGACAACTTAAAGAATATTTGGTGTGTCTTCTGTCTGTGTTTCAAGTTTTCATTGATTATAGAATTTGGTTGATAATGCTTTAAAAGAGTGTCTGTAAACTCTGGTGGCCCTGCATGCTAAATGCTTGATTCACATGCTATTGGATCCCATCAGCACCGTGGGATTAAGTCGATGCCGGTCTACCTCACTTCCTGGCTGTCCTGACAGCCCTGTTACATCAAGGGAAGCACGCACTGCTCGGCAACGCCTTGGAGGCCTCATGGCGACAGGGGCCGCAAGTGAGCCTGAGGCAGAGGGCTAGATTTATTTATTTATTTATACGGTTTTTATATAGCGCGGACTTTACCCGAAGCATCAGAGCGCTTCACAATAGGACCAGAAATGATACAGGAGGAGAAAATTACAAGTAAACAAATTACAAATGCTGACTTTAAGTTATGAGTTAAAAGTGACAATTGTGAGCAAACAAAATACATGAGGCATCAAACAGTGCATTACAGGAGGAAAAAGTGACAAGTATGCAGGTTACAAAAGAGTACAAAGTGCAATTAGAGGTATTATACTGCAATATATGCTAGAGACACTCAAGCACTAGAAGTGTGTCCCACATTGCAGTGGCGCAGACGGTGCATTTGTAGCTGTACTAGAAACCTCGGCTGCTATTCTCATTGTGCCTGCCTGCAGCGAACACCGCACTCACCACACTATGGAGCTATCGAGTTACGCTTTGAGTCATCGGCTTCTGCCACCAACCCTGCTGGACAGCCAGCTAGTGCAACCCACCCCACCCCCGCTCATACCACGTAGGACTCACTCACCTGGGGGGCGAATGGCATTGCTGCCTGCGAATGCTTCTTGCAGCATCTGCCCCGATACAACGTGGCGGGTGCAGATCGGCCCATAGCTGAGGTCTGACAGCAGCCTACTTTCCATCGGCTCCCTGAAGCACAGCGAAGGCAACACTGTGCCCACCTCCTGCCATCATTACCCACCGGAGAACTGACCTCCCCCCCTCCCCCTCCCCCCCCCACACTACCACTACTTTTATCTCCTGATGCTATATCTGCTCGGCTAGGAAAATGAGCAAAAGTAAAACTGCAGGAATGCCGGAATCCTGTGCAGTGAGTACAGATAGGCTCCAAATAAATTCAGGTTTAATTTATACTAAAATGAAACTCACAACTTACATGACAGGTATGTCTCTGTGCGCAGGGGGGGGGGCAGTCCGGCGGCCGCGGCAGACGGAACACCAGCAGAAGATGATCATTCATGCCTCGCCCTCAAGCACACTAACATGATGCCGCGCTGCCATGATGCTGACCAGTCACTGGTCGGACGGACGACACAGGTGGCACATCTAGTCCGACCCCGGCCCGCCACTTCTTCTCCAGCCTCACTTTCAGTTCCAGAACGGACGTGAGGTCACATCCGACCCCGGTGGCACCACAGAGCTGCCCATCTGTACACGCAAAGAGTCACTGCAGATTTGTTACACTGTAGCAGAGTACCAAGGCACTGAGATCTTTTCTTTAACTCTTAATAGTCTGAGCCTGGCAAGAAAACTTTGTGCTGCTTGGGGCCCGGATCGGGCGGGTGCACGGTACACAGCCAAATGACAAGGCACCAGTCTGTGCTAGAGCCCGCCACGGCCGCAACGGGCCTCGGCCTCCAGTCAGTCAGTGCCAGCCGCCTCCAAAAAGGTGCCGCCTGGGGCGGACCGCCCCCCCCCCGCCCCCTCCTAGCTACGCCGGTGAATAGACAAAAGGATGACGAGGTAATGCTGAAAGCCCCTAGAACTATTTTATATATATTTTAAGTTGAATTAGACAGTATTGACTAATGTCAAAGCTAAAAATATCTAGCATGGATAATGTGATCACACAGCACAGAATCTGATGCCTTCTAGTGGTAGCATTAGGCATATTTGCTGCCTTGCCATCAGTAAATAGGGCATCTATGCTATAATAGTATGGAATAAAATGGCGCAGCAGGAGCAGGGTGCCCAGAAACTGTGGAAAAAAAGACCCCTATGTCGCCGCCTTTTGCCCTCTTCCTTCTGGCAAGGCTGCTACTAACCAATAAATCAACATTTCTGCATTTGTTCTGGCCTTACAGGCTTTTTAAGTTGAGCCTGGGCAGCGCATGTTCTGCTCTGCGAGGCATGCGTATTCGAATATGGACTATGGACTTGAAGCCCTAACCTTCTCTGCCCATAATTTTTCATTGGCTTGTGTCATTGTTCTTCTTACATGCTGGCTTCTGATTTGTTAATAGGCTTCTTAGTCCCTCTTTAGTACCGCCTTGTCTTCATTTATAATCTATCATGAGGACTGGCCCTTTAACTTCTGTTGTTACATGGTAGGTCAAATTTAGTCTGTAAGATCAATTTTCTTTAATAAGTTTCTCCTGCTGCAGGCATGACATGCTTTTCTGAAACAACAGCTGCTCTCTCTCTCCTTGGCTACAGCTCCACCCCTTCAATGCTCACTGCTTGCCTCCCCAACCACTTCTCTCTGGTCTTTGTAAAAAAACAAATTAATTTCTCTTCCCAAACCCTACTTGACCGCGTACTCTTTTTTTGAAAATTTACATTAGTAGACAGATTAAGTAATTTGATGTTGCGCCGATTCCGAGGCTTGAATACTGGTCCCTAGCTCTTAACTCAGTAAATCGGTAACTCTGACCTCTGAGCCACATCCTCTCCCTCTAGGGGCAGCACAATATTTGCTTGTTAACCCCTTCGCTGCGGCGGCAATTCCGCCGCAGCGCTAAGGGGGTAGGGGTGCCGCGCGGCGCTCCCATGCTTGTGACGGAACCGCTCCGTCACAAGCCTCGGGTGCGCTGTGCTGATAACGGAGCGGTTCCGTCACGGCCCTGCCCGCTAAAGAGAATGTCCAGTGCAGGTGCGGAATCCGCGCTGCTCAGGCGCGCCGAGCAGGTCGTGACGGAACCGCTCCGTCATTAGCACAGCGCGTCCGTGGCTGGTGACGGAGCATTTCCGTCATCAGCAGGGGAGGGGTTAAAGCATTATACCTGTGTTGGGAATAAAGAGGCGCGAGGACTAAGTCCAGATGAAAAGGACATTATTACTGCACATTACTTTTGTACTTATCCAGGATTTCAATATAGCGCTATGCGTTGCCTTTCCACTGCTTCGGAGCACTGTGACATAGTGTACTGCTGGGTGGGCACTACTGCGAAAAAAAACATGAGCCCACGGGGTTACAGCCAGTCAGAAGGGGACAGACTCGTTGGTTGTTGTTTTTAAGCACCCAAGCCACGTCTAAAGAAAGGTCTGTATCCGCTAATAAAGTGAAACCGCGGTATGGGTGCTTGCTTTTACCAAAAAAAGCATCAACTCGACTTGACAAACAAATGCTTTTTTTGGTAAGCGCTCCCCTTAGCATTTGTTTGCCAACTTGACAAACAAATACTTTCTTTGGTAAAAGCTCCCCATACTGCACTTTCACTTTAATAGCGGCCGCAGACCTGTCTTTAGACATGCCTCGTCTAAAGAAAGGAGCGTGGCCTCTATTAATGTGAAAGCACAGCATGGGGCGCTCATAAACAAAAAATATTGGCAATGCAATAGGTCTCGCATTTGCGAGAATTTAAGCTATTGTTATTTACAATGCCATATAACTCAAACTCTTGTAAATGCGAAACCTATTGCATTGCAAATGCTTGTTTGGAGATTTTATGAGTTAGGAACCTAAATCTTTTAGGATAAATATTCCCAGAAAATAATACAATGTGCATTTAATAAACGTAAAAAGACAGAACGATATCACTGACGTCCCCTCACGCTGCGAAGAATCCTGGCCTAGCGGTATGTGTTTTGTTGTATCTTAGGTCTTCCTGCTGCTCAGTTAGAATGCATGTAATGTGAAATGTTTCATGAATTGAATGTTAGAGGTTGGTGAATGTCAGTTGGGTGAGGGCTGAGCAGCAGGACAGCTGCTCCTGATGGGGTTATCGCTTTATCTTATTACCTAACATCTTAACTTAAATAAAGTAACTTAATCTACATGGAAGTACCGGTATCTTTTTGATTACATCATTTGGCGACGTGGATGGGATATTGTTCTGGTATGGCCAACTGGTATGATTTGTGGCATTTGGGTGTGATGGTGTAGGATGAAGAATAGTTCTTTGTTTCTGGAAGCAATGTGGCGTTCTGCTCAGACTGTAGTGTGCAAGATGAGATGTCTCCTTTGTTAGTTTGGTGAGTTGTGGTATGGTGTGTGATAGGATGCATTTTCTTTTGCCAGTTCGATGATGGTGTGTCTATTTGTGATGCGAGGTGTGTGGGATTCTATCACATATTCATTATTTTGAGTATTTATTATTTGTGCATTGTCCAAAATGTATTGAGTGCATTGTTTTAATTTTGTGACTATGTGTACTTTACATGTGGTCATGATCTTAATTGATTCATCTATTATATTTCACAATGCAATTGTTCCCATAACGAAGGGAGATATGTTGTATCTTGATTCATCTATTATATTTCACAATGCAATTGTTCCCATAACGAAGGGAGATATGTTGTATCTTAGGTCTTCCTGCTGCTCAGTTAGAATGCATGTATTGTGGAATGTTGCCCGAATGGAATGTGAGAGGTTGGTGAATGTTAGTTGGGTGAGGGCTGAGCAGCAGGACAGCTGCTCCTCATGGGGTTGTTGCTTTATCTTATTATCTAACATCTTAACTTAAATAAAGTAACTTACTTAATCTACATGGAAGTACCGGCATCTTTTTGATTACATCATGTTTCCACTCATCAGCAGAATGAGTGCCTGTCATTTCCAACAATCAGAGCCCCACGGCGCCGCGCGCCAGTGGTGTGTGGTGACTGGGCTCTCATTGTAAGCCGGGCCTGAGTGTTTTACAATTGTTCGTTGTTGGAGGCAGACATCTTATAATAGCAAAGTTGCAATCATGAAGAAAGGAATGCCTGGAATATGAATGATTACCCAGGTAATTATTTTATCCAAGTCTGCGTCTTATACCACAAGATGTCTTTGTCTTTCAGGTCCACGGTGAATAAAAGCTTTTCCAGTAGAAATATTCTAAAGTAATTGAAATATTTGCCTAGACAGTGACAGGCAGGGTCAAGAAAAGAAAGAAGTAGAGAGTCATTATTTTGAACCATTTGTCAATGTTATGACACCAGCAGCCCTGACTTGCTCAGATTAAATGAACATGGACGTCAAATCCAGTAGGTATTTGTCAAGACATTTTTTTACCAGCTATAGAATTCAATCCCAATTATAAGTGCATGATTTAAAATAACCCTACAAAGTTGTCTATATTCTAGAAAAAGAGAAAATGTGTGCTGAACAAAAGGAAGCTTTTCTGGTACCAGTAACAAAATAGAGCTAACGAGGCGTGTTCGCTGCTTGTAAAACTAGCAACTTTTTGCTGTGTCCTGTTTTTCTTTGGGAATATTTTATAATAGGCAGTGCTAGTTAAGGATTGATTGATTTCAATAGAAAGCAACAACTTGGACAAAGACAAAGAGGTGAATAATGAAAGAGTTCAAAAGTGCATTTACATTTAAATTGATGTCCATTGAGATTGCAACGGAGAGATTTGTTGAGTTGTTAAAAAACACATGTTTTTCAAGAGTATTCAGTTTTTAACGGGACATTAAATCAACAGCTTGCCTATGAAGCTAAGTAGGCAGTATGAATCCCAGGTTATCTACCATAGCAAGAGTAAAACCTAATATTTTGCAACTGTGTGCTTCTTTTCCATTCCTTTCCAATCCTAGTATATGTGCCCACACACATACACTTTAAGTAGTCAGTAATGTTCTCTGTCCATTTTCTATATCTGCTTATGCACACACTTACCTCTTAGTGGTGTCTTACTTGGCTCTATTATTTAAGTCCACTAAAAGGACACTAATTATGTATTTTGCAAGTGGGCCACAGCGACCAGCTAGGTCTAGTGGCTCAGTGGACTAATGCGTCCACTGCAGGTACCTTTGTTCGACCTCATGGTCACAGGTTCAAAACCCGGTGGGTCCAATCAGCTATTCATCCAATTGAGGTCAATAAAATGAGTACCGTTGGGTAACAATAAACATCTGTTATTTAGCACCAGAACACCTTCGGGTAATTGTGCATTTTACAAATACACCTGTTATGTAATGTTATCTTGATTAGGAAGGTTACCAAATGACGTGCGACAGTTCTGCAATAGGATTTTTCTTATGGCTCTGTGTTTGACTTATAGGAGGAAGTAATTCAAAACAATATTTTTCTGAAATGGTCCTACAACATTATATATTTACAGGGTTCAGCTGTGGCCCTCTTGCGATTACCTGATAATTTACCGGAAGCGTGCATAGTTGAAACAAGTTATTCATCAATGTTATTTTGGTATTTTAAGTCTGATGTGCGTTGCCCGTGTACTTTGACATCAGAGAAACACATGTTGGTCTCTAGAGTATGGGGTAAGAACTACACAGTTTGCGATGACTCCAGGCCAGTAGTCATGTAGAGGTGCCTGATGTCAGTAATCTTTGCACTCTACAGTTTCTAGAGATCCGCTTGTAATCCACTTTGAATGTTGTCCACTGCTGCGTCCCTGTTTAGCGCTTTCCACACAGTTCAAAGCAGAGCTCCTGGTTTCTTCCCAGGTTGTTCCACGCAGGTTACAGTTGATGCCTCTCCATTCATATCCACTGTGACTCCATTTAGCCTAAAACAGGCCATTAGGATGGGCCACATTGGAATCTCACCCAAGAAACTCTAATGTAACCACACTGAACTATTTGATTTGCCTTTGTACACATTGTTACTGCAACTTATTATATGTAAATTGCATTTACATATAATAAGCTTTAATTCCAAATTGGAAAGAAGTAGAACTGTCATGTTGAGTACCTATGGAATTGTAATGATAAAGCCTATTTAATGGTAAAGCCAAATTTATCATTACCATTTTATAAAAGCCACTTTTAGAAAGATCAAACACCTAGAGTAGGGGATGGACCCTTAAACAGTCAGAAGGGCTAGGCAACTCAAAATACAAAACACCACCCCAATTGCCAGTACTGACTCTATTTCTATATACCACTCCTTTTATTCATAACCACTATACAACAGTGATAACCATTAATGTTTTAATCCACGAGTCATAGCAAAAATGAGTTCAATGTTTCACATTGAGGTACACAGAAAACTAATTTGGATTTCTGCCTAAATCCATAATTTTTTTCCTCACCACTCCTTTCCAGTTTGGACCCAGCAATATGCAAATCAATCTAGACCCTGCGCCACATAAAAACAGTCCAGCCCGAACTGAAGTGCCAGGTCCTCCTTGGACCAGAAACAAGCATCTTAGGTCCGGTTTTGGAGTATCACCCCATATCAGCCAGGATAGCTTGACTCTGTGGCATGGCAAGCACAGGACCCACGTCAGGGCATACCCGCCCCTCTTAGGGCGAGAAATGCAAAAATAACATTGTTGAATGGAATGCTGAACAATGTCAATACTCACACCCAGTACAGAGATCTGGGCCTAAATCCATAGTTTTTTGCACTTTTAGAAAGATGGCATTTTTCTGCTCTTGGCCCTGTGTGCCTGCAGCCAGCTTGTCTTCAAAACATGTCTGGTGTGGGTGACAGCTGGGCTTTGTGCATTCCCTCTAGACAGCCACATACAAAGGGAGCTTAGGTGTGACTTGATGCACCATCCATATCCTGATGAGGCACCCTGGGCAGGATGGGAAGGAGGAAGTGGACACAGCCTCACACTTACACCTGAATAGGCTGTGTCCTGTCCCCACACAAAGGACTGGAGCCAGGTCAGGAAGGGAGGACCTCTTTGCAATTCAAAGGTCTTCATTGAAGTCTTCCCCCACTTCAAAGGAAACACTGGGTATAAGAACTGGACTTCTGGCCCTACCACTTCAGTACATTTCTGGACCTGTGGATACTCTGTCAAGAAAAAGACTGCTCTGCTGCTGAATGACTGCCACTCTGCTGGACTGCGCTCTGGATAAATTGCTTTCTTGCTGTGCTGACCTGCTGCCCTCCTTGCCTGAGTGAGAAGGACTGGGCCCAGATCACTTGAACCCAGAACCAGATTGACTCAGAGGACATGCATGCTTACCCCCTGATTGAAGTCTCAGGGACATAAAAGACTTCCAACTCACTTGTCTCTGCACTGGGATACTGCCATTTGTGAGTCTACACTGCCAAGTGGTGTCTTTCCAATCCTGGACCCTTGGAGAAAAGGGTTTAAAATGCTGCTCCAGTGATGCAAAGGACTCGGAACCAGTGCATCTCATCCACTGCGAATGCATTTTCACCGTTACTAGGATTGACTCCAATGCATCGCTGACTGCGCGGTGCATCAACTTAATTCTCTAACCATCATTGTCATTGCCCGGCTCAGTTTAGAAGCATTGCCTAACTGTGTGGATTTACGACAATGCATTGCTTCCTCTGGACGCTGCGTCTTGTCTTCGACAATGACGCAACCAAGATATTTTGCAGAGGGCCAAAACTGGTTGCTGTATACCGACTTGCACTCCATCACGTCCAGCTGAACATTTGGATTTGATCCGGTCTAGCACAACCTGATAGGCATGGTGGGCCTATATGTTTTTAAGCATGACATTTCAGTGTATTTATTACTCTAGTTCTACTTATTGAATTTTTATTGTTTTGGTCTTGTTTTGTTTATTAAACTAATCAGTATTTTTCTAACCAGTTGTGGTATCTGTTTGTGATGTGTTTTCACTGCTGATTTACTGTTTCAAGTGTTGCAAAAATACTTCACACATTGTGGCTTAAGTTAAGCCCAACTGCTCTGTGCCAAGCTACCAGAGGGTGTGCACAGCTTAATTAAGGGTGCGTTTGTGACTTAGCCTGACTAGGATTGTCGATCTTACTTGGGCAGGGTGCATACTTCTGCAAACCAGAAACCCAATTTCTAACATTGGTGATCAGCGATGAGGATGGGACTTCTATTTGTGTAGTGCCATGCAGTAATTTGGTGTACACTGGGAATACCTTTTCCAGGTCCTTCGGAAGGTAGTCATAGGGAGCAGGCTGCTTGCAGATACAAAACTGCTCTACAATGACCTGGGCTCTAGAGTGCGGATCGCCACTTAATCTCTGCTCCCTTTCTAAGCAGCAGGGGCACCTGGCAGGGATGACTCCTCTTCCCTGTTCTATTTGCCATCACCATGGCGCCCCTTGCCATATGTATTAGGGCGGAGGGCGGGTCCTGGATCCTACCGGTGTGGCTGAGTAGCCATGCAGTATCATTATATGCTGCCAATGTCTTGATATATATCCGTGACTTTCAAGTTGGTACAGACCTTGAGCACACCACACTGCTGGAATTTGAGAAGGCATCCAGCCTCTGGTTCAATATTGTCAAAGTTCCATGTAATTCCCTTACAGCGAGACAAACCACTCTTGGACCTACGGATCACTGGTGACACCCTCAAGTGGGCAAGGGAGTTCAAATGTTACTTAGGGATTCAACTATACCATTCCCAGACTGACCTTTAGAGGTGAGCCTGAAACAAGCACCAACATCCCTCAAATCACAGACCCAGTTCTGGAAGCACCTTCAATTGGCGATTACAGGAAAGATCACCCTTTCCAAGATGATAGTCCCCTCGCTTATTATATTATTTTGTAAGCATTCCAGTATATCTTTCAAGGGCATTTTTCCAAGAAATAGATATTCTGCTGGGGAAGTGCTGTGGGATGATAAATGCCACTGGGTCACCCCTCACCAAACTCCAACTGCCGGTGGGATGGGGCGTGCTGGGTGCCCCTTCATTTAAATCCTACTATATGTCATTAAAACTTCATTGGGTGTCCCACTAGTTAGCAGGAAGCAACTTGTGTGAAACTGTGATGGAGAACTGGCCCCTTCTGAGTACTATTCTTGACAGCTCTTACTCCCCTCCATTAAAATTAATGGATCCTAGTTGGTGTGGGTAGCCTGTATACGTCTGAACAGATGTTGCAGCTGATGCAGTATTTCCTTCCCTATGCCTTCAAAATCCCCTTCCAAGAACTCCCTTGCTTTCCATGAGTGTTCACATCAGAGGACCTTACCCCTTGGCACAATAAATCCCACAACACCGTGGGAGACCTGTTTAGAACCACAACCTGTTAAGATTTTGCTGATTGCATCAGGACAATGGTATACCCCTTTGCTAATTTCTCCTACATGGTCAGCTTTTGGTGAGGTGCCACAGGCTGTGGCAAAGAGTGGATGAGGAGCCCTCCACCCAATGCAGTAATTGAAAAACAATGTACTATGGGTACCGAGCAGCATTTAGGCCCACATGCATCAAAGCAAAAACCGGTCGCAAACGGGCAGATTCCCCGAATCTGCTTCTTTGCGACCGGTATTTTTGCATTTGGGATGCATCATCCCAAATGCAAAAAATCGCAATTTAAGGAATCTATAAATTGAGATTCCTTAAATTGCGATTGCATTTAAGGAATCCCAAATTGATATTCCTTAAATGCAATGCATCAAAGTAAAAAAATTAGCGATTTCGCTAATAGGAGTAGCAAATTACCATGAAGTTCAACTTCAAGGTAATTTGCAAAAACTTTGAAAAATGCACTTTTGTGCATTTTTCAAATTTCATGTTGCGCACACACATGCCCTAAGGGCATGTGTGTTTGCAACATATGTGCACAGATCAATTTCAGGGGTGCAACTGGGTGTTCTTTGGACAGCCCTGCACCCTTGAAATTGCATTTTCAATTTGCGATTCGCTAATTGCGATTCGCTAATTGCGATTCGCAAATTGAGAATGTCTTCCCATTCATTCCTTTTTTTTAATTTTTTTTAAAAATAATTTGTGAGAGTTCATACACATACAATGCAGTACACAGTAAAACAGATTGTTCCCATTATAAATACATAAATACACATATACCATCAATGATAAAAATTTCCTCCAATATTTTACTAATACGACAGACCCGCTGACCAACCTTCCCGAAAGTTCTTAAAAATGGTAGACAGACGATATAGCTACAATACCCTAGCAGCCATTAGACTCTTGCCGCCCTCCAGGCCGCAACTGGAGCCCAGAGTCGAAGACCCATTTCCCTTGTCTTAGCTCCCTTTAGCTCATAAAGTGCTTCCTCGATATTATGTATACCCAGCATCCTACACATCCACATTTGAAAGGTTGGTGCTTCAGTATCCTTCCAAATTATATGAAATTGGTACCTTGGTTCTCGGTATATATTCTGAATTGAAATAAGGAATAAAGAAAAAGTATTCCCTATTTAGTATTTATATTACTATGGTCACACATCAATCTGTCAATCCTTTCCGTGTCCGGGCCGGACACGGAAAGGATTGACAGATTGAAAGCTCTTTCTCGATTCTGTGGGTGGTGGTGCATGGCCGTTCTTAGTTGGTGGAGCGATTTGTCTGGTTAATTCCGATAACGAACGAGACTCCTCCATGCTAACTAGTTACGCGACCCCCAGCGAGACAGGAGATTGTAAAAGGTAGAAATAGATAAAGTGTGACCATAGTAATATAAATACTAAATAGGGAATACTTTTTCTTTATTCCTTATTTCAATTCAGAATATATACCGAGAACCAAGGTACCAATTTCATATAATTTAGTCTTCTTTACCCAGGTACCGTTTGGTCTAATGGGTTTCCCCTGCTATTCATTCAGTATCCTTCCATGCAGCACTAATTAAGATCCTCAGTATTGCTACAGAGATAAAAACTAGAGCTTCAACCTCAGTGCATATATTCAATTTCGCATCGCACCCAATGATTATCAGAGTTGGGGATAGATTAATTTTAACATCTAGCAGCCCCTCTAAAAACAGCTCTATCTCAGTTTTAATAGTATTCAATTTTTTGCAGCCATAAAACATGTGTATGATATCAGCTGGGCCATTTTCACACCTAGGACAATTGCTGTCCGCCTTTTTCCCCCAGGAGAATAATTTTGCCGGTGTGTAATACAAGTTAAATAAAGTCTTATAATGTTGGGCCCTAAGATTCGAGGGTCGAAGAAATCTTTTATCCATCGCTAGGGCCCTATCCAGATCTACTTCCGGATCTCCCAACTTTATGGACCAGGCTGATTCCATTTGAACCATATCGTCCATTGACCCTACCATGAATATTTTATATATATCCTTAATTCTATGGCCACCCGACTTCAAATACTCCAATAGTTCACATCTCTTCGTCAGGGTAATGCGTGGCCTTATTGATTTAATTCTGTTAACAAGCTGTAAATACTTGAACTCTTGACAACCTTGTAACGAGTACCGCTGCTTGAGTTCTTCTAAGGATCTACACTCATCCTTTACCATTATTTGTCCCAACGTGACAATACCCTGTCTCTCCCAGTGCCGCCAGGGTCCATCCCTACTCAAATTTGGGAAAAGTGTCGAATTCCAAAGTGGTGTGAGATGGTGATACCTGGGTATAGCTAGGATTTTCTTAACAGTTGACCACATTCGCCATACATCTTCCAACATTTTATACCCCAGTTTCTTATAATAACTCTTCTGGGTTCTCCTCAGCAACACACCTACTGCTTCGCTACCCAGTGTTAACTGGAAGATTGATGCTATATCCTCCTGTCTGAAGGTTGGACCCCCTGGATGGAATAGAATTGCCATATCAATAAGAAGACATGCCCAGTGATAGCTCCTTAGATCTGGAAGCCCCAGCCCACCTCTTTCCTGTGGCAGTGACATATATCTATTTGACCTCCTTATTTTACCATAATGCCACAGGAAATTCATAAATATGGCTTCAATTTCCTTAATGATCTTCTCTTCAATTTTGAATGGGATTGCCCTGAATTTATATAAAACCTTAGGAAACATGGTCATTTTGATGACATTAGCCCTACCGATTATTGACAACTGGAGTGAGTCCATCCTTTTTAAATCTTTTTCCATTGATTGCATGAGCGGTGAAAAGTTATCCTTAACTATTTTTCCGGGTTCTACATCTATTGTTATACCCAGGTAGACGACAGAGTCTACATATCTGGCATCCTGCTTGGCTACCTTTTTAGAGCATAATACTTGTGTTTTATCCACATTTAGTCGATATCCCGACAAACCACCAAACTGCCCGGTAATATTAACTAGTTCCCTCATAGCTGACTCTGGGTCATTGGTGATAACTGCTAGGTCATCTGCGTATGCGAGAAGTTTCGTCTGGAACCCGTTGGTGACTACCGGATTGATGGCAACGCTATTCATTATTTGGGTAATTAGAGGATCGATATATAGCGCAAATAGGATTGGTGAACACGGACACCCCTGTCGCGTACCCCTTGATATATTTATCCTCCCAGATCTTTCTCCCATCAACTGGATTCTTGCCGTAGGTGTGGAGTACATTGCCTGAATTGCCTGACAGAATCTTGGGCCAAACCCCCTTTCCTCCAAAACCTTCCACATGAAGCTCCATCTGACGCGGTCAAATGCCTTCTTCGCATCGAGGAGGATCATTGCTCCCCTTTCCCCCCTAGCAGCCCCGATGTCAAATAGGGTTATAGCTCTCCTAATATGGTCGGTAGTACCCCTACCTGGGATAAACCCATGTTGCCAGGGGGAAACCAAGGTCGCAACAATCCTCCCCATGCGAGCGGCCATGATCTTTGCATAAAGCTTATTGTCGCTATTTATCAGGGATATTGGTCTGTAGGAACCGGGATTAGTCCTTGGTTTCCCTTTTTTGTGGAAAATCACTATGCTGGTTTCTTTCCAAGACTCGGGTATTACACCTGTATTCATGACTCCCTTAAACAGATCTAAGAGCATCAGAGTTGTTTCATCCCTTAAACTCTTATACATCTCTAGCGGTATAGCATCCGGTCCCGCAGCCTTCCCACTTGCCAGTTCTTGCAGGGCCTCTAATACTTCAGACATGGTAATATCTTGCTCCAGAGAATCTATGTGGGCCTGTTGTAACTTGGTGCCCATGTCGAGCCAGCTTGTATTTAGAACCTCTGCTTCCGCCTCCTCCTGATACAATTCTTGATAAAATTTTCTAAAGGCATCTAGAATTTCACTTGATTTATCATATGTTTGACCCTGATATTCTATTTGTGTCACTGTATTCTTGGAAGCCACCAGCCTAATTCGTAGTGCCAGTGCTCTTCCTGCTTGCTCCCCTGTTTCGTATAATCTAGATCTATGTGACTGATATTCAGCTGCCGCCTTTTTAGCTAGTTGTTTTTGGATCTCTGCTTTTAGAGAATTTACCCTTTCTAAACTCACAGTGGATTGTACCCCTAGAATTATATCCTGTCTGTGTTGTGCCTCAGCCTCATTCAACTTGCCCATCAAAAGTTCTCTTTCCTGATTGACCCTTTTCCAAATCCGAGTAGTATAACTGATGGTCTCACCTCTTAGTCCTGCCTTGAAACTGTCCCACACTACACCCCTAGATGCGCTATACCTATTAGCATCAAAGAAGGCCTGGGACCAAACCTTCATATGTTTTAGATAATCCGTATCCGCTAATAGTTTTTTATCAAAGGTCCAGGGCCTAGGGGTTTTTCGTGGTTTGTTAATATCCATGGTTAAAACTAGAGGATTGTGGTCTGACAGAACTTTTGGGAGTTTGGTTATTTTAACCCTACTTAACTGGGTGGTCGAGATCATAAAGTAATCCAATTTCGTATATTTATTAAAAGGGTGCGAGAAGTACGTGTACCCTGGGTCGCCTGCCTCTAAGTTCCCCCACACATCAGTTAATCCATGTGACTGCATCATTGAGGTTACTGCCCTATATACCCTCGGCTTCCTACCTGCGTAGGGTCTACCATCCGAGAAATTAGCTGAAATATTGAAGTCCCCGCATAATATTATAGGAGTTGGCCAGTCAATTAATTCATTTTCTATACGACTGAAGACCTCAGAATCATCTATGTTAGACCCATAGACCGAGCACATAGTAAATCCCAAGTTCATTTCACAAATAACCCACCTACCCATAGCATCCGCCTTGCACCTTTTAGCCCCCCCTAGCCCGACCTTACTGATAATAGCCACCCCTCTTATCGTAGAGGTCTGGGACGAACAAGACATCATTTCGTATCCTTTTAGATTTAACTAATGTTTTTTCTTCCAGGGTAGGTGGGTCTCCTGTAGACATATAATATCTAGACCCACGACATTAAGATATTGCTCAAACCTACCCCTCTTTTTCCAATCATTTAATCCTCCTATATTAAGAGATCCAATCCTGAGCTTAGGCATAGCTATATATCAAACATTGCCAACTCATCAACCTGTCTAGATAACTGATAGATACATGATGGAAATATGTCCTTTGTTTTGAAATTACTCTTACATTTACATTTATGAAGACATTGAGGGTACAAACTCTCTTCATTTTAGTGTGTTCACGCCCCCACCCACCTCCCTCCATCCAGCTCACCCCCCCTTTACCCTTGCCCCCCACCTCCTTGACCCCCACCCCCTCGCTCTCCCTGGCAAGGCGCGCAGACAAGGTCTGTGCATGTGATGGGTGCAGCATACAATGGACTCAATTAACCCACTTACTAGTGTACACCTCGAGAAAAACCCAAAACAATACCTATCTATTTCAACATAAATCAACCTAAATCAGCACATAACCTATGGTTATTGACCAAAGCACTTCCCCCCAGTGTATTCGCCCCTAGTGCATGAACGAGCAATTAGAGTACTTCTATTCCTATTACTTATACAGAATCCAGGAACTCTTGGGCTTTGACCTCTGAGGAAAAGTACATTGATTTGCCCAAATAAATTACTTTAAGCTGAGCCGGATTTATAAGATAGACCTGGATTTTTTTATCTTGGAAGGGCCTAATTAGTTATCGTAGCCTCCACCGCCGTAGTATGGCAAAAATCCGGTCTAACGAAGAAGGGGACCCCCTCTCCGGTTCTCCTTGCATCCGATCTTGCTTTCTCCGCCACAGATTGTCTTAGGATAAAGTTCCCAAAGAATACCAAAATTGCTCTGGGCTTATCGCCTTCTTTCGTGTTCCTCTGAATTTCTGGGGCCCAGTTCCAGCTGGCCAGCTCCGGAAAGGCTTTCTCAAATAGGTTCACTATGAAGGCTTTAACATCGCCCCCTTCCCGACCTTCAGGGACGCCAAGGACTCTTAGGTTATTTCTCCTAAGCCTATTCTCCAAATCTTCCAGCTTCCACTGGACATCCTGTGCCTGAGCTCCAAATGATTCCACCTTAACAGTGGCTGCAGCGGCTTCATTCTCAGTAGCAACCACTCTTTCCTCTAGGTTTGAGACTCTGTCCCCCACATTCGCAGTGGCCTTGGACAGCTTTCTAACCACGCTTTTCATTTTCCTCATGGCCGCTTGCGCTTTCAGGCTATCCTGCCTGGTCTCTTCCTGATGTGCAATAATTTCATGATGAATTGCCTCCAGCATTGCTCGCTGAGTAGCCTCTTGGGTATCCTCAAAGTTATGTTCTCGAATCGAATTGCCTTGGAGCAGTGTCGTTGGCGAGTGGTCCCAGGCCAGCTTCATCTGTTTTTTTGATGGTGCCAACATCTTGACCGCAATAGTGACCAGATCTCCCTCTGGGTCACTCTCTGTTTCTGGGTTACTGCCATCTATGTCTGAGCTTTGTTCCTCTTCCTCCTCGGACCAGTCTGCCTCCTCTGGCACTGAAACAAAGCCCTCGCTTGGAGTCTTCTCCTCCTCCCTTTCTTGCTCCTGATTCATGGTTGTCTGGGGGATATCACTCGGTTGCGCGGCTCCTGGTTGTATCCTATCGTGATTTTTCCCCATGCAGCCCATAACCTTCTTAACTGTAGGGCAGTTACCAGTGCTGATATCGACCCCTATTGAGCTCATAGCCTCGCTTCCAGGCTTCTCACCCTGATCGACCTCTTTGCCTCCTGACATACAAAGTATGCCCAAGTCTTGAGTTGAAACTTGGCCCTGGGTCATGCTTCTAACCATACACTCAGAGTCACCAGTCATTTTTAAGCTTACCAAGGTTTCAGGCGGTTCTGTCTCACCCCGTCTCTCAGCATCTATCTCCGGTTCGATATCCGCCTCACCTCCTGGGGTTCTGGTCTCCTTCTCCTTTCCAGCACGATTGAACATATCAGCAATGCTCAGATTGGCCGTGGCCAGCCTGGTCCTAACTGTGGGTGGCCTCATTTCCTTTGTTGATTCCTGCGCTTTTGTTTTCACCTTTCCGCCCACTTCGGGTTGAGTGTTAATTCCGTCCGGATTTATTTGCCCTTCTGTAGCGGGATTGATATTTTCCACCGCTTTCTTTTTGGTAGAGACTTTTCCAACGTTATTTAGTTTCGGGTGCATCTTGCACAGCCGCCGCTTTTCTCCCGGACCGCACCGCCTTGTAATCACCCAACCCGTGATCTCCGCCTTGATCCTGACAGCGATGTTCACTCTGGTGCCACCGGTGCCTCTGAGACCACTCCGCTTTCCTGCTCCGCGAACTCCGCCTGCTCCACCTGCTCCGCCTGCTGTGATTGGTATGCTGCTGCTGGAAACCGCTGAGAGACTGTTGGTGCACAGATCCGCGAATGCCCGGAGCAGGCCGACTGAAAGTCAGTATCTTAACTCCATCCGGTCCGTCCCTTTCCTCACAATTATCTTTCTTTCTTTCTTTACGGGGGGTTTTACGAGATCTACGAGGTCTACACGATAACAATCATGTCAAATCCAGAGCCCTTGCTAATGCTGCCGCTCAGCTGCTAGTAGCGGCCGCCATCTTGCCTCAGGCCGTCTTCCCATTCATTCATATGGGCCCCTAGGCCCATAGGAATGAATGGCGAGGTATTCCTTAACTGCGACTCACAATTTGCGAATCGCAATAAGGGAATATTAAAAAATCGCAATTTTGTTAGCGATTTCTTAGTGCATAGTCTTTTGCTATTCTTTATTAGCGAATCCTTATTTTTCGCCAATAAGAAATCGCAAATGGCATTGTTGATGCATGTGGGTCTTAATCACTTGGCTACACAAGGTAACCAGGTAACACACCAGATTCGATTCTCCATGAAGCCCCTGCTGCACAAGCGGGAAGTTGAGATTAGACGACCAGTACACAACTCTGAGTGAGCCCAGGTGCTTAATTCCCCTTGCATCATTTTTCATAAAGTACATTCAATAGTCAGTATTACACCAAGCCTATTTATCCCTGGCACAGCTCAACCACCTCGTCCCTGCTGCCAGCCTTACATGCCCAGATGCCACTCTGATGCTACAGACCACTGGCATATATTGTGGGAGTGCCCCACACTTGCCACCAATTGGCAGCCATTACATGCAGCCCAAACATCTGTCACTGAATTCACACATCTCAATACATGGGAAGCAACTGCCCTGGGGATCTATAAGAGGGAGTCAAAGCATATAGTCCAGGTCCACTTTGCCAATTTGGCACTATTGCTTGTTAAAAGAGCGCCCTACACATATGGAAGCCAGTTCAGGTCCCGCAAGTCTGAAGAGATGTGGTGGTATTTTTTAGTGCCAGTTAAGAGCCTAGCAGCGGAATTGAGGGCAGCCATAAGAGGAGCCATCTTTACTCTTGGCAAGCGGCAAAGTGCTGCGGTACCATAGTCCACCTTTGAGATCACTAATACTTGTACTTCAACCTTTAGGTCATGAGCAGGGAGAAAGGGTTTGAGTTTCCTAAGGATGCTGATTTGAAAGTTCACTCCTTCGGTGAGGGAACTGATGTGCTTCTCCATGTTCAGACTTTTGTCTAATATAATACCCAGAGATAATGCCGAATTCATGAGGTGAGGTGTAAAGTTAAAAGCAGTCAACTGATTCAACCATTGTTCCATGATTTTGAACAACTCCTACTTAATCTACTTTCAGTGTGACAAAAAAAGCATCCAGTGGTACAACATGTTTTCTTTCCTTACTTGTGTGCACTCAGCCTCAGTTGATTGTCCTGGTCCTCTTCAGGTGGCAGAAAAGTTCAAACCATGTGTCTCTAAGGTCTATGACAGGCTCTGAGTAACCACGTTTCTCTCGACCTAGGCCTCCTGTACTGTCCACTCTGCTGTGATCATCTGGGCCTTCTGCTTTCTCTATCCCTGAAGTAGGCAAGGAGAGGTACGGCCACTTGACCCCTGCAGAGAATTTCATGTTTCTGTGTATCAACAGCAGGATTCAGGAGTCCTTGAATCCTCTAGCAAGTCCTGATCTTCCAGATGGATTCTGAACATTTGAGTTGTCTTCCAGCAGGGCCATCTTCTTCAGGTGGAGTCTTCACAGATCTAGGAATGCTTTGAGGATGTGGTTGTTGAGGTGCCAGCCTTTTCCTGTGCTCTGGACACTGTTTGAAGCTGCCACCAAGCAGGCCTGGCTTCATCTCCCTAGCAACTCCCCCATATAAACAAGCACTTCTGACAACTTGCATTTGACAGGGTCAAAACAGTTTTTCTCCTCTTTTGTGACTGAAGCCTTGATGTAGGGGACTGTAGGGGAAGGTCCTAAGACTGAATAGGAGAAGCCCTCCCTGGCATCACCAAGTCAAAAGAGGTAGTGTTAAAGCTGCCCTATGTTCTGTCAAATGCAACCCCAGAGAGCTAATCCATGCTAAATGGTCAGCAGTAAAAGCTCATTAGTCTTCATGACCTCAGAGGCAGCCGATTAACCTCCAAGGTAGAGTTGTTATTTCTCCCAGACAAGGCTATGTGTGCTAGCTCTGGAGATGTGACAATGGGTACACCTCATTTTAATCCCCTCTTGGCTCAGACAGCCTTAAATAAATTTTTAGAAAGTTACTTTTAAACGTAATTTCATCAAACATCCGATTTTACCATTAGTTTTGAAAATCAGTTAGTAAGTGGTCAAACAAGGTACATTTAGGGGTGACTAAAGAATGAATACAACTAGGCATTCCATACATAACAAAGGTTATTGTCAATGCCATTTCTCACTGAACTTAATTTAAACTGAAGCCCAGGCTGAGCAAATTGGTGCTTTTGGCAAACACATTCTTGACACATATTTGGGTGGTGTAAATACACCGTGCAGCCTTCATGACATTTAACCTTCCATACCATAGGTACATTATAGGCACCATTTACAATGGAGTTTTGGGAAAGATAAATATGCCACGCAGGATGAAACCAATTCCACAACTACCATTATAGTGCTAGGGCACATTCATTGTGGCCTTGGATATCAGCATCACCAGGCTATACCAGAAATATAAAGCCCAAAAAAGGTGAGAATTATTTTGCTACACCTGTGCTTAGCAGACACTAGCCAAAGGAATAGCAAACTTTCTGACAGATCACACACACACAAAGGCAGATCCTACCTTTTTTTGCAGCAGAGATGTAAAAAGGAGAACACTGCAGGAAAAAGCATTGATCAAGGGATTTCCTGATGCATACTCTCTTGCACCCAGTGTTCCCCCTAAGATATGCGCCTGTGCACCCGTCCAGCCTCTCTCTAGTCGCCCTGCAACATGAGGCTCTGAGTGCGCACATTAAGATAAATCAAAAGTTGTCTTTATTTTTCCTGTTTTAAGAAAACAGGTTTCTTTTTCAGGATTTATTAGCATCCGGTGTACCACACTTTGAGAAGGGCTCACACTTTGTTAGGTGTGGTATATGGTGTTCAAACAAAATATCTAGAAAAAACATATTGAGATGCAGAAATACCAAGTTGTAAATATCATGATGCACAAATATTTTGTGCAAAAATATTGTTAACAAGAATATTGGTTTTCTTAGGTAAGTAATATCGTTGTTAAAAATATCTATGTTGTAAGTATAGTTTACAAAACTATCTATGAGTCAAATTCCGAATCTGGCAGTCTTTGACCACCAGGCTCGCAATGGAGCAGGGGTGGTGGTCCTGCAGCTACAGTATTACGCGGAAGCTATTTGGCCCGCCAGCGCTGCGCCAGGGAACTATTGTTCCCTGACGGTGGTGCAGCAGAGAGCAGTATACAATATTCAAGGAGGGACCGCCGTGGTTTGCTGAGCATATTATGAGTTTCCCACCCACAAGCCTTTTTATGGCAGTGGGGAAACAAAGGGGGACCTACAGGGCCGCCATGCTCCCACCGCAATGGGGATGCATTTAGGGGGGCACAACATGAACGCCCCCTGTTTCCATGCACCCCAAGTTCCAACATGGCATGGACCTCAGAGACAATGCCATGCTGGAACTTCTTTTGTGTTCCCATGGCAGTGCCCTATTTCAGGCAACCGCCCTGGGAACAGCAAAAGAAAAGCCCAACATACATAAGTCTGGCGGGTGGACAATGCACGGCATTGGTGGTGTTGTTGATGTTAACCCTTTCAGTGCTCATGTTGCAATGGCTCCGTCATGAGCACCAAAGCACATGACGGAACCATTCCGTCATGTGCACAGGTGCACTAAATCCCTTTGCTGCAAACAGCAGAGGTAGTTCCTTTTTTATTTTTTTGAGGACTCGTGAGATGGGGAAGAGCTCCCCCAACATCCTGAGGCCTGTTTTTGATTTTCAAAGTAATGACGATTGAGCGTGTGGCGTGGTGTCGTCATTACATTGAAAACAAAACTGAAACTTTGTTTCAGCTTCAATGTTTCGATGCTTGTGGGGTATTTCAGCCCCCGAGCACTGAAACACTTGGGAGAGGTGTTGTTGGAAAGGGGGAATCTCCCTTTTCCAATTGTACCCTTCCCTAGTGGAACCCTGCTTGGGTATCACCCCAGGAGGGCGATACACAAGCAGGGATCCACCAACTAGCCACCGGGGAGGGGGAAGCGGCCCCTTGGGCAAGGGCATTTGCTCCCCCCATTACATTTTGACAGACATTCTTTCTGCCACCCCTGGGGGCAGATGGGGACAGTAGGCCCCAATCTGCCCAGAGAGGGCAGAAAGCACTCTAGGTGCCATGGATTAATTTTTTATAGGCCTGGGGTGGGCGCTGCCCAGAATGGGCATGCTGATGCCCCCACCCTACCACCCAAAGAAGGCAAAAGACTTTCGGCCCCCCAGGAGGCAGATGGGGGGCAATAGCCGCTGATGAGACCCCGGGGGGGCTGAAAGCCCACTAGGCACCAGGGATTTCTTTTATATATATGCCCAGAATGGGCACATCAAAGTCCCCCCACCCAAACAAATTCTACAGTCTTTCTGCTGCACAGGGATGCAGATAGGGCAATAGCCCCTTATCTGACCCCCCACCTCCCCCCTCCCCCCCACCCGGGGGCAGGGATTTTTTTTTTCAATGTTCGGGGTAGGGGCTTTATTTATTTGATGCCCCCACCCCCCAAAAAATGTCACAGTCTTCCTGACCCCCTCAGAAGGCAGATGAGGGCGATAACCCCTGATCTGCCCCCCAGGGGGGGCAGAAAATCCTCTAGGCATCAGGGATTTTTTTTGTTATACGTAGGCGTGGGGTCTGCCCAGAATGGCCATGCCAACGCACCTCCACATAAAAACTTGCCACGGTCTTTCTGCCCTCCCCCCCCCCCGGAGGCAGATGGGGGTAATAGCATCTTATCTTACCCCTCGGGGCAGAAAGCCCACTAGGCACCAGGGATAGATTTTTTTTCAAATTCCGGGGTGGGGGCTGTCCAGAATGGATATGCCAATGTCCCCACCCCCAAAAAAAGATACCCCCCCAGGAGACAGATGGGGGCAGTAGCCTCTGATCTGCCCCCGAGGGAGAAGAGAACCTACTAGGTGCCAGCAATATGCTGGCTTTTTGATACATATCGTAGGGGCTGTCCAGAATGGGAATTCCAATGCCCCCACAGCCCCCCAAAATTAGCCACTGTCTTTCTGCCCCCCTTTGGGGCATATCAGGGCAATAGCCCCTGATTCCCCCCTCTCCAGGGTGGCAGAAAGCCCACTAGGCACTGACTTTTTTTGGAATGTGCCTACCCGTGGATTTTGGGTCCTGTTGTGCAGTTCCTATAAAACATATATAGATCTGCACGTTCGGACAGCATACACTGTAGGATTGGTGTCAGACTGATTCCGAACACCCCCACCAGGTATGTTGGCCTTTTGTACCAGCTAGCTCACATTACTACTAGATTCTCCTCTTGCCAAGGAGAGAATAGTTCTTGGCAACCATCGAACATGAGAACCCTGATCCCACAGGACCGTGGAAACAATATACCACTTTTCGCTCAGTGACTCATGTTTACTGAGTCTGTCTTAGGGAGGTACATAGAATAAAGCAATAAGTATTTATTGAACAGTTGTTATTCTGGTGTAAAATAGATGAGCTGCAACAACCACTAGAATGTAACAGAAATAAGTGATTAGAAGCACTATGAAAGTAAAAGGATGATAGAGTTTTACTCTCTTGCAATAATCATGAATACATACGAGGATATAAAATACATGTCAATAAAAGATGCGTACTCCTTTGATGCCTCCCTAACTAGATGTACCTAAGTGTACCTAGCATGTGTGAAGGTGTTAAGCCAAAAATCCCTCTAGGATAAAGTCATCCCATTACCTGAAGTGAGAGACTGTGGGACCCCGTCCTGGTCTTAAGTTGGACACCCTACGAGGGATGTTTTTAGACCACTGCGAGCTGGAGTGTCTGCATGCAGGAACCTCAGCGTCTCTGGTCAGTTTGTCGGCCAGGAATTCCTGGTCTCCTCTGTCTGTCTTAGCAAGATGTGATGTATATATACCAATAGGTCTCCCCAGGGTCCTACCTCGATGTATTACTGTGTCGGACTAAAGATGATGTTGGGCATGAACTTTATACATAGATATTGTACAGGAGATGGAAGTTCTGCTGTGCTTCCAAGAATCCTCATGCATAATGCATGAGGTTTCGAACTAGGGAAAACCAGTGTTCTGAATGCAGTGTTGTATCTAGGCAAAAGGTCAGTCCCTGTAAACGTTATAAGTGTAATGTAGGGAAGAATATATGTGAAGGGTTAGAATGTTACCTGGGCCTATATCAGGGAACCTATATGGAATACAATAGGCAAAGCGCAGCCGGCAAGGGATTCTGGGCAACAGAACCTGGTGAGAGCCAGACAATTCACTCCATCCTGGATTTCCCTGGGTGTCTAGTTATCAAAAATAAATAGGTTTGCTAGGTTTTCCTTGGTGCAAGCAGAGCTAGGGTTCAAAATCCACAGCTAGGCACTTTGCAAAAAAGGGTCTGTTTTCACTTTAAAATTTGGAGTGTCAACTGTGCGTTTTGGGCCATTTCCTGTCGCGGGCACTAGACCGACCCACATAAGTGAAGCACCATTGTCATCAGGAGACTTCGGGGAACACAGAATTGTAGAGCAACTGTTATTACCTATTGACTTTTGATGCATTTCTGCCTTCCAAATGTAAGACAATGTGTAAAAAAGAAGTCACTTTGAAAAATGTCCTAAAATTCACATGCTAGTATGGGTACCCACAATTTTGGAGATGTGCAAATAGCTACTGTTTCTAAACTCTATATTTTGTTACCATTTTAGAAATACATAGGTGTCTTTCATACCGATTTTTCACTGTTTATATTTTTCCAAATGAATTGCTATATAACAGGTATACAATAAAGAAACCATTGCAAGACGCTGCTCAGTTATTGGCTCTGTGTTCATCTGGTTCTTGGTGAACTTACAAGTCCTATATTTCCCCACAACTCGAATGGTACAGCGGATGTAATGGTATATTGCTTTTAAAAATCTGCCATACTTATGAGAAGTTACTGGTGAAAACGTTTGCACAAATGGCTGTTTTTTCAACTCATTTTCAATTTTTATTTTTTTAACTGTTGTTTCTATAGAAATACCTTGATGGATCTACACAAATGACCCCTTGCTGAATTCAGAATGTTTTCTAATTGTCTGAAATGAATAGCTTTCCAGGATCCATTAGTGCTTTTATACCCATTTCTACCACTAACTGGAAGGAGGTTGAAAGCCCAAAAAATAGCAAGAATGGGCTATGTCCCAGTAAAATGCCAAAACTGTGTAAAAAATGTTGGTTCTTTGACAAAGATCTGTCTGTCGCTGAAAGCTGGGTAGATGGTGATTTTAGCACCACAAACACTTTGTTGATACCATTTGCAGGGAATAATACAGACGCTTTCATCTGCAGCCCTTTTTTCCCATTTTCCCCCTAAAATAAATTGAGCTGTATTTTGGCTTATTTCTAGGTCTCCTCCAGGGGAATCAAAAAACTCTGGGTACCTTTAAAATCCCCATTATGTTGGAAGAAAAAGACACAAATTTGGAGTGGACACCTCATGTGGTCAAAAAGTTACAGGGGCCTAAGCGCGAACTACAACAAATAGCCAAAAAAGACTTAGCACGCGGGAAAGGCCTATCAGTGAAGGAGTTAAAAATATATATGTTGTTAATATCCTATACAAAAATATTGTTGTCTATAATATTGCATTTTAATATTTTTATGTATTTTACTATATATTTTAATTTGTATATGTTATAAATTGTTTGTATAATTATTGGAACTGTAATTGACATAGTTTGTACATTTTTTGTTGTATTTAAATTTAATGTAATAGTTTATTGTCATTTATAGTGCCATAGCCGGTTATGGGGTTTATAAGGTTACAGTGAGGCAAGTAATTTAATCATAATGAATGAATAATTAATCTTTAATTAATAGCAATTATTTTTTTTGATAATTAATTATGTTAATTGTGTAATTATTTTTTTACGTTTTTTAAGATTTTGGTGTGGGTTGTGGGGTTTGTAGGTGTAAAGGGTGGGAAGTAATTTAATAATAAATAATTAATAATGCATTTGTAACTATTTTAAATTAATTGATTATGGAAACTGAGCAATTATTGTAATTATTAATTTGTATTTTGGGTGTCGGTTGTAGTTTTTGTAGGGGTAAATGATGAGAAGGAAATTGCTTATAAAAATTTATATTTAAAGTTCATTATCAATAATTATTTAGTTGTTAGTTAATTATGTAAATTGTGAAATTATGATATATTTAAGTTATTTTTTAAGTGTGGGTTGTTAGGTTTGTAGTGGAAAAGGAAAAAGGATGTTAATTAAATATAATTAATGTATTATCAGTTCATTATTATTAATTGGGTAATTGATAATTTTTGAAGTTGTATTAGGTGTGGGTTATTGTGTTTGTAGGAGAAAAGGGTGGGAAGTTCATTAAATATAATGTATTTATTATTAGTTAATTATCGTTTAGTTGATAATTATGTAAAATGTGTAGTTATTATAATGTTAAAGATATGTTTTCGGTGTGTGTGGTTTATCTGCAGAGGTATATGGTGGGAAGTTATTTAAGTAATAATAAGTGTAAAAATAGTTATTCATTCATTAGAAGTCGTGCTATTTATTATGTTATGTTTTAATTGTGCTTTTTTATAAATAACTTTTGTTGGTTGCTATGATTGTGAGAATATAGGGGCCGATTTCAATGTTAGGCGGTTGGCCGCCGACCGCTGTTTCTGTCTGCGGTCCACCCACCCAGTTAGGATATGACCTCTGGGGTGGCGGCATAAAGTGCTTTTTTCCACTGAAGCTTGTGCTGCGGCCCAGGAAAAGGGCTGCAGCACAAGCCGCAGCGGAAAAAAAGCACTTTGTGCACATCCATGCACCATGTGCCAGGCACCATTTGGTGCCTGGAACACAGTACATGGATTTGTGTAGGGGCATTTGCCCCCAGGTCCATTTTACAGTGGCCCATCGGGGACAAGGGCCCTTCTTGGGGCCCTCATAGTCTGGATCCGTCTGCTTTTTCATGGTGGTTGGACAACCATGAAAAAGCAGTTGGAAAGGGACATTTTGATCCAGCCTGCTTCTCCATTGTCTTCAAGATCACGATTCTGACCACCATCCCAATGGGATCCGTAGTTCCTGTTGAAGGCTGAGGTCTCTCCACCTAACGTCTGCGGTCTGACCGCATGCCTCAAAATGCAGCAGTCAGACCAAAGTGTCTGCACAACATTGTAATTGGATCCATAGGGAATCATTATGATGGCGTGCGGACTTGAGTCCGCCCGCCATCGTTGTGGTGCTTCACAAAGAATCACGATGCGACCACCGCCATTGCGGTGAGTGCTGCTGGCTGCAGCACCTGCAGCAATGTTAAAAATGGATGTAGTGTGTTTCCCTACATTATGTGGCAAGCACCACACAGTGCCTGCCACTTAGTGCAGGAAAATGTAGGGGGTACCATGGGTACTCCTCCAGTGCACCACCACCTCCCCCCAACACAAGGGGGGCTTGCAACGGGACACCAAATGCATTCTCCACCAGCCTTTCAATGGCAGTTTACCTGCCATGAAAAGGCTGGCGACAGCAAGCGTCGTAATCTGGCTGACGGTGCCTGCTAGGCACTGCCACCATTTTCAAAATGCTGACCACTCCGCCATACAATCAGAAGGATTGCCTGTGGTGGAAGCATGGCGGGTGGTCTATGCCACCGCCGCTGACCTGAAACGATTACCCCAGCCATCGTAATATGGCGGAGGGGAATTACTGTCTGATGGCGACGGGCCCGCCACAGCACGGCTGGCGGTGGTGGACCCTCCGTCAACATTATCACCCCTATCGTAATTACCCCCATAGTGTGATATTTTTATTATATTAATATTATTTGTTTTAATTTTTAATATTAATTAAACATTGTAATGAATATGTTTAAATACTTCTATTTCTTGTTATTTAGTATGGTTATTAAAATATTGTATTTGCTTGAAGTGAACTACTCTCTCTCTACTCTTTCTCTACTGTTCCACAGACTGGCGTGGGAATAGTAAACGCTAGCCCTCCTGAGTCCACCACTTTCCCTACTGTAGCACAAACTGAAGTGGGAATGGTACATTTTACCGCTTCGCAATCCAACACTTTCCCTATGTTGCACAACACTGTAGTGGGAATAGTAAATTTTACCCCTTCTGAGTCCAACGCTTTCCCTACAGATGCACTGACTGGAGTGGGAGGGTAGTAAAATGTATCCTTCCTGAGTCGGTTCACTGACAAAAAATCGAAACCCAAAACATCCCCATACCACAATATCAAGTCATAAATATAGATGTAAAAAATATCGACATCCTATATTTATAAAGGTGAGTCAAAAATATCCGAAAAAAATATTGATTACATAAATAGAGATTTTTTATGTATATAACATGAAATAATGAATATTAAATATATTAAATAAGAAACTTAATTTAAAAATAGATGTAATGTACATTTTAAGATAAAAAACAAATAAACTTAACTTAAAAGAGTTAAACAAACTTACATAATATTTTTATATATATTTACAGTAAAACAATTAATAAACTATTCATTTAAATGTATTTTATACTTTAAAAATATAAAAAAGTAAAAAAAATATATATATATACATGTATATATATATATTACCTACTGGCGGGCGCCAGTAGGTATATATAGTTAGGATTTTTTTGAATAGGGATTTCTGAAATTTCTATGTTGAATAACTTTGACGTTGATGGACGGAATTGGCTGAAATTTTCAGGAAAATGGCACATTTTGTTTCTGAGCGTCCCCTGAAAGTTTGGGGGGTTTCGTAAAGCGCTGTCCGAGAAAAAAGGGGGGTCCCAAGACGTGTTTTTAACATTGAGTTTTCCATAGGGCGGTTGGACTCACTTTTAGCTCGAACGGCTGAATGGATTTCCACAAAACTTGGCAAAATTGTAGGGACTGGTAGCCCGATGTGCCTTTGCTATGTCTCAAGATATATGCTCCAGTGGTTTTTACGAAAATTAACTTTAAAAAATATATATTGGGCTACATTGGGCTATATATATGTTAGAGCCCAAATGTAGCCCAATGTAGCCCAAAGATGGCCACCAGAGACAAAAAAAAACAAATGTAGCCCAAATATCAGCCAGATGTAGCCCAACTATAGCCCAGTGACAGAATGTCCCAGAGTGTTCTAAAGAACAACTAGAGTGCTAACAGTCTTACTTATGACAAAAGTATGGCACACCTGAAGTCATCTTGATTGGAATAAAGTGTTAACACTTAAAACATTTAATTTGCAAAGGAACAAAATGAGGGGTTTCATTTTGCCATAGAAATGTTATATATATATATATATATATATATATATATATATATATATATATATATATATATATATATATATATATATATATATATATATATATATATATATATTACCTACTGGCGGTCGCCAGTAGGTATATATAGTTAGGATTTTTTCCCTATGGCATTTTTGAAAATTCTATGTCTAATAACTTTGGCGTTTGTGGACGGAATCGGCTGAAATTTTCAGGAAAATGGCACATTTTGTTTCTGAGCAGCTCCTGGAAATTGGGGGGGGGGGTCGTCAAGGGGGGGCCGAGAAAAAAGGGGGGTCCCAAAATGCGTTTTTCCCATGTTAATTTCCATAGGGCGGTTGGACTCACTTTTAGCCCGAACGGCTGAATGGATTTTCACGAAACTTGGCAAAAATGTAGGGACTGTTAGCCCGATGTGCCTTTGCTAGGTCTCAATATATGTGCTCCAGTAGTTTTTGAGAAATTAACGTTCAAAACAAGATATATATCTGTAACAGCGCTCCGGGCAGCGATCCGGTCCGCTTACTTTTCGCGAAACGGAACTTTGCGCGCAGAAAGCTGATTGGCTCTCCGGTGTCTGTCAACATTCTAAACAGTCTGGAGCGGCCGCCATCTTATCTCTCGGTAGGATCGAGAGAGAAGAAGAGGTGAAAAACGAAGGGGGAATTTAATGAAAGGGGGCAAGGTATACCCCTCTTGACCCCCTAGGATTGTTGTTGGGGTTATTAAAGGGTCCCGTGGGGAAAATAAAAAAAAAATGATTTTTCACGGTAGAAGCGCTTCACGGGCCGCGAACTGGGCCGCAAACTGGTAGCGAAACGGGAATTCGCCATTTTGTGCTTCGTTTTAATTGTTTAGAGACAAAAATTATCGCCGCACATTGGCCACAATGCATGAATATCGCTGAAAAGTCCGCGATATTCATGCATTATGCAGCAAATGCTCTTAGCCATGTTATCCACCTTCCATTGGATAACAGAAAGCTGATTGGCTCTCTGGTGTCTGTCAACATTCTAAACAGTCCGGAGCGGCCGCCATCTTATCTCTCGGTAGGATCGAGAGAGAAGAAGAGGTGAAAAACTAAGGGGGAATTTATTGAAAGGGGGCAAGGTATACCCCTCTTGACCCCCTAGGAATGTTGTTGGGGTTATTAAAGGGTCCCGTGGGGAAAATAAAAAAAAAATGATTTTTCACGGGAGAAGCGCTTCACGGGCCGCGAACTGGGCCGCAAACTGGTGGCGAAACGGGAATTCGCCATTTTGTGCTTCGTTTTAATTGTTTAGAGACAAAAATTATCGCCGCACATCGGCCACAATGCATGAATATCGCTGAAAAGTCAGCGATATTCATGCATTATCCAGCAAATGCTCTTAGCAATGTTATCCACCTTCCATTGGATAACATAACTAAAAACTGCTCTGTGCGTGAGCTTTTTTTTTTTTTTTTTGCTGCGTGACGTTTGTTAACGTTCGATTCGATGGAAATCAGGAAGTGTTGACCACCATTTTGTCACTGCAAGTAAATATTTTGTTATAAATGAATCCTTATTGATAAACATTGTCTGCGCCATCTTGCGTTTTTGTCCAATGCCACAATTTTGTCGTGCACGGCAGCCATTTTAGATGCCTTGACCAGGGCCACTCTCTGCACGCCGCCGATCCTCAGCATGGCTCCCCACCCTCGCAAGCATCTCCCCCACGCACTGGTCACCCCCGCTCTTTCTCTCATGCATGGGCCATATACTTCCCCCCATCTGCGCTGCTCTTCTCTGAGAATCACACCCTGTGCCCGCCCGACACCTCCCTTTCACCCTATTCACTACCGCACCCTCTGACACTCCTCTTCCTCTGTGTCCGATTGTCCAGGCCGGACCTAGGCTATCACCTAGCCCTGCGGATGTAGTTTATGGCCCCAGCTGTAGAGTATCCAGACATGCCAACCTTCCCGATTCAGGCGTGAGACTACTGATTTCAGTGCTAGTCTCCCGCCTCCCGATTCCTGCAAGCAAAAACCCGGGGGCATATTACCAACAACTAGCGATAATTTTTGTCTCTAACTTGTTTAGAGACAAAAATTATCGCCGCACATCGGCGAATTTTATCGCACATAAACCTCGCTATTAGCAAGGTTTATCGCAAATGCGATAAAAAACGGCCGCAATGCATGAATATCGTTGAAAAGTCAGCGATATTCATGCATTATCCAGCAAATGCTCTTAGCCATGTTATCCACTTCCCATTGGATAACATGGCTAAAACTGCTCAGGGCAGGTGTTAGGTTTTGGAGATATTCGCGCTTAGCGCGAATATCTCCAAAAGTTGGTAATAGGAGATAGCGATGGTTAGGGACTGTTTCCAGTCGCTAAAATCTTGGCACGCCCACTTTGCATGTCATTAGTGATAAATATCACTGATATGCAAAGCGGGGCCCAAGATGGTCGCTATCTCCTTTTAGCTGTCACTAACTGGTGTTAGCGACAGCTTGGTAATAGGGAGATAATTTTATCTCTTTTTTTTTTGGCTTTTAAAGCCAAAAAAGCGGAAATAACCCCCCTTGATAATATGCCCCATGATTTCTCGGGGGTTTCAGCTGACAGGGCTTGGTATTGTGTTACGTGCTAATTCTTCCAGGAAACGTCAGAGGGTCGATGCAGGGGTTCTAGAAGGGGTCATAAACCATTTAAGCCTCATGAACAAGCGCATGGTCTTTTAAAGATTTATGAAGTACTCGGGGCGGCGGTGTGTGTGTGCCCTCTTTCAGGAGCGGGCGGGGGGGCACTGCCAGCAACTTGCCAGGCCAGGCAGTGTTCAACACGTGCATCACCCTTTCTCTGCCTGCTATTGCGCTCCATGCTTCGGAAAGGTAAGAAAAAGAACGTGCATTTGAGTTTGAAATGTCCGATCTTGTAGCAGTACACTTGCAAAGCCCACACATGACAATAATCCGATTCAAGGCCCCATTCACCCGATTTTTTAAACATATATAGCACTCCAACAAAGTTAGATTTTAAAACTTTATTAACATTTAACTATAATGAACGGAACAAAAACTGTAAAAACATTTAAACATTTTTCACCCAAAAAAGCAACAATGGTCAGAAGCTGTCTTTTGTGCGAATAGTCCCAAGGCAGCACAACGTGCAGAGTTCTGGACGGCACCCAGGTGATGTCGCCTGGGTGCCGCACTGGTTTTGGTATCCTACAATGCTGCTCCGAAAATTGGCGTGGGGCGTCCCGGGTGGTGCGGGGGGAGGCGTCGTCAGTAGCGGTCTGTTGTGCGAATAGTCCCAAGGCAGCAGAACGCGCTGAGATGTTGATGGCACCCAGGTGATGTCCAGTAAACTGCCGCACTGGTTTTGGTATCCTACAATGCTGCTCCGAAAATTTGCGTGCGGCGGCCCGGGGGGGGGGGGGGGGGGCGCGTGGGGGAGGCGGCGTGAACGGGCCTCCCCAGGTGGCGGCCATCCAGCTGAGTTGCGCCCGCTCTTGCGGCTACAGCGTCTCGCTCACCATGTTGTTGAGTTGCTCCCACTCTTGCAGTGCAGCGATAGGCGCCTGCCACATGACTCTTAAAATGGCGGACGGCTCTTCGGTTTTGGGCCTGGTCCACTGAAATGGCCCTGGGACACCTTGGAACTCGGACGCTTGCCTGCTAGGGCTTGGGCTCCATTCTCGAAAAGCGTCCCCTCAGCCGTGAAGATTCTACAAAAGTCTTGGGGGCCCCCGACTCCCGCAGGCTTCCGGTGGGGAGCGGCTGCCATGATTGCTCGCGGAATGACCACGACGGAGCCACGAGATGGTGGTGCTCTCATGCTGACGCCAGCTTCAGTCTGAATGATCCAGAAACAAGGTGGGGCTTTCATCGTTTGGGAAAAAAAAATGTTCTAAACCAATGAAAAGTGTTATTTTTAGGTCATATGACCAAGCCTTCCATCTTTAGGAAACCAAAAGTAAAATGATCCAATGAAAAGTTTTATAAACAAGTCACATGACCTGTTATGCGGCATAGGGCTACAAAAAGCGTAGAAAATCCGTTGGCACGTGAGGCGGCGTCAGTAGCGGACCGATGTGCGAATAGGCCGAAGGCAGCACAACGCGCTGAGATCCGGATGGCACCGAGGTGGTGTCAAGCAAATTGCCGCACTGGTGTGGCCATCCTACAATGCTGCGCCGAAAGACGGCGTGTCCAGCTGAGTTCCGGTCACTCTTGCGGTACAGTGAGTCGAACGTGCCGAGATCCGGATGGCACCGAGGTTGTGTCCAGCAAGTTGCCGCACTGGTGTGGCCATCCTACAATGCTGTGCCGAAAGTCGGCGTGGGGTACCCCGTTGGCTTATGAGGTGATGTCAGTAGTGGACCGATGTGTGAATAGGTCGGAACCAGCACAAGGCGCCAAGATCCGAATGGCAAGTCCTGGATATTGAGTGCCATAGTTGAGAGTTCTGAGCAGTGCTTGTAAGACTATCTGAAGCTTATTTGCACCTGCTGCAGCTTCACTGTTGCCCAAGGTGGTGTCCAGCAAATTGCTGCAGTGGTGTGGCCATCCTACAATGCTGCGCCGAAAGACGGCGTGTCCAGCTGAGTTCCGGTCACTCTTGCGGTACAGTGAGTCGAACGCGCCGAGATCCGGATGGCACCGAGGTTGTGTCCAGCAAGTTGCCGCACTGGTGTGGCCATCCTACAATGCTGCGCCGAAAGACGGCGTGACCAGCTGAGTTCCGGTCACTCTTGCGGTACAGTGACTCGAACGCTCCGAGATCCGGATGGCACCGAGGTGGTGTCCAGCAAGTTGCCGCACTGGTGTGGCCATCCTACAATGCTGCGCCGAAAGTCAGTGTGGGGAGCCCCGTTGGCTTATGAGGTGATGTCAGTAGTGGACCGATGTGTGAATAGGTCGGAAGCAGCACAAGGCGCCCTGCACTGTTGAGCTTTTTTCAATGCCTGTTTTTTGTTGTTTCCCCTCCATCAAAAACAAAAAAATATATAAAACTGTGTAAAAATACAAAAAAATGTTTAGAAAAGCAGTGCTTGTAAGACTGTCTGAAGCTCTTTTGCACCTGCTGCAGCTTCACTATTACCCTGGTGTGGACAAAGATCGCCCATGACTTAGGCTGATTGAGAGTTTGTAGAAAAATGGCTTCAGATTTTCCACATATTACTCTTCAACATTCTTCCTAAATGTAACAATGTGAGACTCACTAGGAGAACGGCTGTTTATCTTTCCTTTCAAAATGCTGCCAACAATATTTTCTGAATGGAAGACACCATCTTGTAGCATAAAGGGCCGAAAGGGGTTCTGGTCTGGCCGATTGTTGGTGGAGACATTTTGACTATATCTTGGACCTGCTCGGCCTCGCCCAAAATGGCGCCGGTATAAATGGGACTCGTAACTCCTTGCCCGCAAATGTATATCTAGAAAATTTTATTGTAAGTGGCCCTGTCTTATTTTAATTACAAAATGTACGTCCACCGATTCCGCAACTGTTAGACACCTTAGTTCTTGCAACCTAATGGCCCGCTCGTTACGTTCCTCTACAGTGTAAATGTCTCCTCATCATATACGATTTCAGTTTGCTCCGTGGCCGGCCCAGGTGGTTATAGGCCCGTATTTGTATACTGACATTTTCACAATAAAGGTTTTTAAATCAAACACGGTAGTAGTATTTACATTGGTAAAGTTTTTACTTTTAGTCACTGTTTCCGAATCAGTAAAAGGCAAGTGAAATAAAGCAGTCCAATTACATGACGGATAAAAGGTATAATATGTAGGAACGTAGTAAAGATAAATGGTCAAGGGCAGTTGTGTTTTCCACTCCTGCAACATAAAGTGATCGATAAGAATCTGATAATCAGGCGTATCGGCGACTAAGACAGCAGGCCCAGTCTCTTTTACTCAACGGCTCCGTCATGGAACGAAGAAACGCCCTTTTTCTCGAAAAAGGAATATATTTTACTTGCAGGACAGTTGTAAATTTTCCGGGAAAGTACGTTAGCCTGGAATATTATAACATATATGTTTTTAAAAAAATAATGTTCGAAAAAAATAAAAAGCGTAATTTTTAGGTCATATGACCAAGCTTTTCATCATTAAAATAACAAAAGTAAAATGAACCAATGAAAAGTTTTATTAACAAGTCACATGACCTGTTATGCTTACGTTACGCGCTGCGCGCCGCGCCCCGGATCACTTCCGGGTGCGCTAACGCGGCGTGTCATATAACGCATTACGCGACAACGTAGGTCAAGAATATAGTCAAAATGTCTCCACCAACCAGCGTTCGGAACACAACCCCTTTCAGCAGTCCAAAAAGTTCTGTTAAATGACAACAGAGGGGACAGGCAACAAGAACCATCAGTCAAAGAGGGGAGGGCAAGTTCTTCTCTTCCGGGTCATGTTGGGGCGCTACCGGAACTGATCGAATTGGTAGTCTACAGTGTTTCTGGATGTTTCAGACTAAAGCTGGCGTCAGCATGAGAGCACTACCATCTCGTAGCTCCGTCGTGGCCATTCCACGAGCAATCATGGCAGCCGCTCCCCACCAGAAGCCTGCGGGAGTCGGGGGCCCCCAAGACTTTTGTAGAATCTTCACGGCTGAGGGGACGCTTTCGAGAATGGGACCCAAGCCCTATCAGGGAAGCGTCCGAGTTCCAAGGTGTCCCAGGGCCATTTCAGTGGACCAGGCCCAAAACCGAAGAGCCGGCCGCCATTTTGAGAGTCCTGTGGCAGCCGCCTATCGCTGCACCGCAAGAGCGGGAGCAACTTAACTACATGGTGAGCGAGACGCTGTAGTCGCAAGAGCGGGCGGTAAACAGCTGAATGGCGGAAGAGGCACAGTGTAGCAAAAGCGGGCGGAATGGCAACTAAAACGGTAAAGGGGCGCCCCACTACAGCGTGTCTTCAGGTCAAACGGATTGTGGGACAAAGTCCAGAATAGAAGAGTCATCAAAAGGCAAAAAGTTCCGCCGGACCCCGGGAGCCGGCCGCCTATGTCGGGGGCGATCTCAGGCTACACCAGTGCTATAAGACTTGGGGAGGGGGTCGGAGCCAAGCGTCTTCTCCGAGTCCGTGTCATCACACCGCCCCTCGGGGGCCTCCGTCAAGCGGTTTAGGGAGGTACCATATAACATTGTTTTCAAATGCAGTCAGGTCCACAAACGACCCTCACTTACTTTGAGAATAGTGAAGCTGCAGTAGGTGGAAATAAGCTTCAGACAGTCTTACAAGCACTGCTTTTGTAAACATTTTTTGTTTTTTTTGTATTTTTGCACAGTTTTATATTTTTTTTTTGTTTTTGATGGAGGGGAAACAACAAAGCACAGGCATTGAAAAAGGCTCAAACTCAGAACTCTGAACTATGGCACCCAATATCCAGGACTTTCCATCCGGATCTTGGCGCCTTGTGCTGCTTCCGACCTATTCACACATCGGTCCACTACTGACATCATCTTATAAACCAATGTTATGTAAATAGTTATTTAATAAAATGTTTTACCCTGTTTCTTTGCTGGTGTGCTGTCTATATTTTTAATATTTGCATAGGGTTTGTCGTTATTTTGGGCGGGATGGGTGACGGAGCCGAGCTGTCTTGCAGCCCTCATGAAATCAATCAAATGGAGAGACAAGCAGGCAGGACGGATTACAACAGGGGTAAAGGCCTGCGTTAACTACTCTTCACTATCTGCAAAGAGAGAGTACTACTAAGAGAAAAGAGGGGAGGGGGGCAGCGTTCAAAGCACATCAGCGTGCATAAATACGAAAATGTTTTTATCTATCACGTACTTGACATTTTAAAGCTTTTCATATTTGCTATTAAAAAACCAATGAAATTCACAGAAAAAACCATAGGTTATAGTGGATATATAGTTAGGAATTTGCATTTACAAAACCTTGAAAATTCAATGAAAAAAACATTGGTTTTAGGCCATATATAGTTAGGAATTTGCATTTACAAAACCTTGAAAATTCAATGAAAAAACCATTGGTTTTAGGTCATATATAGTTAGGGATTTGCATTTACAAAACCTTATTTTACTCGCATAAAACCATTGAAATTCCATATATAGTTATAAGCGCTAACTATATATCGCGCACCCGCAATCCACTGCTGATGATGTCACATATTACATCATTCATGACATGGTTAGTGACATCACTGATGACATCACTGATGACATCTCAAATGACATCACTGATGACATCACTGAAAACATCTCATTTGACATGACTGATAACATCACTGATGATATCATTCATGTGATAATACCATGAACCTCTTCAGACTCTAATATAATCTTAGATACAATCAGTGTAAACAGACAGTCACAGACTGTCACTCATCCATGGAGTTACTCACACACCTAGTCAGTTATGCCAAAAATCAATCACACCTCCATTTTCTCAACTATACAGTTATACACACCTTACTTATTCAAACATATACTAACACATATTTACTTTACTCTCTTATACAATCTCTGATACATGTTCACAATGATCCATACAGCCACTCACACATTCACTGGCTCTTATGCACAGTTATTTATAGATGTCAACTCTCACATGTACTGTGTTTTACATATGTACTTAATTTGACATGTAGCACTGAGATATCCATTCACTCACTAATACACTCATGCACAGTCAACCGCCCATACAGCTGTTTGCACATGCACTTTTGAATCTATACATATAGTGAATCAACTATTCACACATCTATGTACAGAGTCACACACCTTCCAGCCACCCATACACACACACTCAGTTTCCCATACAAATACTTGGACAACCAATCAATAACCCATACAGTTACTCATATAGCTACTGATCAACATATGCAGCAGTTTGTAGAACAACAGATATAATGATGCACAAATTAAAACAGTTTAGTCACTAACCCATGCACTCAGTGAGACACATTTAATCACTCACTCAATCAGTCAGTCAGTCATGCACCTAGTAAATCCTTCATCCAGACACTTATATATCCACTCATTCTTCAATATGTAAAACATATTTTAACTTTACAGAAACATACAGTCACTGGATGTTGTAATCAGTGATGTCATCAGTGATGTCATTTGAGATGTCATCAGTGATGTCATCAGTGATGTCACTAACCATGTCATGAATGATGTAATATGTGACATCATCAGCAGTGGATTGCGGGTGCGCGATATATAGTTAGCGCTTATAACTATATATGGAATTTCAATGGTTTTATGCGAGTAAAATAAGGTTTTGTAAATGCAAATCCCTAACTATATATGACCTAAAACCAATGGTTTTTTCATTGAATTTTCAAGGTTTTGTAAATGCAAATTCCTAACTATATATGGCCTAAAACCAATGGTTTTTTCATTGAATTTTCAAGGTTTTGTAAATGCAAATTCCTAACTATATATCCACTATAACCTATGGTTTTTTCTGTGAATATATATATATATATATATATATATATATATATATATATATATATATATATATATATATATATATATTCACTGAAAAAACCATAGGTTGTAGACCATATATAGTTAGGAATTAGCTTTTACAAAACCTTGAAAATTCACTGAAAAAACCATAGGTTATAGGCCATATATAGTTAGGAATTAGCATTTACAAAACCTTATTTTACTCACACAAAACCATTGAAATTTGCATATATAGTTAGTTGCACTAACTATATATCGCGCACCCGCAATCCACTGCTGATCATGTCACATATTACATCATTCATGACATGGTCAGTGACATCACTGATGACATCACTGATGACATCTCAAATGACATCACTGATGACATCACTGATGACATCTCAAATGACATCACTGATGACATCACTGATGACATCACTGATGACATCTCAAATGACATCACTGATGACATCACTGATGACATCTCATTGGACATTACTGATCACATCACTGATGACATCATTCATATGATAATATGATGAACCTCTTCAGACTCTAATATAACCTTAGATACACTCAGTGTAAACAGACACTCACAGACTGTCACTCATCCATGGAGTTACTCACACACCTAGTCAGTCATGCAAAGAATCAATCACACCTCCATTTCCTCAACTATACAGTTATACACACCTTACTTATTCAAACATATACTAACACATATTTACTCTCTTATACAATCCCTGATACAAGTTCACAATGATCCATACAGCCACTCACACATTCACTGGCTCTTATGCACAGTTATTTATATATGTCAACTCTCACATATACTTTGTTTTACATATGTACTTACTTTGACATGTAGCACTGAGATATCAATTCACTCACCAATACACTCATGCACACAGTCAACCGCCCATACAGCTGTTTCCACATGCACTTTTGAACCCATACATCTAGTGAATCAACTGCTCACACATCTATGCACAGAGTCATACACCTCCCAGCCACCCACACACACACTCAGTCTCCCATACAAATACTTGGGCAACCAATCAATAACCCATATAGTTACTCATATATCTACTGATCAACACATGCAGCAGTTTACAGAACAACAGACATAATGATGCACAAATTAAGACAGTTTAGTCACTAACCCATGCACTCAGTGAGACACATTTAATCACTCACTCATACAGTCAGTCATGCACCTACTAAATCCTTCATCCAGACACTTATACATCCACTCATTCTTCAATATGTAAGACATATTTTAACTTTACAGAAACATACAGTCACTGGATGTTGTCATCAGTGATGTCATTTGAGATGTCATCAGTGATGTCATCAGTGATGTCAATGACCATGTCATGAATGATGTAATATGTGACATGATCAGCAGTGGATTGCAGGTGCGCGATATATAGTTAGTGCAACTAACTATATATGCGAATTTCAATGGTTTTGTGTGAGTAAAATAAGGTTTTGTAAATGCTAATTCCTAACTATATATGGTCTATAACCTATGGTTTTTTCAGTGAATATATATATATATATCCCAATAACATAAAATGTATGTTAACAAACATTCTAATATGTAATTAAAACATTAAACTATTTAAAGAAAATTCTACTTAAATATCCCACTCCAGTCAATGCAACAGTGGGGAAAATGTGTTGGATAGGGGACGGGTAAAAATTACTATTCCCACTCCAGTGAGTGCAACAGTAGGGAATGTTTTGTATAGCTGAGGGATAAAATTTACTATTCCCACTACAGTCAGTACAAAAATCAAAAATAGGGAAAGTGCTGGATAGCGGAGGGGTAAAAACTACAATTCCCACTCCAATACGTGCAACAGAACGGAAAGTGTTGGATATCAGAGAGGAAATAATTACTTTTCCCACTCCAGTGAGTGCAACAATTGGGGAAAGTGTTGGATACCGGAGGTGTAAAAATGTTCTCCGGGCGGAGCCGAAGGAGTTGCATCCCGCGGAATTCCGCGGAGTTGCATAACAATTCTGTGGAATTCCAAAGAGTTCCTCTCTGCCCTAAACACAGTCACCCTGTATTCAAGTGATTGGCATTTGCAGTCTACAGCTGTCCTTAAACACGACAATGAGTACATCTTATGCCCACATACAACTTTAACAGACACTCAAGTTTACTGCTTGAAGTACACATGTTTCCTGGACTTTCTTTGTACCCAGCGTCCCATTGTATAGCTTTTCAAGGGCTTCAGGTGAAGGTGTCTTGTCGCTGAAGCACACCTTCTTTTTTACCGTCTTTATTATATCGCCGCCTCACTATGGGGGTGATTAGGATGACGGGCAGACTTCGTCCGCCCGCCATCCTATTGGATAACGGTCGCGCCCGCCATAAAGGCGGTGTCCCGTGGGGAGAATTAGGATGCGCCCTCCACTGTGGCCTGGTGGGGCGATCCACCCGCCATCCTAATGGGCCCCTATGTTATGAAGGGCACTGTACATAAGATATGGACGGACCTCATGTGCACATCACCACATAGGAGCTGCAGGTGCCAGTTTCCACACAAGAGCTAGGTGCCCAGGCCAGCCACTGGGCTGCCATCCATGGGAAGTACACACAGGAGCCTCTTGTAAGCATGCACAGAACAAAACCCTTATCAAGCCGATCAATAGCAATGTACAACCTCAGCACGACCAAGCTCCAGGACCAACAAACCAACTTCTTCCTACCGTGACACCATTAAGTCCCCAGAGGAACTTGAGTGATTGGGGCTTGTAGCGCCGTTGCGTCACATATACTAAGGTTCACTCACCAGAATTGGTGCAGGCTCGGGCAGACTTGGTCCCTTCTCTACCAGGGGGTGGCTCCTCTCATCGACTAGAAAGGCTCCTTCACCAGAAAAACCTTCTGCGCCTCAATTGCAACGTTAAAGGGGAAGCATCTGGTTAACCTTTAGCCATGCTACTATTATAACGTGGCCAAACAAGAAGGTATTTTAAAAAGGTAAGCTTTTTTTTGGGTTAAATTCTATGGGTGGGAGGCCGGCACCGGGAAACTCCACTACGCTGTGGGAGGCAGAGTTTTTGATGATCTTCGCATTCGAAGCAGAGCACGGAGTAGCAAAAACTTCACCAGCTCAGCCAGCGGAGCGGAGTTCTCCAACCACACTTAGTAAAAATGACTATTCCCACTCCAATGAGTGCAACAGTAGGGAAAGTGTTGGATAGCGGAGGGATAAAAATTACTATTACCACCCACATAAGTGCAACAGTAGGGAAAGTGTTGGATAGTCGAGTGGTAAAAATTACTATTCCTACTCCAGTGAGTGCAACAGTAGGGAAAGTGTTGGATAGCGGAGACGTAAAAATCACTATTCTCACTCCAATGAGTGTAACAGTAGGGAAAGTGTTGGATAGCTGAGGGGTAAAACTTACTATTCCCACTCCAATGAGTGCAACAGTAGGGAAAGTGTTGGATAGCGGAGCGGTAAAAATTACTATTCCCACTCCAGTCAGTGCAACAGAAGGGAATGTGCTGGATAGCGAAGGGGTAAAAATTACTAGTCCCACTCCAGTCAGTGCAACAGTAGGGAAAGTGTTAGATACCAGAAAGGTAAAAATTACAATTCCCACTCCAGTGAATGTAACAGTAGGGAAAGTGTTGGTTAGCGGAGGGGTTAAAATTACTATTCCCACTCCAATGAGTGCAACAGTAGGGAAAGTGTTGGATAGCGGAGGGGTAAAATTACTATTCCCACTCCAGTGAATGCAACAGTAGGGAATGTGTTGGATTGGGGAGAGATAAAAATTACTATTCCCACTACAGTCAATTTAAAATTTAAAGAAAAGAAAAAATCAACAACAAAAAATGTTTGAAAAACAAAATAAAATATATATATATATATGTAAAAAATGTAAATAAAAACATATTTAATATTATAAACATAAAAAAATTAAAACATATTATAATGTGAAATACATATCACAAATACCTTTATATACTATACTAGCAGCCCGCCCCAGCGTTGCCCCGGCAGAAGGGGGCTGGAGGCAGCATTTGTTGCCCGGGGCAGAAGGGGGCTGGGTGCAGCATTTGAGGCTTTGAAAAATGTCGAATTTAACTGAAAAATCGGGCGCCAGCGTTATATTAAGCTGCTGCTTGCCGTAGTGCTCCCCCACATTCTACAAGAGCAGATTTTTCAGTTAAATTCGACATTTTTCAAAGCCTCAAATGCTGCACCCAGCCCCCTTCTGCCCCGGGCAACAAATTCTGCCCCCAGCCCCCTTCTGCCCCGGGCAACGCTGGGGCAGGCTGCTAGTCTCAGTTAAAATGCGTCTTCCGCGACACACCAACACGCGTATTTCAAACCCTGCCAGGAGCCTACCATCTCATCACTGGAGTAGATTATCAAACCACAGACGCCAAAATCTTCGATGTATAGTCTTTTTGGTACAAAAACTGTTTAGGTAATTAAAATATACATTTACAATTATCTTCTCCAGACCCACCTATCAGGCCTCATTGTTTGAACTACTGAATTACAATACATCTCATGATCTTACTCTAGCCTCCTGTAATGTAAACATCGCTGGCGGGCAACTGGTCATTATTGTTATTGTGCCAAGTCAGAAATCACAAAAGCAGGCCACGTCTGCCTCCTTGTGGAAGTTTTTGGTAAAACACGCAGCCTGAGACACTTTCGGAAGATTATTTGCACAATAACTGCACGGCATTATAACTCGGTATGACTTTAAGTTATTCAAGTGTTGCTCTACGGCATTATAACTCGGTATTATAATGCCGTGGAGCAACACTTGAATAACTTAAAGTCATACCGAGTTATAATGCCATAGAGCAACACTTGAACAGAAGGGGCGACTTACCTGCCAGCAGTCTGTCCATAGAGACGCAACAGTGCCTGCCATTGCAAACGCGCCTGTCCTCCGCTCTTCCTGCCGCTCTTCCCCATGCTCCCGATGTCATCACGCAGACGTCGCGGCCGGCGCTACTTGCAAGGGACTACTTTATTTTTATTTCTAAATTTTTAAACAACGTATATTTTTTATTTTTATGTAGCCTATGTCCTTCTGCTTGCCCTGAGGTTTTCTAAGATGTCTTGGGTGTATGGATTGGTGGTGTACTTTTCGAGTTTACCTGGCTCAAAGGACACAGTTCTCTCTTTATAATAGTAGTATAGATTAAATAAAATATATAAATATTTTTCAAATATTTATAGTTAGAAATTATGTATAAACAAAAACATCATTACATACAATTAGGGTCAATTCCAATTCGGGAAAGGAATCCGTAAGACGATTTGTATTCGTAGCCGTACGAATCATACAAAGCCGTAGTACAATCCGTAGTTAAAAAGCACGTCTGAATCCTTGCGAACCGTACGAAAATCAAGCGATAATCCATACAATACGGACTCGGAAAGTGAACCGTACAATTCTAAACATGCTGTACGACCTGACAAGTACGATCCAGACCGGGGACCGAGAACTCGATTTGTACCGGAAAAAGTTGTCGTGTATGAACTGCGATTTGTACGTAAAACATCGCGTATGAGTGAGCCACACAATTAAATACGAAACAAACCCCCCCTGAATGTAGAGCACGCGAACCCCGTAAATACGTCGCGTATGAGCGTGCCACTAAATCAAATACAAAACGACCCCCTGAACGAAGCGCAAGCGAACCCCGTAAAAACGTGGCGTATGAGCGAGCTACACAATCAAATACGAAACAAACCCTCCTGAACGAAGCGCACACGAACCCCGTAAAAAACGTTACGTATGAGCGAGCCACTAAATCAAATATGAAACAAACCCCCCCTGAACGAAGCGTACGTGAACCCCGTAAAAACGGTGCGTATGAGCGAGCTACACAATCAAATACGAAACGAACCCCCCACTGAACGAAGCGCACGTGAACCTCTAAAAACAGCACAAGGACGGTGCAAACGACTCGCACAACACCACAAAACATGTCTCCTGTGTACAAACCATTGGAAATGAATGTCCTGGCCAGATCCAAATATCCAAACAGAGGGCCTAACTCAGACCCACCCCTTATAACACACCCACCAACAATTCAAACTAAGCCCCACCCACAAATAGACCAATAAAAAGGGCCCACACACACAAACCATCATCCTTTGCAACATACCCATTCAGCTACGGAGACTGACAACACACCAACAACTGCACACATCCACCTTCACACATACCCCTCAATCACATACTGTCAGGACCCGAACCGTAGGTTCCATTCTTGCTTATCCAACTACGTCGCTAACTAAATCAAATGACACTGAAAATACTTGGGTTGAAAGAGTACGGCCTTGGAGACTTAAGATGGCCAACGTTGTCGCCAGAGCAGAAGACAGTGGGTGTTCTAGTCTCTCTGGCCACAGCTGCTGAGGATTCTATGTGAAGCGCGAGCGTCTTCGGAAATGCCCACTTCAATGACGAACCTGACTAGAGTGGTTCTATTCCCGAGAGACTCTGTTATTTCTGCTGAAAAGCGTTCATGTTTTGAAGAAGAGTGTTTGTAGACGCACCTCGTAAAGACGTAGTGAATTCGGGCTCGGCGCATTAAGTCAAGCGCGAGTCCCGACTAGAAGCGGCTTAAAGACTCTTAGAGGAGAATTGTGAAGAGCTGAAGTCGGAGGTCAGAAGTTTAACGTGGGAGCCGTTAAGGAGCTCCGAGTAGCAGTTCCTGTTTTGGCGCAGTTGATTAAAGAAGCCTTTCACGGAACAAGAACTCAGAAGATTAAGCTAAGTCGACATTCAATGTGTTTGAGCAAGTGTTATATGAACTGCAGTCTATCGAAGTAAATTCAGATTTGGATCGTTCCTGTTGATAAATTCTCAGAACGTTTTCAGTTATGCTGTGAGAAAAGGAAATAATGTATATATGTAAATAATTGCCAAGAGACTGTTGATAGAAGGTGAAAGACTCAGCTACTTGCAAGCAAAGAAAAGATAAGCTAGAGTTAGACTCACTGAACAGCCCCAATATATAAAAAGAAAACAGAAAACTATCTTACTGAACCCCCTATAAAAGGAAGCTCCACTAATAGTGAAGTAAGTGCACTTACTAAACGATTAATTAAATTAGCATTAGGAATCACCAGAGAGGGTATAATCTAATTTTTGTTATTATATATTTGCTTAGTGACAACTATAGAGGAGCAGAGCAATCTATCAAATCTTTAAGAAGCGAAGCGAGGTCCAGCAGCACAAGGGTGGGTGAGAGGAGGCTATAACAATAAATAGAGTAGACTCCCGTAGATAGTAGGAAGGCAGGAATGTAATGTTGTGTTGTTGTTTTTAGGTTTCAACAAAAGAGCCACCAGAAGGTAAAGGCCCGAGGGAACAGCGCAGAATCTCTCTTATCTCTGTTTATTATTTTATCCAATTCCCCCTTCCCTTAAGGTAATGATGGGAGGTTCAGTGTAATGACCTACCAGCATTGCTAAGAGGGATAAGGGTACTAGCATCTCTGTTCCTGTGCAAGAATTGGTAAGCCAAGATTAAGTTTTATAGTTCTGACAGAGTGAAGTGCCCAAGTAGCCTTCGCACCTGAACAGAGATGGCGGAGGGAATTGATGTCCAATCCTTAGGTACAATTCTAGACGCAATACAGAAGGAATTGGGAGCGGTGAGGGAGGAGAATCGAAATTTGAGGCAGGAAGTGATTAGTGCCAGAAAAGAAACTGCTGAATTGGCGTTAAGGTTACGCCAACCAAGTAGTTTGGAGAGAGAAGCCATGAACCCGGTATTAGAGACAACCAATAGATCTACCACGCATGTGATACATTCTCTCTCCCCAGTCATTCCTTTGGCAGCTCCAGAGAGATTTAGCGGGGATCCGCAGAAGGCGCAGATATTCCTCTCTCAATGCTCGTTACATTTCATGTGCCGCCCTTCAATCTTCCCCGGTGCGCAGTCTAGAGTGGCTTTCATACTCTCATATCTAAGTGGGGATGCAGCTTCGTGGTCCATGCCTTTAGTCACTCAAGATGATCCTTTGCTAAGGAACTTTGAAGAATTCAAACAAGAGTTTTTACGGATATTCGACCGGCGGAGGATTTCTCAGGTGGTGGATAATGAATTGTTAGATCTACGACAGGGAAATCGAGACTTAATTGCATATCTGGCTCAGTTCAATAAGTTAGTAGTGGAGACCAATTGGCCAGAGAGCAAGAGAGCTGCAGTATTCTATTGTGGGTTGAGAGATGAATTAAAGGACACTCTGGCTCAGATTCCTAATCGGCCCACCGAAATTTCAGCACTTATAGATGTAGTGTTGGAGATAGATTTCCGTCAAGGAGAACGACGAGGAGAAAAGAAGAAAGATTTTCAGGTGATACCTCCAAGGTTTGACTGGGCTCGATCAGATGGCCCCAGAACCTCTGAAAATCACTCAGGAGCCGAACCAATGCAAATTGGAACAATAAGAGGCCCTCTGACCAAGGAAGAGAAGGAAAAGAGAAGAACAAACAACCAATGTATGTATTGTGGATCCGGAAGTCATTTTGTCCGAGATTGTCTGAAGAAGCCTAAGGGCCCATTCAAGCCGAAGGAAAACTAATGGCACCACCTCTGGGAGGAGTTGAGCAGGTGAGTGCGACTCAAGAAATAACTCCACATGAACATCAAGTGGCGAACACGCTACAGTCAGCGGCTCCACATTTAGTTTTAACCATGGAGGTGAAATTTGGACAAACAACCTTAACGGAAGTTTCAGTGATGATTGATTTGGGCGCCACAGGGAATTTCTGCGATTTAAGATTTTCCACTAAGGTTGGAATTCAGGCAATCCGAAAGGCTAAGAGTGAACCTGTGCGTGCTGTAGATGGGACAAATCTTTCCTCGGGACCAATCGCGAGTCACACAGAAATGATCCAATTGACAACCAGGGAAGGGCATCAGGAGAAAATTCAGTTTAACTTGATAGATGCTCCCCAGTTCCAACTAATTCTCGGCCTCCCGTGGCTTACAGAGCACAATCCTACGATTAATTGGAGCTCCAGAACTATAGTGATGGATTCGAATTATTGTTATGAAAACTGTTTTAATTCTGAGAATCGACTTGTAAGGGACAACCCAGCGATGTCCTTGTGTACCACCGGGCATTCCATGTGTGTGATAAACGCTCAGGAAATTCCCAAAGAATATAAGGAATTTACAGATGTGTTCAATGAAGTGGAAGCAGAGCTTTTACCGCCACATCGAGTTTACGACTACAAGATAGAATTAGAGCCGGGATCAAATTTGCCATGCAGTCGTGTCTACGCCTTGAGTGAGAAGGAGCACCAACATCTAAAGGAGTACTTGGACAAGTATCTAGCCAATGGTTTCATCCGGCCGTCCCAATCACCCGTTTCATCTCCTTTATTTTTCGTACCAAAGAAGGAGGGGGATTTGCGGACGTGCATCGATTACAGAGCCATCAATAAGATAGCCAAGAAAAACCGATACCCCTTACGATTGATCTCGGTGCTTCTAGACCAAGTGAAAGGAGCTCAAATCTACACAAAGCTCGATCTAAGAGGGGCCTATCATCTAGTTCGAATGCGAGAAGGCGATGAGTGGAAGACGGCATTTTGGACTAGATTTGGGCTGTTCGAATATCAAGTGATGCCCTATGGACTGTACATTGCCCCCGCAGCCTTCCAGCACTTTATTAATGACGTCCTGAAGGAATTTATTGATCAGTGTGCGATTGTGTACATTGACGATATTCTAATTAATTCCTTGGATGTGGTAAGACATCACTAGCAAGTGAAAGGAGTGTTGCAGAAATTACAGGAGAACAAATTGTTTGTGAAGCTAGAAAAATGCGCTTTTCATGTGTTGAAAGTAGAGTTCCTGGGCTTTGTATTATCACCTTCTGGAATTTTGATGGATCAACGCAAGGTGGAGGCAGTGACGAACTGGGAATCTCCGAGAAGTGTGAAGGAAGTTCAAGGTGTCATAGGTTTTGCTAACTTCTATCGGAGGTTTATCAGCGAGTTATCCAGAAAGATCCTCCCGCTTACCAAATTACTGAGAAAAGGAATGAAGTTTGAGTGGTCACAAGAAGAGGAGGAGGCCATTCAATCTTTAAAAAGAGATTTCACCAAGGCACCAGTCTTGTTACATGCTGATCCCTCAGAGCCCTTTTACGTAGAAACAGATGCGTCAGACCAAGCCGTTGGAGGAGTATTATCACAACGACACAAGACCACAGGCCAACTGCATCCGGTAGCTTATTGATCCAGGAAGTTATCTCAAGCTGAAGTAAACTATACAATCACAGAGAAGGAGCTATTGGCCATTAAGGACGCCTTTAAGGAGTGGCGACACTATTTGATGGGTGCCTGACATCAAGTAACGGTGTTCACAGATCATCGCAATTTAAAATTCTTGAAAACTGCCAGAACCCTTACGCCACGACAATTGAGATGGTCTCTGTATTTTGCATACTACGACTTCGTAATCACATTTCGTCCTGGAGCTCAAAATGGGAAAGCAGAGGTATTATCCAGGATAGGTACTGAGTTTCAGAAGACCTCTACAGACATCCAGTCAATCATTCCCGGTGATAAGATCATAGGAGCCACAACCGCCATTCAATTACAAGAGTCGATTGCAGATGTTATGAGTTCAGAGGCCATGCAGAGCTGGGCGGAGGAAGACGCCAACAGAAGATTAATTCAACAAATGCCCTATCATCGGAATGCCTTGTATCTACCGACAACCGAGTTACAGCGGCAAGTAATGTAAGAGTGTCACGACGACAAATTGGCTGGCCACAAGGAGAAGCTAAAACAGAGGAAATAATCAAGAGACATTATTGGTGGCCGAAAATGGCGTCAGATATTGAAAAGTATGTTAAGTCCTGTGAGATCTGCCCACAGGGGAAGTCAGAATGGCAGGCTCCAAAGGGGTTATTGCAACCGCTACCCACACCTCCCCATCCTTGGCACACTGTTACATTAGACCTTATAACAGATTTACCTGCTGGTCAAGGATACTACACCATCCTGGTGGTGGTGGATGCCTTTTCAAAAATGGCCCACTTTACAGCCTTAAAAGGGGTACCTTCAGCCAAACAGTTAGCTGCCCACTTCAGCTCCCAGATTGTCAAAATACATGAAATTCCTAAAATTGTCATTTCTGATAGGGGTTCCCAATTTGTGTCCCAGTTTTGGAAGGCCTTTATGGAAGGGTTGGGAACAGAAGTTAGGTTCTCCACTAGTTACCACCCCGAGACAGATGGGCAGACAGAAAGGGTAAATCAGGAACTGGAACAATATTTGCGACTGTTCCTTTTAAAAGAAGAAGGGAATTGGTCAGATTATTTGTGGACAGCAGAGTTTGATCATAATAATGCAAAGAACACTTCGACAGGGTTTTCTCCCTTCTTTGTGAACTATGGCAGACATCCGAATGCCACCATTCGATAAATGGAAATGGCAGTTGCAGCAGTTAAAGAAGTCATGTCTCACTTGCTTCAAATTCAACAAAAGGCCATAGACAATTTACAAGCAGCTAAAGCAAACTACAAGGAATATGCCGATCGGAAGAGAAGAGCAGGACCGTCCTTGACTAATGGAGATCAAGTTTGGTTAAGTACCAGGAATTTAAGGCTAAGAGGTAACAGGAAGTTTCAACCCCGATTTATCGGTCCTTATCCAATTGAGGACCAAATCAATAAAGTTACTTATTGACTGAAACTGCCACCCAAGTTCAAGATACACCCAGTCTTCCATGTATCACTGTTAAAGAAGGCTTCTGCACATCTGAGGAACCAATCACCTCCGAAGCCAATCCAGTTGGAGACAGGAACTGAGTGTGTAGTAAAAGAAATTTTGGACTCCAAATGATCCAGAGGAAAATTGTACTATTTGATAGACTGGAAAGGTTATGGTCCAGAAGAGCGATCTTGGGAACAGGAGAAGGATGTTCATGCACCAAGATTAATTAAATCCTTTCATCAACGATTCCCTACCAAGCCAAGAAGGAAGGGACCTGCCTTGTTGGGGGGTACTGTCAGGACCCGAACCGTAGGTTCCATTCTTGCTTATCCAACTACGTCACTAACTAAATCAAATGACACTGAAAATACTTGAGTTGAAAGAGTACGGCCTTGGAGACTTAAGATGGCCGACGTTGTCGCCAGAGCAGAAGACAGTGGGCGTTCTAGTCTCTCTGGCCACAGCTGCTGAGGATTCTATGTGAAGCGCGAGCGTCTTCGGAAATGCGCACTTCACTGACGAACCTGACTAGAGTGGTTCGATTCCTGAGAGACTCTGTTATTTCTGCTGAAAAGCGTTCATGTTTTGAAAAAGAGAGTTTGTAGACGCACCTCTTAAAGACGTCGTGAATTCGGGCTCGGCGCATTAAGTCAAGCGCGACTCCCGACAAGAAGCGGCTTAAAGACTCTTAGAGGAGAATTGTGAAGAGCCGAAGTCAGAGGTCAGAAGTTTAACATGGGAGCCGTTAAGGAGCTCCGAGTAGCAGTTCCTGTTTTGGCGCAGTTGATTAAAGAAGCCTTTCACAGAACAAGAACTCAGAAGATTAAGCTAAGTCGACATTCAATGTGTTTGAGCAAGTGTTATATGAACTGCAGTCTATCGAAGTAAATTCAGAATTGGATCGTTCCTGTTGATAAATTCTCAGAAAGTTTTCAGTTATGCTGTGAGAAAAGGAAATAATGTATATATGTAAATAATTGCCAAGAGACTGTTGATAGAAGGTGAAAGACTCAGCTACTTGCAAGCAAAGAAAAGATAAGCTAGAGTTAGACTCACTGAACAGCCCCAACATATAAAAAGAAAACAGAAAACTATCTTACTGAACCCCCCTATAAAAGGAAGCTCCACTAATAGTGAAGTAAGGGCACTTACTAAACGATTAATTAAATTAGCATTAGGAATCACCAGAGAGGGTATAATCTAATTTTTGTTATTATATATTTGCTTAGTGACAACTATAGAGGAGCAGAGCAATCTATCAAATCTTTCAGAAGAGAAGCGAAGCGAGGTCCAGCAGCACAAGGGTGGGTGAGAGGAGGCTATAACAATAAATAGAGTAGACTCCCGTAGATAGTAGGAAGGCAGGAATGTAATGTTGTGTTTTTGTTTTTAGGTTCCAACGATAGAGCCACCAGAAGGTAACGGCCCGAGGGAACCAGCGCAGGATCTCTCTCTTCTCTGTTTATTATTTTATCCAATTCCCCCTTCCCTTAAGGTAATGATGGGAGGTCCAGTGTAAATAACTACCAGCATTGCTAAGAGGGATAAGGATACTAGCATCTTTGTTCCTGTGCAAGAATTGGTAAGCCAAGATTAAGTTTTATCGTTCTGACACATTCAGACCCACACCCCTCTTCACATTCAGACCCACATCCATACACACCGTCACCCCCCAATCACACTCACCCCACACCATGTCCGCACAGAAGAATCCAAAGTTCACAAAGGAGGCGATGGAGATCCTTGTAGATCAAGTCATCAGAGTCGAGCCACAGCGGTTTGGCGAATTGGTCAGACGGACCAGCATAGCTGAGAAAACACGCCTATGGGAGAGGATCGTCTATAGAGTCAATGCTGTTGCACCCATCAGGTGCACCAGGAAGGATTGCCAGGCCAGGTAGTACGATCTGCGGAGGATGGTGAAGTGGAAGATAAACATAGCCTCCTGGGTCAGGCAATGGAGTGCCCTACTGTCACAATCGTCATGTAACACAACAAAACAAATACAGATCTGATGAAGCATCCAAGCAGAAAATGCACGGTGCTGATTCACAAGTCCCTTGCGCTTCTATCACGACGCTGTTGCTTCGCCTTTGTGACGCAGCGGACGCATAAAAGTTGCGCCATGGTGCTGGGTATTTACAAGGTGATGCATCTTAGAGATGTGCCACATTCTAAAGCCCTGCGCCAGAAGTAGGTGTACTGGTCCGGGGGGGCGGGGGAGGGGGCGTCATGGCACAGCAACACCTCCCAAAAGTGGCTGAGTGAAATCTTAAAGATTTCACTAAGTCACTTTGATGCACATGCTGCCTCAAAACCCTGTGCATGCTTGAAGCAGGCGTAAGGATTGACGCAGCATTGTGCAGATAGGTCCACACAGAGCATTGCTGGATCTGCGTTGCTCCGGCGACACAACTCCAGCAATGAGCACCTTCTATGGCACAGATGCGTGACGCTGCTGTGCCGTTTTTCCACCATGGTGATCCGCAGTGTAAATGTGTTGCATCCATGCTGGCATAGCTGTGGTACACAATGACTGGAAAATCCCTGATGACATGCATGGCTGTGCCAGTCATTGTAAATAGTCACTCACATGTCAATGACTCCTGAGCACAGATCAATGTGACCCCACAACATACCCATCCTCAAGTGAACATTGAGAACAATCCAAAGCATAGACAACTACCAGGTGGAACAATGTATATGAAAATTGGATGTTGCATTAAATGGCATTAACATTGTCTTTCTCTCACACCCACAGGGCGATGTGCTGAATCTTCCCCACCGAGGGGGAGATGAATCACAGTCCCAGACTCCTCAGGACCCTGATCCCACCAACAGCGACGTCTCTCACCTACACATGGATGACCCCGACCAACCTGGCACCTCTGGAACCCAAACCCGTGCAGCAGCTGGATCAGGGACATCTGCGCCAACCACCACACCCATTCCTGCCACATCCCAATAGACATCTCGGAGCCCTGCCCACAATCCACAACTGAGCCAGTCTGACAGTGAGGGACAAGGTTCGCCGGGCACCCAGGAGGTGGCAGACAACACCACCACTGCGATCCCTCAGGGGACCCGTCGACCCGATATGCCCACAATGGCAGGCTAGGCTCGTGTGGGCAGGGGTGGTGGGTGTGGCACCAGGCAGAGGCGAGAACCTGACCAGCCAGCTGCAGGGCCCGGTATGTCTGAACTACGAAACATCATGGAGGCATATCAGCGGGACACCAGGGAGTTCAGCCAGGTAGTGGGGGCCCTCACATAAATCAAAACCCTGCAGGCCGAGCAATATGCCAGTCAACAACAACACCTAGGACGGATGGAGGCAGGACTGGCTAAGCTCCTGGCGGTGCAGAGGGACATAACCCATTCACTCAGTCGGATCGCTGACAACATGCAGCACCCTCCCTGTGTCACCAGGCAAGAAACATCAAGGCGAAGACCGCCAACAGGCACAGGGAGGGAGGAGGAGGAATCATCCGACGGAGCATCCCATGCATCGTCAAGACCTGCATATGAGGGTCCCCCAAGGAAGAAGGGTCGTCCACGGAAAAGACAGTGAGAGGCAGTGGGCCATGTGCATCTCCCAGGTCACCTGGTCTAGCATCTTGCCCTTGTGTGCAACAGAATCACATTATCAACTGTCCTACTTTCCCACATGTACTTTCTGGTTGCAGTCTGAACAATGATGCCAAGCACTGTGGTCTGGACTCTGTTGACTCAAACTGCGGATTTGGCCATCTTGTACATGTCCGAGTACGAACAACAATGTATCCTGTCACAACATAACCCATACCAGACAAAGATCTCGGTCTGGTATAGATACATAGATGACGTCTTCATGATCTGGACTGGCCACGAGGCCGACCTGAACGTCTTCTTCGAATGGCTCAACAACCGGTCAGACGACATAAAATTCACTATACATAAAAGCAGACACTCAATTGATTTCCTTCACATCACCATCAAAGAAAATGAAGGGAAACTGTACTCCACTTTGTATCGAAAACCAGCAGAAAGGAACACCTTGCTGAGATATACAAGCCATCATACTAGAGGATTATGGAACAATCTACCCTTTGGGCAATTTCTCCACATTAGGAGAAATTGTTCTCGTAAGGAGGACTACTTCAGAAAATCTGATGACTTAATTCTACGCTTGATTGAAAGAGGATACCCTAGAAGATTGGTGAACAGATCTAGGAAAAGAGCCTGGTCTCAAGACAGAACCATTTTACTGACACCAAAGGAACGCCAGCTACCAAAGGAACGAATGATATGTGTTACAACGTATTGCAATAAAAGCAACTAAATAAAGAGAATAATAAACAAACACTGGGGCTTAGTAGCTGATATTGTTGAAAGTCCAGAACCACCAATGCATGCATTCAAAAAGGCAAAGAGCATAAGAGACCACATTGTTTGTTCACTGCTGGAGACACCGCAGGCACCAACTATACAAAGACTAGGGAATCTTCCAGAAGTGGTAGGCCACTTTCGCTGCACAACATGCAAAGCTTGTCCGACGTGTTGGGAGACTAAACAAGTTATCAACAACAAATTAATTGTAGACCTCAAATCTTTTTCAAATTGTAACTCAAGTGGAGTTATATATGCAATCATCTGCCCATGTGACCTTATGTACATAGGGCAAACCAAACAGAAGGTCAAGAACAGAATTTTCCAACATTGCAGTAGAATTCGATGCCAGACTACAGGGGCACCTATGGTGGAACACTACATGGAAAAGACCCATACACCTGAATCCATGAAGTGGGTTGTATTAGAAAAGATCACTCTGGGACCACGAGGGGGCAATCTCAATTCCATCTTAAACATCAGAGAATGTAAATGGATGCAAAAGTTCAACACCATAAATAGAGGTCTAAATGAACTTGATGCAAACTTTGCACAGATGGCAGGACTCGATCCCAAGTAATCACGATATAGGCCCATACTCTACCTAGAAAGATACCTCACATCAGCAATACATCTTAGCTGTTAGGTACCATCCTTTACACAGATAGATAATCAACAATAGTAATACATCCCAGCTGTAAGGTACCATCCTCAGAGGAATGCCGCATAATATGTAATAGGCACCTCCACGCTGTCAGGCGTAGGCCTATATGCGCAGATACTATGAATACAACATAGGCTGGCAACAAAACTATTACGACCACTAACGTGTTATAAATTGTTATAAACTGTTTTTGAAACGTGAAAAATTCTATGATGCGCAAACACTATGAATACAACATAGGCTGGCAACAAAACTATTACGACCACTAACGTGTTATAAATTGTTATAAACTGTTTTTGAAATGTGAAAAATTCTATGATGTCCAAAAACGATTGCCATAAGATGAATAATTATTTGGCAAGCTCTTCAGCTCAAAGATGTACATGAATATGTTTACAACATGCAGATTTGATATGGGTGATTTGATTGCCATAAGATGAATAATGGTTTGTCAAACTCTTCAACTTAGATGTTGTGCAGTAATATGTTTATAAAATGCTGATTTGACATGTTTGATATAATCGCTAGACATTATGAGAAGGAGTAATACGTCTACATAATGTACACTGTTGATATTATTGTCAGACATCTATCGATATGAACATTGCGAGCCTTCCGATCATGTGCGTGTATACAGATGTTAATGAGACCATTTTAAATACACATGTAACTTATGGTATCTCTCTGTCATAGAACATCTATCGTAACTCCGTACGTAGCAGGAACAATTGAGTGCTAAGAATTGTTGCCCTCCGTTCGGAGCATATGTTCACAGTACTGTATACCCCACAAGCGATACAATATCCACGCGAGGGAATAAAACGATTTTATCAGTCCATGGCTTCACATCCCCTGGACCGTACTACTAGTGAAGCCTTGGAAACACTCTTTACAGACAGTACCCCGCTCCCCGTCACGGCATACACACAGGGCAGCTTCTGATTGGCCGCCTGTGACGAGCCCTCCCGCATCCAGCATCTAGCGGCAGCACCGCGCGGACCGCATCTCCACAATCTTGGAGGACGCGACGCGAGCAGTCCGCTTCAGGTCTAATGCAGGTATGTTAGCCTTCCAAAGTGTCCGGCATTTTTGCTCTTCACCCATAAGATTACGGAGACCTGCAGAACCAGCATGGCTTTATTAGTTGTGCCGACCCGGCGGTGATAAATACTGTTCACGCGGGCCTTAATTAAATCATAATAAGCACAGCAACGATAACGACGGACTGCTGTGTTAATGCTATGAATGTATATAATTGTTTTATCAATACGGTGGTGTAAATAGATTTCCATATATTTCCACCAGTTCTTGACTAACTACTCAGGCACAGTATTTACACCTTCATTTTTAAATGCTTTGAAGGATTCGGTTTTACCGTTTATGACCAAGATCTGTCTCATGCCCCATTTTAGAATGATGTGTGGCGCACGATGAAGACACACATGAAGAATTTCCAATGAGCTTCGCTACACTATAAGATGAAAATTTGAAGTAAGTGGAAATTAATTAGTCTTACTTCCCTGCCAGTTGACACAATGAGGTGTTCAGCATTCCCGCTCAAAACCTCCCTCAATATATATTTCAGAAACGATTAGGAGCACAACCAGGCCCCAGACGTGACGCAAGAATCACCGTCCGCCATTTTCTATGTAGGTAACCTTCTAAATCAGCCTACATTTAAGTGTCTATCCACCACATAGACCACTGATACAAATTAATGCTATGCTTTCCAGGCTCTCTCTTCTGTCCTGATGAAGACCCCAACATGAGGGATAATTAACCCTTTTACGCTTTCGGGGTCGAAACGTAGACTACGCCTAAATTCTACACACCATAGAAAAAAAGAAAGATTGAATCTTACCTATGTGTGATGTATTGTGGGAACATTGTTATTACCTTAATTGTAAAGGCGTTATGATTTGAATGTGATGCAACATTGTCACACCACCTTTACCTTGTCCCTCACAAACCCTTCACTCCCCTTTCTCTTTGCACTGAGAGCACCTACAATGCAATGCTTTTATAACTATATTGATGAAAAACAGTCGACCTTGAAGTAAATATATGCAGTTAGAGGTACAACGAATGAACTTGTATGTGGAATAAATACAATGTAATTCTTTATACTATATATCCTACTCTCATTACGTCAAGCGTACTTAAGGAGAACTATAAAATGTGGTGTTTTCTAAATACACACTAAAACAAAATAATTGTAAAAGTACTTCTAATGAACTCAGACCACTTCTTTCCTGTACTTACATATTGACCCCGGTCCATGAGTTTTAAGGGCTCACCCCTTTTTGAACTCCGACTCAAACTGCAAGGCATCACCTCTCCCTCTGTGAACTTTGGATTCTCAGCATTTTTGTACAGCACCTAGCACTTATTCACGTTTCCCCGCACAAGATTGATAAATAAACAAAACAAAATCAGTAGAATTTGATGCTGCAGTCTTTTTACATGAGTCAACAACATACGTGTGGGGATATGTCAAGGTATGCCAGAGTGTGGTACAAAGTCAAGCCATTAATACACTGGGATCTGAGTCCGGTTGAGGACACACATAGGTCACAATGTATCATCAAATACATACATGGAGCGCAATAGTCACCCCTGATGGTTTCAATCTGCTGAGGGGGGGGCTTGCCATACTGCTCTGACAGACAGTTTAGGAAGAGTTTCATGAAGGTGTAGAGGTCATGGGTCATGTGGAGGTGCCCAGGGAGGGAGTACCAGGTCAGTTTGGTGATGTGGGAGAACTATCTCTGCATGCAGTTGTACTGTGGAGGTGATGAATGGTGCCCAGGGCAAGGGTGGCTGGACGGAGTTGGGGCAATGGGGTGTTGGATGGGAGACGTCCATGTTCGTCTCTGGGGCTTGGGTTGTGGAGTATGAAGGTGATCCTGCAGTTGACAGTGAGACTATTGTAGGTATCTCAGGTGGACGGTCATGTGGCTGTGGCACGAGATGTTGAGGATGAGGTGTGCACATGCACCCTGGAAGTGCACAAGTCCTCCTGGAGTCTGGCTCTTGTTCCTGCGTAGAGGGTGTTGCAGTAGTTTAGCCGGCTGGTGTCGTGGACCTGGGTGACTGTCTGTCTTGACTAGGAGTGGTTCTATCTGAAGATCATTTGCAGCATGCTGAGGGACTTGCAGCATGAGGTAGTGATGGTGTTGACTTGCATGGTCATTGTGAGCAAGGAGTGTACGATGAGCACCTGCTTTCGTGCGTTGCCACTGTGTGCTTGTACGCTGCCCAGGCCGGTGTGACACAAGGAGTTGTCCCAGCCATAAGGGGACATTCCTCAGATGATGAGCTCAGTCTCGTCCAAGTCCAGCCTCATGTGGCTGATGTTCATCCATTTCTCAACGCACCTCATGCCTTCTTGAATGTTGGATCTGGGAGTAGCTGCGTCTTTGGTGAGGGTGAAGAGCCGCCGGGTGTCAATGGCATAGGACATGATTATGAGGTCGTGTGCGCATGTGATGTCGGAGAGGGGGGTCATGGAGACATTGTAGATTGTCACGCTGAGAGATGAGGCCTGGGGCATGGGCCCGATGACCCCAGTGTACTACGTGACAAAGGGGGGATGCGGACTCCCTGGGTCTTGCTGGGGAGGTAGTTGGCGATTTCATCCTGGGTCTTCCTGTGGATCCCAGTGTTGGAGATGTGTGATCTGACAGTGTGGTAGCACATGGTGTTGAATGCAGTTGAGCAGTCAATGGGGTAAGAGTGGTGGTCTCACCATTGTTGAGCAGGGTCCAAGATGTCGTTGGTGGTGGCAATGAGGGCTGTTGCAGTGGGGTAATTACTGTGGAAGATGGTCTGGGGCGGGTTGCCCTGAGATGTTTGCTTGGAGGGAGATGGTCAATTGCTCCTTGACTGTCTTCTAGATGACATTTTCCGGGTAGGCAAGCAGGGTGATGTTCCAGGACATCCTGCTGTACTGACGTCCATTGTCAAAGAAGGGCCTGGGTTTCTGCATGACTCCAGCTCCCAGGGAAAGTGGCCTACTCAAAGGAGACATTCTTGATGTGCCAAATTTGGGCTTCAAGGCTGGTGTATGTTGTGATTGAGATGTTGTAAGGAAGGCTCCTGATGGAGAGCTGGAGTGGATGGTGTACATGAGCCGGGTGGTGTCTTTGCTGCTGACGGAAGTCCAGGACCTGGGGGGGTATGTCCTGTGGAAAATAGCGCTGTCTGCCTCTGTGTGGCGAGGCTTTCGTGTACGTCCACGAGCTTGGAGTGGTAGTAAGTTGCAAGGGATCCCCTTCGCCTTACAAGGGTGGGATGTCTTTTGGATGGAGAACTGGGGTTAGATAGTTCACTCACAATGCCGATGAGGTCATTCATGTTGTGTGTGTTGATGCCTAGGCGATAGCTGAAGGTTGTCCTCTTGTCCCTGCTGATGATGTGGTGATGTCTGTGTGTGGAGGATTTCAGGGCTGATAAGTAACTGATGGTTGCTTGTTTTACAAGGTTTGCACATGAGTCCGTCTAGACCTGTATGAGTCCAGTAGGACTGCCTTCTCCCTGGTGGCTTAGCTGCTGTTGTGCTTCACAGGAAAGTCCTCCAATGTGGAAAGAGCGTTGGATCAGTCGCTGATCCAGTTTGTGTGGTTGCAGGGTGTGACGGTGTCGTGGTTGGAGTGTCCTGTGTGAGGGTGCCACACAGCTCATTTGTGTTGACTCAGGTCAAGCTTTTTTGGTGGATCTGTAGCGGAGTGTGGGGCTGTGTGTTGTTTTTCGGACAACTGGATGCTAATGTTGATGTACCAATGCAGGATAGTGGTGATGTTGTCCTCCAGCAAGGAGTTGCTCTCCCCCTGACCCATGTAGTCTGTGTAGGTGAGAGCCTGCGTGCTTATGTAGTTGTCCAATGTCTGAGGACCAATCAGTAAAGCCGTTTCCCAGCTGTGTGATCTCAGATTTTGCCACAATTTCATAGGAAGCCTCTCTGCTCGATTTGCAGATGTTTAAATCTGGTTCCCCTACGGACCCCTTGCCCGCCAAGCAATACAATATCCTTTCTAAGATTAACAAACACAATTTAATCGCCATCTGGAACCTTTCCCTTAGATTGTGCTCTAATCCGGATGCGTGGAGCACACGTTCCTCCTGCCCATCTTAACGAAAGCCAACGCAGATCCTGAATCTCCTTGCAATAATAGACCTAACTCTCTTTTACCAGCTCAGGCCAAGATTTCAATGAATGTATTTTGGCAGCAACATATGGCCTTTGTTGAAGATAATAGCCTCCTTCACGACTCACAATCCAGCTTCCATTCCGGCTATAGTACGGAGTTGGCCCTCATAGAAATGGCAGACTGAATACGCTGGGCGGTCGACGGAGGTTCCAAGGCAGTGTTCGTGCTGTTAGACTTGTCTAGAGCATTTGACACCGTCGACCATCCCATTCTTCAGAACTGCCTTAAGACCATAGACGTGGGGGGCTCAGTGCTGAACTGGATATCCTCCTTACTATCTGACTGCACACAGCTGGTCCGGACCTATCCATTCATCTCCCCAGTCAAACCACTGAAGTGGGGCGTGCCACACGGCTCTGCTTTGAGCCCTCTGACTTTCAATATTTACTTAACCCCGCTGGCTGAATCGATTGCCATGTCTGAAGTCAAAATCATATTATATGCTGATGATCTTCTGCTTCTATTCACATTAAATGCTGTGGGTGCGGCAAATTTTGACCCACTCAAAAATTGTCTCTCCATTTTTGCGGCCTGGATGGACCACAATTTCTTGAAACTTATTCCAGATAACACCTAGGTCTTATTTTATTAACCAACCTTCTCCCCTCTCTTTCAATCTGTGTTGGCCAGAGGAACTGGTCATTGCTCCTGCACACAAGGACTTGGTGAGGAATCTTGTAGTTAGATGGGACAATCAGCTACCCCTTGCCACTCAGGTACAAGAGGCGTGTTCCGCTGGTTTTGGCAAGATCTAAATCATCAACAGATTTATTAACTATCTGCATAATGTAACCCGGAAAATGGTGATTCACGCACTTATCACCTCCCATTTAGACTACGCGAAAGGCTAATACGTGGGTCTCACATTAGGCTTGCTCCGTATACTGCAGATGCTCCAAAACGCTGATGCCCGCCTGGTATGTGGAGTCCCACTTTGACAACATATCTCCCCATATCTTAGACTTCTCCATTGGCTGCTCATGGCTATACGAATAGATTTCAATGCACTGACACTCGCCTTCAGTGCAGGACAAGGCTGTGGTCCGGTCTACCTTAGGAGGAGCCTCCGTCCCTATTGTCAATCACGATCTCTATGTTCCAGTTACAAGCACTTGCTCATTGGTCCTTAGTTTGCAAAACCTAGCTCAGTAGGTGAAACCTGTCAGTAAGGAACCACACAGTGTTGGACTAAGCTACCTCTTCCGCTGCATATGATTCTGTCTAAATGTGAGTCTTGCAAAGCCCTTAACACCTGGCTATTTAGGCTGCTTGATTAGTTGCTCCCCCGTGTGCTGCCTCATTTTCTGCGCACTACAGTGCTGGGACACCCCGTTGGGTTAGATGTGCGCTCAATAAATGACTATTAATATAATTGTCGATGGCTTAGCAGAATTGTGGGTGTAGGCCTGGAAATCTGTAGATGATAGTTAGACTGAGGGTGATCAGGGGGTTGGTGTGAAACCTGAAGTGCAGATGTTAGACAATGCTGAGTGTGTCCTTGGTGTTGTATGTGACTCTGAGGGTGTACTTCAGAAAGAATTGCAATTCATCCTCCTGGATTGTTGGTGCGATCCCTGCGAGTGATCTCACATCCCTTTGTGATGGCAATGTTGAAGTAGTGTGCTGAGGATGCGTTCAATCAGGTTACTGTAATAAAGGCGATGTGTGGGGCTGTTGTGTTGATGAGGTAACAGAGTCCAATGGCGTGCTGGTGGATGTAGCTGGTGTGCAGTAGGAGGCACATGACCTGGTTGTACGGACATGGTCTGTTATGCGGGCCAGCATGGTGTTGGCAGTAGGAGTTGCACACACAGCCTGTGAAGCTGTCATGGGTGCGCTTAGGTGTTGCCTGATAGTAGGTGGATGATTGTCTGGTGTTCACTGTTTGGAGGGTGGCCAGAGCATGAGTCTGTTGTGTTACCCGAGCCATGGAAGGACCAGAGGGTCTTGCACGATGCAGGCGCTGACGGTCCTGCCTTTGGCAAAGTGGCACTGACAAGCTGCTGCCTGCATTAAGAATGGGTGGAGGGAGGGAGGAGCATCTGGGAGGCGTGTGTGTTGTACAATCAGGGCACTCAGTGTTGCGGTGCCGCAGAGGAGGCAGCAGCAGGAATGAGTGAACACATGACGGCGGAAGGGGTGAGACACCATGCAAAAACTAGCACACAAAGACAATGTGGTTTGAAAGGCACAATGTAACAGGTGTATGGAAAGGAAGGAGGTTCTGGTTACTCACGGCTCACTGAAAGAAAATGGAAGAACAATCACCAAATATGACAGGCACAGGAACAGGCACCAAAAGGCCAAGCTGCGCACAGGACACACAGCGTCAGCAGGTGTTGCCTGCCCGTTGTGGGTAGCAAGCTGCAATAAAACATACACAACCATGTACTTCATGCATAATATGGATTATTATCCATGATAAACTGCATGCATGTTGCCATAGTACACATTCTCCCATATGCACAATCTTTGTAAATAATGCCATAGATGACGCATGCAAACTGTTAAGAGATCTGCGGTGACAGTAATGAGGCACATTGTACTGTGGGGAACACATTTTCTACACAAATGGATCAAGTTTGTGTTGAGGCCATGCTGCTGTAGCCAATGTCCACGGCCAGTGCCATTGCTCTGAAGAAAATAACAGTCATGCAATTAGTTTACCTGTAATGCTGGTGAAACAATATGCACACGACTGCCTGGGACTGTCAGTTCCTTGAATCCTCAGAAACGTGCGATGCTCTAAGTAGTCCATCTCCTGATAGCCCCTTGGTCTGAGTAGAAATGTCTGACTCAAAAGGGTGATCAGGCGAGGGAAGGAAAGGAAGGGAACAGCAGGGAGGAAGATATGAAACAAAGGTAAACAAGCATAAGGATTCAACACTTCTTGTCACTGAATAACAGAATACCTCAGGACCTATACTGTAACAGTTACACCTGTAAAGGAAAACAACAGCCACTGTATCGTAGTTTGGGTCACAGTAATGAAAATGATACCAGATCTGAGGATTGAACACAGACACATAAAAGGTAGCAGAATTTTGCAGCTAAATGAAGGAGGTATAACGCTCTGCAGGCTGCTTCAATGCAATTAGAGCCATGCGGTTATCAAGGAAATCACAGTGTATGAATAAGGCTCCAATAAACAGAAATTCCAATGCGCTGCAGTGCGACTCACACAAAGTCAACAATACGTAGTTACCCCTGGCAATAAGTGAGGGTCAAGAAGGGAAATTACACATCACCCGCAAGAGCATTAAGAAGCTAGTAATGAGGAGCAATGGCACAAAACCACCCCTACCGTGACCAGAATATGCAGCACACCACAAGAGAATCCTGGGATTAATGTCACCAGACTGGTGCCACGGAAGCGTTTACATTTGCTACAGCACAACGTTGTGACGTCATCAGCGCAACATTCCTGGCATCATGGAAATAGAAAGTTAACATCAACTTACCAAGAAGGGTTGCAAAGCAGTGTTCTCCACCGGCCCTGAGTAAGCGTCGTGACAGTGACATGACATACTGGCACAAGGGGCAATGCATCCATACGAACAGACTCACAGGAAATTTGACAAAACATGTGGGACATACGCTGGCCCACACTTTCACAACATGGTTGATTGTAAATCAAACTGTACTGGCACACAAGATTAAGTGGATGAGCCAAACACATTCTAGTGCATACAGTGAGTCTGCAATTCCCCATAGAGCCTGTGGTTGTGATGTCCCACACAATGTCAACCCGTGGTATCCGCAATGTGTCAGGTTCAAGGTTTACACATATTGATGCCATCACCAGAGTTAAAACTCCACGACAGGTAACTGTCAAGAAGGGTGTCTGTCCTGTCATGGGAGTGGTGCAACATGTAATTTGATCCATGGGATGAGACATGTATGGATGGTTCTACAACATGCACAGAAACAGTTCCCACACATTCCCAAACCATACCAACCCCAAACAGCCTGTTTGGATCTCTTACCCAACTGATATTTACACATGTCCGTGCATGGAATGCTGATTCGGCCCACGTTGCAATCATCATGAGGAATGGCAGGAGGACTAAGATGACACGAACAGACAACAGGCACAGCAACCTGGGAATGTCAGACACACAAGGGCTCACCGTTAAAAATCTTTGCTAAAGACATGGGCATGTACAAAACAGGAGCAATGTAGTACACATGTAAATTTCAAGCTAAGTCATTGCGCATTTCTGTGTGGCATGACATCAGCACTTGCGTGACACATCAGAACAAACATCAAAGTTGATTTGCATACAGTAAGCTGGACACACACATTGCAACACATGCCACTTAATGCTACAAGCTTGCACACTCATTCCCAGTAACTCACAATTATGAGAAGAAGCTGCGTATGAGCTGACTCCGGATATTATCCTCCTCATCACTTGCATCGTGACCAAGCCCTTCATCCTCAACAGGTGGATGTTCCTGCTCCTCTGGATCCAGGATGAGTGGCACTGCCTTCTCAACTTATGAAATATAACGACCTAGGAAATTCAGTACTTGGTGCTCATGAAACAGTGACAAAGGAGACAAAATTACTAATGAATCAAAAAGTTAGTGACTTGAATTTTATTAACATGAAAGAAAAAAAACATTTAAAAAGTTGATTCTCAAATATCATTAATCAACTACACAAATTAATCAAACCAACATTACATGATATCACAATACAATTAAAAATCACAATTAAAAATAAATGAAAAGAAGTGTAAAAAGAAGAGGGGTAAAGGTGGCATAAAGTTGTTCTCGACGCGCGTTTCGGTGACCAGCGCCTTCTTCTGGAGTAGCCACAGAATATTGCTTTTGCAGTTTTTCAAAGGTGGAAGTTGTATATGTTGGATATGAAGAAAAGGCGGTTTAAAAATCTGAATGTTTTAAGTGTGCTTCAATCTGGCGAAAATATTAACGGTGAAGCTTCTCATCGGGGAACCCTTTTCAATGAAGGATCCTTTCTTCAAAGTAGAATCTTCGATTGATTCGAAAAAGTCAAAAAACTCCTGGTCGCAAAGAATAGGATAAGATGAAGCGCTCTGTTTTAAAATTATTAAAAACGTCATGGTGAAGACAATCCTCCGAATATGAGATTAACGGTTAGACTTTACACGATTATTAGGATGAAACAGGGCTGACCAGGAGTAGCACAACCGCGAGCCTTCTCGGAGCGGTGATTTTTAGAAGCCTCTAAAAAATTATTCATCCTAATAATCGTGTGAAGTCTAACCATTAATCTCATATTCGGAGGATTGTCTTCACCATGACGTTTTTAATAATTTTAAAACAGAGCGCTTCATCTTATCCTATTCTTTGCAACCAGGAGTTTTTTGAATTTTTAAATTCAATCGAAGATTCTACTTTGAAGAAAGGATCCTTCATTGAAAAGGGTTCCCCGATGAGAAGCTTCACAGTTAATATTTTCGCCAGATTGAAGCACACTTAAAACATTCAGATTTTTAAACCGCCTTTTCTTCATATCCAACATATACAACTTCCACCTTTGAAAAACTGAAAAAGCAATATTCGGTGGCTACTCCAGAAGAAGGCGCTGGTCGCTGAAACGCGCGTCGAGAAAAACTTTATGCCACCTTTACCCCTCTTCTTTTTACACTTCTTTTCGTTCATTTTTAATTATGATTTTTAATTGTATTGTGATATCATGTAATGTTGGTTTGATTAATTTGTGTAGTTGATTATTGATATTTGAGAATCAACTTTTTTAATGGTTTTTATCTTTCATGTTAATAAAATTCAAGTCACTAACTTTTTAATTCATTAGTAATTTTCTCTCCTTTGTCACTGTTTCATGAGCACCAAGTACTGAATTGCCTAGGTCGTTATATTTCATAAGTTGTTTTTCCCTTACCTAGGAATTACTATATTCATATATTCAGGGGGTCCTTGTTACCTATGAATATAAAAACTGCCTTCTCAACTGCCATGTTGTGCAGCATGCAGCACACGATGAAGATATTACAGACCTTGGCCGAGGCATATGGGAGGGATTCGCCGGTCTTATCGAGGCACCGGAATCTGCTCTTCAGGAGGCCAAACATTCGCTCAATCACTCGCCTGGTCTGCCTGTGTGCATTATTGTACCACTGATCTGCTGCTGTCCTTGGGTTGCATAGAGGTGTCATTAGCCATGGCATGTTGGGATATCCCGAGTCTCCTACAAAGATATATCATGTAAGTAAGTGGTTCAGGAGATGCCGTCAGAGCAAAACATACTGAAACACACAGGACAAACAGAGTTTACCCATCAACAAGACATGCCCGATCATTGCGCAGCTGCAGCTTCATTTGTGGCACCCTGCTACGCCTCATGATGAGTGCATTGTGTGCCGATCCTGGAAAACGTGCACAAACATGGGAAATCAGCATGTTAGCAAGACACACCACCAGGGCATTTACTGAATGAAAATGTTTCCTGCTGCGGTAAGCCTGCTCCTGAGCCTGTGGTGGCACCAAAGCCACATGTGTCCCATCAATGTGAAGAAATAAAATTGACAATTGTGCCCCATCATTTCCCTGTTTCTGACTGGTAGCCATTTTTCTCAGACAAACACCCACTTTGTGTGTGACATGCTCTCAGCAACTTGTCTGAAAACTGTCCTTCACATCCCCATTGAATCTTGCACAACCCCCTACTCCTTGTGGTCGAGCCAATTCCAAGAAGCCTGCCTGTGTGCCTTCCCCCAGTTGTGCCAGAGACTCAGCCACATCCTGTCCATTGTTGGTAACTCAGCCTGTCACACCAACTGCCCTGTGACCACCCCCAACTGAAAGAGGAAGCACGAGGTTAGGCCCTGAAACCACACCAACTAATAGAGGAAGCACAAGGTTGTACACTGTGAACACACACATTTCTGTGGTTCTGCAGATTCTGGGAACCAGCAGCAGATAGTTCCTGTTCTTAACTGTAAGACACCCTGCACCTGGCATCATAGTTCATTGACCACCCCTTGCTGTGCTTCAGCCAATTCCCAGAACCAGCAAGATAGTTCCTGTTTTATACAAGATGGTTCCTGTTCTTGACTCTAAGCCAGAGATAAACTCCCGAATGAGTAAGGGCCTTCAACTGAAAGAGAACACATTTCCACACATCACATGCCCCCTCATGAGACACAAGACACCCCCCTACCTTGACACATCTGTTGGAAATTACTGCTTGTCACTTCCCTTTTTCTTGTCACTTCTCTTTTCTTCTTTTGCCTATTGACTGAAAACTGTATAAATATACTGATGTGTGAATAAAGCTGCAGACCACTCCTGTACCCGCTTGGTGCTGGAGATCTCCCTTAACTCGAGTTAATGCAATAAAGCCCCATTAACTCTAACACCACGGACTCTGCTCCTCATTTATACCTGACCCTTTTTTATTTATAGAAATTATGATAGTGTAAATAATTTATTTACCACAAATGGACCCAATTACATGTGGCATCCCTCCCAGGGCATAGAATTCACCCTTGACATCTGTCAACTCTTCAGGAGTAGGACATTTGATGAATTCATCAATATGCTCTAACATGGCTGCTAAAACATCATGCAGGACATGGCTGAGCATTTTTGGGACATCCCACCGACATCAGCTATCGGTAATTGAAATGTACCTGTAGCAAAAAAATGGAGGGCTGCCATCACCTTTAGCTTGGGGGTCAGCGCAGTAGGATAACTGTGTTACAGTTGGAGATGTGGTTCCAGCCTGTTCGTCAAATCCTGAATCAACTGTCGAGTGCAATCTGTAACGTCAGAAGCAGGCACGTTCCCTCATGGTAGCCAAGTCTGGAAATGGCCTTAGTAGAGGCGGTGCCCTGCAGGACATTATTTGGAAGAATGGAGAATAACTGTCAGCCAACATTGATATCAATGTACGTAGCACATGCAAAACTGCTACTACACATCAGGTCACTATGGAGTCTGGTGTGTGCAATACATCCAGGACACATATGCCAGCTTGCTGGCCCTCCTACGAAAACCCGGATGCACCTGTTGATTGACAAATAAACATGACATGCCCTCAAATGAGCTGCTGGGCTGGTCTGAATGAATAGCCCGAGATATCACTGGAGTGACACACGTCACCAAACCTGTAGTGGAAGGTTGTCATCCCATCCAGACAGCAGACTGTAAGGCACACGCACAGGTCACATGGAATGTCAAATGTACATATCAAACACATTGTGATTAAGGTGTGCATGAGACAACAAAGCAACACAGCCATTGTCACGATGCAGACATGTATGCCTGGGGATAAATGATGTATGATGCCATCTGACCCAAAAGCCGTGGGAATGCACATGTGGCATGGTGTGCATAGATGTGAAACCATTCCCATCTCAACACAGACCCATGTTAGATGCACCAACAGCAGATGCAGTTTACGGAACACAAACAGCAAGCTCAATGTTTAACATGACACACACATGACATTGTCACATAGGGTCATGCTGAGCGTGAAATGTCAAGTGACAAAGTGCCCCGGTCTATGGCATCATGAGACAGGTGCCCGTAGTGATGACTGTGCCATCCCAGTGTTGATGTGCATGACAACAGGTGTATAATGATACATATGGGACAAGTGTAAAGGTGATGTGTACCACATAGTGCCCCATCACACATGACATGTGTCAACAGGTCATCACACATCGATTGTGCAACAAGATCAGAAGCCCTGTGCTATATCACTGCCTGCCACACCTAGGGCCTGCACATGAAAGTATGAAATGACAAGATCTTGATAGATATCCTTGTTTGAACCGTACCCCTACATCGCTGCTGTGTGTGCGCTTTGTATCATTATTGTAATGGTGCCATACGTGATTGTGTGTGAAACACACCATACCCTTGCATTCACAACAGTGTGTGAAACGCACCGTGTGAAATGCACCATACCCCTGCATTCACTACAGCATGTGAAACGCACCGTACCCCTGCATTCACTATAGCGTGTGAAATGCAGCGTCTGAAATGCACCGTACCCCTGCATTCACTACAGCGTGTGAAAAGCACCGTACCCCTGCATTCACTACAGCGTGTTAAACGCAGCATGTGAAACGCACTGTACCTCTGCATTCACTACAGCATGTGAAACGCACCGTAGTCCTGCATTCACTACAGCGTGTGAAATGCACTGTACCCCTGCATTCATTACAAAGTGTGAAACGCACCGTGTGAAACGTGCTGTACCTCTGAATTCACTACAGCGTGTGAAATGCATCGTACCCCTACATTCCGTGCGTGTGTACTGTGTACGCATCATCTCACTATTGTAATCGTGCCATACCTGAGCGCACCATTCCCCTACATTCCGTGCATGTGTGCGCATCGTTTCACTATTTCAATCATGCCATACGCGAGCGCACTGTACCCCTACATTCTGTGCGTGTGTGCGCATCGTCTCACTATTGCAATCGTGCCATACGCGAGCGCACTGTACCCCAACATTCCGTGTGTGTGTGCGCATCGTCTCACTATTGCAATTGTGCCATACACAGGCGCACCGTACCCCTACATTCTGTGCATGTGTGCGCGCATCATCTCACTATTGCAATCGTGCCATACGAGAGCGCACCTTACCCTACTTTCCATGCGTGTGTGCGCATTGTCTCACTATTGCAATCATGTCATACGCGAGTGAGCCATACCCCTATGTTCCGGGAGTGTGCGCATCGTCTCACTATTGTAATCATGCCATACGCGAGCGCACCATACCCCTACATTCCATGAGTGTGTGTGCATCATCTCACTATTGCAATCCTGCCACATGCAAGCGCACCGTACCCCTACTTTCCGTGCATGTGTGTGCATCGTCTCACTATTGCAATCGTGCCATACGCAAGCGCACCGTACCCCTACGTTCTGGGCGTGTGCGCATCGTCTCACTATTGTAATCGTGCCATAGACGAGGGCACCGTACCCCTACTTTCTGTGCGTGTGTGTGCATTGTCTCACTATTGCAATCGTGCCATACACGAGCGCACCGTACCCCTACTTTCCATGAGTTTGTGCGCATCGTCTCACTATTGCAATCGTGCCATACGCGAGCGCACCATACCCCTACGTTCCGTGTAAGTGTGTGCATCATCTCACTATTGTAATCGTGCCATACGCAAGCGCGTGAAACACACCGTACACGTGTGTGGATCTAAAAAAAAGTTAGGGGACACCTAGGGGACGAGTAGTAGGCCCTGAATGCATCCTGGTTGTCATGGATACTGAGATTTGAGAGTGTGCTACAGGTGCCCTGCAAAAGTTAGTTGAGCAAAAATATACAATGTTGCAAAATGATTGTGGAGTTGAAGCTCTAAATTTGAATGATGCGAATGCGTGTCAGAGCTGTATGTTTAAAGGGATTGTATGAAACATACGATGCGATTGAATCTGACCTATCACTCTGTACTCCTCGAACTGAAAGCCCATCATCAGCACTGATTTAAGGCTGCATGAAGCCCTGAGAGAGCACTTGCCTGCACAACATTGGAGTGGACCACACTGCTGCTGTCGCTGCATCTTCTGGCATTTCAAGGCTCGTACTATGTAGAGGGCCCCAGCCTTCAGTGAGGAGGAAAGCCAGGCCCTGCTGGATGCCCTTCTTCCACAGTACAGCAAGCTGTATGGGAGACCAGAGGAGCAGGTGAGTGCTGACTGCACTACCTTTGAGTGTGCACCTGTTGTGTGAGTGTCACAACAGGCATTTTTGTATTGGTGGGACAGGCATGCAATGTGGTTGTGAGTGAGTCCCGGGGGTGTACATGGTGGTGTCCCTCATGCAGAGCATGATGTAGTTCATGTGTGTTCACTCCTCACTTGCATTGTGCTTACTGTGACCTTCACTGCATAGTGAATGACACTTTCAGCCATGCCAGACCTTGGTGGCTTTATTCTCAAATGTCCTGAGGTGGAACAGTGTTCCCCCAGGAGTGATAAGTGACTGTACTCACAGATGTTTATGACTTGAGGGGACCTGTGGTGAGATAGTCCAAATGATGTGTGTGACCTCATGGACATTGAAGTGCGTGAATGTTCCTTGTCATCTGGGTGAGTGTGTATGTGATGTATTGCACCACTGCTGCATGGCGTATGCAGCAGCTCTGCCATCTGATGTGACAAGTAGGCAGTACTGTGTGCCTGACTTGCAAAGCTAGCACGACACCTGTGACACCCCATTGTCAAGTGGCACATGTGCAAAGTGAGGGTTGTATCTGCTGTTGTCAGTGACAGGCGAGTGACCTGTGCCAGGGTGTGTCTGTCTGGTCTGCTGAGGGTTCTTAAGTGGAGTGGGATATGTGAATTCTTGGCACGTGCTGTCACAAACCCTGCAGTTGCATGTGTTGCCCATTGTGTGCCATGATCTGTGAGTCTGTTGCACCATTTACGCCATCTGTTGCCTTTCAATGCCATGTAGTGCATTGGGGCTTGCCCACAGGCCTAATTCACAAAGACAATGATGCAAGTCCTATCACCATCCTATGCCCTGTTCACATTATCAATGGTGTGCAAGTGTGTGTGTCTGGGACATGGAGCAGGTGTAGTGATGTTGTTTCACTTTGTCTTCCTGACAGGTAACTGCCTACGAGAATGGGGAAATATGGTTGGAGATTGTCAGGGCCGTCAGGTCTGTGGGGGGCCATCACCGGCGGCTGCACAACATCCGGAAGAGGTGGCAAGACATCCGGTGCTGGACACTGTGTATCGCCCGGGTCCAGCTGAAGATGGAGCCCCCATGCCGGCATGGTGGAAGCCATCACCTCACCCCCCAAATGCTCCGGGTCCTGGCAGTCGTGTTTCTGGACCTGAATAGTCAGTTGCAGGAGAGACAGCAGCAAGGAGGGGGTAGGTGTATGGCTGTTTGTTGTGTTGTGTGTCACCTGCTTTTTGAAGTGCTCTGAAGCCTGGCTACACTCCCACAGTTGGGGTGTCTGGTCAGACAGGTTATATGTGCAGGGTCTTTTAGATTCCCCATAGTCACCTGGTGCTCATTTTCATCCCTGGCATAGTTTGCATTTTTGCTGTGTCTGCTACATGTGTACACTGGACATGGATAGAAGATTTGGTTTGTGCATACTCACACTGGGCAGTGCCTGTGTGCCTATTCACAACAATCTGTTGTTGGTTGTTTGTGACTAATATGTATTCCCATCCCCACGAGGTGAGCTTGGGTTACTTTTGGAATTGTTGCTGCACAGTTTTTGTTAACCTGATTCTGAGGTCTCACTTCTTGAGCTGTATCAGTCATATTGACTGAGGTATGGGGGTTTTGTGCAGGAGAGGTCTACATGGGCCTGTCTGATTTAGCCTTGACAGGTCTGACCTGTGGGTGTGAATTGGCTGATCAATGTTTCACCATGCACTGCCCCTGTGATGTTGGCCAGTGATTTCATTTGGGGCTTGGCAGCCGATGTCATTTGGTTCCAGACATGATTCTGCTTCATAAATTTTTGCCACATGTATGTAGTTCAGATGCAACGCTGTTTTGTCTTAGTGTGCACATTTCTGTGTTGACATTTTGCCTGGGGATAACAGTGTGTCCACAATGCAGCAATGATTTTGGTCATCACAATTGCAGGCCCATTAGCTGAAGCATTGTCCTGAGTTGGCACATGTGTGCCACTTCACATGACAGCCAGTAGGTCTTATGTGCAAGCAACTGTGTCATCAGGGAATGGGTGTCCATGTGAGGACTGTCATATTTCAAGTAGTGTCACATAAATGATTGTACCTTGGCACTCATAAGACTTGTTAAAAGTTGTTTATGTTTTGAATGTGTTAATATGATGAATTGTGTAAAGGACACTTATGTGCCTGCATGAGAGTTGTCTCACAAGGTAGTGCACACAAAATGACATTTCCAATTTTTTGAAAGAAGCAGGCAGCTTTTGAAAGAGGTCAGTCTTAGTGATTAATGGTGTGCCTTGATCTCCATATACATGTCCATACAGTGGTCTTGAGGTCTTGAAACTCCTTTGTTGTCAATTATACAAACTAATGGGTGTCAAGACATCCAGGCCTCCGTTTGACCATGTATATGGCAGATCTGCAATGCCATTTGTTTCTAACAGGGTTTTATCTTAAATGGTGCCAGCTGTTTCAAAGAATGTGTAAATCTTTTTTGTGAACACTATGAAACAGCTCTCTCGTGACCTCCTAATTTTTCAGGATTTACCTCTAATTACATGGGGATAACCATACTACAATGACACATTTGTTTTACTTTTTCATTTTTTTATTGAAATTATTTTGTGTTTTAGGACACTACTTTTCATATAATTATTTTCTATTTAAAAAAAAATGTTCACCACTAAATACATTGTTATCATCAATAAGTCATAATACAAAAATCATTGTTCCTATACTAATACACATATAGATACACATATCACCAGGTAGAAAACTAAACCGAACACAACACTCTTTCTCACTCATACACACTCACAACCTCGTATATCTGGGCACATTAACACTTTTATTGATGTTTTTTCTACTGACCAATATATAACCTCTATAATTAGTGGGATTTTAAAAGGACTTGGTCAACGTGTTTCAGTGGAAGGTAACAGCGATAGAAACCACCTTCTTCAGGACCCACCAGATATGCCAACCTAGGTTCTCTATTCCCTGGAATTGTCTGCAGAGAAGTATATGAAAAGTCAAAATTAGTTTTATGCCCATGGAATATTTTAAAAAGACATTGCTTGGACCGAACAACAAATACAACAATCAAACAAACAGTATCCCCTTAAGTGCCACCTTTTGCCCAAAGACACGAGTGATTCCTATCCATTAAAAAAGAAAACACAGATTCTACAACTCCACTTTGACTTCACCTACTCAGGGCAAAAAGCAAGTTCATTTGCCCCCTTTAAATAAATATCTGGGTATTTAGGCAGTCGTCATGGATCCCTTTCTTACTTCCCATTCTCCATTATGTAGTTTGCATCCTATTTGTTGTTTTAGGAGATTATATATCAAAACTTACTAATAGTCGGATCTTCCATTTTACATTTATGACCCAGAAACCACAGAACTCTCCATGAAAACTGACGCAGTCTGAGAATAGGTGAGAGAATTCATGTCTACTCTATTTATTCTGTAGGCACCGAATCTGTGGTTGTTGCAGCACTATAATCCGGAGAGTTCTGTGAAAACTTTGAAGGGTCATAAATGGAAGATCCGACTATTAGTAAGTTTTGATATATAATCTCCTAAAACAACAAACAGGATGCAAACTACATAATGGAGAATTGGAAGTAAGAAAGGGATCCATGACGACTGCCTAAATACCCAGATATTTATTTAAAGGGGGAAAATGAACTCGCTTTTTGCCCTGAGTATGTGAAGGCAAAGTGGAGTTGTAGAATCTGTGTTTTCTTTTTTAATGGATTGGAATCACTTGTGTCTTTGGGCAAAAGGTGGCACTTAAGGGGATACTGTTTGTTTGATTGTTGTATTTGTTGATCAATCCAAGCAATGTCTTTTTAAAATATTCCATGGGCATAAACCTTATGTGGACTTTTCATATACTTCTCTGCAGATAATTCCAGGGTATAGCGAACTTAGATTGACATATCTGGCGGGTCCTGATGAAGGTGGTTTCTATCGCATTTACCTTCCACCGAAACGCGTTGAAGAAGTCCTTTTAAAATCCCACATTTATAGTGGTTATATATTGGGCAGTAGAAAAAACATCAATAAAAGTGTTAACGTGCCCAGATATACGAGGTTGTGAGTGTGTATGAGTGAGAAAGAGTGTTGTGTTTGGTTTAGTTCTCTACCTGGTGATATGTGTATCTATATGTGTATTAGTATAGGAACAATGAATTTTGTATTATCACTTATTGATGAGAACAATGTATTTTGTGGTGAACATTTTTTTTTTAATGGAAAATAATGATATGAAAAGAAGTGCCCTAAAGCACAAAATAATTTCAATAAAAAAATGAAAAAGTAAAACAAATGTGTCATTGTAGTATGGTTATGCCCATGTAATTAGAGGTAAATCCAGAAAATTTAGAAAGTCACGAGGGAGCTGTTTTATAGTGTTTGCTTTTCCTTCCCCTCTTCTCCCTGACCCAAAAGTGATTGTTCTAGAGGGGGTCCCGTAAACTTTACTAAATCTTTTTTGTGTGCATTTGATTGTGAGATATCTGTCCTGCAGGCACATATGTGTTGTCTTCACAAGATGGCGAATTACGACATTCAATACATTTCGATTGTGTAAAGTGTGGTGAGTCCCAAGATGCAAACATTTATTTACATTGATTTTTTCAACAATGTACTTACAGGGCTCTGAGGGCCCGATTCAAAGAACTAACTTAAAACAAAATCCTACATTTACTACTTTTGGTATTCACAGAAGTTAGGATTTTTTCTTAAGTTTGTCTTAAGACAGTCTTAAGACAGACTTAAGACAAAATCCTAACTTAAGCCTGTCATAAGTCTGTCTTAAGACAAACTTAAGACAAAATCTTAACTTCTGTGAATCAAAAAAGTAGTAAGTTTAGGATTGTGCCTTAAGTTAGTTCTGTGAATCGGGCCCAGAGTGTTTTATCACGTTGGAGAGTGAGGTGGGTTAGTTTTCCCAGAGGGGCACCACTACTCTTAATTTTTTTGTGTATTTAAGGTGGTATCACTACATTGCATTGATCTGCTGTCCTGTAAACAAACATTAGCCTCTCTGTGTAATTTTTATTAAAGTTGTGGCCTGGTGTGTTCTTTGGGTCCTTGTGTCCAAGTAGCATTTTGTTTATACCAACTGGGCAGTACAAGTCTCAAATATGTGCAGGGCTATATGGCTGTTATTCATGATGCATGCCATGATTTGCAGTGTGACCTACTGATTTTGTGCTCATGTGTCAAATGTGTACAGGTGACTGATGCATTTCTGTTTCTTCTTCTTGCCCACAGCATCATCAACAGAGACAGAAGGAGACACATGCTTGGACCAAGAGGAGGGACCTAGCCACAGTGCCACCATTGCTGTGGAGTTGGAGGGAGCCAGTGGCACGGAGGGTGAGGGGAGTCAGCCTGCGGACCTTTTGGAAGGTGACACTTCCTACCACACAGATGGGTCCGCTTCTGACTCCCAGGAGGAGGGGGAATACACTGCAACACCTGACAGCAGCACTGTGTCTGTCCCCACTTCCTCCAGACCAATCTCCACCCGCCCAGTTGCTCCGGTCCCTTCTGTTTGTGCAGCCCCCCATGTCTCCTTCGGCCCAGGCACCTCACCCCCTGCCCCTGTCTCCCCTGCTGCCCTCAGTGCAAAGTCTGTGGACCTACTCCGCCAGATTCAGGTTGGTCAGACATCAATGCTGACAGTCCTCCATGGCCAGACTCAAATACTGACCCAGTTGTTGTCGTTCATGGAGGGCATGTCAGCTACGATGTCTGACCAACATCGAATTCTCACGTCCATGGACTCCTTACTGACGGCAGCAGTTTCCCTCCTGCAGCGGTCCGTCCCCCCCTCCTTCGTACCCATCCACCCCCCCCTCGCCCATACCTGTCCAAAGCACACGCAGGAAGGCACGATCACGCACACCAACGGACACAAGCAGCACACCCCAACAAAAGTCGAAGCGCACACCTCCTGGCATGCAAATTCAGAGGGCGGCAGGCACACCCACAGGGACTGGGGTCAGACCACAGACACGCAGCCAAAGTCACAGTCCAAAACCGGCACAGCCCTCTACCTCCACACCCATAGTGTCCCCGGGTGCAGGGGGTGGTCTTGACGAACTGGTAGTAGTGTGCAGCGCTGAGTATCTTTCTACCTTTGGCGCTGCACAAGCCACTGAGGACGATACATCCCACCCTACACCCACCACACCTACCCTTACCACTACTATCCCTGTGGTGCCTGGTCCTAAACCCGATTATGCCCCCCAAGGCTCAACAGCCCATTAGTTAATTCCTGTGCAGGCAAGTTTGGGGTAGACGACCTCCCCAAAGTCCCTCTACAGAACTTTGTTATGGACTGGCAATTGGCCTTATTAGAGCTTGGACTCATGTTTTACCTTCTTTTCATTTGAAGCTGAATAAGGCATTTTATTTTGCATTCTACACTATTGCATTTCAGGTACTTGATGTTGGGGATGAGGGCCCTGGAGTTGGTGTCAAGGTAATGTTTTGGGGTTCTGAAAGATGTTTTTTGTTGATGGTCATGAGGTGGACCATGGTATCTGTCTGCCATCACAATGTCTCTGCAATTAATCATTGGTTGTGTGGGTTCCGTTTGACTAGAGACATTGTCCAAAGGAGTGTTCCTTCCTCTGTGACACCAGAGATCTTCACGGCAGACATTTGCACAATTGTTGTGCTGACATGTGTGCACATTTCCTTTTGTGGTGACGGTTCCCGTCAGCAATGGCCATGCCTGCTCACAGATGTATACTGCTCATTTATCATATGTACAAATGCCTTCATGGACACATTCACCTTTTTTGCCACTATGCATGTGTGTTATCACAGCCTACCCCTGTGTTGGGAATTGTTCTGCAGGGTATTTGGACACATGACTTACAATTTTTAGCATTGTACCTAAGGGTTTTCAACCCTATTCCTTCCATGAGAAACTACATCTTGGTGGTCTGGCCACCACCTGGACATTCATATCAGCCCAGGGATGTATGTGACAGTGTGTGTTCCCTTTCGCTCTCTTTGGTGGGCTTGTACATCACTATACACTATTTTGTCATGATGGTAGGGTGTGTATTTAGCCAGCAACCTCCATGGGTATCTATGCATGTAGAATTTGACATCACACCCACATGTGGTGTGTCACGCAGTGGTAGACAGAAATCCATCCTCCATGGAGTGGGAGACTGCTGTAAGTGATATGCTGCTATGGCACCATCGTGAAAGTCACAAGTTAGGGATGTGCACATACCCCCATGTAGTTGTGGCATGCAGAGGATGATGTCCCCCCCCTATATCTGAGCACTGCTGGGAGTCATATCCACCCACCCCTCATATGTCTGGACACAGCTGGGAGTCATATACATCCACCCCTCATATGTCTGGACACTGTTGGGAGTCATATCCACCCACATCTCATATGTCTGGACACTGCTGGGAGTCATATACACCCACCCCTCATAAGTCTGGACAATGCTGGGAGTCATATCCTCCCACCCCCATACAGTTGGCCTATGATGGGAGTCATATCCACCTACCCCTCATATGTCTGGACACTACTGGGAGTCATATCCACCCACCCCTCATATGTCTTGACACTGCTGGGAGTCATATACACCCACCCCGTACTGTTGGCCTATGCTGGGAGTCATATACACCCACCCCTCATATGTCTGGATACTGCTGGGAGTCATATACACCCACCCCTCATATGTCTGGACACTGCTGGTAGTCATTTCCACCACCCCTCAGATGTCACGCACCGTACCCCAACATTCATGGCGTGTGTGCGGCTAGTATCACTATTGCAATGTTGGTATAGGCGAGCGTGTCAGACGCACTGTAGGTGTACACTTCCGTTGTTGAGGTACGTTGTACTCACCGTCTGTGCCGTCGTCGGTTTCTGTGCACCAGGTCGTAGGCATTTAGGACTAGGATGACACAGACGATGGGGTTCATGGCATGTATGTCGCGTACCGGCGGTGCGGTTTGGGCCAGACTCTGATTTTACGGATGTTTTCAGCTCCCGTAGAAAATGGGTCGTACGGAGTGTTGTCAACACGAATCGTACTTCCTGGGCCGGAAACTGCTGCTTGTTTACGTATGGACGTAGCCTACTGTGTGAATCGGATACAAATCGTATGTCTTTTTTTTGTCATACGGTGTTTGGTACGATTCATACGGAGATCTGCTTTGGGTTTGGATCGTACTTGATTGAACGTACAGGGACGTTGAGGCTGTACGAATCGTAGGGAAAAACGCTCCGTACGGCCCCTTATTCTATTTACATCCTACCCTATTTTACCACACAATTCATAAACCACATCTAAATTAAAAATAAAATGTACTTCCATAATTAACATAATTAGCAATTAAATAAATATTATTAATCAAAAAATAAATTAAAACCCATATTAATCAGCTTCCCACCCTTTACCCCTGTAAACCACACAACACACCTATAATTAAATACACAATTCACATATTTGATTTTCAAATCATGAAATACCATTAATTAACAACTAATTATTAATTAATTAAAAATAAATTACTTCCCACCCTTTTCCACTATAAACCCCACAACCACCACATAAAATTAATTAAACACTTTCTATATTTAATTTTCAATGTATCAATTAATATTAATTAAAAACTAATTATTAATTACTTAATAATAAATTAATTCTCACCTTTCACCCTTATAAACCCCACAACCAATACCTAAAATTAATTACACAATTTCAATATTCAATTTTCAATTAATTAATTATTAATAATTAACAACTAATTATGAATTAATTAAAAATAGATTCTTTTCCACCCTTTACCCCTATAAACCTCACAACCCGCACCTAAAATTAACTACACAATGTACATATTTAATTTTTAAAATAATTAATTCATTAATATTAATTACCAACAAATGAATAATAATTAAAAATAAATTACTTCCCACAATTACCACTAAAAAATGCCAATTCAATAAATAATAATACATTTAAAAAAACGTTATTTATTATATAATTAATTTACTTCACACCCTATTCCCCTATGAACCCACTACCTGCTACGGAATTAAAAAACACAAAATGAAATTAAAAGAAAATTGATAACTTCTAACAATGTACACATATTAATGAACAAACAATACGTGTACAAAATAATACATCACAAACATTTAAAATGTATACTAAAATACATAACACTATTTTTAAAAATCGATATTTTAAACAACTATATTTTTGCAAACTATATTATTGACATATATTTTTGAACATGATATTTCTTACCTTCAAATTGATATTCTTGACTAGGATATTCTTGCTTTCGATATTTCTCACTGACGATATTTAGGACTTGATAGTTCTGTATTTCAAAATTTCCAACTCAATATTTTGTCTGCACACCCCTGAGCCCAACAAATTCTCTACTGTTACACAGACTAGATTAGGAATAGTAATTTCTATCCCTCCAGAGTCCAATGCTTTAGCTGCGGCGGGGGCGTTGACGATCAGTCAGGCGGAGACGTTTTAGATGCGTTGTAGTCGTTGTAGGTGTTTGGCTGGGATTCCTGTGTAGATTGCGTTGCCATAGTCCAGTCTGCTGCTGATGAGGGCCTGTGTCACCGTTCTTCTTGTTTCGGTCGGGATCCACTTGTAGATCATGCGGAGCATGCGGAGGGTGTTGTAGCAGGAGGAGGAGACGGCGTTGACCTGCTTAGACATGGAGAAGGAGGAGTAGAGGATGAATCCTAGATTGTGTGCATGGTCGGTGGGTGTTGGTGCTGTTCCCAGTGTGGTTGGCCACCAGGAGTTGTCCCAGGCTGAGGGGGTGGGTCCGAGGATGAGGACCTCCATCTTGGCCAAGTTCAGCTTCACATGGCTGTTCCTCATCCAATCGGTGACAGCCTTCATTCCCTCGTTGAGGTTTGTTTTGGCGGTGTGTGGGTCCTTGGTGAGGGAGAGGATGAGCTGGGTGTCATCAGCGTAGGAGATGATGTTGAGGTTGTGATGGTGGGTCACTTGTGCGAGGGGGGCCATGTAGACGTTGAACAGCGTTGGGCTGAGGGATGAGCCCTGGGGGACGCCGCAGATGATGTCAGTGGCTTCGGATCAGAAGGGTGGGAGGCGGACACTCTGGGTTCTGCCGGAGAGGAAGGATGTGGTCTAGTCAAGAGACTTCTCTTGGATTCCGGCTTCTAGGAGGCGTGTCTTTAGAGTGCGATGGCAGACCATGTTGATGGCAGCTGACAGGTCCAGGAGGTGGTGCTCAAGACCATGGCTACAGTGCACAGTAACACCTTCATTGATGCACACAGAGAAAGGTAATTAGAAGGACTTTAGTTGGAACCTCACTATATAGGCAAGATGACACATACCTTGACAAGAGGAATGGGCGTTTCTGGGTAAAATTAGCAATAGGGGACTGTAAGAATGTTGATTATTAACTGGGGTGAATGGAAGTTCATCAACGCTACTAAACTCAATAACATGTTAGGTGCAGTGTAAGCTTTCAATAATTTAAACGTGAGCTCAGCCCATCATCACTATGGTGCAGAGCAGACAAACTCATCTTAAAGAAAATGAGTACAGCATTTAGAAGTACCAAATGATTTTAAAAGTCAAGAACACAATAAAAATTCCACTGGAGTTTAGTCAAAATTGAGAAATTTCTAATAAACAAAATGGCAGCAAATAAACTAAGGAACTGGAAATATGAATTTTCTAAGATTCAAGGTAAAAAGTACCTAGAAAATAAATTAAAGCACCAATGATAGTCTATAGTTGTGGTTCACTGGGACATGGCTGTGATTTCTGTCCAGCCCTGGTGGAGCATGAGTTGGCTAGTCCAAGCAGGTTCATCACAGTCAGTGATTTTGCCTCCAAAATTAAGTTCAAATACTCTAGGGGTCAAGGCTGCAGGCTGAATCCAACAATGCGTTCCGCAAGGCCGGATACTTTCTTGTTGATAGCCCACTGAAATGGGTTTGCTGCTGTGGAGAAACTGCGAGAGAGAGAAAAGCATTTCTTCAGCCCAGCAAAGTCCTGCCTTGACTGGATCAGCTCGAATGGATGGCTCCGATCTTCTGGCTCCTGAAAGTCAAAAAATATTTCTAAATCCTACAGTTTTTAGTGTTTTACAAGAAGTCCAGTTAGACAAAGCCAACAGTCTCAGGACATCAGAGACAGCACGTAGGGGTCAATACTTATGCCAGCAGGGCCACCAGTAGGCTCCGGTCCAGGTCCATTTTAGCCCTTTTCACTCCATGGAATTCCAGAGTTACCAATAAACTCTGCCAAATTCGTGGAGTTTTGCGTGTAAGTGGAGTAGAACACAGCTAGAGTGGGTTGTTTTAAAGAGGCGGTTTCTGATATTTTGTTAAAATTTGTTGAGCCGAAACTGAGTTCTGCTATTGATTCTAGAGAGAAACGTAGAACTGTTTCTCTAACCGTCCTAGCCACCATTGGTAGGCTGCACTTCTGCACTGGTCTTGACTTGTGGCGGCTTCAACTCACCTATACTGTTACTGCTGGTGAGATCCTCTAACACTGCTCATGTGACCTTCCCGAACCACCTACCTTTACCAGGAAGTCTATTGCACACTTCAGAGGATTTTGGGTGGCACCACCACCAAATCACCAGGAATTCCTCCTGGGCACAAGATATAGTCAACTTAAGTGAAATCTGAAGTGTCAGCAATGCCATTGCAATCACTGTGTGCATGCAAATGAATCAGGCAGGAGAATACCCGTTTCTGACCTGCACAGCAACTATGATGAAGAAAGCTTTTAAGTGCTTACAGTGCTCTCTCCATCACTCTACATGGCTCAGCTTTACCCACACCGAAACAACTATTGCCGTTCTCACTCACCACATGCAGGGCAGAGGTGGTAAGGTGGTCGAGAGGTACCTTCCAGGCAGGAGTGAACTACAGAGAGTGTAACTCACACCAATGGTGCTAAATAGGGCCTTGGCCCAGGCAGAGAACAGCTGTGAAATGAAATGGTGGAGACATGGCACAAGGAGATGATAATGATGACAACTTGAGGCACAAAGGTGCTAGATTAGTACGGGCAGCAGAGGACATCACTGCAGCTGCTGAGGGGCAGAGTCCAGGTAAGTGGCTTGTGAGGAAGAGTCTACTCTAACAGGATAGGGGCACGTGCCGGTAAACTCTGTTCCACTAACGGTTAACAGAGTTTTTACTAAACTTCATGCTTCAAGTAAAGTGTAGATTGGAAAAAAATCTGGAAACTCTGCCGGCAGAGCGGAGTTGATCACTCACCCCTAGTCCATTTGCAACAGGTCAGGGAAAAGGCCTCTTGCAGCTTGTTGTGTCCCTTCAGTCACAGAGCAGATCAGCCAACTGATCCTTTTTGTCCTTGTTGCAAGTGAGAGCAAGTCTTGACCTTTAAGTCTACTGACAGGTCTCAAACGGAAGGTGCAGTCCTTCTGTTCGTCAACAGGTCCAGAAACTGCTCAGAGGAGGATGCCTTGGGCTGCCATATTTATGGTTAACAGTAACTAAATGATTGGCATGGCTCCTGGCTCTTCTTTACAGATGGAATAAGAGTTCTCAGGGTCAGCCTTACCTACTTTTGTAGCAGTTCCTGTGTGCCGTACTGCAAACAATCCCACAGTGCACCTTGATCCCTTGTGCAAAGCCTGTCTGCCCACTAAAAGGTGTGGTCATAGAAATGAGAGCCCCCCTCCTCTGTGGTTACTCAAACTGGTTCTGGGGGTAGCTCTCCATCCACTGGGTCTAGAGCCGGCCTGGCTGGAGAAACAAATGTTTGCCTTCTCCAATTCTCACCTTTCCCTTATTTGTGAAAGAGCAGCCCTTACACATATTACTTATGTTTCTGTGTCTATCTTAACTGGTCTTTCTCAAAGGAGAAGAAAACACCTCCCCACTCCTAGGCCATTTACTCTGTCCAGCGAGCAGTTTACACACCTCATTAAGGTCCTGTATTGGCTGGGCAGTTGCTGGAGAGCTGATGCAATTTAGCCCCAATGAGCTTCAGGCAGGGAAAAACTAAGTGGGTAATTACGATTGTGGAAGGACCGCCACCGCCAGCCATGCAGTAGTGGCCCTTCCGCCATCGGACCACTAATTTCCCCCACCACATTACGATGGCAGGGGTGATCCAGACTGCGACTGTGGCGGACGGAAAGACCATCCACCATAGAACATCATTGCCTGGCGGAGAGGTATGCAAGCATGAAATGGTAGCTGTGCCTAGCAGGCACCTTTGACCTTATTATAATGCAGGCTATGAGCCAGCCTTTCCATGACGCCGACACAGTCATGAAAAGGCTGGTGGAGATCATGTTTCGGGACCCATTGCAGGCCCCCAATGGGGGGGTGTATGTGCACTGGGGGGTACCCATGGTACCCCCCACATTTCAGTGCACTAAGTGGCAGGCACTCTATTTTGCCTGCCACGAAGTGCACTGTAATGCATAATATGCATTTTCAACATTGCAGCAGGTGCTGCTTTCAGCAGGACCCGCCGCAATTTTAAAGATTCAAGATGCGACCACCATGGTGGCGGTCGCATCCCAATGTGGTGTGCAGAACTGCCGCATGTATTGCGGACGGTTCCGGTCACCTCCACGATGGCGAACAGACTCCAGTCCATCCGCCATCGTGATCGACCCCCAAGTTTCCAAAAGTTACTTTTCCCTATTATGTACTACAAATCCAACTTCAACTTTTCTTTTTATATAGTGCAAACTTGACCCAAAGGTATCAGAGCACTTTTCATGAGCACCAGTTTTCTTACAGACAGACACATTCATTTTGTAAGGCACAGGGAGATTAAGTGATTTGCCCAGAATCACAGGATGTTAAGCTTCCCTGCCAAGACTCGAACCTGGTCCCCAGCTTCGAGGTCAACCGCTCTGGCCATTAGACCATATCTATTGAATTGGGCTTTAAATAAATATTAAAAATAGTGTTTTAATCACCTTTCTAGCTGGTTCCCGAACTCGAGATAGTAGAACTAATATTTTAATCTGTACTTTCGTTTTCCTAATAGCACAGCCAGAGCCTTCAACAGTGAAAATAGTTTTTAAGGGTTTGTCACTATATAGACATGGCAACGTTACATTTCTACATGTCCAATTTTTAAATACCACCTATCTTACAATGTGTGCTATGAGGCCTACCTAGTTACTATGTAAAAGGAAGGTTTTTGCCATGTTAAATAGCTATTTTTTTTATAGTTTATGGCTATTTTGACAGGTCGATCTGCAAACTGAAACTGCATCAGTCAGAGTCAGGCTGCATTAGTCCTGAAGCCATGTTTTTCTTGTCACATTATTGGATGGCATACAAGGTGCTATAGTCTACAGGTGACATTTACCTTTCCATGCCATGGGTGTGGCTTCTACAGGATATACTTTGTACTTACAGGAGAGTTAAGTATGATAATCAAGGATTAGGAAATGTCTACATGTTTCAAGGTCACAGTACATACTCTGGACACTGGACAACAGTAGCTCAGTGTGCAGAGTCAAACAGCCGGCAAGAAAATTCCACAAAAGATGGAGTGAGAATGCAAAAAATGACATTTTATCAGAGATACTTGAAGGTGAGCTTGTGTTACACGAAGGGAAACTTGGGAAATGGAAGCCTCTCCACAACTGTATTGGAAAATCAAGGGTTGATGCGAAATGGGAATGATTTTACAATAAAGTGCTGCAAAAGTTAAATGGGGATTGGAAAGGAGCATTGCATTTGGAATTACCATCTGAGAGGTGAATTGGAATGTGGTTCGCCAATTTGGTAGTAAAGATGCCATTGAGCATAATTCAAGCACATAAAATGGACGTCCTACCTCTGGATGGGTAATGGAAGTAAGACATAACTGCTGTGCTTTCTCCCTGGTGCCAGTGTATCTATTGCACTAATAGCTTTTCCTCAAGTTCTCGCAAACTGTAAATAAATCTGCTATTGCGTTAGGCAGAGCTTAAACACGCGGTTGAATCGATGTTAAAGAGGATGTGCGCGCGCCAAATACTTACATTCATTTTAACAGCTGTGATTCTCTCTAGTTCCGGCTGCCTCTTTTCAAAACATAATTAATCTGCAGACTCCTTGTTTAATACTCTCACGCCCTGAAGTAAAGCGGGGAGCCCATGGCGGACTTCGGGGGATATTTCCAGTAGAGCGCTGGCTTGGTTTTCTCTCCCTCTTACCCACGTCTCGGCCGAAAGATGACTCTGATTCCCGCCACTTACTCTTCTGTGACAAATGATCCATCGCGTTCTTCATTTTCTCCATGAGGCTTCACAGATAATCAGCCGCCTCACCCCGGTGTTCCTTCATAATAACTTTACGCAGGGAAATACTTACATAAATCACCCGAGACAGAAGTGACGTGTTGTCTTCAAATTAAAGAGAGTACTGTATCGGTATGCATTTATCAGTTTGCTGTGGCTGCCTGCGGAAGTCACGCGAGCAAACTCGTTCTCTACGTGATGACTGAATATGTCTATGATGACAGAGTCCACTCCACGTTTCCCATCTTTCTCTTAACTGCCTTGGAACGGCACGTGAGGATGAGGAGTACTTTCCTTTTCCAAAACCGTAAACGCTTGAGGGCATCCGGCTCTGCCAACTCCATGCCGCATCTTCCATTTCACCATCCAGTGTGAGTAAAATTCCCCCGTGGCGGTTTTACTAGTCACTCCCACCAACAAAGTTGCTGAGCTGATAGCCGGCGCGAGGCAAAGTGCAGCAATGTCAATAGTGCCTGCGCGGCGCGTGCAGATACTTTGCTAAAGCCACTTTGGTCTCGGCAGAGGAGCCTTACCGAATCCCCTTTTCAGAACTAATGGGCGTCCTGGCGTATGGGCACAGGCAGGGCAATTCTGAACAAATCACGAGTGCCGCTGGATCGTGCGGGTGCTTTCCACGCGGTTGCCTGCTGGCTTCCACGAACGCCCTCTCGAGCTTACGTGGGGACCAGTATCCTGTCGGCTCTCGCCTCCGGGCCAGCAGATGCTGCTGCTGAATTGAAGTCACCCGCCCTGCTCGGGCCTGGCGCGCGCTGGAATGACATCAGCACTTGGACAGCGGCAGACAAACTCTGCCCAGCTCCGCACACAGTGAGGCTTCCAGCGAGCGCTTCGGCCACTTATTGAAACACGGTGAGCGCGCTGCAACAAAATAAGCTATTGGAGCATACAGACGAGGCTCAGATATTTTGCAATCAACTCGCCTTTAGTACGCTCTGCCGCTGACTGAGAAGCAAAACTTTGCAGCTGAGGGCTGGAGACAGAAGACGCAACCTGCGAGGCGTGTTTGGTTTCTTTTGCCGGAACTGAGAGGGATGATGCCCGCGGGAGGATGTGCACCAGCGGCCAGGTCATCGGCAGTCTCCTGGCGCTCTCGGTGCTGGAGATAGGGCTGGGGGTGTCCAGCGTGGCCGTGGGGGCGGTCACCTTCATCAAGGTGCGGTCGGAGTTGAAGCCTCAGCTGGGAGACTCCTCTCCGGTATGGAGCGGGCTGTGTGTACGTTCGCCATTTCATTATTTTTTTTAACTCTTGAGAGTGTGCCCTTGTGTAGTACGAAAGACCGCTCCAGGCAGTCCCCTAGGTTCCAAACTGCATGCCCTGCTTGGGACTGGTGCCTCCTGTGTGCATGTGAATCCAATGTTCTTTCATAGCTTACATTCTTTTAATGTGTGGTTTCTTAAGTCTAACTTTATTTCAGTCAGACGTGCAAACTCGAGCAAAATATTTTTAAGAAATATGCATTGGCACTCTGAAACCGTGGTCAGGGCATGTCCCCTATAGTAGTGGGCGGAGTAGTTATTAATCTTTAATTTTGCCAGATATTGATGTTTACCATCTTTCGGTGCATTATCTTACACTAGGTGCAGCAGTAATTGAAGACTGGCTTAGATTTTAAAATGCGTGCCGAAACGGAGTGCTTAATTTGTGACAGGGTTGCATATGTGGTAACGACACTTTTTTTTTTGTACTTGGACGCAATTTTCAAATTCAGACTTTGACCCAGACCAAGGGAGATAAAGACGGAAAAGGAGAATAAAGGAGGAAGAAAAATATAGAAAAGGAGAGACAGAGAGAGAAAAAAGGGATTTGAAGGAACATGTAAGAGAGAAAGGCAGAGACAGGAAGTGTAGGGTGGAATAAAAGGCATGCAGTGGAATTAGGACGTGGCTAACTTAGCTAGGCTGCTGACAATTTGCAACCCAATGTGAATAGAGGGATTCAGGCTGCAGGGGACAATCAATCAGCATTTAAAGAGTGATGCACTGACACCCCTGGAAATATCTGGGTGGTGGAGTGTAAGGTCTCCATGGGAAAACCAGGTCTTAAGGAAACTGCTGGGAGAGGGAAGAAACGAGTAGAAAAAGGCAAAACAGCGGGTAGGAAACAAGTGAGCAGAAAAGGCAAAACAGAGGGCCGAAAAATGAGCAGACAAGTCAAAACAGAGGGCAGAAAATGAGCAGAAAGGCAAAACATAGCAGAAGAGGGCAAAACAGAGGGCAGAAAAGGCCAAACAAAGGGCAGAGAAACACAACAGAGGGCAGAAAAGTATGCAGAAATGGCAAAACAGAGGGCAGAAAAACCAGCAGAAAGGGCAAAAACAAAAAAGAAGATGGCAAAACAAAGGGCAGAAGATGAGCAGACAAAGCAAAAAAACAGAGAGAGAAAAATGAGCAGATTTGGCAAAACAGAGCAGAAGAGGGAACAATAGAGGGAACAATAGAGGGCAGAAAAGGCCAAACAAAGGACAGATAAATAAAACAGAGGGCAGACAAGCAAGCAGAAATGGCAAAATAGAGGGCAGAAATACTAGCAGAAAGGGCATAAACGGTAAAACAAAGGGCAGAAAAATGAGCAGTAAAGGCAAAACAGAGGGAGAAAAATGAGCAGGAAAGGCAAAACAGAGGGAGAAAAATGAGCAGGAAAGGCAAAACAGAGCAGAAGAGCGCAAAACGGAGGGCAGTAAAGATAGCAGAAAAGACAAAAGAGGGCAGAGAAAAAAGCAGAAAAGTCAAAACTGAGGGTAGAAAAATGAGCAGAAAGACACAGACAGAGGGCAGTACGAGGGTGGACTGTGAGTAAGCTGGACAAAAAAACTGTTGCAGGGGGATCTGGCATGAGAACAACTATTCTTCATCCTTGCATTTGTTTTCTGAAACAGAAAACATTTCTTTAATAGTGGCCTATGTTCATTAAGTACATAAATGTGATTCCAGTGGAACACTGGGACCATCCCCTTGGGAACACCTTAATTTCCTCTAATGGATAGAGGATTCCACAATGTTTAGTGTTTCAAGTTTTTTCTTTTTATTGATCAAAAGTTCATTAAATGTTGATTCACAACGTATTGATTTAGTTCATATTTTCACTCATTAGAAAGCATGAGTGCCATCATGATTACTCAGACATCATTAAAGTTCCAAAAATATCCAATGCATTTCGGGCTCTACTATGGGCCCTTCATCAGGGAATAATGTCGTGAAAGAAAAGAGTTGTGTGTTGGTGTCCTCCGGTAATGGTTAAGCGACCGCGGTGGCACTCATGCTTTCTAATGAGTGAAAATATGAACTAAATCAATACGTTGTGAATCAACATTTAATGAACTTTTGATCAATAAAAAGAAAAAACTTGAAACACTAAACATTGTGGAATCCTCTATCCATTAGAGGAAATTAAGGTGTTCCCAAGGGGATGGTCCCAGTGTTCCACTGGAATCACATTTATGTACTTATCACTGGCGTTTTTAGGGGTATTAACGCTACCCTAGGTGAACCCAATCGCACTGAATTTATGCTCACAAGCTGTGCATCCTATCCTAATATCAATATCTATGTTCATTAAGGCCACAAGTGCTGCTTTTTAAAAACAAAAATATGTTTCCCTTTTGGAAGATATCAGAGGGAGCAGGCATTGGGCCTCTACAGTGGACCTGCAGTGGAGAGTCTGACGTGATTCACATTGGGATTCCCCTTTGTGAATCCCCGCTCACAAACCACTAATACATTCCTTTCCAAATCACAAATAGGAGGAAGATGCCTCTTTCATGCCCCCTCATTTTTGCGTTTCCGAAATGATTACAACAGCCATTTTATAAGTCACCCAGAATGTTCTGCCTTGCTAAAGGGCTTTTGTGTATTAAGAAAAGTCATTTTGAATTAGCAATCCCTGATAATGTGTGATTTGTATGCTTTGTGACCACAAAGTGCTTTATACATTGAGCCCCTAGAACAACGCCAGAGTAATAATGTCTTGCATAAATAGTTGCTTATATTGCTTATACTAAAATATAAACTCAGAAAACTATCCTACACCGTTTTTTTTTCATTTCGTTACTTTCTAAGCCCAACTGGGCGAATATTCTGGTATTGCAAGGCAAAAACATGATTCAAACAATGTCACGTGCTCTGTATTTCTACTGTCAGTGGCAGTTGTCCTGCCTTATTTAGCAGTCGCAGATGTCTCAACTTCATGCATTTACGAATAAATGGATCACACCAGTAAATTATAGACTGTGGGGAATCAGGGAGATTTACACATCTCACTGATTTTCAGAATACTTAGAATTCCAACTTCCACTTTTGGTCTGGCCTCAGCAGGCTTTGGTCATCTGTGCCACATTTTGGCCAACTTCATTTGGAAGGTCAGTCTTGTTGTCTGAAATCCAGATTTCCTGAATCAGGGTGTTTAGTGATCGTTAGAAATGGGGTTTCTGAATGGTAAGCTGCATCAGTGCTTCACGTCTGCCTCTGGTAACAGGTGACGGCACTCATTTTGGGGGGCCTGGGAAATATCCTGCTGAGAACAGCCCCACTCTGCTAGGATGGAGTTAAGAGGACTTGCATGGCTGGGTCATTTGCAGCCCATGCAGCTTTAAATGCTCCCCCCTTCCACTGCAGTATGCCGGAAACAATGTGAGTGTAGACGAATGACCAGTTTGTAGGGCTTAATTTGTGCCAGTGGTTGCAGTTGGTGAGCATGGTCACTCATTTTTAGTGATCAATACTTTTTTTTCATTATTAGACCTTGACCCAGGACATGAGAGGGAAAGGGAGAACAAAGAGGGAAAAGAAGGATAGGCAAATAGTGACACATGGCGATAGTGTGGAATGTACACACGTGAGGTAAAGAGACAGGAAGTGGAGGATAGTGCGAGAAAGTGGCACGAGATGGAATAAAGTCTAGCAGCCTTAATAGTCCGCTACTCCCTGCATTCGGCAGTGCCAGCGGTAAGCATCTAAGAAAGACCTGGAGTTCCTGCACTTTTTATTGCCCAGAGTAAGTACTGGCACATTATGAAAGCAGCAGTTTGTAATTTTCAAAACAAAATACCCAATTGTGCCACTTCTGACCGTGGTGCAAATGATATTGGCTTCACACAGCAGTATTTTATAAAATATCTAGTTGAAATGAAGCAGAAACAATTTTGAAACTATATGGGCACATTCACTTTTCTGTTACCAATACTTACGTTGGACGTGTCTCCCTCCAACACAGGCATTGATGGAATTGCTTACAAAAATACCCCAAATCAAAAAGGGATCCTCTCATGAAGATATTTTGTCAAGGAAACCTCTTTCTTTATGGGGGAAGCTGAAAATGTATCTAAGACAAACAACCGCTACACTGGTAAATTACATTTCTGCCGCTCAACCTCTTTAGACCAGATCTAATAGCCTTTTGTGGCGTTGAGTGGCAACAGAAAATCCACTGATTTTTGGAAGAAGTGTTTACTCCTCGTGAAAATCCACTAGTGGAATGTTCACCACTTAACCACGCCTACGGGGAAACAAACTCCACTACATGTTTCCTATTCTGATTTAGCACTTCCTCCAAAAATATTGAGCTCTAAACTAGACACGAACCATCCTCTTAAAACTGAGTCGTGTCCTCAATTCCAGAATGAGTCGTTAACAAACTTTAAGCAAATCTTTTGTGTTTTACTTTGTTTTAGAGCATCTTCGTGTGAACGTTTAACATTGCATTGGGTAGATTATAATGTAGTTGGTCCATCCATGCGCTGAATGCATAAACAAGTGATGTAGAGAAAGGAGCCGTCGTTAATCTAGAGATACAGAGAAGAATGCCTTTCTAGTGCCTTGATCAAAAGTCCTTACCTTGTTGAGCGTGGCTTACAAGGTCCCGAATCAGGACGATGAAGCAGCGTTGCAGAGTCGCAACTTCCCCGTACTGCATGCATTTATTAGGCCTAAGGGAGAACACTGTAGTGTGTCCTATAAATATCCCTTACCGGCACTGCAGTGAAAGTGCTTTCTGCTGAGACATGGAGTCTGCAGGGAATAGCAAGCCTCCAGCTCAGCAGAATGCAATACACAGTGGGCGCCACTGTGACTCCTGTCCTTCAATGGGACAGCTCTCGGGCAGGAAGGAGCGCACGCGCGCCCCAGGTGGCCGGAAGTCAGGCCTGCAGGACGTATGCCCAGTTAATACTGCATTTCCTGCTTCTTGCAACTTCCACACAAAGAGCAGAGCATCAAATTCAGACACTTGCATTGTTACAGGAACATCTGACAGGACGCAATGGAAGGTTTTCCGTTTGGACAGGCAGCTCACAAAGTGAAAGAACAAACCCGTGTATCTCCCGTTAGCATGGCCATGACATACATGTTCTACAATGTCTCACAGGAAATGGCACATTTGAACTTTTCTGGTGTTTCCACATACTGCACAATTTCTCGCTCTGGCTCGTTCTGTTATATGCGCGTATCAACAAAGACAAATTATTACATATTTATGAATGTAATCTATTTTGTCATTCTTTTATAATTTATAATGGTTTAAATGTCTCACTAAAACGTAATAGACATTTCCACTTAGCACTAATAGCCAATTGCGGCGGCGAAAGATGCTCTGTAAAAATGGCGGACTTTAACTCATAAACAAGCATGCACTCCTACACCACAGCCCGTCCGATCACAGCAGTGAGTTTTGTTTGCTTTGATGCATACCCCAGAAGAGGTCAAGGGTAATAGGTAAAATGCTCTTTCATCAGACAGGCATTTATTATGAGCCCTGCCCAATGCTTCCTAATCCCATTGATTCAAATATCCTACTTTGAAACTCTATTAAAATCGAAATAGTTACATTACTGTGTAAAGAGTGCAGCACTTTTGCTTGGAATTTACGTACTCGCCCTAAACCCTTACACCAAAGATGGAGGATGAATCCCGTGACATAGAAGACCAGATTATAAGAAAAAAATCCAAACTCATCTCAAGGGATGCGCACATCTGGAAGATACCTCTGTAGCATTGTTGCAGACCCGGTGAGCTGCAGTTAAAGCGAGCATGCGGGGGTCGTTGATCAGAGGTTCTGCAACCGCCTGGGGGCAACTTGCAAGATGCAGTTGGATCTGGAGAAAAAAAGATATATACAAGAAAAATGCCTTTCCCTCTATTTACTTTTCATTCACATTTATGCAATACACACCAATCTATTGCATATATAGTTCCAAAATCTACTTTAAAAAGGTTTTTATCCTTGTGTGGTTTTATCTTTGGAAGGTTAGCATATCTGAGAGCACTGCCAATAGTGCTTCAAACGTGACCATGTGAAAACCATCACCAGTGACATTGTGGTGAGTAGAGGGGTGCAAATTAAAAGATGTCGTTTCTCTTTTTTTCTAAAAAAAACAACTGATTTTTAAAAAAAAAAAAACAGTGATTAAACAACTCCTGTATGATATGAAACTAGTTAGTCATTGAAAGGATTAGAAATGTTTGCAATATATTGGACCAAACTTTAACACCAGTCTAATTGGAGCGAGCGCAGTGGCCGTATCACTTAGGGTATTCAAAACCTAATCATGAATCCCACTTAGAAGGAGCTACCTTAGGGGTGCGAACAACAGTGGCTTCAAGGACCCCTGTTAACTGATCTCAGTAGGTTAGATGGCCAGATAGCTTCATATTTTCCATGTCTCTGATCGTCCTGCTTGCCTTCAATGTATATCGTCAATGTGTTTAACTAGGTGAAACTGGATACCCTTAAGTAATTGCAGAGAAATGTGTGTAAAAGGGCCTTGGTCACCCTTGGACAAGCATTACTAGAACAGAAAAGTCAATAAGTCTGGAGTTGGCTGCTAGCCTACTTGGCAATTCTTCTTTTGTTTTGCCACGTTTTTTTCAAAACGTTATTGTTTGAGAAAATGTCAGGCCCTCATAAATCAAAAAAAAAAAAAAAATGATTCAGGCAAAAACATTTTTGGGGTTTAAACAATCTTCCCATTACCATAGTACTCAATGGCGCTGAATACTTAAGAAGTCATTCATTCTGGCATTGACTGCAAGAAAAAAAGAAAAGACAAAAACAAGAAAAAAAGAGAAGGGAAAGAGAAAAAGAATGAGAAAACACATTACGAAAAAGAAAGAAGAAAAGTGAAGACAATAGCAAATGAAAGAAAGAAGGAAAGAAAAAAGAATCTGGAAAGAAGGCAAGAATGAAAGAAATAAGCAAAATACGAAAGAACAGTAGAAAGAAAAAAGAAAAAAGGAAAAGAAAGATAGGAAAAGAAAGAGAGTGAAAGAAAGAAGGAAAGAGAAAGAAAGAAAGAAAGAAAGAAAGAAAGAAAGAAAGAAAGAAAGAAAGAAAGAAAGAAAGAAAGAAAGAAAAAGAAAAAGTGAAGGCAAGAGAAGGAATGAGAGAAACAAACAAGAATGAAAGAATGCAGGAATGAAAGGAGTGAAAGAAAAAAGAAAGAAAGTAAGAAAGAGCATGAAAGAAAGAAAAAAAGAAAGAAAGAACTGTTTAAAATTGATACAATATGTTATGATGTGAAATAGCAGCAGTCAGAAAAGAACATCATTGGCAGCAGATAGAATCTGAAAAAGATGGAAGGTGCATCAGTAGCATCCTTCTATCACATCAGTCTCTAAACACAAAATGACACTAAAGTAATTATACAGTAAAAACACTGACTCTGAATGGAACTAGCTTGTTTGTAAGTGTGCTCCTTGTGAGAAAGCAAAATGCAGCCACTCAAAGTGACGTTAACAAGTGGTTTAAGTAGGATAAGTAGGTTGGCCCGCTGCCCCATGTTATATGATGTACTGGGCAAGAGCAAACTGTAAAAGACTCAATAACAGACCAATAGATGAAGAGAGGTGACTGAAAACCCTGACATTTTTCTCGGGTTGAAGTCTCAAGCAAACCATAAATTAACCTGTTCCCAACCCTAGGGTAGCTTGGCTCAGAGCAGTCAGGGTTAACTCACAGGTAATGTGTAAAGCATTTGTGCAACACTTCAAACAGTAACACAATGAAAACACACCACAAAAAGACCCCACACAAGTTGAGAAAAATAAAGCAAAACCTAATAAATAAAACAAGACAGAAATGACCAAAATTCCATCAGCTTTACTGACCTCTGGTCGCTCCCCACGCCGCACGGCTCCTCCTGGTTGCCTGTGACTGCCCCTCTGCTGCTGCTGCCAAGGGTTCGCCGCTTGTGCGCCCCTGGCACCTGTTCAGTTGTTTTTTGGTTTGTTACTCTGTTTTTCCCCCCATTCCTGGCTGTATAATTTGTGTTTTTTCCCTCTGTTTGCCGCTCGTTTTCGCCCTTGCCCTCGGTGCCCCCCGCTCCCTGCTCCCCGCTTCCCGCTGCTGCTCCCCTGCGGCCCGCCCTCTTTTTGCCTTCTGCTCCCACTGCCCTCGCTCATTGGCGGCCCGCTCCCGCCTCCCAGCTGCTCCTCCCTCCCTCTTGGCCTCTTATGGAGGGCGCCACGCAGCAGTGAGTGCAACTTGACCACTGGTCACTCCCCACGCCGCACGGCTCCTCCTGGTTGCCTGTGACTGCCCCTCTGCTGCTGCTGCCAAGGGTTGGCCGCTGGTGCGCACCTGGCACCTGTTCTGTTGTTTTTTTGGTTTGTTGGTCTTTCTTTCCCCCCATTCCTGGCTGTGTAATGTGTGTTTTTTCCCTCTGTTTGCCGCTCATTTTTGCACTTGCCCTCTGTGCCCCCCCGCTCCCCGCTTTCCGCCGCTGCTCCCCTGCAGCCCGCCCCCTTTTTGCCTTCTGTGCCCACTTCCCTCGCCCATTGGCCGCCCCGCTCCCGCCTCCTAGCTGTTCCTCCCTCCCACTTCGCCTCTAATGGAGGGCGCTGAGCGGAAGCACAGTGGACGCGCTCAGCGGGCGCGCCGCTGGCTCGCCAAAGGCAAGCTCGTCTGCGCCTGGACCGCGCCCAGCACCAGAACCCCTGGACCCCATGCCACCCGCAACACAAGACTGCACTACGACTCCAGCACCCTCCATGCACTCAACACTGGACGAGACCACCCCTGCTACCGGGCCACCCCAAGGTGCACCCAAGGGCCCTTCGCCTGCCGGAACTGCAGATTCACCAGCATCCAGCCCTACAAACCCCCAGACAGTGAACCCAACCCTTCCGCTGCATCCTCCTCAACACCCGCTCCACTCGCAAGCATGCCATTGAACTCTGGGACCTCCTAGACTCCACCGCACCCAACGTCGCTTTCCTGACGGAGACCTGGCTCAACGCCACCTCAGCACCAGACATCGCCATAGCCATCCCACAGGGCTACAAGATCCCCCGCAGAGACCGCACCAACCGAGTTGGAGGGGGAATCGCCATCATCCACAAGGACACCCTCAGAGTCTCGACCAACACCGACGACACCCTCACCACCGTCGAGCACATGCACTTCCAGATCCACACCGATCCCACCACCACCCTCAGAGGAACACTCGTCTACAGACCACCCGGACCACGACCACAGTTCTGCGACACCATCGCCGACCTCGTCAGCACCCATGCCCTCGCCTCAACAGACTACATCCTCCTTGGGGACCTGAACTTCCACCTCGAGGACACCAACGATGCCAACTCCACTGCCCTGAGCGACAACCTCGCCAACCTCGGACTCAAACAACTCGTAATGACACCAACCCACGTCGCTGGACACACTCTGGATCGCATCTTCTCCGCAAGTCCATACGTCTCCTTCAACCACACCACTGAACCCCACTGGACCGACCACAGATGCATCCACTTCATCTTCAGGAAACCCACCACACACCACCGCACCCAACAACTACCACGCCGCTGCTGGGGCAAGGTCACCAAGGACCAACTGACTACCACCCTCGCCCGGTGACCACCCGCCGACCCCACCGACCCAGACACCACCACGACCAACCTCAAACAATGGATCAACGGATGCGCCAACACCCTCGCCCTTCTCAAGACCTCCACAACTAACCACACCATCAAGAAAGCCGCCTGGTTCACCGAAGACCTTCGGACCTCCAAGCGCACCTGCCGGATGCTGGAGAAGAAATGGCTCCACGACTGAACACCAGTCAGCCATACTGCCCACAAATGCGCCACCCGCAAACACCACCAACTCATCAGGACCACCAAGAGGACCGCCGTCAAGGACCGATTAGACAACAACGCACAAAACACGAAAGAGCTCTTCAGCATTGTGAAAGAATTCTCCAACCCCAGCTCCAACACCAACGACATCCCACCATCACAAGACCTTTGCGACTCCCTGGCCACTTTCTTCCAACGCAAGATCATCGACATCCACAACAGCTTCAACTCCGACCCCCCCACACCCACCACCGATCCGACCACCCCGGCGATCACCATCCACACATGCCGCCTGAACACCTGGTCTCACGTCAGCGACGAGGACACCATCAAAACCATGAACTCCATCCACTCCGGATCCTCATCCGAGCCCTGCCCACACCACATCTTCAACGAAGCCAGCACAACCATTGCACCCCACCTCCGGAAAACAATCAACTGCTCCTTTGAGACAGCAACCTTCCCAGGAAGCTGGAAGCACGCCAAGATCAACACCCCACTGAAGAAGCCCAAGGCAGACCCCAAGGACCTCAAGAACTTCCGGCCCATATCCCTGCTCCCGTTCCCGGCGTAAGTCACGGAGAAGATCGTCAACAGACAGCTGACCCGCTACCTCGAAGACAACAACATCCTGAACCCATCCCAATCAGGTTTCCGTAGCAACCACAGCACCGAGACTGCCCTCTTCGCCGCCACCGACGACATCAGGATTCTGATGGACAAAAGAGAAACAGCCGCCCTCATCCTCCTGGACCTATCAGATGACTTTGACACGGTCTGCCACCGCACCCTATCAGCGTGCCTCCATGACGCCGGAATTCAAGAGAAGGCCCTGGCCTGGACCACATCCTTCCTCTCCGGCAGAACCCAGAGCGTCCGCCTCCCTCCCTTCCGCTCAAGAACCACCGAGATCATCTGCGGCGTCCCACAGGGATCCTCCCTCAGCCCGACACTGTTTAATATCTACATGGCTCTACTCACCCACGTCGCACGACAACACAGCCTCAACATCATCTCCTACGCCAACGACACCCAGCTGATCATACCCCTCACCGAAGACCCCAACACCACCAAAGCCAACCTCCACAGAGGAATGAAGACCGTCACCGACTGGATGAAGGACAGCAGACTGAAGCTGATCTCAGACAAAACGGAGGTCCTCATCCTCGGACCCACCCCATCAGCCTGGGACAACTCCTGGTGGCTCACGTCACTAGGTACACCCCCGGAACCCACCGACCACGCACGCAACCTGGGCTTCATCCTCGACTCCTCCCTCTCAATGACCAAGCAAGTCAACGCCGTCTCCGCATCTTGCTTCAACACCCTCCGAATGCTCCGCAGGATCTTCAAGTGGATCCCCCCGACAGGAGAAAAACAGTCACCCAGGCCCTCATCACCAACAGACTCAACTACTGAAATGCCCTCTACTCAGGAACAACAGCCAAGCTCCTGAGACGACTACAACGAATCCAGAACGCCTCGGCATGACTGATCCTTGAAGTTCCCCGACACACCCTCATCACACCCCACCTGAGAGGCCTGCACTGGCTACCAGTCAACAAGAGGATCACCTTCAAACTCCTCATCCACGCACACAAGGCGCTACACAACACCGGACCATCCTACCTCAACAACCGACTCAGCTTCCATACCCCCACCCGCAACCTCCACTCTGCCACCCTCACCCTCGCCACAGTTCCTCGTATCCGGAAAAACACCGCCTGCGGCAGATCCTTCTCCTACCTCGCCGCCAAGACATGGAACAATCTCCCCACCATCCTGTGACAGACCCAGGACCTGTTGGACTTCAGAAGACCTCTCAAGACCTGGCTCTTCGATCAGTAGTACCCCCCCAACCCCCAGTGCCTTGAGACCCTCACGGGTATGTAGCGCGCTTTATACATGCTCATTTGATTGAACCGGAGTTATGATTTTTTAAAGATTGTAGGGTCAAATGGCACCACAAAGTGGCAACCGTGGTCATCTGGTCATGCTAACCCAAAGCCCCAAGTTCAGGCTGACCGCGATGGAACGCAGGTCATTTAGTCACCACGGTAAGCAGGCTGAAGTTTACCTTTTCAAACTCCATGGCAAAGGTCCTGTTTGTGCCAGAGGGGGCTGCGAGGAGAAGGAAGAGAGTCACTGGAAGTTGCTGGCGTAGCGCAAAGAGCAGGCCAGGTGTCATTGGTGGCTTTTGCTGAAGCTTCGTGTTGGTGGTCCCTGTAGTTGTCGATAGTGTCTTGCAAATAGTCGGGCTGACAGAGCTTCACCCTTAATCATGGGGCGAGCGGTGAGGTCTCAGTGAGAACAGGCTTGTTTGCCGTCGCAAAGTGCCCAAAAGCTTGATTTTTTGCTAATTGAGCTACATCAAGTGTGCAGGAGAAGAGGGGCACCACTGGGGTTAGGAAGTCACTGCAACTGGGTTTAGGGGCTGATAAACAACGTTAAGGAGTCTATTATGTCCCTGAGGCTCAGATCAGGAGGCCAGCAGACTAGCCCTTGGAGTCACTCTGGTCTCCTGCGTTCAAGGGTGAAGTTGCAGGTCAAGTTCTTCTCCTACAGGCAAGAGGGCAGCAGGTAGCAACACAGTACAGCAGAGCAGCAGTTCCTTCAGAACAGTAATCCATCAGAGAGTGAGTGATTGCAGCAGCACATCAGTCCTTCTTCCTGAGTATCCACAGTTCCAGAAGCATACTGAAGAGTGGTTGTCTGAGGTCCAATACGTTTACCCCATTGTGCAGTTGTAGTGGGGGAGAAGCTTACAGAGTTTTCCTGTTGAAGTCACCAGTCATCCTGTTCCCCCTGACCTTGGCTCCAGACTAATTACAGGGAAATGCAGCCCTTTGTGAGGACACAGAACACCGACGATTCAAGTGTAAGTGGGGCTCTGCCTAGCTCCTCCTTCCCATGCTTCTAGTGATTGCCGTTGCAGGCACACCTAAGCTCCCTATTGTGTGTGGCTCTCTAGGAGGAGTACACAAAGCTCACCTGTCAGCTACACCAGCTACACCCAGCCATCCGACCAGGCACAGACTACAGGCACTAAATGGCTAAGGCAAGTAAATACCAACTTTCCAAAAGTGACATTTTCAAAATTTTATTTTTAAATCTGACTTCACCAGATGGTGGGATTTCTCATTAGAATTGCAAAGATACTAAACATGAATGGTTTGCCAGTTACCATTTAGAAATGACAGTTTATTAAATATAATAGGGTAACTACAATGTCATCCTATGGGAAAGGTAGGCTTTGCAGTACTGAAAAACAAATGTAAGTTTTTTTTCAATGCCAGCACATAAAAAACTTAAAAGTACATGTTCCTCTTTTTAAATACACTGCCCCCTGCCCCTTGGGATGTCCGGAGCTTATCCTAGGGGTGATTTGAATGCATTAAAAAGGAAGGTTTGGGTGGGTCTGGCAGACAATTTACTTTGCTAGGCCGAAATGGCAATTTAGAACTGCAGTGACAGGCTGCAATGGAAAGCCTGAGACATATTTGAAAGAACTGCATACTTGTGGGTGGCACAACCAGTGCTGTATACCCACATGTAATATTTAATTTAAAGTCCCTTGGTACATGGAGCACCACTCTTCTAGGGATTTATCAGCAAATTAAATATGCCAATTGGGTGTAAGCAAATATTACTATTTTTTATGGATTGGGCACATTCACTTTAGCTATTCTTAGCAGTGGCAAAGTGTGCAGAGTCCCAAGGCCAGCAAAAATGAGATCAGCAGCAAAAATGGAGAAAGGTGCCAAAGGGTTTGGGGGAAAACCACCCTAAGGTCAGGTCTAGTATATGTACCCCCAGGTGAAAGTGGGAAGAACTACTCAACTCATTGAGAGCTCTCATCACTAAGGCAGAAGAACCTGGATAGACCATCAGCATTGGCGTAGTATGACCCAGAGCAGTGGTCCTTCCTAAAGAACATTCCCCGTAGGGAGCTGGACAACCTCAACAGTTTGGGATTCTCACCCCTCATTTGTATGAGCCATCTGAGGGGCCTGTTGTCTGTCTGAACTCAGAAATGAGTCCTAAACAGGTATGGTCTCAGCTTCTTCAAAACCCATACCACAGCAAAAACTTCTCTCTAAATAGCACTCCACCTCGGTTGCTTGGGAAGTACCCTTCTACTGCTGAGGGCTAAAGGTTGTTCTAGGCACTCCTCGTCCAACTCAGATAATACATCCACTATGCCATGCTCTAAAGCATCAGTCTATGCTATTAATTCTTTGGCGAAGTCAGGGGCATTCAGTACAGGTGCTGTAATCATGGCCTCGCTGTGGGTGTAAAAGACTTTCTGGCAGACATCTGTCCAGTTCACTTTATTGCACTGCTTCCTAGAAGTCCGCTTAGTTAAAGGGGCCTGGCAGATGTACTGAGATGCAGCTCAAGTGATTACAAGTGGCTAAGAATAATTCAAGCATTTCATCTATCACCTTGTTGGTTTTGCATTTGATGTCCAAAGTAGGTAGCTTGTGTACCGGTTCAGGAAGGACCTGGTCGGGCATTTCGAGCTGGACTGCTCCTACAATGAGTGAAGTTAAGACTTATCTGCATATAACCGAGTCCAAATTGAGGTATTATGGGGGTGAAAAATGGTGGAATGGGATGCAGCCTGAGCAATTGCGAGTTGCCGAGATTGATTAAAGCATTCTACCCATCACCATGTTTTTCCAATAGATGCCCTAAATGTGAAGATATGCTCAGACATGGGTCCCAGGCTCGCTGTAACACTGGAACCATGCTACACCTAATATGGGTGAACTGGTCCTGGATTGTTTGTGTTCTAGTTCAGGGAGGACCTTTCCTCCCAGCAGTTCAGGCTGGACTGCTCCCATGGGAATCAGAATCAAGGCTGATTTTCTTTTGGCTGGGTCCAAACTGAGGTGGCCTGTGGGGTGAAAAATCATGGATTGGGATGCCACTCAAGCGATTGTCAATGGCTGAGATTAATTTAACACCTTGGCTGCTAGAGGTTTTCCCCTCCTGTGCTGGACTTGCATGATCCCCATTGTTCATAACGAGCTCAGCTCATCATAAGCACACTACCAGTGTACTGCATGACGAGCTGAGCTCGTCATGAGCAGCGAAGGGGTTAAGCATTCCATCCATCACCTTGTTGGTTTTAAACTTTCTAAAGTTGGCATTTTCAGAATTGGGATTTAAAATCTAACTTTACTATCAAAGAGGTTTTAAAAGCACAGTTCCGTAAGTAACAAACAGGATATTTCCAACTTCTTCATATAAAAAATTATCCCTTATTAAATGTAATAAGGTAACACAATGTTATCCTATGGGAGAGATAGGACTCACAGTAGTGAAAAACAAATATAAGACGTTTTTACTACTAGGACATACAAAACTTAAAAGTACCTACATGTCTACCTTTTCAAAAACAATGCACCCTGCCTTATGGGATGTCTAGTGCCTACCCTAGGGGTGGTGTATATGTATTAAAAATGAAGTTTTAGGCTTAGCAATACGTTTTTCTTGCCAAGTCAAATTGGTAGTTTAAAGAGGCACACAAGCAGCAGTGGCAGGCCTGATGCACATTTTAAGCGGCTACAGGGGACTTATATGTGAATTAAACATGCCAATTAGGTGTAGGGTGATTTTACCATGTTTTAGTGAGTAAGCCCAAGCAGTTAAGCACTGCCCAGCAGTGTTAAATTGTACAGAATCATAAGGCCAACAAAAATGACTTCAGCAAAAAAAGGAGTGGAGAAGGCAAAACATTTGAGGAAACACAACCGTAAGGCTGACAGGTCTAACATATATCAGTATGAATTAATGACTTTGTACACTTTGATGCTTTAATAAGGAAAAATACAGAGCTAATAGTTATTGGGCAACCATTCCCATGAATGGAGTTGGCATCCAAAGGTCTATTGACTTTGAAGCTAATCAATTCTGAATGAATCTTAAAGACCTTCAGAAGTTCATTTGATCATGAAAGGACATACTTATAATATAAATGTTAGTGGACAGTCATAACAGACAACTGTGAGAAGCATATATAAGTTCACATAAAAATGAACCTCCTGCATAACTGGCACTTATCATCTTCTAACTTTCACAGGGCAAATGTGTGCCCTGACTCATTTTGTTGGAGAAGTGGAATTATCAATGGGGCACTATACACTTAGGGCTCAATTCCGATCTCGGTCGGAAGGTCTCCGAGTCGGATTTGGTTTTACCTAAACTGATCCAGAGCTCTTGTTTCTGACCGACTCGTTCCCAATTCCGAAAGACCAAGTACGGTGCCTGGAAACCCTTAGCGCTGATGAATCGTTTCCGAAAGGCATACAAAGAGATAGAGCCCGCTGGAGCCGAATTGTACAGCTCTATGGAGTAGATTTTTCTAAGCGAGCAAGTACGATGAACGAATCCGGCAGCCTTTACGATTCCTTTTGCCCAGATCAGGAAGACTGCACGGATTGGTCTTTGGGGGCCCGTAGCAGGCGCCCTTTCACCTGGGGCTCTCCAAAGCAGGCCTGTGAATAACCAAACGGGTTTACCTTTCTAACCATGCACAGTGTGGCAGGCACCAAGGGGTGCTTGCCACTGGGTGGTCGAATATTCCCAACCACCCCTTTTGTCAGTGCAAGCCTGTGTACGCATTTGGTACACAGGCTCCCATTGAAGTTAATGGGAGTACATCCAAATTGTATCCGGATGCACTCAAATGCATCGTACTTGTTTGGTTGGACTCCCCTGACACAAGTCGTATGGAAGCATTCCGGACACGATTCGGTCCTAATGCTTTCGAACGAGATCGGAATCGGCCCATTAGAATGGTACTCCCTACAACAGTTGATAGTAAAATGTTTAGACTACCTCGACATTGAAGGAAACAGGTAAACTTGCTTACGCATCCTTCACTTTCGTGAGCTTATATGATGCAATCAATGTGCCAGGAATTGGAAATCATTGATAAAAGTAGATTGGTACATCATTAGCAATTGCAAAAATGTGTATATTGCAAAGATGGGGAATGAATCAGAGGTTTGATGCTCCTACCTTTGCACAAAATTTGCAGGGTTAAAGATTAATTAATGATGTTCAATGTGATATGGAGTTATTTTCTCTCTGACTCTAAGTTGGCTTGAGGGATATCAACCGTAATGGGTGTCATAATATGCTAGTGAAAGATATAGCATATGGATCTTTGTCCCTCTAGTGGTATTCAGTCTTATTCTGGGAGAAGGGATATAAGGCTCAAGAAGTGTGAGGCAGGCACATTTTTCTGTCACTATTCGTAATACCAGAGAGGCCTGTTCTTGACCTTTATATGTTTTCAAAATGCTGCATTGATCCTAACTTATTTCTCAAGCCTGTAGGTGGGCACATCAGCCTAACACTTGTAACACAAAGCATATTATAAGAACAGTAAGGTAGGGCTTGGTGTTATATCTTAGTTCAGGAAGTAATCCATCTGTATTCTCCTTTAGGTCATGTCTCCTATTCTTCACTCCTTCAATGGGAAAGCTATGCGCATCAAGCTCACTTAGGTCATAAGTAAGACATTATCAAACTATTGTAGGTAAACTCTTTAGGTAAACTATTCCCATGCATGCTTCCTGATCTTGGATTCTATAATCTTATATTTGGCTTAGTAACATTACCTAGTAACCAACCCACTTCTATTTAAAATTGTCCCACAGCTTCACTGTGAACATACTGAACATAACTGAAAGGTTTTTCAGAAAGGCATATGGAACCTCTTATACTACATAGGGGTAGATTCCGATTTCGGCCGGAAAACATTCAACCCGACACGGACCCTTCATTTTTTCCGACCAAACCTTAAGCAATCCTAACAAATAGCTGAGTACGATGCGATGCTTGAAATTCATGACCGAATTGGCTGGAAATTATATTATACGTCTGAGTCAGCAGGAAAGGAGCACGACGCGATAGACACGTACGCGAATGACTCCATGTTGCCAAGCATCAACACAACACGACTGACGCGGACTCAAACGATGCCACAAAGTCCAGGATTAACACAGCCCAATAGACACGTACGTGAACGAATCTACACAGCCATGCACATACACGACACTACAGACTCCGTCTTGTCCCCATTTAACTTGTTCTGGTGCGATTCGGAGCTAAAATACGCCTCGTCCGAATGCTGTGAGGTGCTGGAAGCGGAGCTCTGTATGACGAGTAGAAAATATGATCGTACTTGCGTTTCCAGAAACTGCTTGTGAAAAGCCATCCCCCGTACGACTCAAACTCAGTGTTTCCTAACCCTTTTCGCTACTGACATAGAGCATGAATCGGAGTGGACAATTCGTAGAAAAAGGCTCCGGATATGAGTCGGTTGTAAGGTAAGCCTACAAATAGCATTGGGAAGGCATTTCTAGCGACATCGGAATCGACCCCCAAGTGTTATAGACAGAATGTCCATTTTTTAGCTATATTGTTCGGGACATTCCGTATCATAACTAATGTGATCCTGAGAACATGATGCTGTTTACTTTCTTACTGCCTAAATTTATTTGGCACTGTCCTCTTGGTTACGATTGTTACACTGCAATTTGTATGAGAAACTAAGTGATAATAAAAATGGTCTCAATAAATGAATGGTCCTTGGTGCAATGAAAATCTGTAAGCATAAAGTTTTTTGTCTATTTACTTATTTATGAGTTTTGTATAGTATGAACATAACCCAAAGGTATCAGAGCACTTTACAGACTAAGCGCAACAGCAATAACATGAGGTACCCAGAGAGTAGATACAAAACTATATAGTAATGGTAAAAAGGAGTAACGGTATACAGTGGGATATGTATACAAAATAGCAGCAAGTATTCAACTTACATAGTGTGTAAACAAAAATACATAGCAACATTGTAAAAAAGAATAATCCGATAGACAGTAGGATATGTGAACGTAACAGTTCTGAGGTAGTTGAGGTGGGGAGATGTGAGGGAGGGGAGAGTAGATGCATAGTTTTTCACTGAGGTAGCGAACAAACATGGCATCTTAGCACTTACATTCATGACAACTTAGTACTTTGCAGAGTAAGCATATTAGCAATAGCACGAGGTACATAGAAAGTAGATAAAAATATATAGTAATGGTAAAAAAGACTGAACAAAATACAGTGGGAAATGTAAACGGAATAGGAGTATGTAACTGAGTAAACTAAAGTGTGAATAAATAGCGATAATAAATCAAAGGAGAATACAATAGCAGTGTACATAAAGGTTCCGAGGAGGTGGTGGTAAGGAGGAGCACAGATGGAGAGAGTAGATGCACAGTTTCCCTCCAAGATGGTGATGCATAGATTTACATGAGGGTTGTAGTGTAATATAGGCCCAAGACTCAGGCATGTTATGGAGTAAAAAGAGGTACCGCACAAAAGGTCGGGGATAGACAGGGAACGAGGGCATGGCCAAGCACTCAGTGAGAGAGGAATGTGTTGCATAGAAAATGTTTTCCTCTTTCCTGAAGAGGGAAGTGGATGGGTTGTATCTGATCTCAGAAGGGAGAGAGATCCAAATATTTGGGGCCATTCCAGAGAAGGATCAGTTATAGTTTTTCTTTTTCTTGAATTTTTATGTCTTGAGAAGTAAGGAGCTCGTACTTAAGGAGGGTCTGTTTCCGCTTGAAAGGGTCAGTTTCTGGGACAGGTAGGAAGTGCTTTATGAATCATGCAGGCAAATTTGAGGTACATCCTGGCCTCAAATGGAGGCCAATTCAGAGCTCGATGGTCAGGGGAGATGTGATAACTTTCTTTATATCTTGTGGTGAGCCTAGCTAATGTTTTAAATATAGCTTTCAGATGAGCAAGTGAGGTTTTCGAGAGGCCCACAAGGGTCGCACTACCGTAGTCCAGTTTTTAAAGCACATCTGCATGAGTTGCAGTTGTGAGTTCAGCCGTGGGGAGGAAATGTTTTAGTCTCCTAAGGATATGCATCTTATGGTTAGCTCCTCTAGTGATATCGCTGATATGTTTTTGCATGAAGAGGTCTTTGTCTAAAGTAATACCAAGGGATTTGGTGGAGTCGACAATGTGTGGGATGCAGTTCAAGGCAGAGAGAAGAGGGAGCCAGTCTTTGATATTAGAGGTGGTGCAATCAGTAAAAATTCAGTTTTTAAGGGCATTAAGTTTGAGGTAATTGCGAGTCAGACAATGTTGTGTTATTATTAGGGTGCTATTGAGGGTATAGATGTGTCGAGGGTGTGAATGTCGTTGAGGGACGTTATTCTCATGTAGACTTGGGTGTCTGCAGCATGCATATGGTAGGAGATTTGGGAGGACTTTAGGATATCGGTTATGGGTTCCATGGAGATGACAAGTGCAAAAATTACAATCAAACATGAAAATGTGAGAAACAGTATGTGAGATCTAAGCAGCAGCATTGGAAAGTCAGTCTAATAAAATATATTAAATGGCAATGGTTAGAGAAATGCAATACAAAAGAGAGAAAGGCTCACAAAGGAACCAACACCTCCATTATGGGTTCTGAAATAAAATCACACGATTTACTGATTTTTCATCCCAAACTCTTCCATTTCCACATAAGAGAAAAAGCAGTACATTTGACAATCACAGGAAAATCATTTCCAAAATCAAAGGAAAAACAATTGTGTTTTATATTGGACAATTATGAAAAAGAGTCTGATAATTTTTGTGGAATCATCTAGTCTGCCATACTAGATGAGTGGGTGTAAGACATATAAGGTTCCCCTACATATAATGTTTCACATGATGAGGGAGTTACTTTCATAAGCATGTTTCTGGCTATTGGCTATGCACTCAACCCAACACACATCTTGCATCACATTCTTGACTGGTTACATATGGACAATAAAGTGCAATAAGACTGGCATAATGCACACTCGTTCTCATATAGAATAGTCAATGCAGCAGTGTACTAGGGTGATCAAATCAAGTAAATGAATACATGTGGAAATGAAGGCTGTGGTGCCTGTACTAAAATTGAAAATATTTGAAGCCTATCAACATCCTGATTTAAAAAAAATGCAGGGTACAGATTTTTACAGCATAAAATATGCAACACATAACAAAGGTGATGACCCAACAGAAAAAATCCCTGTGTGTACAAAATCAAGAAAGTCTTTAAACTGAAATTGATTGGCATGTCAATCAATCAATCAAAATTCCTTTATTCGGTTTTTAAAAAAACCAAAAACCATAAAAGTATATTGTAAGGAAATAGACAATAAAAACATAGCTAAAAATGTCATTTTCTGGTCATAATAAATAGATTAAAACATAGTAGATTATTATCAATGACTGTACATACTAGCAGTAAAATGTGGAAAGGTGCGGACTCAGAATTAAAGAACACAAGTTAATCATAGGAGTACATGAAGATGGAAAACAGTTAAGTTCTTACACAGTAAGTGCTACAGCGATCCTATTCTAAGTTTAACCTGTGTCTTATACAGAGCTTCAGGAATCGGGCTATGTTCTTTGCAAAACACTCTGCTTCCAAGAATTGCATCACAAGGAAAGCAGGGCGACATTGTCGCAAACCCAGAATTTTGTATATCCGTATCACCCAAAGCTTCCTTGGTTCTTTATAGAATTTGCAAAACAAGACCACGTGCATCGAAGACTGTGTGGATACTTCATCACAGGGGATTAATGATAACTGTTTTGACTAATCATTGGTTTTAGGAAAAGTTACCAAGCGATGAAATATGTTCATCCTAAATCGAGTATGCACAAACCTATCATAACCACTCAAATTAAAAGTTATGGAAGGCTGTATGGACAGGGTGGTTTGAACTGAAAGGATGTGTTGGACTGAACTTTTATTTATCTCCATGGTCAATCGTAATTCTTCCAAATGTGACAAGCATAGTTTTTTGAGCTTTTTCCTGGAGATCTCTATTCTATCATTGGGGGGTTGTGGTAGTATTTTGCCAAACCCAATTCAGACAGAAAGTTTTTAACATAGAAGAGCCAGCGTATCTTGTCTGAATTTTCGAAAGAAAGACAATCACTTAAAAGCCCCTGGTTAAAAACGTATTTGGGGGAAGACCAAATTCGATGCCACAAAAGGATCGGTTGAAGTTTCACTAAATCAGTGACATATGGCAGACCCAATTCCAGATGACAATTAAAGGTGGAAGTACCACCCGGCACCGCAAGAAGAAACCTCAGAAAACTATTCTCTGCCCTTTGGAGGGCATCCACTTTTCCATAACCCCACACCCCAGCTCAATAAATCACTGTTCTGACACACTTAGCTCGATAAACTTGGATCATCCCCGCCGGTGGCATTTTCCTAGCCTATGAGCAAAGTTAACTAAAGCAGTAGTGCCCTCATAAACAACAATTTATTGGCTTGTATTGCCTGCCTCCATGAACACTTGTCATCAATTAAGATTCCGAGTTAGGGGTACGTAGTGGTGTTTTCCAGCTTAGTTTTTTCAATAAAAATATCCCTCATTTTCTTATGTCTAAGCCCAGAGGACATAACAAAGGTTTTTTATGTTAATCCTTAAATCTAAGTTAGCCATATAGCTATGGTACCTATTAAGAGCATGTTGTAGTTCCAGGGGGGTTTGTGCTATGATCACGGCGTCATCCGCATATAGTAGGGCGGGTATTGGACGTTTTTGAGAGCAGGGTAGGTCCTGGCACCCTTCCTGCATGGCCCGTTCAAGGTCGTTTGTATAGAGGGTAAAAAAGAAGGGCGCCAGGACACAGCCCTTCCTTACCCCTCTCTCCACTTTAAGGGAGGCCGTGAGTTCCCCTCCTAGTCCAAACCTAACCATTGCCATGGCATTTGAGTACAGTTCTCGCAGAAAATTTACCAAGGGGGGCTCTATTCCCATCTCTGTTAAGATAATCCATAATTTAGAATGGTTTACGCATTCAAAAGCTGCTGTTAAGTCTACGTCAGCCATGTATAAATTCCCCTCTTCACATTCATGTATTTGCCCATCAAGAGAGTCAGATTGACGGCTTGTTCCGGGGTACCCAGGCCCTCCCTGAACCCGAATTGGAGGTCAGACAATTTAATATTGTCACCAGCCCATTGCTGTAAGCGATCAAGAATAATATGTCCCGCTATCTTGCCCAAAGGATCTAGCAGGGATATGGGACGGTAGCACGATGGGCTCTGATGATCTCCTTTCTTAAATATCGGGACCAGGATTGAGTCTGACCACGATTCAGTAAGCCCCAATGCACAGGAGGCTTCCAGGACCCTTGTCAGAATTGGAGTCTATAGGTCCATATTAAATTTAAACACAGCTTCAGGGACCCCGTCGGGGCCTGGCGCCTTGCCCCCTTTACTGGCTGTTAAAGCGCGCTCAATTTCTAGCAAGGTGATATCAAGGGCTATGGGGAAAACTGATGGCTATTTCTATTTTTGGATTATCCCTGGCTTCTGAAAGAAATGGGGATTTAATGGTTTTCCAAAAAGCTGCACTATCCTTCTCCGTACAACTCTTGTGTAATTCTTCCCATAAATCATTTTTTAGTTCGGCTTTTCTTGTTTTTATAGCCTTGTTGTACACCTTTCTAAGGAGGGCAATTTCTTGTTTGTCCCTTTCTACTTTGTGTAGGGCAGATTTTAAGTCAGAGTATGCTTTAGCGTAGGCTTTATTAAACCATCCTTTAATTTTATCCTTCTTTTTCTGTAGAATACTGATGGCGTCTTTTACTGCTCTTGTTGTAGCCCAAAAATTGGTTAGAACTTCTTGATATGAAGAGGTATTATCTAAGCAATTTCCTATAGATTTAAGGGAGTTTTTTACCACCTCTGTTGTGATCTGGAGTGAGTCAACTCTATCCCACTTAAGCGAGTACCCATTCAACCTATTCAGGGTCAGATTTATTTGTCCAAGTGTTCTAGCTGAATAGCTCCTATTTTGTTTATGAGGATATAGTAAAGTAACGCCATTTGGAAAGTGGTCGCTGGTAGCATTGTCATGAGTTTTAAAATTCAGAATGCGGGATGCAGCATACCTTGATATGAATATAAAATCTATAATAGTGCTGGCTCCTCTGCCATTAAAGGTCTGTGTCAGCGGAACCGGGGGTACCACTAGTTCATTGGCCAAACCAAGTTCCAGAATAAATAATACCTCTTTCAGGCAGTCCCCACCTATTGTATGCGGGAATTGTGTTAAATTATTCCTATTTTCATCTGTCAGACCACAGGATAAATTATCGTTATGCTCAAATGGGGTTAAATTAAAGTCTCCGCCCCATATTACGGAAACATTTTTGGTATTCTTGTATTTAAAATCCATTAAGATGTTACAATCAGCAGGGCCTGATGCATATTGTTATAAAAATTGACCCACACATAAGTGTCATATTTGTTCAAGCCAAGGGTAATTAATTGAAAGTTTGGTTCCAGTTTAAGAGGGACTATTTCTTTGAACTCTGTAAGATTAGAGATAAATGTTATCAGGCCTCCTTTAGCTCTCCCTGAGGTAGAGGCGATCGCAGGTGAGAAATAAGTCTTATACCCCTCCAAGTGTAGGACGGAAATGGTCCAAGTCTCTTGTAGGCAGAGCTCCTTGAATTTTCTAGCGAATCTAAGCCATGCGTCGTTGACCATTTTGGAACGCAGACCTGCTATGTTCCAATATACGATGTTAACTCCAGATTCGCTAGGAATTCCGTTCTATGTAGTGCCGTGTTAAATGGAACCCCCTTGGGTGGCAGGGTTAGTCGCATCCCCTAAACTTCCCTGTTCTAGGAGAGTGTTACTATGTGTCACTGGCCCTATGCTCTCAGACATACAGCAATGCTGAAGAATCTGAAGATCGAGTTTGCAGCTAGTTGCCATGGAACAGGGTTGCAAATTAGGATTTGAAGGGTATTCCAAAAGAGAGAAACCAGGCTTAATTGGTTCTTCCAGTATCCCACATTGTGTAAATTCTATTTTGGCCAGTCATTCTGTTTTCTCCAAGCCAGATAGCGCATTGCACCTGTTAAAAGTTGGGGCATTGTAGGCGTAACCTTGAATTTGTTCAACCTTTCTAGTATTACATTCACTCACATCCCTAATGCAGATTGGATAAAAGAAACCAAGCGGTAATTCATTGATCCCACCCATTACTAGTGTATTGTTGCCTTCCTACCAAAAGATTTTCTTCACAAGCAAAGGTGTTTTAAATGTTAAGACAATACAATCACCTACGAGCATTTTTCCCCAAGTTCCAACCCACTGTACCCTTCTCGCCATCTTAAACTTGGTAAAAAGTTGTTGGGTTAGACCTGTCCTCCTACCTAGCCAACAGAGTGATATATTTCTCAGCGACTCCGAGGTTTCTTTTTCTGATGAACCCTTTTTTGGGACATTTGCCAGAATAATTATATAAGGGGTTGCATCAGGAAATCAATTTAGATGTTGGTCTATTGCAAGTTTGTCCACGGAATTACCTGAGAGGAGGGGTCCCAAATGTTGATGGGTCTGTGGCACTCGGGCAGAGGGATTGGGCCTGTTAACATCTCCTATCCTCGTGGTGTCCCTGTACCCGTTCCCTAGCTCTATGGTGGTTGATAGATTGCTCATTCTGATCTGTGAAGAAGGATCATTTCTAGCAACATTTGCATTGTCTAAGGGATTAGCCAACTCCCAGCACTAATTTTTTGGGAGTTTGTATCTGTCTCACATAATTGCCTGGTTTGCATGTTATTGCCTCTATTTATCCCACCTTACTCGGCAGTTGTCAGGTTTCTGTCGTAACCTTGAATAATTTTACTAGACATGGACTCTTCAATGAGGGTAAGTCTGGCGCCCATTTGCTCTAATGTGATTCTCACGTAAAGATCCAGTCTTTCAACCAAGGTCGTTAAATTCTTCAAGTTGCCACTATGGGCCTCACATCTTTTACTAGCATCTTCTTTCCCATAGTGGGAACCTTTTCTTGACCCTGCTCTTTTTTTCCCATGTAGACCCTGTCTCGTCGCAGTGAGCGAGATGGTTTTCAATTGATTTTTACCACCCTCGCCTGTGACTTGTTCAGTAATCATTTTCTCCCCAGGGACTGGATTCTTTTGCTTCTTCTGGGGAGGTAGCAGTGAGGAATCAGATTCACTCGATGCAATCTCCTCAGGAAGCTGCGGGATACAGCCATTTAGGACTGTGTTGGACTTTAAACCACGCCCCAAAGTGTCTGAGACTTTGGGTTGTGCAAGTTCAGGACTTGTGCACAATGTGCCTGCCTCTAGTGACTCTTCTACAGAGGATATCTGCTTGTCCATGGCCCCCATTGCCCCTGTGAGATAACTCAATAGGGTTTGTTGTGTGTTGTTAGGAGCTCATGTTATTTCTCCGGGCTTTTAACTTGGCATCTTTCTTTTACCCATGACTAGTTGTGTTATAGAAAACAACTCTATGCTCGGGCAGCGTGCAGGGACCCAATGTATTCCACATAGTACTTCTTACGCTTCTTACACCCCTCGAACTAATAGCCAAATTAACAAGCCCACAGTGAGTTCAAAGGAACAATACAGTAGCAATGTTAGTGCAAAAATGCACTCCGCACTCAACGCAGCCCAAATTCAGTACAATAGGTTTCCACAAATACAGTGAGTCTGATCATCTTAATTAGAAAGTTCAATTCCTTACTGTCATTTTGTGCCAAGATGTCCCATACGATGGCCAAGAGAGTGGGCCCAGCCCAGGCCCATCCAGGCGCAGACGGGCAAGGATGGGCCCGCCCTTGGCTCAGGCTTTGCCCGGGCGAGCCTGCCCGCGTCCCGTGTCGCAGGAGCTCCGGCAAAGATTTAAAGGGCAGCCGAGTTCCTGTGAGAGCGCACTGCCTCCTGGGGTTTGAAGTCCCGGTCAGTCCTTCGCTCCACGCTCAGGGACGGTAATTATTTAGATGTGGCGGGCAGAAAGGTCCACGGGCTTGGCTCAGGCCCCGGGCAGAGTGATGGCAGCAAATAAAAGCAGCAGCAAGTAGGTGAATAAGGGCGTCCCGCGCTGCGGGGGCCCGGGCGAAGATTTAAAGGGCAGCCGAGTTCCCGCGAGTGCGCACTGCCTCCTGGGGATTGAAGTCCCGGGCAGTCCTGCGCTCCGCGCTCAGGGGCGATAAACAGTTAGATGTGGCTGGCAGAAAGGTCCACGGGCTTGGCTCAGGCGCCTGGCAGCGTGACGGCAGCAAACAAAAGCAGCAGCAAGTAGGTGAAGAAGGGCGTCCATGTAAATAAGCTGACCCTGTTCTAAAATGTACTGTTATATCTTTCACAGTGTACAAGATAAAGATAGGGTCTTTTAGAGTTTGTTTTTTTGTTTAAAAAGAAATAAATTGACTTTTATTGAACTGCTTCTAATATATTTTGTGAACAACTAGCTAACAGCTTTTTTGGATGTGTTTAATTTTGCACTAGTGGTTCTATTTTTATTCTTCATGTTTGCAAACATGGTCTTTCTTTCATATGAAAGAGCTGCACACCAAGAATTTAACCCCTTCGCTGCAGGGGTTATTCCCCCGCTATGCTGGCGGGGAGGGGGCGCACACAGCGCCCCCATGCTCATGACGAGCTGAACTCGTCATGAGCTACGGCGCTTCGGTGCTCATGACGAGCTGAGCTTGTCACAGGTGTATTGACTCCCGTGGAACGCTCAGCACAGCAGGGGAATTCTCCCCACACCTGAGCGTTCCACGGGCCATGAGGAGCTGAGCTCGTCATGAGCACCGGAGCGCCGTGGCTCATGACGAGCTCAGCTTGTCATGAGCGTCCAAGGTGTTAAGTGATTCATGGGAAAAGCAATGGTGTAACCATGTATTGTAAGGGATAAAGTACCCCTTGCTGTACATGATAAGGATATTAAATGCAGCCTCGGAGTTCCATAATCTTATTAAGGAACTTGGACTTCTGACTCGTTCCTCTGTATGGCTATGGAACTCCTTGGTGACTTGCAATATCCTTACAATGTACGGCGGGGGTACTTTACCCTAAATATTATGCTAGGAGTATCGGGATAAACCAGGAGGTTTAATGATAAAAAGCAATGGCCCAACTTTGTAACACAAAGAATTTGGAGGCCATTAACAATGCCAGTCCCCGTCACCAGATAAACAAACATTTGCAATGCAATAAGTCTCGCCTTTGGGACCTAATATGTATTTAGCTATGCAGCACATTAGCCTAGGTGCTGAATCATCTACTCTTCTTTAACATGGAGGGAAAGTAAGCACCAAACTGCGTGACGCACCAGGAATGGGAACACATGAAGAGGAATATTGCCTTTCATTGGAAAATGGTATAGTCCAAAGCTCTGTTTTTAATTTTAAAAGCAGGGCCTTCGAAGGTCATATGACTGAAAATAAAAGATTTGAAAAAAATATTATTGTGTACGGGTGCTTGTAAAAGACAATTTCTATGGACTGGAATCTAGAGAATGCTAAAGTGATTCTGGTAATTTATTGACCTCTGCTGGTCGTTTTCTATCAATTGAGTTAAATAGAAGCAGTTGCCAGAAAATTTAAAAAAAGAAAGTCCCTCAGCAGAAAACAATTCTGGTATTTTACTGATCTCTGCTGGTTATTTTCTATCAAGACAGTTAAATAGAGGCAGGTGAACAGAAAAAATGTTCCCTAAGCTGATGCAGACAAGTCCTAAGGGCTGATATCCAGAGCCCACAAAGTACATACACATATTAGTATATTTTAAAGTATATATACTAAAGTATATACAAGAGGTGCTCGACCTCAAAACCACCACACTTGTGCATGATTTCCCAAATACTGAAAGATGTGCAAAACTGAATGTAGTTTTATAGATGATCTATATAATATGCATGTGACATAAACATAAGTAACTTACACATACTGAATCTAGTTTAATAAATGATCTACATAATATGCATTTGACATACACATAAGCCACTTACCAATACCAACACATTTGTATTTATGCAGATTACTATCAACATCCTATTGAGCTGTTAGTCTTAATGAAAGTAAACTGTCCTTTTGTCTAGCAAGGTTGTCATGCTACCCCAGCTCTGCATCTTTATCAATCATCACTCTAGTTTTTCTTTGCCCAAATGCCCTAAGTAGCTCTCCAGGAACTTCCATCTAGGGCTGGAGCGGCCATTGTGCCAATCTGGCATTTTTCCAGGTGACTATATGCCACAGGGCTGATTTTAGAGCAGGATGATCTTCAACGTCCTAAGCATGTTATGTTATCGTATGTTGATTTGTTTAGTGCGCTAATCACCAGTGAGGGTATCCTCATGCCTACAGGTGTGTAGGTTTGTGGTCCCCAAGTTTCTTATAAGAGCAGTCAGGTCTTCTGATATGTTGAGGGAGGTTGCCCATGTCTTGGGTGCAAGGTAGGAGAATGAGCGACCATGAAAGTTGCCATGGCCCAATTTGAGTCACAACCTCCTTCAGACATTATTGCGGTTGATTTATATTTCCAGTCTGGCCATGCTTTACTTCAGCTTTACAAGTATTTTCCTGAACAGTAAACTCTTTCATAAGTTATATAGACTCCAAGGACCCAACAGCAGTATCAGTTTCAACAGGGCCAGCGTTAGCGCTGGCGGCCTGTTGCAACAATCTTTTTTAGCACCCCCATGACCTCCTCAGATTCCCTCCTTACCAGCTGGAAAAAGGGCCCCTCAGACCTCCGTAGCCCCTCTCTTGCATACATTTAGTTTGTTGCTGGCAAAGGGGAGCTTTACTAATCCACTCAGGTATCCACTTTAAATACAGATCTGTTCTTTACAGCAGGCATATTAATCCTCTGTGCTACTTTATGGTGAAACAAAACTGCCATTAGACAACACTCCAATATCTCTCTCTTGCAGATACATTAATCTATAGAGTTATCTTGACATTTTTATTGCTGCCTGAAATTCGGACACACAAGGAACTCTGTATCAGCGGCTTTTAAATCGTAAGGTATTGCTAAAACAGTGCCCCCACTTGAGGTCAGTGCACCCCCTCCAAGTCAGCCCCCAGTGTGGCTACACTTGTCTCACTGCCCTAAAGCTGGCTCTGAGTTTCAATCAGTACTGTCACTTCCAGAATTCTTTATTAATTCTTGGATCTTCTGTTAAGTTTAATCACACTGGTGAAAATCCCTAATTGATGAAACATAGTGCTTATCTTTTTGTAGGAGTCTGCCTACCCTTAGTACCAATTCTGGTCTGAAGACGACATCAAATGTAGCAGGTTCCTATGCTATAGATACGGGATTATATGAAGGATGAAGTCAAAAATAATGACATTGAGACTGTATTGACCAGCAGACCATTTAGCTAGCATGATTCAGACAGGTTTATGCTTTTTGGCAAGGTGTAAATTAAATGACAATTGGTAGTAGAAAAAGCAGCTGTTTCGATTCTGGAGGGGGGTCCGAAACAGACTGAAGGGGGGGTGATTAATTGTACGGAGAGGCTGCCAGCACACTCGGTAGTAGAGAACCTAACTTCTGTTCTACTAGTAGTGGACCGTCCGTCACAGAGATTCCATCTGCCCAGTGGCGTAACATTGACCCCGCAGCCCCTGCTGTGCATCGGGGCCTGAACTCCAGAAGGCCCCTTCTGGCACTGTGCGCGGTTGGTGGTCTCTGGCCTGAGAGCTATTAACTGGGACTGGAGCATACCACCCCTCCCATGTACTTTGCAGGGGGGGAGGGTGCACCATGTACACCCCTCACATTTTGTTACCCCACTGCCTCTGCCTGGTTGGATCTCTATGCCTTCAGTGCATCAGCTGGTGATTCAAATACCCCGAAGGCAGAGGAGATTGCAGAGTGATTGACATCTTTTTAGCTCTGCTTCGCATACTTTTTAGTACCAGTGAAACAAACTCCCAAAGCTGGAATTTGCTTTAGTAAAAAATACGCTACGCACAACAGCCGGTATACACAAGCGGCCACATGCATCATTATTGCGAAAATTAAGGAATCGCAATTAAGAAATCGCAAACGGCTATGCACCAAGAAATCGCAATTTTTTTTGCGATTTCTTAAATTTCCTTAATTGCGATTCACAATTTGCGAATCGCAATTAAGGAATCCCTTCCCATTGATTCTTATGGGCCTAGAGCCTCATAGGAATGAATGGGAAGTCATTTTCAATGTGCGATTAGCAATTTGCGAATCGCAATTTCAAAATGCAATTTCAAGGGTGCAGGGGGGGGTCCAAAGGTCCCCCCCTGCACCCTTGAAATATAACTTTAAATGCATTTTTCACACACACATGCCCCAAGGGCATGTGTGTGTGTAAAATGAAACTTTAAAAAATGCACTTTGTGCATTTTTGAAAGTTTTCGCAAATTACCATGAAGGTCAACTTCATGGTAATTTACCTCTCCCTATTTGCTAACTCGCAAATTTAAAATGTTCATGCATTGCATTTAAGAAATCTCAAATTGCGATTTCTTAAATGCAATCGCAATTTTAGAAATCACAACATGATTGCGATTTCTAAAATTGCGAAAAACTTGATGCATCCCAATTTTGTCAATTGCATTCGCAAACGGCCGAAAATTGCGATTCGCATCGTTTGCGGATGCAATTGACAATGATGCATGTGCCCGAAGGTGTTTTCTCCCAGCTTGTCAGTGACATCCCCTTTTCCATGCCAGGATCTCACATTTCCTCAGCTGGAAGACTTCGGTAGGGAAAGGGTGACCATCCCGGAATCCTGAATGTCCACTGGTGGATGGACCACTGGGTCAAGTGTTTCCCACGGTGGAACCAGCTGAGCCTCAGTTGTCGAAAACCCCGCAGTCCGCTTGACGCTTCTCCCCCAAATTCCAGTAAAGAGGGGAACTGTAGTTGTTTTGGGGGAGAAACACTACCAGTGTATGTCAGTGCTCCTGTCCTGCCAAACAAGCAAGGAAGCTCTTAACTCAAGTAAAACGATCTTGGGGGCGTGGACCAGATTTCAGGTGAATTACATTAATTCATGTTTTATATAAACTGAGGCCTCATTTGACCCTTGTCAGTGCCCAAAAAATGTCTTAAGACTGACACACAAGGCATTCGGCATCGACCGAGGAGCCACGGGAAGACGAGTCCTCATTGGGACTGACGTCCAAATCCCCATTGTTGGGATCCCACGTGTACGGTCCATGATACCTACACATTTTTTATTTTATTTTATTTCTTTAGTTCAAAATAAACTCCGGCTTGTTTGCCAATTTGAGCACCTCAAGCGCCACCTCCGCGTCTGGAAACGACCAATACGGTTTAAGTATCTTGCCTTACCTATTGCGTCCGGACCCCCGAAGAAACCACCTTGTCATTTCTCTGCGTGGCTTCTTTTACAATCAGGCATGTCTTGTTCATTACAAATGTCCTGATGATGATCCCATGTATCTTATTGAGCAATAGGGATCGAAACGTCGACACCCATGAGTGGGTTCATATTTTCAACATTGATCAATAAGATTGTTTATATTCCACTCCAGGCGATACTGTGATTGATTTTTTACCTATAAACAGTACCCTGTCTTTGCTCTCGTTCTTTGCCTGATAGACACCCCTTTCACCCTTATGCTATCTTTCTGTTTCCTTCTTTTCATGTACGACACAGGCTTGTGTCTTGTGATTACGAATGTATTACTGAATTGAACATTGCTTCTTTATAAAATAAACTCCTTTCCCGGCTGGGTCTGGAAATTTTATAACACGTATAGTTTTCCATTGTGTTTCTATACAGCATTGGTTTGTTGATTTTGAAATAAGCTAAGGACCGTTTTGTTCACTATAACGTTAAGACTGTCACACGGCCTTCCAAAACGGAGCTGACAACCACTTTGCTCTATACATGTACATAAAGAGAGATTAAATTAACATAGCAGATGCAGCACTTTTCTGTCTGCCAAAATTCATCGTAGATGTCAAACAGTAATTCATATTGTCATTGTTCCGAGTGGTCTATTCATTGCATGAAGGCCCTTGGGGAGAAGCCATAAATCCGGATATTGATTCTTCGCTACATTTTAATAGAGCATCTTTGGGAAGCCTGCTTGTGAAAAATCTGAAACTACTTTCGATTTTGCCTTGCATTTGGACTGTAAAGTCTGTGCACTGTCAGTTTGCACATAGGAAATCACATTCAGAGCCCGTTCACAAAAATCGATATTTAGATGTGGTATGTGAACTCAAAAAGGTGAATATTTAACTGCTGTTTGGGGATTTACTTACAGTATCCTTTCGAAGCCTGCACTAAGTGCACAATGTAGCATGTATGCATGTTCATATTATTTACCGAGTCATTAGAGATTTGGGTCTGTTTTCCTAACCCTATGACTTATGCCATATAGTACGTACATTTAGTAGAATTCTGATTTAAAAAATATATATATATTGTTGCACTGCATTGTCGCAGAAAATAGTTTCCATGAATTTCCCTCCTTCCTTTATATCTTTTGGCAACAGCTGCTACTCAGGTACTTTCTGCAGCTTTCGGCCTTACTTGCACCAGAATTATGTGGCATGCGAGTCATTTTGTCAGATGAATGAGTAAATGGCATAACAGCGAGAGCAGCTGACCTCGTGACGATAGGGGCTTTGCCTTATGTAAAGGAAGCATTAAGGAAGCATTAAGCCACTTAACGTGGCTTTACGCACTTGTTAACTCAGACACTCTGTTCATCACCACCCCCTTTTGTAAATCGTTTTTGGCCACTATAGGTGTGGCAGGGTATACTCAGACATGAGTCCCTTTCTCACTACTCCATCAGGATTCAAGCAAGCCGGGCCGAAGAAGGCTGAAATGCCAGAAACCGGTCCCCGGTAGCTTGTCTCCTTTCTGGTGAAGAATTGGCTTGGTAGTTTAGTCTGCCCTGTTCCCATGATGCACTGGGCCAGGGTCAGACTGATTTGCATATAGCCAGGTTCTGAGCTGGGATGGGGCAGTGAGATAAATAACGGTGATGGATCAAGCCCTGATCTTTGGACTGGGTAAGAGTGGTCTGTTTAACTCAGACACTCTGTTCATCACCACCCCCTTTTGTAAATCGCCTTGTACATAAGGCACCCTTTCAAGCTATGTTTAGCGTGAAAGGGGCATGCAGTGGGTGTTGTGGTGGACGTTCCACCGCAACACCCATTGTATTTGATGTGCAACCTATGTACAAAGGTTACGTACCTAGGAGGCAGCGCCAAATTTAAGACCAGTAAAAGCCTGGTCTTAAGGTGGCGAAATGAGGAGGAATGCATTATTTCTCCTCGTTTTTTTCTTTTTCCATGTGTGCTGCCTTGTGCAGCACACGGGGAAAAATCAGAATGACATGGTGTGTTTATGTACAGGAAGGTGTCCCTTCCTGTTCATAAACAAACCTTTTTTACCCGTTAAGTGCGTGCGTCGGCCACCCTCCGTCGCGGGCACTACTGCAGTAGTGCTGTGCACGTCCGTTGGCCGACACGGCCCCGCCCGAGCAATAGAACACCCGCACTGCAGCGGATTTTACACCACAGTTAACGGGGTAAAAATGCCATTTTGTAACTTTCACGTGTGCTGTATGAAGCAGCACACATGAAAGTTACAGAAAGGACATTTTAGGATTGGGTATGTGCAGGAAGGGACACCTTCCTACACATAACCAATCCTCCTCTGCACACAGACACCCTTGCACTCTGGTGCAAGGGTGCCTGCGTTGGAGCAAGTTGTGAAACTTAGCGCCATCGCAGGGGGGAATGCAAGGCTGCACCACATCCTTGTAAAAATGGTGCAGCCAAGCGTTTTTGAAGTGGCGGAGCATGTTGTTAAGCCCAGGAGGCTAACGAGACGCTCTGCCACTTCGTCGTACATATCGCCCTTAATGTGTCCGTCTGTTGCGCAACTGGTGTTCAAAAGTGTTTACATACCTTGGGGTCTACTTCGTGCTATATAAACCCACCCAAACCCGAATACAAATCTTGCACAGTCCAAAATCAGTTTATCTCTATGTGCTGGGGGCAGGGGAATGCGTTTCCTGCCACCCAAATCTCATTGTGGGCAACTGATTTGCTTTTCAATTTCCAACATCTCATCCCTCACTGACTTGGAGAGAGATGGCTGGTACTCTAGAAATCCAGTGGGATTTTACATGCAAAAAAATGGCATAGAAGTTATACACAAGAATGAGCAGGGCAGCAAATTGAGTTAGAGATCATTCGGTTATTGCAAAGAGCATCTTTACCTAATAGAATACAAAGTGCAGCATTCAAATAGGGAGCCAGCAGACAAATTAATGGCGAATGACACAATTTGGAGTCTATTTACAAAGGTGAACATTTATGTGAGTAAATCAAATTTACTCATGCTTTGAGTCACTTAACTGCTTTTCCCCATTTATGACTGTAAAACTGTCTAATACAATTGACAAGTTACTTCTAGTGGTGACTTTACAATAGCGTTTGATGTTCAGAGTGGAGATCTCCCTAAGAAACATTTTATCGAAAAGTTTATTAAACTTAATTGTTTTTAAATTGTTTTGTATTAAATATTAATATTAATGTACACACTCTATATTTATTTTAAGTGTAGAATACAAAAAAAATTATAGAATTAATAAATTGATTTTAAAATTCAAATGTAGATATTTTAGCCAAATAGAATTAAAATATTTTTTTCTTGAATTGTAAAAGTAAAATCTCACCAAAAGTAAAACATTTTTTGTTTTAAATTGTGTGTTAAAATATTAAAATTGAGGTATGCAATTAATTAAAAGTCATTTATTTTGTGTATTAATATTTACAATTCCATTAATTAATACATTTCAAGTAGTCAACACATGTTTTTTAACCAACATGTTGTTTCATTAGCCCCAATCACACACTAAATATATATATCAATGTAGCATAAGTCTACAAGGCAAAGGTGCCCTGACTGACAGTGCCACTAAATATGGGCAATTGTCAGCACCTGTTGAGAGAGTATTTACTAGGACAATAACCAAGTCAGGACAAGAAGCAAAGATAATATGAAGTAAAAAAGACCAGCAACAGAAACAATGCAGTGCAGTTGCAGTCATTACGTGATTAGTATCCTTCTGCATTCAAACCAAACGTTGTTGGATAATGACTGCACCAGTTACATCGCTTTTTTAAGAAACACACACACAATATATTTTGCAGCACACATAGAAAGAGAAAATTGCCTCATAGGATTGTTTTTGTGCAGGAAGGTTCCCATGCCTGCACAAAACAATTCTGCCTGGAACGGAGGCAGCATGGCATTAGCCACTAGGCTGCCAAAACTGACAAGACAGGAATGCCCCATTTTGCTTAGATACAGTGAATTTCTGCCCTTTCACTTTGGCGTAGAGCAGCGCAGCAAGGTGCCTTGCTGCATTGCCCTACCTCAAAAGCCTATAAATGAGGCCTGAAATGTCTTCACAAGGTTAGGTGGAGTACATTTTGCAAGTGGTCTTAATGCTTCAAAAGTTGCACCTCTTGTGTTGTATTAGCAAAACTAATTAAATAATGTGTACCACCTTCAACTATGACACTTTGCAATTCGCTTGTATTGCCACCCTAATTGAGTCTTCAAAAAGAAAAATCTTGCCTGGAGCTAGAGAAATATCTTTAGCATACAATGCAAAGTAAGGTATTTTGTATGAGGTGTTCAGAATGTGTTGTCAAGAACAGCTGGTCTCACATACCGCCCACAAGAAAGAAAGTGTCCTGGATCATTTCTGAGTACAGTAGTCTTTTCTAATGAACTGTTTTGCATGAACAGCCTTTAATATGGAAAACATTAACTTAATAATTGAACGTACTTGAAAGATTTACACCCGCTTTGTGCACCCCTGAGGCATTTTGGTATTACAGAAGAGACCGCAGGCGCTTGTGCGGCCCCTTCTGTAATACAGATAGGGCTGGCGTAAAAATGTTGCACCTGTGCTTTCTCAAGCAGGGTTTCCCTCATGGGGGTGTGGCCCCAAGCAAATGAGGGAATCTCTTTAGCACTGCTCCCGTGCCGTATTGTGGACGCAGGCGCAGAGGTGAAGAAGCTGTCAGGAGGAACACTGACAGTGTGCCACAAAAAGGTGCTGCACTGCCAGTGTGCCCTTGATGGCAGCCCTCTGGAGGGTGTCATGCGGGTCCTATGGACCACACTGACAGCCCCTTTTAGGTATCACTACACCTGCCTGCAGGGGATCTCTCTCCCCTCTTTAAAGTGTAGGTGGGGGCCGCCTGCACAGTGAAACACGGAACAGCTTTGAAACAGTTGCTCTGCATTTCACTTGAATGCGAGTTTGTGGCTGCTGTCAGGGTAGCACAATCTACTTTATAGGGTATACTTTCCCTGTTTGTGCATGGCACACCTGTTTGAAGGTGTGCCATGGCGCAAACAGGGAAACTGCGCCCTATACGTAATAGGGCTCCTGTTTGTCCAGTGAATGCACATAGAAAGTGTGTGTGTCTTGTGTTAATGATAGGTGTAGAATCAAGCAAGACAGCAGTATGTAATCGAAGTGATATCAAAGAGCCTGCACACATCACTGACGCCTAACACTATAATGTAAGAGTGGGCTCCAAAAGCATTTTTGGAGTTAGTTTCATCTTAAAACTTCACAATCAGATATTTTCTAACTTAAATATTTGCTGACTTCGTTAAAGTGTTCTGGTGGCCCTATCAATGCCACTCTGTAGCTGGTGGGATGGGGTACCAGCAGGCTACCTTATGACTGGGGCATTTTGGGACCTCCGATACCCCTTATTCTCATCACCATCATAGCATGTGTGTTCAGAAGAACCCATTAAACAAAGGTTTAGCTTCCTTTGTGCAGGAGGTGCAGTGGCACTGGGGCTAAGTACATGAGGTGTCCATTGAACCCTGGTTATGGCTGTATTCTATAAGTCATATAGTAGTCAGGGGGCCCATTTCCTTCCTTGCACTAGGACACAGGACACACAAGCTACACTACTGCTTCAAATATATCAAAACATAAAACTACAGGTAAAAAATTAATTTCAGAATTATGTATTCAAATTATTTTCAGAAAGTGATTCGTAAGGAACATCTATGGTACTGAAGAGGAAGCAAAGAAATGCAGCTGTATCAGTGGTGTGGCAAGGATGGCATCGATCCTAGGGCAGGCAAACAGAATGGGCCCTTCACCCTTGGTTTAGATTCTGAAATATACCTATATTTAGACTGAGTTTGGCCCCTCATACGTCTGGGCCCACTGCAGTGCACCTGCTGCACTATGGAGAGCTACGCCTTTGAGCCACACAGCCATTTCTTCAGCACACTGACATTGGACGGTAAGTAAACGCCACTACAAGCACAGGATTTGAGACCCTAACGACAGCATTTGAGAATCTGTATTGACTATTTCCGGTGGCAGTCTGAAGCGTTCTTGGAACCACCTTCATATAAAAATTAAAGGGCCCATTCTGTATTCCATGGAGCTCGGGTAGGTCAGCATACAACTTTCACCTTTGTTACACCATGGCCATGAAATTAAGAACATATATACATGAACTAGATGACCCAGTCCATTCTATGTTTTTCTAAATAATTGTAGGGTGATGCCAATTTGTTCTCATTCTCGCTCTGGAAACAGACATAGGGGCCGATTAGGATGGCGGTGAATCCGCATCCTCCGGGCCGGCGGAAGCCACCGCCGGCCTGGAGGATGCGAATTCACCGCAGCAGCCAAAGAAAACACCCACCGCTAGATTAGGATGGCGGTGGGATTGCGGTGGGACCAGCGGCGGACTGCAGGTCCGTCCGCCGCTGATCTGCGGGGTGTGGAGGGCTATTTGGTGGCGGTGTCTGCCAAATTACAATGTGCATTGCAACATAGTTTTCCACGGCTTGTGGTGTTTGGTGTTTAGGGGCCTGTTGCGGGCCCCCAGGTTGTCGGGGGGTGGGGGTGCACATGGGGGGGTACCTATGGTACCCCCCAGCATTTACATGCACAATGCGGCGGGCACCGCGCGGTGCCTGCCGCTTTGTGCATGTAAATGTAAAACATGCATTGTTAACCTTGCGGTGGGTGCTGCGTCAAGCAGCACCCACCACAAGGTTAAAGATACAGCCGCCAGGGTGGCAGTCACATCCTAATTGCACCGGAGGGACGGTCGCTGTCCCTGCGGACGGTCCCTCCACCTCGGGGGTGGCGGACGGACGCTGGTCCGTCCGCCATCCTCATAGGCCCCATACTTCGGAGAATGCTGTTATCCTTAAAATGGCTATGAATTATTTTTCAAATTAATCCATAAGCACCAATATTTCTATACATGCACTGGTGTCATGTCCTTTAGGATAGCCCTGTCATGTATACCCCATTTTACATACATTATCCAATCCACATGACTATAACGATTCTAAACAGGTGACCTTTTACCTAATAGCTTGCTCCTGTCTCTTCAACACCAGGCTCTTAGTTTACTATCCGAATCCCTGAACCTGAGGTACATAAACGGATCACTAACAGAATATAGAATGAAAATAGCGACCTACCAAAATATAGTGGACAAAATATAGAATGCAAAAATATCGAATTCCTATCTGCAAACAGGTAAGTAAAAAAATATTGAATCAGAAATATAGTTGTAAAACATATAGTTAGTCAAAATATAGAATTTTATTAAATGTCTTAAAAGTAATTTAACATTAATGAAATAATAAATCTAATTAACTAAAACATACTTAAAAATACTTACATAACCTTAATTTATTTTTTAAAAAAAATAAACATGCAATTTTATTTTTTAATACATAAATATATTAACGTAATATTAATAAAAAATATACAAGGTTTTTACCGTAGGATAGCGGGAGGGTAACATTTACTATTACCACTCCAGTGAGTGCAACAGTAGGGAAAGCGTTGGATAGCGTAGGGGTAAAAATTGCTATTCCCACTCCAGTGAGTGCAACAGTAGGGAAAGCGTTGGATAGTGGGAGGGTAAAAATTACTGTTCCCACTCCACAGAGTGCAAAAGTAGAGAAAGTGTTGGATAGCATAGAGGTAAAAATTACTATTCCCACTCCAGAGAGTGCAACAGTATGGAAAGCGTTGGATATCTTAGGGGTAAACATGACTATTCCCACTCCAGAGAGTGCAACAGTAGGGAAAGCGTTGCATAGGGTAGGGGTAAAAATTACTATTCCCACTCCAGAGACAGCAACAGTAGGGAAAGTGTTGGATAGCGTAGGGGTAAAAATACTATTCCCACTCCAGTGAGTGCAACAGTAGGGAAAGCGTTGGATAGCGGGAGGGTAAAAATTACTATTCCCACTCCAGAGAGTGCAACAGTAGGAAAAGCGTTGGATAGCATAGGGGTAATAATTACTATTCCCACTCCAGTGAGTTTAACTGTAGGGAAAGTAATGATTTAATATATTAATACAAATAAATCAAATATTAATACCAATAAAAAATTAGTTAAAAATAATTTCCAATTTAATATTATGTAATAATTAATCAATTAGAAATACAAATAAATATTTGTTATTAAAAAGTAATTGCCTATTTATAATTATTTAACAACTAGTTATTTTTCAATACCAAAAACTAATTAATAATAAAAATTAATACCAACTAATAATTAATTACCAGTAAATTAATTATCAATACACAAAAAGTATTTTTAATATGTAATTAATTACAAATAAATTACTTCCCACCCTATTCTCCAATAAACCCACAATCCACTACGGAAATGAAATTAATACAATTATCATAATTATCAATTTATCTATTAATACAAATTAATTACTAATTAATAAAACTGAATTACCAATTAAAAATTAATTAACAATACATTACAAATTAATACCAATAAATAAAAAAATTATTTACTTAATTACAATTAAATTACTTCCCACCCTTTTCCCCTATAAACCCACAACCCGCTATGGAAAATAAATTAATACAATTAACATAATTAGCAATTAATTGATTATTAAAAATTAATTAACAATTAAAAATTAATTAACAATGAATTCAAAATGAATACCAATAAATAAATACAAATATTTAATTAATTACAATTAAATTCCTTCCCACCCTATTCCCCTAGAAACCACTACCTGCTACTGAACTAAAAAGCAAAATTAAATTAAAAATAATTAATACATTTTTTAAAAATTAATATTTAATTTAATATAATTAAATTACTACCCACCCTATTCCCCTATAAACCCACAACACGCTACAGAATTAAATTACGCAAAAATTAAATAACATAAAATTCATTACTTAAAATAAATTAAGCATACATTACAAAAATAATATACACTTTTCACACACATACTAACATACAAAACACTTAAAAAAATTCGATATTATTAAAAATTCGATATATTTTAATGCCTATATTATATACTTCGATATTTTGACTTCTATAGTTTGACAATCGATATTAGTTACCTTCAATTCGATATTTTTAACTACTATATTGTGTCCATTCGATATGTTGTCCATCCTATATTTTTACTTCGACATTATGTCCATTCTATATATTTTTTTCGATATTATGGCTAGTTACCACATAAACATGTCCCCAGGAGCGGCAGATTTAGTCTGTAGAAGGGTCACCACTTTTTTCTTCCTTTGCCAACAGCCAGCTGTGAATGATCGCACTTGTTTAGAAAAGCATTGGTGATTGTTTTCAAAACATATTGATTCTAGAAAAACCCTGGAGTTGCCACTTTAGTATAAAAGACCCTCACTCCCCCCTGCAAAATTAGAGGAGAATTCCTTCCAAGCTGCAACAGGGTCCTGTTTTGCATGCTGAATCTTCCACAAGCAGCGGTCTGACATCCCTTCTGGGTTGTCATCCTCGACACAAAGACAGAGCCCTTTTTTCTAAACCATCAGGTGAGGGTGCTGTTCATCCCTAGGGGTTTCTTGGCTACAACTACATACACATATATGCCCATACATGCTACACATACAAGCCTAGGCTAGGTATATTTAGGCCAGTTACTTAGGACGTGCATTTTAGGAATATGCAAGTGCTACTGTTTTTTTTAAACTGCTTATGTTCATCTTATTAGCACTATGGTAGAAATGTATCTACTATTTACTATATTGGTACTAGCAATCTCTTGTATGCTTCTCTCCCCTGATTGTTGCAGCACTTATGTTTTACACAAGGCTGTTGCTGGACCAATAAATAATTATTGACATGTCCTAATTGCCATCCTGTTTATTTTCTGGGAGAAAGCAAGCAGGAGTGTCTGAGTGAAAAGTACTGTACTGTTTTCTACCATTCTTGAGGAATCTGGGTTGTCATATTCAGTGGTTGCCAGAATCTACATACACCACTGTGGAATACAGTGGGGTGATAGTGGCACTGTAGAGCTACCTGGTCTAATGGGTGACATATCCTGTGGGGGTGTCCACAAGTGGTTGGGACACCAAGCCCACATTTTAGGTCATCCCAAATGAGCAGGTCCTGGGGGACTCCTAGCAACTGTATGACACGGGTGCAATTGAGGCAGTGTCTAAAGCTAAACTGTGGATAATTGCAAAAGAAACAATTGATGGATGGAATACTGGACAATGCAAACAATCATCCCCAGTCATAAGGATCTGGGTTAAATCCATTATTCTTTTGCTCACCACACCACCTCAGTTCGGACCCAGCTGTATGAAAATCAGCCTTGACACTGTTCCTTGTGGGAACAGTCCAGCCCGAACTGCAAAGCCAGGCCCTCTCTGGACCGTAAACAAGCATCCTGGGACCGGTTTCAGGGCATCATCCTTCATCACCAAGGCTAGCTTGAATCCAGTGGTGTAGTGAGCACGGTACCCATGTCTGGGCATATCCATCCTACTTAGGCCGACATATGCAAAAGAAACAATTGATAAACGGAATGCTGGACTATGCAAACATTCACCCCCAATCATAAGGATCTGGGTTAAATCCATCATTCTTTTGTTCACCACACCACCTCAGTTTGGACCCAGCCATATGCAAATCAGTCTTGACCCTGTTCCTTGTGGGAGCCCGTTTGCTTCATGAGATAATATTTACACTACTGGGCATGTGCAAGAAACATGTCTCAATTTTTCACTGGTCCCCTGACACCGAAAGAACACTGACCAATATATTTGTTATGCCTTATTATTTTTTCTAATGTTATGTTATGTTATGCTATATGTTTATTTGAAAAGCTCACTGTCACCTGAATGGGTTCCCTGGTGCTGGGCAGGTGTTTGTGGCTAACCATGCCTAGTGTAGGTTGTTTAATATAAAATCTCAAACTTCACCTTCTTCCATAATTCAAGAAAAGAAGAGGAGGCCCTGATGTGTAGTGGGAGGTTGGTCCATGCTTTAGGAACTATGCAAGAGACGTTAGTCTTCCTGATCTGGTTCTGTGTATGCTTGGGATCTGTGTGAGTAGCAGTCTTGTGGAGTGCAGGTGTCTGGGTGGTTGTTGGAAGGAGATGCTACTGTTCAGGTAGGTGTGTCTAAATTGTGTGGTGCCTTCGGTGTCTGAGTGAGCAGTTTGTAATCAGCATGTTTGTGTATTGGGAGCCTGATGGACCTCCCTGAAGAGTGGTATGATGTGAATTCTCTTTGCAAGCTCTGGGTGGGAAGGCCAGGATGAGTCTGGATGGCATGTTCTGGATGGTTTGTAGTCTACTGGTGAGCTGCTTGGTTCAACCGGCATAGAGAGCATTCCCACAGTACAACATGCTGGTGACTAGGGTGTGGATGACAGTGTTTTGGTGTTGCTTGGTAGCCATTTGGAAATTCTCCTCAGCATCCTGAGTGTTTTGAAGTTAGATGCAGTGATGGCATTGACTTATGCAGTCAAGTCCAGTTTGTTGTCGATGATGATTCCAAAGTTCCTTCCGTAGAGTGTTGGTCTGAGTTCAGCCGGCCACCAGTTGGGCGTCCCATGATGAGGGGTTTTTCTTGAAGATAACTACTTCCGTCTTTTTAGTGTTGAGCTGTAAACAGTTGGTTTCATCCAGTTATCGACTTTGGTCATGGAGGTGGTGAACTTATTTCTTGTGTTGGGGATCTGGTCTGAGAAAGTGAGTGTGAGTTAAGTATCATCGGCGTGGGTAAGGATTTTTTCTTTTTTTTTTTAATTTTTGGTAAACCTTTATTGGCAGTAATCAGTTACATTCAGAGTCTACCAACCATCACGGTTGAACATAGGTATAGAGGTGTTTGAAGCAAGCAATATAAAACAGGAGCAATGTAAAAGTACACCTCACAAAATCTACGTTGTAACTCAGGAGAGCTTAGTACCAATATGGCCACAGGATTAGTGAAGGTTTGTTTTTTTTTTAAATTAAAGAAGAGCAGGATCTGATGCCGCACAATTAGACCTTACCAAAGCCAGGGTTACACATGAAACAGGATAATCACAGTCAGGACCACCGTAGGCAGGATATTTGTGTCAGTACGTAGAATCAGGATATTCAATAAACATTACACGCCCCCACCCAAACAGTGTCCGTCCGCCGTGTTATAAAGCATTAAAAAACATACACCCTTTTTCTGAACTAGTAAAACGCACGGAGAGTTACCTCTAGTCAGTCCCGCAGAGAAGAAGATAAGGAAGAAAGGAAGAAAGCCAAAATTTAACAAGAAAGATAAAGGCCATAGAACAGAAAAGGAAAAAGAAAAACAAAAATACCCCACTCCCAACCCCCCACCCTGCACCCCTGCATACGGCTACGGCCTACCCCCCTAGCAGCGTGCCTGTCGCCCAGTATCTAAACCCGAAATATAGAAGGAAAAAAGATAAAGAGGAGAGAAAGAAACAGTATTCCACACAAAAGTAAGAGAAGGAAAGAAAAAAGAAATGAACTAAAACCCCACGGTAGGGGAAGAAGAAAACATGGAGGGTCCCCAGTACAGGCCCCCGGCCCCCCGCCTCCCCCGCCGCCTCGTGTCATTGCAATGATACCAGAGTGGACAATAAGCGTCAAAGACATCAAAAGGTGCAGGATAGTAATTGCAGCCCAACTCCTCAAGCTACCCGAGCAAGACGGAAGTCCCCCCGTGCTGTCACAAAGGAACAGAAATGTCATTGATGCACATACAATCATGTAGCCCTAATCGGAAGCACGTCTCAAATATTGTGAAGCGGGATAAGGCAAGTAGAGTATCACATTGAGCGGGCAGGCCAGATCAGAAAAGAATAGGAAGCCTTGCAATGTTCCAAGTAACTGCACCGTCAAAAGTCATCCGCCGCCATTTTGGCCGTCCAAGATCCGAAGAACAATGTGCATCACAACAAGGACAGCCATTTTGTAGTTTCCGGCTCCCACAGCAAACTCATCACCAGGAGAGGCGCGCGAGAGGGAGAATAATAAAACATAGCCGGTGGTTTCTCCGATTAGACGATGTACCCCTGGAATCAGGTGCCCATGAAGCAATCCATTAAAAACAAGCAAGGAGTTTTTCATGCGCTAGCCTTCTTCTCGCCGCCGATAGAGTCAAAGCGAGGTCCCACCACAGTGCCTGCATGGCAAGGCCCAGCAGGGGCCACATAAATAAAGTCTCGCAACGAGGATATCGGCGGCAGGTTGTCATCCCATTCCATCGGCACCGGGTACACCCCTGTAGCAATCCACATCCAATGTCGCCCTTCCAGCGCACAGGAGTCATCTGATCCTCTCCCCTCGATCTATCGTGCGCGCTGCCAACGCCATTTGCAGACATACCTCAGTAAGGCGCTACTCATATGAGGGACCCCCAACATGAACGCCGCGCCAACAAATGCCTGGGCCGCCCGCCCTAGGTTTGAAAAAAAAGGGCATGGTGTCATCAGTTCCCCCACGTTGGCACACAATAGGAGCACCGTCCCCACTTTGTGGCGGATGAGCGCATACGAGTCCCCGCAGTCAAAAAACGCCACAGTGATATAGCGCCGCAACCAGCTCCGAATAACTGAGATGCGGAGTGTAGGCAGCGCATTGCGGGCCAAGCAGAGTTCCAACAGAGTAGCCAAAAGCAGTCGGTAAACAACCAATGCCGTTGGGGGGGAAGGGGGGGGGGGGGGGACACACCAAACCAGCGCTGAAGAACGGCATGTGTCGTGTCCTCACGTTCCACAAGGCAGCGCTGGAGCAGAGTTCTCGGGGGCGGGCTGACCTGCATAGCGGGTGACTGGCACCTCCAGGGTCCATGCGGCCGTTGTTGTCACACTCTTGGGCGGCGGTGAAATCACGCGGGGTCCCGGCTTCAAGTCTCTTGCAGGCCAAAGTTACGGAGGTCCGCAGCTTCGCTTTCGGGGCACGGAAATCTATCGGAGTCGGACGCAGCTGCTCAGCGCCCCCTCCCACACTCGGGAGCACCGGAGCCGCATGGGGTGGTCGAGGGGATCAGGCGGCGGGAGAGGAGAGCCATCGGAGCCGGGAGCCCGGGCAACCATCTTGGCCGCCGGTCTGGCTCCGCCCCCGTGGGTAAGGATTTTGATGGCACATTGATGGAGGACTTTGGCCAGATGGATCTTTTATTGGAGGAAGTGGGTCAGGCTGAGCAGTGAACCTTCAGGCCCTCTGCAGCAGAGTTTGCAGGCTTTGAGTTGTAAAGTGCCAGACTGATCGCTTATGTTCTATCCATTAAGAAGGAAGAGATCAAGCACAGAGCAGGTCTGTGGACGCCAATGTCGTGCAGGCAGGTAATAAGGATGAGGTGTGAAATTGTGTCAAATGCTGCAGGGAGGTACTAGAAAATGAGGACTGCCATGTCTCCTCTGTGTTTCTGGAGCATGGGCATGACAGTGAAGTGTTTCCAGGTGTACAGGAATGTGGCTGAGTCAATGGAGGTACTGAGGATGGGTGTTAGTGCTTCACTGATCAATAGCAGTCATTTAGTAAAGGCGAGATGGGAGGAAGAGTCAGATGGGGCCCTAGAGTGAATGGTCTTTCATGTTAACAGTTGGTTATATGGTGGTGATAGTGGGCCATGAGGTCAGGGTTGTTGCTTAGGCCGCGATGGGAAGTTGAGTTGCAGCAATGATGGGGTCTGGTTGAAGGTCAAAGTTGCCATTATGGAGGTAATTTTGTTACAGAAGGATTCCGAGAACTTGCTGCAAAGGTCTTGTGAGGGGGTGATGTTGTTGGAGGTGGCAGGAGGCACAGTGAAATCTCTGATGATGGTGAAGATGTCTTTGCTTTTGCTTGTGCTGGCATCAATATGGTCTGCAAGATCAGTCCACTTGGTGTTTCGTATCTACTGTCAGTAGAGTGGATTTGAAGATGTTATTTTCTGTGGTTCCTTGACTTTTCCCCATGTGTGCTCTAGTTGCATGCAGTGGCATTTTGTCAGCCTGTGTTCCTCTGTGTTTGAGCAGGCTTTTGATCAACCTCTTGCTGTTGGATTGCACTTGAGAGAGCCAGGATGTTGGAACATGGAGATATTAAATTTCTGAGGTTCTTGATGGCTTTATGAAGATGCTGGTGTGATCTGGACCAAGCGTTAAGAGAGAGGTCACCCTGTGATGCTTTCAAGCAGCATAGGAGGTGTCCAGTGATGTTAGGTCTGTGGTGGTGCAGGATGGATATGCTGAAACTGACAAGGGCATGGCATGTCTAGGTCATAGTTGCTGGCTTGTCAAATGTGATGTTGCTAATTTAGGGTAAAATCGTATCCAATAGATGTCTGCTGCTGTGAGTGGGTTCAGTAATGTGCTGGGTGAGGCTGGGATTTCTAAAAGGACTGTTGAATGTGGGTTGGTGCAAACTTTTCAGTGAAAGTTAAGGTCTCCGGGGAAAGTGAAGGTGCTGGCGTTGATGATGAGGGGTGCAACAAATTCTATGATGTCACTGGTGAAATTGGTGTGAAGTCCTGGTGGTCTGTATACAAAGGTTCTGCCGGGACAGAAGTTGGCTGTGATGTTAATCTTGAACGTGAGGTGTTCTAAGTAGATGGTGGAGTATCCATGTAGGTGGTGCAGCTGATGGTGTCTTTGAATCTGATGGTTCCTCTGCTCCGGGCTTGTATTGAGGATCTTGCCTGGTGATCTTGTAGCCAGTGAAAAAGGCTGAAGTAATGTTCAGTGCAGAGGTTGGATTTAGCCATATTTCTGTGAGAAAGAGAAAGTCTGGAGCCTAGTTGTGCAGTCAGTCCCATATCTGTGCGTTATGTTTTGTAAGAGCGTGGGCATTAAGGAGAATAATTGCAAATGTTGTGCTCTTACGTGAGTGGTGGTTGGTCTGTGTGAACTTGAGCAGGTGGCTAGTTTGTGTCAGTGTGAGCAAATGGGGTGCTGGGTGCTGTTGTGGTGGAAGTGGTGGGTTTAGGGTGTTTGGGAGTGCTTGAGAACCTGCAATATGCACATGGATATAAGGTGAATGAAGCCAGTCTAGCATTCTTCTCAATCATGATTACCAAACGTACAGGACCTTCCTTTCCTTTAGACTTGTCCCTTCTTTGTCTGATATGTTTCCGGCTGAATAGTCTCTTCTTTTAATTTCTAGTGATACTTCTGTAAATTGCCTTTCATACAATCTTCCTTTGTCCAACTTCATCTACTCTGTCTTTCCAGAACCTTTCTGCAAGTCTCAAATTTCTCTTCCGTATTGCACCAATAAGCCAGCTCATTTAGATTGACAAAGTGATGGATGCTCAATTCACTTTCTCTACAAGGCTGTGCTTGCCGTTTTTCTAAGACCCCTTCTCATGTTGCCTAATGAAGAGAATCTTTACGTTATTGGCAATGGGTTGCTGTTTAAAATCTACCCAACAAGATGCAACCTAATATTCAGTAGCCCTCAAGTTCTCTTCATGTTGAACATTCAGGCATCATACTAGCAGAATCATAATATTAATGTACCAGAGGATGTAACTGAGATATGACAAGATGATGGAAAATGACTGAGATATTCACAGTGAAGGGTGGTGAAAGCTACTCACACAAGCTCTGGCTGCTGGCAACATTGTTAGTGGCATTTACATTTTGTAGGAGGGGCATTGAACCCCTCTGCTCCTGTGTACACCCTCGCTAGACCTATCTTTTACCTTCTGTACTCAAACTATTAAGTCATTTTACATTGCAATATCCTGCAAATTGGGCACCATTGGTGTTATAGTTGACTTTTAAAAGATGATGAAGCATGCAGCAGTAGGCAGTATTTATCAGAAAAAATACTGGATGTTAACAAGGATCAACCCTAAAGTGATTTAGAGTCCTGGAAAAAGAGGAGGTCAGAGATGTTGAAATAATTTTCCTGAGCTGATTTTCTTTTGAAATTCAATGTGCTCCTAGAATTCTATTGCACATAACATTCAAGGTTAAGTAGCTCCATCCAATAGGATTCTTTTTCTTCTTGCTCATTTCTGTTGTCAATCATGCCCTTTTTCATAGTGGGTTTAAACAATTTCTACCGGCATAATCTCATTCTAGATACTTGTAAGGAAGATGTATTCTTAAAATCACAAAAGTGCCCTTGCAGGATCTATACTAAACCTGGAATGGTTCCACTAGGGCAGGGCATATTTTACAATCTGCACAACAGACCATCTTTTCACTAACAGACAGACTCATTGAGTTGAGTTGAAAATGCAGCTTGGTCGTGGGAAAAATGTTTTTTTCATTGTCTTTCGATACTAACAGGAATCACCTAAGTGATGTACTTATGAAGGACATGTTCCCAAGCAAGCTGTATTATTTGATTTATTGTGTACTTGCACTGAAATAGGCTAGCACTCTTTCTGGTTTTTTTAAATAAAGAAATTGGTAATATAAACAAGACTGGAAGGAAGTCTTAGAAGCTGGTGGCTTGTACTGTTCCACCATGCCCTTTCATTCCATGATCAACGAGCAAGTGACCCTTGTACTAGAGAAAAAGGAGGGGATGTGATAGGGAAGGTGATTTAGGTGATTGAAGAGGGGGTGAGGCGCCAACCTGATGAAGCATAAACAATGGACATTATTTAGTTTTTTTGGCAATGACTGACACATTGGGAACACTGTTAGTTTAATTTCTTACAACTTTGAGAGACCCAAGACTTGCTTGTATTGTAGGTAAATGGTTGCAATTAACTTCTTTTATCCTTTAAAAGGAGATAAGTATTCTCTTCTGTATTTATTTTAGGGAGGAAACCATGAAAGTGTTGATAATGATTGTCAGCCTCCTGAATTATACTACTAAGGAAAGCAATGGTAGTTGCACTAATCATGTTACTCATGGCATTGCATCTCTTTCTGAAACTCCTACTAATTTCCCAAAATGTACATGTTACCAAACAACATTAATTATGTTTGGCAATTTAATATTTGGAAGGGGCATTTTTAGGGCATCCATTCCTAATACCGAATTGCAGTGAAACAAAGCAAATATTACACTGAAAAAATCAATCATGCTGCAAATTCATCTATTGAGCTATTTAGAACCGATCAACTCCTTACAAATTCTACTCTCTCCATTGGCCCCCACCAAGCTAGCATTTTTGTGATAAATTGGCTACTTTTTTAAAAGACAAAGCAGAGGCTGTATATGTGGAATTTGATTCTACCAGTTCCTCACATGAGGAGAGTGATAATTCCTCTTTGACATCTGTTAATAAATGGGAATTATGCATAGTTTCCACATTGTTTGTCGACCAAATGGCTGTGCCTCTGAGCCAAACTAAGTCAGGAGCCCTGTCAGATCATTTTTCCATCTAGGGTGATGCATCAGGTAGTGCATAAGATTGCACCTGTTCTTATGACTTTATTCAAAGCTAATATGATGCTGTTTCCCTGTAGAATGGAAGATCTTGGTCCTACCTCTTTTGAAGAAGCCAGCTTTGAGCCCTCTGAATGAGATGAATCATAGACCTATAACACAGCTACCCTTCCTGGCAAAAATTATTGAAAAGCATCTTGACAAAATCATATCAGAACACATAGAGAAATATAACATCCTGAATGAGGCACAGTTTGGCTTTAGGTCAGGCCATAGTACTGAAACTGCTATAGGTACAGTCTCAGAAGAGATTAGATCCATCTGGGACAATGGTGGGAAGTCTGCAGTGGCCCTTTTGGAGCTTTCTGCTGCCTTGGATATGGTTAGCCATGTGGTCCTCTTAGTACAGCTGGCTGATATCAGGGCTACCTGCCCAGCCTTGGATCTCCTCATGTCGTTTCTAGATGATCAAAAACAAAAGGTGGACTTTTGGGATTTTAACTCTAAATCTTTTATTCTGCCTTGTGGGGTTGCCCAGGGTCCTCCATCAGTCCTCTGATAAGTGGTATTTATGTGGCACCTTTGGCCAAATTGATCCATTCTTTTGGATTTGCCACAGCATCGTATGCTGATGATACCCATATTGTGGTGTCGATCTCGGGTATTGTGGAAGAGGTTGCTGCTCTGTTCAATGGCTGCATGACAGCCATCGTTGGTTGCACGCACAGGAATTGCCTAAAGCTAATTTCTCAAAAAAGGGAGGTTCTACTTTTTGGTAATATTGTCTCTTTCTGGAATCAATTCTAGTACCTCAGTTGCTTTGTTCTCCTCAGTTACCCATCTCCAAAGTAAGAGATGTGGGAGTCCTATTTGATGCTGAATTGTCATTTGTTGAGCAGATCAACAAACCTACTTCAACTTGTTTCTTTAATATAAAAATGTTGAGGCAGGTACTTCCTTTTATCCAACCTGACTTGCAAAAATTGGTTGTAATTTCCCTGGTGTTATCCAGACCTGGTTATTTGAGCACCCTCTATTTGGGAAATAAACAAAAACCTTTAAACAAGCTTCAAATGAAGCAAAATACAGTGAGTTGTTTACTAAAGAAAATCCCAAATTTAAGGGGCATCTAATTGGCCCCCTGTTAGAAAGAGGATCGTTTTCAAGGCCTTGGAAAGGGGATAGTTTCCAAGGCCTTGTGCTTGGTTTATAAATTGCTGTATGGAGTGGTACCAGAGTACCTTTAAAGTAATTTCAGCTGGTACTCCCCCAAAAAGTTATTACAATCAGCTTCATCCTGTTTGGCGATTACTCCTAGAATTAGGAAAACTACTTGGGGAGGCCAAAGCTTTGTTTACTCCACTTGTAAGCTCTGGGATAGACTAACCTTGTCTCTTAAACATCAGGACAATTTTCTCTATTTCTGAAAACCTGGCTGTTTTCAGGTTACTTATATTCCCTTTGTGCTCTCCCTTTGATGGTCTGGTGGATTGAGGATCATTCTAGCGCCAAGATGCCTTTTGGCAATTGCGCACTTTATACATTTGAAATCAAATCAAATAAATCACAACTAAATTCTGATCACAAAACATTCATTTTTATCGAACACCTCAAAGGTGGTGGTATCCATTTGCAAATGGGATGGGGTCCCCCTGGCACCCGTTCCCCTTTGTAAATGTTAAAATAAATATTTTTTAAGAGCAGGCATTGGTTCAAGGTACCACTGCCTACTCTTAAAAATTTAACTTAAAAGATTCTTTTTATTTTTAGAATCACATCCGGTTTTCCTTCAAGGAAACTGGGCTGCATTAAAAAATATTTATATATTGATTAATCAAAAAGCAGTCACGGACATTGTGGTCTGATGACCCTAGCAGGCAACCATCCCTGCAAGGGCTGTAATTCCTAATGGGTCACCAATTGCGACCTACCTCATGAATATTCATGAGGTTGGTCTAATGCGACCCCATTAACAATTGCTATTTCAAAGTGTATGTATCACAATAATTCCCATTATGTAATCACAATCCCTAAAAGTGTGCATATGGCCCTTTATTTGAAAAAGGTTGTGAAAATACAGTAAAACTGAAACTTCTTTTAACCGAATAAGATTGATAATTGACATAATAAAGTTGTGTAAATGTACAAAATATCTAAATTATATTTAACATTTTATTTAATGACAGGTACTACTCCAAAATTATCTAAAATGTATATCCAAAGGCTCCAGTATTTCACTAATATGGTCATTTTAGCTATCTGTGGTTTGACCTTCAGAAATCATTCAGAGAATCTGAGGGGTGCAATATGGTTGAAAGTTGGGGATAAACTCCTGCAAGAAAATGATCTAAGGACTCATCACCAGTTGTTTCTTTCAGCCAGATGAATTCAAAACGTCACTTTCTGAATGTAGGTAGTATCTCTCAGATTACAATTTTCACATGATTATACTCTTAACCTATGAGGTGCCACTTTTGATGCTTAGCGGAGAAAAGTTGTCTTCAGGGGATTGAAAGTGGAAATAAGAACTTTAAAAATCTTAATTTAAGGCCATCTTGGTTACCCAGGATGTTTTAGTGTCCAATCCCTGACAGAGCCATGAAGCAATGCCATTGGGGGTGTTGACTTGGAGACTTGTGGTGACAATTGGTTGTTTTATCCTGTATTTTAGGCACTGATTTAAGGCAAAGATGAGGATGCATCCTTTCAAATGGGACCACGCAGAATGAACATTCAAGATACTAACTGCCAGTTTGCTTAACTCATATCATTAAAGGTCTCTTTATCTTTTCTAATCATCCCCTCACTTGTGTAATGGATTAAATGATTATTATGATTAAGTTTTTATTGCGTCTTGTAAGTGAATCAAAAAGAGGTTGGGTTTCGATATCTCAAGACGATGTAGTACAACTTTGGTGAAGAAAATGTATCTCATCTTCCTGATGTGTGTGCTGCCGTGCTTCTGGAAAGGCAATATTGATTACTTCAAATTGTTTTTAGGAATATTTTTCTGCTTTTGTTCTTCCCTAGCGGTGTTTGGACAACATATTCGAAAAAATATCGCAAGAAATAAATTCCACATAAATGCCAAGAATATTGTGTTTTCAAATAAAAGGTCGAAAGAAATATCGAAGGTAATATTGTTTTAAGTGTTTTTTTATAGCATTGTTAAAAATGTGGTTCATTTAAATTGTGTTGTAAAAAAGTATCCTTTTTGTCAGTTAATTTATATGTTCCTTTTTTAAATTTGTTTTATTATATTTCTATTTTTTTTTTGTTAATATGTTTCGTACATTTTTATACTAATTTAAAACCAATGCTTCATTTTTAATTTAAAATTTGAAATAGATGTTACATTTTTTAAAAAGGCATTTACATTATAGGAGCAAAGTGATGTAATTCATTTGTATGTTTAATTTTATTTAACTTGTTAATTATGATTTAATTAAGTTCTTTAAATACTTAGGGCCTGATTCTGATGCAGTTAGGAAATCTTCCAGATGGAATCAGTTTGGAAATCGTTTCCGACCGACTCGGATCAGGAGAGTCTCATCGACCGAGTTTGATGCATCCGGATACTTCCAGATACGATTTGGTTGGAGGCCCATTGACTACTATGGGAGCATATGTTCCTAACCATATCATAAACTGGCCCTTGGTCTGCTAGACACGTTCCCGATCTGATTCTGAAGGAGCAAATGCCGTTAGGAGGCCTTCCTAAACACATCGTAATAAGGCCCTAGGTGGGAATACCTCCCTAACCGCATCAGAATCGGGCCCTAAATATTTGAATTAAATTATTAGTTTAGCTTCTAAAGCTTGAAACATAATTTTTAAATTTATGTCAGTTTAGTTTAATTTATTATGGAAAACTGGTATATTATTGAATATATATTTTAATGTTTATTGTTGGTATATATTTAAATATTTTCATTTGAAAAGTATATAACGTTATTGCTATAAGTAAACTTGTTTTATGTTTTGCAAAACTGTACATTTCTAAACATTAAAAATATATAATTAGTTTGATAACATTTGTAAATTTCTGTAGAAAAATACTTGATGTATACATTTGTATAGGAATTATTTAATATTATTTATATGTATAAATATGCATGTGTTTTAATATATTACTATTGTACTTTTGTACTTCACAAATGTATTCAATTTCATAAAATAATTATAAGGGTATTACATTATGTTAATATTTACATTTAACTAGGTAAACATTTATACATTTATATATATACATGTATTATAAGTAATATTTTTTATTTTTAGACTGTTCCCAATAAATAGTTTGGGATCTTTTGGTTACATATACTATTTATTTTAAATTTGAAATGAATGTATAATGAAATATATATTTTTTGTCAAAATATGTATATTTTAAGGTAATATTTCTTATTTTCTAGGTACGATTTATTTTTAAGGTGGTTTTGTTTATTTTACATATAAAGTATGGCTTTTTGTTTAAGTAAGTATAATAAATTAACACTTTTAATGACCAACATTTTCTACAAATAGCAAAGATTAGATTGGGAATATTATATGCAACCTCTTTAGTGTCCAACACCTTTCACATAATGGTATAGATTTGAATTGTAATTGTATATGTAACCCCTATAGGGTCCAACACTTTCCCCTAAATGGTTGAGACTGGAGTGGTAATAGTAAATGTAACCCTTGCAGTGTTCAACACCTTCTCCAAAATAGTATAGATTGGAGTAGGAATAGTATATGTTGACCATTTAGTGTCCAATATCTTACCAAAAATAGTATAGACTGGAGTAGCAATATATGCAACTACTTGTGTGCCCAACTCCTTCCCTTAAAATGGTGTTCAGTTGAATGAGAATATTAAACATAACACCTTTAGTGTCTTACACCTTCCCCAATATAGTCCAGAGTTGAGTGGGAATAGTAAATGTAATCCCTTTCGTGGCCAACATGTTCTTCAAAAGTGTATACATTACATTTCGAATAGTAAATGTAACCACTTTAGTACCCAACACTTTCTTCAAAATGGTGTAATGTGGAGTAGGAATAGTACATATACCCCATTTGTGTCCAACACCTTCCCCTAAATGGGATAGACTGGAGTTGGAATAGTAAATGTATATTTAGTATCCAACACCTTCCTGAAAATGGTATATATTAGATTTTGAATAGTAAATGTAACCTCTTTATTATCCAATACCTTCCTTAAAATGCTATATCATGCCAGTTACCTTATTTGACAGTCCCCTGTCCAGCTTGCCTGCTACCCTATGGTGCCTGTCTACCTGCTGCCCTCTGTTTGTCCCTCCTCTGCTCGTTTTTTGCTTTGCTTTACCTTTTCTGCTTGTTTTTCTGCCCTTTGTTTTGCCTTTCCTTCTCATTTTTCTGTTTTCTGTTTTGCCTTTTCTGCTCATTTCTTTGCCCTCTGTTTTGCCTTTCCTGCTATTTTGTCTGTCCTCTGTTTTGCTTTTCTGTTCATTTTTCTGCTCTCAGTTTTGCTTTTCCTGCTTGTATTCTATCCTTTACTTTTTTATTTTCTGCTTGTTTCTTCCCTCTTCCCACAGTTTCCCTCCTCCCACTGTTTCCCTCCACCCACCACCCAGCGCCCCACCCTCCCTCCAGGAATTATTGAATGGAAACACCAGCGTGGCTGCAGAACCGGCACACTGAAGTCCGTGCCTGGACCACGCCCAGCACCAGGACCCTTGGCCCTCATGCCATCCACCACTATACCACCAAGGAGCTCTTGACTCTGGATCACAGATAGTGAAACAAGTTCTGCTGCACTTCCTCCCCATGAACAATCAAAGGACCTTTCACCTACTGCCATTGCCACATCACCTGCAACACAGGGCCGACGGCTCACCCTAGATCCCTCGCCACGTCCACTCAGAAGAGCACAGACATCCCGACACAGCTTCAGTGCACCCTGCTCAAAGCTCACTCTGCAACCACACCTCAGAAATGTGTGTCACCATGATAACCCTCCTCCCCTGACATTGACTTCATCATTGAAACATGGCTCAGCCCCTCCTTGAACTCCAACATCGCCACCATAAAATACGACGGCTACAAGACGATACACCTGACCACACCAACAAACATGAAAGGAACATCACCATCAAGGACTCCAAGATTACAGCCCATATCAATGCAGTGTTCAACCACATGAAAGGACTCTTCCATATAGCCAAGGAATTCTCCAACCTGACAGCCACAGAGAACACAATCCACCCCTCTCAAGAACTCTGCAACATGCTCTTGGACTACTTCCACAGCAAGATTGCCACTGTTAGAAATGGGGGTCACTAGTTGGCAGAGGTAGGTACCTTTGTCTAAATAGGGACCCTTGCTTCTAGTCAGGGTAAGGGGAATACACTACTAAAATAACCCCCGCTCTCCCCCTTGGTAGCTTGGCAAGAGCAGACAGGCTTAACTCAGAGGCAGTGTGTAAAGCATTTGTATACACACACAGTAATACAATGAAAGCCCTACTAATGGACACCACACCAGGTTAGAAAAATAAGTAATCTTTATCTGAACCAAAACAAGACCAAACAACAAAAATACACCATACAGTACTACAAATATAATTCTTAAAAGGTAGAAACAGTTCGGTTCCAAGAAAATGCGAGATACAACACTTTTACACAAAGTACCTTAAAGTGTTGAAAGATGCAAGCAAACAGGGTCGCAGGGAAGTTGATACATCTGATCCTGACACTCAGGAAGGTGATGCATCGGTTCTTTGCTCCGGGGGAGGTGATGCATTGGTACCTTACTGCTGAGCAGGGGAGGTGGTGCGTTGGGTCCTTACTGGAGAGGAGGTAATGCATCGGTTTCTTACTGCATGGTGAGGCGTTGGGGTCTTACTGCATCCCCCAATTATGCTACAGACTTGACGCTTCAATGCGATGCGTGATGATCTGGTGCGATGCATCAGTTCTTCACCAAACGGGCCTGCATCAGAATCGATACGGTGATCTCGGACGGAGATTGGTGCACAGAGTTCATTGCATGGCAGACACTTCAGCTGCAAGCAGAAGCTCTGTTGCTTCTTCGGTGGCGGCGATGTATCGGAAATTATGCCTTGCACCGCTGCGATGCGTCAGAAACAGGTGATGTGTTGAATTTCACAGTTTTTGCAGTTTCCAGTCCCAAAACAACCTTGAGAGGCCCAGAATACTGGCAGTCAACTCTCAGCCGGTCAGAATTCCCAGCAAAGGAGTTCGGGGGGGCTGGGGGTGAAGTCTTTGTGTCCCTGAGACTTCAGAACAGGAGGCAAGCTCAATTCAACCCTTCCTTAAGCAGGGGACACAGCAAGCAGCAAAGTCTTTTCTCATTTCCTTGGCAGCAAGCAGCAGCAAACATCACATGCGTAGTATTCCTCCTCAGCTTCTCTGGCTCTTCTCCATGGCAGAAGTTCCTCTTGATTCCCAAAAGTAATCTAAAAGTCGGGCCCCTCTTTTTATACTATAAAATCCTTTGTTTTCTCTGTGACAGAGAAGCTCTGTGCACAGTCAAGTTCCATCCTCTCTGTTGCAGCAGGGGGTGGAGACAGCATTGTGGAAGGAAGACCAGGCCCATTCAGGTGAAAGGAAATCTCCTCCTCCTACTCTAAATGCAGCCCAGTTCTAATCAGCCCAGCCCTGACTCATCTAGACTCTCTGGAGCCACTGCACATTCCCAGCGCCTGTCACTCCTAAAGATAGACAGTCAATACACATCCTAGCAGTGGCATACTGAATGGCTAAACAAGAAAAAACCTACTTTCTAAAAGTGGTATTTTCAAACATAGAATTTAAAAATCACCCTCACTAAAGCATTTTAACATTCTGAGTTCAGGCATACTATACTTTATTTAACCACGGTGTTCCCAAGGGTAGTTATGCTTATGTGATGTTATAAGACAACTCCCCATTCTATCCTATGGGAACAGGTAGCCTTGCAATGGTGAAAAACTAAATTGGCAGTAGTTTACTATCAGGACACACACCAGGGCATATCCTACCTTTCACATACACTGCATCCTGCCCACAGGGGTACCTTGGGCCTACCTTAGAAGGGACTAATATGTAAGAAAAAGGAAAGGTAAGGCCTGGCAAGTGTGTGCATTTGCTAATACGACATGGCAGTACTAGACTGCACACAGGCACAGCAATGACAGGCCAGAGATACATTTACAGGTTGCTTATGTGGGTGGCACAACCAGTGCTGCAGACCCACTAGCAGCATTTGATTTACAGGCCCTGGGAACACACTGTGCACTGTACTAGGGACTAGTAAATCAAATAAGCAAATTATGGAAACACCAATCCATAACAACATTTTACAAAGGGAGCACTTGCACAGTGAATTCCTGGAATGACCTATCCCTCCATCTTTGAACAGCACCCACCTTGGCAGATTTCAGAAAGAAACCCAAGACCTAGCTCTTTGACAGAGATGTTTTTACCACATGCTTTTTTAAGAATATACATACATGGTTCATATTTTTATGTTTTACATTTTAATACACTTTAAAAGATGATAACATTTTGTAAATATTTTTATATTTAAAACCTAATATTTTCTAGGGGAAATAATTTTTTGTATTTTTATTTAGCAGCCATTTTTTCCGCTAACTTATATTTTTTAGTCACTGTGTCTCAATTTATTGTGGTTACATTTACTGGAAGAAAGTCACGGTATAGTACTGCTATTCATTGGAACTGGTAAAACATTTTATAAAGTGGTTTTATAGGATTTTTGGAGAAGGTGGGTGTAGGGAATATTAGTAATTAGCAGTTCAATTGTTATTTTGTGCTTTTTGTTAAGTTAAATAGTAGTTCTAGAACTTTTGTTGATTAGTCTATTCCATTATGTGTAGTTTGAATATGTTAATGAAATATCAGTTATCAATTTTATTTTGTTATAACATGTGCATTGTATAACTTATCTCTTATTTTATTATTGTTTGAATGCACAGTTTTTTTAGGGTGGGTATCGTCCATTTTTTTTACAAGTTTACAGATCTGAAGGCGTTGTATGAACCTTTGGATTTTCCTATCTTTTTTTTAAAGGAAATCATTTTGGTTTCTTGTAAATCAAAGGTTCTTATTTTCATTGCCTTTAATTTTTCAGTTCCCTTGAGCATTTATTCTTTTTATAATTTTGGGGCTTTTTATGGTCCGGCAAGAACTTGCATTCGTTCAATGGGTTATAATTGCATTTTCGTGTGGGGTTTTCTTTATATATTTTTTTCCTTTTTTGGCGGATTACATTTTTCAGTACATCACTAAGAAGAAAGATCTACAGCTACTAAACTGTAAGTTATGTTTAAGGTGCTTATTTTTGGGTGGGAAATCATATATTTATTTGTGAATTTGTATTTTATGTTATTGTATGTTATATTCTATTTGCTAATGGTTTATCTAATTGATTTTATGTGATTTGATATGCTGGATGGTGTTAATTATTCATATACATATCAATTCTACTCATCCGTTTACTTTGTTATTTCTGATTTAAAATTTTGCTAAGTGATGTATAAAACTATATGGTTTGCATTTTTATTTCTGTGCATTAGAGTTAAGTAGTGTACATGATTTTTTACAATCAAGTTTTGGATATTGATTCTAGGTAGTGTTGTCCTTTGTTGTTAAGAAAGAGTTTTACTTAATATCGTAGCCTCCGTTGGTTTGGTTACTTTAGGTTAAATTTGGGTTTCTGATTTGTTCCATTCAGAGTTCTCTGTAGTTTTGCTCTTTTTGTAAGGTTCTAATTAATTGTATAGTGTAGGTTGGGCTCTGCCTAGTGTGGATTGGAAGGCATTATGGCATCCTTCCACCGAGTTATTTGTTTTGGCTTCCTGTGCCACAGTGCCGTCAAAGATATTCCACCATGGTATTTGGAATTTGGGTGAGCATCTGCGTCCTGACCGGTGCGGTCTGCCAACACAGGTGTCCTCCAAATAGTCTATTAAGGGAGAAGTGTGGCTCAATGGTTAGAGCGGCAGACTCTGATGCAGAGGTCTAGCCCAGGACCAGGGTTCAATTCCCCGCCTCAGCGGGTCTTGGGCTCAAAATTCCACGGACCTGAAAATTCTCGCCTCGGTGCCTATTCCAATCATTGAGTCCCACTCTGCAACTCTGGGCAATAGCTTGCTTAATCTCCACAACGACCCCCACAACGCTAAGGATGCCTGGCCTCCACCTTGGGGGTGCCCAGGAGTGGACGCCTCACAGGGAAAGCCAGGATGCGAATCAAGACTATGACACGCAGGGTGTGTGTCTTGGTGCAGCTGCAAGTGTTGGAGCGCATGTGGATTTTGGGCATCTTGGAAGAGAGCTGAGATTTTGGACATGCATTGGGCGTGTCGCAGGGCAGTCCAGGCACTAGTGAGGAGTGCCGGGACATCAAGGGCACTAAGAAGGAATGAGTCTCTGACACGCAGATTGGCATGTTGTGGAGAGGTGAGATTCAGTTTGTGTGTTGTGGTGCAACCCAGGGGTTAGTGGAGAGCGCCGGAAGACCGTGTGCACCAGGAGACAAAGTGAGTCTTGGATGCACCAGGGGTGGGTGTCGAAGGTGCCAGCAGTGGTGCTGGTGAGGAGTACCAGGGAGCAGTGAGCACCAGGGAGTGAAGAAGTCCTAACAGCGCTGGAGAGGAGGGCCAAGTGATCGGGCCCTCGAAGGCTACGTGAGGTAGCACCAGCGTTGTGTGAAAGGCTTTGTGGAAGGAGTTTGTACTGAATGTTGGTGGCCCGGACTAGCAGCCCTGCAGGAGCTAAACTACCAGCCCAAGCGCGCCTTTCCCATGGAGACAAGGTTCTGGAGTGAGGCCAAGCTGCTGCTGCAGGAGAGAAGAGTGGGGTTGCACCCCCCAGGTAAAGTGGATCATCGCCTGGGGCGGTGTGTGGGCCTGAAGTGAATGGCAGCGGTGCTGAGGCAAGCACCACTGTCGGAATTTGGACATCCTTTTCTGACATCCTTCAAATGACAGCAACCCCGCCATGTAAAGGATTTCAGAAACTTTTGATTTTTCCTAGTGCCGCCCTCTCAATGCACTGTTGTGCATGCACTGTGTGCCACACATGACATTATGCATGGTAATAGTGCGAGAATGACAGTGAAGGTGTTGCATCACTGCAGCATTGCCTTCAGGCTCACACAGTGAGCATGCCGCCGCTGAGAGACTGTCGCGGTCATAGCGGTCAAGTCATAATACAGTAGTTGAGATGCTGCCAGGTTGACAGGAGTCTCCAGATCGCTGACACTAAAGCCTGGCGGTCTGAACACCGGGTGCGTAATCAACAACTGTTTCAGATATCTGAAGAATTTCCTTCAATAATGACTCCCCCTCCTCTTTGCGTATGACAGCCTGTTGGTGTACAAAAACAGGAGGGGGCTCCAAAACCTGATACATAGTTTCACTCAGTTTTGTGTAGAGTATAGGCTTAAAATGAGTACCTCTAAAACTAAATGAATTATATACACTAGGACAGGCAGGGCAAAGGGTGCTATTAATGTAGATACTGAGCCTCTAGAAAGAGTGTGGTAGTTTGATTATTTAGGCAAGAGATTTGATGAAACTGTGTCCTGAGAACTGCAGATTTTAAAAAGCACTGTTAATGTAAAACATAGGGCAGGGGGAATATGTAAATTTCCTAAGATGGTTAATTGGTTAAATCGACCCCTATTCTGCCAGCAGTGGAAATGTTAATGTGCAAGCTGGGGGGGCAGCTCTCTATGGTGGGGAGATTTGGGCCCACTCCAATGTAGACTCCTTGAGCATGATGGAAAACAACTTCCTTAGTGTCGTTACGGGTTCGATCTAGGGATGCAGGAAGTCACAGTGTTGGCTGTGCTTAAACCTTTGCTATATTCAATACGCTTCTGGAGTACCAGTGAGCTTTGCGATTTCAGAGAGGGGTTAGCAGATATATTAAGATGTAAATCTGCACTAAAATAAAATGGCTGTGATCCATGAAAAAGGCATGGTTAGACATGGGCTTAAGAAAATTTGGGGAAGAACGACGTTCTAGTCATCTAGGTGATGTAAAATTGTAAACAAAACTGGTCTATAAGAAAGTTAAAATTAACAGGTACCATCAAAACATACAGGCAATCTAACAAGTAACTTTTTGCGACGCCATTTTAAAAGTTTATACGCCACGTTCGCACTCTATCAGTCTTCCTTCAATTCAGGTATGGGACACTCCCAGCAGCTGCCTTTGCCGCCAAAGAAACAGAGTAACATTTTCTATTCTGCTGCCCCCGATATGACAAAGACTGAAGCATCTGCCTAGTGCCTCTCTGCCAAGTCCTTAGCTTAAAAGCTACAGGAGAAGCTTATAGAATCTGTAAGTGTGCTACATCAATGATAGTGGTAGTAGAAGTGTCAAAGTTTTTGTATATAGCCTGGGCAATGAAGCAGAAGATATTAACCAACTCCCTGGATTGAGTTTAATGTTGCAGTCCATTTGATGTATACAGTAGGTTTTTAAAATATATAGTAACCCTGGGCGGAGTTCGCGGAGTGGGGCTTCGCGGAGCTACGCGAAGTGGGCGAGAAACTACGCCCACCTCCGCACTCCGCGTAGCCCCACTCCGCAAACACCACTGGCCGCCAGCCCCGCCACCCGCCTCCCTCCCGCCCTCCCTAAATACTTTGAAATAAAAGATTCAAATAATTTAAAAGCACTTACCTTGCCGCCGCTGCCCGCCGCGTCCCCGGGGCTCGCGATCTTCCGTCTTCCGTACTAATGCGCATGCGCGGGCGGCCGCGCATGCGCATTTTCTCGTGAAAATGCGCATGCGCGGCCGCCCGCGCATGCGCATTAGTACGGAAGACTGAAGACGGAAGTAAGTGAGCCCCGGAGACGCGGCGGGCAGCGGCGGCAAGGTAAGTGCTTTTTAAATTATTTCATTTCTTTATTTCAAAGTATTTAGGGAGGGCGGGAGGGAGGCGGGTGGCGGCCAGCTACGCTCCGTCTGCGGAGTGCCGCCTGGCTCCGCCAGCTCCGCAAAATGCGGAGTAGGCGGCACTACGCACACTCCGCAGACGGAGCGTAGCTGGCCGCCCACCCCTAATATATAGCCCAATATTCTTTTATACTTGTGTATATTTTATCTCAAATGTTTTAGATTCTTTATTGTGATTATTTTATGTAATTTGATGATGAACTATCTTTATTTTAATGAACGTGCAAGAAACATTAAAATTAAGCATGGGCGAATTTTGCGAATCTGGCGTTCGCCAATTTGCGTATTTGCGAACTCGCAATCCGCAAAATCCGCAAATTCTCGCGAATTTGCGGATTTTTTTGTTTTTATAGTGTTCGCAAGGGTTTCTGCCAGTTCGCGAGGATTTTGTACCAGTTCGCAATTGCGAACTTACTTGTCGGCACGCAACGGTCGCAACTATTTTGTTTCTACGTCTGGTTCATCATCACAGGTTCACAGCACCCTCTGTTTCAACACTGCCACCCTCTGTTTCACCCATGCCACCCTCTGGTACATCAATGCCACCCTCTGGTTCATCATCATCACTGTAGATTATGGGGGGAAAAAGCAAGCACACCTGCCCTGCTCAACTGACATGAATTAATTTGGGGTTGATTTATTAATGTGTCACTGTTTTAAAATTCCAGTCTGGCACCTGCTCCTTTATCTGTCATTTGCTTTCTGTTGCAGTGCAATTTTTTTCCAGGACCTTTGTGGCCTACTTGTAGCTATTCTATGATCCGGCTGTGAGGGTCAGAGCAGGGTCATACAATTGTTGCAACTAGCAACTGAACTCTGGAGGGGCCCCAGTCAGGAAGCACTACAGGGAATGGTTACTAATGATGAATTTGAACTTTTGCACCTGCTGAGTGCTTTCAGTTTAGCAAAACTCGTTTTTCTTCAGAACAGCAAATGTAATGCCCCAAACAAACTTACTTGTGAAAGTTGATTTCTAATCCAAAAGTGATCCAAAGAAAGTCAAAAGGCCTCAAATCCAAAAAAGGGCAGGCAAATGTCAACCTGAGGAGTTATTCTGATAAAAATCATCATTTTCAGAAGGTCTATGCTGCTTGCTAGTGGATTTCTTGTGCAGAATTGCAAATTTTGTAATTTCGCGAGTGCGAGATTGTTGCTGCCCGCCGCACCTACATGTTCGCAATTGCGAACTTACGCCGCATGCCGCAAAATTGTATCACCAAGAAAAAAAAATCCGCTGTGTGCGAATTTGCGGATTTTCGGTAAATTCGCAAGCGTTTGCGGATCGCGAATTTAACGAAAATCCGCAAAATCCGCGAGTGGAACGTAATTTCCGCCCATGCTTAATTAAAATTACGATTCTTTAAAACTCTATTTTAGTGTTTCTTTATAGAAATCAACTGTAAAGAATTATTCATACGTTGTCATTTGAATTTACAGGAATTTGTATAGCGCACGTATACCAAGCGGTTTCATGGCGCTTGAAGGATGCTTAACCCATGACTGGGGCGACGGAGTTACTGAGGTGGGAAGGGGTGGAAAAATAAGAAAGTCTTGAGGGCCCTGCAGAATTCGAGATAAGAGGAAATAGATCTAATGTGAAGGGGGAGGGAGTTCTAAAAAGTGGGGGCAAGGACAGTGAATTTCAGACCCCCAGATTTCCTTTTTTTGAACCGGGGAACAGAAAGAAAAAATTTAGTGGAAGAGCGAAGTTCTCTGTTGGGACAGTAAGTACTGATGGCGAAAGAACTAAAATCTGGGGCAGTCCCCGCCAAGGCCTGAAAGGTGGTACAGCCCAATTTAAAGAGAGCCTGTTCTTTAATGGGCAGCCAATGTAGGGAATTAAGTAGGGGAGTGGTGTGATGGGATCTGGGCAGGCCATAGATCAGGCGGGCAGCCTGATTTTGGACAAACTGAAGGCGGCAAAAGGCATATGCAGGAGCACCATTATACACAATATTCCCGTAGTCCAACCGGACAGGACCATTGCCATCAGAATCAGTTTAAGGGCGGGAAAGGAGAAAAACCGGGAAATTTTCCGTATAGTGCGGAGGGCAAAGAAACAACAGAACTGATCTGAGAATGGGGAGTGAGGTGTTTATTGAGTGAGATCCCTAGAGTTTTTACAGAGGAGGAGGGTGTGGGGGAGGTGCCCAAGGAGGGAGGCCAAAAGTTGGGGGACCAGGGGCTGGGGGTGCTACCAGTGACGACAAGTTCAGTCTTGTCCGGATTTAATTTCAGATGGTTGCAGTTCATCCAATCACTGATGAACAGCATGACAGACTGGAAATTAAATATGCTAGTTGGGGAGTGTGACAGATGGAAAATGAGTTGGAGGTCATTGGCATAGTTATACACGGTGACCTCCATTTGCTGTAGTGCAAAAATAAGCGGAAAGATGTATAGATTAAATAATAAAGGAGAGAGAGAGAAGAACCCTGGGGGACACCACACTGAACCAAGTGAGGGGGGGCGGTGAATTCAGCAAGATGAACGGCCTGGGAGCGATCTCTTAGAAAGGAGCTAATCCAGGCCAAAGCTGGGCCCTCGATGCCCGCCGCCTTGACACGGGTGGGAAGGATGGAATGGTCAACTGTGTCAAAGGCGGCGGAAAGATCTAAAAGAACGAGGGCCTGGGGAGTGTTGGTATTCAGCCCCTCTCTAAGCTCGTCCATCACAGAGATGACCACCTTCTCAGTGGAGTGCCGGGGGCGAAAGCCGGCCTGCCGGGAAGCAAATCCCCCACTCTCCTCCATAAAGGCGCCAAGGACCTGGGTGACGTGAGCCTCCAGGGCCTTGGCCAGAAAGGGGAGGAGGGAGATGGGACGATAGTTGGAGGGAGAGGTGGGGTCAGCCCCAGGTTTTTTCAGAATGGGGATAACAATAGCGGCTTTATGAAGGACCGGAACAATCCCCTGATCAAGAGAATCATTGAGGAAAGAGAGGGGGGGAAGGTAGCAGTTAGCAAAGATCTTACGAAGGATATGCGCCGGGACAGTATCCACAGGGGATCCAGATTTAACACGGGTCACTAGGGCGAGGAAGGTTTCTCTGGTCAGGAGGGGAAGATGAGTCAAGCTGGAAGGAGGGGGAGGAGGCTGGGGGTCACAGAAGGTAGGGGAGGGAAGCTGAATGTTAGCCTTAATGAGTGCAACTTTTTTCAACGAAGAAATCGTTGAGGGAGTTGCACAACAGCTGGGATGGGGGAATTTTGAAGAGGCTCTATCAGAAGAAGCCAGTTCACGGACAATGGCAAATATTTCTTTGGACTGGTTCTCTGCAACAAGAATCCTCCCTGAGAAATAGGCTGTCTTAGCGAGAAGGATATCCTTTTTATATTCATTGAGGATGGAGGTGTAGCGGAGTATCAAAAGAGGGCAGTAGGCACACCTCCAAGCTCTCTCTGCTTGACGCGCTTCCAGTTTTTTTGCCTTAAGGGCGGGAGAGAACCATTTATTTGCGTCATGAGCGCGTTTGACCGTGACACGCTTCAAAGGGGCAGCTTGATCGCAGGCCCTCAGGAGCCAGCTGTTCAAAGCATCCAGTTGCCTAGATGGTGCAAGGCCAGCCATGTCTGGGTCAGAAGCTGATAGAGAGGAGCAGAGGGCAAGGATGTCCGCTCTGTTCCAATTTCTCGCCCAGGGGTGTTTAGAAAATGGAAAATTGGGGGTGACGCTAATGTCCAGAGAAAAAGAAATCAAAAAGTGATCCGACCAAGAGCAAGGCTGGACGGAGGGGGCTGATACAAAGGTGTTGAGGGTCCAGATTTGATCTAAAGTGTGGCTGTGAATGTGGGTGGGGGAAAGGACATGGGAGACAAAGTTCAGGCTAAGGAGGAGTTCAGTGAAATTGCGGGATACTGTATCTTCCGCTGGGTCATTGGGCCAGAAATTAAAATCTCCGAGAAGCAGAACCAAAGAATTATTAAATGCCAGGGTTCCCAGGTCTGAAATAGCGGGGAGGAAGCGAGGGAAGGGCTGGTGAGGGCGTTAAACAAGGACACACGTTAGGGGAACCTGGGAAAAGGAGGAGCGAATGATCAAGCAATCCGCCATAGGTAAGGAAGGGGGGGGGCATTTGAAAGTGAAGCCCCGCCCGGGCAATCAGAGCAACTCCACCTCCTGTTCGACCCTCAGGCCGGTCGGCCCTGAGGATAACATAGCGGGGGGAGGACTGATAACACACTGGGGAGAGAGTCAGTGTGGAACCAGGTCTCGGTCAAAAATAGCAGGTCCGGCTTAACGGAGTCCAAGAAGTCAAACAATTCTAACTGGTGTTTGACGGCCGATCTGGTATTAAGTAGGAAGGCTGAGAGATGGGATGACACGGGTGGCAAAGGAGGGGTGGGAGGGGGCCTGGGGAGACCGGGGAAAGGGAGGGAAGGGAAAGGTTCTACAACAGGGGAAATGAGGAGGGAGGGGGAACGGGCTAGGCCAAGTTCAGCAATACGTGCGCATGTAATATGTATTATTGTTACTTAGCATGCCCTTTTTAAATTTAATAATTCATGTTGCTCTTCAGAATACATATAATTTGTATGATCACCATCTTTCTATAAAGACCAAATTGCCCTTGAGTTTTGAGAGACACACAAATGTAAACAACATTATGGGAATGATGACAATTGCTAGTTGTTTGCTTTAGCACAAACAAGTATCCGTTTATAAAATACCACACACCGGTTCTGTTCACTTTTTTATCCTGACTGGCAAACCTTGTAGAGATATTTGTTTTAAAAGAAAACAGGAAATAGAAATACACTATGGGGCATATTATCAAGGGTGGCGATAGGGAATTTTTGCCGCTTTAGCGTCCGTTTTTGGCCGCTAAGTGGCGATAATTCTATCGCCCTATTAGCAAGCTGTCGCTAACAGCAGTTAGCGACAGCTTTTAGGTGCTAGCGAGCTGTTTGGGGCCCGCTGTGCATGTTAGCGATATTTATCGCTAATGACATGTAAAGTGGGCGTACCCAAACTGTTAGCGATGGAAAACAGTCGCTAACTCTGCTATCGCCTATTGGCAAGGCAGGCGTAGCGATGGAAATATTTGCGCTAAGCGCAAATATCTCCAAATACTAACACCTGCCCAGACCAGTTCTTAGCCATGTTATCTAATGGGAGGTGGATAACATGGCTAAGAGCATTTCGTCCCTAATGCGTGAATATCGCTGTATTCTCAGCGATATTCACGCATTTCGCCTCTGGCGCCTAAAAATTTATCGCTTTGGAGATAAACATTGCTAAAAACACATTATCTCAGCGATAAATTTCGGCGATGCTCAGCGATAAAAATTCTTCGCTCCGCCTATTTAACGATAAATATCGCTACTTGTTGGTAATATGCCCCTATGACACTAACTCCTCTGCTTAACTCCTTTGTGCACAACATGTGAATTTGAACTCAGACCAGCAAACAAGATAGCAATGCTCCTCATTCATGTATTAATTTTCACAATCAACTGTATACTATTATGACTTCTAAAATGTATTTGTCCCGGAGAAGGTAGCAGTAGGATTAAAAAAAAAAGAACATCTGTAAGAGGTATAGGGGTTAGTCCTTATTTTGCTTCCATTACAAAATCCTGGCATGTGCCCCATACAAAAGAAGAGCTCAAATCCTGAGCATGAAGCACACACTGCCAGGTACACCCAGGCCTCTGTTACTAATAGTGTTTACTCTTTGATCTGTGCTGTTGCACACTTTTAACAAGATTCACCAGGCTCAGACTGGGTCAGTGCACCCTCTATCAATAAATGTGATGTTACCAGTACAGCTATGAACTTATGCCTGCATTAACAAAAACTGGACTGGCTGTTTGAAGCTGCTCATCTGCTTTTCACTGTGCAGGCCGTAATCAGCCTGTATCCAAAGAGTGACAGAGATCCCCCTTCTGGTGAATGCAGTGAGTGACTGTAGCTACCTGCAATGAGATGTCTGGGGGAAGGTCCATGGGACCCTTTTTACCTATTTCAGAGGTCAAATTTGCAGGGAGCACTGATTGTTTATCACATGAATGTGGCACACAGTTAGTTTGTATCATTAAACTCCTTTGCCTCTTCATCCACCTCAGTGATATGGCACAGGAGCAGAGGCAGTGTTCCTTATTTGTGATCCCTCTTAGTGTAATTTGGCCCCGGGGCTGAATTATGAAAAAAAATGCCTTGGGTGTAAAATGGGCAAGTGCAATTGTCGTTTGCATCCCAAGGGTCTTCGATATTGCAGAAGGGATTGCAGATGCTTACTTGGTTCCTTCTGTAATACCGACTGTTCAAATGTATATGAGGAATGGGTGGGATTCCAATGGGTTGGTCCCTCATTTTCATGGTGGTGTGGCCCTGTGCCATTGACAAAACACTTTGGGGCATATTATCAAGGGGGTTTATCTCCGCTTTCTTGGCTTTTAAAGCCAAGAAAGCGGAGATAAAATGATCTCCTTATTATCTAGCTGTTGCTAACACCAGTTAGCGACAGCTAGTAGGAGATAGCGACCATCTTGGGCCCCGCTTTGCATGTCAGTGATATTTATCACTAATGACATGCAAAGTGGGCGTGCCAAGATGTTAGCGACTGGAAACAGTCGCTAACATCGCTATCTCCTATTACCAACTTTTGGAGATATTCGCGCTAAGCGCGAATATCTCCAAAAGCTAACACCTGCCCCTGAGCAGTTCTTAGCCATGTTATCCAATGGTAGGTGGATAACACGGCTAAGAGCATTTGCTCGATAATGCATGAATATCGCGGACTTTTCAGTGATATTCATGCATTTCGGCCGATTTTTATCGCTTAGGAGATATACCTTGATAATAGCAAGGTTCCTAAGCGATAAAAATCGCCGCAGCTCGGCGATAAAAATATTGTCGCTAAACCAACATAGCGATAATTATCGCTAGTTGTTGGTAATATGCCCCTATGCTACTACACCTGTGCCATATTACAGACATAGATGCAAAGAGGCCTTCAGAAGGAACACGGACTGTGTGCCACAGTGAGGAGGTACACAGTCAATACACACCCAAGTGTGTCCCTTTGAAGGCAGGAAAGATGGTTCTATGGACTCTTCCGACATCCCCCAGCAGGTGGTACTGTCACTCACTACCCATGCCTGCAGGAGAATCTCTGTCCTGCTTTCAATTGCATGCAGCAATTGATGTTAAGGAATTCGATATTTCATAAACAAGAACATTATATGAATAACAACGTTTTGGCACATGATAGAAAAGAAGAAGTTCATATGTAAGAACCGAGTTCAGAAAGAGCAATTACAGCTGCAAGCACTGACATTTGCATGTGTATATATGAGCAAGGGGATATTGGTGCCCTCCTACAAATTAAAAAGGGTTTAGCTATGGATTGAGTTCTGTCAGTAGTCGGAACTCTATGATTGGGCACATTATGTAATAATTGTGGGATTCTGCCCTGTGCTGTCCAAGGAAAACTACTGTTGCTTTTTCGAATCTGCAGGCAGCATTGCCACCTGTACCTTGAAAGGGGGACCGGTGGCTTCAAACATCTGATCTACCTTTCACTAATGCTCTGCCCCAAGAGAAGGCATAAGCTCGCGACTGAGTTGGGGACCAGCACTGCGGCTTGTCGCACACAACAGAGGAGAACATCCTATCTGCAATATGGGCACAGGGATCCTGCAAGGGCCCGGCATGGATTTCTGAGGGCCATGGACTAGAGAACACTAAAGCGTAATTGTCCCTTCATCTCTAAAAGAGTGCAGTTGGTAAATATACTTTCCTGAAACATAACATTGTATAGTCTATCAGGTCATTTAAAAAATAAAATGTAAATCCAGTGCTTATTTAGAATCACCCCCGAAGGGGTCTCTCGGCGCTGGGGGCCGTTCGGAAGATTTAGCCCAGAGTCGAGTCGCTGGGCAGACCTTTGCCCCCGGAGCCGGGTATCGAACCGTGATCCCAAGCGTCCAGCGTTAGTCGCCTTGGCCGCGGCGGCACACCTTAACCCCTCTAACACTAAATATTACCCAGAGTTTTGAGAACAGGGCTGTGTGCAGGAAATGGTGGCTTTACGTAATTCACCTAATAGTGCCCCATGACTGTCATCATTATGAGAGGGGTTACCGAATCACCGTTATTGAGAGAACGCTAATTTCATTTTTTCTTTTGTTACATAGAACGAGTCACTTTTGGAACACTATGGCCTACGCATCAGAAGACGTTGCCGACCATCTTCTACATTTTCCAAATTCATTAAAAACATAAACTTTTCCACATTGTTCACAGGTTCTTTGGTAGCATTATGTTACTTTACTCCTTAAGAAAACTTTATTAAATTAAAAAATATGTTTGGTTTTACATACTGATTATGTTTTGTTCACCGTCTTTGGTTGGCCTGCCTTTTTCAATCGTGAACATGTGGGGGGTCTTGATTGTGTGTTATAACCCATAATAACGATAATACAAACTGAATAAAGCTCCCCAAATGTACTCAGTTTTTCTGAAAAGAGAACATGAGTCAGAAGGACGAGTGTTCCTAGGTAATTGAACCCCTTGGCATTTTTGCTGCCCTGCTAGGTGCAGTTAGGGCACAATAGTCACGAAACCGATTTTCCTAATTTACATATTCTGTCAAACATCAATCTTCCACATACTAAAGACTTTCACTGAAAAAATCTGTTTCTTTGTGTATTACGAGTATGACTTCCCAGGGCATAACAACCGTGTCTGACTGAAAGGGTTTCTTATTACTATCAAGCAATTGTCTTTGAACTGTACAGTATTATTAGATGTTACTTCTCTCAACATTATACACTAAACCGATGTATTGGAAAGAGAATAGAATACAGTTAGAGATGTATAAATCTCTAGTGCAGACAATAAACAATATGCCAATAGAATAAATATAAATCCCAGAATGAATCTAGAGTTAATCACATTTGCTGATGATGCTTTTCAATACTATTATTTATTTTCTCATGTAATCTCATGTTCTCATGTAATCCTGAAATGCATTTCTGGGGGTTTATTTATGAGAATCCTACATCACTTTTGCACCACTTTTTCAGGGCTCTCATTTCGATTTATGAACGTACCCAAAGCCACCCAGGGTGGCTTTGAGAAGCCTCATGAATCATGAGTAAGTCAACGCAGCACAAATCGCTTTGTCACCTTACTCTGCACCCGTGAGGGATTCCATGGACATTGAGGTGGGTTTTCCCAGGTAACACCCATATGATTTGATGCTGTCCCAGACTTACAAAGTGATGTAAACCTGGGGAAGGTCCAAATCCATACAGGTGAGGTGAGGCGTAAAAAGGACATATATGTTTATTTCTCCTCGTTTTCTCCTCTTTCCATGTGTGTTGCATTCTGCAGTACACATAGAAAGAGGGAAACGCCTCTCAGGATTTCATTTTGCAGGAAGGAGCCCCTTCCTGCACAAAAACAATCCTGCCTTCAACAAAGGCACCCTTGCACCATGGCACCAGCGCAGGGAAAAAGGACAGGAATGTACCATATTGCTTAAATACGGTGCATTCCTGCCCTTTCACTTTGGTGTAGGGCATTGAAGCGAGGTGCCTTGCAGCACTGCCCTATGCCAGAATCCCATAAATAAGCCCCTTAGTGTACCTGCACTCCTGCTTGCTTTTGCTTATGCTGGCTAATTCAGTCTTAAATTTCCCAAACTATCCCACATAAAATGATATGTTTGGAGACCGTTGTCACACATTACGTGCTAATGTCATGTTCTTTCATGTAACTTCAAATATTTTTCAACATATGTCACCCTCCTTCCTCCTGATCATTATCTTCACAATAATGCCAGTGTCAACATAATGCAGCAACCAGTCTATGTCAAATCTTGTTTAACAATCCTAACATTTTCAAACATATCTCAATACATCAGCGACTGTGGAATATTGACACTTTAAAAAATCTTATTTTACCTTTAAATTGATTTATGGTTGCAATGTTAAGGAACATCTGATTTATGATGTCTGTAAATGTAAATGTATAGGCATTTATATAGCGCACTACTTACCCGCACTACTTACCCGTAGGTTCCCAAGGCGCTTCGACGCTGCAAAACCCTTCCTGGCTTCCCTGAGAGATGGTCCCTTAATGGGTATCTCCAGGGTGAGACCAGGCATCCCCGGCGGTCTGGTGGGGCCGTTAGTGAAGATGAGGCAAGCTAGTGCCCAGAGTTGCCGAGTGTGATCGCTGATCAGAGTGGGCACCGAGGCGAGAGAATTATCGAGTCCGCTGACCCTGGTCCAGAAACCTGCCGCGCCGGGAATCGAACCCTGGTCCCAGGCCGGCCTCTGCTCTCGGGTCTGCCGCCTCTAACCAGTGAGCCACACTACTTCACACTGTCTTTATTCCACAAGTGAGTAAATGGTTGGTTATTACTAGTTATTATCATCAAACTGTTTCATAGTCATGCCCTTACTGTCTTTACAAAATATTGGAACTCCAAAAGCCCAGAAACTCGAAATGCCTGATTGTTTCTTTACAATAAAACATTATGTAGCCTTCCTGTTATCTCGAATACAAAGCCTCCATTGGAAAATCATCTTTATAACACCCAAGCAGTAATAGATTGGAATACGTTAGACCTGTGTTGGCGGGATGGGGGTATAAGAAAGGGAGATTTAAAGACTATGACAAAGTAAATAGTGTAACCATAGATACATTATAAACTTATTTTCACTTACTTCTTCAAAGAAAGTCTTTATATATTAAAAAATAGTGTGAGGTCAATGACTAACAAAACTGGAAAATGGCCTTTCTCCATATTTCATACACAAATAGCTGAACACTAATATGGCTTATAAACTCAATCGACAGATGAAGAACCAAAGCTCCAGTAGTTAGAAAACCAATGTCTTACAAGCAACAAAAGTAAAGTTGTAAACTGTTAGCTCATCTTGCCAAAAATATTATGAGGCTGCAGTTGTAGACATTCCCCCAAATCTCCACATGATTACTTATGAAACCGACATTCAACCAATGGGGAAGCGCAAATAGGTATCGAGGAGCAGAATTAGTACAATTTAGCAGAGTGATGCTTTAGTAGAAGGAAAGAAGGAAACAAAAAGTGACATAAGGCTATAATGCGACAGAAATGGTCATAATAAAAGCAATGCTCTCCCCAAAGATGATCAGTGGCCAGTGAAAATATCTGCCATCCTGACAAACAGACTTAAATATTAATCAGGTGTAATATTCTAGATTAAGTTGCACAGGCTTCTGCCTAATTGTGATTTGATTAACGCAGTATAAAAAAAGTACATTCCTAATGCAGAAAGACTAAACATTTATCGAGACCACAACCAAAACAGAAATTCAACAGAGATCCTAAAAGATATGCCAAATCTGGAAACATAAAAAGACCTTCAGAGGGCGTCCAGTCCATGATTATTGAGCAACTCCACTAAGGGAAAGGTGACATAGACTTAGCAAGTGATATAATTAAAAGTGGCATCAAAGAAAGACCAAATAAATCTCAAGGTTTTTGTGATTTTCATAAAGGGAGCAAGTTCAATCCGTTTTGAGCAGTCTTGGAACCACCAGATTAAAAAAGGTGAATCAGTTCCTGTTGCAACAACTCTAATTGCAGCCAGTAATATGGTCAATGCAGACGAAGTGAACTGAAAAAAAACGTTTCCACATTGATAGATGGGTAAAGTGTTCCTCTTACACAGAGATAGCACAACAAAATGATGTTCACAACATAACAAGAAAATTGTGTTATTTTTCTAGTTTAAAGTCGCGATAAGATTTTGCCTGCAATGATTTTATCATTGGTTGTCTGACAGAATATTGCATGTTAAAATTGAAGGATGCCTTTTGCCAGGTGCCTTTAAATTCAACGTTCAAATATTAGGAGTTAAGAGGGATTTTTAGGACTAGGTCGCCCTCCACTCATTCAATCAAAAATCACAAAAACCTAGTCCAAAAGGCAATAATTTTTATAAATCTATGGGCATACATGGATTTGTCAAAAGATCATTCCAAACACACTCCTGAATGTAGAAGTAGGTGTCGTGCTCAAGATACTTGCCAAAAAAATAATAAAAGTAGCCAATCTCTGATAAGTCTAACACTAGACAACACAGTACAAACATTCACTAGAAAGACAACATTTGAAAAAATGTGTGAATAGCTAGAAGACACCTCTTGGTGGTGCGCCCGTAAGGTGTCTTCTAGCTATTCACACATTTTTTCAAATGTTGTCTTTCTAGTGAATGTTTGTACTGTGTTGTATAGTGTTAGACTTATCAGAGATTGGCTACTTTTATTATTTTTTTGGCAAGTATCTTGAGCACGACACCTACTTCTACATTCAGGAGTGTGTTTGGAATGATCTTTTGACAAATCCATGTATGCCCATAGATTTATAAAAATTATTGCCTTTTGGACTAGGTTTTTGTGATTTTTGGCCTTTAAATTCAAGCCATTAACACATTGTTCATTGAATATTTTTCAATATAGTACTATGGAAATTCAAAATTGCTATGAAAAACTCGCTTCATCTCAGTAATATGAAACATGATTTAGAACAAGTCCTGTGCACACTTTAGGTTAGTCTTTCAAAATGTCTATAATATTCATATAATCAAGCAAAAATGATAACAGGGTCGACACCAGTGGATGCTTTTTTAAAATATATAATATGGACTTTCTTCAAAGGGTAACATCAAAGAAAAACCAGCCGACACGTGTTTAGTCACTCGGGTAGTTGCACATGACTCTTCTGGGCTGGGAATAACAAAATGATGTGGTACAGTACACAGTAAATGGAAAGGGGCGACCATTCGGTCCCCCCGAACGTATGGTCGAGTACCACGATCCCCCGGGAAGCCATCTTGGGCGGGAGGCGAGTCCCGGCTGGTATGCCCGAAGCGGCGTAGCCGGGGCGCGCCTTTTTCCCGCCCTGGAGTGGGCTGGCCTAGACACTGACGCAGCCGGGCCACGCCCTCGGGGCAGGCCGGGGCGGGTTTACGTCCGCCCTGAAGACGGATAAAAGGAGCAACAAGCCAAGGAAGCATCCTCTTGTTCCTGTGCTCTGAAGCTGCACCACCTCGCTGCACGTGAGCTCGAGACGGAACGAAGAGCCAATTTTGAGCGTTGTAATCTTTCTTGTTTGTTTTTCAGATACTCTATCAGGAGAATGCCGAAGAAGGTTGGAAAGCGAATGACTACTGACCAGATGCTGCGTGTTCTCATGAAAGAGGTGACCGAGTTAAAGAAGCGAATGGCGGAGAAAGATGGGGAAGGGGGCCCGAAACGTCCTCTGGCGGGAGCAGCTCCAGGAGGAAAAGGCAAGAGGCCCAGAAGGGGAGCAGCTGGGGGAGACAACCGACTTCCCTGTCCCCCACTCGAAGCCCCGCTTGAGGCACCAACTCCCGTGCCGGAAGGAGGAAATCCGATTCCCGTAGTGGTCACCCCTGTGTCCGGGGAGGATATGCCGCCCGAGCTGGCAGCTCAATTAGCAGCGTGGTTGGGTAAAGGTAACAAGGGCGCCACGGCTGACGACGCGCAGGTGCTGATGAGGCAGCTGCGGGAAACAAGGGAAGCGACGGCGGCACCATCGCCATCAGTTCCAGTCGCAGATACAGCTTCAGGTTCAGGTAAGCGGCCATTGCCAATTGCGAGGGATGAGTCAGCACCCTCTCGGCGGGAAAAATTGGGTCAACATGTCCCTCTAGCAATTAAGGAGAAGATATGGGCAGGGGAATATGTGAACATCTTCTCTTTGTTAACCGATCATTATGAAATGGAGCATGTTAAAAGCCAGAAAGAGCTCATGCACCCAAGTGTTTGGCGCGCAAAGATGGCCGCCTTTAAGGTAAATGAAAACATTGGTAATTGGGGCAAGGCATGGGGGTTTTTTACATCCATCTTGGGTGAACGTAGGCCCGAATTGCTGCCCGAATTGCCGATTTATCAGTCACGGATCATGGGGTACTCTGTATCTCACGAGGGCAATCATTGGTTTTGTTACGACAATGTCTTCAGAAAAGCGAAAGAGCATGATAAAAACTTAACTTGGGACTGTTATGATTCTGTGTCTTGGTCCAAAATGGAGGACTCCGGTATGTTAAAGGTGCCATTGATAGGAAGTAGCGTTGGGGAATCCTCCCGCCATTACGCGGGGACGCCCTTTCGATCAGGCACAAGTAACGACAATCACTCGAGGCCAGCCGGCAACGCAAACAAAAAGGGGGTTTGTTGGAACTTTAACAGGGGGAAGTGTACGAGGCCCCAGGGGTCATGCAAATTTAGGCACGAATGTGGGGGGTGTGGTCAATCATCCCACCCTGAGTCCATGTGCAGAGCCAAAACGGGTGATAACGGGGGTAGAGGAGGCGCCAAACAGGTCTGACATAGTCCGAGGGGCGCCTTTACCTACCCCGATTGATACCTTGGCAATGATTCCCTGGCTCAACGAATACCCGGATCACGCTTCCGCTGAGGTGTTGCGCAACGGATTTTCATATGGTTTCCGCATCCCAGTGGGAGAGTTTCAGGGTAGACCACAATGTAAGAATCAGATATCGGTCCAACAACATACGACCGTGGTACAGGAAAAAATCAGGAAGGAGGTGGCTCGAGGTCGAGTCGCCGGTCCATTTAATGTGCCACCAGTGGCTAACTTTGTTTGTTCCCCTTTAGGGGTGGTCCCCAAGAAGGACCCGGGTGAGTTTCGGCTGATACATAATTTATCAGCCCCACGTGGTCTTTCAGTGAACGATGCGATAGACCCGGGAGTGTGTTCGGTGTGGTACGCATCCTTCGATGAGGCCGTAGCCATTTTGAATCGCCTGGGGCCCGGTGCGCTGATGGCAAAATCTGATATCGAATCAGCGTTCCGGTTGCTCCCGGTACATCCTGACGATCAGCGTCTCCTTGGTTTTATGTTTCAGGGTCATTATTACATGGATAAGTGTATGCCGATGGGGTGCTCTATATCTTGTGCCTATTTTGAAAAGTTCGGATGCTTCCTACAATGGGTCTTCACGAGGAAAACGGGGTTTAAAAATGTAATGCATTATCTCGATGACTTTTTGTTTCTGGGGGCAGCCGGTGATCCCGAATGTGGACAGGCTTTGACTGAATTTTGTGTTCTGATGAATCAATTTTGCGTGCCATTGGCACCAGGTAAGACTGTGGGTCCCTCGACTTGCCTCGAGTTTCTGGGGATCGAGCTGGATTCCGTGGAAGGTTGTTTTCGTTTACCAGGGGACAAAGTGTTAAAATTCAGGGCATCCCTGCAAATGTGTATAAGTGAGTCTAAAGTTAGGCTACATCAATTACAGCAATTAGTGGGACAGTTGAATTTTGCCCTAAGAGTTATACCGATGGCCCGCCCTTTTTCTCGCTCGATCGCTCAAGCCATGGTCGGCCTGAAGGAAGGTCATCACCGCACTCGGCTCTCGGCAGAGGTTCGCCAGGACATGCGCATTTGGTTGGCATTTCTGGCGGATTTCAATGGCCGAATAGTCTGGAACAAACCGGCCGTGTCCTCCGCGGAGCTGGGGCTGTGGACGGATTCAGCAGGGAGCATTGGTTTTGGTGCCATATTCGGCACTCAGTGGTCGGCACAAAAATGGCCTCAATGGTGGCATGATAATGGTCTGACAAGCAACATTGCTTTCCTAGAACTTTTTCCCATTCTGGTGGCCCTGAGAACTTGGCCCGAGGGGTTCAGAGATCACTCTGTGGTATTCTGGTCTGATAACATGACCGTGGTTGAGTGTATCAATGGCCAGGCAGCACGATGCAAATGGGTCCTGAGATTACTCAAGGAGATTGTGTTATTGTGTATGCAACTGAATGTCCTATTTAAGGCAAGACATGTCCCGGGGGTGATGAACCAGGCGGCTGATGCGCTTTCTCGTTTTCGTATGCAGGCCTTCTGGGGATTTCTGCCCACAGCGGACCCGGTGGCAGCACCCTTTCCCGAAGCTCTCTGGTCTCTCGGTGCCCCAAACTACAGAACCTCGTGGGAGAGAGTTTAGCACCCAGGACGAGGAAGGCATACGAAGGGGCGTTCCGTTCCTATTGGGCCTTTTTGGGGGCAGCTAGAGGGGAGCTTTGGGGCCAGGAGGAGTGGGTAGTGAACTTCCTGCTGTACTTACGTCAGACAGGCAAATCAGTGGCTACGGCCCAGAGGCATCGGGCCGCCATTTCCTTTATGGCTAGGGCTCATGGGATCCAGGACCCGACAGCGTCTTTCGTGGTGCAGAAGGCGCTACGCGGGTGGCAACGCCTTGAGGGTCGCAGAGTAGATGATAGGCGCCCGATAGGTCTGGATAGGTTGGCTTTGTTGTTATCTGTACTTCCTGCAACATGTTCATCCCAGGATGAAGCAGTATTATTCCGAGCCGCTTTTGTGCTAGCATTCTATGGGGCTATGCGGGTAAGCGAATTAGTGGCGAGGAACAAGCAGGATACCAGGGGAGGACTGTGCCGAGAGCATGTCCGAATCAAGGGCGAGACAATGACTGTCTCATTTGTCAAGTCCAAGACTGATAAGGGTTCAGTGGGGGACTGCATAATGATACGAAGGATCCCCGGGTCATCCATGTGCCCGGTGAGCTGTGTAGAGGAGTATTTAGCACAGAGGGTGGCATCATGGGGGGGGACATTGTTGAGACACGCTGACACCACCCCACTGACGAGGTTTCAGTTTCAGCGGGTGCTTGCGATGTCGATTACGGCTGCGGGCTTGAACCCGAGCGAGTTTGGGACCCATTCCTTTCGGATAGGGGCCGCTACAGAGGCTAAGGCCAGGGGTCTGAATGTTGAACAAATTAAACGTGTGGGGCGTTGGTCCTCCGATTGTTATAAGAGATATGTGCGGTTGCACATGTTGTGAAGCTGTAACGATGTACTCACGCTTCTTGTTTTTGTTTGGTTTCAGTTGCGCAAGCTTACGAGGCGGGGCGGACTATCCAGTCGACCCATCACCTGGCCAGCGGTCATACTTCACCGGCTGTGAGAAAGGAGGTGTGGGTCATGGGCCACTCATACGTGAGGCGAGCCGCGGACGTATTCAAAGCAGGTGACATGAATCACGTGGCTGGGGAATACGGGTACAGTATGTCCTTCTACGGAAAGGGCGGGCTCTGTATTGACCAGTTTCAGTCATTTTTTGAGGGCTTACTAGGGCGGACGAGGTCACCGCCGTCTATAGTCATAGTACATCTTGGGGGCAATGATTTGGTCACCACTGGTAGACGACTTCTTCTTGAGGCGATGCTTTCCACTGTAAGTTGGTTGGCGAGGAGAGTTCCAGGGTGCACGATTGCATGGTCACATATGATCCCACGAAAAGTATGGCGGGGGGCTATTTCTGTTTCTGCTCTGAATCATTCGGTAAGAAAAATTAATAACAAAGTGAGTAGATTATTCCGTTCCAATACACTGCATTCTATTTCGCATGGTTGTATTATTGGCGACAGTATGTATTTGGGGGATGGTGTTCATTTGTCCCGGGTAGGGAACGAGTTACTCATAGGTGACTGTATAGCCTGGCTAAAGACTTTAAGACATGACCTTTAGGTAGGAGTTTTGTGGGGGGTCCGGATAGCCGGTCAACTATCCGGCCTGTGGCGGTAAGGTCATGATCGGTGAGCACTAATTGGTAGATCCCTATGAGTGGGCGTCACCCATTACGGATGGGAGCGCTCGAAGGAGGTGGCCATTGGCCCCTCAACGGGGAAGGCGGTCCCTTCTAAGGATGGGACGCCGAAAGGAAAGGAAAGGCGGTCAAGGCCCCTTCCTGGGTAGGGGGGGCTACAGCCCCCTCCCGGAGAATTTCCCGGGGCCAAGACATCTGCGACGGCAGATGTGGTAAGATGTGTGGGGTTTGGGGGGGGGTCTACGCTACCTTCTAGATTCCTCACACGAGTCCTCGGACGACCTTTAAGTGGCGTCGAGTTTATTGGGGCCCCCGTCAAGTCAAGGGAAATTGGTAGTTGCACTCGAGGTACACCTCGGTGCGGTCGCCCCTCACAAGTGGGGGGGATATTTCTGGTTAGGGATCTTGACACCGGTTACGACCTTGCCGTTGGCCCTTAAACGTTAGGATGTACAATTTCAAAATTTCAAGTTAGATGTTTTGTAGGATGTTAGTTCGGCTAGGAGAACCTTTGTATTAGAGACTATGTTAAGGTTAGCCAAACATCGCAATGTGGAAATGAAATTGTACATAATATGAAACTGTTATTTTAATGTTTTAATTTTGTTTCATATTTTAATAAATACGGCCGGGAGGGTCACTCCCTCCCGTCTTCCAAAAGTTCAGATCTGTTTTCGGTTTCCCATCCTTGGGGATTGTGTTGAGAGGGGGTGGCGGGTATCTCGGCCATATGGAAAGGGGCGACCATTCGGTCCCCCCGAACGTATGGTCGAGTACCACGATCCCCCGGGAAGCCATCTTGGGCGGGAGGCGAGTCCCGGCTGGTATGCCCGAAGCGGCGTAGCCGGGGCGCGCCTTTTTCCCGCCCTGGAGTGGGCTGGCCTAGACACTGACGCAGCCGGGCCACGCCCTCGGGGCAGGCCGGGGCGGGTTTACGCCCGCCCTGAAGACGGATAAAAGGAGCAACAAGCCAAGGAAGCATCCTCTTGTTCCTGTGCTCTGAAGCTGCACCACCTCGCTGCACGTGAGCTCGAGACGGAACGAAGAGCCAATTTTGACCCACCCACCAGCCCCTGAAGACGGCGAATTGTTTTTGAATAAAGTTTGATGTGGTAACTCTTTTTGCAGGTCGGATTATTATCGTGATAGACATTAAGTATGCAATAAAGATATGGTCAATTGTGGTATTGTTTTGCAAATAAAGTGATCTTGCTCTAATGTCGATCAGTAGCATGTTTTAGTGGTGTTGATCAGTAGCATGTTTTAGTAAAATTGTTACTTTTGACTGTCTTTTAAGTCATTTAGTCATTTGGTTAGAATTGTTTTAGCTTAGAACTGTCGTATTTATTTTGGTCGGGCGGTAAGGTCATGATCGGTGAGCACTAATTGGTAGATCCCTATGAGTGGGCGTCACCCATTACGGATGGGAGCGCTCGAAGGAGGTGGCCATTGGCCCCTCAACGGGGAAGGCGGTCCCTTCTAAGGATGGGACGCCGAAAGGAAAGGAAAGGCGGTCAAGGCCCCTTCCTGGGTAGGGGGGGCTACAGCCCCCTCCCGGAGAATTTCCCGGGGCCAAGACATCTGCGACGGCAGATGTGGTAAGTTGTGTGGGGTTTGGGGGGGGGGTCTACGCTACCTTCTAGATTCCTCACACGAGTCCTCGGACGACCTTTAAGTGGCGTCGAGTTTATTGGGGCCCCCGTCAAGTCAAGGGAAATTGGTAGTTGCACTCGAGGTACACCTCGGTGCGGTCGCCCCTCACAAGTGGGGGGGATATTTCTGGTTAGGGATCTTGACACCGGTTACGACCTTGCCGTTGGCCCTTAAACGTTAGGATGTACAATTTAAAAATTTCAAGTTAGATGTTTTGTAGGATGTTAGTTCGGCTAGGAGAACCTTTGTATTAGAGACTATGTTAAGGTTAGCCAAACATCGCAATGTGGAAATGAAATTGTACATAATATGAAACTGTTATTTTAATGTTTTAATTTTGTTTCATATTTTAATAAATACGGCCGGGAGGGTCACTCCCTCCCGTCTTCCAAAAGTTCAGATCTGTTTTCGGTTTCCCATCCTTGGGGATTGTGTTGAGAGGGGGTGGCGGGTATCTCGGCCATATGGTCCAAAAGATTCTCATGGCAATAAGATGTGGTGAAGCAAGGAAAGCACCTCCATGTGAGCGGAAACCCTATGAGAACTATGAAAAGGACATCACATTTGTGATTCCACAAAATTAGCAAAAAATGTATATTAAAAATATGAACAAATAAACATAGGCAACAAAGAATCAGATCTTGAGAGTGTCATGGAATGGGCGAAATTGGAATTAAAATGGAAGACAAAGTAGCAAGATCTATAAGTTATGAGTTAAAATGTGAGTGAGATACCAGCAGTGTTTAATGCACATATTTCAGAGTTTCATATGTAATCTGCAAGTGGCTGGCTTTAATCTGTGTTAGGTAATGCAGTGGTTTAGGAAGCCAACAGTATAGGTCTCTTTGAAGCATGGTGGTGAGCAGTCCTCATTCTAGGAACACAATTTAGTAAGGAAAGGCAACTCCTGCATATAGTACATGTCACAGATTCTAATCTCAATAAAATACACCTACTCAATAAGAACAGTGGGTTAAAATACTTATCGCAGAGAATAGCATGTAACCTTTATGTCACATGCTCTAGTTGTAGTGCAGAAAACCCCTTCCTGCATTTTTCTGACAGTGTGAACTATCCATGGCTCATATCCACTAGCACATGCAGGGTGAGGGTCAGGACTTCTATGTGCTCTGAACTGCTTCATGGGTGTATTTAGTTCTGTATGGCACAATAAAATCTAGCTTTGTTACTCTTTATGGTTTGTTCATGGCATGCCCATTATTATCACTACAGTGATTTGTCTTGTACAATCCATACTTTTCATGCAAGAGCATGAGTAAGGTGTCTTGCACAGTGCAATTTAACGAGAGGAATGTTTATTGTAAAGCTTACCGTGTATTAAATCACATCTAGGTGCTTGAATGAGTTGATTATTTTGCTCACTCATCTCACAAAATAATGTTTATACACATAGATAGTTGTGTCATATAACTCACATGATGGACTATAGCGGCCCGCTAGGTGTTTTGAAGTATTTATACTCTAGGTATGTTGTGCGTTCATTGGGATGTATCTGGTCTTGGCAACTAAAGTGATGTGTTTTACCTAGGAACCCGATTCAATATTGTGACTTTATGCCCCTATACAGCTATAATCAATAATATCCCTATAAGGGCATAATAATCAGATCCATATTTCAGTAAATCACCCTTGCAGTCCAAGGCACGGCAAAAGCTACTTCCTTGGATTCCTAGAGAGCACACCAAGTTCTTTCGACAACACCAAACCTCCAGCAACCTGGGAAAGCCTCACTTGCTTTGTTTTGATTTGTAATAGAACTCCTGCGAGCACTGTAAGAATGGCCAGTTCTTAGTGACATCTTTATTGATGTCTTATGTCCAAACCTTACGTCAAACTCAGCACCTTTCAGGTATAAATATACCAACGTTGCCTTAAGCAAACACACAGTGGTGATTTTGGAGTAGAGCAGCTAATCTACTTTCCGAGAGCCCAGCAGAAGCGAGAAGCCCACGGACGCTGCCCCTCCTCTTTGACGCGCTGAGAAAGACGCTGTCTTTTCTCCTGCCGAGAAAATCCAGCTCCGGCGTTTCCAGCCTACCCTTGCGGGTGACTGGAATATCGAGTCCTGAGAGAGAGATACCAGACCTCCTACATTCTATTCCCAAAGTACAGTGCTGACTAAACCCTTAGAGAGAATTCTTGAACACATCCTTGGCAACAAACCTACTTAACTTAAACTGCTACTTACTTACTCCTTCCCACTTATTAGGCTTAGGTCAGGTACACCGGGGTAGGCGTAGTTTAGAAGCACCAGTTGAGCACGTTAGCCTATGTATATATGTATATATATTTTATCCATTTTAAAGTGTCTTATGGCTAAGAAACCATATCAATGCTTTTACAGTATTAATTCATAATACTCCTTTTACTGTGGATAAGGGTTCCACCTCTGTAATAAACAAGACACTACATCTCCCCCTTTGTTAAATTAAAAAAACTACAAACAAAACACATACACATCATCGTTTCTCAATGAGTCGTTGAGGCACTCAAACTAGTCTTCCAGATTTCATGGTGTGTGGCTGAGGAGACACAGGAGAAACATCCCCAGCAGGCACTGGTGAGCTAGCCACTGAGACAGTCCTGGGCTCTCCTGGTCCTCTGATGACAGAGTCTCACTTCGAATATCTGGATCTAACAAATTCATGGAGAGGTGCCTGAAATGTGAGAAATCCCTTGTAATGGGCTTTCCAGGATAGTGAGCAGACACAATGTGTCACTCACTAGTCATAACTTGCAATAGATCAGCATTGAATAGAGCATCAGATTTGCATTTACGCCTCTGCTTGACAATGACACAGACTCCTTTCTGAAACATAATTTCCTGAGCACATCGACGCTTCTCTGCATGAGTCTTTATTCTGGAATTGTGTGATAAATCAGTGAGTCAAACTTTCTGAGCATCAATAGTTCTTTCAGTGGTCCACTGGGGCAGCTTGGCACCAATGGCTGTCCCGAACATCAGGGTGACCGTACTTTCGCAGGTTGTAGAATGGGGGTAGATCTGCAGGCACGAAGAGAAGAATGAAGAACGATCTTGAGCTCAAGTCCCTCCAATGCAGCATACTGTACAGCCCTCTTAAGATTGCTCATAAGACGTTCAACAATGCCATTAGCCTGTCGCCATAAAGGTGTGCTTTTCTGATGCTTTATATTCAAACCAGTAAGAAAGTCTTTGAATTTCCGACCATTGAATAGGGGCCATTGTCAGATTTTAGAGTGGACAGAACACCCCAGGTTGGAAATATGCCTTCTGGTCTTTCAATTGCTCAATCATTAATGATTGATGAGAGATATTTAGGCAGAAGAAACCAGTAGTACTCATCTACAATTACCATGAGGTAATGGTCATTTTCATGGGGTCCAAAGTAACCAATTGCAATTTCACACATGTATCTTAGAAGATCACACATGCTCAAAGGATGCTGTGTTGTTTTGGGAGATAAACAGTTACACAAATGACAAGCCTGGAACTCTACCTCAACTCGCTCATCAAGATGAGGGAACCAAATACTGTCCTGGAGGGCTCGCTTTGTGGCGACGATTCTATGATGTCTCTCATGTCCCACTTCAATGACTTGCTGTCAAAGACTTTCAGGAATGACAATTCACAACCCGCGAAAGAGACAGTTCATCACACACATTCCTGAATTTCTGACATTCACTGTTGTTATCAAGAGGTTGAGCATGTGTTCTCTAGGAAGGTTGCATAATAATGTCTTTGAGGATGAGCATATTCCTGTATGCATTGGTAGCAGCTCGTACTTGCTCCATGGATACACCTGCAGGACTGCTGGATCTCACAATAAAGGTAACATAAGCCTCAGGCAATTTGGTAGTGGTACCTTGGCACTGTATGAGCACTCAAGAAGAGTAGTCAGCAGGGCTGTGATCTTATTCTGGCTGGTGCACAATGGCATAGTCATAATCTTGAAGTCTCAGCCCCCACCTCTCAATGTGAGGGGGCATCTTGGCCTTTGGATTTCCAAGGATAGTAAGCAATGCTTGGTGATCAGTAACAAGCACAAAATGTCTCCCATTCAGAAACACATAAAAGTGTTTGCAACAGCTAGGCTTTCTTTCTCAGGTTGCGAGTAAGCTTGTTCAGTTTGTTACAAGCTTCTGCTAGCATACCTTACTATACACATTTGTGCATTTGCATGTCAATGGCAAGAATCACGCCCAAGCCAACTGCACTGGCATCCACAACAATCTCTGTATGCAATTTTGGATCAAAGCAAGCCATCTTGGTAGCATTTTCTATTGCATGATTAATCATTTTGAAACTTTGATCACACTCCCTTCATCACTGAAATGAAACATGGCACTTAGTTAACTCTCTCAATGGGGCACTCACAGTGGATAAGTCACTGATGTACCTGGAACACTAACTGGTCGGTTATATTTTGTAAAGGGGAGGTAGATGACAAAGCCTGAACTTTGGCTGACCTGGAGTCAGTCCCCCTTCTCAGAAAATGTGGGCTAATAATTTTTTGTTCTGATTTGTAAAATTCACATTTTTCAGCATTCAACATAAGACCTGCACCAGCAAGTAGACAGCACACTTGTGTAAGGGCTCTGTCATGTTCCTTTCGTGTGCCTCAAATACTAGTATAGCATTACTGTAATTGAAAGCATGAGTGACAGGCTGTATAATGTGACATATTACATCTTGAAAAGGTTTGGCTGCTGAAGACACCCCAAAACTCAATCTTTCGTATCTGAAAAAAACAACATGAGTTGAAAATGTAGTAATGTACCTACAATTTTTTTCCAGTTGCAGCTGATAATATTCTTTGTTCAGATCAAGGCATGAATAGAATTTGGTACCCTTTGACTGGGTAATCATATCAGCAAAATGCTGGCCCGGGTGTTCTCTTTCGTTTGCCTTGTTTGCTTGACACATGTCAACACACATGCGCACAGACCCTCTACTGTCCTTTTTAGGTACCACCACTATCGGTGAAACCCATGGTGTTGGAACAGTAGAGCGCTTAATGATATCATGATTTAGCAAAGTTAAAATTTCTTTTTTCAATGACCTCTTATAAATGAAATGCAGTTTGACGATATTGTTGAGCAATACCACAAATGTCCTCATTAATTTGGAGCTGCACTTTATTTGTCTTAAGCTTTCCTTTTCCATGAAACGAAAATGGAAACTGTTTCACTATATTGTGATGAGCATTGATACTGTAATTCACAGAAATTAGTCGCATGTCAACAGCAGTACTAAAGCTGTGCAAACATGCACTTGACGAAGTGCCCTGAAGGACATGGATTGGGGTTGTACCTTTGTCTTTTTTGTTTCATAGTTGCCATAAATAAACCTTGACTTTGCAATGTTGTCAAGGCTGCCCATGAGTATACTTCCATTTTTGATGGTGTGAGACGGGGCACCAGAGACAGTTCTTGGTACCTTTCGGCTGGTATGATATTTAACGATGCACCATTGTCTATGTTAAATAATATATATCAGCTATTAACCTTCAATTTTATTTTGTCATACTGTCCAAATGAATGTTGTGATTTTACTTGTTATTTCTTTTCTGACTTGTATTCTTTCTTACAAGAATCAGACCTACATGCACATATCTTTCATTAGTCACCATTGACATCACACACTCATCTTCTTCGCTGTCTCTCGACAGTGACAAATAATTAAATAACAATTGACCTCTTTCAGTTTCTACTTGACTCAACTTGTGTTGTGGTTCTGGAACTTTCTGTCAGTCATCGTGTATTCACGTCGTGATGTACTGGCAGCCATTTTGTCTACACAATATGGTCCATTCACTTTTTCTCTCATTTTGAAAACTGTTACAAAAGGGTTTTCTTTACTACACCCATTACATATTTATGCCCAATGGCGGGAGATTTATCTTTATGTGGAAAGGAAAATCCACATCGAAAACACAGCTTCTTCTTCTTCAGAGACATCACTTTGCTGTCTTCTACATTGTGTTTTTTCTTGCTTTTCATACTCAACCCTGATTCCCTCTCAGCTCGTCTGGCCTCCATGTCAGCAGCTTGGTTGTCAGCACGTTCTTCAGCTCCGTGTGCCATGAGCACATGGTCCAGACTTAGCATTTCTCTCAGCATTCAGCTTCTCAAGGAATCGGAGAGGCAACCATCTATCACTCTGAGATGAATGGCTTCTTTGTCATTGAATTAGTTGAACTCATAGTATTTTATGAGCATTTTAAGTCTTTCAACAAAATCATCCATTGTTTCACCACCTCTTTGTCTGTCTTGAATGAAGAAGTCCCTTTCATAGTCAATGTTTTGCATTGGATTGAATTTGGTGTTCAGAATTTCTTTACTTTGATGTTATGAAGCTTCTTCAACACTGGGTATCTTTATCACTTCTGTCACTCTGTCATCTGCTAAGTTTATGGAAATTTGATGATTTTGTTGTCATTTCCGTCTTCCAGCTCATCAATGATTTCACTGACAGCTTCAATCCAGACAATTAATTTCCCACCAATATTCAGCTTCTTATCAACAATGAAGGTGGACTGTGGTTTTAGGAAGGTGCCAGTGCTGTAGCGGCTGCTCTCTTCAGCAGCCATGGCAATGCTGAAAGATTGCACTATTGCGCTGCTGGTCATGGCCTCTTTTGTCATTTTGGCAGGATTTGACAGCCTCACAAGCACAGACCCCATCCTTACACCTAGGTTGCTGCATTGCGTACTGATGTCCGATGACTCTCTTTACTCTAGATGGTTGGTAAGTAGATTATAGTTTCTTGTTTCTGAGGTGTGCTGCACTTGCTGTTCCTTCACGCTTTCTTACACCTGTTTGACATCTGCCTCTTAGTACTTCTTTGGGCTCATCTCAATGTAATCATGCACCTTGCTGTTGTTGTTTATTCTGCTTTTCTCTACCTGGTTGTCACTGCCTTTAGCGTTATTGTACTGGATTAATTGATGGTTTTGTGTTTAGTTGTGGCATTGCGCTTCTTATCTCGGTTGTATTAGCAATTTTATGACTGACATTAAATTAATCTTTTCGTGGGGCCTTCACTTTCTTTGAAGGTCTCGTACTTGCTGGAGTTGCGCTTTTACTTCACATATGCCAACCATCTATTCTTTACGTAGATTGAGGAACACGTGGCACACACAAGCAGTTTGCTGGACCTTGGCAAACTATCTGGGGTAGCACTCTCGACTCTTTGGGTTGCTGGGTTTACGTATGCCCTATCTCTTTGCACGTTATAGCGTCCATCCCAGCCCGGTAGTATGTAAATAATTTACGCCACATGCAGCTCAATATTACAGTCTTTATTCTCAAGAGCGTAAACATTAACTGAAACCTACTGCATCATGAATTTTATAAACCACACCCAAACACTAGGGGGCATATTACCAAGCAATAGCGATAAATATCGCTATTGCTTGGTTAGAGACAAAACTTTACCGCAGCGCTGCGGCGATTTTTACCGCAAATAAACCTTGGTATTATCAAGGTTTAACGCAAATGCGGTAAAAATCGCCGCAAAGCATGAATATCGCTGAAAAGTCCGCGATATTCATGCATTAGCGAGCTAATGCTCTTAGCCATGTTATCCACCTCCCATTGGATAACATGGCTAAGAACTGCTCAGGGCAGGTGTTAGCTTTTGGAGATATTCCCGCTTAGCGCGAATATCTCCAAAAGTTGGTAATAGGAGATAGCGATGTTAGCGACTGTTTTCAGTCTCTAACATCGTGGCACGCCCACTTTGCATCTCATTAGTGATAAATATCACTGATATGCAAAGTGGGACCCAAGATGGTCGTTATCTCCTACTAGCTGTCGCTAACTGGTGTTAGCGGCAGCTAGGTAATAGGGAGATAATTTTATCTCCGCTTTCTTGGCTTTTAAAGCCAAAAAAGCGGAGATAAACCCCCTTGATAATATGCCCCTAGGTTTCCACACTCTATAATAGACAAGACAATACAAAAATCACTGGAGAGACAGGGAGACGTATGCATAGGAAGAGACACTGAATGTTGCTGTCATTCGATAATCAAGCAGTAGTAGGTGGGATCAGCAGCCTCTTGCACTGTCTTCTTGGAGAAGTTAGATACTCCTTAAGCCACCATTGATGCCCTCCTGAGCAGTATAAGTCTTTTGGTAGCTATTATGCCTGCAAGAGCTTTCAACAGACTACACGCAAATCTTTAATTTACCTGGTGCGTAGCTGTGTTTTCTGGGAGATGTGAAACAGAAGCCATCAAGATGAAGTGACTTGCATGGTAGACATCAGAATCCTGGCAAGGTCAACCCGGCCTTCCATATTTTGGAGGTCAATAAATTGTGCATCAGCAAATTGAATATTAGAAACTCTTGGTATTTACATTCTTAACAGGTGTCAAAACTGTTTACAGCCAACATAAAAAAGTTTTAATCTGTCTCCCAGCTTAGCAGGATGGCTGTGCACTCTAGGAGTTCACTTTACTTTTAAGAATTTATTTTTGTAGGAGTTTTATAAAGAGCCAAATAAATTGAAATACAAAAATGACAGAGCACTCTTGGAAGGCATTCCAAAATTAATTGTAAATACACATGATAATCGTTAGTCTCCAACCAAATATGGGCCAGGCTCTAGTGCAGTTATTGGTCAGTTGACGTTCCTATTTATGACAGTTTACGCTCAAAATCTCGGAAAACATACAGGAAATACTATAATTATATCAATATACGTTTTTTATTTAGTGGGGCACTGCAGGGTAACTTGAGTGAAAGCTGCAAGTGGGATGTACTTATATCCATGAGGTTCCGCAGTTATGCAGATTTTTTTATTGATAAAGTGTCATGTGCAGGGTATATTTCTTTCAGTAACTTTTTGCATTTATGTCATTGAATGGAGTAATGGAAAGTACAGATGTTACAATACATAGAACGTTGCTACTTGTTCAGACATACAGGCCATTTGATGGTTTCAGCGCCGGGGGTTGTCGGGGAGGAGAAGCATTAGCAATGAGCTACCCCTTTTCAGGTTTTACAATTTTGAGTATTGGAAGGCGCATGTGAATACGTTCTCTGCCTTTTGGTTTGAGTGCAGTGGCAGCTGGCACAGGTAAGAGCGGTGAGGCAGGGCGGGTAGTCAAGTAAGTCAACATACGACAGGAGAAGTAAAATTACATTAAAACAAATAAAACCACTTACCTTGCCCTCGCCGCATCTCCGACTTGGGGATGCGGCGAGCACAAGGTAAGTGGTTTTATTTTATTTTAACCCCTTCGCAGCTGATGACGAGCTCAGTTCGTCATCAGCCACTAGTGGCGTGTGCTGATGACGAGCTGAGCTCGTCATGTAACGCAGTAAAATGAAAAAAGCCGCACAGCGCAAAAATCGCAGCAGCAGCGATGCGGTTAAATTGAATTTTACTTCTTCCATCGTATGTCAACTTACCCGACTCCCACCGTGCCCCACCATTCTTACCAGTGACAGCAACTACTGCTTGGGTGCCATTTGTACATATGTCTGCCTTCAATATCTTCTACTGCAGAACCAGTTTGAGGTTGTTTTCCTTCTAGTGTCCTTTTTAGGCTGCCTCCTAGAAACAGCCTTCGTTTCAACCAATGCCATTCACAGCAGGGAGCATGGCAGCTGGGCACTAATCAGGAACACCCACAACAGGAGCACAATGAAGAGTGCAATCCTTGCATTGCATACATCCTGAACCAGCAATTGAGGATAGACAAAAGAGCAGGCCTGCCCCAGAAACTTCCTCACCTTGAACAACAGAAGCTAAAGCCCCACCCTCACCTCTATCATCCACTCAAAGGCAGTGCTCTGGGAAAATTAATCAGCAGCTGCTCACTAACAAAGTATGTGGAATTACCAAAGGTAGACCTGTCGCTACCCCGCTCACTGCAGTGTCTGGATCGCCACTTTCCATCCATAGGAATGAAGGCAATACATTTCCATTGTCTGCTGAGGCTATCCACTTCTGCCATTATGTGCTATGCTAAAAATTAAGGCATCCCAGTGGATGGGCTTTGCTTTTGTAATTAATACAATAATACAAACTTTAAGGGTTCAAGAAGACATCCGCTCCAGCATTTCCAAAATTTCCTTTCATTGTTAACATCATCTACCCAGATAATCTCCCACTTTTAAAAGATTACAAGGTTACTGCTTCCTTAGAGCACTTCATACACCTCTATATTTCCCTATATATTCATCCCCAATATATGTATCCAGCCATTTACACATCCAACCCCTGAGCTGATCTGCTTCCCTTGCCGAAGCAGCAGCATAGTGATAGTTGAGCAGTGGATAGACTGTTTATCTGAATCTATTACCTATCAAAAATACTAGAATGCCCCACACAATTCAGATAATGCTGCTTTTTTTTAACAGTGTTGCATCCTAACTCAGAAATCCTCTTCTATACTCACATAGATCCCATCCCTATACACCTCCTGTCTCCAACCACAGTCTTCTCTGTCACTTGTGTCTTTGCCTTAATCTCTATTATTGCATATACTGCAATTTCAACAGACCCCTTTCTAAATAATAGCCCTGCATTCTCTCTAGCTCATTTAGTAATCAAATCAACCATCTGCATGAACTCACCGACCCGCTACTAATGATCACATGCTTGCTATTCACATTTTGTTGCATTTAGCACTATTTCTTACAGCAAAATGAATGCTCCCAGATATATAGCTAAACAGGGAATTGGTCTTTCCATATAATTTTCAAGTGCAATTTTAGGGAATTCTTAGGTAATTCTGCGAGATTACGCTACATGGAATTACGCGAGTTACGCCCATGCCTACAAATAACCATCAATAAACATTGGAGTAACGTCTAATCTTGGGTTCACAGAGCAGTAAATGGTTAAAAAGAACAGAAATTTAAAACAGTCTTTGCATAATTTAAGGGTGACTAATGTTGCTCTCTGTACTGCCTCAGGTTCCATCTACCCTATGCCACCAACCCTCACTCAATTCGCTTTCTGGCCACATCGAGGAGCCACAACAGCTATTTACTTGAAATCTGCTATTGCACAACTTGCTCCTTGGACACCAGGTAACTTGCTAACACGGAGCTAAAAGCCCAAGGCTGCGAAGCTTACCACCAAACCCTATGCATTTTCATTAGAAAACTAAACAAGAAATCGTTGTTCCAGACACAATACCAATGTTCTCACAACCTGCTTGAAAACTCACTGCAAAGGTAATACACTAGGGAAAGCAAAGAATGACCCCAGTGCCACACCCATCATGCATAGGAGGTATAAAGATGCCACACAAAAATCAATTGTCAATAAAACGTGCTCAGAACAACTTGCTACTTCATCAATGAGCCATGTAGTTTCTATGTATATTGCCCAAACGCAGTGACCCTTAAAGGTCCCAGCAAATGCTGGATGAACACATACAATCTCATATTGTACTTGATCATGTACACTTGAGCTGTGTTCTCTCCTGAAGAAGAAAGCAGTCCCATTAGTGTTGTTAGTGCCCATGTGTGCAATTTGTGAAGTTGCAGAGGCAGACATATGATCTCTTAGTGCTCTTGGGGGAGAAGATTTTGACGTGACTGATTTTATTCGTGCAGCTTTCAATAGTACGACTTTTGTAGCAGGATATTGGTTCCAGATCGCCACAGTATAGATGCATTCTTCTAGGAAGCCCGTTATCCTGGGGATTGTAACCATGCTGGGGTGGTTTCCTCAGGGAGGAAGAGGAAGAGGTACAGAAGGGAATGGGAAAGTGAACATCCAAACAGCAGAAACTGGCAAAGGCAATGATTCCAGAGAGCAAATTCACCAAAAAAGGTGTTTGTATTTGGTAATTACCAAAGGGAGGTGGGGCATGCACCTTGAAGCACTAATTTGGGAATAAACAGACGTAAATCAGGCATCAGCAAAGCCAATAGGTTTGAGATTAATCTCTTCGTATCTGCAGGATAAGCACATTAAAGTCAGACAAAGAAACAAAAGGTGGTCTCTATTGAAAAACACTTTTGCCTTAAATGCATTCATGTTTTATTTATTTGTCAAAGTCGAATGGCAAAAGAACCTTCAAATCTTTATTATTTAATAACAGAGGTCATAAACAACTCTAATATGGGGTTATATTTAATAATTTTGCCAGAGCACAAGCAACATCTAAACTCCGTGCTAGGGAGTAATACGAGCTCATTATTCTCATTACGGTAATAGATATTATCAGGAAATGGATTCTGTGAAAATACAAACAATCTAAAAAAAGATGCACATTAAAATTGGTATACCAACAGTTTAATAAAAGCAACCGTAACTGGGGGTTCGGAAATGTGGCTATAAAACAATACATCAGTGGGTTACCCAAGCACTTCAACATACAACTTGCTAACGGTTTCATTGATGCATAGCGTAAGTCTGTAGACCTAGATTCTGCCTTGCAGGCCTCTTTTAACTTTTCCTTCAGTAATTGAGCTGGGCAAAATGACCTTAAATTCCCCAGACTTCAGTGTCATAACAGTTTTCATTAATCTAATCTTAACCTGCACCACCCATTTTAATCCATGCACCCCTGAAGTCCAAAGCATATCACAAAAGTGCAAAGTAGCTTTATAGGTCAAGAAAGTCTAAACCTGAAGATCTCCTTCCAATCTATATGCCTGACCCATTGTGTTTTTTGGTAACCCCAACCATTTTAATAAGCTTTTACCCTCACACTTCTCCCAGTTTGTATCACTCATCAATTCTGCCTCATATAGGCATAGTGTAGGCATCATAGCATTATAAACAGATAATATTGGGGACAAGGATGATCCTCCATACATATTTTTAAATTTTACTAATCCTCCTATAATGGATATTGCCAAATCCTCCACAGTTCCTTTATGCAAGGCCCAATCTAGCTTATTACTAAACATCATTCGTAAGTATTTTAGGAAGTTGCCACCTCCACAATCTTATGGTGTGTTATGTTAAATGGGATTTACAGAGTACATGTTCACCGACAGGTCACTTGGCTCTATGAGAGAGAGACTAAACCCCGAAAAAGATCAGCATGTACAAGACCCGGTCTTGGCCTATGTTGTGCCATAAGCTTCTTTAACCTTTTCCATGCTCATGACAAGGCCAGCTCGTCATGAGACACAGTGGAGCTGTGCTTATGACGAGTTGACCTTGTCATGATCCATGGACTATTTCAATTTCCAGCGCACAGCGGGAAAACCCCTTAGCAGCCAAGGTGATAAAATAGAAGCATCTTAAGTTTTTTCCTAAAGGGGAGAAGGGTAGGTTCCCTATGTAGGCTCTTCGGTAGTCTGTTCCACAGTTGAGAGATCACTACAGAGAAGGCTCTGCCCCCTTTGGAGGTAGTTTTGAAGCGCCGGCAGGCTAGTAGGCCTGCCATAGACATGCAAAGTGTTCGTCTTGGCACATAATTCTTGAGGTGCTCCTTGATGTAAACTGGGGCCTGGCTGTGAATGACTTTGTGGGCAATCCACAGGCTTTTAAACCTGGTTCTCTGTTTGAAATGGAGCCCGTGCAGCTGCAGCAGTATTGGAGTAGCAGGTGCCCGTCTTGGGAGCCTAAAGACCAACCTAGCTGCGTCATTCATGGCAACTTGTTGTTTGGTTAACAACTTCTTGGGGAGACCAATGTACAGGGCGTTGCCATAGTCCAATCGCGACACAATCATTGCTGACACTGTCATCTGTAGTGCAGTAAATGAGAGGAGGTAATACAGTCTCTGCAGCTGTCTCAGTAAGCCCACGCAGGTCCCAGCCACGGTGGAACCCTGGTTCGACATGGTGGGCTTGGCATCTATTTTTATGCCAAGGCTTTTATGACTGGGACTGGCGTAGGGGTGGTACCCAACTCTCGTGGCCAGAAGAAGTCGCCCCACTGGGTGTTTCTGGTGGTGATGGCCAGAACGTCAGTCTTGTTGGGATCGATTTTAAGTAAATTGGCTGTCATCCAATTAGCTGTATACCTGAATATATTATGCATGCGTGTGTGGGCAGGAGAGGAGTTGTCAATCTGGATGATTATTTGCATGTCATCGGCGTAGTTGAATGCTTGGCAATCCATGTGGGCCAAAGCAGCCACGAGCGGCTGGAGATAGGTATTGAAGAGAAGTGGGGACAGCGCTGAACACTGGGGGACTCCACATGTTAAGGTACTGATGTTGGACACCCGGTCAGCCAGCTGGACCCTTTGAGACTGACCTGACAGGAAGGACAAGATCAATTAATGTGCCAGTCCATGGATACCCATCTCTGAAATCCAAGACAATAGTTAGTCATGATTGACTGTGTTGAATGCCGTGCATAGGTCTAGTAGGACCAGGGTGCATGGTTACTGCTGTCGTCCGTGAGTCTAAGTAAGCCTAAAACCTGCCTGTCACACCTGGAGCAGCTGTTTCTACTTGATAACGTTTGATACAGTTTTGAGGACATGCTGTTCCACTACTTTTGCCAAGAAGGGAAGTTGGGAGAAGGGCCTGTAATTCTTAAAGTTGGCTCCATTTGCCCTTGGTTTTTTCAGTAGGGGGTAACCCTGGCTTCCTTGAAGTTGACCGGGACACAACCCGTTTCCAGTGACCAAGTGAGCAGGTTGAGGACCTCCCTCTCTACACCGGGTAGAGTAATTCGGAACATCCTTGGTGGGCAGGGGTCCGCTGGCGAGCCAGTCTTGACACAGCCCATCAGATGGATCAGAGAGTCTCGGTCAAGCCTTGGAAAGATGGTAAGGGGCTTGCCGTCAGCATAGGATGCTGGGTCCACAACCAGCGGGCACTGGTCAACGAGCATATTGTGTATGTCAGTTAGGATGTCCCTGACTTTATGGAGGAAGAAGGACTGGAACTCTTGACAATCGTCCTGGTCATAATGGCTTTTTTATATGTAGCAAACATGGTTTTGCATTCAGCGAGAGCCGCTGGGTAATATAATTTTCACCAAGCCCTCTCATTTGGCGCAACATTTGTTTCTTTCCCCTCAGGTCCTCATTGAAACAGGGGGCCCCTTTGCCCTTGTTCCTAACTCTCTCCCTCGGAGCAGGTGCCACCTTGTTTATGGCTTCTCTTAACCTGCCAGTGAGGGACTTACTTTCCTGAACAAGGTTCTGCATCATGTGCCTTTTACGGGAGATTCTGCGCAAAGTACCCACTAGGTCGCTCACCTTGATTTTATTCCACCCTCACAGCACTTTCCATTCCGGGGGTGGTTGTGCCAGTCGACTGGCAAGCAGAACCAGGCACCTGATCTGATCAGATAGTGATCCGACCAGGCTCAAGGACTTATGTCCATCAGGATGGCCATTAAACATATTTGCCACAGCTGTGCTCCTGTTAATATTCTTTTTCCATACTTTCAATGCAGGCTATAGTCTGCAGCTCCCCCAAAAATGTGCATCTTTTTCAAAGGTGATTTTCATTACCCTCATTAAATTGTACCCGACTCCCTCCCAGAAAACTTGCTTGTAGGAGATTGAGCCACTGATTCAGAAAGAAGGTGCTACATTATCTGAAGTAAGGTCCTGCAAAGTGCAACCATTCGGGTCCTTGCTTGGTAATTCTGGTATGAATGTTTAACTGTAGAAGCCTAAAACCCAGCTAATGGTCACCTTCCGGCCAGCATCTCTCAGTTTCTCCAAAGTATCTGGTGTGCTGTTAATTAGTTTCCTATAAACGCCACATTTTGCTTTTTGTGAAGTTGTTCTCACAGTGAGTGCCAGGATATGCTCCCTCCGCGGAGACCGAGCAACCTTGGCCGATACCCGGTGGAGCTGTCCTGTGCAGCTATAGAGGAGTCTGGCCCCTTGGCCGTCACCTACCCAGCCGGTCATCTGACATGGTTTTTCCTCGTCTCCTTGTTTGTGTCTCCTTCCCTCCTCCTCCTCCTCCTCCCCCTGTGATTCTTTGATTCAAATTGATGTAACTATGTAACATGTAATTCGCTGATTCAACTGATATAACTATGTATCCTGTAACTCGCTGATCCTCATGTAAAGCGCTCTGATACCTGTGGGTCTAGCCAGCGCTATATAAAACTTTGAAAATAAATAAATAAGTCCCTTACCATGGGTAGGGGAATTTACAAGCTGTTGAAGCCCCATAGTGGTCATAGCCTCCTTTAGCTGACTAGGGTGTAAGTCTCTGGGCACCTGGTCCCAGTAATAGTTAAAGCCCCCAACCACCAGAAGGCGCTTGTACCGTACGCATAGATCACTGACTAGTTCTGTGAGTAGCTCAATGAACTGGGGAGTCGCTTGAGGGGGGCAGTACACCACCAGTAGTGCTATACAGGCAGCGTTGGAGCAGAGTTTTGTCCGTAGAATATCTGCGCCTTCGAGGCTCTCTGCAACTAGCGTCTCTACCGCTAACTGCCTATTGTAGAATATAGCTACACCCTCTTCTCTTGTCTTTCCCATCATATTATGCCATAGGGCATCGTATTCCAAAGGCAGGGCTGATACAATGTCCGGGGCTGAGATGTCCTCTATCTAGGTTTATGTTACCGCCAGGATATCCATGGAACCATCCTGGAGGAGCTAGAAGACCTATAGATTGTGCTTCTGCGGGGAGCGGGTGTTTAAGAACGCTACCCGTAGTCGCTGTGGATTTGCTGACACCACGCCTTTGGGGGGGAGGAGACAGTGTGGCCCAACTCCATCCTCTAACTTGTTTCCCCAGTGTGCCTTGAAACCTTAGTGTATACTCCACCTGTTTGTCCAGTGGGTGGTTCCAGAGTGCTAGGGCCCATAGTTCCTCTGCTGAGTAAGTAGGAAATTGACCAGTGGTCAGGGCTCCTGGCTCCAGTCGGGCGAGGATGGGCGGAGATGGGCTTGCCTTTGGCGCACCAGCGGCACATCCGTTGTGCGCGTCCGCTCCAGCGCAGCAGTTAACCGGTTTTCACTGCCCACCCATCAATCAGCCCTACTGTGTAGCAGCTGGTCACCCTGACAGCACTAGACCGCGTCACTATAGGGGAAGTGCAAGTGTTGGTGTTGGCGTGCACAAAATGTGCAATGAGCGCCAGGCATGATCAAGGGAACACACAAATTCAATCTGAAATATAAAATAGTTAAAAACATGAAGGTTTTACCCTGCGTTGTGCAAACCACCAAGGGAGGTTTGGGGCATCTCTCTCTGCCTACGCGTTTGCTCCAGCAAGGCAGTTAACTGGTTTTCTCCACCCACCCACCAATCAGCCATGCTATGCAGCAGCTGATCACCCTGACAGCACTGAAACGCATCGCTGTAGCCGAAGTGCAAGTTTTGGTGTTGGCGTGTACAAAATGAGCAATGAGCACCAAGCATGATCAAGGTAACACACAAATTCAATCTAAAATATAACAGCAGTTAAAAACATGGAGGTTTTACCGTGCGTTGTGCAAACCACCAAGGGAGGTTTGGCGCATCTCTCTCTGTCTGCGCGTCCGCTCCAGCAAGGCAGTTAACTGATTTTCTCCGCCCACCAATCAGCTGTCCTGTGAAGCAGCTGATCACCCTGACAGCTCTAGACCGCATCGCTATAGCCGAAGTGTGAGTGTTGGTGATCGCGTGTACAAAATGGGCGATGAGCACCAAGCGTGATCAAGGTAACACACAGATTCAATTTAAAATAGAATGGTATTTTTTAAAAAATGAAGGTTTTACTGCGCGTTGTCCAAACCACCAAGGGAGGTTAGCCCATCTCTCTCTGCCTGCGCGTCCGCTCCAGCGCCGCAGTTAACTGGTTTCCTCCGCCCACCCACCAATCAGCCCTGCTGTGCAGCAGCTGATAACCCTGACAGCATTAGACCGCATTGCCCAAAAGCCACTTATATGCTTTCGTCTTTTTCCCAAATGTTGTCATTTTTCTTTCTACCTTACCCCCTTACTTTCTTTGACATTGCAACAAAAGTAGGGCAGCACTGAAGGCAACAGAGATTTTCTTATAGCCCACATTTTGTTTTTTATTAAATGTAACAAGAAAATATGTGTTATGTTATGAGAATGTGTAGACCGTGTCTAATCATTTGTGAGGGTATCCAGGTGCTGAATAGGGCTGACCTGAGAGGGGAGGAGGAGATCATGCCAATTTCATCTGGAAGAGCCATGTCTTCAGATGCGTTCGGATGTCCATGGGCAAGGGGGAGGTTCTGAGGTGTTTGGGAGGTTGTACCAGGTCTTGGCTGTGATGTATGTGAAGGATAGTCCTATGCTTCTGGTCTTCTTGATTTGATGGAAGTGTGCTCTTCACTTGAAAACAGACCGAAGGTTTATGGTAGGTTGGTAGCAGTTGAGGTGGTGGTTGAGTTAAGGAATGGTGTTGTGGAGCTTTGTACGCATGGGTGAGTAGCTTGAAATTATATCTCACCTGGACTGGGAGCCAGTGAAGATTGTTGAGTTGAGGAGAGATGTGGGTATTTTGCAGGCTGTTCAACATGAGTCTGGTAGAGGCGTTCTGGGTGGTTTGGAGTCAGCATAGGACATGGGCTGGGATCCCGATATAGAGGGTGTTTCCATAATCAAATCTACTTGTAATAAGAGCCTGGGTGACTGTTCGTCTAGTGTTTAGTGGGATCCACTTGAAAATTTTGCATAGCATTTGCAGCACGTGGAAGCATGATAAGGAGATGAAGTTGATCTCTCTCCTAATAGAGAAGTTTGCATCCAGGACGATCCTGAGGTTCTTGGCATGGTCTGCAGGGGTGGTTGGGGGGCCACGTTTGGAGGGAAAGCAAGAGGCATCCAAGGGAGGTGGTTGTTGCCAAAGACTAGGACTACAGTTTTGTCTGTGTTGAGGTGGAGGCAGTTTTTCATCCACAGTGGCATTGCTCATGGAGGTGGCAAAGTTTTCTTTGGTGGGGCTGATTGAGCCAGTAAAGGAGAGGATGAGCTGTGTGTCTTCAACGTAGGAACTTTGTTGATAGCATGAGCTCTAATGATGTCCATAAGCGCGTCATGTAGGCAAGAAAATATGTGCCTCCAGAACAACTGATGAGAGTTATTTGGAATGGAAGAGTGGAGTGGGACACAAGGGTGGTAGAGGAATAAAAAGTGCACTGGGGAAGGAAGGATGTAAGAGAGGAAGAAGAAGGTGGCATTTGTGGCAATATGGAGTACCTAGCAAAGTAGAGACGGTTGTGATAGATAAATACGAGGGTGGACATTGGGGGAGAAATGGCACACTCCTTGAGAAGGAAGTGGCAGGAAGGATATATAAGAGGGTAGCAAGTAGGGGAATGGGGAGAGCCTGGTGGCAGGGGGGGGAGTTGGGATACAGATAGCACAAAGACGAACAGTGTGAGACACATAGAAGATGGCCATCAGGAGCAGACAAAGGTGGCTGTAATTCCAAAGTAGTCCTGGGTGCAGTTCAAAGCAAGCCCTGACACATGTTCCCTAACAGCAGCAGAGTCAGGTGAAAGAGAAATACTTCTCTTGGCTGAGCCCATCTGTAATTCACAAAGTCAGTAGCTGAAAGAGGCTGGTCGAAAAAAAGTGAAACGGTGGAGAGGGGAACCCAAAGCCCATTGCAACTACAATGTAATCAAAATATTTGTTTGGTTAACCAGGTCTAAAAGAAAATACATAGAGGACGATGTTGCAAAAGCGATGTGGGCACTTGGAGGTGGGTACCAACAATCTGAAAATCGTTTTAGGCGCAATCATGGTAAGCTCTTACAGCATAATTTTCGTTCAGCATTTCATCAGGTTCTAAAACACGCTCAGCGTTTACTGCCCCTTAACTAATATGGAAAGATAGCAGGCCGGGGAATTCCACTGCATTGCTGCACCACCAATTAATATAACAGCTTTCAACTGCTATAAAAAAGAAAGCCCTAATATTTCAAAAACTGCATTAATGAAATAACGAGCTGGGACTCTTGCCTAGAATATGTAGCTATTAATATGCTTAATTTGATCCAATAATGAAAGGGTATTTTTATAGAGCTAGGGAAAGCGATGGAGCTTTCACCTGTCACTAACTGCCCAAAACTGAGGTGTCTATTGTTATGCCATTGTAAAGGCTACAGGAAATGGTGCAAGGCACGCAACTGTATTGTGTTAAGTTAATGGTCAGTGCCATTTAAGCCTAGGGGGCATATTATCAAGCAGAGCGTTAAAATTATCTCAGTTTTGGCAGAAAACTGCAGCTAAAGCGGCGATAATAGGCTTGATAATATGCCCTGTAGAATTCCATTAGAAGCCCATGTTCACACCAGAAAATGGCGATAATGGGCTTGATAATGTGGCCTTGTGAATTCCAATAGAAATTGGAATTCACAAGGCCACATTATCAAGCCCATTATCGCCGCTTTAGCGGCAGATTTCTGCTGCTAAAACGGCGATAATTTGTAACGCCCTGCTTGATAATATGCCCCCTGTGTCGTTATCTCTCACATTTAAAAGCATAGTGATGTATTTTACACCCGATTTATTAAACAAAAAATTCCCTGGAGGAAATTCCAGATAATCAGTTTCTACTAGATCCATTTGTCATATATGGGTTTTTGGGCTTTAGCAATGTTGTATTCAGCAGATTAGCAGGAAAACAATCCAACAACGACATAGAATACAACAGAAAACACATATGTACCCAATTAGGTGCTATGCATGTTATGAATATTACAAACCTGTATTGGGTAAATCTGTAATGTTTGACATTTCATGGTTTTCTTATATTTTCAAAAGCACTTACGTGTTCGCATTGTGATTGTCTTTTAGAAGCAATTTATACTTCCTATTCTTCCAACTGCTTGAAAATATGGGTTTATTTTTGCTTAAACCTTTTCATGTGTTATGTCACTAAGCTGTCATGACGGAGTGATTGATGGGGTACACAAACAGATTTTCGTTTGATTAGGTCTTCATTCTGACTTGAAAGTAAATACAGGTCTGGCAGGCAATAGGATCTAAAGCCTGAATCGAGAATGCATGTAATGCTTTAAAACCGCACTAGCGATGTTTATTTCTACGCTCACTAGCAAACTCTTGGTGCGCTGTGTGTGCAACACGGCCCAAAATTGAGAGATCACTGTTGGAATAAGTATGCAACTATTGATTCCTGCATCTAGTCCCATTTTTCAATGGATTACTTGTAAACCCCCACAATTTACCATTCCAGAATTACCGCTCCCCACTGTAAAGGTGATTTACAGTGCACGAATACTGATTTTTGTTTCTGTGCACCTCTAAGAATGAGGGTCTAGTCTTATACCTGTGATTATCAACCTTGCTATATTAGTAGTACAAAATAAAAAATGTAGGGAGAAAGGTCCAGAACCATCCAGGCAGCTGTGTAATCCCTATCACGTTTGATTTTGTCCCAAGGTTCCTATGAATTTTCAGGTCTACTCAATCTGCATCTGGAAGGTCCCTTTTAATCCTCTATGCAGAAGCCCTTTCTGGTGGCAATTGATTCATAGTTTTTGAAATGCACAGCTCCACTCACACTAGTCGCCTACTAGGTTCCCTGTTTCAACGGAATCCTGGTGCTTGGAGCCAATGAGGTCCATCCACTTCATGAGTAATTTTTGGAGTAAACCTGATGGTTGTGAACTTTATGTGCAGCAGTACTGCTTTAATATTTGCGTACCTTGGAAGGAGTGTGTAGTAAGGGCAAAATGTGCAAAGTACGCATCATTAGGGTTAGTTGTCGTCTGTGAACACTTGTTACTTCTATTAATGGTATGTGGGAGAAGGAAGGTAGATGCCACCGAAAGAGATGAATTCCAGCCCCATCTTAGTCTTCCTCTCTTACTGTTTGTTTTCCAAGACTCTCTGGAGGGATTATTCAAGGATTTCCACAAAATGAAAGCCCTTGATGTTGTATCTGGACTTCTGCACATCAGAAGAGGTTCCTTTATTGTATTCTGTGGAGGGAACTTTCCCAGCCACCTCTTGAAAAAGGAAAACCTGCTGCACAAGCCTGAATGCCCTGACTTTGATTTGACCTTGTGCAGCCGACCTTGACTGGCAACGGGTTCCTGCTCAGCTGCATACAAGCTGAAGTTGCCCTGCACAGTACTTTGTTCCATTTGACCTGCATCTGCATAAACACTGCTGCTTCTGGTCATTCCCTATTTTGAAGTTGATTGCTGCCTACTTCCTCTTTGCTGGGAAGAGGCCTGAAGGCCACTTTGATGCTATGCAGGCCTACATTGCAGTACAAGTTCATTTTGGCAGGAGGAATTGTGAACTTTCCTTTTTAAAATGTACTGATTGCCATCAGCTAATAATCCTAGCCATTAATTGTAAGTGAATATTACTTGACTCTTTCAGTATTTCTATATATGCATTGTTGTGGTATTGATCTTTTCATTGTAGGATTATATTGTATTGTGTGCTTAGCCAGAGACCTGGTGTTACTGCTGAATCGTTTGGGACCATTGTTTAATTGTTCACTGTGTATATTGTTTTGTGTGTCACACTTTTTAGTTGTTATTTAAATACAACACTGGACATTGACATAATTGAGATCTACTGTACCTAGATTCATCAAACTCCTGGTCCTTTTCCCACAGCCTGGCATTTACAGCTCATCCACATCTACCTGGAGAGTTGAAGCGGTACACTGAGACCAATCTTCCACTGTGGCACTGGTTACTATGGACCCCATATTATTTAAGCATTTAGAGTGGTTCTGGTCCCCGCATTTTATGTGGTCAAAAGAAATATCCTACAACATAACTTGATAGAATTACATAAAGATATAATGTTTTTTAACTATAATTCATAGGCAACAAATAGATGCCCAAAAGCACACATGAAACCAACTAGACTGAATAGTCTATTTGGAAAACCTCAAATTATATTATCAACATAATTAATGAATATGTTTGATATATGATATATATAATATAGATTAAACTGATATATTCTCATACCCTCTACCTTTCTGCTTTTTCGACTTCTAGATCTATAGCTTTGGAATGTGAAATACATTTGGGATGAAGGGCTTTTAATATAATGATGCAATGAGGACATGAAATACTATGGATTGGGTGTTTTCAGTTATGGCTGAATTTTCTACCTGAGATTATATTTATAAATAATGTTTGGAAAAAAAGAGAAGAAGACATTTTCTTCTATTTTTTGAAGAAAGGCCTGTATAAGAATTATTTTCATTCACAACAACTTCAATGGTTTATAAAATGCCTTAATTGAGGGCTTCAGAAATACATGCATGACAATTTTGCCTCAATGAAGAAGTGATATATTTGTAAATGAATGTCATTCAAGTATTTAACCCTGTTGCTACCCTTTTGAAATATATATGCGTTGTGAAAGAGTGTTCACAGGATGCCCATATGATATACATATATGTCAATATCACAAAGGGCCCCACCAATTCATGGCAGACATTTATATGTTTTTTGTTCATTTGATGAAGACAAACTCCTCCTTGACCTCTGGTTGAGGGAAAGGAGTTTGCCAGTGTACCAGCAAACTCCCCAATGAGGAAGCTTGCTGCTCGCTAACAGCCACCTCATTTATATGCATTTGACATCACTACTGAAGTCATACTCATACTGGATGGGCCTGGAAGGGATTTAGTTGTCCCTCCTAGGTCAATTCAGGGATACGCTATGGCAGGATTAACATCAGCCATTACATCCCCAAGTCCTTAGTTAGCCATCCCCTCCAACATGAGACACTATTTCTTTTAGGGGAAAATGGGGGTGGTAGAGAGGGCAAGAGAGGAAGCTTATCTCCTTTACAGCCAAACCCTCCTTACCAACACAAGAAACAAACTAAGCGTTGAAGCTTGGAATAGGAGGGACTATGATTGTTCCTTGTCCCTCCGCTCCCAAACCCAGGCCTCCTTTGTATCCCCATATTTCTCTGTTCAAGAGAAGCAATTGGAGTGGAAGGAGAAGTTTGTCTGTGCTCCAGCAAGGCGTCAAATGCTGATTGGATTTTTTCATATCCAGAGAAAAAATCCAAAGAGCAACTAGCTTTTGCTGGATCTCTGACAAAAGTGTCTGCACACAAGCTATGAGCCTGCATGCAGGTTGGATATTTTTGTAGCCACAGAAAACATCTAAGTAGCACCTGATTCCTTGCTGGGGCACAGAAACACAGGCCCATGTCCCAGCTTGGTTCTGTTTGGATTTTTTATTGCAGGAGAAAAAGCCAAACAGCATCCGACTCCTCACTGGGGCACAGAAACATGCATCTGAGCTTAGGTTCTAGAGCACTCACAGAAAACTACTCACCAACACATTTCTAAACACTAGACACCTAAGGTGTCCAGGATCGTTTGGCTTGCAAGGATGTCTGATTGCAGTATAGTGGTTGCACCTTGATCAACAAGAGCTACAAACTAATTGCCCAAGTTAGAGTAATTCCCAAACTCCAAAAGGTGTGAGTACTAATAGAGTGATGGATCACTTTATAGTAATTGTGGTTGGGTTTATCTAGTATTGTTTTGAGGTTGAATGGATGAATAGATGAATAGATGAATTAAGGTATTATTGTTGATTGGTTTCAGTAGTGAATTGTGATTTGGTTTGACATTATTTGTTGAAAAGAGGAAGTTGAAGAGTTTCAGACTCACTTTAGTCAAAAGATCCGGGGAAATATGAAAATAAATAAATAGAAGACTTTTGAGGTGTAGAGTGAGAGGTACCATCACCTATATCATTAAGATAGAAGTACTAAGCATTGTAGTGATTGACTTAATATGGATTGACGTTAGCAGAACCTGACTGTACACAGGTTGACACTGCATTGATCAGGGTGTTTAACTCTGGTTAAGTTTTCACTTGCAGTTCTGCAAAATACTCCTGAGTCATTGAAATACTTTCATTTCATTTAGCAGAATTAACAAGAAGATGTTTAGGGTGTTAATTGAAGGCTTTCTTTATTTTTGAAGTTTTGTGCGTACAAGAGAAATTGTAAAGGAGGGTGAACTGCTGCAAAGCTAAGTTCATGTGTCATATTGTTTTCTCGCAGAGATTGATTGGTTGGTGTATTGTAAAGCTGTGATTGGTTGATGATGTCGTATGGTGCTGTGGTATGATAGGTCAGGTGTGTGAATACTGCATTGAGATTGGCTGAAAGTATACAAGAATTTAAACTGTAACAGGACTGGAGAAAATAAATCTTACGTTTATGGAATAGAATCAAAACATTGAATTGAATTTGCAGAAATGAAATGGGTTAAAGGCTTTAAGCATTGTTTGGGAGGTGATGGGACAATTCCGAAATGGGAAGGAGAAGAGGCACTAGAAATGTTATGTGAAATGAAGTCGCCATCCAGACCCACACAATTTGAAGCCTTAGGCATGTTGAAAAAGACAGCAAGAAATAAAAAATAGGGAAATAACAGAACAAGACTAGATGAGCAGAGCTTAATTATGCAAACGCTCAATGAGATAAAGCACTCCAGAGATGGAGTAAAGTTATAGTTGAGGGAACTAGATTATACTGAACCATTACTACTGAGAGACCTGAAAAGCAGAAAAAGACATGGCACAAGGAAATTAAGGATGACAATTCAATTCAATTCAATTTTATTGAGTATATGATTTGGAACTCCTTAGAGATCCACATATAATAAAGTAACAAAAGAGCAGTATGAGAATAAACCAACTTATTAAAACAGATTGTTGTTAACATGGTTTTACAAATTTTCGTGCAAATTATGTAATACAATTCTAAAAAGCATTTAAAAAAATTAAAAATTCTATTACAGAAAATTTCATTGGGAGGACAGAAAATAGCATCAATGAGAGATCTTGCCGATAAAATACCCAATTGCATACAAACTGGTCTCACCCACAAACGACGATAGGCCATTAGGGCAGGACAAACTAACAAAACATGTACGGTGTCTTGGACTGAATTATTGCAGAAACTGCATATGTTGGGTATACCGTACCATTTGGCCAACAACTTATTCAAAGGAAGGAGATCCTGCCTTAAAAGTAGCCAAAAACGGCGCAAACCATGGGGCATATTCCAGGAGACATACGGTTGTAATTGTCTAAACAGGTAAGAATTAACAACTTGAGTGACCCCCTTCTTAAGTGTAGTAGAGTTGCAGTCCCTTTCGAAGCTGAACTTCCATGTTGCCTGTTTTAATGTAGGTTTTAGCTGATGCACAGAAAGGTCAAAGAGGGTTGCTTCCTCCAGATCCAAGAGTGTAATAGCCTTCCTAAAGTTCTTTATGAGTAACAAATACTCTTTTAGGGGGCCCATTAGCTCTTTTTTAATGAGAGATCTTAATGTGGCTGGATTTCCTTTAATCAAGCAGGCGACCCAGCGAATAACTCCTGCCAAACCCTGTGCCCAGCTACTTATTAATCCAAATTCTAATCGAAGGGATGCTGCAGTGCAACTGTTATTGACAGAGATTATGTTTCTAAAGAGGGAACCCTCAATGGTGTCCAAAAAGCCCCATTCACCTAAATCGATAAGTTCTATGCCGTAGAGCAAAGTTGCAGGGATTTTTGCCCGGAATGCCTCTAGAAGATGAATAAAGTGTCTTTTACCGGTTGATTTATATAAGGTTCTCAGCCCATTTCCCTGCGACTTTGCTTTGTGGGAACTGTTATCTATATGGGGTTTATTACTCAAGTTGCTACTAACTATTTTTCCTAAAAAAACATATGATTTTACACTTTCGAATTTTTGACCTCCCAGCTCCCAACTAATGTGACCTAATTTCAGTTTTTTCTTCCCCTCCAAACACATTACCTTGCTCTTAGAAATGTTTATTTTCAGATAGTGAGCTTCGGAGAATAAGTGTAGGGCATGCAGACGGTTATTAAGGCCTTTCGGGGTAAGGTCTAGAACTAGTATATCATCTGCATACATTAAACAAGAAATGTAAGTGTCTCCCAAGCGCGGAGCAATTCCTTCACTGAGGGATATAGTGCGGGGGAGGTCACTAACATAAAGGGAAAACAGAAGGGGAGCTAATAGGCAGCCCTGTTTGAGACCATTGGCAGAGGGGATGGGCTGGGAAAAACCCCTTTCTCCCCCAATAGTACTCTACATCAGAGTTTCCCAAACTGTGGTCCGCGGACCTCCAGGGGTCCGTGACACATTCCCAGGGGGTCCGTAGGCAACAGTTTTAAAAGCACAGAAACGTTTCTTGTATAATTAGCAGCTTTCCAGCCACAATAAAAGTGTCAAGAGAATGCCAGTGATTAATGTACCTGCTGGAGAGCGAGGAGAGTTTTATTCAGTGGCAGCTTTGATTTACCTAATGTAGCACAGAGGGTTAACGTGCCTACTGCAAAGAACGTGTAACATGCATCTTAAAAAGCAGTATTTTATGTGCCTAGGTTTGTGGTTACTGCTTTTGTCACAGAGATTCTTTTGTTACTGTGCACTTCATAAGTGACAATCGTAATCTAGCAGACGGACCTATAAACTCTCATCAAAGAGCTGCTTGCAAACTGCATGGTACCAGTTAGTAACTTATATTTTGTCCCAGTTATTCATTATCCTGATGCTGCTATAAAGATATATTTGGGTGGAAATACATTTTTAATGTTAAAGTCAATGCTAGCCACTGTGTTATGTTCTGAATCCTGAGTTTGTGCTTTTCCAGACCAAGCACTCTTTAAACATTTTATATACACACTGATTTACATATATGATTCAATGTCTCTATATGTGTGTGATGTAAAGTGCTCTGACATCCTACAATGGTATGAGAGATGCTATAAAACAAATGAAATACATGTGACAGAGGGGCTATTACTTCAATATAAAATACTAAGGGCCAGATGTACGATCTGTTTTTATATGCGCGAACGGGTTGGCGAACCCGTTTGCGCATGCATAAACCTATTGGGCCATGTACATAGCCTATTTTGCGAGTCGCAATTTGTTTGCTACTCTCTAAATAGGTTTTGCAACTTGCTATTTGGAAGGGGCATTCCCTTCCAAATAGCGAGTCTCAAAACCATGTACAAATGTTTTGCGTTCGCAAAACAGTCACAATTACCACCTACTTCAAGGAGATGGTAATGCATTCGCAAATGGGAAGGGGTCCCCAGGGGACCCCTTCACCTTTGCAAATGCATGCAAAATTATTTTTTAAGGGCAGGCAGTGGTCCCAGGGACCTCTGCCTGCCCTTAGAAAATGAAACGAAAACGTTTCATTTTTTTTTTTTTTTAAATGCATGTTTAACAGGCTGCATTTTTTTTTTAAACTGCTTTATTTGAAAGCAGTCCGAGACATGGTGGCCTGCAGAGCCCAGCAGGCCACCATCGCTGGGAGGGCTGGAATTCCCAATGGGCTTGCAAATTGCGAGAGGCTCATTAATATTAATGAACCTCGCAATTTGCGACCCCATTGGGAATCCCAAACAGTGTTAAACACAAGATGGCCGCGGACCGATCCGCTGAGTGAGAGGCTGATATCTCTCCTCTCTCCTATCTCCAGTTTAAGAAAATAAATGCGAGCAGAAAAGACGTAGTTACATACGTCCATGCAGCTAAAGGAGAGGAATCACGGAGGCATTACACTAAAATTGTTAATGCTGAAGCAAAGGATTCTTCATCGCGCAGAGTTAGTGACCCGGCTGGTAAAGGGCATAGCTTTACTCCTGGGGCTTGAAGAGGCGGTGAAAAACATAAAAAGGTCGATATACGGAGCACGAGAGCAGAGCAATCTGGAAAGGATGCCCTCACAGATTGCAACGAGGAATCAGGTTGCCAGGTCCAAGAAACCGGACTTGGAAGCAGACATGGATTCAGCCGCAAAAAAGAGAGAGCTGAGGCGAAAGGAGAAGGAGCGCGAGGCCGAACTTAAAGCAGAGCAGAAGGCTGAGCGCCGGGCAATGGCAGCGGCAGCAAGCATTGGAAGAGCGGAGAAGAAAGCGTTAAGAGCAGAGATGGCAGCGAAAGAAATCACCCCCAGAGTCAGCAGAGGGGGGCTAAGACAGCCTACCTTGGCGGAATCCTTCGGTGGGGGAATAACAGCAGAGAGGCTTCGATGGATCGTAGCAGAGGGCGAGTACAGGCTGATGCTGAGGACACCATGACGCCGCCGCCACGAGAACCAGCTTCAGCTCCAGTTTCAGGGGACGCAGTGAAAGCAGTGGCAGAGTCAGAACAAGTCGAAGGAGTGGGAGCACCGGTGGAAGACGAGACCCGTACTGAGGAACAAAGGCCGGCAGGAGTTACAGAGCTGGGCCCGGGAGAGCTGTTAACTGTGACCAGCGCCGTATTGGAGGTATGTGCAGTAAGCGGGGAAGCAGGACTGGAGAACATGGAGAACAGGGCAGCACTCGAGGGGAATAACTCAGGCGATACATCTGGAGCAATGGAGGGGGAAATAAAGGACAGTGCTGAGGACAATGTAGGTGCAGCAAGCGGAAATGCAGGAAGTGCAGGACTGGGGGGGGGGGAGACCTACATCATTATTACTAGAAAATATGGCAACACCTGAGGGAAACAAAGCAGGCGATACATCTGGAGCATTTGAGGGGGGGTGGGGAAAGGACAGTGCCAAGGAGAATGGTAACAGCAATGTTAGTGGAGCTAACAACCAAGGCAGCAGCAGCAACCAGAGTAATAGCTGCCCTGCGATCTGCCCCGAAGTGAGTGTGATAGGGGCAGGGGCAGGGGCACCAGTAGAAAAGGCTACTACTAACCGTCCGCCCCACAATGAGGGTAATAGTGTCTCGGAAAACACCGCCAGTCAAAGCGTGACAGAAGCACTCACACTGGTCGACCCTTTACGTCCAGGACCTCAAGGCATACCAGCAGTGGATAAGAGGGGCGGGGTAGACAATAGTGCTGATAAGACTATGGGGAAGAGTGCCAACGTCAATACCATTGCAAGAGGCTCAAACTTGAACAAAAGTAAGGCACATTCAAGAGATGCGTCTGCGCTGTCAGGGGGGCTCAATGCTCCAGTTCTAGCAGGAGCAGCAGGTCTATTGCCAGGCCCGCTACTAGGGACCCCAGGGGAAGAAATTTTTTACTCAGTGAATGATGAGACCGACGAAACAGATGAGACCTCGGGTGTACACAAAAACAAGGGAATACCCCTGAGACCGAAACAGATGATTCGGATGCGAGTCTTGAAGAAACGGAAGTATCTACTTCGGAACTGGACACTGAGTCGGACCCTGAGTCCGAGACGGGCCTGACCCAATCTTCCCTGGATGACAGTACTCAGAGGCAAACGGTTGTAAGAAAGAAACAACAAACCACTAGGAAACAGCAAAGAAGGTCTAGCCCTAGGCATAGGGAGAGGCCTAGTAAACTGGTCTGGGATTACTCAGCAACCTCTAAGCTGTACCACGACGAAGGAGGGAGTAGGTCCCAGCATAATATTGGCTCTTCAGGCCCGCAGACACAAGGACAGGGCCCTACAATAGAGATGCTTTACAATACTTTTAGGCAAATGCAGGGAGAAGGTAGAGCTGAAGCCAAGAGGGCGAAGAGAGCAAGCAAGAAAATGGAGAGGTCACTGAGCAAAGTGAACAAGATGTTTGCGGAGATGGCTGGCCGTATGGCAGAAGTGGAGGAAAGAACAGGCCAATTGGAGGACGAAGTCTCTCAGTGGAAGGAGTTCAAGTCGGCGCAGGAAAAATTCAACGAGGATCTACAATGGAAGGCAGAAGATGCGGAAAACAGGCAGAGGAGGAATAATATTAGGTTACTGGGGATTCCAGAGAGGGTCGAGGAACAGAACCCTAGGGCCTTTGTGGTCACCTTTTTAAGAGAATCATTTCCGGAGATCACAGCCTGGAACTGGGACGTTGAGGTACAACGGGCCCACAGATTTCCTCTGACAATGAAGAAATCATATGGCGCTCCTCAGAATGAGAGACCAAGAGCTATGCTCATATACATTGGGAATTTTCTGGCCAGACAGGAGATTATGGACAAGGCTAGGCCACAAGATCGCCGGGCCTTTAAAGGAAATTCCTTCTTCGCTCGACCGGACTTTTGTCACGCTACGGTGGAGAGGAGATGGAGATTACGACAAATGATAGATCCGTTTCAAAAGCTGGATGTGAGGCCTACCTCCTGTTCCCTGCAAGGCTGAAAGTAATACTAGAGGGGCGTACTAGAATGTTCTTCTCGGAAATTAAAGCAAAGAGCTTTTTGACTGAACTAAGTGAAAAAAGAGAAAATAGAAAATAGAAGAAAACAGAATTAGATAACAAAGGAAGAGATACTAACTGACCAGATTGGAAAGGACACAATGCGGTGATGGACCATAGTATTCTGTATATACACAGAGGGAATTGCTCTGGGGAGACACAATGTAGGGGGCAAGGAACACCTAGAAGGGGCTTGTGTGGACATATTTAAAAGTTGTACTATTTTCTTTTGTGTTTGTGGCTAATAAAGGAGTATAAATGTAGGGAGAGGGGAGGGTACAGCATCACTCAAGGGGATTGGGAACCAGTCATACGTAGGTCAGGATTGACCTAGTTGCCTGTGGAAAGGGGGGTCGGGGGGGAGGGATAGTGGGGGGAAGCACCAGAAAGAGAGAGACAGGGGGGTACGGGCAGGTTGTGGGCAAAGAAGGGAAACAAGATTTCAATTCACAGTGGGGGAAAAGAAAGAAATTGATGAAAACAAGGAGAAGTAACAAAAATAAGAGCTGCGCAGGTCACTGGGGTATAGGAGTAGGGGTAAGAGATGGGCAGTTCAGAATGATGGAAGATCTGAAAATTTTCCTATGAGCACAAACATTAAAATCGTGACGATGAATGTATGCGGGCTGAACGATAGAACAAAAAGACAGCGGGTATCTCTATTACTGAAAAACACCGGGCGGATTTTTTTTGCTTACAGGAAACACATGTCGAAGGGAATAGGTCATTTTTGTTGGAGCAAATGGGATTTAGGTTACTAGCTAACTCCAAACAGGGGGCCAGAATTAGAGGGGTTGCTATCCTGACAAAACACTCAAATATAAGAACGAGGAAGAAATTCGAGGACCAGTGGGGGAGATGTGCCTTGATCGAGTGCTTCATAGGGGAAGAATGGGTCACTATAGGCTCTATCTATGGGTCGACAGAGGATGATCCAGAGTTGTTTGAATTTCTAGACATCGAACTACCCGCGTGGGCACCAAGAGCTATCTTGGCAGGAGATTTTAATATTGATGGGGCTAGGGGATTGGGGCTAGACTCTATGGGACAATACCAGGGGAGGAAAAAGAGGGTATGTAGGGCAATTCAGAATCTAGCCAGAAATAACGCATTGACGGATGTGTGGGGGGCCAAGAAACCTTCTGATCCTGGCTATACATTTTTTTCGGCTCCGCATCGGAAATGCGTTAGATTAGATTATTTTTTTGTATCTAGGACACTATTAGGTACTTCAGCGATAGATAGGATGCCAAGGATATTGTCAGATCATAATCCCCTAAAGTTAACAATAGAAGGAAGCGGGTTCAAGAGAGTGACAGGATCATGGACATTTGAAAGGGGATTATTGAAAGATGACGACTACATTACACATATGCACTTGTGGATTAGGGATTTTTGGGACATTAATAGGGGGAGCACCACCATTGGGAATGACTGGGACACATTTAAGGCAGGGGTAAGAGGCGAAACTTTGAGCTACTCTATCGCCAAACGAAGGAAGGAAAAAATAGAGGGTGAACGGGTAAATAATGCCCTGAGAATAGCGGAAGCAAGATTGGAACAAGCCACATTAGATCAGAGCGAATACAATGAGCGGGTTTTGGAAGTAACGATAGCAAGAGCAGAGGCTGTAGAAGGGGTGGCAATTAAGGCTGCTAGATTATATGATACACAGAGAGAAAGGTGCTATGAATTTAGTGAAAAGATAGGACATACCTTAGCAGCACGTACAAGACAAAGGGTGGCTAAGGGAGAGATTAAAGAAATAAAAGACAACACTGGGCGTTTAATCACGGATGAGAAGGGTATAGCAGAGGTATTTAGGGAGTTTTACAGCAAGCTATACAAGGAAGAACAAGTACGGGACAGGGGGGAAACTACCTACAGAATATCCCGTGCAAGGTTTTAAATAGGGAGGATAGAGAGTTTCTTGATGCTGACCTGAGAGATGAGGAGATTAATGAGGCTATATTGGGTTTGCCAAAGGGGAAAGCAGCAGGTCCAGACTTGATACCAGGAGAGTTTTATAAGGTATTTCTGCACTCTATATTTAAAGATTTAGCAAGAACATTTAGGGGGGTGCAACATGGCCAGGCAATACCGGTAAGTTGGGCCGGGGCGGACATCGTAATAATATTGAAAAAAGGAAAGGATGCAACAGAACCAGGGTCGTACCGCCCCATAACATTAATTAACGCAGACACCAAAATATTCTCGAAAATACAGGCAGATAGATTCGCTAAGATAATAACCCAATTAGTCAGCACTAATCAACATGGCTTTATACCACAAAGGGGCACTACACTTCATATCAGGAAAATGATAACACTCTTTGATGTTCAGGAAGTAGAAGGGAAACCTATAGCGGCCATGTTATTGGACGCAGAAAAAGCCTTTGACAGGGTGGCATGGGAGTATTTGTGGGCGGTTTTAAGAAGGGGAGGGGTAGGTGAGGTTTTTGTCAAAGTCATTCAATCACTCTATACGAACCCTACTGCCTGTGTTAGGGTGAACTCTGGCCGCACTAGACCCCTGGATATTACAAGGGGCACTCGGCAAGGATGCCCTTGCTCGCCCCTATTATTTGCTATGTACATCGACCCCTTGATATTGAGATTAGAGCAGAACGATCGAATTAATCCAATAAACACTAGCAGGGGAGATATTAAGGTCCTAGCATATGCAGATGACATTGCGGTCATTACACCTAGCCCAATAGATGCAATAAGGGAAATAGAATTAGAGGCAGATCGGTTCGGAAGAATAGCAGGGTATGCTCTGAACAAAAGCAAGTCACAAATTATAAAGAATGTCTACACAATATGTACAGATGCAAGGGTGGTTGAGGAGGGGATGTATTTAGGTGTTACGATCACGGCTGAACTGGAAAAATTGGTGGAAATTAACATTAATCCCATTATTACAAAAGCAAAGAAAGATCTGGATAGGGTAAATAATTTACATATGTCCATAGTAGGTAGAGTAAACTGCGTAAAAATGAACTTGTTGCCGAAATTTCTGTATTTATTTAGAACAATTCCGCTGTTTTTTAGTATGAGTTGGTTCAATAAGTTGGAGAATATGGTAAATCGATTTGTTTGGTCCCAGGGGAAGACGAGAAGAGCATTGAAGTACATGTCATTACCACGAGACAGGGGGGGATGGGCGTTGCCAGATTTCAAAATGTATTACTGGGCGGCAGCATTACAGCAGATGACGGGTTTATTGGGAGGTGCTGAGGGGGAAATTGAGATTCCTACGGGATCAACAGAGGTGTACGGGATAATACTTGGCGGGGAGACAAACAATGCTTTTCTTAGATACTCGGAGCCAAGCTATTTTAAGCGGACCAGGTTCAAGACGCTAGAAGCTGCTGGTAAAATATGGAAAGCATTCAAGAAAGATTTGGCTTGGGAAGACTTCATGCACACACTAGATTAATGGAGGATCCAATGCTGCCCACAGAAATATTTGCGGATGCTATATTTAAGGAATGGGTTCGTTTGGGAATTAAGAACTTGGGGGATCTAATAGGGGAGGCAGGGGTAAGGCAATTCACAGAAATCCAGCAGGAATTTGGTGTCAGCAATAGGACCTTTTTTAAATATTTACAACTAAGAAGCTTTCTAGGTAATAAACGAGGTGGACCGATGGGTTTTAAAGCAAATCCGATAATACAGATGGTTGAGGGGGGCCAATCTTGCTCAATCAAAAGGCTGTATGCTGAACTAATAGAACATCGAGGGGATGACCTTGAAAAATATGAGACTAAATGGAGGGAAGCAATAGGAGTAACAGGGGGCGTATTTTTAAGGTCACTAAGATTAGGACGGGAAACCCTGTGTTCAGCGGCACTGCAGGAACAACACTACAAGACGCTATACAAACTCTACTACACACCAGCTAGAATTGCCCAGTGGGGAGGAACACAGGGGGTTAGGTGCCCTAGGTGCGACAGTACGGAGGCAGATATAGTGCATATGTTTGCGGGGTGCCCAAACCTTTCTCCGCTAATAAAAAGTATTGAAACATTTTTTGATAACTCCTTGGCATATAACTTGAAGCTGACACCAGAAGTAATACTACTAGGACTAGAGGGGAGTAACTCACAGCAAAATCAAAATGGGGGGTTTTTGTTTGTGGCCATGGCTGTTTTGCGCCTATGTATAGCAGCTGCTTGGAAAGATAAGATACCACCCCCGTTCCAGCACTGGTTGGCTAGGTTACTGCATATGTATAATCTGGAGAAAGCTATCTATGCCAGAAGGGGGAAAAAGGGTAGAGCCCTGGGACTACAGCTGTGGAAGCCCATTTTAGAATGGAAAAGTAGGATGGCAAGTGTCTAGGGGGGTGTAGAGCTGGATGTGATAAAATATATATACGCCTTACATATGCCTCTTTGGGGTATCTTTTGTCCCCTTTATATTTCCCTTTAACTGCGTTTTATTAATGTTTTCTTATCTACTGTGTTCTTCTTTTTCTTCCCCAATTTGTTTTGTTTTGCTATAGGAAGTATATATTATGGAAGTATGCAAGTACGCAATGGAATTGTTTTATGTGATTATTCAGAAATTTACCTGCTGTTGAAAGATATTGACTGGTGCGGGGGGGGGGTAAAAAATTGCTGTAAAAATCGTCAATAAAAATATTTTAAAAAAAAAAATGGAAGGGGCATTCCCTTCCAAATAGCGAGTCTCAAAACCATGTACAAATGTTTTGCGTTCGCAAAACAGTCACAATTACCACCTACTTCAAGGAGATGGTAATGCATTCGCAAATGGGAAGGGGTCCCCAGGGGACCCCTTCCCCTTTGCAAATGCATGCAAAATTATTTTTTAAGGGCAGGCAGTGGTCCCAGGGACCTCTGCCTGCCCTTAGAAAATGAAACGAAAACGTTTCATTTTTTTTTTTTAAATGCATGTTTAACAGGCTGCATTTTTTTTTTAAACTGCTTTATTTGAAAGCAGTCCGAGACATGGTGGCCTGCAGAGCCCAGCAGGCCACCATCGCTGGGAGGGCTGGAATTCCCAATGGGCTTGCAAATTGCGAGAGGCTCATTAATATTAATGAACCTCGCAATTTGCGACCCCATTGGGAATCCCAAACAGTGTTAAACACACTGTTGTACATTTCATTTAGCAACTCGCAATTTACCACTCGCAATGTGTCGCCAATTGCGAGGCACTAAATAAAATGGTCGTACATCTGCACCAAAATCCTTAGTACTTGTTTTGTGTATTACTGTTTTAATGTTTGAAATTTAACTCATATATATTGCTTGGGGGTCCCCGACTTGCAGTGGTGACTCAATGGGGGTCCTCAGGAGTCAAAAGTTTGGGAACCACTGCTCTACACCATGTATTATCATGCAAGTCCTGTACCAAGTGTAGAAGCCTAGGTGGCATTCCGAGAGCAGATAGTTTTTTCCACAGCAATTGACGATCGACCTTATCGAATGCTGTGGAAAAGTCTATAAATGCCACATAGACTCTCCCTTTTCTGGCTCTAATATATTTATCGGTTATTACCTGGAGGGCTGTTAAATTATCCATAGTACCATGGTTCTTCCTAAAACCGGTCTGCTCAAGTGGGAGTATGTTTGCATGATCCACCCAGTCATTTATACGCTTCAGCAAACATCTTGTAAAGACCTTTGGATGCTGCCCTTCCAGGAAGGTAGAACCTTGCCTCCCAATAGGCAAATGTTGAATACAGGACAAAGTAATTTACTCCATTTGGCACCACTTTGCTTTAGTATAGAAATGGGCAATTCATCGGGGCCCATTGCCCCAGAGCGCCGCATTTCTCTGATGGCTAGGTCTATGTCTTTTTCTAAGAATGGTACCAGGGGCAGACTAGTCTCCTTTGGCCATGCTTGTGGGGCCACAGAGCTGTTACTTGCATAAAGATTAGAAACAAATTCAATCCATATTTGTTCCTCAATTGGGATGGGTAAAGGTCTTGTTCTCAATCCACACCCCTCGCCTATAAGGGACCAGAACTGCCTCATTTCCCCGTTAATAGAGGCTTCTCTTATTTTTATCCAGATGGCATCCTCTTTTTCTTTACGTATTGTGGATGATAACCTTCTCCTTTTTCTTTTTAACAATGATATTTTTCGTGCTGTATCAACAGATCTAGCTAAATATTGGGCCCTTACTAATTTGTTAATTTCTATATTAAGCAATCTCAGGGGGCTTGGGAATATTCTAGCAGACTTTTTCTTATTGGAGTTTTTAGCCACCGCTATTACTGCCTTCATGAACAAAGAAAAATTTTCAGTTTCCAAACCGTGCCAGGAAGGAAGATCATTTATTGCTGCATCGAGCATTCCCTCCAAATTTCGTTGAGCTCTTGCATTCCAATGACACCTTCCTGATTTAACGCCAAAATTTACCCATTCACTATTTAGAGACCACTTATCACATTTAGGGGGCTTTACATTCGCAAAGATAGAAAGTATTTTGTGATCACTAAATGGCGTATCAATAATACTGAGATCCTTCAGTAGCTCAAATGAGTGAGTCCCCACTATTACATAGTCCAATATCGATTCACCCAGATAGGATTTATGCGTGAAGTTGGCAGGGGAATCCGAGGGGAGTCTCCCATTTACAATAATCCCATCCATATCTGCCAACTTATTTAGAAGTAACTTTCCTCGTTTATTTGTTTTAATATTTTCAGGGAGTAATGCCGGAGGTATATGGAGAGTTTCTTCTTTGAATTTATCGCGAAATAAATTCATGCTTAGATTGGAAATTTTGCAATTTAAGTCCCCAACTATGACTATGGCAATCATCGGATCTTTCTCCCTGATACTCTGAACGTAAGAAAAAACCTTTTTCAAAGTTATATTAAAGCCAGCTTCCGGTGGAATGTAGGCATTGATCAGAACTAAGGGTTTAACAACTTCATTGTTGCTAGACCTAAATAGAGTTACTGCTTGAAAAAGGTTAGAGGGGTCCATATAGTGGGCATAATTCCAATTTAGATGATTCGATAAAAGACAAGCTATACCCCCACTGGCATGTCCTCTCTTGTTAATGGTGGCGCTGCCTTCCAACACAAAATAATCTTTCCCTACCTGAATTTTATCTGGGCACCATGTTTCCTGGAGGCATATTATATTTGCCTCCAGAGACAAGAGGAATTGCATTTTTTCCGGGCTATTTTTTAGACCAGCTGCATTCCAAGATATTATAGATATCTTGTCGCTAAAGATGCGGATTAGACGTTTGATTGTTTAGGGGTTTTCCTGCTAGAATTCCAGGTAGCCAGTTCCATTGATCTCTCTCATCCCTGGAATCAGGTTGGCGAGATAACAAAGACGGATTAACATAGGACACTAAACGGAGGTCCTTAGACTTACATATTTTTAAATCCGTAAGATCACCTGCCTGTTTTGTACTACCTGTTGCTGCTTGCAACAAAGAAAATGGGGACCTTGAAGGGATTAAAGGTTTAAAGACTCTATTTTGTCCAGTGTACCCTAGCAAAGGGATTACGTCTATCCCTCTGCTCTGAAGGTCTTCAGAGCGTTGCAGGATTAAATTTGCTGCTAGCTTAGACTGGAACTTAACCCTAGTTATCATCCCTATCTCGGACTTTAATATTAATACCCTGTCTAGATCAGCAGATTGTATTAATGTCAAGTTAGCCGATTCTTGAAAGTATTTAAGTAAAAGAGATCTATTCAAAGTGCATTCAGCGTCAAAAAGGGGGGAGAATTCTAACCACATGGTGTCAATGCTATTTTCCTTAATTTCTTTTAACAAAATGCCTCGTGAGACTGCTCCAGCAAAAGATGTTGCTAAGGGATTGAGAATTGGAATTACATGTCCGGGGGGGGTTATGCTCCTGTCCCAGAGGTATCGAGCTTATAAATCCAATTGTATCCCTATTAGCATTAACTGGTTGGAGAAGGCTATTTGTGTCAGTTGTTATGGGAGGGAAGGGAAAGGGAGTAACTGTTAAAGGTGCAGCCGAGGGCGGAGAAATGATATTTTCCTTTATGTTCATATTTTCAGAATTGTTATAATTTTCAACTGCCACCTCGGGTGTTTGGCGTACTTCCTTGTTCGTAGAGGAGTTAAGGTGTTTTCCAAAAAGGATTTTCCTCCGCCTATTTTTCTCTATCCGTCTTATTAATTTCCTCTTGTTCTTCCCATTCTTTTTAGATTTCACTAGATTCCCTTTATTACTATTCTCCTCTAGAACAACTGCTCCCTGTCTCCCTCTCCTTGTTGCCTCTTGAAGATCGGGAAGAGATCATTCTCCGCTTTTAGTGGGGACTCCCCCGAGACCTTTATTTCTGAATCAATATCTATTGAGCAATTTAGGGTAGGGATTGGATGGATAGGACTTGAGTTAGCTTCCTCTTTTACCATTTTTAAGTCATCTTTGGCTATAGGGAACAGATCCTTTATTACTACCTCATCTCGTGCTGTAGGGGACTGCTCCTTTTGGACAACGTCCTGGACAATGTCCTTCCCATGTCGATTGCCTAACAGAACTTTCAGAATTTGGGTCACTGTGTCTAACACACAATCGGAGCCACCCACGAATTTTTCTAGTAGTTGCAAAATAGACAACAATAGGTGTTCTAATGCGGAGAGGGAGGCAGAAATAGGTTTGTCCATCCCATGGAATTGAAGTGCATTTATCCCAGTTAGATTTAGGTTGGGACTCATTGAAAAATTAGAGTGTGAGGTCTTGGAGGGGGAACTACTGGAAGGATGGAGGCCTGCATGTGTTGAGGTTGCCGGTGTTTTTAGGTCAATCTGAGCCTTGTCTAGATCTGTATCTATGTATCTTTGACATAAATCCTTATCTAGGACCATAGGAGACAGGCCATTATTGAAAGAGTCTCTTGATGGTGAGACAATCAATGAGGGGTGGTTATCATCATGGGGGATTTTCACATTCTGTAAAATATCTTGTGCTATCTCTTTCCTTGTTTTTATAATTACTTCTGGTACTAGATCAATATTGTTTTTCATTGTGGAGAACAGAGGAGGCGAAAAGCTATGTACAGGGGGTGTAGGTTCTACTCTTGCTGCTACAGAACACTTATCCACGTTTACCTTTCTGTTTACAGACCCCACTCCTAGTGTGTTAGATAGCATATCTGAATGATTTGCTCCAAGAGCCTTGGTATCCTCAGATATGGTATCCACCATTATAGCTTTATTCTTACCCCTTTCCCAAAGGTTAAAGAGCTGGCAGGTGCCTTTCAAGTGGGCTGCTTGGCTAGTGTTATTTCGAAGGGGGTTCGATTTGGTTTTAGAGCATGATCTTCCTACTAAAATTCTCCCAGACCTTAATATTTTTGTCGTCATCTCACTCAATGAAAACAGTTGAGAAAAAAATTACGGAAACGTACTGTTCAACGTACATAAAATACAATACTACCCCTTTGCTTAAAAATGAAAACAGAGGAAAGAAAACAATCAATCTATATCAACACAACACTTAGTGGGATCGCAAACCCCCTTATTCTTTGCCCAATAGGGGCATAGAAGTGGAAAAAGAAAGCTGGTCCCTTCCCAACGTCCGTAGAAACCAAAGTCAGGAACGGCCCTAATTCCCCCAAAAAAGCTTCGTTGGGTGATACAACAGTGTAAAAACCCTCTCAAAGTCACTACTCCCTTCCCAGGGACCTGGGCGATTCAGCGGCGGCTCGTGTATCACCGCCAGCTGACCCCCGTCTGGATACCGGGAAAGGGGAGGGGTAGGAGGGCTATGAGCAAATCATTTATAACTACCATAAGAACCGCTGTACGAGATGGATATGTTGTGTTGGGATGTTAGGGGACTGGCCTTGCCTGGCCTTCTCGTGCCTCTGAGGGCCTCAGAGGGCCCGCCCTTGTCCCGGGCTTCTCCCGGGACGCTCCCGCGCAGCAGAGGGGAGTACTACGTTTATATGGGAGTAGAGGGAGGTGGGCGTGGCGACCAGGGAGAGCGTCCCAGATGACTCGGTGAGCAGCAGGGACTCCTGGGAATCGGAGTCCGTGCACCGCCTTGCTCGCAGCCCTGCTTCAGCCAACGCCCGCAGCAACAGTGTCCAAAGCACTCCTCAAACTCACAGGGAGCAAGCGCCGCGAAGCGGGACCCGCGGAGCGGGTCCGGCGAGGTGTAGCGCTGTGCAGATGAAAAGGCGCTCAAAGTTCCAAATTGGCCACACCAACAGCGAAGGTCCTGGTCAGGCAGGTAGGCGCTGAGAGGATGACAAAAAACCTCAACCCGATAGTAATACAGTGGATGAAATATAGAATGCATTGTTAATTCAGTGTCCACCACCTTATGTGGTCCCCCTATAAATCCTAATAATAATGTACCAACAAGTACTACAGCGGCTACTGCCTCTGTTGAACCAAGAGTAATACAAATTGAGAGACCTTTACAGACATTTCAGATTGCCCCATCACCTGTCAACACAGACAGCGATACCTCAAGGTGGTACTGTTTCAATAGTGTTTGATCCAGTACAATTACTACAAACTGTAGCTGCACAGACAGTGCTCAGGTAAATTGTGACTGCCCCAATTATTATTGCCCCAACTCAAGTAGATCAAGGAGTTGTAGAAGTAGTAACTACATCAGGATTTGTCCGAACGTTTCAGAATTCACATTTTATTGCATGGAAACCGCCCCAGACAGTCCAAGCACTGAGAGATGGGAGAAAATTGTCTTTACAACACCAATAGCTCAGGAGGAAACACATTTATTTAAATATGGGATTTGCTGACCATGGTTTAAGAAAGCAGCACGGACCAAAAAGACAGAACAGTACAACAAGTTAACCCAGAAAATGTAAAAGAGAGACCACTTAAAGTTTCAAAGTTGCAAATTGAACATGAAGGAATTATGAGTGGATGTTTAGATATTGAGCATTTGAACCAGTGTCAGGAAAATAATTAATTTACCTGAGCAAGGAAATTACAATAAGTGCAGACACTACAAATGATAGACTGATTTGGCCTGAAAGTATTTAATTAATGTTGTAAAATGTTTTCCTTTGCAGAGAAGTTTCAGGGTAAAGATGGATAATAAAGCAATTTAGATAATGTGTTCCTTAGGAATGCAATTACACAATACAGTGTTAGTAAAACGCATTCATAAATTGAGTGGTTTTGAAAAATTAGGAAGCAAATGAGCTGGGAAACATGAGAAGAAAAAGAAACCACAAGAACTTGTTGAGGAAAATAATAGGCAGGATAAGGGAGAAGCTTCAGTTTATCCATTGAGAGAGATAGCGTAAAGAGTGTATGTTCACGTACCAGGGAGCAATGATGACCTTGCAGCATTTACAAACACTTTTTAAAAATTGAGAGACAAGCGTGTATAGTGGTAAACTCAATTTGACTCATTTGCTAAGATTTCAAAGGTGCATTGAATTGATTTGAAAATATTATTTGACACTGCAATGCCAATTGATTTTTGACAGCTCATGTGGACCTGAAACCTACCTTAATGTGGTGAATCGTCCCTTTCATAGGTTTCTCCTAACCCGCTTCCGTTTTAATTTGATACACTTGAATTTAGGACTGTTTCCTTCTTGAAGTACCCCCGAAAATGCACCGCCGTGTTCTTGTGATAACTTTTCCACCCAGAACACATATTTTTTATTGTTCTGTAGTCACTACACGGAATTAAGGATGAAGATTTTGGTCTCAATACTTAAGGAGGGGAGCTTTTTGCAGGTCAAGCCTGCCCTCCTTTACTTGCAATTATTACAGTCTTCTAGGATCATCTTTCACGTTGCAGGTTTTTCGGTGGGCACTGTAAGGATTAGAAATAAGAAAACTGTGTGACGAATGTACATAAATGAATTTGGATGCATATATGTATGATGACTGTTTTTCAAAAATTGTCAGGGAGGGCACTTAAAAGGGTTAATGTTCTTATTTAATTTACTGTGTTTTTAATTGATAAAAATGTCATTCTATGAATATTCCTGGATGATTTTTAATTGGACTATGACTCTGTTTTTATTCTGTATTAATGAGTGTATTTAATTGTATATTTTGTATAGTTCCATTGCCTTTTTATGATATTGATTTATCGAAAGGAAGTATTCTGACTGACTGAGTGGATGTTTAGATCTTGAGCATTTGAACCAGTGTCAGGAAAATAATTAATTTACCTGAGCAAGGAAATTACAATAAGTGCAGACACTACACATGATAGGTTGACTGATTTGGCCTGGAAATATTTAATTAATGTTGTAAAATGTTTTCCTTTGCAGAGAAGTTTCAGGGTAAAGATGGATAATAAAGCAATTGAGATAATGTGTTCCTTAGGAATGCAATTACACAATACAGTGTTAGTAAAACGCATTAATAAATTGAGTGGTTTTGAAAAATTAGGAAGCAAATGAGCTGGGAAACAGGAGAAGAAAAAGAAAACACCAGAACTTTTTGAGGAAAATAATAGGCAGGATAAGGGAGAAGCTTCAGTTTATCCATTGAGAGAGATAGCGTGAAGAGTGTATGTTCACATACCAGGGAGCAATGATGACCTTGCAGCATTTACAAACACTTTTTAAAAATTGAGAGACAAGCGTGTATAGTGGTAAACTCAATTTGACTCATTTGCTAAGATTTCAAAGGTGCATTGGATTGATTTGAAAATATTCTTTGACACTGCAATGCCAATTGATTTTTGGGTTGAATATAAGGTTGTTGTGCAACAGCCGTGTGGGGAGCCAATGAAAGATGTCTGCCTTAATGCACCATCTTCTGTAATTATGCAGAAAAATGAAATGTTGATTACTTTTCTGAAAAAAATGTTACAGGATTTTCAACAACACAATGGCAGAGAAGGTCCTGATTCCAGTGACATGAGATTCTTTGTGTGTCTATTTGTCATTGGATTAATGATCTCTAGTCAGATCAGAGCGCATATAAAGCATAAATGTGATTTGTTGGCAGAGAAAGTCATAAGATGAGGATTAAATTGTTTGTGGGCCATTAAGAAACCGCAGCGTGTATGCGGGTGGCCATCTCGGGAGCCAGGTCCACCCACAACCTTGTGTTGCTTCCCCATGCCCCTTATCCTGAAGAAGACCCGCAGTCTGAGGTTACAGTTACCCTCTATGTCCCCAAGCCGGGTCGAAACATCGACGCATATCCTCAACAGGTCTGGACCACGTGTCCCCCTTCCCGCCCTTTTACAGACGATTATTTTCTGTTGTGTTTATAAATTAGATTTGAACTTATGAATTGTATATGAACACACTGTTGGACAGGCCAGAATAGACTGATTTTTGTTAACAGTTATATGAATTACAATAATGTTTGGTTTTTGATGCCTCTTGGATTCTTTCCTTATCCTCACTCACTTCACACCCGAGCACCACTTCTATCCTCTTTTCCATTGAAGCAAACCCCCCTCTCCTTCAAGTTATATGCATAGTAGAGTGTCTACCAGTGTTGGGTAATACGTTTCTGAATAATAAATATATGTCTTTTTAAGAAAAGAATCAGGCAGCTGCACATCGAAGAACTCTTTATTTCATTCAATTCGATTCAATCAAACTTGTGCTGACTGTATGCAAACACTGAATTATTTCTGAAGTAACAATTCTCTCAGAAAGTGTTTGTGTTTTTTTGTAAAAAGAAAGCACTAGGAATGCCAGAGTACAGTAAAGATTTTACATTATTTTGAATGAAGATGCTCAAAAGCCTGTGGTGTATTTTTAGACTACCCTTGACTCTATCCCCACAGAATTGCCAAGCTGCTTTAAATCAGAAGCTGCTGTTGGCATCAGTCTTGAAAACAGTGAGAGCATAGTGATGGGATAGCCTGTAACTGCAAGGGTCCCTTACTGTGTGGAGCATCTATTGAATAATGTTGTGATAAAAAAATGTCTAATTTTAAATGTATTAAGTCTACTGCCAGTAAATGAAAATGTTTGTGATTAAGTTGAATATGATTATCTAAGGGCCATGGATCTATGCACAAAGTCAAAGCCGGACATTAAAAAAGAACCCCTGAATGAGCTTGATTATGCAATTATTGTATATAGCTTATGGCGGAGAAATAATGAGGGTATCCTGAGAGCAGCTTATGCTGTATGAACAATAAATTATGTCATTGAAGCTTCATGGCTTCAATGGGTTACCTCAGCACGAGTTGCAGAATAGACTGCCCTTACCAGAGCATGTAGTCTAACTGCTGAAATGAAAGTGACTATTGCAATGGGAAATTGAGATGCTAATTCAGCTGCACAGCATAGTGCCCTGCTAGCCTACACATTTAATGGAATTTTCAAATGTGATTCTGAGAAGGATCTTGTCTATTTAATGTTGAGGTCAATAACTAATACTTCGGAAGAGCTTAAAAGATAGTGTTTCAGAGGAAGAACAACAATGTTGGATCAAAGCAGGTTATGAGTAAACCACAAATGACATCCAAATGTCTGCTGATGGGAGACCAGTGTTACTTGATAGCTTGTAGTTCCCAATGACACAATGCTTTCACAAATACACACACTTAGGGAGGGACTCCATGACATAGCTCCTTAGACAGAAGAAGTACAAGCCAAAGCTTAGGACACTTACAGAAGAAGATTCTCATCGAGATGTGACATGCCAACGAACAAATACAGGGAAAAGTTCACACATTACACTGAGTCACATAGAGAGATAAGAAGGTCCTTTCAAAAGACTGCAAATCGACTTCATCAAGATGCCTGTTTGTAATGAGCTGAGATACGTCCTAGTTATAGTGTGTGTCTTCTCGAGATGGATAGAAGCATACTTAACCAGAAGACATGACAGTTTTAGGGTAGCAAACTTGGTATCACAAGAATTGACCTCATGTATAGATTGCCAGTTTCTTTGAATTCAGATCAAAAGACCCACTCTGTCAATGAGGTCCTGATGATGGTATGTGAAGCACTGCAGAGGGAACAAAGATTGCACTGTAGCTATCGACCTGAGGCTTTAAGCACAAGGTGGTGTTTAGTTAAAGCTTGTGCTTCAACATTACTGTAGAGACCTGATGCTTTGCCTTTAGTACATACGAGTAGTTGAAATATTCCTGAGAAAAGTATTCCTGAGAAAAGTGTGAGACTCTCATTGTCAGTGATGTGTGATTGCCTGCTGTACCTGCAAATGCAATTCCGAAGAGTACAGATGAGAAGATAATCAATTACTGCAAAGGATTGGTTTATGTGGTGCATTCAGTTTCTCACCAGATTGTAGCTGCTACATAAGATCCACATTGTGAACAGTGCTGCATCCTCAATCCTCATCCTCAATCTGGCTGCCTGTGTTGTGAAACAGGTATTGAGTATCTAAATGTTTACATTTCCCTTTCACATAGGAGAAGCCAAAACTGAGAAGCATCAAAATATTGATTAGACAGATCAGTATTGGTTGCCAGAGACATCCAACATCAGTGGGGTGTAGTGCATGACAACTACACCTCCTTCTGATGAATTCACATACATTAATTAGTCAATTTAAGGCCAGTGTGTCCCTCTGAAGACACATTGCTGCAATGATAATAGATCAGACTAGTCCTGAAATGCTAGACTAGCCCAAAATGCGATGATCAATTTAGGATTGACAGGTATTATCCATGTAGATCCTACTACAAAGCAGAGCAAAATTTTCAGACAATATAGTCTACACCTAAGGTCATAAAGGTAGGAAGCTGCATTCTGAAATGGTGAGGCATGTTTCAAACATGCTATGTACCAGCTCACAAACCCACTGGTGTCCCCAAGAGGGCCACTCTTAAAACCCACAAGATCAGAAATGTATGTAAGAATATATTTTATTAATGATGATTAGGTGGGGGTTGCAATAAAAGAAAATGTATTCGTTCATCCAATTTAACCAGCACTTCAGATTCGTTGTTGTTGCGCAAAACAATGGGGAGTGGGAGGTCCACAACAGATGACACTGGCCAGTCATCTGAATCATTAGGTTTGATATAGATAAAAAGGCAGTGGTGCAAGCAGAGAAAACCTCAGAAGTGTTGTTTAAAAAAATGGCATCACCTACAACAATATGATAAAAGTGTTTCAGAAGGAGACATTTTAGCATTACATAATTGGTAATTAAGGACTTTGAGGATTGTATCAGCAACATACATAGTGATTGTGCCTCAGCTCTATTAGGGGATTTTAACTTGAAATATCTGTCAGTATTCCCATGGAAATATTTGAGGGCTGGAGAGTGAGGATGGGGTTTCTATTGCCTGTTTTTCAGAGTCCTCTCGGTAATGAGTTGAATCTGCTGTTGGATAAACTTAATCTCAATTTTTTTCGACACTTTAAGACCAAGAGCTAACACTACACCGACATTTATGGGGCGAGGTACAACTATTCAAATTGATTTTATTTTATTTTCTAAATCACTAAGAGATTGGGCTCTGGACTACAGTTCGGCTGAATCTACCTTTAGTAATCACAGACTCCTGTCTCTTTTCTTTCAAGGCTCACTGACCACTAGGATCCCTGTAGTGGCTCACCATACGTGTTTATCATCTTCCAAGAATCATGGGGTAATTAAAGCATGGTTCAAGGTTGATGAACCCTATTCTTTAGCACAGGTAGGGGTTTCCACTTATCCAGACTTCCTGGTTTGTCTATCAGCCAATTATACACAGGGGTGAGGCCGCCCTCATCAATAGTTTTAACTAGATCTGTGGAGCAGCATGCGATCTTTTATTAGTACTGCATAACAGGGGAAGCAAGCCACCTTTAAAGTGGTTTGACACCAGTTGCACCCAGGTGCACAACCAGCTACTCGCTACTCTAAGGCAATCCCTTAGAGATCAGGGCCACACGCAGAGATATTCATCTTTGTATAGAGATGCCCTCAAAACCAGAAAGATCACTATCAGAGAGGCAGCATTCTTATTATTGGTCAAGGCAAGCGAACTCAGGGACTGGGACTGTAAAGCCTTTCATGAAACAGTTAATTGCAGCTTTTATGAGGCAAAAAGAGAACCATACATTGATACTGTTATTCCATCTAAATCCTGGGTTGAACATTTTACCTACCTTTCTGCTAAATCTTACTCAGGTACCCAAGAGAGTACTGATGACAATCTCTTACTCAACAGAAGTCCAAATGTGTCCCAGCATGCTGCCAGGCATCCTGCAGGTCCAGTTATTGACCTGGAAGATGTTATGCAGGCTGTGGCTCGCTGTCCGGTTGAGTGTGCTCCAGGTCCAGATGGTCTACCCTTAGACATGTTTACAGCTAAAATCTTATTGTGGGTCCCTTTATTGACTAATGTCCTTAACGCTGCTCTATTGACCTCTCCTCCAAAGAACTGGTCCCACGCGACCATTGTTTCTATTTTTAAAACAGGCTCAACCAATTTACCCCCACTGCTATCGCCCTATCTCATTGACTAATTCTACTATGAATATCATGGGTCAAATTCTGTTGGACCGCTTGCAGCTTTGGGTCGAGGAACGTCATACTTTTGGATCTCCAATTTGGCTTCCACTCTGGACTTGGCACAGTTGAGCAATTTTTTAATCTATATCTGCTAATTGGTTGCCCTCATCCTCCTGGACCTCTTAGCTTCCTTCAGCACCTTCTCCCACCGGACACTATCCACAAGACTCCAAGATGCCGACATCTGCAGAAGGCACCTGGTTGACTATGCTCATTCCTCACAGGCAGACCTCAGCAAGTCCGACTCCTGCACCACCTCTCAGAAACAACAGATATCAGATGCGGAGTAAGGCAGGGATCCTCCCTCAGCCCCACCCTCTTCAGCATCTACATGGCACCCCTCGCAACCATCGTCAGAAACCACGGGCTCAACATCGTCTCCTACACTGACGACACCCAGCTCATCCTCTCCCTCACTAAAGACCCCAACATCACCAGGCACAACTTCCAAGAAGGGATGAAAGCTGTCGCCACTTGGATGAAGAAGAGATGTCTGAAACTCAACTCAGAGAAAACAGAAGTCCTCGTCCTTGGCTCCATCCCCTCTGGATGGGATCCACCCTCTGAAACCCCCCCACTTCGGCGGACCACGCACGAAACCTCAGCATCATACTAGACTCATCACTCATGATGAACCGCCAGATCAACGCTGTGTGCTCGGCCTGCTTCAACACCCTCCGCATACTCCAAAAGACCTTCGGATGGATCCCACCGGAGTCCAGAGAAATGGCCATGCACACCTTCATCAGTAGCAGACTGAACTACAACAACTTCCTCAATGCTGGAATCAACAAGCTACTACTTGGCAAATTCCAGACTATTAAAAACGCCTCAGCCAGATTGATCCTGGACATCCCCCACTACAATCACATCGCCCAACACCTCTGCAATCTCCAATGGCTCCCCATCAAAAGAAAAATAACAATCAAGCTCTTCACTCATGTATACAAGGCCCTCCACAACATCGGACCAGCATACCTAAACACGCGCCTCTCCTTCCACACACCCAATAGACATCTCCAATCAGCTGACCTCGATATGGCCACCGTCTCATGCGCCTACAAAACCAGAACTGGAGGAAAGTCCTACTCCTACCTCACACCCAAGGGCTTGAACGACCACTCCCTTCACTTCCGGCAACTCTCCAAACTGCTCCAGTTCTGGAAGGACCTCAAGACGTGGCTCTTCGGGTGATCCCAGCACTCAACAGAACAGCACTCCTCCACCCTATCCAGCACCTTGAGACTCTCGCAGGTGAGTAGCTGCACTTTACCAACCCCGGATTGACTGATTGATTGATTGATTGCCAAATACACTGTGCCGAAGTATAGCAAGATGTATCTGGCTTTTATGAACATGAGTTCTGCGTTTTACTCTGTAAACAGACCCAAATTGTGAGATATCATGGTTGATATGGGGTTTGATCTCTACTTTGTTAACTTTCTTAGAGTTCTGCACAATGATGTCACTGCCAGTGTAAGTTATGGCCGAGGTGGGGAAACCACACCATCTTTAAGCCTGGCCAGGGGTATTTGCCAGGGCTGTGTCTTGACCCCTTTAGTTTTTTCCATTTACATAAACAGCCCGAAGGATAAACTGGTTAATCTCAGGATTGTCTGCCCTCATGTAGGTGCTCAGAGTGTTCCCACTCTAATTTATGCAGATGATACAGTCTTAATTGCTAGGACTGCAAATGGTCTACAACGTCTGCTTGATGGTTTCTGTGAGTTTATGGCCAACTTGATTTTTGGGGGAAGGAAGAAAGAAAATGTTGCCTTTGTAGTGAGCAGCAAGAAGGTTGGCTCTGTACCCACCTTTACCAACCTTAGCATCCGCTTAGACACTTGACTCTCATGGGGACAGCTGAAGACTAGTAAAGCTGCTGCCTTCTCCAAATCAGTGGAGGTCATCCTTAATTTTGCCCATGAACCTGCTCAGAAACCAATAAAGGAACTCTCAACAGTCTACAAATCCAAATTCTCTGCTATTGCTTCTTATGGGGCAGGGGTGTGGGGCATTGAAGATCAGGGAGCCTTGAAAACATTGAGAACAGTTTCATTAAGAGATTGCTAGCTGCCCCCCACAGCACTGGTTCCTTTGTTTGCCGCACAGAGGTAGGGATTGGTTATTTCAACAACCTCATTAAATTCAACCTCTCCTTTTGTGGCTTTGAATCTGGACCAAAAGCCAGACATCTTTCAATAAGGCTGTGCTTGCAGACTGCTTAACACTCGACCACTGTTCGAGTATTCCTTGGTTGAAATATATACAGAACTTGAGTCGTAGGATGGGACAGGAGGACTTGTTTAGTTCTCGGAGCACTGTTTCTGCTACCTCCATTAGAACATTGACGTATGCCTTTCTAGAGGGATGTCTGGAGGATAGAATGTGTGTCCTGCTAATAAACCAGCGGTCCAGTCCTATATGGGGTTCTGCCCGGCTGAAATTCCCATGTCTTATTTAGTAACACCACATATTTTTATTGATACGGCTTAGGCTTTGTACAGTGCACTTTCTTGGTGCTTTTCCATCCCAAGGCATTTATTTTTCACAAAATCCTTCATGCCCATGTGATGACCTATCCCCTCACACTACCTTAGATTTTATTGTATTCTGTGAATGTTATTAATTGTTGAGGTAACGCTATTTGCTGCCCATCCTAACGGCAGTCAGCATTAATTACTGTGGAGCCGCTTTGAATTATCTGCAAACGTTACTCACGGTCAAGATCTGCTTCTCCGCTGCCCTTTGTATTGATCGTGCTATTAAGTAGAGGACTACAGTTCTTATTTGATGCTTTATGAATCTTATGTGGTTTTTATGGATTTGTATGATTGATCAAAGTGTTTTTAATAGGAAGTATTGACTGTTATAAATATGGTTGATTTCTGCTTAGATATCCCAGGGGGACTTAGCGGACCTCTTATGAGTTTTTCTTTTATGACTCCTTCTCGGGTTTTGTTCCTTCAGTTTCATCTGAGTTTTGTGAAATTCATTTGATGATTGCTGGTGTCTGACTATTCATCTACTGCTATGAACTTCGATGTATATTGTAATGTTTAAATTGTACAGATTGCTCTGGACTGTGCACTTTTATAGTTCAAATGAGCCAAAATAAAGTTGTTTTTGGTTGGTAGTGCAATTCCTAGTTACTACTATTTGGAAACATCAAGATTATAGAGTCGATTTTATTAGTATTGACACCACTAAAAATTAATAAACCAGCTTGCAAATAGGGTTTAATGGAATTATTTCTCAGAGTTAGACATCCGTTTGTGTATACACTGCATAGCATGGTTCCAAATGGTGAGTATAGTAATGGAGCTGATGGCACAGTGACTGCTGTCCTACTGATAAATGCTGCATACAGTGGTTCATTAATAACAAAGCATCAGGGCAGGTGAGATAGAATGATAGCACCATTAAGATCAGTTACAACTTAGCATTACCTGTAGAACCACATGTTGAAGCAGAAATTATGTAGCACTCACCAGCCTTCTTCCCCATTGACAGTGCTTAATACTTCCAAGACTGTAGTCAACACTGAAGGTGAAGAGGTGGGAAAGGGGATAGGGATATGAGAGAAGGCATACAAGAGACATTGCCGGGTTGTGTTCACAGAACTCGTCTTGTGTGTTCTACAGTTGCTCAGAAGTGGCAGGTATACTAAACAGCACCCAAGACTAATATAGTATTTCCTTTTACACCAAATTCAGTTGCATGAAGTATTTTATTTTCTATGGATTTCACAAAAATGGAAGGAGTCTACAAAAGCTGAAAAATAAATACACAAGTGCCAATCTAGCAACAGGGTAGTATATACTCAACATATCAGTGACATAGTACATTTATCTTGCTTCAGCTAACAGAATCATTTTCAGAGTGGTTGTGTGCCGAAGTCATCCATTCAATTGTTAAAGCCCCACAACTTAAGACACAGAACAGAAACAAAAATAAATGACTCCGCGAAGTCCCAAGAAACAGTTGCTACAGCAAGGGGTACGGAGAGAATCCAATAGTGGTTTTACAATCAACAAAAACAAATCTAATTCTCCTAGCTAATCACTAACCTGAGGCCTCTGAAGACTGTGTTGAAACGGGGTCGAGGAGCACCAGGGATGCAAAGAAATTTTTTGACAAGTTCAATGATTCAAGAAAATCCTTTGAAGTTAAGCTGCAGAAGTTCCTAGATGCAATAACAGCAGAAAACCCAGATGACGGTTTAAACATTGCCTCAACTGAAGAGCTATTGCACAGGTGAAGGGCAGAAACCAAGCACAGGAACACACAAGAAGACCTGAGTCCAATAGAGGCTTCTTCTCACTAACAGGGAGGGATCCAAATGCCTGACCACAGTCTGAGTGTGACTTTTATTTACTGTGGGATCCTCAGATTCTACAGCAAATCCTCAAATTCAAGGTCCTTGAAGCCTAGGATCATTAAACCTCGCAGTGAATTTTCGAATTGCACTATGGCCTGCCACTCAGATGGGGGATCCTGTGATCCCTTTTGGGGTGTCTGCATGGGAACAATATGCACTCTGCTGGTGAGCCCTGGTGTTGCTGTGGCCTTAATGGAGACTTCTTGTCCCATAACTACCTTCAGTGAAGTTTGCTGGTATCATCTACATCTGTTTACACTCAGCCTCAATGATAGCCCCCGGTGACGGGGGCTCGTGAAAACCCTGGTTATCTTCGCCTCATACATTACCTAATTCCAGTTTACTAGGCAGAGGTACACTTTATTCCTTGTTAGATTTGTACTGCTGTGTTCATGGTTGTAACTCTGTGATTTTAAGTGCGTTGATCCCACAGGGGAAGTCATTACGCAAGTTTTCCCTCCACTTGTCAGCTTGTTCCAATTATGGGAAATGTATGATATCCACCTGGTTCCTAAATCTATCACTCACACTACTATGGATGCATTTTTGCATTGTGCCATGAACATTATTGACAAGGAGATTGAGCTGGCCGAAAGCCACTTAACTCTTTCCTTTCCCACCTCTTTGTCTCTTTGAACCCGTGGTTCCTGTTTTTCTGTTCCCCTAGACCCTGGTTCCAGGCTGGTGATCTTACCCTTGTTGAATGGAGGATGGAATGTACACTTATTTGTTTCGCCTGTGTCCGAAGTTACCATATCACCAAGTCCCTGTAAGTCTACCTTACCCTTGGATCTGGATATTTTGGCCTCCCTGAATATGGGTTCTGGAGTGGTTGGGAAAAAGAAGAGAATGGTGGCCATCCGCAAATCAAATCTCCCAAGGATTAACACTAACGAGCACCAAAGAGTTAACACTAATTAGTCCCCTAGGGTAAACGTTGCGCTTGACAGGGAAAAGGATAACATAGCAACCTTTATGCACTCTCTTTGTGTTAATTTAATTGCAGCCCTTGATGCTAAACTGGATCTTATCTGTGAGTGGTTGGCTGTGATAGAACTGGGGCTCGTTAAGCCCAATCAGTTTATGCAAACCCTCGGAGCCCCTACATCTACCCCTGTTGCTACTCTCCCTCCCGTTGTGGCTATCTCGTTGTCATCCAGCCAGTGGAGGAAAAAAAGGATCACTGAGCCGTCTAGTGCTCAGAGAAATATTGTATTCACAATTTCCCATCCTTGGCCTTTTTCAATTTCTAATCCACAGGCAAACCCTAGTAGACTTGTTCCAGTGCATAAGTCAACCTCATCAGCCACAGTAAGGGTAGTGCCTAGTGGGGAGCGTGCACCACATATGGTGCCTCATATGGCCCCACTCACAGGGGCCCAGAATATCACCTCCCCTAGACGTGAGATGATGCCTGCTCCGACAAGCACTGTCACCTGTTGTATTGGGTAATGAGCCCCATTTAAAGATGGCACCTTGGAAAGCTTTAATCGATTGAAGAACAAGGTAACACATTGGTTGGATTCAAACTCTTCCCTACGGTCTTGTGCTGAAGGATGGATTAACATGGTACATAAAGAAAACTGTCTCATAAAGTCTGAAAAACACCTCTGAAGAATATTGCAGAATCATAAATTTCAGTAGGCCTTTTGGAAGCCTTTGCTTCTATCAGGCACCTTTGCACTAACAGTCCTTCCACCTCCACCTTGGCCCTCCCCAAAGGAGTTTTCTAAAGTCCTGTGCCAGTGGACTTCACCCCACAGTTTAAGCAGTGGCAGATCTCAAGGCGCCAAACTTTCACGCGTGTTGGTCAGTACATAGTCCCTTATAAGCTGGCTACCTCTAATGGATATGCTCCCTCGACACCTCCTTCGATGCCTGTGATTGACTGGATTGGAATGACCTCCCAGTTGAGGTCACAATGGCTTCTGTGGCCCTGTGTAATGTGGTCCTGCTTGAGCCTAATGCTATGGTGCTAAAACTCATCAGCTGGAACATCGTCAGACTTGCTGTCAAGTTTAAGGACCAAAGTGGCTGCACTTCATCAGAGGCTTTGGAGTGATCTGCCTACAGGAGACCTGGGCAACGTGTAATTATTTCTTTTTAGAGAGGTAAACAACTTTTTTCATCTGCTACTGAATCACTAACTGGTAGGCCAAAGGAGGTTTTAATGATCTTTGAATCCCTGGGGGCCAAGGGCATATTTAAAGTAATACTCTCAGGAATCTCTAGTCTGCAGACTTTTATTATTGTACTCTGTTGACCCCTCTAAGCTGCCATTGTTGTATAATGCTAAGTTTCATCTGCAAAATGTTTGTAATATTCCATTATGTGGCTCCTTTTTGAGAAAACTGCATGGTTCTAAACTGTCCATGGCTAACACTATGGTTGCAGGTGACTTTAAAGTTCATCTAGGTGAGGCTCTCAGGATGGTTCGAGGTCAGGCTCTGGGTTGTTTGCTTCTTCGTGGTTTGCACATGGAACATTTGCACTCAGGTTCAACTCTAAATGCTATCTTGAGTGAGTTCAATCAAGTTTTTTTCTTGGAAAAGCTTCTCACATCTGCTAGGGATATTAACCCCATCTTTACTGGATGAGTGTGACAGTTTTTATCAATTTCATCTTTGTCTTTGCACCTTGTTTCCCCTATATTGCAGAGATTGGGATACCTTAGAGTTCTCTTAGCAATCATAATCCTGTGTGTGTGCCACTGTGTGGGTCCCCACTGGTACAAGAGCAATCTGTAGGTGTTGAAGAATTTACTAAGACTATAAGCCAGGGAGGCTTAGTTGGTCCCAGGTAGTCCCTGACAGTTTGTATATGTGCATGTATTCCTGTTGCAAAAAAGAGCTTAAATTGTGTCTGTCAGACAGTAGCAGTCAGTATAACACCTTAGATGATTTGCAAAGATTTTATATTCAGTGTTCAGCCTTCTGGAGGCTCCACCAACTTGGAAGATTAGTGTGATGCACAGATGGTTTGATAAAGGATGTTCTAAGGCACTCAGGAATCTTAGGTGTGCTTTGAATGTTTAGCCAAGCGATTCTGCTCTGGTCAAGAATTTTATATTGTGTATATGAGGTCTTGTAATGTATAATGAATTGGTGAATTAATAACCAAACGTCTTTTTTGTGAAAGAAAATCTAAAAATAAAACAAAAAGATTCACTCAGACATAATCGTGTCACTGTACCATAGTGTATAATTCGTATGGTTCTTAGGATTTGTTAAAAAAGTGAGACAGTACTGGCATTTTTTTGTTCAATTATAATTTGTGGCTCAGCCTTGCTGTTGGAAGCCCAGACCCACTGGTAGTTTTTCTGGTCAAGAATAGCCATAAAGAGTATAAACTGTAATTTTCAAGGCACAAGAACGACCTAAGTAATGTGACTTGGATAGTTAGACCTACTTAAGGCGAACACCCTAAATTGTAGCTTCAAATTCTGGGGCATTGTCAATTGGTCATCCCTGGCACCAGATACCAATGCATCCTTGGGCACTCTCCTCTGAAAGGATTGCTGGGTATCTCATTTCGAGGAGTCTTATAATATTATACCCAATGATGCTTGGGACAAGGTGTATGGTGAAAGGGACTTCTAAATTGACATTTGTGCTTGAGGAAGTTAAGAAGGGCATAACCGGTCTAAGTAAGAACAAGGCTCCTATGCCCCAATGGTATCCCCCCTGACCTATAAATTAATGATGTTGAGGTATGGGGCTCAAGGTTGACTACCCTTGTAAACGCTGCAGTAAGTGAGGCCCCCATCAGTCATGGGGTTCTTCTATCATTTTCCCTGTTTTGAAAAAGGGGGACAGGGCCAACCCCCAGTGCTTTAGACCCATTTCTCTGCTTGATTTGGTTGTGATGGTACCCTGAGTCCCTGCTGAATTCCTTTGCCAACTTTATGAAGGAGCTGCAAATGGTTGATAACACCTTTCTGAGATGTCTTTTGTGTGTTCCGCAATGTGCCCCTACATTTTCTGTGCATGAAGAACTGTGTATTCGTTATATAACCGATGTTGTGGAATTTGCTTTCTTTCCCTTTTGGCTAGCTATATAGGAAGGCCAGAGATAAAACTAAACAAGGAGATTCTAAAGGATTGTTTGTCCCTTGAGCGTTCACCATATCCCTTGGCTTAAGTACGTCAAGGACACTCTTCAGAGCCTAGTTCGGGAATAATTATTTAGTACTCCAGTAGAAATAGTTAAGGCTAATCACACATGGGTGAAAGAACACTTTATTTGGCAGAGATCTGTTGCCAGAGAAGAGCTCGCCCTATGGAAGCTTTGTGTTTATAGCCATAGTATGTTGAAATCCATCCCGACCACAGAGCCTTACCTTTCAATTGTAAAAACCTTGTGTGATACTTTTTTGCTGACAAGCTTCAGGTTGAACTTATTGCACTTTTGTTTATCCCTGGGGTGGGATTCGGGGCCATACACTTGCACCCTGTGGCTGCCACAATAAGTCTCTGCAGGACACGCTGCATTTTACAGTGTTTTGTCATTTTTACGTGGTCCCAAGTAAGGCTTATATTATCCAGATATTAAAACAGGCAACTTTTGCCAGGTACGTCCTGCTCTTACGTATTTACAATGGCATCCGGGGGAGATTATTTCTTGAAAGCTGCCATGAGACTGGGAAACAGTTGGGATTAGACAACCAACATGCTTAATAGCGGTTGTAATTGTTTCATATCCTGGGCATGTTTATATAAACTTTACTGTTTGTCTTGTCTGCAGTTCAGGAGTGCTATGATTGTTGTATCTGCTTTTAATGAATTTAATATTATTGTTTACTTTTCGCACTTTGCTTATTCCTATGATTTGATTTTAGCATATGTTTTTTTTTAATGATTCTTTTATGTTTTTCTCAAGAACCAAATAAAGCCTATTTTGATTGATTGATTGATTGACTCAGCTGATGATGGCGGGTTGAAATTGGGCAACACACATGTGACAGCCACAATCCTGGACGGTATGGGTGCTATCACCTGTGTGGATTACATCCTGAGTGGCGATACTCTATGAAAATGGGGGGGGGGACAGCCCATAATGCTCCATACCAGAGGTGGACGAGAAGGGGGGCAAGCACTTGCTGCAAGCCAAGATATGCATATGAATTAGCATATTTGATTTACCAGTCAATTCTGACATGACATAAGAAAATAGCGATCCAAAGTCTCCTTAACATCAATTTGTAAATGTGATTCATGGATATTTTTGCCATGCACTTGTTTCATAAGGTTTGCTTTTTTGCTCAGGGCAGAACACTCAATTTTACAAAATCATTGAATGAAATGTCCGATTCGAGTGCCACAGTAAGCTTTATATTTTTGGGGTACATTAAGTAAAGGAGGCAATTATCCTACTTGGTGATTTTGTTTAAAGTTATGTACAACTGCCGCTATTGAGGCAGTTCCTGGGACTGATCATCCTACGCAGTAGCTTCTGGCCATGCTACAACTTTGATAATTGATAGTTTGGATACTTTGGACTCTTGTGGTGTGCCTGAATTGACTACTGGTGCACATTTTGAGAGTGGAATGCAATCTGGCATCTCTCCTCAATCGTTTATGGGCATTGAAACAGATCTGTACTTAGTTGCCAAATTTTTTGACAAATTATGAAATACTTAATTTGAAACCGAATTAATCAGAAGTTTAAGACTGAGTCAAACAAGACTAAAATCATAGGCAGCATTCATTTTATAATGCTCCTTACAATGACCTGGAAGGCCCCTGCCGTATCGCCCCACTGGTTGCTGGTACCTGGATTCGAGCAAGAACGTTCAAGCTTTAGATCCTTGTGGTCCAGACCCATCCTACAGGATGGACCCTTCTGTTGTCTGGGTTCTCTTCCCTTTGCTCCCATGCCAGAGCATAGCAGAGCCATAACCAAGCAAGGTGGCCCCAAGTGCAGCTCTCCTGCAGAATTTCACCCTTGAACCTTAGTTCGCAAGCTGAAGACTTGTAAAGCATACATACACAGACTCATCAGCCAATGCCTTCAGCACCCCAATATCTTTACTGCAGAACATGTAAACCATTTTGTTAGCTGAAATAATCAGATATATGTAAACTGGTTGTGCAAAAACAAGATCTCTGGCAGGATTATTTTACAGTGTACTTTACAATGATCTGAATCTCACATTGAAAATCTCCCCAATGTTTGCTCAGAGCAGGCCATTTGTCAGGCTAACCTGCTCTTAGGGCCCAAAGGTTCCAGTCCACCCTCTATAAGGGTTCTCACTACTTTTGGTATCCAAATGAAAGAAGGTGTTCTATTCCAGTTGTCACCATGTAGGAGCATGGCAAAGCCAGGACCCAGCTGGATGACTCCAGAGGCAGCATGTCTCCATGTTCGCAATCTAACTCTCCATTCTCAAATTGGAGGCAGAACTGGTCTCAGGAAACCTGTAAAACATACATACCCGGACTCATCAGCCATTGCTTTGCAGCACAGCAGTCACATTACCGCAGACACTTTCACTCAACTAAACAGCCCTAGGCTTACCAAATTACCTTGCCCCTCCTGCCTGACAGGAAAGATAACATTGGGGGCCTATTTACAAGCTCCCTTGTGCTGCCGGTGCGTCACTTTTTATATGGGGTACTATGCTTACATTAACTGAATTCCTCCCATCAGTCATCCTGCAAGATGGCTTTTTGAATTAAATTCTCACTTCTGATAAGTGCCATGATCTGAAGGTCACACATTTAATTCATATCAAGGGAGACCATCCTTCCGATGTTTGCAAAGGGAGTACCATTAAACTGAATAAGAATAACATCTACAATTTACAACTCTGCAGCAGCAGAAGTGTAGTATGAAACATATGAAAAAAGTAATTTTCCTGCATTCACAATTAAATGTTTGACAACAGCAGAGAACCATATTTCCTCTCTTAGTGCATTTTCAGGTGTGTATTTGGAAATGGATCAATACACAGCCAATTTAATGGTATAGAGCAGCAGTCACCACAAGTAGGTCTTTTGCTGCTATTGAAAGATAAGAGATAGATAAGAGATATTTATTGTTACCCGACTCAATGGTGCTTATTTTATCTACCCCAGAGAGACGACAGTCTGAGTGGATGTGATGTGATTTGAAGCAGTGACCATGGGGTTAAACACAAACCCCTGGAGGGAATGCATTTATTGCATTATTCTACCTCAGTGGAACACAATCCAAAAAGCCTTCAGTTTGTAAAAAAATTAAAGCGATGCAGGCAACTATAAAGCTGTTACTCTACTTTACCTGTAACATCTAAACTATTGCTAATCTCTTTGATTAGGTGTTCCTCAATACATTAGGACTCATTATGATGGCAGTGGGACCTCCACCGTAACCCCATCAGTAGTCAGTAGTCCCACTGCCATCGGACCCAAATTGACCGACCGCCACATTATAATGGCAGGCGGATGGTAGCCGGTGGTCCATTGGAGAAACTTGTATCCCTACAACAGTGGCCGTGCCTACTCAGGCACCACTGTAGAGATTACAAAGTCCCTTTCCACCCGCCGTTACATGGCGGTTAACCCACCATGAAAAGGCAGATGGAAAGAGACATTCGGAGCCCGACATGGGCCCTGGGAGGGGCACCTATGGTGCCCCAAGATATCCCTGCACCATGTGCAGGCGGTGCGTGCCACATAGTGCATGGATATGCACAGTGTGCATATTTTGTACCGTGGCATGTGCTGCATCCCGCAGCACCCACAGCAATACAAAATATACACTTTGTGACCGCCTTGAAAGCAGTTGTATCCTAATTCCTATGGCGGAACCGCAGACAGGTAGTCGGTCAGTCCCATCCCCGAAATTATGGCGGTTGGACGAAAGTTCGACCGCCATCATAATCTGACCCATTGTTTTGTGTTTCACTCACCTTTTAGGTATTCATCACTCTACACATATATTTTCAGTTTAAATTAAAATGGAAAATGTTGTGCTCAGTCATATTCTTTCATTGTGCTTGTTGCCAACACACCCATTTTTCTCAATAGCTCAATCAAAAACGTTTTAAAAATGTAACTTAATCAAGAATCGTGTTTTATCTTGCAAATTTATCAACCATCAGTACAGTTTTTTTTTACCTCATATTGTATGATTTCATGTTGTGTCATGGTTGAATTAATATCAACATGTTTATAGTGTACTTATTGGGCAGCTTTTGGGAGACTTCTGAACTCATTAGAAATCAAGATTATTGTTTTCAGAAGTGGTCTTTAAATGTGTTTTGCAAGTTTCCTCATTGCTCTGCTTCGTTAGTCAAAGGGCATTCACGCTTTGAGGAAATCAAGGAACACCCAATATTTCTTGCAGTGTTTCACTTCTGCGCAAAGCATTCAGGAAAATTGGCATATCTTTTGAAGCTTTTATTGATATTTAGACATTCACAATAAAACATAGTTTAATCCTACTTTTTAAATGAACATTTCAATCTGTGTCGGTTTGAGTTCTTCACCAAATTATTTTTAGTTTCAAGTAACACACATCAAAGTGTTAGGGCTTTTAAATATGTTTCTTACAAGTATACTATTTATCATTCTCATTATTGTTAGTACTATACTATGAGTGGTAGACATGGTATTACTTTTAGTGTTGCTGTTATTAGTAATCATATCAGAGTGTGCTCACTCTTTAGCTATTAATATGTAATGTATCAATATTCTTATAACTGTCTGTCTTAGCAGCATCAACATTTTACTCTGCAAAGTCAAAATGAGATTACATCAGACTTAACTAGGCACTCAACATATACTGAGCACAACATTTTCGATTTGAGACAACTGTTTTCCTTAATTAATAGAAAGGTAATTTATGAAAAGGTGAGCAAGGCGTAACTTTAATTTCATTGATTTATCAAACCATTTTATTCCACTTTCCAAACCCAGAAAAACTGATTTCTTGCAAATAAGCGATTTCTATGATAGCTTTAGTTCTGCTATGTTAGTGTTGTGCTAACACACTAGTTTAATATAATAGAATAAAAAATAATGGATGAAAATGATTTAAGTACTTAGGCCACAATAGGGGCGTCATGTTTGAGAGAAGAATAGAGGCGCTTTTTAAATTAGCTCTAAAGCCGGCCAATAAATCTATCAGTGAGCTCATTATGATTTATAAAACCAGGGGTCATATTATCAAGCCTGGGCGATAAAATTATCGCCGCTTTATCGGCAGGAAACTGCGGCTAAAGTGGGGATAATGGGCTTGATAATATGCTCTATGGAATTCCAATCGAAGCTCATGTTAAATGTCCTTCACATCTGACATGAGCTTGATTTGAGTTCCATAGAGCATATTATCAAGCCCATTATCGCCACTTTAGCCGCAGTTTCCTGCCGATAAAGCGACGATAATTTTTTTGCCCAGGCTTGATAATATGCCCCCAGGTGTCCATAGCCACTTATGGTGCATGCTTGGGGTCTGTAGAAGTATATGATTCAGAATGTGGAAAATAGACATTGAGATGTTTGCTGTCAGTCCCCCAATGTGTTTCCATATATTTATCACATAGTGAATTGTGGCTGGATTATTTAAATGATTGTATCATACGCCGCCCTGCATTACTGTGGTTGTCAATTTAATCCTCAAAACAATCTTGCAGGCTGAGTATTGGAAGAATGTTCATACCTCGATCTGGGGAAAATCCCTTGGCTGACATACATCAAGCAATTAAGCCACAGTTTAGGTATCACTAATCTGTTTGATAACCCCAGTGGTTTGCCTGTTTTCTTTAAGTATGTTTTAGAATGTTTGATTCATGCAGATTATTGAGAATGTGTGAGGAAGCTACGAAGGCCTTTGTGAGCAATTATACCACGTAGATCAGTAGCCCATTGATAGACTTGTATCTTGTTTGGGTTTCAACTAACTTTCTTAGGTATTTTGTAACACGTCTGAGATTTAACACTAACACTTTATGGTGGCCTTTCTCACTCAAATGTTATATCATATGATTTTACCACTGTCTCCTTGTGATGATCTACCCATTCAGTCGACATTGCGCTTTTTGCTTTTCTGTAAATATTATGTTTCTCTTAGATGTCACTTCCTTCTACCTATCCTGAAGGTGCGAATTTCAGGCAATGTAAGGAAGCTGTGGTCTATATACAATCGCTCCATCAGTGTACATATGCTGGGCCGTGGAGACAGTTTAACAGTGTGCTTTTACTTAAGGAAATGTTGAGCTAATTTCTTCCTGTCTTATTATGTTTGGACATATTTACTGGGACCCAGTTGTTTATATACACTTTATGATTGTCAATGTGTTTGTTTTTATCTATCTTTATTGTATTTTTATGGTTAATATATACACCACAGAAGTTAATGATGATGACTACGGGGTAAAGATGAGGATCAAATGCTAAACTGTACCATGCTACAGCATGTCACTGTTCGTTTTATTGAGTTGATTATTCTCTTCTCTCTTCTTACAGTTTCTGCTCTGTGGAGTATGTGGCATATATTGCGCCAAAAAGAAATCGGGACTTGTAGTAAGTGTTTGCCTTGCATGCATTGATCATTGTAAGTACTTGCAATGTGCATACTCTATAAAACTATCTTAGAAATATTTTATATGACGTTCTTTGAAAAATCGTTTTTATTTAGAAAAACAAATCATTTCAAATTCATTATATGTGTTTAATTACTATTTGTCAGAGTCTTCCTGAAGTTAGGGTCTATTACAGGCATTTACCTTTAACCCTTCTTTATCTAATAGCAAATTATTCACCACTCTTGAGCCTGCGATAGTATGAATAATTATCAGCATTTCTATAGTTGACTAAAGCAAAAGCCTAGTTTTTGAATACTAGATTTTAAATGTATATATATTGATTCTAGCATCATAGGAGACGATATACATGTTCGTGTTACATTTTCTGGATGGGTGTGCTTATGTTCTTTATATGGTGGATCTAGGATCTGTGAGATATTAAGTACTTTAGGATTTATCCTTTCCTGAAGACATAGATGCAAAACCCACAAATGTTGAAATTCTTGCTTAAGAATCTGATAGACCTTTCTAGATTAGTGCTAATAAGGGTCATCACATTACTTGTGATCACAATCCTTAGGTAAGTTAAATGTGTTGCTTCCCATTTAAATAGAAAAGATGCATAATCACTTTTCCCAACTATGTTTGGGCATTAAGACAGGCTTAATCCAACTTACTTGAAGAACTGAAAAGTTGAAAATGTATCTGCTGAATCAAGATCTCTGGGAATATACTCCCACTTAATAAGAAACACTTGATTGATCCAAAGCCTGTTCAGATGTCCTTTATTCTTTCATTAGAACATATCACAATTGCTAAGGGCTATAGAGCCATATTGAAAACCAAGGAGATACTGGGTTGTACTGTTACCCTCCAATAGCAAAGATGATTTTTCTGATTAAATACCTTTTGTGTTAATGTTAGCCGTTGATTCCACAAACAGGTTTTCGATATAGATATTCAAGCTGAAGTTAATTCCTTTAAATATTTCTAGAATGTTTTTTCAGCTGTTTCAATTATGCAACTAAATCCACAAAGACTCAAGTCATCTCATAACAAAACAGTAATTGTTCCCTACATTATAAATTACTCAATTGATTAAATGGATCAATCAATCAATATTTCTAGAGTACTGCACTGTCACCCCACCGGTGGTATCTGGGTGCAGAGGTCCAAGGTCTCCGTCGAAAAGTAAGGTCTTGAGGAAGCAGCAGCAGGAGGGAATAAACAAGCAGAAAAGGGCTAAAAAGAAGGAAGAAAAACTAGCAGAAAAGGCGAAACAGTACAGACGAGTGCAAAACAGAAGACAGGAAAACGAGCAGAAAAGGCAAAAAGAGAGGGCAGAACACAAGCAGAAAAGGCCAAATATAGGGCAGAAAAAACGAGCAGAAAAAGGCAAAACAGGGAGCGGAAAAAAATTAGAAAAGGCAAAACAGCAAGAAATGAACAGAGGAGGCACACACAGAGAGCAGAAGGTAGGCAAGCAGCAGAGGGTAGCAGACAGGACAACTGCCGCGGGGGAGCTGGTGCAAGGACCTGCTGATGAAGCAATCAAAATTGATATTCCTCTCCGGAGCATTGTTATAGAAAACCCTTCACATTCAAATTGAAAGTCTAAAAAAACTCTCTATGTGCATAGCCTTAACTTCTCTACATAAATACCTCTAGATACATTCTCAGTCATCGAAAGAAAACAAGATTTTCACTTTCATTTATGACTTTAAAAACAAGGTGTCATTTTTTCTTGGTGAATGGACATGTATAAATTATTCAAGCAATGTCTTACGAAACTTTTAATATGACAATCTCAAGTGAATTATTGTGAAATTAACTATATCAACACTACATAACTCTTGAAATTCCTCTCAACCACTGCAGTATAAAAATCATATACAAAATTATATGAAAACCTCTCTGGCATGTTTATTCAAGTCAGTTATTGTTTTAAAAATGTATTAGCATAGCCTGCACACATCAAACAAAAACGTTGGATTGTCTGGAGTCTAATATTGGCAATAAAAAAATGCTACAAATATGGACATTTTCTACATATTTATGAGAATATTGACATAATTATACAAAGTGTTACCAATGTTCCTCACTGAGTGCATTCTGCACAAAATGCATTATGATATCTAAACTTTGTAATGCATGTGGGTGATTTTTTGGACCTCTGGTACAAAAAAGTTATATATTTATTAGATACCTCCTCTGACAAAATATTTTATTTCAATTTACACATATTTATTTGTATATTTTCATAAATAATGTTTTTTTATTAGAATGAGTTAACAACACTTGTAAACCTTACAGCAATTTACCTTTACAATGTAAAACATTGTAGTCTGAAATGGCATCAAATATTTTTTTTCTAATAAGAATTTTGTGGATAAGGGGCAACTTAAATAGTAACGTTAATTCCATTGACAAAAATGGGCCCCATTAGCTGTCAGACAGAAGGCCATCCAACAGCTCATCAGTGGCTATCTGACCAACATCTGAGGCATGTGTCCGACCGCCTTATGATGATATAGGCGATCCCACAGATGCCTGCGGGTGAAATCTGCTCTGCCTCTGACAGGCTCAAGGGGCCCGTCGGGGGAAGGGCAGTTTGTACTCCCTAGAATGGAGGTGGTGCCTGCTCAGGCACCGCCATGGGGATTATGTTGCACGTTTCCCACAGCCTTTCTATGGCAGTCTGACCGCCATGGAAATGTTGGCAGAAACAGGCTTTTGGTGCCCCTAAATGGGTCTGCAGCCTCCGCTATGAGTCTTGGGAGGCACCTGTGGTGCCCCCCCAAAACATCCATGCATGGTGTGGCAGGCACTGCATGGTGCCTGCCACATGGTGCATGGATGTTTAAAAAGTACATATTTCATATTGCGGTGTGTGCTGCAGCTCGCAGCACAAGCCGCAATAGAAAAGATACACTTTCCAACTGCTGTAAAGGCCGGTCACATCCTAAATGGGAATATGGGACACTTGGCCAACCTGCATAGTAATGGGCCCGAATGAGACTAAGATTAACCTATTTTTCAGATTTTCTGAGTACTTGATAGACCCAAGATTCATGAAATATTTAGGGAAGGTCAAGTCAGGCTACAAGAAAGAAAGCAACAGGTTTCACATCAACTAATCAAAACAACTGAACCTTTCACCACCGAATACAACAGACATTGGAACCCTAAAGAGAAACAGCCCACTTGAGAGATAAATTATAACAATATATAAATGTTCATTAAGCGCATACTACAGAAGATGTTTCAGGTGCATTTCCACTTTACAGAAAGACATGTCTTTTTAATTTTTTTTTTTTTATTTGGTGTTTTATATAGCGAAAACATGACCCGGAGTAGGGTGTCAGATCGCTTTCATTTTCATTTCCAAAACAGTTATGTTACCAAGTCTTCTGTTGTTGTACAAATATTTAGAATAAAAACATTAAGCTCAATGTACATATATACAAACCACAGAAAGGCTATTGTTCAAAGAAAGGTAGCGCGTAACTGATCAGGCAGGATCCATGATGCTGGCGAGCCAGTTGAGATCATGGGAGATATTTACTCATATAAAAGGATTTAGCTTTGTTTTTTAATGCAGGGATGGATGGGATTTTTCTAATGTTGGGAGGGAGAGCATGCCAGATTCAAGGAGCAGCGCCAGAGAATGCTCGGTCATAAGTTCTTTTCTTACGAAAACAGTCGGGTTTCAGTAGTAGATCCCCATGGATCCTAGAGATACGGCATCCTCCAGATGGAGTGATTTTCTAGGCTAGTTACACAGGTGTTTGGTAATGGACCACCTTCTGAGTGTTGCATGCCAACTTAAATTGTACTCTTGCTTTGTAGGGCAACCAGTTGAGAGCTTTCAAATGAGGGGTGATGTGGTCGAATTTTTTGGATCCCGGAATAAGTCTTGTGGCCGCATTAAGACAAGCTTTCAGTGGGGTTGTTAAGATCTTGGGAAGACCGGCCAGCATTGTGTAACCATACTCTATCCTTGAAATGACAAATGCCTGAACTGCTGTTTTGAGGTCTGACTTATTTAAAAATGGTTTCAGTTTTCTTAGGTAGCTTAAATGGAACTGGGCGTTTTTTGCCATTGTGTTAATACAAGTTATTGTCAAGAATAATTACCCCCGGATTTAGTGGAATCAACAATCTTTGGAGTACAGTTTAGCCAGTTGGACACTCATGACAAGCTCAGCTCGTCATGAGGCACAGTGGGAAACAGCCATGACAACGCGGGGATTACCCCACACTGCCATTACAACGCAGGGATTACAACGAAAGTTGTTAGAACGACTTTCGCTGGAGGGCGCTGTTGGATAGGGAATAGTTAAATTTTCTATCCAATACCTTCACCACTGTCAACGTGGGCTGGAGTTGGAATAGAAAATTAAACTAATCCACTATCCAGAGCCCTCCAGCAAAAGTCGTTGTAATGACTTTCATTGGAATCCCCATGTTGTAATGGCATGCGGGGTAAAAGCCGGTGTTGTAATGCCATACAACCGGGACTGTGGAGCTGTGCTCATGACGAGCTGAGCTCGTCATAACCGCCGCGGAACGCCCAAGCGGGGATAATGCCCCTCCTGTGCGGGGCGTTCCATTGAGTGGACATAGTCATAACAAGCTCGGCTCATCATGAGCACAGCTCCACTGTGCAGCATGATGAGCTGAGCTTGTCATGAGAACCGCGGCGCCATGCGCGGCCCCCCGCACCACGGGGGAATTATCCCCGCTGGGAAGGGGTTAATGCCGTAATCAGATTGGTCCACTCTGTAATGTTTGTGGACCTTTTCTAGGGGGAGATCAGCAGGAATTTGATTGTATGTGGGTTAAGCTTCAGATGGTTATTGGTTAGCCAATGATTGGTTCTCTTTAGTGCCTGGTTCATGATACTATCTCTTCTGTCAAGGTGACTTTGATGTGCAGCTGAATGTCATCTACGTACATGTGGAAAGAGATGTTTGCTTGCTGTAGAGTTTCCGTGAGTGGTTCTATGTACAGATTGAGTGGAACTCCGATTGTATTTCCGGATGAAACTGATAAAGTTTGGTTGACTATGACTTTTTGTGATCTTTTTTCTTGGAAAGAGCTAAACTATTTTAGGACAGTACCCTCTACTCCCATTCTATTCTTCATGTGATCTAGAATTTTGGCACGCCGACGATAGGTGAAGCAGGATTAGGAGACATGTTTCGGTATGGTCGAGGGAAAGTAGAGCATCGTTCACTATATGCAGAATTGCAGTTTCCGTACTATGGTTAGGTCTGAATCCTAATTGAAAGTCATTTAGTAGATTGAATCTGGAGATATTGCTCATAGTTATCTAATTAGGTTTTCACATTACACATGGCCCATGCAGTCTTTTAGGTTTGGTAATAGTCAAGACCTTTTAATTTTACTAAAATTATATGTATAATATACCCACTTGAAGGGTAATTCAGCCACTTCCCTTCATTATGTGGTCTGTTGTGTAATTCACTTGTATGTCCATTTACTACAAAACAGCATTTGGCAATGGGTCACTCTACTACAGCCACTGGCTCACTTCGCTTTGAGTGATTGCATTTAGCCCTTTCACAAGGAGCACATCCACATACACTGTAGTTCCTTTGATTACCAGTTACTTACTTTAGTGTTGCCTTTGTTTGTAGAGCATGATTTGATAGCAGGATGTTTTCTACCAGAAATGAGCGCCGGGCACATTCTAGCTTTATCAGTTCCTGTCTCCTGCCAATGCTGTTGTAAATTCCTTTTGAAGCGACCTTTGTTCAACCCTGTCTTTCTGTCATTCCTTTTTTCTTTGCTTTATTGCTTCCTTCTTACCTTCATCCTTTTGTCTTTCTTTTTCTGCTGCTTTCCTCTTTTTTCTTTCCTCTGTCTTTACTTCTTTGCTTTTTTCTCCTTATTTCCCATTTATTTAATTCCTTCTTTTCACCTTTTTTCTTTTCATAATTATTGTATTCTTTCTTTCCTGTTTCTTCCTTTCCTGCCTTCCTCTTGCTTTTTTCCCCCATTCCATTTTCTTTTTTGCCTTACTCTTTTTTCTTTAGCCTTCCTTTTTCTTCCTTTATTTTGGTTTTTTCTTGCCTTCATCTTTCTTCATTTTGTGCCTACCTGTATCTTGTGTTCCTACCTTCCTCTTTCTTTTTTCCATGCCTTCCACAGGAACAGAAAGTAATATTTATTTTATTTTACTTATTATTGCTTCTAAGTGTAAATAATGTGATTGCATGTGATGTTCTCTTCATGAAGATTTTACAGTTTGTATCGTTTATCTAGTACCCTGAGTCTCAATAAAGTACTTTCAGGTCTAGTTGAAGCCATATAAAACCATAAACAATGAATTAATAAATACATTGTACAGATTTTCGAAACTGATTCCTAGGCAGATATTCACACAGAGCTAGATATTGGACAACTCTTGCCTTTTGGATTATGTGAAGAAAAAGACAATCATTTCATTAAAACCATGCCAAGAGATATTTTGCAGGGTGTTTCTGCAGAATAATTAATTGTGGTCAGTCTTTGATTCCGTGTTTAATCAAGTATTATTGCTCATCAGAAACAGATGCTAGCAGCAGAAATGACAGACACTTAAAGGGAAAGCGACATAATCTTGTATTTGTCCAAATATTTTTCATACAATTAATATCTTCTCTATTTACTAAAATAAACCTTTCTTTAGATGAAGTTATTGAATGTAGGCTTATTGGCTCATATTTACCAAAACTCATGCAATGCAGTGCAGCAGCAAAAAATGCTGTGCTGTGTTGCAAGAGAAGGGGATAGCAGGAGAGTGCTATATTTGCAGAAATATGGCACTCTCCTCCCCGCTCCCTGGCACTAGTGCTGAATTTTGCTGCTGTGTGTCCCTTTGCAAGGGTGTCTGTATGAGTCTGGAATAGGTTTGTACTGGAAGTATACCATTCCAGTACAAAATGCTATTTTTAGACTAACTAAAACTTTTCCCCACTTTGTATGTGTGTTGTACAGTGCAGCACATATGCAAAGTCAGAAAAGAAAGGAGAAAATAAGTATTTCTCTGTGATAGTGCCTATTTGAATTGGGTGCTATCTTTTGCCGCAAAATCCTGTCTTCTTTGGTTTTAAAAGCAATTCAAAAAACTATTTGCATCAGTTTTGAGTTCCAAAATACTTCACGGTTGGCGATTGATCTTTATTTGCAATTAAAAAAATGTTTTTAAAAGATGGTGCACTGCACTGTGAAACAATATACAATGATTTACTTGCAAATAACCTCGAGGCCTCGATAGCTATTGTTACATTTAAATGCATGTGCCAGGAGTTCGGTATAGTTATGTTAATTTGGCTTTCTTCGCATATTAATATGCACTATGCAATATATTTATTTAGGCGATTGCTAGATGAGTGAGTTATCAGCTTTGCATTGCACTAAGTGCTACATTGTCACAGACAGTGAACTGAAGCAATGTTATTCCAACAACAGGATGAAGTATAATTTTACTAGGAATGGCATGTTCTTATAAAATTAGTACACTTAGAGGATGTATTCAAATATCACCATAATATTTATTTTGAGGGACTTAAACAACAGAACAATAAGCAGTTTGATATCACTAAATGACAGATTCACTACTCTCAGTTTTAAATCAATTCACAATTGCAAGCTGCTCTTAAATGTAAATTACACCATAACTTTGCAGTAGGCCAGACCACCTGAACATCTTTCCTTATGACTTTCACGTTAAACAGAAAGCTTACATTTCAGTTTTTACATGTAGATGTTAGCATTTTGAAAATTATGGGTTTCTTTTGTATGAACCAATTTGATTGCATGCACTTATACAAAATTAGATTATTGTATGTTGGTTGGCTGAGTCTGTGCAAAATCGTTTAAAGCCCTAAAATATAAGCAAATCACATCTATGTCTCGGTAGACTACAAATTAGCAACTGCTTTTTCATGGTGACATATTTGTGCAATTTAATCTCTGATAAAGGCTTTATTCTGTGACCAGTATTCTAGGGCACAATTTGGTTTCTTTCATTATGATTTTTGCAGCTGAACCATAGGTTGTCCTGCTTCAATTTATGTTTAGTTTATTTACTATGGGGGGTTCAGGGACTTTCTTTTGACGCAACTGATTTTCCTAATATGCTTGAATGCAATGCGAGTACTTGGGCACATACCCAAATCTGTCAGAGCTACTCGGACTAGTTCAATCAATGCACAGACTAGCTCTCATGCATTATCTGCTACTTCAGTAAATTAAATAACACAAAGCTATGTCTATGTCAAGGTGCCTATTTTCATCTGCAGCTTCTGTGCTGTTCTAGCACTGGCACACCAGTTAATACAGACAATGCATTTCATAATTAGATGTGAGCGAAGTTTGAATTAAGTGAAATATGCTATATTCCTCAGCATGTTGTATCACACAGTCTCACATGACATTTGCCTCAGAAGACTGGCTCACGCAGCAAAGTAGAGCCTCGGTCTAGGTCCACTCTCTCCCTGCAGCTCTGCTGTGCTGTCTCTTGCCTCCAGACCCAGACATCCTCCTTGGGAGATTTGAGGCTGCTGCCCGCTCCTGTTGGCTGCTCCAACTGGGACCAGACTGCCTGCAACCGCCGTAACCTTTCTCAGCCATTTTTTTTCTTAATTTTTCCCTTTTGTGCCACTGGCATTGTGCGATCTGTGTCTTGCTCTAATTACACCACAGTTTTTATTTTCTCGTGCCTGCCTGAACCTTTCGCCGCTGCTGCCCCTGCAGCCCTACCCCCATGGAATTCCACCTGGGAATTCCCCCCCAAAATTCCCCCGCTCCCGCCTCCCAGCCTCTCCTCCCTCCAACCTCCCCTACTTAATGGCGATGCAGCAGAAGCTTGCAGTGGGCTCACCGCTTATGTGCCTAAGGTTCATCAATGGCCAGCCCGTCTGCACCCATTCGCGACCCGACTGCGGCCAGCGCCAGGAACCCTGGACCTTCTATTACCCATTGCTACAACACCACCACCCTCCTCGCACGCAAGCCTGGAAGACTTAGAGAGCTCCAACAGGCCTAGCTGAACATGACCCATGGCCTGTTCTCCTGCCTCCACTGCCACCAGACACTCACCGCCATCCCCGGTCTCCAACACCGCTGACGCCAGCACCGGCAACACCCTAAAATGCATCCTCCTCAACGTACGCTCCGTACACAAACACGCCATGGAAATTTGGAACCTATTCGACTCTCTCTCGCTCAACATCGCCTTCTTCACAGAGACCTGGACGAACGCATCCTCTTCCCCCGACATCAGCACCACCATCCCAGATGGATCCAGGATCCAGAGAAAAGGCTTCCCCAACCACCCAGGCCTCGCCATCGCTCACAAGAGCACCCTCCGCCTCACCACCTCCAGCAAAACCTTCCCCTCCACTGAAAAACTGCACTTCCAAGTCCAGACCACCCCCAATGCCACATTCCGAGGAACTCTCATCTACAAACCCTCCCGGCTCCCGAACACTCTTTGCCACCATCACCGACTTCATCGCACCCCACACCATCACCTCAACAAACTACATACTCACTGGAGACTTGAACTTCCACCTCGACAACCCCGGTGACCCCAACTCCACTATCCTACGTGACAACCTCACCAGTATCAGACTTAAACAACTTGTCAATACACCGACCCACAGAGCAGGACACACCCTCGACCTCATCTTCGCGGCAAGAAATAGCGTCCAATTCAGCCACACAACGCAACCACCATGGACCGACCACCACTGCGTACACTTCGCCATCAACAAACCCAAGGCACCCAAACCAGCCCCACGCCCACCACAAAGAAACTGGAGCAGGTTACCAACAAGCAACTTAACTCCACCCTCACCCAAGATAAGCACACCTGGGCACCCGACGCAAAGGAAACAGCCAGAGAACTCCACACCTGGATCTCCAACTGCACAGACAAGCTCGCCGGCTGCGCAACCCTGGCAGACAACACCCCAGGAAAGCCGCCTGGTTCACCACCGCTCTCAAAGAAGCCAGACGCACCTGCAGATGCCTGGAGAAGAACTGGGGAAACACAAAGACAACCAAAAACCACACCACCTACAAGAACGCCATGACCGACTACCACAACCAGATCAGAGCCACCAAGAGGAACTTCATCCACAACAAAATCCCGGCCAACTCCAGCAACTCCAAGGAACTTTTCAGTGTCATTCAAGAATTCACCAACCCACGCAGCCAAGTAACAGACATCACCCCATCCCAAGACCTCAGCGACAAGCTTGGAACCTATTTCCACCTCAAGATCAAAAACCTCTACGACAACTACATCGACCATCCTTCAGGCACCACAGACTCCCCCCACCCCTCAGAAACACCAGCCAGTTCACCATCTCCAACTGGACACCAATCACGGTCGAAGACACCGCCTCAACCACCGCCCCCCTCACATCTACCACAGAGCCGCGGCTGCCATCGCACCAGAACTACAATGCACCATCATCACCACCTTCAAAACAGGCACCTTCCCAGACGTTTGGAAATGCGCAGAAGTCAGACCTCTGCTCAAGAAGCCAACAGCTGACCCCACTGACCTCAAGAACTATCGGCCCATCTCGCTCCTCCCCTTCACAACTAAAGTTGCAGAGAAAACAGTCAAGAGGAAACTAACACAATACATTGAAGAGAACGCCGTCCCCGACCCGTCCCAATCGAGATTCTGAAGCAACCACAACACAGAGACTGCCCTTCTCGCCGCCACAGATGACATCCACATCCTGCTGGACCAAGGCCACTCCACTGCCCTCATCCTACTCGACCTATCAGCGGCCTTCAACACCATCTCCTACCGCTAGACTACACGACACAGGCATACAAGGAACAGCCCTGGACTGGATCCGATCATTCCTCACCGGAAGAAGCCAAAGGATCAGACTCCCACCCTTCCTCTACGACCCCACAAAAATCACCTGCGGAGTCCCACAGGGTTTATCCCTGAGCCCCACCCTCTTCAATATGTACATGGCCCCCCTCACAGCCATCGTCCAAAAACACAACCTCAATATTCTACGCTGACAACACCAAGCTCATCCTCTCCCTCACCAAAGACCCCACCACTGCCAAACTCAACTTCCAGAAAGGAATGCAAGATGTCTCAGTCTGGATGACCAACAGCTGCCTGAAGCTCAATGCAGAGAAGACAGAAGTACTCATCCTTGGTACCATCCCTTCTGCATGGGACAGCACCTGGTGGCTGACCACCCTAGGAAGCCCACCTACCCCTTCAGACCATGCCAAGAACCTCGGCATCGTACTCGACTCATCACTCACCATGAACTGACAGGTCAATGCCGTCACCTCCAGCTGCTTCAACACCTTCCGCATCCTCCACAAGAACTTCAAATGGATACCCCCTGAGTCAAAGGAGACAGTCACCCACGCATTCATCATTAACAGACTTGACTGGGGAAAGGCACTCTACACCGGCATCAACAATTCCCTACTCTGCAAACTCCAGACAATACAGAACACTGCCGCCAGACTCGTCCTCTGCATCCCCCGGCACAAACACATCAGACAACACCTACGAAGTCTCCTCTGGCTCCCCGTGGAGAAAAGAGTTGTTTTTAAAATCCTCAATCATACCCACAAATCCCTACACGACAACGGAACTAAATACCTCAATGACAGAATAAACTTCCACAGAAACCTCCGATCTTCCAACCACGCACTGGCCGAAACCCTGTGCAGCCACAGAGCCAGAGTAGGCGGAAGATCCTTCTCTCACATTGCTGCCAAGACCGGGAACGAGGTACCGGCAGACATCAGACGTGCCCCCTCCCTGAACACCTTCAGGAAGGCCCTAAAGACCTGACTCTTTGGCTAAACAGATCTGCGGACCCCCCCACACCTCCTTAGCACCTTGAGACCCTCATGAGTGAGTAGCGCACTTACAATTCCCTAATTGATTGATTGATTCAATCATTTCTTCTCAAGGTAGTCTCCTCCTGGCAACCTACTGAGACTTTTTTATGTGTTCTATTCTCTCACATGAAATGGCATTATTTTTTGGCACAAAGCCCTGTCTATCACTGCTTGTAGATAGGGCTTTGTGTCAAAACCAATGGGAGGTTGCATAAGACTACTCTTGTACTAGAAATGAAATGGCCCCTTTGGCACTAAGAAATGTAAAGGAGCAGTAAGCACCATGTGTGGTACTTTGTGGCAAAGTTCCAGCAAATAAGCAGGTTTTTCACTGGAAAGTATATATCTTTTCAGTAATGTGCACCAGTTTTTGTCAAATTTTGTGACTTTGCACTGTTTGAAGGCGGTTCTGATCAGACAGTTTGGACTGACACCACCTTAGTACCTTCAGAGGTCCATAAGAATAAGAAAGTGGATAATGTTTTGTTTGAAAGTTGAATTTGTGTGATGGTGTGAAACTGCAGCAAGTGGGTGAAAAAAAGAGTTAAGGATTTTCAATCTCTTACCCAGTTGATCGTGGCCGAGTGTCTCGGGCGAGTACTCTAACCCATTTGAACAATACTTGTGCGATTTGACAGAGATAAATCCAGAGAAACATGCAATGTTGGATAAGAATTGGTTAATTAACAAGGTAATCAAGGGCCTAGAGCAGTATGATTCCAAGATAAATGGGGGAGAAGAACTCACACTAGAATGGACCAACAAATAAACGAGATTCAGAATAGTTCCAAGAATCTAGGCAGAGGCAGAATTCTAAAGAGATCTGGGTTTCTGTTGAGAAACAGAAAAAGAAAAGGGGAACTCTCAATGTGCTGAATTTCTTCACATGTTTTAGAGATGGACATTTGGGGGTCGATTCCGATCCGGTAAAAAGCGTTCTGAATTGCCATTCGGAGCGTTTTCCCGTACGAATCGTACCCTGTACGTACGACGAAGTACGATCCGTACCAGGAGCTGGACTCCATACGAATCGTACAGGGACCGTACGAATCAAATCCCCGTATGAATCTCCCTCGGAACCCGCTGTACGGGACATCTGTACGGTTCGCGGCAGCTTTTTCGACCCGGCAAGTACGATTCGTGTTGGGTACGCACCGTATGACCCTTTTTCTATGGGAGCTGAAAACAGCCGTAAAAGCAGAGTTTGTCCCGAAACAGGTACGGAACGCCCCCCGCCGGTATGGTGCATACCCCCCATGATCGCGGGGGTACGCACCGTACCCCTGCGATCACGGGGTGTATGCACCGTACCCCGAGATCTTGGGGTGTACGCACCGTACCCCATGTACGCTGGGTGTACGGTGCGTACCCCATGTCCGCTGGGTGTACGGTGCGTACCCCCCATGATTGCAGGGGTACAGTGCGTACCCCTGCGATCATGGGGGGTACGCACCGTACGGTGTGTTTGTGAATGTGCGCTTTTCCATACGAATCGCCCTTACCTGACGTGGACCATAAGAATTGCGTCCTGATACCCTGGTCCGGATCGCACTCGTCAAGTCGTACGGTGTGTGTACGAGTCATACGGAAATGGCTCCGGATGTGAATCGTACGGACGAGAATTTTACCGGATCGGAATCCGCCCCTAAGTATCTCCTGATTTACCTCTAAGGAAATTGCAAGTCACTAAGGAGTTTCATGAGCATAAACAGGAACAAGACCAAAGGCCAAGTTGCCAGGTTATGGAACTCTTAGTGCATGGAAATGTTCATCTGGTGCATAAGTATTTTCTTCTGTCACTGGCTCTTGAGGATCCATTTGCAGGACATTAATGGCATCAAACACCTAAGATCAGTTCATTTGTCAGTTACTTTTAGTTTTAATGTAGTGTGTGATTACCCAAGGTTTTCCTGGTGCATAAGCTCATGGAAACCATTAGACTTCTGTTGGTAAATAGCTTTGAAGAGTTTCCTTAATCTTTGCAGGTTTGTTTACTTTCTTAAGGTTAGCTAGAGGTACTTCCACTTCATTGCTACCAGCCAACTTGACAATGCTTTTTTTGTAAGCAGCTGACTATTATAAAATTCTTTTAAGAGAGTACCAACAATATAGTCATCTGAATAATTCGGGTCCCCGTCTGTGAAGTATGTTAAGACCAATACAAACCCTTTTGAAAAAATATGTTTCTCAATCAAAGACCAATGCAGGCATTGAAGACAGAAATATATGTGAACTTTGGGGAGTCAAAGTAAAAGATGGGCTGCACGGATTTGCACAAGTTGGAGTCGTCATACCACATATGAGATAGCCCTAAACAGAGAGCACTAGCATAATCATTACAGGCCGGCATGACGTCTTGAATAATTGGACAGTGTACATTGCCGAGAAGCTATGGCAGAATTTCCCTCAAAATCTTTCAGTATTGAAAAGAGATGAAGCTATCTTGGAAAGACAAAGATATTTGTCAAACAGCACTCCAACATTTCTTCACAACTGGTGAATGACATTTGGCAGCCCAGGTAGAAACAGATCATCCAATTATAAGTGGGACCTCTTTTTTATTTGAATTACAGCTTCAGGCAGCTGTCAGTCATACAGCCAGCCATTGAATTAAGTTAAAAATGACTTTGTGCACCATCTGATATGCCATCAAGTCAGTTGAAAAGATAACTTCCAGGAATAGTACAATAGAGGAATGGTTTATTCAAGCGTTGTTTAACACAAGTATGCTTCATTTTCCATTGGTAAGAAACCTACATTAAAGAAAAAAATTATTAGTTCTCATATTGATGACTTAATAAACAGCCATAATTTATGAAAACCATTAGCTGAACATCAGTCGTCTAGTAAACTTGATTTGATTTGTTTCATTACTTGGCCATTGTGTTTAATTATCATGAGCCACAGGTATAGAGCAGTTCTAGAGAGCATTTTGCTTGTCAAGAGAGTGACATGTCAGGGAGTTAGACTGTTGGACCTACTACCTGGGGGCTTCTTCCAAGCTTGTGTTAGGGCATTAACACCTTTGCTATGCTACTGAATATATATGTACAGTAAATTCAAAGGTCAAAATTGAAAAAACAACACCCAAATCACATGAATTACGGTATGGCAACATAGTAAAAAGACAATGATAAATTGAAGCACTAAAATACTCCAGGAAGAAATACAGTTATTACCCAACCCAATTGTCTCAGAGTCTGCAGTTTCACTCCCAAAGGTTTGAGAGAGCGCAAATTTGAACAAAAATTAGGTATAGGGCATATTCACAAGCACATCGTGTAAATGTAGGAATGAAGTACATATTGTAACGTAAAGTTGACACTTATAGCGTAAAGTTAACCAATGTAGTCAAAAGTAATATAGGAAATGTAACTGTATTCACTTTAGAACATGCATTAGATTTAGAAGGCCGTATATATAATGGGCTAATGTAGAAATGTATGGAAATGCGTATGAAATGTATAACGTGCAAAGTAGAATTCATGTACGTGTGTAACTTTTAAACGGAGAAGCAGCGAGAAATGAAACGTGAAGAAATGCATAGAGCATGTATAAAACGATATAGCGAATAAGAATATAAAGTTATACCCTATGTAGTTTGTATACAATGTATAATGTATTCATATATGTGTAACAGACTTTTGCTAAAATACGTGTATATAACTGTGTGTTAAAGGTTATACTGTGTAAAAGGCTTTTGTAAGAATGTTAGGAAGGTTTAGGTCATTTGTGATTTTAACCTGACTGACCAAGGGTTCACGGGAGTGTAGTCCGCTGTATGTAATTTAGTGGGCTCACAGGAGTCGTGAATAGCTTTGCTGTGAACGTGAGAGCCAAGAAGTCTAGCACTTACTAGATTTAAGGTGACAATGCCGGACGGGGCTTATTGCCTGAACGTGATGAGAAGCGCTAAGAATTTGAAACTTGTTTTGAGAAGTCCATTCACAGGACCTAGAAGGGTCAACATCACAGTCGTAGTTTAAAGTTCTGTTGACGATGTTGACTTGTGCTCTGAAATGTCAATTATAAATTTGAATGAAGTCACCAATAAGAAGATGAAGATGACATCTAAGGAGAAAGGTCAACTTAATGGACGACGCAAAGAGATGAAGCAATGGAAGAAGCCAGAAGCTGACATCATCGGGGAAAGTCCGTGGTGGGCGTCAAGGGGCGTTTCACCCACACTGTGATTGTGTATTTTAGGGACAGCACCCCGGGGAGGAGGTAGCAATGAGCAATTGGAGATTAGGAACAGCGAGGCGAATTGCTCAGAGCGAGGGCAAAGGTAGATGCCTTGAGCAGATGCGCTGAGAGAGATCACAGAGCGCAAGAGAGCAGTAGGCCGAGGACCCTTAAGAAGAGCGGATGGGTAGGCAGAGAGGGTACTGCTTCTTAAACCTAGGTTACCTTTAGAGGCTAAGAGAGTTTGAACTTCTTTGGGAGTCAAACTGCTGACACCTTTTTAGGTTAGGAACTTGCGAAGTAGGGATGTCACATAGCATAGAGTAGGGACAGATTTAATTTGATTATTTTCTCTTTCTGTAGATGACGCCAAGGAACCACTTCACATCGATGTTTTAAATTGCAGATTCTGGAATTGATTTTGTATTCTTTTGTATATCTATTGAGATTTATCCTGAGAGGATTGTATCGTCTTTAACTTTGACTTTTATATAAAACTTTCAAACTTTATCAGTTGTAAGTGGTTCTTCGGAGTGGCGTCAGTTAATGGGGTTTGTCTAACCTATGCGGGGGTTGTCTTTTACTCAATGACAGATACTAGCGGTCCAAAATAGATGAATGAGATAAGTTATTAAATTGATCATAAATTGATATCAAAATCTCATTCCCCGCAGTTGGTAGCAGAGGATGGTTATCTTCTTGAGGAAGACGACCTAGGCCAGGTTTAGTTTACCCCAAGGTCCGTAGTCATCGACGACCAGAAGAAGAATTGCAGCCGAAGACGGTGCTGACGGTGCGACGAGAGAAAAGCAGCAGAGTCGGTCGAGAGTGAGTATAAGGGTCATGCGTTGTAAGATTGCGGTGTTTTATGTTGTTCCTGTGTTGTAATGTCAAGCGGAGTTGAATGCCTGTAGTGTGATTGAGGGAAGGTTGTGAGCGCGCGCAACCGGATGAAATCTTAAGCTCCAGGGAAGGACTTAAGTGGTTCGGGTGTATCGAACACCTAGAGTAATTTGTCTACCATTGAAAGGGAGTCATGAGGTACCATTGATTGCCCGACAGACCGATGATAGGGGGAGTGTATGAGTGAGTGGATGAGTAACGGACGCTGGTCGTACGTTTACTGTGTGTAAGTAACCTATCAGTTGAGGCGATCGTCTGACCGTAAGAGGGAAGACGTTTCGTCAGTTGAGGTGACAATTACAGTTAGACTGTGGCCGTACAGTCAGAGAAAAGTGATCGCTTGGACGGAAGTAGTCATTTTTCAGTGTATGAAGGAAAACGCATGTGAAATTGTGAGACGAGTTGAGAACGGAGGAGAACTGCTGCAGAGGGAACGAGTGACGTCAGCATAGAACCGCGCTGAGATTGGTTAGTTTGTCAGACGTCAGCAAAGAGTCGCACAGAGATTGGTCGGTCAGCGAAAAGTCGCGCTGAGATAGGCCGATTAGCGAGAGCCGCGTAGTGATTGGTTGGTGGTTGTCATCGGGACGTAAACAAGGAAGAATAAAGGGAAAAATTGTAGGTTATCGAAAATGAAGTGCTTTAAGGGTTTAAGAAAAATCTTTAGGAGAAATAGAAGAAACTTATATGCCGGAGAAGAAGCTCCACCAGAAGGCACACCAGCTTATCATATGGCAGTAAATGTAGGCTTGCACTCGATACTATGGATCTCCGAGTGGAATAAGCTAACGGAAGGGAGTAAGGAACTGGCGTTTCCGAGATTCGGAACGTTTAAACTAGATGTGTTGAACGAATTAAAAGCGGTAATGCTTGCAACAAGACCTCTACCGAGGCCAACACAGTTCGAAGCACTTAGTGTATGGTTTAGAACAGCACACGAAAAAAGCGTAAAGAGGCGCCAAGAAAGAGTGAGAAGATCGGTAAAAGCAGTGCAGGATGCTAAATGGGACGATGAAGCTAAGAAATGGAGGGTGCAGAAGATAGAAGCAGACAAACTGTACCCGATGCTAGAAGTTACGGGAGAAAAGAAACCTCTAGAAGAAGAAGAGGAAAGCGAGACAGAAGAGGATTTGATAGAGAGGCTATTGACAGATAGACCACCTCCGTACAGCGGAGGGGCCGCAAGTCCTATATTACCACAAGAGGACGGAGCTAGATGGGGGGAATACAAATCGATCCCAGTAACAGAGTGGGATGCCAAAAAAGAGGAGGAAGTACCTCAATCTAGTTCCGAACAGAGAGTAGTGGGAAGATTCGTGGTCCAGAAAATGCCAGAAACGCAACATGCAAGGTCTTATCAAATGCCGGATGCCCTACAAGTACCGGTTACCATAGGCCCTATTGTGTCAATCTACAACCCAGAAGGGGTCCAGCAGGAGGAACAGGCACGATGGGACAGGGAAAGGGCAGAGATGGAGAATAGGGATACCATGATGAATCCTCAGAGACAGATATTAGCACCGATGAGTCGGAGTACCCCATTAGATGCCGCAACAGGTCCCTGGGTAGAGCAAGGGGGTCAAAGAGGGCCAATGGACTTAAGGGGACCAAAACCGAAAACCCATAAAGAATTAAGGGAATACCTGAAAGAATGGGATACTGCCGAGGAGGCTCGGAATAAAAGTTTAGAAACAGGAGCAGAGTGGAGAGATCGGGATAACAGGATCCTCTCTCATTGTGGAGCTGGCGAAAGCAGCCCGGAGTGGGAGAGAGGGAGTCAGGAAAGCAGAGGAAATAATTGTCCTACTATTGGCGGCAATAGACAAATGTGCGAAGACAGGAGTACAGGGTGTGGCGAAGTGCCTCGCGTCACCTTTAGTGAAGGAGAACGAAGGACGCAGGAGTACCGTAATACTTTCAGATGCACTCACCATACCCCGGGTGAAACAGTGCAACATTGGAATCACGGGAACATGGAGAGTCGTGAAGGGTCTCGCCATGCATCCGGTGATCATGGGCGAAGTCATGAGAATGTAGGGAGTCGCGAAACGTCTCGCCATACTTCTGGTGATCAAGAACGAGATCGCGGGAGCATGGAGGGCCATGAAGGACCTTATCGGTTATTGAGCGACACCAGACAGCAAGCGAGTTACAGTGATTTTGAACAGAACGGTGGATCCTATCTCGTATCTGGAGAAACCGAGCTGAAACGACGAAGTGTAGGGATGGGGGATGGAGTAATGTTCCACCACACCCCACGGGAAGATGGAAAGGCTTGGGATCTAGAGAGGTGGGAACAAAGGGATGAAAAGAAAACTCCTCATAACTCACCTGTGTTCAGGCGTAGGGCGCATAGTGGAGGTGAGAGGGGTATGAGCGAACCACCTAGGACTGACATACTGAGAGCTGAAATAAAAGCAAAACGGCTCGATGTAATGAGTTTGAAGTCAGACTTAGATGAAATAATTGATGGCACAGTAGCAATAGAGAGATTAGAATTGTACGCACCAGATGAAATATTGTTCTTATCCAAAGATGTTACTCGGAGAGCGAGGTCAGCTCATGAAAATGTATCTAATTTGGCAAATAGATATATGATAGACCTGTCACGAACCAAAGCCTTGCAGCCCAATCATAGGCTAAATTACACAGATCTAGATTTGGATGAACGTAGAACGATAGGACTAAGAGTACAAATACGGGAACTAGTCATGTGTATCAGAATATGGAGAGATCTGGATAGATGGGAGGAAAAATGGTCTAAGAGGGGATCTGTTAGAAGAAGTACAATTGCGAAGTCCCAAGACACAGACCTAATGCGAATGGAAGCTTTCCCTTTGCGAGAAATCGCGAACCGAAATTACGTTCATGTACCCTGGAGTAGGGGGGATTTAGCGGCATTTACTAATTCCTTCCCAAAGCTTAGAGAAAATCCCGTTGAGTGGTACAAGCAGGTAGAGAGGTTCGTGAAGATCTCTAAGGTGCTGTGGATCGATTTGAACACATTGTTCGATATCGTAGTACCCGGAGATTTGTGGACGGCATGCAAACTTAGTGTTGAATGGCCTACCAGTGAGCCTCCGAGAGATAACCGGACAAATGGTCCATCAGACAGAGTCATGGAGAAATACGAAAGAGTAATAACATGGCTAAAGGAGAAAGTGCCAGTACAAGATATAGACTGGGTTAAGATAGATCGAACAACTCAGGAGCCTAAAGAGACGGTTCATGAGTTTTATGAGCGATTGCTGAAAGCATTTAAGCAGTACAGTGGGTTAGACGTAATGGATCCTAAGGACATAGGACAGTTTGTGTCGAAGTTTGTTTTAGGATTAAGACCAGACATAAGCCTGATGATACAGCAGCATTTGATTTGTTGGCAGAACAAACCTTTAGATGAGATTCTGAGGTATGCAAGGTACTGTAGCGATGAGATAGATTCGAAAGCGAAGAAACTCAAGGAAAAATTAATGCTGGTACAAATGCAAGCAGCTGGAAAGGGTGGACAGCGGCAACAGGGAATAGGAACGCAAGCAAAGAAACAGAATAATCAGAGCAGAGATGAGGAAGAAAGACCGAGACCGAGAATGGATATTGCGACACTGAAAAGGACAACGAGGTGTCATCAGTGTAACGAAGTGGGACATTGGCGACGCGAGTGTCCTTACAATGTTGAAACAGGGGAATTAGAACAAGAGGAGGAAGAGGTGCAGAATAACGTGGTTAAGGGAGCCGCAGCCCCGAAGGGAAAGTTTATCAAAGGGGGGACTCAGACTCCTCGAGCCCCGTTTCCTCAACCACCTCGCATTGCAAATGGAGGGAAAACCTATAGACAAATGCCATTGTTCGTAGGAGGAGAAGAATACTACTACGTTGATCCTCTTACAGGGCAACGAGTAAACAGGGAGGAAGATTGTACTTTAGGTGCAGCCCTGGAAGTAGATCAGAGAGGACCATACATAGAGGCTGAAGTAGCTGGATGTCCTACAACCTTTTTGGTGGATACGGGGGCCACTCGATCCACGCTGAGATCAGCGGTAGTCCCAGGTTTGCCAATATCGGGAGAGACGATTCAGGTGGTAGGAGTTGCGAACAAGAGGATGACGAATCCTTTGACCGAACCAGTGTCAGTAAAAATAGGGAATTACAGTGACGAACATCAGTTTGTGATCTGTGATTCTAGCCCTGTGTGTTTGCTAGGAAGAGATCTGTTGTGTAAACTAAATTGCACAATACATTGTACACCTGAAGGAGTAGAAGTGCAGACCAATGATGAGGATGCTGATTTTAAGGTTGTAAACTCGCAAGAGTGTGTGGAACTATATCCTACCTTAACAGTGGAGGAACTTCCACAGGATTTGAGGGAGAAAGTGTCAGCTGAGGTGTGGGATTTTACTGGAGAAGAAATAGGACTGATCAAAGGAGTAGAACCAGTAAAGATCCTGGTAAGACTCAATGCTGAGTATCCAAGAACACCACAATACAAGTTGACACCAGAGACGATTGCAGGAATAAAGCCTGTGATCGAATCCATGATTAAACAGGGAATACTGAAGGAGATCGTGGGAAGTCCATGTAACTCCCCGATTATGGGTTTGCAGAAACCTAGTGGAAAATACAGAATAGTGCAGGATCTTCGAAAGATTAATAATATTGTTGTCTCATGTTGTCCAGTGGTACCGAATCCATCAGTGATATTATTTCAGATACCGTTCCAAGCTGAATGGTTTACAGTAATAGATTTGTGCCAGGCTTTCTTTTCGATACCTTTAGACGAAGAGAGTCAGTATTTTTTCGCTTTTAAGCTGGAAGATCGCGTTTTAACATGGTGTCGTATCCCTCAGGGGTACACAGAAAGCCCATCGATTTTTAATCAGCTATTGAAGAAAAATCTTGAGAGTCTAGTACTGCCCAAGAATTCGGTTCTGGTCCAGTACATAGACGACCTCCTAGTTGCGTCAGAAACTGAGGAAGCTTGCAGAGAAGACACCATAACCTTGTTAAATCACTTGGCCGAGAATGGACACAAGGTGTCTCCAAGTAAATTGCAGTATTGTATGACTGAGGTGCAATACTTGGGCCATAGGATTGAAAAGGGAAAACGGAAGGTGTCTCCAGACAGAATAGAGGCGATCATGAAGATGAACGCGCCTACAACACAAAGAGAAGTCAGGACGTTTCTAGGCATGGTCGGTTATTGTCGGCAGTGGATAGCCAACTTCTCACTGAAGGCAAAACCTTTATTACAACTGACGCATAAAGGAGTAAGTGATCCGGTACCATGGGACAAAGATTGTTTGATGGCGTTTTTGCAGCTAAGGGAGGACTTATGTCGTGCCCCGGCTTTAGGAATGCCTGATTACACAAAACCATTTTTGCTTTACTGCTGCGAAAGAGAGGGATGCGCTTTAGCAGTTTTAGCTCAGATCCACGGAGATGCGCGTAGACCAGTGGCGTATTTCTCGGCTACATTAGATCCAGTAGCCCGGATGTCTCAAATCCGTAGCTGCAACGGGTGTCAGCATTGAACGTTCTGAAAGCGTGGTCATGGGTCATCAGTTAGTGGTGTATGTACCTCATTCTGTAGAATTGTTAATGACCAGGACTAAGACTCAGCATCTGACAAATAGCAGGCTCACACGCTACGAGCAAGTCATACTGGCTGCCGAGAATGTGACCCTAAAAAGATGCTCCGTCTTGAATCCTGCAACTTTGATGCCACTTCCAAACGAGATTGATGACGAAATTTGTACAGATCATGACTGCCTTGATGTGACTGAACTATGCACCAAACCGAGACCCGATATTGTGGATGAGCCATTGACTGACTCCGATGAAATTTTCTTTGTTGATGGTTCATGTGTAAGAGACAATATCGGTCAGCTGAGAGCAGCTTATGCAGTTTGCACAATTACGAGAGTAATAGAAGCCGCTTGCCTGGAAGGAGTACACTCCGCTCAGGTAGCTGAAATTGTTGCTTTGACTCGTGCTTGCTTAGCGGGCGACAAACTTCGAGTCACCATATACACCGATAGCCAGTATGGTTTCGGGGTAGTTCATGATTACGGGCAGTTATGGTCTCAAGGAGGTTACATGACCTCCTCGGGTTCTCCCATTAGGAATGGAGAATTCGTGAGACTTTTGTTAGAGGCATTGCAAGGCCCAACAGCTATTGCAGTGGTCAAATGTGCAGCCCATACGAAGAATGTTGACTTTGTGTCACTAGGTAACCGCTACGCGGATGAAGTAGCGCGTTATTGCGCAGAACAGGGATATTCTCACACTGATGTAAAAGTGGGGGGAGTCCAAGAAAGAACTGAATTGACCATGTTGTTAGATACTGTAGATACGTGGGATGAATTAAGAAGTGTTCAGGAAAATGCACCAGATGATGAGAAAAAGAGTTGGGAAACAGCGGGTTGTTCCAGAAGCGAGATGAATTTTTGGATCTCCGCCGATGGGAGAGCAGTTTTACCAAATGAACTTGTTAGTCCAATGGCAAGGAAATTGCATGGATCAGCACACATAGGAAGAGATGCTATGGTGAGAGTATTCAGACAAACGTGGTTTAATCCCAAATTTAGAGTAGCGGCAGAAGCAGTGTGTCAGCGATGTACGATCTGTCAGCAACTAAATGTGGGCAAGAGAACACCAGTTACATTGAGTCATATTGGGAGGTCTGGGGGGCCTTTCAATAGGATGCAGCTTGATTTCATTGAAATGCCTAAATGCAATAGACTCAGATACGTTTTAGTGATTGTCTGCATATTTTCTAGATGGGTTGAGGCTTACCCTACACGTAGGTGCGATACACTTACAGTAGCAAAATTGTTACTTAGAGAGTTAATACCGAGGTTTGGGGTGCCATCCTCTTTGGAATCGGACAGAGGAACTCATTTTAACAGCGAAATAGTGAAGATGTTATGTTCAGCCTTGAATATCGATCAGAAGTTACACTGCAGCTATCGACCAGAAGCTTCAGGGATTGTAGAGCAAATCAACAGCACGATAAAGTCCAGACTTGCCAAAGTTTGTTCAGCAACATCCCTGAGTTGGCCAGACGCACTTCCAGTGGTTCTTATGAGCATACGTAGCACACCAGATAGAAAAACGGGTCTCTCTCCACACGAAGTGCTAATGGGGAGAGCCATGAGATTGCCATCGGTTCCGACTGCAGCTCTAGTGAACATCACAGACAATTTGATCTTGGACTACTGTAAGGGACTATCTGATGCCGTTAATTCTGTGTCCCTCCAGGTCCAGGCTGCAGAGGTTCCATCAGCACAAGACTTGTGCCATGACCTGAGTCCGGGGGACTGGGTCCTGGTGAAGAAGCATGTCAGGAAGAACTGCTTAGACGTGCGCTGGAGAGGACCGTTTCAAGTTATACTTGTGACAAATACTGCAGTAAAGTGTGGAGGTCTGCCAAACTGGATACATGCCTCACACACCCGAAGAGTGCCAACACCTCTAGAAGAAACAGCTCCTCTCTCGGATGAGAATCCAGCGGAAAGCGGAGAAGCCATAGAGGGGGAAAGCCAAGCTGTGGAGGTGATCGAAGAGGCTGAGACAGGGTTGGAACAGGTCGACGAAGGTCAGGATACCAGTGGGACCGAAGTCGCCTCAGGAGAAGAGAGTAATTGGGAGATAGAATCAGATACGGAACAAGCAGAAAGTGACCAAGAGACAAGTCCAAGAACAAGAAACGGGAGGACAAGGAGTGATGAAGCTAGTTGGCCGGAGAGAAGGAAAAGGCCAAGCTTGAGAGCAGATCAAAGAAAAGCTCTTGTCCCGATTGCTGAGGAATCGGATCAGGAGGAAGAAACTACAGACTCAGGAACTGAAAGTCCAAGAAGATCGAGAAGGGTACGTGTGCCCTGCAGAAGGTACGCCACCCCAGAGTGGACTTATCTAGCAGATGTCTTGGGGACAGAAATCTGGGAGAGTGAAGAGCGTGAAAGTAATCGATCTCGATCCATTTGTGGCAGTGGAGATATGGATGTTGACGCCGGGACTCGAGACTGAGGGGTTACTGACTTTCACACTTCCCATACCCCCATACTTGAGTCGGATTAAAGATTTAGTGTTGAACAGATTACAATTTCCAACATTTGGTCATCAAATATCAGAGGAAGAAGATAAAGTCATTCGTTTTGAATTGTTGGAACTTGTTGCAAGAGCTGCAGGTGCGAGAATAATTGTTGATGCATAAAAGACTTTTGTATATAAGCTATAAAGAAGAAGATAACTTAGCACCGAGTGGAAAGAAGAATAAAATTAGGGATTACATTTAGAGGACGGAGAAGGGTTAGGGTTGTCTGTTGCTAAAAGAGAGAAAGACATTGTTGCGAAAAAGAGACTTTTTGATAAAGAACACTTTAAAGACTGAGAAAGCAAATAAAGCAAACAAAGATTGGAAAAGAAAAACTTTTCGCAAAAGAAGGAGCTAAGCTGTTTGATAACATGGAGAACGGCAACCCAAACCGAAAAGCTAGATGTATAATAGGTACACTAATAGCAGTAGTAATTTTTCTCATAATTACAGTAGTGACAATATCATACATAATAGGACATGAAAGTGATAAAGAAACAGCAAATGTAAAGCCTGTAACGACTTTGAGACCTGCTCTCGTGGGGGAAAGGAACGAGGAGAGCAATGTTATGCGTGAAAAGGCGTTATTGGCAGATGAAGCTCGTAGATTACATGTAGACGAGTCACAGGGAAATTTTAGGTCAAACGCATATGCTAAACTGTTATACGAATATATCGATGCCATGGAGGCCAAAGATTGCTATGTTTGTATGCAATTGCCGGCTTCTGTAGACGAAGGCATTAGATATCATCATCTCCCACTGACTTATGGGATAACATGTAGTTTACTGCTTAGTATATTTTATGGTAGAGAAGGATTTGAGTACTACTTTTCAAATTATGATTCGGTACTGCCTGAGGTTCCGAATTATAAGCAAATGAATAAGTGGGACTATTACAAAAAGGAGGATAGACTAGCCAAATTCTTTCTTCCTTGGGATACACTAGATACATCATATGCACGCAGAAATAATCTAACTTGCAAGGTGTCAGAGGTTGAAAAAAAGTTCATAGGACAAGTAGATGATAGATATAGAAGGCAGAAGATTCTAAAAATGTCAGGACAATGGAAGACGGATTGGACCGAAGAAGAGAAGGCACATAAAAAGAAGGGTAGCAATGGTCCAATAGCATTGGATAGGACGCAGAAAGGAAAGTTATGTTTAACTCGAAGCAAGACGTATTACGAGAATGTATTTGTAGGTGAAGTAAATTGCGAACATGCTTTTAGATTGGAGTACTATACGAAAGATTTCATGAAAGGGATGCAAGCTATTCCGAATGTGTATTTTGTATGTGGAAGAAATGCCTATGTAAAACTACCTGACAATTGGTATGGTTCGTGTTACTTGGCAATTGTCTTCCCCAAAATATATCATGCAAAGGATGTAGCGATAATAGAAGGAAAGGCTTTGAGGAGAGCGAAAAGGGAAGTAGGAGATGCAGAAGTAGTAGGAGATGTATTTGGAGCAATGTTTCCTATGTTAGGTTTAATACTTAATGATGTTAAGATCAGGAGACTAGCTACAGTTGTAGATAGATTATCTGCAAGTACTGCAAGGTCATTAATGTTAGTAGAAGGCGAGATGCAGTCGATTAGAGCAATGGTTCTTCAGAACCGACTTGCTTTAGATGTACTGCTAGCAAAAGAAGGCGGAGTTTGTAAGGCTTTAAAGGTCCAGGAATGTTGTACTTATATTCCTGATAATTCAAAACCACTTGAGAAAGTCATACGGAACATTACACAGATTCATCAAGAGATCGAAGATTTATCAAAAATAAATGTTTGGGAAAAAGTTGGTCATGGAGTAGGAAAGGTTGGGAGTTGGTTTGCCAACCTTGGGAAAAGCATAGTATGGTACATAATAAAGCCTGTATTGATAGTATTAATTTGTATAATCACATTGTTAGGTTTAGTAAAATTATATAAATGGTATAGGTCGAACCGGTTACAACGAACAATGAGAGAGCAAGAAAGGAGATTAGCTGCTTTACGAGATCAACAGTACAAAAGCTTAAGAGCTCTCGAGACGATGAAAAGAGGGAATATTGTAACTAGTTCTGTGTAGAGATATTGTTCAAATTTCATTTAGTGATGACTCCTAGAAGTCATCAAAGGGGGGACTGAGAGAGCGCAAATTTGAACAAAAATTAGGTATAGGGCATATTCACAAGCACATCGTGTAAATGTAGGAATGAAGTACATATTGTAACGTAAAGTTGACACTTATAGCGTAAAGTTAACCGATGTAGTCAAAAGTAATATAGGAAATGTAACTGTATTCACTTTAGAACATGCATTAGATTTAGAAGGCCGTATATATAATGGGCTAATGTAGAAATGTATGGAAATGCGTATGAAATGTATAACGTGCAAAGTAGAATTCATGTACGTGTGTAACTTTTAAACGGAGAAGCAGCGAGAAATGAAACGTGAAGAAATGCATAGAGCATGTATAAAACGATATAGCGAATAAGAATATAAAGTTATACCCTATGTAGTTTGTATACAATGTATAATGTATTCATATATGTGTAACAGACTTTTGCTAAAATACGTGTATATAACTGTGTGTTAAAGGTTATACTGTGTAAAAGGCTTTTGTAAGAATGTTAGGAAGGTTTAGGTCATTTGTGATTTTAACCTGACTGACCAAGGGTTCACGGGAGTGTAGTCCGCTGTATGTAATTTAGTGGGCTCACAGGAGTCGTGAATAGCTTTGCTGTGAACGTGAGAGCCAAGAAGTCTAGCACTTACTAGATTTAAGGTGACAATGCCGGACGGGGCTTATTGCCTGAACGTGATGAGAAGCGCTAAGAATTTGAAACTTGTTTTGAGAAGTCCATTCACAGGACCTAGAAGGGTCAACATCACAGTCGTAGTTTAAAGTTCTGTTGACGATGTTGACTTGTGCTCTGAAATGTCAATTATAAATTTGAATGAAGTCACCAATAAGAAGATGAAGATGACATCTAAGGAGAAAGGTCAACTTAATGGACGACGCAAAGAGATGAAGCAATGGAAGAAGCCAGAAGCTGACATCATCGGGGAAAGTCCGTGGTGGGCGTCAAGGGGCGTTTCACCCACACTGTGATTGTGTATTTTAGGGACAGCACCCCGGGGAGGAGGTAGCAATGAGCAATTGGAGATTAGGAACAGCGAGGCGAATTGCTCAGAGCGAGGGCAAAGGTAGATGCCTTGAGCAGATGCGCTGAGAGAGATCACAGAGCACAAGAGAGCAGTAGGCCGAGGACCCTTAAGAAGAGCGGATGGGTAGGCAGAGAGGGTACTGCTTCTTAAACTTAGGTTACCTTTAGAGGCTAAGAGAGTTTGAACTTCTTTGGGAGTCAAACTGCTGACACCTTTTTAGGTTAGGAACTTGCGAAGTAGGGATGTCACATAGCATAGAGTAGGGACAGATTTAATTTGATTATTTTCTCTTTCTGTAGATGACGCCAAGGAACCACTTCACATCGATGTTTTAAATTGCAGATTCTGGAATTGATTTTGTATTCTTTTGTATATCTATTGAGATTTATCCTGAGAGGATTGTATCGTCTTTAACTTTGACTTTTATATAAAACTTTCAAACTTTATCAGTTGTAAGTGGTTCTTCGGAGTGGCGTCAGTTAATGGGGTTTGTCTAACCTATGCGGGGGTTGTCTTTTACTCAATGACAGATACTAGCGGTCCAAAATAGATGAATGAGATAAGTTATTAAATTGATCATAAATTGATATCAAAATCTCATTCCCCGCAGGTTCAATAATCTTGGCATGCACAAGGGAAGTCAAACTCAAAGGCTCAAACTGCGACCACCTTTCTCCTTCTCCATATCTTCTTCATCTGGCTAGCTTCCAGGCCAATCAGATGCTGAGCCTCTGTATGAAATTGCAGAGTACAATTGTAAGAAAAAAAGATAAAACATAGTGACGAGAGGGAGTGTGTTTGCTAAGCAATTACCACTCAGCTCACTTGCACATGTAAATGGGGGTTGTTTATGCTACCCTCCTGTAGCTTCTGTTGAGGAGAAGAGAGGCGTGTAGGCACTATGTCCACATTTCCTGACTCTTTGGACTTGTTGAAGGTTTTCACGCAAGTGAATTTGCAGAAGGGTGGGTCTGAAGAGCTTAAGCAGGTCAATTAGGCTTTTTCTGTAATGGCCAGCACTCAGGTCCACATTTAGAAGCAGCACAGCAGGGTTCACAGATTTTTGAAATGTTTACTGTCTGCAGTGCATTCACTACTACGTCACTCTACAGATTAGTGAGTAAGATGCCTACTGAATGTCTTGACATGCTGTATAGTTTAGGTTGGTTAGAGTGAACACTAGAATTTTTGCAAGCAGCTCTGTTTTATCCATTTATTTTTTAGTTTATTATATATCTCCTACTAGATCCAAGTTAGGTAACACAGTTCTTCACATAGAGTATAATAGTGAAAAAATATTAACAATAAGAGCAGGGAGGATATGCACCAAGTAATCCCATTGGTGGAGGGTTGACCTAACAAAGCTGCAACTACCAATAAATCGAGGGGGCTTGGAGCCCTATCCTTTAAAACATACTTTCTGGCAGCTCAACTCCAATGGCTATCGCACTGGATAGCGGGATGCTTTCTAGAAGAGACAAGCTCAGAGACAGGACCCCTGTCAATACCAACACTAAGATGCCTGCTCCTGCCCGGCTCCCAAACGGTTTTGACTCATCCCATACAAGCAGCAATCTCTAGATCCTGCATGTTACAAATCGACAGCCTTATGCACGTAACACCATTATACACCCCCATGTTGCAACTAGCACGGCTGCCCCAAGGCAGTGGTCACTACAGAATCCAAACAATGCAGGTATGGACTGGCTACGCGCTCCTCGAGATGGACAACTTCTTACGTATTACTGTATAGCGGAAGAAAGCGGACTCCCACATGGGTAATTCCTCCTGTACAGAAAAACTGTCTCGGACTGTCAACAGCTATGGGACCTATCGAAAGGGGAACCTACAACAAATCCGGTGCTGCACACCATCCTATCCCTGGGATCAAGACAACACCTTAACACGTATATATATAAAGCCATTCAAGAACTTACAGCCACCCCACTTACCCAACTCAGACAGAAATGGAAAGAATTTGGGCAACCACTACATGACAAGGACTGGAAACACGCCTCAGAGTACCCCAAGAAAGTGTCCGGAAACCCACTATTTAAATATTCAATTCTACATACTACACTGCACGTACTTAACTTCAGCTCAACTCCAACACTTCTACCCTGAGATACAATTCCTCTGCCCACGCTTCCAGCCCCCAAACGCTGCATTCTAGCACATGTTCTGTAATTGCCCTACTTTGCAACCCTATTGGGGTACAATTCACTGCATATTGCAAGAGATCACAGGTGTTAGCGACATGGCCTCTTGGTAAACTAGTACACTAGGAGTGACCTGATGCCGGGAACCGTAAGGTGGAGACATGGTTTGCATCACTGGCCCTCCTGTTGGCAAAGTGAGGCATCCCGATGCACTGCTGTGCACCCAGAGGGCCCCCACTTTCAGCCTGGATGGGAGCTGTAAATAAATGCGGTACAACAGAGGAGGACGCAATAAGATACAAGGAGGACAGGGGAATTAGCCACTGCCATATCTCCACAGAATGGGCTGCACTTCTTTAATGCTTCTGACAATAGGTGACCGTAACCCCATCACCCACAACTCCACCAACCCTAACTGGGACACCAAAGCCAGAGTACTCGACACAAATGAAACCTGCTTCAGCAGACCCCCGCCCAACACTATACTCATGGACATCCCGCTCAACCCATAAGAAAACAGATTCCCCCATATCATAACAAAACATATGGCACTCCCCACAGCAACCACCAACGACAGGCCTGCAGAGGCCCACCCCTAACCCCAATCCCAATTACACCCCCCTAGTTTAATCCCACATTAGGAAAGGACTAGCCATTCCCAACTCCCCTCCTTGATGACATCACAGGCAGATCCATCTTCCCAGGGGGTTCTAAATTTATCTTCAGAATACTTTAACTCATATTAATCAGTAATAATGTATTCTTGTATACCTGTCCTATGTAAAAATCTCTGTTGTATGATTCCACAACGCATGCCCCTACATCACATGCCTTCACAACACGGTTGTGATAATGCAAGTGTTGTTACAAGGCGTTACCAATAAAAGGCAAACTTCAACCATGCATTTACTGTTAGAACGCATGCCTTTACAATGAATTTTGTTGTAAAAGCAGGTTTTCTAAAAGCATAAGCGTGGCTAAAGTTGTGATTGAAAATATAAGTATTTTACAGGTATATATAAACGCTACATATGTATACAATATAGCTTTGTATTTCCTTGTAAAATACATATAATTTCTTAGTAATGGCATGCATGGTAATGTATAAAAATATGTGCAAGACAAAACTAATGTACTTACTTTTATATATGTTTTTATATATTCCACACTCAAGGATGTCTGTTGAAATATATATAAATCCGACAACCCCTCAGCCCCTACCCATCCTAAACCCTAAAACGCTTGCAATTTGATTCTTTGATAGCAGAAGCTGCGGGTATCACGATCGGAGGAGAACCACGCTCCCACAAGCCAGCAGGGCAGAGAGACGCCCTCCCGACATGCCCAGCCCAAGTGTATTTCATCTGCACCATGGTCCCGCCTCGTAGAGGGTCATCCTCATCAGGTGCAAATTGAAATTAGACCCCAGGTATCCCTTGTAGGAGAGAATGCTCTATCTCCTGTGCAGAATACTGCGGCAACCAGGATGGAAGGCCCGGAACCCCCAAACCCGTTCCGTAACCTGCCAAAATAGAGGGACAGAGGCTGCGGTAGCATCAGTCAAAAGGAAGCGTGGGGACAAGAGGAACAAGAGGAAGGCTAAAATGCAAAAATGTAATGGTAGGGGAAAGGACCAATTGCACATGGCTGTAGCGAGTCCAGTGGCGGAGCAGCTGCAAGATTATGTATCTAGGGTATCCTCAGACTTTAATGACCCCTGCCATACGGACTTGGGGGATGATTTCTGGGCCAAAATGGAAGGTATTTTTGTCAAGACCTGCGGCCCTTTGCACGATAGACTTAATGCTATTGAAAATAGACTTACTTGTTTGGAACATTTGCATTCTATCGTGATAGGGGAGGGGGCTGTTCCTGATCCAGTACCAACTAAGGGTTTCACAGTGAGGCTCCCTGAATCGAACATTTTGTCCTGTGACTCCCCGGTACCGCCAACAGACAAGCCCATGGTCCCGCTACCCCAGAGACACCAGGTGTGTAGCCAGGGGGATTTGGCAGTTGAGGGCATCACCGGGCACATAGAGGGGCACAGACCTCTTGAGCAGCAAAGGGATGGCGGGATCGAAAATTCACACGCTAGTTCTTCCAAGAGGTTAACATTGAATCCCCCATCCCATACTGTAGAAACCTTTTGTCTGAAGCTCCCACCCGAGACCGCCCAGTATGTGGTTGTCCTTGCTGGAGTGCCAGCTCTGAACCAAGAGAGCTGGGAGGATTATGTTATCCTTAAGAACAAATGCATACATTTGCTCAACCATAATAGGCCACTACCACCTCACGTATCTAGCGAAATTTTGTTTGTGCGCCGTGTAGGTTGGGTGGGCCCACAGGTGAAAGATATTGCGGGTGACTGCATAGTCATAAATTTCAGGGATAGTAGCGTGGTGGACTACATCTCTAAATGGGCCCCAGGGTGCTCTGGAACACAGGTTCAATCTCTTCACCTCTCTTATTTCTACCCCACGCCAAATAGGGTGAGAGGGTTACAGAACAGGGGTGACCAGGGTAGCTTGGGCTCTAGACTACACGATACACAGATCCCCTGGATGAGGAATAACAACAACGGCCCTTGTAGCGATTTGCTCGCTGTCACTAATAGATTAAGTGTGCTAGATCAACTGGATTGATGCCCCTCCAGGGGGGCCCAGGTCGGCCACCCACTGGGGGAAAGGAGGGCCAGTCTATTGCCGCCATGGAGGTTGAGGATGGGCCCTTAGTCAGTGAGCCACTGGAGGTAGGGTGGTCACACTTAGCCGACACATCAGAGGACGTGCCTGTTTGGCGTGATAGCCCGAATGTAGTGGGTTGTGAAAATAGGGTGGGGTCAGGACAGGATCGTATCAAAATTCTCTCCTGGAATGTGGCTGGTATTAAAAACAAACTGCTGTGCCCGGACTGGGGAGCTTTTGTGGAAAGCAGCGATGTTTGCTTATTCCAGGAAACTTGGGCATTGGTAGGTGAGCAGAGGTGCGGGTACGCAACTTTTCATGTACCGACAGTAAAGAAGGGGAGGGGTAGACCTTCAGGGGGCCTCAGTATCTGGGTTGGTACACACCTGGGGGAGCAGGCGGTCTAGATTCCCACTGAGTCACTAGATGTGCAGTGTGTGTTACTTACACTTCCTGGAAACAGGCAAGCTGTGCTAATTAACATCTACTCGAGACCCACAGCAAGTGGGAAGGAGTCACCAACAATAGACCAACTTGCGCAGTTCATTCTAACTCTGGACCCAGCAATAATGATAATTGTGGGTGGAGATTTTAATTGCCAGTTTGAGACACTCACTGACTCATCCCGCGACGGTCCATACCAGTTCTGGCTCATCCCTGAACCGCAGATTTTGGTGATGAGAGCTTGGACCCCTCTGGTGCTACAGATTAACTCTCTTATTTTGTCAACCTCTCTTAGAGTCTGTAATTGGAGGACCAATTCAGATAGACCAACCCAAATGACATTTAATAGGGAGGGACAAAATTCCATCCTGGTTTACATCCTGGTGGAAGCTAAAGCCTGGGTTATGGTCTCAGACTTTAAAATCTTTTCTAGGGAAGATAGTCACCACAATCATGTATCTGAAACCTGAGAGCCTGGACCTCACAAACCCAGGTCCCGACCCAAATCTAATCACCCCTCCACTATCCCTAACTAATAACAGGTGGAGAGTCAAGTGGCCATATATATTGGGTTCTCCTAACAAATTGGCTGATGTTTATCGAAGGGCCCTGCCCCACCTTTGCAATATGGCAGAGGTGGAGGAAAGTGCAGTAGTCAGTAAAGAGCCCCTAACTATCCATCAGGGACTTGTCCGGGACCTTGGTGGCGTGTTCCACCCAGAGAGCAGACCCAAGGCGACAACAGCCACAGCATACCCATTGTATAATGCCAACTGTAGGAAAGCGAAAAATGATCAGGTCTGTGCTGTCAGGCTGCAGGATAAAGATAAGACCAGGCTTTATCGGCGCTTGTACAAGTTGGCTACGAAGAGGGCTAGAAAGGAGAGGGAGGTGGACAACTGGGAAGACCTAAGAATGGCTCTTTAGACCAAAGACTCCAAATCATTTTAGTCAATCGTCACTTGTGGGAGTAAGGAAGGAAAACGGACGAATGAACCTAATATAGCAGCTTCGGCTTGGGAGTCACATTTCAGGGGACTGTGCTCCACCCCGAGCAATGATAAACCTGAGATTCCTCTCCCATGCCCCCCCCATGAGTATCGACTGGAGGGGGCCTGGGAGATTTCACTTGCAGGGGTTGAGTCTGCCATTCTGAACCTGCCACCAAACAAAGCCGCTGGCTTGGACAAGCTACCGGGAGACTTGTACCGCTCAGAGCCGAATATATGGGTCCCCTACTTTGGTGTTCTATTTAATGGCATTTTAAAAGGCATGGATCCGCCGGATTCATGGCGGGGTGCAGAAATTGTCCCCATCTACAAAAAAGGTTGCCCCTTGAAACCATCCAACTATCGGCCAATTAGCCTCATAGATGTCAGCCAAAAACTGCTGGGACGCATTATCCTGGGCAGGATACAGTCTTGGATGGAGGAATATGAGGTTTTGTCTACCTTCCAGGCTGGCTTCAGGCATGGAACATCAACTGTGGACCCATTATTTAGACTCCAAGTCTTATTCTGGAAAACAGTGACTGTAGAGGGTGGCAGCCTCTACATGATCTTTGTAGACTTGAGTTCAGCATTCGACCTAGTGCCCAGAGGTAAACTCTCGAAAGTATTAAATGAGTTGAGCCTACCAGGTTACCTCCTTATTGTCCTAGTCAGGCTCCACACCGGTAATTTTGCTCAGGTGAGGTGCGGAAGGCAGGGTGAACTGTCGTCTCGCTTTCCGGTCGGGCAGGGTGTCCGCTAGGAATGTGTACTGGCGCCCACCCTTTTTTGCCTGTACATTAATGGCCTGGTGGATCACCTGCTTGGGATCGGGGACATAGACGCACTGAGGCTAGCTACGGAGCGGGTGCCCGCTCTGATGTTTGCGGACGACACTTTGTTGTTGTCCAAAACATTGAAGGGCATCCAGCGCACCCTGGATGGCTTTGCTGCCTTCTGTGTCTCGCGGGGCCTGGAGATAAACTTGGATAAAACTAAGTTTATGATATTCAATCCCCCGAGGCAGACACGCCCGAACCCGCTGTTGGGAGGAACTCCCCTAGAGCGAGTTAAAACCTTTGAATATTTGGGCATTACCTTCGGTGAACACTTTCAATGGGACCCGCAGTTGGCTAAAGCTACGCTTAAACTAACAAGAGTGGTGGGAGGGATGCAGAAGTTCCATCTAGAGTCTGAGTTCAAACCGGCAGCCAAAGTCATAGAAATCTACAGTGTACAGTCTAGGGCAGCTTCCCTCTATGGGGCTGAACTTTGGGGGCACCAACATTCCCCCAGCTTGGCCAAGGTTGAACATACCTTTTTAAGGAACATAATGGGACTCCCTGTGAGTACCCCACTCGTCCCACTGCGTTTGGACCTAGGGTTGCTTCCCATTGAAGAGGTTATGTCATCACGCCCTTTAACATCTGGAAAAGATTTTGATCCGTCCCGGAACTTGGGTCCTACAGAAATGAATTTAAGGATATTTGGGATGCTTTGAGAGGCAAGAAGATTAGGTGGCTGTCCCATATAAAGCTCATTAGTAGCAGGATAGGCTTACCCAAGCTTTGGGAAACCCCGAACGTTGCCTGTCTGGAGATCACCAAGGCTGAGGTGATTCGCCATTATAAGAACAAGAATCTAGCCACCCTTCAGGTGAGCTCTGGGGTGGGAAGACTGACCACGGAGTTCCTTGAGGAAAAGGCAGAATATAGACGAGAAGGGGAAGAATTTTTGGACGTGGTATTTCCTGCATTATCAAGAAAACTCTACATGCAATTTAGATTGGGCACTCTGCCTTTTAGAGATTTCTCCAGTAAATGGGATAAAAGCAATCAGAAAGAATGCCCAGCTTGTGGATATCCCTTGGAAAATGACAAACATGTTTTTTTTCTTTTGCCCAGGGTATCAGGGTGCACGTAAGTACTGGCTGATCCCTATTTGTCATAATCTGGGATTCCGGCAGTGCTCAAGCGCAATGAGAGTCTTAAAATATGACACCCACCCTCCTATCGTATTTGCTGTGTCGCGCTTCCTGAATGCAATGTGGTATCGGCGTAGGAAATGAATTAGCGCCTAGTATGTATTTTTGCCACAATTAAATGGTAGTTCGATAATGGAACATAGTTTAATTCTATTTTATTATCTATCTGATCTTACTGTAAAAGTAAGTTATATTTATTGTCTTAATAATTGTATTGTATACTTTTTTATGTGCTTTTATGGTCCTTTGAGGCCGAAAGGAAGTTATCGAACTGAACTAAAACTACCCTTGCCATTCCAAAACCCCTACCCTCCCTAAACCCTAAAACTACCCTTGCCACCCCAAAAGCCATATCCACACTAAACCCTAAAATTACCCTTGCCACCCATAACCCATAGCCACCCTAAACACTAAAATTACCCATATCACCCCAACACCTTAACCCACCCTAAGCTCTAAAATTACCCATGCTGCTCCACAATCCATACCCACCTTAAACCCTAAATTTACCCTTGCCACCCCAAAACCCCTACCCACCCTATACCCTAAAATTACTCTTGCCACCCCAAACCCCATAGCTATCCTAAACCCTAAAATTACCCTTGCCACCCCAAAACCCATATCCACCTAAACCCTAAAATTACCCGTGCTATCCCAAAATCCCTACCCACCATAAACCCTAAAATTTCCCTTGCCCCCCCAAATTCCATAGCCACTCTAAACCCTAAAATGACCCTTGCCAACCCATAACCCTTACCCACCCTAAACTCTCAAATTACATGTGTCACCACAAACCCATAAACACTCTAAACTCTAAAATTACCATTGCCACCCCAAAACCCATACCCATCCTAAACCCGAAATTACCCATGCCACCCCAAAACCCATACCCACTGTGAACCCTAAAATGACCCTTGCCAGCGCATAACCCATAGCCACCCTAAACTCTAAAAGTACCCATGCCACAACAAAACCCATACCCACCCTAAACCCTAAAATTACCATTGCCACCCCAAAACCCATATCCACCTAAACCTTAAAATTACCCATGCTATCCCAAAATCCATACCCACCCTAAACCCTAAAATTACCCTCGCCGACCCAAATCAAATAGCCACCCTAAACCCTAAAATGACCCTTGCCACCCTATAACCCTTAGCCAACCTAAACTCTCAAATTACCTGTCACCCCAACACCCATACCCACCCTAAACTCTAAAATTACCATTGCCACCCCAAAACCCATGCCCACCGTAAACCCAAAAATTACCCATGCCACCCTAAAACCCATACCCACTCTAAACCCTAAAATTACCCTTGCCAGCCCGAAACCCATAGCCACCCTAAAATTACCCATGCCACAACAAAACCCATACCCACCATAAACCCAAAAACTACCCATGCCACCCCAAAACCCATACCCACGCTAAACCCTAAAATTACCCATACCACCCCAAAACCCGTACTTACCTAATACTTACGTTTGAAATGCATATCCCTTTACCATTCATGCCTTTACAACGAAATTTGTTGCAAAGGCATGCGTTGTAAAGGCCTATGCGTTGTAAACAATTGCGTTGTGGTGGTCATGCGTTGTTACAACGCATACGTTGTAACGCTTACATTGTAATGGCATGCGGGGTAATAGCCACGATTTAATGGGCTGTTTGCCCAAAATCTCTTGAGTCAAAATAGCGTATGTAACTCTATTATGACACTGATGTTAAATGTAAATGTAAAACAGAAAAACCTATTAAAGTGGCTTAAAAAAGAAGAAATCCAATTGGTTGATAAAATGTGTAATGTCATAAAGAGAATCTACAATAGGACATAAGCAGTTTAGAATAGTAGATGCAAGGCACTGCTAACTGGACTAGTTGTAAGCAACAGCACAGTACAGTCAGGTTTGTGAAGTGGGATAAGGGTGACATTGCATTTGAAATATAAGGAACTTTAACTCTGTTTGAATGATTCATAGTCAAGATAATGGCTGGGGGTAGAGTTCTATACTTAGGTTGCCTTTGCTGAGAAAGTTCACTGTAAAATATTTTTTATTCTTGAAAACTTGGATTTCAAAAAGTTAATTCTCTGAACAAGGATTTAGACCCTACTCAGACAATAAGGTTGTGGTACAAATAAAGCAGAGTACTGGATTCCAGAGCATAGTTTTATCTGATGAACTACAGACCGTAGCTGCAAATGGGAGCCAGCTCAAGGTGTTCAGGACTGGTGTGATGTGCTTGAATAGTGTAAGTGCAGCAAACCACCCTTGCAGTTGAATAAGTGGCAGCATTCAGATGCACAAGGTGGAGTAAACAGACATCAACCACAGTGAGTTACCGTTGTTGATCCCAGATATCACTAGGTATTGCTTCACAGAATTACATTGGCCGTCTGTTATTTTTCAGATGTTATAGGCATGGGCACAAGTGAACCTAAATGTGTACTGTGTTCAGCTCTGCAGCCAGACTTTAATGAATCTACAGACTATTTTCATCCAAATATATTCATAATTATTGGTTTATACATTTTTCAATTATATTGACCAAAAAAGGAAGACGAGATATAGGTTGATAGTTGGAATGATTCAGTGAATTTGCAGAGGTCTTCTTTAGCACAGGGAGCACATTATTGTACTTCAAAGCTGCTGGGACGTTGACTGGAGAGTAGGTTGAAGTGCTCTGCCAGATGGGAAATGAACAGGGAAATAATGCCAAAAGGACTGGGATCTTTTTGTGAACTAGAATGCAAATTCTGCATTTTTTTTAACAATCCTGATGGTACCGTCTCTGGAAGTCCCTATGCTACACAGTACTGCTGGATGTAGTTGGACTTGTAGATAATTCAGAGAACTTATCTCTGGTTGTGGTTCAAAATTGTCATAGAATTTCTTGATCTTTTCTCTTCTTTTTAACTTTTTTTAATTCTTTATTTGATTGTTAACACATGTCATGGCAAACACAATATACAGAAATGCAACAACAACAAAAAAGGACAACAAGGCAATGATACAGAAACTTATCCAGAGAAGACATAACCCAATTTTAGATCAATTGTGTAGCAAAAAAAAAGAAAAAAACTGAGATAAGCAAAAAAAGGACAAGCCTGATATAACAAATACCTATATGACCATGCCAGTAGAAATTATCCCAGCTCAGCTGTAACAATCATCCCTCGGACCACTCCTTAATAGGAGCCCATATTCTACTGCCCATCTCCCGACTCCTTTTCCCCTTTAAAAGTTAGACAGAAGACTCCAAATTATACAATGCAAGCATCCTAGCTCTCCAATTAAAAAATGTAGGAGCGTCCGGACCTATCCATTGAGACGTGACACACAGCCAAATCATTGCCATTGCTACAAACAGGAAGGCGGCAGTATGCCTAGATCTTCCGACCGTCCTGGTCTCCTCACATCCCATTATAACTAGCTCTGGGGAGATTGCAACCGGGATTTTTAACACTGAATTTATGAAAAACTCAAATTCATGAAGAAATTCCCCCAGACTTGGGCACAGATAAAACATGTGAGTTGCATCAGCCGCTTGAAGCCCACACCTGCCACAGCTATCGCATTTCCGCCCCCACACTTTGCAATTGTCGCCGGTGTGTAGTACAAATCAAACAATGCCATATAACACTGAGTCTGTAGGCTGCCGGAGACTACGATCTGGCTGCCAGTTCTAAAGTGTACCTGATATCGACTCCCGTCTTACCAAGTTTTCCCACCCACTTACTATTCTGAGCATTGAGATCACACGGAAAACCGGATAGAAGATGTGATAGGCTGTACCTATTCTTGCTTTCCTGCAAACTAATTCGACCAAAGTAATCTTTTCAAACAACACAACAACATCTTTTCGATAGGTATCAAAGAAGCTTCTAATCTGAAGATATTTAAAGAAGTCATGATTATTTAACTGAAACTTCTCTCTTAAATAGGAAACGGATGCCAATTGCCCCTCTGAGTACAGATCCCCAATAACCTTCAAACCCAGCAGCTGCAAATAACCTGATCCTAAAAAATCGGTGGCAGAATTCCAGCAGCCATAAAGGGCGTATATGTATTGATTTTTGGAATTTCTCATTTACGGCGGACTTTCTGCCAAATCGAAAACACTGCGCCAATTACTTTGAATCTCGTTTCGAGTACCCTAACTAAAATGCCTTTGCCGCCTCTCCCAGATCTATTTTATAAATAGTCGGTTTATTTGCTAACTAAACCTCTGCCCTGTCCCCTGCTAAAAGTACTCCAAAGTGTTGCAGCATGGATGACCAGTAATACAATAGAATATTGGGAACCGCCCAGCCCCCACGGTCTCTAGGGAGACACATTCATTTGGCAGCCCTAAGGGATCGGCGATAACCCCAGAGGAATCTAAAACAAATCCTCTCAGCCCTGACTAGACACAGTTGAGAAAACTCTGAGGGGATGGTTCTAAATAAATCTATACATTTTGAAAGGACCAGCATTTTAAGTATGTTGCAGCAGCCATACAGCAAAAGATACAAATAGTCTAAACTTTCAAGCTTGATGTTTATAGATTTAACCACTGGCAATATATTCAAGTCTGGATGATAGCAACTGAAGCAGTGATTTTGACCCCCAAATATGTTGCTTCCGAGACGACGGGGACATCAGCAGGACACATGGAAGCTGAATGTAAAGCCACTGTGGTTACGACGCCACGGAGTCCGGGAAATACGAAAAAAACAAAACAACATGTTGGATCTATAAGAATCTGACATAGTAAAGACCTTCCTTCAAGACAGTGTGGGACACACCTTACAGACAAAGGACCCCTAACAGACAGACGACATTTTGACAGATTATAAGATATTCGCTACAATGTTTTTTGAAAAGATACAAAGGAAGTGATCAACTTCATATAAGAAGAAACAGATAAGACCTACCCAAACCAAGACAGTGATTAACCTGCCCTGAAGAAGTCCGTTTGGACGAAACGCGTAGGCACCGGCTACAACATTGTTTTATGAAGACAGAATCCATGCTTTTTGAATTGAATAAAGAATTTACCACTCATCCACTGAAGACTCCTAACTATTCAGGACTAATTGAATGAAGTATTGTAACTTTATGGTGTACATCCAAGAAGAATATTGCTTTTTGTTACCATACTATATAGAAATAGATAGCTCCTACATTGCCATAGAGTGCTGGACATTATGTTAAACTGCACATGGAAGCTGAATGTAAAATCTGCATCTTCTCAACATTCAGTTTATAGCCAGATGCTAAACCAAATTACTCTACAAGAGTCTTTAAAATCACAAAAGCAAGAGCAACATCCAAGGTTAGGACTACAATGTCGTCCGCATAGGCTAGTGTCTTATAATCTGTACCGTTAATCGGCAAGATATTTTGATTCCCCTTTGATTTTACTAGGGTAGCCTTGTTTGGAACCCCTGCTAATATTAAAGATCCCTGTTTCCTGCACTGAGATACGAATTGTTGCAGCTGTAGAGATATACAATGCTTGTAACGCCTGTGTAAATTCAGTAATGAATCCTTTTCAGCGTAGCATTGCCCACAAAAAACCCCAGGAGACCCTGTTGGACGCCTTCTCTGCATCTAACAGGAACACGCCGAGTGGCGACCTTGTGGCCTGCGCCCAATCCAGCAGAGCAATGACCCTGCTAACATGGTCACCCCTCTGCGCCTCCCAAAAAACGGATAGAACATCTTGTAGGATTTCTTGAGAAAAAGCCCTGTAGAATTTTAGCGGGATAGCATCAGGGCCAGCGGCTTTTCCATTGGCCAGATATTTTATGGCCATTTTGACCTCCCCCCATGTGATTGGTGCTGAGAGAACCTCATTCTGTTCTGTTGTAGTTTTAGAAGTGCAATATCCTGCAGAAACCCCTCCGCTAAAGACTCACTAAAAAACAGGATCCAGTCTTTCCTATATAACAGAGTGTAAAACTTTCCAAAGACCTCCACAACTCCCTCCTGTGTAAGCTGAATCTAACCATGCTGATCTCGGACTCTAAGAATTCTGTTTGCAATATTTCTCTCCTGTAGCCGTTTAGCGAGGACTCTGACAGAATTTTCCCCAAATTCAAACATCATCGTACGATATTGAATATATTTGGCAGCCACCCCTGCCCCAAAACATTCTAGTAATTTAGATTTGATAATAGCCACCCTTTGTTGACTTTGATCGGTATTATGGCCATCCTTAATATTCTGTGTTAGTTCCATCTCTGCTACCCGTAGCTGCTCAACCCGGCCCTTAATATGCTCCTAAGCAATCTTCCAGGAATAAGCCGCAAAATTCTTAGTCTCACCCCGCACTGCAGCTTTGAATGTGTCCCACACTATACAATCAAAAGTGGTCTTTCTATTAATACTTAAGAATTCCGTTATCCATTTCATCATTTGATCCAGATAGGATTGGTCCAGCAGTAGTTTTCTTTGAAATGTCCACGGCCTAGAAGCTCTATCCAAATATCCAAATACCCCCAAGGACATTCTACTATCAACGAGTTGTGGTCAGATAAAGTTCTTGGGGAAACTTCAACAGAGGCTTCCTCTACCAACTGGTCAGACATAAAAATGTTGTCCAGACGGACCATTTTATTATGGGGTGTGGAGAAATACGTGAAACCATTGTCTGGAGAGCCTTAAAGTCTCTTGATTTCCTCCCCCAATATTTCCGATTACTTGACAGGTTAAAATTGCCTGCCAAATGGATATTTAGGTCCCCACAAACAATCAGTGGATGCGGCCACACTGCTCATTCAACATTTAAAACTTTCATAACCTCTGGATCATCTAGATTTGCCCCAAAGATCGTAAAGATAGAGATAAGTATATTATTGATCATAATTTCGGCTACTGCACATCTACCTGCTCTATCCTCTTTCACTCTTTTGCAGATCCCGACTCCCCACCTTATCAAAATGTCCACACCTTTGATCATAGATGATTGTCTTGTACAAGTCAAAACCTAATCCTTTCAGACATTCCTGCTTTCCCCATGGAATATGTGTTTCTTGTAAACACAGTATATCCACTTGCATAGTTTGTAGAACTTTAGAAAGAAGCACTCACTTTTTGCCATCATTTAGACAGCAGACATTCCATGTACTGATACGCAGCCTACCCTAGTCTCATTTAAGCAAAAGATGAATCCTGAGCTCAGCTCACCAGATAATAATAATACTATAACAGCACCGCCATTTTTGCTCATCATCTCTGTCCCAAAACCACCATTCATATTACAGTTGCCATGACTACAATTAGAAAACAAAACCTGACAAACCCGCTAAAACCCCCTCGAGCCCCTTACCCCAACCTAACCCCCAACCCGCCCCAACACTCCACCCCCCTTGTGAAGCAACAGGACCAAGGTCCTTGTGATGGTATAAGCTGTCTACCACTGCTCTCCCCTGGATCCCTCCTGCCATTTTTAGCCAATAAGAAAATGGGATCTGAGCTAATAGAGACCAGTGAAATACTAAAAAAGCTGAAAAAAAGCCTTTTTGATTAGCTCATCCCCCACCACATTACCTAAGAATGTTAGCCCCTATGATGGAAAGCAACAAAAAGGGTTAATGCATTAATACTTTCTAGATATAATTCAGAAGTTCCTTTGCCTGAATTTCCGATGGAAAAAAATCTTCTCTGGCCCTGAAATATTGTTTTTAGCTTGGAGTGAGAAAAGCAAGAAGGTCTGCGCCCCCTTTGCTTGACATGCCACTAACAGCTTGCGGAGCGGACTCCTCCTCTCAACTGTTGCCTGAAAGAAATCTGGTCTAACAAAAAACTCAGTCTTTCCCTACTCACTTCCTGTCTGGCCTTGCTAGATCGTAGATTCCCTCCTTAGCTACGAAATTATTTAGATAAATTAATATCCCCGAGGTTTATCCATCGCTGAGCTCGGCTTCTGCCTTAGCTTAAAGGGAAACTGATGCGCTTGTGGCACCTCTGCCTGCTAGCCCCACTGCTTTAAGTCCGGAAACGCTTCAGAAAAAGTTCCCAGACGAACTTTCTGGCGTCAGACCCATCTCGACCTTCCGGAATACCTAGAAGTCTTGAATTATTCTTCCTGGCACTGTTCTCCAGGTCCGTCAACTTCCACAACATATCATCTCTTTGTGCTTTGATAGAATCCGTAAGGCCTTTCTGAATTGCAAGGTCATCCTCTAGCATGGAGATCCTTTCTTCAGCTTCGACAATCCTAGCAGCTATATCCGAACATGTTTTAGCCTCTCTCCGGATCGAATTCTGCATCTTTCAGGACGCACCCTGAGTGCCAGAACTTTCAAGACGCATTTCTTCACGGTGAGCCATAATATTCTGATAGATGGTTGACAGTGTTATCTTTGGGGGAGGTCCCTGAGCAATGTCTATACCACTGGCCCATCCACCACGGTACTCCCGACAAATGCTGGCTGAGTAGAGAAAGAGAAGTCCCATACCATTGATCTCATAGTCCCAGAGGCTTTATTACACATGAGACCCCCTTGATCCTTTTCTTTAATGGACTTACGAACAGTACACTCCCCTCAAAGAGATGCTTCACCTTTTTGACCTCACCAAATCGCCAGTCAATGAGATCACTGCTGACATCCTTCCACTCGTTATCTGGACCTTCATCCCCTGATAATCCTGTGTGGTCTGACATTGAATAGAATTTTTCTGTCCCTTCTGGCTCTTTTCCAAGCCCACTACCATCAGATAAGTTCCTTGAATCACGCCTTTGAGCTTCTGTTCTTACAGGATCATCACCTTTGCTAAGTGATTTTGAGTTTTGTTGGCCTCCTGTGTCCAACATAGCAGAGTGCGGGACTACAGTTCCCATAATCCCACTATTCGGGAGAGGCACAGTGGTTTTGCATTCACTTTTCCATTCCAAATCAGCCTGAGAAATACTTCCGCTACCCCCAGCAAGCGTTGTTATTAATTACAGAGCACCTATTGTGTGCGACGGGCCGTCCCCAAGCTGCTCCAAAAGCTGAACCCCCCTTCGTTCAGGGGCAGGCACTAGCTGACTCCCATTAGGCACACCCAAGATAGAGACAGTGCCTGCACTCGGCTCCATCGCCTCTGTGTCCACAGTACTTACAGTTTTTCCAGCAGCTTTCAACTCATGCTTGCTGGCGCCCCCACTCACAGAAATTTCAGCTTTCTTCGTTTTAACAGCCTGAGCTTTGAAGAGCGAGGGGACGTCTGCTTCCTTTTACCCGTTCCAGTGACGATCATCTGTGGATTTCCACTGGCTCCCGGCGCCATCTCTTCTGTACCGCGGGTACTTTGTGGCTCTTTTTCCCCCGCTTGTGCCCTTCCCGGGGCTAGCTGTTTGCGCTGTCAGAGCGCGGGTTTTTAAATTCTTTGCTGGTGCTTTCAGGGCCATCTCACAGTGAAATCGCCAGGACGGTCCAGAGAAGTATAAGCAGACCGGGAAAAAAAACGCAGCCAAGCTGTTTTGCAGGGTGAGTCCCTTCATAACTGTAGCAGCCGCCAGAACAAAGCAACCAATGTCGGATTAAGCAGCTTGTCTACAGCCTTCAGCTTGTTCCATCACAGCGGTAACAACGCTTTGGAGGAGTTATCGAGGGAAGCTTACAACGCCAGCTCACACAGCCGAGTGACCGGCCGCCATCTTGCCAAATGGCTTTAGTTCTTCTTGATCTTTTCTCAAAAGAAAGATGCTAATGTGCTACATAAATCAGGAGAGACAGGGATCGGGGATACACAGACAAGGCTGCCAGAATTAATTTACTATTTTAAAAATTACTTTCGCCGAAGACCTTTTCTTTCGAATTCTCTTTTTGAAGAAATTTGTGCGAGCTGTGAGAATACTCTTGAGAAACAGTTTGAGGGTGGATTTATAGCAGATGTTATCTAGATTTGATTTTGAACGTCTCAAAAGATATTCTAGGCACTTGCAATGTTTTTTTAAAAAAAAGATTTAACAGTGAATACATGCCTGCAATAGAATTCAAAGGTTTTTCAGAAATCAGTTTTCAGAGCCATCCCAATCTTTTTTGGGAAATGTCCTGAAATGTACTGAAAGTTGGTTGATTATTGAGGATATAATTCCTAGAAAACAGGCTTGGCTTGAGTAAAACCACTCAACTATAGATTATTGTTTGGCATGTGGGAGCTGGCCAGAAGGTCCATTGCAACAGAAGGGAAACAGCATGGCGGATTTGCCGATTTTCAAGCATTCTTTGACCAATTAGATAGAAATGTACTATCACCACAGGTCTCTAGCCTAAAGATTTCCTGTGGTGTTCTTAGAATTCTCCAGATTATTCATACCAATAAATGGGTCCATATAGAGAACAGTAGGACTGGAAAGCTTACAGAGAAGATTCAGGTTCACAATGGTCTGAAGCAGGAGTGCATTTGTGCTCCATTATTGTTTGTCTTTCATTATCCGACCTTGCAAGTGCTATTTCAAAGACTTAGGGCCTTCTGAAATTTGCACATTCTCTATTATTCTATTATTCTCTACTATTGCTATTCTATTTGATTCGTGTTATATTTTATATATGTTTAGCTAGTCCTAATATTACTGAGACCACTCTATATTGTACTACCTTTCACCCAGGTCCCTTGACCATTAGGTTTACCCTTTTTATGGATAAATGAAAGCAGTTTTAGGCTGTCAAGGAGGGCCATAGGTAGCCAATAGGGCAGGGTGCATTGTAACTAAAAGGTTAGACATGTATCTATAAGTTTTATACGTCCTGGTAGTGAAACTTCACTACGATTAGGCCTATCTCTCATATTGGAGAACGTTGGGATTATTTTTTATACTTAACTGCTAACTTTTGATTAGGAAACAGTTTATGTTTGGTCTGTGAAATCGTAATGCTCTTTAATGGTAAAGTCAGATGTTGATTTACCGTTTTGAAAATGCTACTTTTAGGAAGTTGGCGTTTTCCTGCCCTAACCATTTGATGCCTTCATCCTCCTCCTAGGTCACATGACTGGGTGTAGTTGGCAGTTTGACTTTGTTTATTCCTTCTAAACGGCCACAGCATAGTGGGATTAGGTGTGCCTTAATCGGCCATTGACTAGCAGGATGGGGGCGGAGCTGGGCACAGACCCTCTTGAAAACTGCATCCATTCTGCCTTCACACAAATAACTTGTCACTCCTGCATTGTTCATGCAGCCAGCTTGGTGCCAGGGCTGGGGAGTCAGGAAACATCAAGCAGTTCTCTAAAACTTTCTCCTACTTGAAAAAAGGCTCCTGGTACAAAAATAAGACCCTCAGACCCACTCTTCATCTCACTTTCTGGACCAGTGGGAGGCCTCTGAGGACTGCCTGCTGCGGTGGCCTGCTCTGTACTCCACATGACTGCTTTGCTGTACCTGGAAAGACAGCTTTGCTGCCTGGAACATGCTTTGAATCCTCAGAAGCCTGCCTCTCTGCTTGAGTCCTTTTTCATCCCTTAAACCCAGGACTACCACAGAGACTGCAATGGCTAGTCGGCTGGCATTCTGATTAGAGCTACAGAGACAGAAAGGCTCCAATTACCCTAAACACCCAACTGGTTCCAGTTGCTTCCATCCCCCCAAGTGGTGCCCCTCCAGTCCTCAACCCTTGGTGAGAGTGCTAATGGTGCTCAAATACCCAAAGTCCAAGACGTGCAACTTAAGATTTGTTTAGTTACAAACTGCTCTGAGAACTGAGAAAAGACCAGGACCAACCTGCACATATTTCCGCACAAGGTGCATTGCCAGTCGGCATAACTTGCTCCAGCAACACTCGTCCTTGAAGCAGCAAATCCTGTTCAGCACTCCTTCACCAAAGCAGTATCTGGCTTCATGAAATTCTTGTTAGCTACAGCCTCTAGTCTCATCCCTCTTGAGATTTTTGAAATCCAGAAAAGAGACCAAGTCCAAACATAGAAATCTTCACTGCGATTTCGTCCAGCAGCTCCCCGATGATGACACTCCCTCCTCTGCCTGCAACCTTGCCCTGCTAAACTTTACCTTCTCTGAACATTTTACCCAGAATCTAAGTGCTGACCGGGTCCAATCCACTTTGTGTATGTAACCTGGGCTCTATTGCGGTCGGCCATATTCTTCGATTTCTAATCTTTTCTTTTGCGACTATATGTCTGCGGTTTGCACTTTGACATTTTCATACCTCTGGTTCTACTGATATTATTTTTGTCACTTTGGTGTCAAATAATTTATTAACACATACTCTTATTTTTCAAAATTAGTATGGGATTTTTCTTGTGCTGTGTTTTTACTTTAATATTGTTTGTGTGCTGCATACATACTTTACACATTGCCTCTAAGTTAAGCCTGACTGTTTTTGTGACAAGTTAGCAGAGGGTTAAACACAGGTTAATTAAGTGACTTTTGCAGTTCACCCTGAAGGGCTTTGTGGCTGTTGCTTGAAGATGGGTTACCCTTCATTCAACCAACAGCCACATTTTACAGATGGTTTCGTCCTAATTGATTACAGGAGTGTTAAACTGAACATAAATATTTCAGCTTTTAGCAAATTTGGTCAAATTGACTGTGTAATGATCAATACAGAAAAGACTAAAACATTCATTATTTGTAGAACTCCGAAAACGTTCAACTAGTTTATTCTGAACACTATTGACTCACTGTTTGGAGGGCTTTTTCTGCTCCATAAAAAAAGCTCTGCAGGGAAAATTGTTTCCCAAACCTTATATGGAGATGAGTTAATAGCTTTAGAGCTGAGGGTGAAGTGGTATGCCTTGCAAAGCACAAACTACTGGTAACCAGGTTTAAGAAAGGGCGCACTACTGTAAGTTTTTTAACAGTTACAGAGTAATAAGTAGGGCTTCAAAAAGGGAGGATAAAGGTTGGTTACCAAATAACCCCACAATACTCACCATGGGGGCACCAAACAAACTGAAATGTTGTTCCTCCCTGAGCACACTCTAGGTGAATACAATTAAAAAATCAAGGTTAATAATTTACTCCTCAAAAGTCCAAGTAGATACAGCCATATTTGACGTTATTCCAGTTCAATAAATCAAATATTTCTTCTTTTAGTTGTTCTTCAATTTTAATGTTCCCAAAGAAAATTGGTTGCCTAGTTCAATGTTTCCAAACGAAATATAATCAGATCCAACAAATTATCTCAAAGTAATCCAAAAAGTGCATCCAACACGTGTTTCACCATGCACTAGTTAGTGCACACATGACTTCTTCACGGCTTTTAGATGATGATCAATTGGTTCCTGCCACTTTTATTCCTACATGTATACATTCAACAATAATCTTTATAATGGTGAAGAGATATAAGAATATATAGAAGTACTCGAATATGGTCCCTTGTATAACCAGTAATCGTTGGTGTTTCACCTTTCCTGTATTAAATAGTCTTTATTTCTTGTTTTTCAACATTCATTTATTTCTCTCATCATGATTACGTGACCATCTCTGACGTCACGTCACAAGTTTCAGGGACGTTATAGCTAGTTGGACATTTCACTTGTACAAGACCAGATAAATTTGAGCTAACTATTACTCGTGCCCCCGCAATGCAGTGCTGATGATCTCACATATTACATCATTCATGATATGGTCAATGACATCACTGATGACATCTCAAATGAAATCACTGACATCACAACAGAATGTAGGTAGTGGGTACCCTAACACACATCCACAAAAAGGGGATGCTGAGCAGGTAGCTCCCAGGGAACTACCTCAGAACAAACATTGGTTGATCCATTTTAGGAGGACGTCCACCTCTAATGCTTGTTCTGTTCGAATTTCGTAGTGTGACCTGCATCTCAAAATGCGATGCAATGCGCGCTACGAAATTTGTTTTATTAATTAAATTGTTTACTTACCTCCAATTATCCATATGCCGGTTTTTAGCACCCCCACCCTGCCCCTCCCTGCCCCGCCTCTCTGCCCTACCGAAACTCCCTCCACAGGCTGCAGCTGTTAATAAATGTTCCTGATCTGACCGTATTTGTACCAGCATTTTTATTTTACAATGATTTGTGTACTATACTTACATACAGTGGCTTTCAGTCACCTCTCTTTGTCCATAGGTCTGTTGTTTTGCCATTCATATTTTGCATCCACACACTACAGCACATAGCACAGGAAAGTAGGTCAGTCTACTTAAGCCACTGGTTAACTTCATTTAGAGTAACTGCATTTTGCTCTCTCACAGGAGCACATCCACAAATAAGCTAGTTCCCTGCAGTATCAGTGTTGTTGTTCTTACTTTGAGATTAATTTGTGTTTAGACTAGAGCCTGATGTGATAGTAGGATGCTTCAGATACACATACAATCCTTATCAGATGCCATCTCTTGCCAATGCGGTTGTAAATTCCTTTTGGAGTATTTACAGTATACAGATGAGAATGTGTTCATTTGAAACTGTTCTGTATTGTTATTCTCTTTTAACTTTTTTTCTTTCTTAACTAATTTCATTCTTTCGTCCTTCCTTTCTTTTTTGTTTTTGTTTGCTTGTATGTTTCTTGTCTTCTTTTTTCTCGCCTTCTTTCCTTCTTTCTCTTTCTTTCTTTCTTACTCTTTTTTATTCTTCCTTTCTTCTTCTTTCCTTCCTTCCTCTTTCATTTCTCTTGTCTTCATTATTTTTTCTTACTTTTTGTTCTTCTCACCTTCTTTCTCTTTCGTTTTCTTTTTTCTGTTCTTCTTACTTTCTTTCTTTCATTCTTTTTTTCCTTTTTCCTTTCTCTCTTTCAGTTGCTCATTCTCTCTTTCTCAACTGTTTTCCTTTCTTCTTCCTTTCTCTTATTTCTTTCCCTTGTTTTTTTCATTCTTGCCTTCTTTCAATCCTTCTCTCTTCTCTTTCCTTCTTTATTTCCTCTTTCCGTCCGTCTCTTTTTCCCTCTTTACTTCTGTCCTTTTTTCCTAATGTCATATGTTCTCTTTCTCGTTCCTTTCTATTTCTTCATTTTTATTCTGTTTCTCTTAATCTCTTTTTTCCTTTTCTTTTCCTCTCTTTTTTGTTTGTTTTCCTTGTTTGTTTATTTCTTTGCTCAGAGGTAAGAAGCCTGCAGCCAAAGCCAGACTGACTGACTTTTTTAAGTCTGAGTTGTCCAAGATCTTTTGATTTTACTAAAATGATGTGTATAATGTAGAGAATTGTAGGGGTTTCAGTCAGATTTCATCCATAAGTCTGTGGGTCGTGTCAATCATATGTTTATTCCACCCACTCCAGCATACAAAAACTACTTAGCCGCGGCGCAAATTCCGTCACAGTGCGGTGGAATTTGAATTATACGCAGACCGGACGGCCCCTGGCCGTCCGACACACACGCCTACCGAGACCAACAGACGCAAGGAAGTGGCTAAGGGGTAATGTATCAGCCCACTTCAGTCACTGGCTGACCTGATTATGATTTACGGTATCCACCCTTTCACAAGAAACACATCCATACATACACACACCATTATATAACAAAACAAGAATTGCCAGAAGGCTGCGGCCAACCCCAGTCCTACTGACTTTGCCAATGTTTGAGATTGAATTACATTTTAGGATGCAAAACTGTAGAAATAAATATTATTTGCATGTGATATAATGCTATATTTGGTACTTCTGATATGCACTAGAATGAGGCCAATAGTCTATACCCTGAAAGACTACCCCTAGACCAATGCATTAGCAAAACAACTAATCATCTCAAGGGCTAGAAGCATAAAGTAATGGATAGACTCAAACGTAAGGAAATATTGAGAGGTTAAGGCTGCGCTCAAAGGCAACAGTAACCTCATGATCAAAGCAACGTTGTAGAGTATACAGGGTAAATAAAGTAAACATTGAGAAGGAGATTATTTAAATACTGAAGAAAACATCTTTTGATGTTCACGCTTAAAGTTTGGCTCACAGTATTCGTTACGAAAAGCAACTGGGATCTGTTTGAAAGTCCCTAGCTTAGCATGGTTGCAGATGGGGTTGAGGACAGTCTCCTCAGATGGTGGAAGTGTATTGCCTTCATTCCTGTGACTGAAGTGAGCAGATACATACTCTGAAGTGAGGGAAGGAGACAGGCCTGTCTTTAGAAATTCACTGAGGCCCAACATTAGCAATGAACTGCTAATTAGTCTCCCTGAACACTGCCATTTGGAGGACAGTATGGGTGAGGGTGGAATAGTAAAATCTGCTGTGAGTGGTGAGGAAGTTTCTATGTGAAACCTGACTTTGTGTCTTTTCCCTGATGACTCTTCACTGTGATTGATGACAGTCAGGTGCAGAAGCCTGACACCCCTTTGCACCTCTGTAGTTGGTGTTCCAGCTTAAAGACACCCATCGTCCTCCTTGCTGTAGGTAGCATGCATTCACACGAAGAGTGCATAAAAAAGTTTGAAGTGACAAATAGAGGTACTGCTCTTCCAATAGAACATCTAGACAAAATTAATCTTGACTAATGATATTACTGTATGCCCCAGTTAGAGCAACTGGTCGCAGATTGCACACCAGCTTTTTGGGAATGGAAACAAATTGTATGAACTCACCTGCGTTCAAATATTCAGTTCCATAAATTCTGAATTGTAGTGGGTCACAATTTGACCTACCTCACAAATATGCATGAGGCTGGCCATAAATTGCAACCCACTACGATTGGCTAGAGTTACAGTCGTGTCTAAAATTGCTTTTTAAATTAAGCAATTCTTTTTTTAAATGCAACCCCTTCTCCTAAAATAAAACAAGTTGCAGTTTGACAAACATAAGTTAAACAAACCTTTGTTTAGGGGTAGAACATGGTCCCATGGGCCACTGCTTACTCCTATAAAATGTTTTTGTCAACATTCTCAGAGGGGAAGCGTTCCCCAGGGATCCCCTTCCCCTTTGCAAATGGCTTACCATATGTTTGGGATTGGTGGTAAAATAGCAATGTTTTGTGACCTGATTTTGGTTGCAAAATAATAATACATACGTTAAGAAATCAATATTTGGAAGGGAAGCCCCAAATATGTCCCTTTCATATAGAGAGTCCTTACTGTTTACTCAACCCATTTAACAATACAAAAAACCTGTTCCAAATTCTTAAATGGGTTTAAGCCAGTCTTGTAGCAGTTGAAAACCCTCGGGTTTACCTAATCTGAGGGTTTGCAACAGTTAAAACACTTTGTACATTAGGACCTAAGTTCTAAATTGTACAGGGAGCAATTACAAGGGGGGGACATGCGATTGTTCGACCGATAAAGTGGTTCTATTGGAGAATTTTTGAGGGCAAATCAGAGAACCGTAAAGTTCTGGCATAGGAATAACCATTCTTGGTTATTTTCGATGACAAGATCAAGCACTAACTTGAGTTGTGACAATGTTACACTCAATGACAATTTATTATCCCAATGGGGTACGTCATTATCAACTTTGACGGGATGCTTTCTATCAGCAGAAAAGGGTAAAAGTCAAAGTGAGTTCTTCAGTCCACACACATCTTAGCGGTAGGAGATTAGTTCGTTGAGATGTGTTAGGAAACAAATACCCCAATCACGTTCTCGATGTGCGGCTCCCATGCCTAAGCACGCAGGAGCCCCAGACCGCTTTCTAGGATTGTCAATAACTGGCAAAATCTAGCACAAAAGTAGGGGTGGGTGGTAAACTCTACTCCTCTGGCAGAGATTGTAGAGTTTTGCCTGCTCTTCTTGGAGCGCAGAGGTTTGGAAAATTACCACCAACCGCTGTGTGGTAGAGTTTTTTCTAGCGCAGGTTTCATCAGCGTTAAGTTGGTGAGTGAGATAGCTGCGCGCTACACCAACTCCCAGCAAGATTTCTCAATGCGGGCCATCGTTTTGCATTGAGAAAGATGTAGCTTGAGTAGAAAATCTACTTGAGCCGCAGAAAGAAGAAGCCCCCTCTTTCGGGCCATGTGGTGCCATTTGCACTGATTTTACAGAGCAGGACAAGTTCATGGCACTAAAAATCAGCACATGCAAGGAGACGTAGCGAGCTCCACCACTCGCTCAACTTTGTGGAAACTCGCTGAGTTTTAGGTAATGCCGCGTGTTCTGCTCATTCCTACACAAAATGCGAAATCCACCCAGTGGCAGACAGTCTCATTACCAACCATCAAACGCGTAAACAGGAGAAGGTATCTAGAATGTTATTAACCACATGCGTGCAGGGGTTATTTTTGCGCTACGTGGCTTTTTTGCAAAAGCCGCGTTACATGACGAGCTCAGCTCATTATCAGCACACGACCACCGTGGCTGATGACGAGCTGAGCTCGTCATCAGCATCGAAGGGGTTAATGTCAAACATACACAAATATATAATCAACCTCGGGCCCAGCCAGGAGTCAAATCTTACACACATGTAACAGAGTCTTTTCGGGTAAACTACCCCATAAGTACCCTTGCTGATAGGCAGACTGAGTCAGCGTTTTGGTCCCTTTAAGGCAAAGAAGAGCTTGAGAGTCACACTGGTCATTGTTCTTGGCCTGGCTTAATGCAAATATTCACTGCAGACTGCTAACAAGCAGTGGTAAAGCCAATGTCTCTAGCTTGTTTTAACTCAAAAGTGGCCAGGTCCCGCTCGGGCATCCTGGACTCAAACGTGCACAGCTATGGGGTTGAATACTATTTAATCTTCCTGTTGTCCTCTCTCCGCGGAACAAACCAAGGAGAACGCGGAACAAACCAGGAGAACGCGGAACAAACCACCCGAGTTGACCACAAACGCTGCCGTGAGGGAAACGGCTTTTGCTTTTCTTGTGGGAGTGCCGCAGCAGGGGTAACGACGCCGCCGTGAGGGGAACGGCCACCGAAGTCGCAGCCAGCCACTACCGCCGCAGGGACTACAATCCCCAGCTGCCCCGGCGGTTGTGGCGCGACCAACGTGACATCACCGGAGCGCCCCTTAAGAGGGAGGAGCGCCGAGCGAGCGCTGAGAACGCGGAACAAACCACCCGAGTTGACCACAAACGCTGCCGTGAGGGAAACGGCTTTTGCTTTTCTTGTGGGAGTGCCGCAGCAGGGGTAACGACGCCGCCGTGAGGGGAACGGCCACCGAAGTCGCAGCCAGCCACTACCGCCGCAGGGACTACAATCCCCAGCTGCCCCGGCGGTTGTGGCGCGACCAACGTGACATCACCGGAGCGCCCCTTAAGAGGGAGGAGTGCCTCTCGCCCCGCGAGTCGCGCGCGGGAGCGCCCGGGCAAAGCCCGGGCAAAGGGCGGGCCCTCATCGGCCAGAGGAGGCTGGGCTGGGCCAGAGACCCTGGTATATGTAAGTACCTACTTTGCTGAGTGTCCACCTTGTGATTATTTCCAACTATTGTATGGCCGCGGCGGCAATAAGCCCTGCACCAGTGGGGCCGGACAAAAATAACATCAGTCGGACATTAGATGACTATTTTCTCAAGCCATCAACCAACGGTAATAAGGAGCTTTCGTTAGCCGAGAGGAGGGCAGACCGCCGACGCTCCATTGAGCGTATAAAAAACAGAACATTCTCTGAACCTATAATGTCTGTTTCCCTACTTGATGATCTAAGTAGCGCCCCAGCGGATAACACCTTACTGACTTGTAGCATTCCTTTGCTCCTACAAGAATGTCTAGCCCCGGCTCTGTCACCCACTCACTTGCAAGAAATTACCCCTATAGTGGCCACTGATCAGAATAATACTTCCAAGATTCTAATATCCCCCACAATAAGGCCTGGTAAAGTCGTACGAGGTAAAAGTTCAAGGCCAGTGTCAGTTAAAATGCATGGGCCACCTCCTCCGAAAAGAAGAAGGAAAACTATAACAGCTAACAAGCCCAAAACAAGTCATACTGACTTCGGCAAAAAGAAGAACATTGCTACCTTACCTTCTATGGGATCATCTGTCACAAGTCAAACTACAACAGTGAGCCCTAACCTACCGCCATCTCTACCTCAAGTAACTACAGACTCTGACTCCACTATTGTCCAGATGGAGGAGGATTTGCAATCCGCCACCCCTAAATCGCTTCTAGACAATATTGAATTGATTATACGTAGTTACATGCTTGCTTTGTCAGACAGATTTAAAGGGATGGAGGCCCGTCTAGGAAAAATTGAGGGGGACCTGTCTGAGTTAGGGAACCTTGTACGCCTGCAAGGCAAATCTAAAGCACAGCACCAACAAGGTATTAAAACAACCCAACCCCCCATAAAAAATACTGCGTGTCCCGCTCTGCCTAAACCTAGCACAAGTATCAGCCAGGCTGTTGCTGTAACTCCAGCCACTCCCAACTCCTTAAACACGGTATCAAAAGTAATTGTTGGCAACACCAGTAAAAACCCTTTAACTACAATTCCCTCTGATGCACAGGGTAAACCAACCATCATATTACCAACTATTCCCGCTAATATTCCACCTAAAGAATCTAGACTCGAAGGAAAGGAGAATAATTGGGGAAGAGGGGGCCCATCTAGAATTCCACCAACAGAACTTCCCCCAGAAGCATTACCTTACGTGGTTATACTTACCGGGGTACCTGAATTGCCCAATGGTAAAAGAGAGGGTTATTCTCAGTTAAAAAATAAAATAACGCATTGGCTCTCTCTATATAGACCCAAACCCATTGCGATTAATGGTGAGATAGTCCACGTTCGGCGTCTGCCCTGGCTGGGGGGCAGAGCAAAGGATATTGGTGGTGATGTTGTGGTAATAAATTTCAGAGATAGGAGAGCCGTACAACATATTCTGAATTGGCCCTATGGAAATGAAAAGAATTGCATAGTACCACGCCCCCTAACATATTTTTATCCCAGAACCACTGTCTTTCCCCCACAATACTACAATGGTAATGCCCTCTCTTTTTCTCAGTTTCCCAACAACGAGTCGGCTTTAAATCCTGCATATATGCACCCTCTGGCACCACCATCAGCCATACCTGGGTGGAATATTATACCCTTTAACCACACAACTGGCTCTAATGGGAACATGTTAAGCCTGCTACCCTTCACGCCGTTAGAGCTTACCAACAGGTTCTCGGTTTTTAATAGCCTAGAGGACTGTGATTGATGGTTAAGGATTGCAGAAGCCATGGGGGGCGGGGTAAGTGCATCATGTAACTCAAGGTCATCTGAGAAATCAGGGGATTGGTGTCACGCTACAAATACAAACACATATACTACCCAAATCATCGCTGATAAAAACAGTAGTCCCCCTATAACACCACTCATAGAGCTAGTAGGGGAAAATGCGGTGCACTCTGCTCCACCCTCAGATACAGAGGTAGCTACTAGTGTTGTATCTGGACCCGGGGAGCCGGATGCAGTGTGTAATGTGGGACCGATGGTGGCAACTGTATCGTCGCCTTCTCTAATAACATCAAAACTAACTACAGAGCTTGTTGTTTGTCCTGCACTGGATGACAGTGTAAAATTAATTTCCTGGAATATTGCCGGTTTGGCAAATAAGTTGCGAGATGTAGCGTGGCTATCGTTTATTAGGAAATTTAGCATTGTGTGCCTTCAAGAGACCTGGTTAGAAGAAAATAATGTCTATATAGAGGGTTTCTTAAGTTTTATCACCCCAGCAGCTGCCTCGATCAGGGGTAGAGCCAAGGGTGGTTTGGCAATTTTTATTAGCCAAGAATTGCAATGCAATGTAAGAAATTTCCATAGTGTAAATTTGAACCTGCAGAAGATTGATTTAAAAAATGGGAAGTCTGTGATGACATTGATTAATTTCTATAATGCCAATAGTAATAATGAATTGTGCCATATTGCCTCTATGAATGACATCTTGAGCAACACTGTGTATAATGTATCACGGCATCTGTTGATAGCAGGTGACTTTAATGTGCAACCATGTGGTAACCCAGCTAGTACGCCAATGGGGTCTTTAGGGTGTCATATCGAGGAAGGATTTCATTTTTCTCATAGTAGGGGTGGCAAGCACTTAAATGATTTAATGAACGAGCACAATTTGATTGTAGCTATGTCGCTTGTCCCCGATACAAAAATTTTTGACACCCCAACCTTCAAAGGGCATGGGCAGGGCTCTTATATTGACCACATACTATTATCCCCAGATGCTGCTCAATGGGTTTTGTACTTCTCTATTCTTACAAGTACGTACAGTGATCATAACCCTCTCGTCGTAAACTTGAGTGGCCCACTTTTTGCCAAACGCCAGTCATGCCCCGATCATGGTATGTTAAAGTGTGTAAATGGCAGGCGTCGCATCAAATGGACAATGGTAAACCAAGACACCTTGTATTCTAACATAACCAGCGCATGTGAGGAGGAGCTGTCTGTGTGTTTATCATCTGAGTCAATCCCTGCGACCATTTTGTTCAGGTTCGAGGGGTTGGTTGCCAAAATTGGTTCCATGCTCACAGCGCCATTAAAGGGTCATAGGGAGAATAACTCAAAATGGTTTAACCATAATTGCTCAAAGGCAAGTAGGGACTTGAAATCGGCACTAAAAACTAAACCAAGAGATCACGAACTGATAAAAAATCTTCGTATGGTATACAGGAAAACAATAGCCAATAGAAAGAAGGAAATTAAAGCAAATGTCATCGAATCCCTCTTGGACCCATCTGTGGTGGGGAATAGCAGCAAGTTTTGGCAATTAATTAATAAACCCTTGTTTGAAAATCCAAATGACACAGCTATTGGCACAAACATTCCCGAGGGGGAGTGGGTGTCCCATTTTAGTGCAATATTTAGGAGCAATGAGCAATGGGAAGCTACTGATTTTTTAACTCCAACTGCGTCCCCTTTATGCTTCTCAGTAGAAGAGATTGTTATGGGTATACAGGGCCTTACCACCAACAAGGCCCCGGGACCGGATGGTTTACCACCGGATCTGTTCAAGTCCAGTATCCCGTTTTGGGCACCAGTTCTTACGGCTGTAATAAATGCAGCGGTGACAACTGGTTGCCCAAGAACTTGGGGTCTCTCGACCATAGTACCCATTTTTAAGAAGGGCGATCGCAGCAGTCCGTTGTGTTACAGGCCAATTTCTTTACTGAACTCAGTAGTTAAAGTGGTGGGGGGAGTAATCCTTAATAGGTTATCTTTTTGGGCCAAGGAAAATAAAATCCTTTCTCCCATACAATATGGGTTTAGACCGGATCACTCAACTATCACGCAGTGTCTGAACCTTTACCTTATTCTGAGCAAGTACACACTGGCAAGACAAGGCACTGTCTACATCGCCTTCATGGACTTGTCGTCCGCGTTCGACTGTGTAGACAGAAGCCTACTATGGGCCACCTTGCTGAGAATGGGTGTAGAGAGGGATCTTGTTAACTTCCTTGCTGATTTACATACAGACACTAGGGCGAATGTCCGCTACTCCCAAGACCTTAAGGTAACGGACGAATTTAAAATTAATCGGGGTGTCCGCCAGGGATGCATTTTGGCCCCATTTTTATTTAACTTATATATTAATGAACTGGAGGAATCACTCTTAGGGGTAGAAGCAGATTACCCCTTAGTTGAGCGCAGAGGGGTACCTGTCCTACTTTACGCCGACGATGCTGTTCTTATTTCGAGAACAGCGAACGGCCTCCAGAAACTTTTAAACTCCTTCCACAAATTCATGGAGTTACGTGGTTTAAGTATTAACAACTCCAAGTCTTTCGTTATGAAAGCAGGTAAGGGCATCCTAAAGCCTGGTCACTTTAGTTTAAATGGGGAAAAAATCCCTTCAACCAACTCCTTCTCTTACCTCGGAGTTCTGATAGATCAAAAGTTATCTTGGGGGCCAGCAGTCTCCAAAAAGAAGGGTGAGACAACCCGGGTCAATGCGGCCATTCTCGGTTTTTCCAAAAAGATTGGCAATTGCCCGCTGGCTGCGCTGCTTAAATTGTACCAGGCAAAAAGCGTTGCTATTGCCTGTTATGGGAGCGAGCTCTGGGGCTACCGCAAGGTTAATGACCTAGAGGTCGCAGAAAATAACTTCCTAAAAAAGATCTTAAGATTGCCCAGGGGTATTGGGAATTTTCCAGTACATGAGGAGCTGGGGGTCCCCTTTCTAGGTGACAGAATAGCAATAAGCCCAGTTTTATGCTGGCTGAAATGTTGGCTAAACAGCGAAATTCCATTAACACATGCCCTACTGAAAGAAATTTTACAGTTAGACGGGAGATTCAAGGTACCGTGGGTAAAGTTTATAAAGGACAGTTTAACGGCTATAGGCCGGTGTGATTTGTTTCATGACCCAATTACAATCAGAAAACAAGATGTGAACCTGGTCAAGAATGCCATAACTCTGTTAAGATGTACTGATAGGGAAGCTGTTGAGACTCAGAAGGTCAGTGTCAGGAAACATCTATTGCTAAAAACATGCTTGCAAATAGAACCTTATCTGACATGGCCTATGTCCAGTTATGAACGGTTCCTTTTAATACGGTTCCGTTTTGACCTTTACCATCTTTTACTGGCATTCCCAAGTGGTGCTCAGCGGGGCGAAGTGTTGCCAGCTTGTGGCTGCGACGGGAAGTCTCCTCAAGACCTGGCACACTTTCTTTTTATCTGCCCATACTACGATACCCCACGGAATCTTTACCTTAAACCATGCCTTAAAAAATTGAGCTTCACACAAATCAAACCTGCACTTTATTATTTACAACTACTGAATATTGACTGTACCCTGTTTATTTGTAATTTTTTTAAAAAAGCCATCTGCTTTAGGAAAAGCATGGACGGCTAATCATGATGTGAAAATGCGTGTTGGTTTTTAAACTTACAGTTATTTATATTTTTAACTATATACTTCCCTGCTTCATTGCCTGTCATATTGTACTGTTTATTGTGTCTTTAATTGCCTTTGATAATGAATTGTAATTGTTTTAATTATGTGATTTTAAAAAATGAACTTTTATGATTGTAAAATCTACAATCGAATAAAGATATTGATACTGATACTGATACTCTCTCCGGCATTCTTTAAACTTAGTGTGTATTTTTTTTGCTATTGCCAAGTTGTCACGTGTTCCGTATTCGACTATGGCATCTCAGTGCTGCTTGGCTACGGTCTCCGAACTGTCAAACTTCCCTTGTAGTTAGGCCTGGCCGGTAAAAACCATTTACATTATCCATGGCATGATATTGAGTGCAGCATTCTTTGTTTTGACATGTATTATAATTTATTGATGGCTTATTGTCTGGTCTTATTGTTTAGTGATATAAATATTGTGGGGCAGATTTACAAGAAAGTGACGCATCTGTAAAGATGTGTCACTTTCCCTACACCACCCTGAGAAACACTGACGCCACCATGGATGTGCTATATTTACAATACAGCATACCATGGCGCAAGGATTGACAGAAGCGTCAGAAATTCTAACGCATCTATTGGCACAAAAGTCATACATTGCTGGAGTTGTGTCGCAAGCATGACACAACTCCAGCAATGCATAGAGAGGCCTATCCTCATTGTGCTGCATTACTCCTTATGCCTGCTCCAAGCAGATGTAATGTTTTGACTCACTTTTACAAGGCCTTTTTGCAGGGAAATGTCCACCTTTCATTCACTATACCTGACGCAGGTATAATGTGACGCAGGGCTTTGCAACATGACGCATCTCTCTAGATGTGTCACGTTGTAAATGGGCAACATTTTTATAAAGCCGCTGCATCCTAAAAGTTGACACAGTGGTGGTGCAAAAATTACACCCGGGGCTTGTAACTCTGCCCCTGAGTATTCCAAACTGGTCCTCTCGGGCGTGTGCTATGGATTTTGTGGCATATGGGGTGGGAATTGTTAATTTGTAGCAGCTAAAAACCCCAGAGGGTTTTACGAACTTCTCAGGAGATGCACAGCGATGGAAAGCACTCCCACTCACCATACTAGGACGGGCCGCCATATTTAAAATGATCACTCTGCCTCAATTTCTATATGCACTACAGAACACGTACTTCCCCCTCTCGCGAGCAACCTTCCGAGAAATAGACGCTGAGCTACGCTCACTCATATGGCTAGGGAAACAACCATGAATTGCACTCTGTACCTTACAAGGAAACAATACAATGGAGGGCTATCCCTCCCTGACATAGAGGCCTGCTTCGCGGCACGACAAATGACCCCAGTAAATGAATGAATACATGTACCTGGAGATCATCCCACCTACAGATTAGAAAGGGAAACCATGGCCGTACGCACCTGTCTGCACTATTCTATGGTGGCAGAGGCAGGGGAAGACTTCTCCCGGCCACCCAAGCTAAAATAGAGGTGAGAGGGAGAGCAACAAAGGAAATGGGGTGGGACCAGAAACTCACTAAACAGACGCCTCTTTGGCATTGCCCTTGGCTAAAAGAAATACGGAAGTTAAGAGGCTTTGGAGGTTGGGATGATATAGGTATCTCTACCACAGGCAATACTATGGATAAGGGTAAACTTAAAAGTTTCCATATTCTTCAGAAGGACTTTGCACTACAGACCTTCCAGTTCCATAGATATGCTCAAATCAGGCATGCATGGCAAGCAGAGAACATAGGTTATTCCCCACTGCCAGACTATGCACCACTGGAGGCGAGACTGCTACAAGAGCACATTTCCACCATGGCAGTGTCACTCACGTACCGGACTCTCAATAATAATGCCCAGACAGACTAGGCAAGTTGCGATCTACCTGGGAGGGGAACCTGGGCACACTCAAAACCATAGATTGGGAGGCAGCCTTAATGCACCCTAGGGAGGTGGCAATCAAATCACGCCTTCGCCTCATTAAATACAAAATACTCCACAGAGTCTATTATGACTGAGCCAGACTACATAAAATAGGATGAGCAAGTGACCCTACCTGCCAGAGATGTGGACATGGAGAGGGCGACTTTTATCACAAGACTTGGGACTTCAATACAATACATACCTATTGGGGGAAGATATTGCAGTAACTGAGCAAAGTACTGGAGGTTTATATACCCTCAGACTCTAAATTTATACTGTTGGGAATCGTAGACCTGAGCCGGCCGCCGCAAATACTTTTTACTGCCCTAGCACTAGTAGTGGCAAAGACGGAGGTAGCGAGAACGTGGGGTGTCGTCAATGCACCTCTACTCCGAGAGTGGAGAGCTGGGATGGACATGTATATGGCAGCAGAAAGGGTCACCTATATGGCGAGGGGATGCCTGAAGAAATTCCTCTCTGGCTCAATGACCAGCAAAAGGCTCCTGGTACTTAAGGGAAAGGGAGAACCCATGGAACCACGATATACGTGTGGGTTTTATAATGATGACTTTTCAAATGGCCCGTCGTGGCTACAAAAGTGTACTATCTGATGTATGGTTTACTAATATACGACACTGCATGACTGTAGCTGATTTTGTTATGGTTTGTCCTTTTGTGTTTTTCAAAAACATAATAAAAATATTGGGAAAAAAACCCAGAGGGTTATAGTTTTGAATTGTAACCATAATTGTGTAATACATGATTATGTAATACTAAGTACTTGCAGATGCATTTCTTTCGCTATACTTTCTAGTGATTTACTATTTTATACTTTTATATTCTCCGCTGTGACGTTCCTTTAATATGCCTCATCTTATCCCATACAGATGATTCTATTTTCAGCCTGCTGTATATGCGGACTTATTGGAGGAATACTCAATTTCCAGTTTGTACGAGCTCTGTCCAAGAAGACGTCCTCACTATACTCTCTGCACCTCGCCTCCATGTCTCTTGCTTGCATTGGAATCAGTGGGTGTACAGTGTCATCATGGCTCACTTGCCGATTGGCCAGCTTTGAGCAAAGAAGGATGTTCTTGGAAAGAGAGCACTCTCTTCACCACTCTCATGAAATGACAGAAAAGGTGAGTGTGTGTCTTTTTATAACTTGCTTCAAATAGACTTTGTCACCCTCTGTCAACGACTAAAACGAGATGTCCAAAGAGCCTGGCACTTTCACTGTAAATTATCACACAGCAAATAATTAAAACGTCCTAAACATTATTATATTAAGTTATTTCATGTTGTGTTACATGGCTTTCGAATCCTCATGGACTGGTGTAATAGGTGAAATCCATCAATCAATTCGCTTTTTTCGGCTATAATTCACAAAAAAGTGCAAAACACAATGCAAACACATATTGAAAACTGTAGGAAACCCAACCTCAACCACAATGGGAATCCTGAATTAAACTCAAGCACAGATATTTGCAGGAAATAGAAAGTTGACCTCTGTTTCTAGACTGCATTGCAATTTTAGTCAAGGATATCTCTGATCTTAATGATGTCCCAAGAAAGTTAGATTCAGCAAAAAATAATGAAGGAGAATGTAATGGTATATTCATAATGACTTTTCTAATATTAATTATGTCTACAGATTTCCGAACAGGTTCTCGAAAAAATATATATAGGCAGGAAAAAAATAGAAATGCATTCATGATTGATGGGAGAGCGATTACCCTTTGGTAACTTTGGGAAAGATGACCGTACCTGCTATGAAAGTCATATTGAAGCGAATTAGAGGCTCGTAGACAAAGTTTTTAAATGGCCAGTACGAGTAAGATTTTTGTTCATTTCAAGACTTTGATAGCATATACTCACTGATGTTCCTCCAACTCCAAACTTGCACTCTCCTGTGTTACATATGCCTGATATATATATATTAGCAATTCACTGTTTGACAGTTAACTAAGTTCATACCTTCTGTCCATAATGAAAGGAAAACCCAAGCAACGAGCAGCCTTGGTAAGATAGGTCGTTCATGGGACAGAACTCGAGAGCTGCCTTCCCACCACATGCCTTATTGTCTTTCTTGTCAGGGTGATCTGTGGATGAACCCATACCAAAATGCAACACATGCCCATTTGATTTTATCTTCCAAATACTGAATCCCAGCATCCCTGTGACTGGCAAACATTGAGATCACAGGCAGGAGATGCAATATTTGCTTCAGCTAGTGTAATTATTTCATATCTGATGGAATGCTAGCATTAAGACCTTCACCATATACCTTCATGCGGACACTTCCCAATTGTGATGACCCCCCCCCCCCCGATGTGTCACAGTTCCCATCATTTTTTCTTATTTCTCTTCTTCCGCTGAAGATGCAGCTGGAATCTAACAAAAATATTATTTAATAATGTTGCAGATGATTCACAGCTAATGTTTAAGATCTTACCTACTTAGCAGACATCACCATGGAAAACAAGAGGACATTTGGGTTCCATTGGGCATAGATTTGATAGATGGACTGGCAGAGAGGGAGTAAACATCCCCATTCTGCCTCCCCCTGGGAGGTATAAAGGCAATCTGGTGCCAGTTGATTAGGACCTGATGCCGAGACAGGGCTGTCACCTGAAATGTTTCATTTAATCGACCCCAATTCCTGCTTCTAGAGAGGTGTCTTCCCCCTTTGCAGGAAGACATGAGGTAAGCCCTCCAAACGTCAGGGAACAGAAAGACTGTCAGGTGCCTGGGAGCGGGGACTGCAACCCAGTGCAAGGATACACATGTACTTCAACCACTTTAATTTTCACCTTTTTCCTTGATGATCTGCTGGTTTTTCAAACCCCAAGAGGAAGAGATAGGGGTTGATACACCAATTGCCCCAGTGGCTTAACAAAACGTAAGTGCCCCCCCTCCCCCTGTTATATATGATGAAGGGGCCCCTCACAGACACATCAGTAGGGGCCCCCTCCAGTATGGGTAAGCCTGGGGGGCTCCCCCGCAATGCAGGGGCTTGCTATGCCCCTGAGATGCCCATCAGAGGGACTTAAATCCAAGCCGACTGCTATGAAAAAAGTGAGAAAAGGAATGGGGTTGGGTGTTGCACTTTCTTGGTATCAGGCTCCATCACTGAGCATCAATCAGTATTTCTGTCCCCTGGCGGAGGCAGAATGGGGGTTTATCGCCTCTCTGCTAACCCATGTGTCAAATCTACATGTAAAGAAATCCTACTTTCCTCTCACTTGTCATGGGCAATAGCTTTAGTATTCGGTCCTTGGATCAGCTGGCACCTTGAGAACCCACCAAACCTCGAATATTTCAGAAAATTTGAGACCCATGGGAATCTAGGGTGGTGTGGCATGTCTGGAGCCTAGCATATTTTCTTACCGACTGAAAATATCGAATTTATGCATAAAAAACACAATTTAATCTCTTTTTGCACAGGGATTGGTGCTGCATTTTGGCCTGGGTTAGCCGGCACACAGGGAATCCTAGAAACTCTGCATATCTAAAACCCAGCAACCCTGGGGAGCCAGAGTTGTGATTTGTGCATGAATGGTTTTCTTGCATCGGATGCCCAGCAAACATTAAATTGCGGGTCCAAAAGTTTATTTTCACATATTTATGTCACAGCCATTTCGGGCTCTTTAAGCTAATGGACAAAGTCTTACCAACCTGTGTTCAACACTACTTCCAATAAATATGCTGTCTGCCTGTCATTGAAATAGATCAAAACTGTAACCATATGAAGACCCTATTGGCACTACATTAACTTCACAAAGTCAAAGTTTGATTTATTAATTTTGCTGATGATAGACCCATCAAAAGAAACGGGGTATTGTTTTTATTGGAAGAAGAGTGGCCCTTTCCTTATAAAACCAGATCCTTCTCTCACGGTAACTTGCGAAAATCTGTGAATTTGATCCCAAGTAACATTTGCAGAGCTTTCTTGGTAAGGAAAATTAGTGAGATCCACCCAATCCTCACCACTCTGGACTGCTCTCTCTGTCAAGATTTCAGAAATGTGTGCAGTCGCATGTTTCCCTTGGTGCCAGTGGACCCTGGGCCAAAGCGCAGCAACCATTTACAGAAAGACTAATAATAAAAAGAACAATCTTTACTGTCATGGATGATAAGCCCACCCACACAAGAGGGCTGATGTTTTTATTAAGAGAAGTGTGTGAACGCTAGACAATATGTTGATTCCAATGGATTCTGAAACTCTTTCACTGACTCATGAGACAAATATGTGATTTAAGTGAATACTTAATGTTTGCAAGGCACTCTGGGTAAGAAAATGCAGAAATGCCCATGCAAGCAGAGCCCCCTGGCTCCTGAGGTTCTCTAGTTCTCAATGTTTTTTGGGTTTGGTAGGTTTCTCTGGGTGCTATTTCAAATAGTGCAGTACCCAGATCTTCGGAAAGATCGAAATTCCATGAAAAATCTTGATGCCTCCACATTGCATTTCGGACTACTTTTATGTTACAGGTGAGAGGCCCACCCACTCAAGTGGGGTACAATGTTATTAAGAGAAGTGACAAAAAATACAAAATTACAACGTTCTTCATGATTTATTAAGTGTTCATTTATTTATTGCTCATAAATGTAAGTCAGTGAATGTACAACACACATTTTGTAAAATGCCCTTTGAAACACATGATATTTATTATAGGTAGCCCAAATCAAGAGTTCTATGAATAACCACTATGCCTAGACTCAGATTTCTGGGCACATTTCAAAATACATATCTTTCCTTCATATACCCACTTTTATTCATAAGATTTGACCTCAGTAGAGATTGGAAAATCATTAGAACGTGCAGGTCAGTAGATACCTATGGCTCTCACGTATTACTGGACAACCAATAAACACTACATATCCCTATAAGCTGAGAAGGCAGACAGATGTAAAAATATATTACTTCTGCAGTGCGCCCATCAGAGCAAAATATGTGGATGATAACTTTGAAACAGATGTAGCGGCAGATTTACAAGCTCGTGCACCACTTTTGCGTCACTTTTCCCATGTTAAAAGTGAAGCAAAAGTGGCGCAAGTGGCTTGTAAATCTGCCCCTTAATTTTTTTCCTACTTAACTTTTTTAGTTTTTTATTTCAATGTTTAGCTTCTTTGGGAAAACCATGGAAGTCTACCCTAATGATCCCTTAGTGAATTCAGAATTGTATCTACCTAGGAGAGATGTACAGCTTTCCAAGTTCACCCATATGTTCCACACCTCTTTCTACTACTAACTGTATGTTGAAACTACAACAATTTGAAAGATTGACTACCACTTGGAGAATTATAAAAACTCTGCCTGCTTCTGAACAGGGTCACCTTAGCACAGCAAACCTTCAGTTGAATATAATAATATAAAACAAAAATGCACACTTTCCTGCATTGTACATTTTCCCAGTTTTTCAACATATTTTCTTGGTTCCCTCAGGGGGAGTACGCAAACCCTCGATATCATTAAAATCCCTACATGTTGGAAAAAAGGAGCACATTTGCCCTGATATCTGTTTGTGGGGAATATCGTTATTAAGTCTTTTGCATGGACTATCACAGAAGCAAGAAATGGATGACAACAGTGACAACATGCATCAGTTTAACACTGATAGGCCAGGAGCAAAATTATCATGTATCTGCCACCAGATTAGCTTACCAATGGCTACATGTTGACATGCATACACAGTTCAAATATTTATGCATGATCTATTTGGTTGGACACCAAAGAGATCAACTGATAAAATACTCGTATCAGTCACAAGATAGAAAAATGCCAAATGGAGCCACAATGCCTTCTTGGTGCAGGCTGTCAAGTTATGGAATTACCTTCTCTTACACTGAAAACTTAAGTCAGCTGAGCAGGACTTTAAAAAGTAATCTCTTTGGTTGAAACTTGATACTAGTAACTTTTGATTTTGATGGCCTTTTAGCTGCATGCACTGCTTGTAATATATTCTGTGCCAAAATACAGTGCTACAGTGGTGCATATATGTGCTATGCAAAGTACAATAACATAGTGTGACATAGTGCACATTTAATTACTTGGTTTATTAGTGTTTTTCCTTACAGATGTGCTGTAACATTGGGGTTTCCTACATAGATGATTTGTCCTTGGAAAGGCATTTCCCATTTTAGTGAAAGTGGTGTTGTATTGGGTGTTAAGTTTTCACTGCACTTGAAACTTTCCTACAACTCCTGTGTAAGAAGTTTTAGAGGTGGCTATTTGAGTTATTGCCGTAGGTGTACAGGTCTTTTGACCATCAGTCAAAATTGTGTTGACCAGTAAGTTATTCCATCTGATCTAAATCTTTGGCACATTTTGTTTTTGAGCGTCCCCTGAAAGTTTGGGGGGGTTTCGTCAAGCGGGGGCCGAGAAAAAAGGGGGGTCCCAAAACGTGTTTTTAACATTGAGTTTTCCATAGGGCGGTTGGACTCACTTTTAGCTCGAACGGCTGAATGGATTTCCACAAAACTTGGCAAAATTGTAGGGACTGGTAGCCCAATGTGCCTTTGCTATGTCTCAAGATATATGCTCCAGTGGTTTTTACGAAAATTAACTTTGAAAAATATATATTGGGCTACATTGGGCTATATATATGTTAGAGCCCAAATGTAGCCCAATGTAGCCCAATATAGCCCAAAGATGGCCACCAGAGACAAAAAAAAACAAATGTAGCCCAAATATCAGCCAGATGTAGCCCAACTGTAGCCCAGTGACAGAATGTCCTAGAGTGTTCTAAAGAACAACTAGAGCGCTAACAGTCTTACTTATGACAAAAGTATGGCACACCTGAAGTCATCTTGATTGGAATAAAGTGTTAATACTTAAACCATTTAATTTGCAAAGGAACAAAATGAGGGGTTTCATTTTGCCATAGAAATGTTATATATTACCTACTGGCGGTCGCCAGTAGGTATATATAGTTAGGATTTTTTTGAATAGGGATTTCTGAAAATTCTATGTTGAATAACTTTGGCGTTGATGAACGGAATTGGCTGAAATTTTCAGGAAAATGGCACATTTTGTTTCTCAGCGTCCCCTGAAAGTTTGGGGGGTTTCGTCAAGCGGGGGCCGAGAAAAAAAGGGGGGTCCCAAAACGTGTTTTTAACATTGAGTTTTCCATAGGGCGGTTGGACTCACTTTTAGCTCGAACGGCTGAATGGATTTCCACAAAACTTGGCAAAATTGTAGGGACTGGTAGACCGATGTGCCTTTGCTATGTCTCAAGATATATGCTCCAGTGGTTTTTACGAAAATGAACTTTGAAAAATATATATTGGCTACATTGGGCTATATATATGTTAGAGCCCAAATGTAGCCCAATGTAGCCCAATGTAGCCCAAAGATGGCCACCAGAGACAAAAAAAAACAAATGTAGCCCAAATATCAGCCAGATGTAGCCCAACTATAGCCCAGTGACAGAATGTCCCAGAGTGTTCTAAAGAACAACTAGAGCGCTAACAGTCTTACTTATGACAAAAGTATGGCACACCTGAAGTCATCTTGATTGGAATAAAGTGTTAACACTTAAAACATTTAATTTGCAAAGGAACAAAATGAGGGGTTTCATTTTGCCATAGAAATGTTATATATATGAAGAAGGCTGACTACGCCGAAATGCATTCGCCCGCTGCCACTGCCTAAAGATGAAATAAAGCGAGCTGGCTTCTCTGAAAACCCCTTCAGGCCTCTGAGTCCTTCTTTCTGTGAGAGGGTCTGTTTCAACAAGTAATTGCTGCGCCTGCCAGGGACGCAGAACAGAAGGCTCTGCAACACCAAATGGTCGAGGAAAAAATACTGGCACCAGACTGCTTGCAGCTGTTAGGCGTCGAGGGATCGACATTTCCTCAAGACCACCAGTCACCACGGAACAATATGGGGAGATTAAGGTATTTTACCTGCTTGGTGCTAAGTCCGCATTGACAGCCCCTGCCCTGTCTGTTGTTCCATGAGGCTGGTTGTTGCAGTGTAAGGGGACCAAGGAAGTCGGCCGTGGCTGTTGTTCTTGAGGAATAACACACAGCCTACCTGCACCAGCGCGGACCTACCGTTCTGCCTCACTCCTCCACACTACCCGCCCAGGCTGGACGGTACAGTGCCTTCTGGGAGCTGTAGTTAACTCATTGACACTGAACTACTTTGGGTGTGGCGACACCATTAGGGGGAGGAGCAGCGTTCGCTGGGAAGATTTTTTAACAGGTGGACTATTAGGTGTGCTCAGTGCTGGGCGCTGAAGAAGGCTGACTACGCCGAAATGCATTCGCCCGCTGCCACTGCCTAAAGATGAAATAAAGCGAGCTGGCTTCTCTGAAAACCCCTTCAGGCCTCTGAGTCCTTCTTTCTGCGAGAGGGTCTGTTTCAACATATATATATATATATATATATATATATATATATATATTTATATTTATATATATATATATATCACTGAAAAAACCATAGGTTATAGACCATATATAGTTAGGAATTAGCATTTACAAAACCTTATTTTACTCACACAAAACCATTGAAATTCGCATGTATAGTTAGTTGCGCTAACTATATATCGCGCACCCGCAATCCACTGCTGATCATGTCACATATTACATCATTCATGACATGGTCAGTGACATCACTGATGACATCACTGATGACATCTCAAATGACATCACTGATGACATCACTGATGACATCTCAAATGACATCACTGATGACATCACTGATGACATCTCAAATGACATCACTGATGACATCTCATTTGACATTACTGATCACATCACTGATGACATCATTCATGTGATAATACGATGAACCTCTTCAGACTCTAATATAACCTTAGATACACTCAGTGTAAACAGACACTCACAGACTGTCACTCATCCATGGAGTTACTCACACACCTAGTCAGTCATGCAAAGAATCAATCACACCTCCATTTCCTCAACTATACAGTTATACACACCTTACTTATTCAAACATATACTAACACATATTTACTCTCTTATACAATCCCTGATACAAGTTCACAATGATCCATACAGCCACTCACACATTCACTGGCTCTTATGCACAGTTATTTATATATGTCAACTCTCACATGTACTGTGTTTTACATATGTACTTACTTTGACATGTAGCACTGAGATATCTATTCACTCACCAATACACTTATGCACACAGTCAACCGCCCATACAGCTGTTTCCACATGCACTTTTGAACCCATACATCTAGTGAATCAACTGCTCACACATCTATGCACAGTCATACACCTCCCAGCCACCCACACACACACTCAGTCTCCCATAAAATACTTGGGCAACCAATCAATAACCCATATAGTTACTCATATAGCTACTGATCAACACATGCAGCAGTTTACAGAACAACAGACATAATGATGCACAAATTAAGACAGTTTAGTCACTAACCCATGCTCTCAGTGAGACACATTTAATCACTCACTCATACAGTTAGTCATGCACCTACTAAATCCTTCATCCAGACACTTATACATCCACTCATTCTTCAATATGTAAGACATATTTTAACTTTGCTGTATGGGGCATAACGGTACTTTAATAGGTATTAGTGGAGTCTTTTAAGTGAGTGGGTATGATTGAATTACACAGCAGATTTAAGGGCCGTATTATGACTTTGGCAGTCCTCCTGCGGAGAACCACGCCAGCGCTCCAAGGGAACTCTGCCAAAGCCCTGCAAACATCACCCACCCGATTACGATTGTAATCCTTGGCAGGTGGGCATGCTGCACCAGTGTCATGGCAGTGCCTTTCAAAGGCTCATAGGAGAGAGCCGTGGGACTGCCGCAGTATGTTCCTGCACTGCATGGAATGAACCATGCCATGGAATGAACCATGCTGTGATGGAACTTGCGGCTGCAAACATACAGGTGGGTAAAATCTGTGCCCCCTATATGCATTCTTCGGCCCAGAAGCAACAGTGGCCTCTCTGCCATCCTTTCCATGGTGGGCTCACCACCTTGGAAAGATGGTGGTGAAGCAACTTGTAATATTCTTGGTGGCACTGCAGCGGTACCACCAGCATACTGCAGCCTCTGACTGCAGCGCAAGCATCGTGGGATCACGGATCCCCGGTGGCTGCAGTGGTCCTGTGGCGGTCCCACTGCAAAGTCCGAATTTCGTGGGTGGACCGCCAGTCTGGCACTCCATAGATGACTACTACAATCGGAATAAGGCCCTAAGGGACAGATGCACAACCTTTCCAATTTGCGAGTCGCAAATTTCGTCATTTTGCGACTCACAATTTTGCGACTCACAAATTGGAATTTACAACAGTGTCTCAGACACTTTGCGATTCCTTATGGGGTCACAAATTGCCTGCATCATTAATATTCATGAGGCAGGTTCAATTTGCAACCGCATTGGGAAAGGCTAGCACTCCCAGGGATGGTGGCCTGCTCGGGTCAGCAGACCACCATGTCTGTGACTGCTTTTTCAATAAAATAGTAGTTTTTGTAAATGCCGCCTGTTTTCCTTAAGGAAAACGGGATGCACTTAAAAAACAAAAATTATGTATTACTGTTTCATTTTTTAAGAGTAGGCAGTGGTCCTAAAAAATATTTTCACTGCAGCACAAAGGGGAAAGGGTCCTATGGAGACCCCGTCCTGTTTGCGAATGGCTTACCACCCATTTGAAATGGGTGGTAAACAGCGAATGTTTTGCGGCCAAAAACAATCTTAAATTGAAGTGCTAGTCTATATTAGGAAGGGATGCCCTTGGTACCCCCCCTTTCCTAATAGCAAACCGCAAACCATATTTTGCGAGAAGGTAATAGGTTACAGAGTAACAAAATAGGGTTTGTAAATACGGCAGACCTATCTTGTAATCACAAACTGGCTGATGTCCTGTTTGCGATGGCAAAAAAAGGTCTTACATCTGGCCCAAAATGTTCACTTCAAGCATGTAAGTCTCTATGCAGTTGTGATTTGTTGAGAAAGTAGGGGTGGTGCATTTGTAAATCTATTTATCTACCCAGCCCCTTTTAGAACTGAATAACCTAAAAAGATCATAGGCTGACATGATATTTGAGCAGCATAATTAGAATATGACATAAGGAAACCTATAATAGCCATTGTCTGTTTTCCTAGCCGAATATAGGAGTATTGCAATTGCTTGCACAACTTATTTGAGAGGCATATGGGCAAACTAGGAGGTCCATCCCAGGACAGCATTGCCAAAGTCTAGGCTAGAGAGATAGTGCATGAGGATTTGATTTAGGAAATATGACGAGCAACTCCATTTCTTTATTCCCTGGAATTGTATGTTGATCCCTTTAGTAGTTTTCTACCAAAGAAGATGGTTCTTAGTATGAGGAAATAGTTGTGCTCCACTAGGTAGATGGCTAATTCGCTGGTCAAGTCCTATCTGAGTGGTGCTACAAGGAAAGGGGTGACCCTAATAACCCCTTAGCAAATGGTATGCTATGCACACATCTACTTCAAGCAAAGAAAACCTGTGCACACACATAACCATCAAACATGTAATATGACAATTTGCAAAATTAGAAAAGAAAAGCAGTTGACGCTTGTTGATCTTGTTGCTTTGATGCGCCAGCCGACACGTGTTTCATTGGAGTACAGTACACTCCAATTCTTCAGAGCTGGAGAAAAAACACAAAGTAAACAAATAACTGACTGTTCCAGGCAGAATGTCAGTTGAACCCATATCACATATGGGCATAGAGGATCAAAAAGTTCAGAATTCACTCATTTACAACACTTATATAAAAACATATTTGTTAAAACCGCGTAATGAGAACTCATGCCGAAAACTGTGAGAGGTTTATAAGTGAACATGCAGAAAAAGAAGGGTGCATGAACATACCGATTAACCGTGACACTGCCTGAATGACACGTTGGAAGATCGCATATTGCAGTAAAATGTTGGAATAGCACTGCACCATAATGGTGTTATATGTGCTTCCGCACCAACACAGTTGTACTGGTATCAGAGAAAAGAACATCACTTATAAATGATCACTTTTGTATCAATATTTCGTTTTTTGGCGACTGTATTAAGAAAATTATTGGTGCCACCATCGTGCAATACCAAAGGACAGAAGAGGAACACACAAAGAACCACAAAGAACACCCCACACTTCAGTGTTGTGCGTAAGCCGTCCTGTGTCGAATTGAAGTGGGTAGAATTGTGAGAATACTTGGCATGCAAAGTACATACCTAGATCCTAATGGATACGAAAAAATCAATCCCTGAGAAGTTTGGGAAAGAGAAGAAGGGGGAGAACTACTGGTTAGCTCCAGGAGAAGCTACCGAAAATCTTGATTCCTCACAGAAATATATGCCTGGTATGCGTAAATTAATATCAACTCACCCCAAAAGTGGGGATAATTCCAACCAAGTAAGGGTATCTGAAGATTGTTCGGCAAGTAAGGAAGAACAGTCAGGAAAGAACGCTGACCAACTGCAATAGTTCCAGAAGGGCAGAAAAAGGGGAAACACAAAATTAGAGAGTCTCCTGTGTTGATAAATAAATAATGCATGGAATTCAGTCTTTGTAAGTCTACAAATACTCATGACTCCCCGGCTCTAGTCGCTAATTAAGCAGGATAACACTGGCGCCTCTACTGGTCGTGAGGTGGAAAAATATCGACTCCCATCCACAAAATGAACAATTATGATGGTCTACTCTCATTTGGGATCTACATCCTACGTTAAAATAAGCACGTACCTAGAGTGCGTGAGCCAGGAATGTGCCCCAGCTACTGTAGGAATTAACTGAAACATGCCTGTTCCATAAAATGAAGTACCCTAATCTACATTAAATGGGAAACAGTGGAATGAGGTGTCAGTTCAGATACCCAATAAAGAGTTCTGACGGGAAATTACATGCACAAGCCTGAAGCATTTGCATAATAAGCTGCAATGTTTTCTCAGCTAAAGTTATCGGCAGACAATTCAGCAAAATCTAAGCAAGGCAACCTCTCATGAAGATGGGCATCAGTACCTCAAAAGTTTGTCTCCAGTTAAAGAGTCAGGGAAGGAATCCCTACTTTAGTCTAGAAACATGACCAAATACAAATATACAATACTCTGTTTTGCTAAATTAGTTTTTTTGTCTCCTGAATCCTCCACCAGAATCTCAATAAACGCATAGGAATAAGCAATTCCCCATCTTCTCATAGTGGTATAATAGACGTTCAGACATTAGACCTTGAAAAGTTACTTTTTTAATATTTTGCGGTACAGGTAGTTCTTGTACTGAATCATGCTTCCTGTTACCTCCTCTCCTCCCCATGGGAACTCATTATCGGTTGTCTAATACAAAAAAAATGCCTGTTCACTAGCTAACCGAAGGCTTCTGCAAAAATGCAACATCTATAACAAAGAGAAGAACATTGTGCGCAAACAACTATCCAATGTGAAAAATAGGCCTTTCAGTGTTAATTCATTATTTTCAGTTAATATGGCAATGAGAGTTAGGCTAATATAAGTCAGCACCTTCATTTATTTGCAGGCCTATAATGTTTCCGAATACTTACCTACTACAAATTCTGCATTAAACATATGTATCACTTGACAAACGTTTTGCATATTCTTAATAAAAGAAGTTCTGGCCATTTCAGTGCTATGAGAAGGGCAACCCCCAATACGAGATTCTCAAGACACTGATCAGATTCTAAATATTCAGTAAGATTGATGTTGTTATGTTTTTCTAGGATTTTAGAGTTGAAAAAAAACAGGGAGTCTAGGTGATAATGGAGTTTGTGGATCAAGAGAAGGTATTTTTAAAAGTAGAATAACCAAGCCCTTTTTCCACACAGAGGGGACATGCGCCACTCTCAGAGAGTGGTTGCGGAGATTCAAAATTACCGAGCACCTTGTTATTTTGTGGAATTTGCATTGGTGTTTGCAAAGAGTAAGCTCCTCGGAGTACCGGGGAAAGATTCTTTTGTTAGAAACACTGAAATCTACTCAGGGGACATAAGAAGTTGATGGAAGTTAGGATTCATGAGGTAGAATTGGCCACATTTTTTGAAAGGGAGTTTCTATTATTTGGAATAGAAGCAAGAGTCACCTTGAGCTTTTCAGGTGAGAATTTATTACAGTGATGCAACATCTTGGAAGGTGCTAAAAGTGGTGGGACTGTAAACAGGACAGGGCATGTAGATGAAGAGTGAAAGGGACACCATAGTGGTCAGTCCAACTTGAAGAATGGGGGTTCTATGCAAATAAAGTCAATACGACAAAAATGGGATCTTAATGGTGGTGCTCTTAATGGGTAGTTGGCAAAGATTGAAGACCTGATGGCTGCTGAGTAAAGATTGAGTACTGGCTCAATGACTGGCCTACCGCCATATGCTGAGGTCACCCAAGAGAAAGAAGTTGGAGAATGTCATGCCTAATCGAGCAGTGAGAACAACATAGAAGGATGAAAATTTGGCATTGCGCGCTGGAGAATTGTGGATAAGGGCCAAAAAGGAGGATAAAGAAGGATTTGGATTAATGCATTTTGGCAGAAGATAAGCTGGGAGAGGGAATGATATGGATAGAGATTGAATTCTTTAAAACATGTGCAAGATCCTCATCCATTTTATTGGAAGCAATTCAAATTCTCAATTTTATAAGCAGAGAAAACAGTAAGAGCAATATCCAGTGCACAGCAATCTTGAAGCCATGGTTCAGTTGCAAAGAAAGTACCAATGTTAGAGTCTAAAAATTGAATGTAATCTTCAGAAAAGTGTTTAGGTAGAAAACAAACTTTAAGTTGATGGCAACTGAAACCATTAAACAGCAAAATGCTTTTAACCATACCGGTGATTGAGTGGTGAAATCTGAATGAGAAAACAGGTATGATGAACTATCAAAAAATATTGTGCTAAGTTTGGAGCAGACATGACATGTGGATTCCAGGTCCTAACTAAAAGAGAGTACAGGCTTGTGACTGTAAACAAGCATGAGTACTGACTTGGTTTTAACAGTCCAGTGACCTGCCTTACACACAAGCAAGCTCAGACAGGATTGCCTTTACTACCCCCTTGACATGCCAATCAACCAAACAATCAATCAGACATTTGTAGAGAGCAATACTCACCTGCGAGGGACTCAAGGCGCTAAGGGGGGAGAAAAAACGGCTACTGCTCGAACAGCCAGGTCTTGAGAAGTCTCCTGAAGGTCAGTAGGTCCTGGGTCTGTCGCAGGTCGATGGGGAGGGTGTTCCATGTCTTGGCAGCGAGGTGGGAGAAAGATCTGTTGCCGGTGGTAGTTCGGTGGATGCATGGGACGGTGGCGAGGGAGAGGTCGCGGATCGAAGCTGGCGGTTGGGAGTGTTCAAGATGAGTTGTTTGTTGATGTATGTTGGTCTGGCGTCGTGGAGTGCTTTGTGAGCGTGGGTGAGGAGTTTGAAGGTGGTCCTCATGTTGACGGGGAGCCAGTGCAGGTCTCTCGGGTGGGCAGTGATGTAGGTGTGGTGGGGGATGTTGAGGACGAGGTGTGCGGTGGCGTTCTCGATGCGTTGAAGCATTTTCTGCAGTTTGGCTGTGATTCCCGCATAGAGGGCATTGCCATAGTCTAGCCTGCTGGTGACGAGGCCTGGGTGACTGTCCTTCTGGTTTTGGTGGGGATACATCTGTAGATCATGCAAAGCATGTGGAGGGTGTTGAAGCAGGAGGAGGATACGGCATTGACTTGCTGGGTCATTGACAGTGATGCGTCCAGGATTAACCCTAGGTTGCGTGAGTGGTTGGTGGGTGTCGGTGCAGCTCCTAGTGAGGCCGGCCACCAGGAGTTGTCCCATCCGGAGGGGGTGGAGCCAAGGATGAGGACCTCCGTCTTGTCTGAGTTCAGCTTCAAACGGCTGTTCTTCATCCTTTCGGTGACGGCCTTCATTCCTTTGTGGAAGTTGGTCTTGGAGGTGTTGGGGTCCTTGATGAGGGAGAGGATCAGCTGAGTGTCGTCAGCATATGAGATGATGTTGAAGGCGTGCGATCGGACCATGTTGGTGAGCGGTGTCATGTAGACGTTGAAAAGAGTAGGGCTGAGGGATGTTGTGGAGGCGTGTGCAAAGGGTGTGTCGAAGGCGGCCGAGAGGTCTAAGAGGATGAGGGGCGCAGTTTTGCAACTGTCCAGTAGGGTCCTGATGTCGTCAGTGGCGGCAATGAGGGCAGATTGGATGCAGTGGTTGCTGGGGAATCCGGCTTGGGACGAGTCCAGGGTGTTCTCTTTGAGGAAGCGGGTCTGTTGTCGGTTGACAATCTTCTCAATGACTTTCGCCGGGAACGGGAGCAGGGAGATAGGCCGGAAGTTCTTGAGGTTTGTTGGGTCCTCCTAGGGTTTCTTGAGTAGGGCGTTGATCTTGGCATGTTTCCAGCTCTCCAGGAAGGTGGCGGTCTCGAAGGAGCTGTTGATGATCTTCCGGAGTTGGGGTGCAATGATGGGGCTCGCTTTGTTGAAGATGTGGTGTGGCAGGGGTCTGATGGTGAGCCGGAATAGATGGTGTTCATAGTTTTTATGGTCTCGCCATCGTTGACGTGGTTCCAGGAGATCAGGAGGCCAGTGTGGCTGGGGGCATCATGACTGAGGTATTGGCGGCTGTTGAGGGGGTCAGAGTGTTGAAGCTGTCATGTCATGGATGTCTATGATTTTGTGGTGGAAGAAGGTGGCTAGCGAGTTGCAGAGGTCTTGTGACGGCGGGATGTCGTTAGAGCTAGAGCTGGGGTTGGCAAGATCCTTCACGATGGTGAAGAGCTCTTTGATGTTGTGTGCGTTGTTGTCGATACATTTCTTGAAGGAGGTCCTTTTGGTGGTTCGAATGAGTTGATGGTGTCTACGGCTGGCGTTCTTGAGGGCTGCGTGGTTGTGCAGTGTCTGGCCGTGGTGCCACTTCTTCTCGAGTCTTCGGCAAGTCTGCTTGGATTCTTGGAGGTAGGTGGTGGACCAGAGGGCCCTTCAGTCGGTGCGTCTGTTTGAGGGTTTCCAGATTGGGGCGAGAGTGTTGGCTCAGTCGCCGATCCATTGCCTAAGGTTTCGGTCAGCTGTGTTGGTGTTGGTGTGGGCGGTGGGTGAGTCTAGGGTGAGTGTGGTGATAAGCTGGTCTTCATGACCTTGTTCCAGCTGCGGTGGGGGATTCGTTGCCGGTGGTTGTGTGCAGTGTTTTTCTCGAAGGAGAAGTGGACGCAGCAGTGGTCGGTCCAGTGGAGCTCAGTGGTGTGGCTGAAGGTGACGTGGTTGCTGGCGGAGAAGGTGGGGTCGAGCGTGTGTCCGTAGGAGTGGGTGACAATTGTGATGAGTTGTTTGAGTCCGAGGTAGGTGAGGTTGTCGAGCAGGGTGGTGGAGTTGCTGTCATTGGAGTTCTCGAGGTGGAAGTTCAGATCTCCGAGGAGGATGTAGTCTGTGGAGGCTAAGGCGTGGGTGTCGGTCGGGATTCTGTTATGTTATGTTATGTTGTTATGTTATGTTATTGCCACTTTTATAGCACACAAATCACCCGGGGGCATCTCGGCGCTGTGGAGGAGGATCTGAGCAGGGTGAGCACCAGAGTAATTAATACAGATAAGCTTTCAGTTGTTTCCTAAAAATATTATAGTTAGGGATCTCACGAAGAGTTGATGGGTAATTTATTCCAATACCCTGGGGCCAGGTAAGAGAAAGCACGTTTGACGTATGCGAGGCACACGCAGGAGAGCCTGTGAGCTGGATCTGAGGATTCAGAATGGTCTGTAAACTTTACATTTTCTCTTAAGGTAGAGTGGATCTTTGCTTCTCAGGGCATTATATGAGAGGCAACAGATTTTGAAAAAGGACGGTTTCTTCTCCGGTAGCCAGTGCAGTTCCTTCAACAATGGGGCAGAGGGAGGACCTGCGGGACGGTTCAGAATGAGACTGGCCACGGTGTTCTGGACCACCTGCAACTTGGAGATCAATGTCTCACCCACTTCAGCCAGCAGGGCATTCCTGTAGTCCAATCTACTAATCACCATGGCCTGCACAAGAGTCCTGCAGGAATTTGTGGGCAGAAAGGGAAAAATTCTATGTAAAGGTGAAGATTGTAGTGGCATGAACTGGTAGTGGCGGCAATATGATCTTTCATTGTTAGGGACTGGTCAAGTTTTGTCCCCAAGTTTTTGACACTTTGTTTGGGCATGGGGGCTGTCCCAAGTTGATGAGGCCACCGTTCCTCCGACCAAAGGGTGAGGGCTTTCCCCATTAGCATGGTCTCCGTCTTTCCCGGGATTAGCTGGCGGCAATTCTCAGTCATCCAATTTGATATTGTCATTATTCCTGCCATGAAGCACATTTTCTCTAGGTCTAGATTGGGGCCAACAGTGAACAATAGCTGAGTGTCATCAGCGTATGAAATTATCTCAAAGCCAAACCGCTCAGCGAACTTTGCTAGTGGCGCCATATATATATTGAAGAGTGTCTGCCTTAAACAGGAACCCTGGGGTACACCCTTGTCCAACTGCATTTTGTCTGAGCAGTATAATCATCTGTTGCATGTTTGTTAGAAAATGTTGCAGCCACTCTAAAGCAGTGTCCTGGATACCACAAGTCTGCAATCTTTCCAGCCGCTTTGTGTGTGAGATGGTATCAAAGGCTGCGGACAGGTCCAATAGTATTAAAACAATCGCACCTCCTGTGTCTATCATTTGTCTAAGCGAGTCAGTAACTGCCAGGGGTGCAGTGTCTGTGCTAAAACCAGATCGGAACCCTGATTATGAGGGATCTAAGATTTTATTTGTTTCAAGATGCGACCACAACTGCCTATTTATTAAGTAGCTTGCCCCAACAGAAGTCGTAGTGATATTTGGCAGTAGTTATTGAATACTCGTGGGTCAGATGTAGCTTTTTTCAAAATAGATTGAACGTATGCTTCCTTCCATGCCGAGGCAATAACTCCAGTACGTATAGAACAGTTAAAAATATCTTGAATCATTGGGGCTCAGCAAGTGGCCAGAGAGGTTATCATCTGGGGGGTCATGGATCCCGGGGCGAGCCGAATTTAGCTATGACCAAAGAATTGATTACCTCCTCTAATGTGACTGTGTGAAAACAATTCAGGGTACTATGGGACGCTTTATCTTGCTCATTGGGTCTAATAGCTGTACCTAAGGCCTGCATAGTGGCCGCTGGGAACTTTGCATTTATGTTATTGATCTTTTCCTGAAAATAGACAGCCAGTGAATCGCCGAGCTCCTGAGATTCTACCGGGGATTGAGTGCAGGCTTGCAGGGAAGTAAAGTCCTGCACTATGTTGAACAAGGCTTTCGAAGAGCTTGTTCTATTTGATTTATAATGAAAGTTCGTCTGGCCGTTTTTATATTCTGATGATATTGGGAGAGGGCCTGTTTATAAAGGTCCCTGTCATGGGGATCTTCTGTTCTTCGCCCGATTCGCTCTAAAGTTTTGCATTTGGATTTTTCAGCTTTTAGATCTGGCGAGTACCATGGGGCAGACTGTCGACGCTGTGAGTGGCCATGAGTTTTAAAAGGGATTGTTGCATTCAGTGCTGTTGTGAAGGCAGAGTTAAAGCATCTTGGATACAGCAGAGTTACCATCTGGGGGTTTGGCATAAGGACCTCCCTAAAGGATTCAAGAGTGAGTTTATGCCATGGTCTACGTACCTGTAGTCGTTTACCTTTATTCCTTGCCATTCTAAGGGTATTCCAGTGGACGATGTTGATCCCTCCTCCTGGTCTGTTGCTGTGGTCCCTGCGGGTGATCTTGTAGCCGTCCAGGATAGCTATGGCAATGTCAGGCACTGACACAGGGTTCATCCAGGTCTCAGTCAGGAAGGCGACGTCCGGGGAGGATGAATCGAGCAGGTCCAGAGTTCGACGGCGTGCTTGTGGATGGAGCGGGTGTTGAGTAATATGCACGGGAGATAGTTTTGACCTGCCCTTGTGTGAGAGGCAGGACGTGCAGGTGTTTGCTGGCTGGTGAAGCTGCAGTTTTGGCAGATAAAAGGTCCGTGGGTAAGCTTCGGGGTGGCCTGGAAACAGGTGGTTGATCGGCCGGCGTTGGGTGCATGGAGGAATTTGGCATTGTAGGGCCGTTTGATGTTGTGGTGCTCAAGGGGGCCAAGGGGTCTGGTGCTGGGCATGGTCCAGGCATGGACGGGCGCAGACGGGCTTGCCTGCGCGCCGGCTGCATGCGGCCGCCATCAAGAAGGGGAGGTGGGAGGGAGGAGCAGCTGGGAGGCGGGAGGAAGGGCGAATGGGCGAGTGAGGGGGTGGGGCCGCTGGGGACGCAGCGGCAGGAAAAACAATCAGAGAGCTATGGGAAAAGGAACCAGGGAGCTACGGGGAGAGGGGTCAGGAAGAAATACAGGAAAAGGCAGTACAGGAAGGCAGACATAGTAGCCCAGAAGAGGGGGCAAAAATACAGTGAAAACAAAAAAAATTAGATTGGGCACAGGAGGCTCGAACTCCCACTCGCTGCAGCAGCAGCGGGAGGAACGAAACAGGCACAATCAGGCGCTACTAACTGTGCGGCGTGGGGAGCAACCTGCCTGAACACAGGATCAAGGGTCACTCCAGTGTGTGTTTTCTGCATGAGAGCCCACTAGCTACAGCCTGCAGCTATCTGTGGAGTGAGGTTCAGTACATGGATGAGTGTTGTCAAGCAACAGCTCCAAGATGAATGAGACAATAGAATAAAAAAGAAACAGGACTGGGCAAATCAACAAACAAACCTAGAGCTCAGCAAACTTCTGTCAGATGTGCATGCAGCCATGCACACACAATGGCAACAGAGAAAAAGTAAGAAAAATCATTTGTTAGAAAAAAAAACTATTGTTTGTGAACTGCTAAGGGTTGTAGGATTTTGGGTAGGTGCACTCTGGGTCATATGCAATATGTGGATAACAATTACCAATACTACCTTATTGGTGTAAGACCAGTCTTTGTACTACCAAAAGTCAAGACACCTCGTCACACTCAAGGCCTTCATAATGTTTCTTTACGAGAACTAGGCCATAGCTCTCATACTGACCAAAGTCTGAACAAGACAGCTATGAGGTGGTGCTTAATTTGTTTGACAGGAAGCACTCAATTTAATGTTTCACTTGTAGGGTTGGGAATACTTTCACCAGAAATTATGTTTCTTCCTTGATTGGTGATGGAAAATGATACAGGGAAAAGGCAGCATCCAAATAATCTAAAGGTGAATAGGAAAGAAACGATTAAAAATTAATTGTACCACAATTGATTCGGTTCCCCTAACTGAAATGACAGCAGGAAGGATACACAGCAGCCTTTACCAATAGGAGGAGAAGGTGCAGGAAAAACAAGGGCTATATATGACATAATCAATCTCCCTATTGTTCCTAGTATTCTGCAGTTAAGCCCCAATCTGATAAAGAATAAATCTGGTAGAAACTAACATTTTAAAATAAATATAATAAAATGTAAACAATTCACAAATCTAAATGTAACAGTAAAAATAGAGAGCACATATTAAATAGTACTTAATTGTTGAGTGAACACCAAATAAAGAAGAAAATATGTTAAGAGTAATTGCAGTACCTTTTCCTTACACTCAGCATTCAATGTTGTTGTGTATTGTGATTTTCTCCTGTGAACAAGTAGAGATAAATGCAATAAGGTGAGTACTGATCTCAGCTTATAATTGCCCATAACATTTTTGTGTACTAAAAATTGTTTCAGAATTAAAATCACACACAGCAACTTACAGTGTAAGGTATATTAGGAAAGAGTATATTAGAAAATGTTATTATATTTAAGGATGTCTAACAAAACACATTTCTTTTTGGGTGGTCTACAGTCTATGACTGGAAGTTTATAATGATATTTTAAATGTTTGATACTGTTTGGAAGAAGATCAGTCACTCAATCTTGTATGAAGGCAGACCATCCCATTAAATTGAACTTTATTATGTGATAGTCATACAAATAAGTTGTTTACCTATGAACCTAAAAATTGATTGGTTGATCTTTAGTTTTATGTTTGACCATGATCACCCCAAAAGACCTGCATTGTAATGTGAACACAATCATTATAAAGAAAGAAGACTTTAGATTATTCTGTGGCTCAGGACATACTTACTTATGCATAGTACCCTCCTGGGGTATAGGTAGGGCTGGGCGGTAAACTCCACTCCGCTGATGGGGTTTGAGGAGTTTTGGCACTCCATGCTCCACTAGGAGCTGGGAGTTCACAAAAAAACTCTGCCAGCAGAGTTTACCGGCACACTGACCCCTCATTGGGGAGAGGGAGCAGCCCTCACAACTATTAGCCTGGGTGGGAAAGGGGTGTGCACGTCCCACTAGTGGTTTTTACTGACTGATTTGTGTGTTGCACAGAGTTGGCAAAGTGAGTTTGTTGATGACAGTCTTAGGGCTCGAACGAACATGGTGTGAGAGTCAGAGGGCGAGGAACAGAGATTAGAGCAAAGATGTCTGGATGTACCCCTGCAGGTACCCCATGCAGCTGGAGCTGGTGAATGGGCAATGTATGGCTTTGGTGAAGTCACGCAGCGGTCATCTTGTGTGTTTTGTCTATTTCCCTCTTTTTTACCCAGCTGTGCACATTTCTGTATCCTTTTTAAAACGTATTTTATATTATGTTTTTCTTTATGATTTTTTATGAAACCTGCTTTCAGCATGTGCATCACCCACTAACCTATTCCCCTAGCTAATCACTCCCTGTCCCAGCCAGCCTCTGCCCCAGCATAAAATTATCAGAAAAACAGAATCTGGAAAATGTACCTCGCAATAGCTCTGGGCAGGGGAGCACATTGCACAACAGTACAAAATGATGGCCTCTAGGCACTTGCTGCAAGAACATGTGGGGGCCTACGCTGACGAGCATGGCTCTCTTCCTCGTCCTATCATCTTGCATCTTGCGATTCTAAGTAGACGCCTCTCGCACTTCTCAATATTTTAAACTATTTAATCTATTTTAGTGTAAGGAGAGAGAGTGCAGAGTACTTTTCCTTTCACTTTCTGGCGAACTCGATGAAAGGATTAGCGGTCCAGTTGGGCACTACTTCCGGGGGAAGACATCATTTCCGGCAGGACAGGTTAAATACATTGAAGACTAAGGGGTCCATGTAATGTATGTAATGTAATGTATAGGCATTTATATAGCGCACTACTTACCCGGAGGGTCCCAAGGCGCTTCGACCGCTGCGAAACCCTTCCTGGCTTCCCTGAGAGATGGTCCCTTAATGGGTATCTCCAGGGTGAGACCAGGCATCCCCGGCGGTCTGGTGGGGCCGTTAGTGAATATGAGGCAAGCTAATGCCCAGAGTTGCCGAGTGTGATCGCTGATCAGAGTGGGCACCGAGGCGAGAGAATTATCGAGTCCGCTGACCCTGGTCCAGAAACCTGCCGCGCCGGGAATCGAACCCTGGTCCCGGGCCGTCCTCTGCTCTCGGGTCTGCCGCCTCTAACCAGTGGATTGCCTCCGCCAGGGTAGCGGTGGCCACCGCCACCCTGGTGGAGGCAATCCGCCCGACATCCTTCCCTCCATTCCCCCCCGCCATATTAAGATGGCGGAGGGGACCGCAGCCGTGACAAACACCGCCCGCATGTTTTCCGCCCCGGTCGCCTTGCGGCCGGGGCGGCAAACCAGTAACATGGTGGCGGTGTCTGTTAGACACCGGCCGCCATATTACAATGGGCTGTGGACAATGCCTTTCCGTGGCGGCAATGCCGCCACGGAAAGGCATGCGGAGATTCCCAGCAAGGGCCTGTTGCGCGCCCCCTGGGAGTCCGTGGCTTGGGGGGGTGCACATGGGGGGTACCTATGGTACCCCCCGCATTTCAAAGTGCAACATGGCAGGCACCGCGCGGTGCCTGTCATGTTGCCCTTTGAAAAGCACAACATGCACTTTTACCTTTGCGGCGCCCGCTGCAATGGTAAACATACAGGATGCGCCCGCCTGCATGGCGGGCGCATCCTAATGCCTATGTCGGGACCCCCGCACTGTTAGCGGGCGGTCCACTTCTCCGTTAGGGTGGCAGGCGGCCAAAGCCCGCCCGCCATCCTAATGGGCCCCTAAGCGTGCAGCGGATGCGATTGCAAGTAGACGCTGCTCGCTCTTCCAGATATTTTAAACTATTTTAATCTATTTAAGCGCAAGCACTGTTTAATTCATTTCTAATCCTACCTAATTAGAGGTCTCTGACTCTCTGGTCCATTACAGGGGCTCCCGATTGTACGGAGAGAGTGCAGATTACTTTTCCTTTAACATTCTGGCTAACTTGATGAAAGGTTTAGCGGTCTAGTTGGGCACTACTTCCGGGGAAGGACACCATTTCCGGGGAGAACTGGTTAAATACATGGAAGACCAAGCGCGCAGGCGGCGCACCAACAGTGCGCCAAAGGCAAGCCCATCTGCGCCCTTCCCCGCCTGGACCAGACTCAGGGCCGAAAATTCTGGTAATTTTAAAGTAGAACACAACTCAAGACACAATACTAAGATTGGATAAAGGCAAAATGAAAGTTTTATACATTTTGATTGCTCCCACATAAAGACTAAAGCATCTAAGCGTTGCCCAACTTGTGGGCTTAAAGTAAACGCTAAACCAAGTAAGCTGTTGTCAGAGACTAAAACAATTCCAGTCATCAGAACCTTTATATATACACCCAAAAATATATGAAGAACACCAACACACTAACGGTTCCCAATTCAAATAACACTACTAGAAATAAGCTATTATGTGTTTTATTAAATACTAGATCCTTAATAAAGCATAGTAATGAATTTAATCTATTAATGGAGACACATAGCGCCCGATTCACAGAATGAATTTAAGACTCAATCCTAAACTTACTACTATTTTGGTATTCACAGAATGCACTTACTACTTTTGGCATTCACAGAATAAACTTAAGACTCAATCCTAAACTTACTACTATATGGTATTCACAGAATGCACTTACTACTTTTGGTATTCACAGAAGTTAGGATTGTGTCTTAAGTTTGTCTTAAGACAGACTTAAGACAGACTTAAGTTAGGATTTTGTCTTAAGTCTGTCTTAAGTCTGCACTTACTACTTTTGGCATTCACAGAATGAATTTAAGACTCAATCCTAAACTTACTACTATTTTGGTATTCACAGAATGCACTTACTACTTTTGGTATTCACAGATGTGATAGCCGCTTTCTTGTGGCCACCCCAAAACTTTGGAACCTTCTGCCAACTGCCATAAAAGCTGCTCCGAATCTGATTAGCTTCCGTAGGCTTCTGAAAACATGGTTGTTTAACCAGTGAGAAGACGGTAGGATGATGAACCTTGTTGCTCCACAGCGCCGAGACACCTTCGGGTATTTGTTGCGCTATAAAAGTTGCGTAAATAAATAAATAAATAAATAAACAGAAGTTAGGATTTTGTCTTAAGTACAGACTTAAGACAGACTTAAGTTAGGATTTTGTCTTAAGTCTGTCTTAAGCCTGTCTTAAGTCTGTCTTAAGTCTGTCTTAATACTGTCTTAAGTCTGTCTTAAGTTTGTCTTAAGACAAATTTAAGATAAAATCCTAACTTCTGTGAATACCAAAAGTAGTAAGTTCATTCTGTGAATGCCAAAAGAAGTAAGTGCATTCTGTGAATACCAAAATAGTAGTAAGTTTAGGATTGAGTCTTAAGTTCATTCTGTGAATCGGGCCCACTGACCAGCTATTGCCTTTCTTACAGAAACTTGGACAGACATCACTTGTGAAATAGATATACAGACAGCACTCCCAAAAGATTTTAACATCTATAGATGTGACAGGAAACACAAGCGGGGAGGAGGGGATGCAAATATGGTAAGGGAATATTTAACAACCAATTGTCTATATCATCCTTTGGAGAAACAATCACATTCTCGATAGCAAGCACAAAACAAACATTCTTTAAGGGGATACTACTCTATAGACCCCCAAACACTAGGAAATATTTTCCCCAAGAAATAACATATCTTGGAAAACTTTACCTTAGGAAATAATTTTACAGTTTTGGGAGATTTTAACTATCATCTAGAAATAAAGTCAGATCCTGACACTATCCTTCTCCAACAAACTCTCTCTGCTCTGGTCCTAGAATAAGTTGTTCCTGAAACAACACATTTAGCAGGGCATACTTTGGATGGGATTTTTACTAACAATCAGAATATAGTCAATATAAAGACTACTCAATTAGCTTAGACCGATCTTAAAGCAATCTTTTTTGATTTGCTGCTTCCAACACTGGATGGGAACACAGGGAAATCCGGGGCCTGCCACATGTCACGAAACTGACGAGATGTGAAAGCAGATCATTTTAATAAAATTCAAAACACAAATAAATTAGAGATAGGAAATGATGTGAATACAGCAGCTGAACAATATAATAAATGGCTGGATACAGTATCAAACCAGATTGCACCTGTAAAAATTATAAAGTTTAAGCGGCAAAACCCATCAGCTCCATGGTTTTCCCTAGAACTCAGGAAATATAAGCAAAACTGCAGGAAACAGGAAAGAAAATGTAGAGGTTCCTATAAGGAGGAAGAAAATGAAAAATATACACAGCCAATAGAAGTATATAAAGACTGTATATTTAAAGCTAAAGTAGCATATTTCACGAATAAGATTGAAGGCGCAAAAAACTGCACCAAAGAACTCTTCTGCACACTGACTGAGCTAACAACGAATCACAATACCAAATCCATGAATGTTAATCTGCCCTTTTGTAATACGCTAGCATATTTATTTTTAGAAAAAGTTGACACAATTTATAAAAATGTCACTGATGATCAACCATGCATGATGTCAACATCAGGGAGAGAGAGAGCGATCACAACCCTAATACAATTAAACCTTTGAATGAATTTAGTTCTCCATCAACTGAGTATATCATAAAACTATTAAACACCACCACATCAAGATCACCAGAGGACCCATGCCCGCCATAACAAAACTAGTAGCAGAAATCACTGCAGGCAAACTAACGCCTATTTTTAAATCATGTGTGAAACAGGAAAGTTTCCAAAGATCTGGAAAAAAAGCGGTTGTCATCCCTTTTCTGAAAAAAGCTTCTATTGATAAGAAAGAACACTGCAACTATCGACCAATCCCTGCCTACCATTACCAGTGAAAATAGCTGAAATATTCTTGAACAAACAGCTGGTTTCTTTTATTGAAACAAATAAACTGCTGGACAGCACACAATTTGGTTTCCACTCCGGCCACAGCATTGACACAGCACTGCTTAAGGCAACGGAAGAGATCAGGCAGGAATTAGATCAGGGAAAAGGGGCTTTCCTGATCCTGCTTGATCTCTCGGTGGCGTGTGACACTATTAACCACAAACTACTTTTAAACCGCCCGGGGACATGTGGAATCACAGGTCAGGCATGGAAGTTGCTGAAATCCTACCTAGCAGAGCGGGAACAATTTGTGAAATTTGAAAACTTCTCCTCCCTTTCTTTTTCCTTGCCTTGCGGAGTCCCACAGTGTTCTTTGCGTAGCCCTACTCTTTTTAATATTTATGTTTCCCCATTAGCAGCACTGATAAGAACGTTTGGTTTCTCACTTATGTCCTATGCAGACGGCACCCAAATTGTCGTATCCATAGGAAAAAATGCTGGTTGCCCTAGAAACAGATTTCTAAACTGCATGAGAGCTGTCCAATTGGATGGATAACAATTACCTTAAGTTAAACTCAGAAAAGATCGAAGTATTATTATTTTGCCCAGAACTACATTTTTGAGGCCCTGAGGTATGGTAAACTACTGTGGGCAAGATCCCCACCCCGGTGGCTAAAGCACAAACTCTAGGAGTAATCATCAATACCAAACTCAATTTTACAAATCAAGTAAATGCACTCACTTCCTCCACATTCAACACTCTCAGTCTAATTAAAAAGGTTCTGTCTTTTATACCAGCCAACCTGCAAAAAACTCTAGTCACTGCGCTAAATCCATCAAAAATAGATAAGTGCAACAGTTTCCTTCTGACGACTCCGAAATATAACCTAAATAAGCTTCCGGTTCTGCATCATGGTGCAGCAAGACTCCTTTTGAAAATCTCCATATTTTGCTCAGTGAGTCAAAATTTGCAAGACCTACATTGGCTCCCCATTAAACAAAGAATAACTTTTAGGGACTCTGTCTAACCTATAAAGCAATCCATAATCTGGGTCCGACCTTTGTGGATCATAGCTTCAAGCAGTATATGCCAGCGAGGAAACTCAGCCACTGCAAACCTGCCCAGTTTTAAAAGAACACAATGGGGCGGGAGGGACATTGTGATGTAAGGAACAACAATATGGAATACACTCCCTCTGGGGATAAGCAATGAAGCAAGTCTTCTATCTTTCAGAAAAGCTGTAAATACCTGGGGGCAGATTTACAAGCCCCTTGTGCCACTTTTGCATCACTTTTCCCATGTTAGCCTTAACCATGAGCATCTAAGAAAGAGGGGATTGAGGAAGAGTCCAACTTTCTGACCACATTAAGAAACTCTTGGCCTCCAAGTTGCATACATACTTTTTAAAACTGCAGCTCAATCCACTATCCACTCTTACTGTATTGCGGGGAAGGTAGCACACAGTGTCAAATAAAGTAGCCTGGTGTTCAGTCTCAATGTGAATGTCAGTAAGTCTGAATATTGGTGGTGCTGTCCGAGCCATACATTGCTCTAAGGTAATTTAATGAGAATTATGGTGTTGGGTGATGCTTGCCTCCGCACTAAACTGCCCGCTTTACAGCACTGCACAGATCTCTCTGTTACACAGTGGGTTTTGATTAATTGAGATGAGAAGCAATGTCAGCCACTTCTCTATTAAACCTGCACCCATCACTGCGCATGCAGAGTAATCTACCCACAGGTGTAAATTGCCAGGTTGCACCCATAGACAGACCATCAAGGGAAGTTCATGTTGGGGCCGCATCATGTTTTGCTCACATATATGTAGGTGGTTAAATAAAATAGACACCAGCGTACCTGGTTTATAAAAATGCCCCCTTGAAGCTTAGCTGCTCTCTGGAGGAAATGTTGTCTAGTTACATTGTCAGCAGTGGACCCATCAGCCCAAGTTTGAATCCTGGCTACCCACCTAAGCACGTTGTGTGATATTAGGTAAGTATCTTAATATAGTTGGGCATCTGTTTTCTCAAAATATCAATGTGTTGAGAAAGGGCTGCACAATATTATTAAATTCCACATTTATTGTTGATGAAGCGCTATTTGGGCACATATTAGGGGTGGCGGAGCAATACTCTGCCAGCATTTGGCAGAGTTTTTTGACAGCTCCGAGGAATTCCGTGGAGTGAAACCCTGAGAGCTCTCCCCAGGCGTAGGTATAGGCCATCAACTAAGATTCTCCAGCCATCTCTGTCCTGGGCTTTTCTTTCAATCTGACTGCGGCTGTAAACCATCTCCTTGCAATCAGCCAGGAGGCCTCAGTGCCAGGTGTTTCTTGACCTTCCTCTTTTCCCTTTCCCTAGAGGGTACCACGTCAGGGCATACCCGGTGGTGCTTGATGTGAACTTGCGGAGGGTGTGACCTATCCAGCCCCAGCCTTCATGCTCAGAGAGTTGTAAAGTATGCTGCCAAAAGGTTGTTGTTACTGTCACTGTTTGACCAGCAGGATTTGGAGGATTTTCCTCAGACACATGTTGATGTTAGGTCTGGACTTCATTGGTGGTGGTCACTGTTCTCTTTTGGTTGTCATTTTTGTAGCTAAGTTTTTTTTTTACATGATGGTGTAGCTAGCTCCAAACAAAATCCTCCTTCTATTGCAGCATAGTTTGAGACCGGCCATGGCAGAGTTGTGGCTCAGGAGGAACTTGTGGGGTAATGCAAACCTTTCACCATTTTTGCGTAAACTAAAGCTTATTATAATATTTAGATTCAAGCCCATTAAAATTCTTGTTATTAGGATGCTATGTTATTTAAAATTCAAAGAAGTAAAGTTTATCTGAGAAAAACTTTAACAACATCCTCTTATACTATTCACTCTTCACAGAATTATTAATAGAAAATAGACCATGATCATAAGCACATTTCATTCATTTTAAAGTGTATTCCTCTCCAGAGAAAATAGTAAAAGTTACAAGACTATTTTCTCATTGTGCCAGGTGCTCAGACTAAGGGATAGTTATATATTGGCAGTTAAGCCAAAGCTTTTGGACAAGCAAGGTAAAGGCAGAATTCTCAATCAAATTATATAAAAGAAGCACTGGCTATTAAGAGATGTGCCTGCTTATAAGTGAAGTTGACTTCCTTATAATAACAGAGGTCTATTATGGGTCCTTAAAGGCTAAGACTATGTAAGAAAATATCGCCTGCTATAATATCATTTTAACAGAGAGTTCTTGCATTTCGATAGGATTTATTTTAGTTAAAGTCCCAATTAAAACAAATTGTATTATGTTTGGATAGGACTTGTAGAAAATTTTATTATTCAATGGAATTAAACTAATTATTAAACATTTTAAGAATACAAACACCTCTAAATGTGTTGACCTAGAGCCAAGAGGGAACATGGATGACAGACATAGCTTTTTTGACTTGAGAAAACAACACTTAAAATTGTAATCATGCTGGGGGCGGTGCAATATGTATATGTTTAGTTTATGAACTAATCACTTCAAAGAATAAACAGTTGCATCTAACTTTTTCTGTGGATATTTTAAATATGAATGTAATCATCATTTCCAAACCATGTATTCCTCTAAACTCCGAATTCCTGTAGCCCTGCAGCTTCAAAGCTCAAGTTATGGGGATTGGCCATTATTTGTGTAAGCAAGCAAACTGGTGTTACTATTAACTACCATTTGCTCCACTGAGGACCATTTTGCCTTAACGAGGCAGCTAACAAAACTACTCTTCCCAGTGCCTATCATGTGAGATTTGCCTCAGTGCTAAGAGGTTACTCAAGTAGTAGTAATGCAGCACACCATTCAATTACCAGAACTTATGATAAAATACAATAAAATGATTCTGTGTTTCAGGGCACCTGGATCTATGAAACCAAAGTGCAGGGCACACTGACTAGACAACACAATGGCACCCTTTAACTGGGTGTGCCTATTACAGCACATATGTCGTTTGCAATGTAGGAGTGAGCCTGCACCCTTGCTTACAACAGGGCATTAGTGAAAGACAGACCAGCTGTTTGCAACTGCCATTCTGCCTTTCATGGCAGATAGATGAGCTGACCTAACCTTTGAAGAGGAGGTCAGAGAACCCTTGCAAGTAGGAGCAGTATGATAATGCGGCACCCTGTAGGGTGAAGCCTGGGGTCCTTGCAACCCTTTATACTGCAGCTCATGGGGCACTCTGACCACAATACCGCATATATGGTGATCAGTCATTGCAACTCATGACACAATGTTTGCCTCTGTTACCATGTCTGTAATGAGGCACTGGGAACAAACAGAGGATTGTCTTATTAGCCTAGGCTGAGCCCACCCTCTGTAAATGAGGGAACACCCGTTATTTTGATTATAATTGTGATTGGTATTACAAGAGAGGTCTCACAAACATCTGCAGTTCATTATATACGTATGTGCATAAAATATGTTTGTTTAGCGCAAACCTAACGACAATTGCAGCAAAGCACTGTACAGGGTCAAAGGCAAACATAAAGCCAACAAGTTATAGGAGAGGTAGGCTGTAGTAACAGAGTGCCTTGCTAGGAGACACAATAGGAGGGTGCGTATACACTTCTTTTACACACACACAATTAGGAGGCCATTTCAGATCCAAAGTAGTAATACTTTTGAAGGAAGTTTTCACAAAGAATAATATATTGAAGACTAACTGAGCGAAAGAATCAGGAACATTATAGGAGATTTATTTTAAATTTACAGGCTCATTTGAATCTCAACCTAAAACAATTTTGTAATATATAATAAGGATGCACCTGACAGAAGTAAACAGCAGTTCATCATCACATGATAAGGTGAAGGTAAAACAGTTAATAGAAAGGAAAGATTCATAGGAAGAATCAAAACTGTTGTAGATGGTGGTGATCTTATTGTGGAAGTGGTCCGAGAGGGTGTCCCAGAATTCTTGGGAGGGGTCGATGGTGTTCTTTGTGGCAGTCGGGTTGGAGAATTCTCTAACTATTTTGAAGAGTTCTTTCATGTGATTGGATGCAGAGTCGATGCGGGCAGTGATTGCTTATTTCTTAGTCTCCTTGAGGCATAGGTGGTAGTTGCCAAGGGCTGCTTTGTGAGCGACTCTTTTGGAGGGTTCCTTGGTGGAGCGTCATTGCTGCTCTTGTTGGTAGCAGTTGTGTTTTGTGGTTTTGAGCTCTGGAGTGTACCAGCGGGCCTGTTTTGAGGTTTTATTGGCTTTTGCTGGTTTCAGTGGGGGGACTCTGATGGTACATTTGGAGATTCAGTTGGAGAAGTTCTGGCTTGCTTGGTCGAGAGTGTGGGCTTTGTGGTGCCGAGACCTTGTGTCCATTGGGTCTTAGTTACCTTGCCCCAGCTTCAGAGGGTGGTGCTGTGGTGCTTGGTAATGATATGCTAGGTGTTGGAGATGGTTAAGTGAATGATGGCGTGATCGCTCCAGACTAGTATTGTGACGTGGGTGAAGTTGATTCCGTCACCTGTGGTAAAGATGGTATTGAGTGTGTGTCAATTTTTTTGCATGGGTCGAGTGAGTAGTTAGGAGAGGCATATGATGTTCAGGTTCTCCAGAATGGTGGTGGGAGTTGGCGCCTTTGGGGTCGTCACTATGGAATTCAAAGTCACCAAGAAGGATGTGGTGGTGCAAGTCGATGACTAGGGATGAAGAGGTTGGGTATGGTATTGCAAAAGGTTGTTCATCGATCCAGTGATCTCTAGGTGAGGGTGCCTCTTATCATGGTCTTCAATCTGAAGTCAGAAGTTGAGGAGTTCCATGAGAGGTGCTGGGTCGTCGTTGGTGACTGTGCATTGGGTTGTCCCCTTGAATATGATGGTGATGCCCCCACCATGTTTGTAGGTGCAGTCTGGGTGTATCATCTTGTAGATGTCAGGAGTGATGGTGGCGATATTGGGGTTTGAGGATGGGTGAGCCATGTTTCGGTGATGAAGGTCACGTCAGTGGAGAGGGTGGTGAAGGTGTCCCAGATTTCCTTGGCAAGTTTGTAGAAGGAACAGACTTTGAGCAGGATGCATTGGAGCAGCTCTGGGCTGTTCGTAGAACTCTGTGCTGTGGCAGTGTGGGTATCTCTGTGGATGGGTGGTCTAGTGTGGCAGGAGAAGCTGCAGTAGTGACAAGTAAAGGCTCCTTTTGTTGATCGTGGGGAGGACGTGAATCAGCTGTTGTTCAGTGCCCAGGGTCTAGTGCCAGGAGCCCATTGTAGTGTAATGGAAAATGGGGGAGGGAGGACCAGGGACAATGCTTCCTCAAATGTCTTTCCTCTGTGTACGGAAGTGTGCACTGCAGCCAAGGCTGTGTGTGCCAGGACCCTGGACCTCGCATGTAGGTACAGTGACAAATAGCAGTGCAGCTTGTGTAAGTATTCATGTTAATCGCAGTGCCAGACATGTTCTGCAATTAACATGAATACTTTCTCAGAGGCACACAATATGCCCTGCACAGGGCCGGCCTTAGTGCTGGTGGTGCTCGGAGTGACAATGTTTGTTGCTGCCCCCGAACGACCACCTACCCCAGTGATTCCCTCACTATTACCCTTTAACAGAGCCCCTCAAGCCTCCATTACCAATCTCTCTGAGATGCATTTAATTTGTTTTAAAGCGAAACTCATACCAGTGTATGGTGCACTTTGCATTACACACACATTAAACAGAGACAATCAGTCATAGGTATGTAAATCAGTGCATAAGTAATGTTACATATGACAGCGGACTGCAAGGTGTAGGAGTGAAATGTCATTCATACTGGTCGGCAGTATAGTTTAAAGAGTGCTTTGTCTGGAGAAGCAAAAGGTTGGAATTTAAAATGAAACACCATAGTTAGGGTTTCTCTTTAATAAGAATCGCTTTGTACATTATGATATTGAATGGCTGGGGAAAAAAATCATATTGCTCTAAACTATGCCTTGCAGTATGCATGATGTTCTTTGATTACAATTAATAGTTTACTGTTCTATATTAGGATTTTAACTGATAAACTGCAAGTGACAAAATTACCTCTCTGACAAAAGTAATATCCCACTAACCAATTTTTATTCTATTCACTTTGTGATCTGCATCGTACACGTTCTTTGCAGCAGGCATATTAACCCTCTGCACTACATTGAAACTTCCACTAGAGAAAAGTCTGATGTATCTCCAGGCAGAACATTAATCACCAGAGTTGTCTTGACACATTTATTATTGCCTGAAAATTGCTGGAGGCAAGGAACTTCACAGCTGGTCCTTTTTAAACAATAATATACCTGCAAACATGACGCTCACACCGAAGCTTTTAGCTGACAAATGCAAGTTTTCATTTTTCATAGATACATTAAAATCACATATAAGTTTCTCCTTTTGGTGGAAAAATACATAATTTGTGCCTCTCAATGCCAATTTACAGTTTTAGTAAGTTTACAGTTTGTCTTTTTTTCTCAAGTACTCACATGTATAATTTCCACACATGGACAGAGTCTACCTGACATGGCTATGTGCAACTAGGGCCACCATAATTGTAAAAATGACAGCAAACTGCAAAGTTTAGCCACCGTTAAGGGCCACTGTTAAGCTGGTGGCTAATAAAATAACCCCTAGGAGTTCCACAGTATTTCAACGCCTTCTGTGCTCATGAGGGAATGGTTCCGTCATATGCACAAGTGCTCATGTGCTCATGACGGAACCATTCCATCATGAGCACACATGCACAAAATGTTCGTTTATTCTTTTTTGACATTTGGAGGAGGGCAACAGCTTCCTCAACGTCCCAAGGCATATTTTTTGTTTTCATTGTAATGATGATCACGCACATGGCACGTTGACATGTTTACACTGAAAAAGAAACTGAAACTTAGTTTCAGTTTCACTGTTTTGATGCTTTTGCGGCTATCTTAGCCCCCGAGTACCGAAACACATGGGAGAGGTATTGTTGGAAAGGGGAGAATCTGCCCTTTCCAATGATACCCTTAGTGGATATCCCTAGTGGATCCCTGCTTGGGGATCGCCCCAGGAGGGTGTTCCCCAAGCAGTGATCCACCCACTATGCGCCAGGGAGGGGGGCAAGGGTCTTTGCTCCCCCATTAAAATATGGCATCATCAGTCAATCTGCCCCCGGGGGTGGGAGTCAGAAAGCACTGTAGACACCAGGGATTGTTTTTTTAAAGCCAAGGGTTGGGGGCTGCTTCGAATGGGCATATTAATGCCCGCCACCCAGGAGGCAGATGGGGTAATAGCCCCTAATCTGCCCCCCGTGGGGCTGAAAGCCCACTAAGCATGAGGGATTTTTTTATACGTAGAGATGGGGGACTGCCCAGAGTGTGCATACCAATTCCCCCCACCCCATAAAAATGCCACAGTCTTTCTGCTCCTCCCCAGGAGGCAGATGGGGGCAATAGCCTCTTATCTGCCACCGGTGGGGCAGAAATCCCTGTAGGCACCAGGAATTTGGTTTTCTCTAAAATGTAGGGGTAGGGGCTGCCCAGAATGGGAATGCCAATGCCCCCACCCCCCCCAAACAAAATCCACAATCTTTCTGCCCCAGGGATTTTTTTCTTGTACCTAGGGTTGGGGGCAACCCAGAACGAGCATGCCAATGCCCCTGCCTCAAGAAAATGTGCCACCGTTTTTCTGTCCCCCCCTGGGAGGCAGATGGGGGTAATAGCATCTTATATGCCCCCCGAATGGGGGCAGAAAGCCCACTAGGCAACAGAGATTTTTGTTTCTCTAAAAGTTAGGGTTGGGGGCTGCCCAGAATGGGCATGCCAAAGCCCCCACTCCCCAAATACATGCTACAGTCATTCTGCACCCCCTGGCGGCATATGGGGGCAGTAGCCCCCAGTCTCCCCCCCCCCCCCCCCATCGTGGGGGCAGAAAGCCCAGGAGGCACCAGGGATTATTTTTTTCTCAAAGTTCAGGGATGGGGCTGCTCAGAATGGGCAGGCCAATACTGCCTCTCCCCCCAAAAATTGCCAATGCCTTTCTGCTATGCCTGGAGGCAGATGGGGGCAATAGCAGATGATCTGACCCCCAGGGGGAGAGAGACCACTAGGCACCAGGGATTACACTGTTTTTTTTTATACGTAGGGGTGGGGGTGTAGGGCTGGGGGCTGCCCAGAAAGGGCATAACAATGCCCCCACCACCTCATAAAAATAGCCAGAGTCTTTCTGCCCTCAGTAGGGGCATATAAGGGCAATAGCCCCTGATCCCCCCTAAGGTGGCAGAAAGCCTACTAGGCACTGACTTTTTTTCGCAATGTGCCTAGCTGTAGATTGTGGGGCTTAGCACAGCCGGCACCTAGGGAAATCAAGCAAATCTGTACATTTTCTAAAACTAAACACCAAGGGAGATCAAGGATGGGGTGACTTGTGCCTCCGACCAGGTTATGTTACCCAGAATCCCTTGCAAACCTCAAACTTAGTAAAACAAACCACATTTTCCTCACAATTCTGTGATGGAAAGTTCTGGAATCTGTGCAGATCCAGAAACTTCCACGCACCCAGCTTTCCCAATGTTACCTGATGAAAATAGTAGCTCACTTGTATGGGTAGGCCTAATACCCGTGACATAAAACGTCCCAAAATGCAACGTGGACACATCATATTTCTCCAGTGAAAACTGACCTTTTGTTGAAAAGTGCCTAGCTGTGGATTTTGGACTGCTGACACTTAAGGAAACCTAGCAAACCTATATATTTTTTTTAAACTACACACGTAGAAGAATTCTTGATGAGGTGACTTGTGTGGCTCTTTCCAGGTTCCTGTTACCCCAGATTCCTTGCAAACCTCACCATTGTAAAAAAAAAAAAACATTTTCCGCACATTTCTATGATGGAATGTTCCGGAATCTGCGTGGAGCCACAAACTTTCACCCAACCAGCCTTCCCCTAAATCTCCCGATAAAAATGGTACCTCACTTGTTTGGGTAGGACTAGGACCTTTGACAGGAAACGGCCAAAAAACGCAACATGGACACATCACATTTTTCAACATAAAACGGACCCTTTTTTTGCAATGTGCATAGATGTGGATTTTGGGCTCTAGCTCAGTCAGCACTGAGGGATACTTAGCAAACCTGTATATTTTTGAAAACTAGAAACCCTGGAGGATCCAGTATGGGGTGACTTGGGTGGCTCTCAACAGGTTTTGTTACCCAGAATCCTTTGCAAACTTCAAACTTTAGGGAAAAAAAAAACAAATGTTCCTCACATTTCTGTGATTGAAAGTTCTGCAATCAAAGGAGAGCAAGACACTTCCATGAACCCCTGCATTCCCTCAAGTCTCCCAATAAAAATTGTACCTCACTTGTGTGGGTAGGCCTAGTGCCAGTGATAGGAATTGGGGCAAAATGTACTGTGGAAACTTCAAAATTATCGACTACAAAAATACCTTGTGAGGGAGTCACCTGTGTTTTTTATCTCAGGCTCGGTGGCCATCTAGGGAAACCTACCAATCTCAGACATTTATGAAAACTAGACACCTGGGGGAGTCCAGAGAGGTGTGATTTGCATGGATTCCCCAACGTTTTCCTACCCAAAATTCCCTTCAAACCCCAAATGTAGCTAAAAAATCTAGAATTTCTTGGTGGAACAGTGGTGGGATCACCAGGCTGACACAAATTTCCTACCACCCCTCATTCCCCTAGGTCTCCCAATAAAAATGGTACCTCACTTGTGTGGGTGGGCAAAGTACCTGTGACAGGCAAGGGCCTATAACGTATCGTGGAGACATCAACATGATCTATCACAAACGACCTGGTTGTGCAAGGGTGTCACTTGCGTTTTTGATCCCTGGCTCGGTGGCCATCAAGGGAAACCTACCAAACACAGACATTTCTGAAAACTAGACACCCGGGAGAGTGCAGGGATGTGTGGCTTGCGTGGATCACCTAATGTTTTCCTACCCAGAACCCCCTGCAAACCTCATATTTAGCTAAAGAAAATCACATTTTGTCTCCCAATAAAAATTATACCTCACTTGTATGGGTGTCCAATACAGAATCGCCTAAAAACATATTTTTTTAACAAATATAGTGCATAGAGTTTACTGTGCTATACCCTCAATCTCTATGTTTTTGGCCCTTCCCAGTTGCGGGTCCTTGGTCCACCCACACTAGTGAGGTATCATTTTACTCAGGAGACTGAGGGGAACGCGGAGTGGTAGGACATTTGTGCCGGCGCAGTAATCCGAGCACGGAATGTGATTTTTTTGTGCTAAATTTGAGATTTGCAAGTGATTCTGAGTAGGAAAACATTGGAGGATCCATGCAAGCCATACCTCCCTGTACTTCCCCGGGCATCTAGTTTTCAGAAATGTCTGGGTTTGGTAGGTTTTCTTAGATGGCCGTCAAGTCCAGGACGAAAAGGGCAGGTCGTCCTCACGCAAAACCAGGTAGTTGAGTGATAGATAATTGTTGATGTCTCCACTATATGTTTTGGGCCCTTCCCTGCCATGCGTACTTGGCCCTGCCACACAAGTGAGGTACCATATTTATCGGGAGACCTGGGGAATGCTGGGTGGTAGGGAATTTGTGTCAGCCTGGTGATCCCATAACCTTCCCTCACAGAAATGTGAGAAAAATGTGATTTTATCAGTTAAATTTGATGTTTGCAGGGGATCAGGGGTAGGAAAATGTTAGGGGATCCACACAAGTCAAATCTCCCAGGACTCTCCTGGGTGTCTAGTTTTCAAAAATCTGTGGGTTTGGTAGGTTTCCCCAGATGGCCTCCGAGCCCTCGACCAAAAATGCAGGTGCGCCCCTAGCAAAACCAGGTAATTTTATGATAGATAATTCTGATATTTCCACAATACATTTGGGACCTTCCCTGCCAAGGGTACTTGGCCTACCCACAGATGTGAGGAACCATTTTTATTGGGAGACCTGGTTGAATACTGGGTGATAGGATATTTGTGTCAACCCGGTGATCCAAAAACTTTCCCACACAAAAATGTGATTGTTTTCCAGCTAAATTTGAGGTTTGCAAGGAAATCTGGGTAGTAAAATGTTGGGGGATCAATGCAAGCCACACCTCCCTGGACTCCTATGGATGTCTAGTTTTCCAAAATATCTCAGTTGTTTAGGTTCCCCTAGATGTCTGCAAACCCGGAACCAAAAACACAGGTGCTCACCTATCGATCAAGAAAACGAAATGCTTTTCAAGGGGGTCACCTACGTTTTTGGTCCCGGGGTCAGCGGCTATCAAGGGAAACCTACCAAACCCTAGACACCCAGAGGAGTTCAGGAAGGTGTGGGATGCATGGATCCCCCAACGTTTTCCTATCCAGAATCCCCTGCAAACATCAAATTTCAAACCTCAAAGTTAACTGAAAAAAATCAAAATTTTCTCTGATTTCTATATGGGAAAATTGAGGGATCACAAAGCTGACACAAATAACCTACCACCCAGCGTTCCCCCAAGTCTCTTTGTAAAAATGGTACCTTACTTGTGTGGGTGGGCCAAGTAACCACGACAGGGAGGCAAGCAAAACGTATTGGGGAGACATCAAAATGACCTATTACAAAACGACCTGTTTTTTTGGGGGGACTTCTGGGTTTTTGGCACCGGGCTTGGCGGTCATCTATGGAAACCTACTAACCCCACACATTTCTGATAACTAGACACTGTGGTTAGTCATGTAGATATGGCTTGCATAGATCCCCCAAGGTTTCCCTACTCAGAATCCCCTGCAAACCTCAAGTTTTGCTAAAAAAAAAACTTCAACACACTTTTGCATGGGATCACCACACAGCCTTCCCCTTGTTCTCCCGAGTAAAATGATACCTCACTTGTGTGGATGTCCAATGCAGAATTGGCATGTTTTATTTGAGAGATGAAAACCAGGCAATTAAATGAAGCAACGTCAGTCCTCATATAGGTGTTTCATTGCATCATATCTGCAAAGCGGCATGATGCACTATTTGAGTGGAGGTGCATAGAAGACCGAAATTCCACTCTGTTTCATTTACAATGCATTTTTACACAGTGATACTAGCGCACCCCAAATAAAAAAAAGAAATAAGCAGTTTTGGCATATATATTTAGAGGTACCTGGTGTGCATTCAAGTTTGTACAATGTGCAGGCCTGAAGCTAGGGGCCTATTTGCACTCTTAAAACCCCACATAAATAAATACACAGTGTAACAATCAGTCTGGTTGACTTCCTGAAGTGATTGTGCTCATCTTAAAATAATTCCAATTATTTCCCACTCGAAATCTATACAAACGCAACCAGGACTTGCAGTACAAATTTTTGGTTAACGTTGGAAATCTTGGAGGTGGTGGCACTATCAGTCAGGCCCCCAGTGTCGGTCTAAACTGAGTAGATGGGCACTCTAATGTTTCCAAGCATGCTGGGATTGAGCACAGTAGTGCAGCACAGGTCCCAGGAGTAGCAGGATAACCCCAGTGCACGAGCACAAGTGGGAGCAGAGCTGTTGCGTGCTCCAATATTTACTTGAACACCCAAAAAGAGGACAAGCCAAGGAGAGGGGGGTGGAGCCCTCACCAAAATGGAAGCTCTTCATTTAGTGTGATTTCAGTGTTTACAGTGGTATTCATTTACCATTAAAACGTAGTATTCATTTAGTATGCATGAAGACTAAGTAGTATGCCCACGAGCCGAAATATGCTAATGAGGGAATACTAGTTCTACTCAACTACCCTTCAAATACATAATGAACACTTCAATTGATTGCTAAAAGAAGACTAGTAGTATTCAAGAAGAATAGTATTTGAAGCTTAATAGTATTCTGTTAGCGTTTATTTGCAGCTCTTGTGCTATTTCAAGAGCAAAAAGAAGGCTAATCTCATTGATTGGGACCATTATTTGAAGACTAGTGGTATTCTTTGCGAGCAATATATGAATACTAACGGACCACTACTTGAAGACTAGTGGTATTCTTTGTGAGCAATATATGAATACTAACGGACCACTACTTGAAGACTAGTGGTATTCTTTGTGAGCAATATATGAATACTAACGGACCACTACTTGAAGACTAGTGGTATTCTTTGTGAGCAATATCTCAATACTAACGGACCATTATTTAAAGACCAGTGGTATTCTTTGTGAGCAATATATGAATCCTAACGGACCACTACTTGAAGACTAGTGGTATTCTTTGTGAGCAATATCTGAATACTAACGATTAATTTATAGTAATGTTGATTGGATTGCTTGCACAGGGCTTCTCATAATGATGCCCTATGGGCCATTCAGACTAAAATGTATTTGTTACATGTTTTCAAAGTGAACGATTATAATATATGAATATGAATCATTATAATATAATGGGTATAATCTGCCTGTTACAAACTCGTTAGTCATACATTCTGCAAACATTTGATGTGTACCTGGAACATGTGTTTTCAGACTACCCAGAGGGAACAATTGTGCAAAACTGAATTCGTTGCCAGATAAAAGCTTACCTGTTCTAATTTCTCCTGTGTTGTTTTTGCACCAGTCTATAATAATATTATAATTTAGAAAAACATTTGCTAAACACATTGTACAAGGCTTTTATGGCATTAACTTGTAAAAAGTTAATAACGAGTTGCAGGTGGACTGTGAGATGACATTTTATTGATAGAAGAAACTTGCAGATTGTTTGAACTTACAGATTGTTTGAACTTACAATTGTAAACCACATTATTAAAAATGTCATCAGATGTTTGAATGAGTTCTAGTATATAAAATGATCAGAACAGATTTTAAAAAACGTGACACATATAAACAGTCCATCAAATGTGTAATTGACACATATAAATAGTCCATCTCTTGGCATCTGCACTTTTAGATATATTGCAATATCAATCAAACTTTAGAAGCACATCAGTAGTAGTAAAAGTGTCTGCATCACACATTTGAATGGAGTAATTGTCTATCAAATTATCAGAATCGATTTTGAAAAACTTGACAAATGTTACCAGTGCATGTCATTTTCAAAAAAACAAAGGTCCTAAGCCTAGAGCAGTGTACAAAAACAATGTAATATAAACCACAATCGGAAACTATATCTTCTTTTTTCCTAAACCCAGCCGGGTAAGGAATTTATTTGTAAAATGTATCAAATTTAAGTTTGAAATACAGTTTCACAACAAACATTTCTGTGTGAAGTAGAGCACAAGCCTTTGCTGTACTAGAGGTTGAAGAAAAGAATGTAGAAAAAGGAAAAGCAGTTTACTTCAGGCAAAGAAGTTGAGCAAAACTAGATACTGTTTTACAATAGAATTGACAGTAATATCCAGTGTAGTTCATACAAAAATAAATTCACAAGTTTCCCTGTATGTCTACTACAGAAAGTCGACGGGCGTTTCGATCCCGTGCTCTAAATTTATAATGGGATCATCATCAGGACTTAGAGTATGAATTGTCTGGTATTACAAATTAATTTAGCTAGTAGAGGGGTTCTCCTGGTATATGCGTACTGTCTTGGATCGGCGATATGTAAAGACCAGAGTGATCACTGGAATTCCGAGTCATTCGAATAGCGAGTTTATGCAGGGCTCGGTTAGATGTACCGTCCTGTTGCCGATCCACTGGTGCCCGTGGCTTAGGTTGCTTCACGAGAAGCAACCTAAGCCACGGGCACCAGTGGATCGGCACTTCTCCTACGGACTTAACCAGCGCGGATCGAGTATTCTACCGACCGACGCATGAACTGCTTCGACCAATACTGCGGATGGAATAAATTATCGACCGTATACTTAAAGCAACAGGACGGTACATCTAACCGAGCCCTGCATAAACTCGCCATTCGAATGACTCAGAATTCCAGTGATCACTCTGGTCTTTCCATATCGCCGATCCAAGACAGTACGCATATACCAGGAGAACCCCTCTACTAGCTAAATTAATTTGTAATACCAGACAATTCATACTCTAAGTCCTGATGATGATCCCATTATAAATTTAGAGCACGAGATCGAAACGCCGTCGACTTTCTGTAGTAGACATACAGCGAAACTTGTGAATTTTTTATGTATGAACTACACTGGATATTACTGTCAATTCTATTGTAAAACAGTATCCAGTTTTGCTCAACTTCTTTGCCTGAAGCAAACTGCTTTTCCTTTTTCTACATTCTTTTCTTCAACCTCTAGTACAGCAAAGGCTTGTGCTCTACTTCACACAGAAATGTTTGTTGTGAAACTGTATTTCAAACTTAAATTTGATACATTTTACAAATAAATTCCTTACCCGGCTGGGTTTAGGAAAAAAGAAGATATAGTTTCCGATTGTGGTTTATATTACATTGTTTTTGTATACTGCTCTAGGCTTAGGACCTTTGTTTTTTTGAAAATACCGGATACCCATGGTCCAATGCCACCTAGTGGGTCCCCCTTGTTTTTTGTCAAAACCAGTGCATGTCATGCATCTGAACCTGTAATTTACATATATAAACAGTCCATCTCTTGGCATATGCGCTTATAGATATATTGCAATATCAATCAAAGTTTAGAAGCACATCAGTAGTAGTAAAAGTGTCTGCATCACACATTTGCATGGAGTAATTGTCTATCAAATTATCAGAATCGATTTCGAAAAACTTGACAAATGTTACCAATGCATGTCATGCACCTGAACCTGTAATTGACATATATAAACAGTCCATCTCTTGGCATATGCGCTTATAGATATATTGCAATATCAATCAAAGTTTAGAAGCACATCAGTAGTAGTAAAAGTGTCTGCATCACACATTTGCATGGAGTAATTGTCTATCAAATTATCAGAATCGATTTCGAAAAACTTGACAAATGTTACCAGTGCATGTCATGCACCTGAACCTGCAATTGACATATATAAACAGTCCATCTCTTGGCATATGCACTTATAGATATATTGCAATATAAATCAAAGTTTAGAAGCACATCAGTAGTAGTAAAAGTGTCTGCATCACACATTTGCATGGAGTAATTGTCTATCAAATTATCAGAATCGATTTCGAAAAACTTGACAAATGTTACCAATGCATGTCATGCACCTGAACCTGTAATTGACATATATAAACAGTCCATCTCTTGGCATATGCGCTTATAGATATATTGCAATATCAATCAAAGTTTAGAAGCACATCAGTAGTAGTAAAAGTGTCTGCATCACACATTTGCATGGAGTAATTGTCTATCAAATTATCAGAATCGATTTCGAAAAACTTGACAAATGTTACCAGTGCATGTCATGCACCTGAACCTGCAATTGACATATATAAACAGTCCATCTCTTGGCATATGCACTTATAGATATATTGCAATATAAATCAAAGTTTAGAAGCACATCAGTACTAGTAAAAGTGTCTGCATCCCACATTTGAATGGAGTAATTGTCTATCAAATTATCAGAATCGATTTTGAAAAACTTGACAAATGTTACCAGTGCATGTCATTTTAAAAAAAACAAAGGTCCTAAGCCTAGAGCAGTATACAAAAACAATGTAATATAAACCACAATCGGAAACTATATCTTCATTTTTCCTAAACCCAGCCGGGTAAGGAATTTATTTGTAAAATGTATCAAATTTAAGTTTGAAATACAGTTTCACAACAAACATTTCTGTGTGAAGTAGAGCACAAGCCTTTGCTGTACTAGAGGTTGAAGAAAAGAATGTAGAAAAAGGAAAAGCAGTTTGCTTCAGGCAAAGAAGTTGAGCAAAACTGGATACTGTTTTACAATAGAATTGACAGTAATATCCAGTGTAGTTCATACATAAAAAATTCACAAGTTTCGCTGTATGTCTACTACAGAAAGTCGACGGGCGTTTCGATCCCGTGCTCTAAATTTATAATGGGATCATCATCAGGACTTAGAGTATGAATTGTCTGGTATTACAAATTAATTTAGCTAGTAGAGGGGTTCTCCTGGTATATGCGTACTGTCTTGGATCGGCGATATGGAAAGACTTGAGTGATCACTGGAATTCCGAGTCATTCGAATGGCGAGTTTATGCAGGGCTCGGTTAGATGTACCGTCCTGTTGCCGATCCACTGGTGCCCATGGCTTAGGTTGCTTCACGAGAAGCAACCTAAGCCACGGGCACCAGTGGATCGGCACTTCTCCTACGGACTTAACCAGCGCGGATCGAGTATTCTACCGACTGACGCATGAACTGCTTCGACCAATACTGCGGATCGAATAAATTATCGACCGTATACTTAAAGCAACAGGACGGTACATCTAACCGAGCCCTGCATAAACTCGCCATTCGAATGACTCAGAATTCCAGTGATCACTCTGGTCTTTCCATATCGCCGATCCAAGACAGTACGCATATACCAGGAGAACCCCTCTACTAGCTAAATTAATTTGTAATACCAGACAATTCATACTCTAAGTCCTGATGATGATCCCATTATAAATTTAGAGCACGAGATCGAAACGCCGTCGACTTTCTGTAGTAGACATACAGCGAAACTTGTGAATTTTTTATGTATGAACTACACTGGATATTACTGTCAATTCTATTGTAAAACAGTATCCAGTTTTGCTCAACTTCTTTGCCTGAAGCAAACTGCTTTTCCTTTTTCTACATTCTTTTTTCTACATTCTTTTCTTCAACCTCTAGTACAGCACAGGCTTGTGCTCTACTTCACACAGAAATGTTTGTTGTGAAACTGTATTTCAAACTTAAATTTGATACATTTAACAAATAAATTCCTTACCCGGCTGGGTTTAGGAAAAAAGAAGATATAGTTTCCGATTGTGGTCTATATTACATTGTTTTTGTATACTGCTCTAGGCTTAGGACCTTTGTTTTTTTGAAAATACCTGCTACCCATGGTCCAATGCCACCTAGTGGGTCCCCCTTGTTTTTTGTCAAAACCAGTGCATGTCATGCATCTGAACCTGTAATTGACATATATAAACAGTCCATCTCTTGGCATATGCGCTTATAGATATATTGCAATATAAATCAAAGTTTAGAAGCTCATCAGTAGTAGTAAAAGTGTCTGCATCACACATTTGAATGGAGTAATTGTCTATCAAATTATCAGAATCGATTTCGAAAAACTTGACAAATGTTACCAGTGCATGTCATGCACCTGAACCTGTAATTGACATATATAAACAGTCCATCTCTTGGCATATGCACTTATAGATATATTGCAATATAAATCAAAGTTTAGAAGCACATCAGTACTAGTAAAAGTGTCTGCATCACACATTTGAATGGAGTAATTATCAGAATCGATTTAGAAAAACGTTACCAGTGCATTTCAAGAACCTGTAATTGCTATGTAAATAAACTGGGCTTATAAAGTTTGATGTGTTGAAAATTTCCGTCTTGCATTAGTGCACTTGTTGTTAAAGATGCGTTGGTCACTATTTGGGACTTTCCAGTGGTGCTCCTTGCAAAGAGCCCAAACAAATTCTGTAGAATAAATATAAAAGTGGTTATATTAAAGATATATATTAACAGTTGGTAACAGTCAGATCAATTAATTAATTTCTGTCATGAACATTTCCTTCAGCCAGGGTCCTCACAGTTCCATTTAGCACCTGCACCCCACTGACTAAAAATACTCCCGCAACACCTTTGATTTCCCCTCAAGCCCCCTTCAGTGTTGTTGGTTACTGTGGAGTACATACGGGTCGTTACTGTACTGGAAAGTATCCTTTTTATCAGTGTCAATGGATAAAGAAGAAGAAATACACCAAAGTTAACTAGTTCAATATATAAAATACCTCTGCAAGCAGAAACTTTCTCTTCATTCAAGCCTCTGTCCTTAGAATTCTTTCTTTGGCCTGTTCCTTTGCTGCTAGCCAATTCTTGATCTTCGAATACCATAGATATGACTCTGTTTAGTACAAATGCTCCTGGATCAGTTGAACTTGGTGCTCTTGCAATTAAACTATAAAGTTGGCCAGCATCTACCAAGATATTGTTGTATCGAAGAGGATTTTTTGGGTCCTTGATGAGGTGTATAAGTCGCCCTTGCCTGGATTCTAAAAATGCACTGCCCATCTCTTCAGAGGAGTTTGTTTCTTCCTGCATTGAAAGAATGGAGATGGATATTAGAGATACAAACACATGAAATTGCCCTTGATATGAAATTAAAATTAATAACATTAGTCTTCACAGTAGGGTGCAACAACTCTTGTTTAATGCCCCAAGTAACAATTGCCCTTGATATGAATTTAAAATTAATAACATTAGTCTTCACAGTAGGGTGCAACAACTCTTGTTTAATGCCCCAAGTAATATTTCCAAAACGTATCATGGGATAGACAGAGAGAGAGAGAAAGAGACATAGAAATTTAGTGCGAGAGTTAGAGAGAGAGATATAGAGGGTTCGAGAACGAGGGCCTGATGTTTGACCCTATTTTGCATGTGCAAACTGGTTTGTGACCCGTTTACGCATGCACAATCTAAAAGGGCAGTGTACCAATCCGTATTTAGTGAGTCGCATTTTTTTGCTACTCGCTAAGTAGCAATTGAGAGTTGCTATTAGGAAGGGTTGTTCCAAGGGCGTCCCTTCCTAATAGCGAGTCGGAGGCCTATGTAAGAATGTTTTTGCAACCGCAATATGCGTTGATAACAGTTTGAGTGTCATTTGAGTGCTGGGCCCAAACCCATAGGAATCTCGACACTACCTGCCCTCAAAAACTGTAAACAAAAACGTTTTTTTTTTTTTTTTTCAAATGCAGTCCATTTTTCTTTAAGGAAAACAGGCTGCAATAAAAAAACACACAAAAAAAGCTTTGTTGAAAAGAAGTCAGACATGGAGGTTTGCTGATCCCAGCAGGCCAACATACCTGGGAGGGCCAGCAATTCCCACTGGTGTCGCAAATTGAATATTGATGAGGAATGCAATTAGCGAACCCATTGGGAATCGCAAACAGTGTCTGACACTGTTGTTCATGTTATTTAGTGACTCATAATAGAGCGCAATTTGCTATTCGATAAATGCAATTGTTGTACATCTTGCCCTTAGAGAGATAAAGATAGAAAGCTATGCAACACTACTGTGCACATATTAATTTTAGGAAACTGATAGCAAGTGTTTGATGTATGTGTGAATATGAATTTACATATATCAGGGGTGATAGAATGGCAGTATAGCAAAAATTTACACTAAGTTTCAGATGACATCATACACCATGGGCTGAGTGGTGCAAAAATATCAGCTATAGTGTATTTAGTGTCTTGCTGCTCCATGGTAGTCTGATCTTCAATGGAGATGTGAACATGCCAATATAAAAAAATAATAAAAAAATAGTTTAAAAAAAAGACTACACAGTTTCCTTCTGCATATAAATCTGCTAAAGCTATCCAGGAGGATATAAAATGTGGTTGACTAATGGGTAGTGGAATGATAAGGAGGATAAAATGCTATAAGCGCGCAGGGGGAAAAAAAGTGAAAAATCCATGCATATGACTATTTAAAAATTTGGCGCATATAGTTTTAAATTCTAAACAGCAACTGGAAACATACAGTACAACTAACTGATCAATCATCAAAGAACAAACTTACATTTGTTTCTGAAAGGATATTCAGGAGACCTCTAATAGCCTTTGTCACCACTGGGAGATCTTTTAGGTCAATCCCAAGTGCTGCAAAAAAGCAAATATGTGTACATTTAAATGTATATATTGCTTTTATTTCATCAATCATTTGATAGTTTAAGTTGACATATACAAAAGAAGACTTTAAACTTACCAGCCATCACATCAGCACGATTTATATTTGTTTGCATATTTGTTAGATTCGTTTCTCTGTGATCTTTATTGTACACATTAGGTCTTGCCTCACTGTGGTCAGACTGTTCATAATGGTTGTCAAAGTCATCTTCATTAGATTGATAATTGCCGTGATTTTCCCATATCTGATCCTCACCATTGCCTATGTTAATAGATGTATTGATGGTTGCAATTAGCGATTCTTGCATCTGCTGTGGCCTGTATTCAGAATTAATTTGTTGTGCCAGTACAGTGGATTGAAGTTGGTTTTCTGGATGCACAGATGATCGATAGGATGTATTACTTTGTGATGGTTGGACTGGTTGTGAGTTAACTAGGGGCCAATCTTTTTGGCTACGATACGTGGGTTCTGATCCACTATATTGGGCTATTTCATCATTGACTCTTGGCACATATCTTGAAGATGAGACCGATGTCATAGCAGCCGAGTCATTCAATAAATAATTGTTGTGCAACGATGTTGTAGGTGATGACATGGTGCAATGTAATTCTGTCCGATTTAATTCTGCACATTGATTATCAATATTGAGTAAGTCCCTTGCAGAACCATGTATACTTCCTGACTGATGGACGGTTTCAATATTGAGTAAGTCCCTTGCAGAACCATGTATACTTCCTGACTGATGGACGGTTTCTTGAGTGAAAGAAAGACTGTTAGACACTAGAGCAGAAGTAGTTGTATCTTTGTGTTTCTCAACTTGCTGTGTAGTGTAATCCGTTCTTTCAATAGTTGACTTTTGTAGGCCTGGGTAACTCAAAACGTGGTGTTTGGGTTTTCCATTAGCGGTCAAATGGTTGAATGAAGGCGTTTGGGCTGCTGGTGGGACAGAAGTAAAGCTATTGCATTCTGCTAGTTGCCTATGATTCAGATTTGTTGTTACTGGGCTACAGCGTAGTGTTCCTGAAGGTGCAGTGCTGGTTGATGGGGCAATAGTTTGTCCAGTGTTGAGGCTTTCTGAGATAGAAATTCCAGTCTGGTTTGAATTTTTTGGTGGTGGATCTTGATAGTTTGTTGTCACAGAAGTACATAAAATATCACTCTCTTGCAATTGAAAGTTATATCCAGAATATTCCTCACACATTCTTTGCATTGTTGGATCTATAATTTTTCTATCACTTTTTTTGGTTGTATTTTTCTTTAGTACTGTCTCAACAACTTTTGTCTTTTTAATGCCATCTTTCTGTTGCTGCTGAATGCTTCTGGTGAATTGCTGCTTTTTCCTTTTGGTTGCAGGTTTTGAATTTTCCTTTTCGCATTCATCCCTCTTTGATTTCTTCATTTTTGAATTTTCCTTTTCGCATTCATCCCTCTTTGATTTCTTCATTTGTAAATCATTTTTGGGTTTCTGAATTCCAACAACTGGCTTATTTTGATTAACCTCTTTTAATCGACTGGCAGCTGGATCCTTTTTCAATGAAGAGAGTTTTTTTGTATCAATGTTACCCATATTCACCAATTCCTTGCCCAATTCCTGTGCTACAGTCGTACTGCTGTTTTTGATAAACACATCCATAGTCTTTTTCACAGCTGCACATTGTTTCTTGACTGTAATTAACAAAAAACACAAACATTTCATTTTCCAAATGTTCCTATTTGCTAACAATTGCGATACAGTACTAATTTGTAGGACCCATTATTGCGTAAATTTACTTGTCACTGAAACTTGTGAGATTATAGCACCCAGCGTATATAGAACATTAACTATGGACCTCAATTAGCCTTTAGGCAAACTAGTATTCATTCACAAACATGACAGATCCTCTCCACTTTATTGAAGGTGCATCACATCCTAATGCATTTGTAATATGGTGGATGGTTAATTTAAAATGTTTGGAGTACTCATCCACAAATCTGTAAATCAGGTCACATATTTGTAAAGTATTGCATTATTTATTTAATTTGTACTAATTTTCTATGGAGCTGTGGGCAGGCATGTAACACCTATGAAAATAACGTAGAGTCAAAGTGCAAAAGGGAGCATTGCATTTGTGAAATTCATTCTAACTTTACACTGTAAAGAAAGGAACTGGATATCATCAGGGGCAGACTGGTGTTACCATGTACAGATTATGTAAAGGCTGAACCAAATAGTGTTCCATGGCCATAACTGCTTCAGCATTAGCCTAGCTATTAGTATCGATATGCATCTTTAAAAGCAACTTACATTCAAAAGCACACTTACATTCACTTGAGAAGACTAGGATCCCTTTATAAATCATTTTCTTCTTGATAGGTTTTCCTTCATCGTTTAGGTCAAATGTTTCAAAGGCACTGTGACAGTGGGTTCCTAATAAAAGTTGTGAAGTCTTCTCCGTTGCATTAAAAGTGACTTCCTCATGACTTTGCAGCACAACTGAACGGTCTACATAGTAAAATATACAGCAATAGCAGTCCTTACTCGATTTCCTCGTCATGTGCGCCATGGCTGGCCTGTAAATTAAAGAGTAAATATTTAACTGTGATAAATACAGTGCATTCATAGCATTTCCCTGTAACGCAGCACCCTACACAGTGACCGCAACGCAGTTGTACTCTGTAAATGCCAGAGAGCAAAGATTAGTCAGATTTCTGACATAAACAAAACAGAAAAACAATCTAACCCCTGCAGGGCAGTCTGAATTGGCATACATGGTGCAGTGTGAGCCCCTGTGAATTGTGCTGCATGAGCATCTGTCATGCATGTACTTTGCGTGTCTGTGGTGGGGGCGTGCTTGTGTTGGTCTCTTGTTCAGAACTGGGGTGGCAGAGTGGTCTAAACAACGGTGATGGATTAACCACAGATCTGTTGACTGGGTGTGAGTGTTTGAATGGTTCAGATGCTCTGTCCATCATACATGGTGCAGTGTGAGCCCCTGTGAATTGTGCTGCATGAGCATCTGTCATGCATGTACTTTGCGTGTCTGTGGTGGGGGCGTGCTTGTGTTGGTCTCTTGTTCAGAACTGGGGTGGCAGAGTGGGCTAAAGAACAGTGATGGATTAACCCCAGATCTGTTGACTGGGTGTGAGTGTTTGAATGGTTCAGATGCTCTGTCCATCACACCCCCTTTTGTACTGCAGGATTCCCACTAGCTTTACAATGTGTCTATAGATGTGGTATTACTGGTGGCTTAACTGCGCTTTCGTTCAGTCACCTCAATACATTCCGATTGGTTGTCTGATCTTGTGTGGCGGTATATTAATGCGATACATGTTTTAGAATTTTGGACTGGGTATTCCCATCTAATGTACACGTAGGAAAAGTACAGAGGGGGATAAGGGGGAGGGGGGTGTAGTGCGAGCAGAGGAGCCAGATTCCAGCAATAAAAACACAGGTGGCAGTTGAGCACGTGCATGTGCTCGTGAACGCAAGCTGCAGGCCAGCAAATGCCTCTGGTGGCACTTTTAAAAGCCACTTAAAGGTCTCGAAGAGACAGCATGCACTGTCTCAAGCGAGACCTAAAAACGTTTCCTTTTCTTGATGTAATATGGCATATGTATAGAATACAAGCAAAATGCCAACGAATTCCTAAGCAAGATTTGCGTGGTAATGTTTTCATAGCGGATACCCGCACTGAGGCGCGTCAAGGCGAAAATCAGTTTTAACAGTGCGCAGTCCAGGAAAACCAAAATGTATGTTAAAAATGAGCCGTGACGCGTAATGCTCGAGCCCTAGGGGCTGCCCTTTTGTGCAAAATGAAGAAAGGTGCCCATAATGACACATAACTCTCCCACTTACAGGAACAGTAGGGAAATTCACAACAAACTTCCACTGCTTGGCATTGCTCATTTCAGGTTTCAACGTTTGTCTATTTACATATCAACGTCAACTGCCTTTTTTAAGCCCACAATTGGTTGTCGAACACAGCAATTGAATGGACAGCACAGCATGCAGGTAACTGTAAATGCTACAAATGATTTACTTCAGAGTGACTTACTTCAGAGTGACACCCAGCACATGTGATAGTGGGGCCAAAGCCAGAAGTCTTGGCTGGTTTTAGGTGTATGTCAATTGTAGTCTTGGATATCTGGATGCAATAACCGAAAGCTCCGAAAGGCTCCAAAATATTGGTTGGGTGGCACACTATGATAACCACAGAAATGTTTACATGCCATTGATTATATGGGCCACTTTTAGAGGCCCCCACTTATTTCATCCCACTTAAAGTTCAGGGTAAGCCATGTTTGAATGGCCAGTGTCTACCAGGAACACAGAGTCCAGGGCATGGGACAAGGAAAGAGCCTGAAGAGGATATATACTGTAGTGGACCGGACAAAAGTAACCAAGGCATGCCAGAGGATCAAAATCCACACTTTACTAATGAGTCTCAGCATGTGAGAGGGCTGAGCCAATGGCATGCCAAAGCGACAATGGACCAGCACGCCAACGTACACAGGCAGAACCGTCTAGCAACATGGAGGTCAAGGAATGTCCATAGAAAAGAGCACTAGGCATTCCAAATGAGGCATTGGCCAAAAGAAACATGGGATGGGCGGACGCTGTGCCGGGCAGACCGAAAGTTGTAGACATTCCAGAGGTGCAAAAGCCTCACACAGGCAATGAAAAAGACTCACATGCACATTAAAGCCATGACATGGGGGAGGGAAGAGGCCCAGACATGAGAAGACCAAGGCCCAGCCAGGCAAGTAAGTTTGTGGAAGCTCTGGTATACGAGGGGTGGTATACGAGGGGTGGTACAAGCCTGAGGGGGCTTGAGGGGCAAAGTCTGAGTAGTTGAAAGAGAAGCCTTCCTACTAGGCAAATAAGAGCTACAAGAAAGCCAATGCACAAAGAAGGAGTACAGGAAACAGGCATGAAACAGCTAATAAATTCAATTCCACCACAAGAAAGGCTGGCCATCAGATATAGGAAAGGGACGGTGCATGAGAGAATTACAGAAAGAAACGTGTTGTGAGATGCTGGCATGACACATGAACACTGAAATGTGAGGGCCAACATTAAAACTGCATTGGATCACGGAGGAGCACACCTAAGAGGAATAGGAGCATAAACAAGCATTTGCAAAACAATAGGTCTTGCATTTACGCAAGTTTAAGCATTCCTAAAAAGACAAAACATTACCGCTAAAAACACCCAATGTAGTGAGCTGCCAGATAAGCGGTTGCGCATGACCACCGGCCGGCTTTAAAGTGCTTGTGCCTAAAGCATGCACTGCTTGTTTTCGGACAAAATGATGTCTAATCAAAAGACCACAGTAATAAATAATTTAATACAAATGTAGTCCCTAATGAAGAGCATGTCAAAATGTCTCCAAAATTCCTAAAAGAGAAAGAAGCAAGCAACATTACAGCTAAAAACGCTCTAAGTAATAAGCTGCGAGGATAGTGCGAGTACACAGCAAGGCGGCTCTAATGCTAATACATGAAAAAAAGGAAATAAATTCATGGCTTACAGTCGGAAAAAATCACATCTAATTAAATGACCACACTAATTACTTAAAACCTAATACATAATTAACTGACTAATAAAGTGCATCTCAAAGTTTCCTAACAACTTACAGTATGCAGATACTGAAAACTACCATACAATAGATATATACAAAATTGGTCGGTTAGAAGCCACAACCTGGGACCTTGGATGACATAGTTAGTGCATTTGGCTGCTTTCTCTCCAAGCCCCATATAGAATTGAAGAAATCTGGTTGAAAAAAATGGCTCAGAATCAGTTCATAGGCACAAAGCCACACCGTCCTGGCTTACAGTTTCTTGTCGAGAGAGTAGTCCTGTGACAACTTCACATACATGTCCACATAAAGGAAAATCCGTTATTGCAGAAATATTCCTTTGAAACAATGGAAAAGGGTGAAAACCGCATGGTGGTGGGGTGATGTGTACCTATGAAGTCCCCTCACCTCCTGTTACTGGATTACACAGGTCTCCTTAGAAGAGCTTCTGAAGCAGACAGGTTAAGCTATAAACCTGCGCTCCACTGGGGACCAAGGCCTGTCTAGAGCCAGTGACCTCCAAGGCCGAGTACTAATTAGGCTTCAAATTGGGGCAAACACCAGCCCGCGGGGTGTGCTTGAGCACAGGGAACACGAGTCTAGACTGCAAGCGGGAGAGCAGGTTTATTTGTCTTAAGGCAATACAATGGGCAAATGGGCATATGCGCAATATAAGGCTTTTCCACTCAGGCCAATATTTGCTCAAGTGGGAGGAAAAGAGGCGCCTGAAGCTTTTCACAAACTTATAGAAAAACTATCCGAAGATCGTGTAAAACTCTGCAAACTCCGCAAATGGAGCAGAGTTCACTGCCCAGTCCTGCTCCTCGTGCTGTCGTGGAACAATCATTTCCCTATCAATCTGTTTCATGCAGTGACGCACTTTCTTTCCCTATATATTGAACACCAAAATACTCCCTGTCCAATAACAATGGCTGATTCAGAAACACTGAAGACCTGCTCATCACCTCGAGACACCTCGAGACAATGCACTGACGGAGCCTGAAAAGCTAGGCGCTTTCATAGTGCCCTTACATTAAGACATACATGTGTGCATGATAGAGGGGAAACACTAACCAGCTAACACACAGGCTCACATCGACGACTTCATAGTTTCCGAATGGCACCATGTTATGTTGCACACCTTTACCATGTCTTGGGTTTTTGGCCAAACATATTTTGCATACTTAACGGTTTAAAGCACATACTTGTAGCCGCCTTACATTTTCATAAACACAATAAAGTGGTTGTGCCATTGCAAAATCTGACATTTGCAACTCCTGGATCAAAGCGCCCTACAGTCAGTCACACAGACTCGATATCCTGATGAAGCATTCACATCCAAATTTAAACAAAGTGGGACCTAAAATAACACTTTGTGATTCTCAGCCACGCCAGGCACACTGGATTTGCTTCCCTTTTAGTGACGTTTACAGGGAAATCAAAATAAAATAATATACTAGTGAAAAATGACGAAGCCTAAAATAAATAATGCCTAAGAGTGATTTATCTAATATGGTGGTCAAAAATTCTGAATGTAATTCCAAGTCTATCACCTTTTTTGCACAACAAGGGGATGAGAGGCGTTTTTTGCACTATGGCCCATGACAACCCTGCAACACCCTTGAAAGGAGCAACACCCTCAGAGTGTTAGCATTCATGGTTAACCCATCCAGTTGCCATGCTATTGCAGAGGGCGGGAACTGGCCGGGAAGGCTATGCCACACCCAAAGGGGGCATGTGCGGAACGCTTCCGGTGGCGGGAATCCCAGAAGCCCGCGAAAAAACGGGGCGCATCCCCCCACCCCAAAGCAAACCATTATCTGCCCAAACAAGCGGCTAGGGGCTTCAAAGGGGCATAGGCTCCCCCTTTTTGGCCACTGGATCCTCCCAACAATTTGTCGCAGGAGACAAGAGTACATATTTATCAAATCCCTCTCAGATGCACGTAGATAGAATAGTTGAAAACGTTGGTGTTTCGCAAAACTGTAGAAAAAATAGCAGATTTCCAAGATTAACAATTTGTTTGTGGTTATAATTGTTGGCAGTCGTTTGGTCAAGGAGTAGAGTGTTTTTTTCACACAGTGAAGGTTTCATGAATATGCATTTAGCTTTGGTTTATTGGTTCATTAGGGGAGACTGATATTTGTGTAGTCATTGATCTTTGAGGCCTATGTTTTCTGTGTTTGTTTCTAATATTGCTTTATGTAAACGCTTAAACACACTTGGACATCACAGCTTTATTTATTCGCTAGCTATCAAATATTTTTATTCTAGTTGACGCATCACACAACCTTTCATATGATGAAGTACAGTAAAAGAAAGTTTTCTTCCAAATACATTTGTTGTAAGATCATTGCATACTTCAATTAAAACAGCAAACGAGAATTTTCCCAAAAGTCAAACTGAATGCAAACGTCCAGCTAGCTTAACTTAAAAACAACCGCTAAGCAGACCCAATATTTTATACTTATCCGTCTGAACCCCATGGGGACCCTATGACAATATCATCCTTTTTTCTCAGTTCCGATCCAATCACACACACACAAATGCGCATCGGAGCATGACCGCACGAGCTCCTGCGAAATAATATGATAAGATGCATTGCCTTATCTGATGATGTATCTCGCTACACAAGGTTCAATTACATTTGCTTCACTCGAGACAGAGAGGGGTGACGGGGGCATCACTATAAACGTGTTTCAGTTTATTCCCAAAATCAATGGTTTTATTTAATTTGATGGGCCGCATTTTCTTTGAGCTGTTTACTCGGTAGGGAGTGTCAGGTGAAAGGTGAGCTGCGATGACCAAGCGAACCCGAGAGAATATTTAATGTCATCTTGGCTTTAGAGAAATATATATATTAAAAACAAGTAACTATCTTTCTGACTTCAGGATAATATGACATAATTCCAACTAAAGTGTACGTGCCTTTCTAGGTGGAGAACTTTACCGCGCGCTCTTATAGCTTCGACTACTATTTCAAGCCACTCTTTCTGACATGATTGCTATCATAAAACAATGGTGCAGTGAAGCAGCCGCAATGTCGGGTGTCATTAAAATAATTTAGAAGTGTGTTCCACAGGCCGCCGCGGCCGCAACGGGCCTCAGCTCGGCCTCCCTGCAGTACAAACAGCAGTGCCGGCCGCCTCAGCCCAAAAGGTGCCGCCTAAAGAAAGGTGCCGCCTAAAGAAAGGTGCCGCCTTGTGTGCCCCCCCACCCCCGCCCGCCCCCAGCTACGCGGCTGCAACTGTCAGCATGCAAACTTACTTTCGCTGCTCACTCCTGAACCTATTCGAAGCGAATGCAGCCTGCGTCATGGCAGGTTTTGAGGAAAAAGCCGCAGGGGCTGGCCAATGTAATTGCCTGGGCTGTCATTGGTAGCCCTTTCGCGCGCTATACTCGATTGACAGCCAGGCGACCTATACACTGCAGCTACGTGAGCAGCAGGTGTGCTTGAAGTGCACGCATACTTACTGCAAGTCCATTGCCCAATCAGGCACAGCCATTCTGCGCGCGCTCAACAGGATTGGAGGTAAAGCAACCATCCACACCACCGTCATCAGGGAACAGATAACACTCATTAAATCGATGCCTCACAAATCTCACGGTAATTAATTATTGGTTATTTCTGATTATTATTATTATTTACTGTATTATTTACAGTATTATTACGGTTATTATTATTATTAATACAAAATTATTCTCGAATGCCTGGTAAAAAACGTTAATTCTTCATTGTAAAGTTGCCAGCTTAACACACGATCTGTGGAAATATGCCAACTCGCATGAAACAAAGGGCCAGCACGTGCCTCTCAGTTTGTTTACACGGGCTCATTTGTATTATTTATGGTATTTGCGAAGGTGCATGACGGTGCGCCACCAAGAACCTGTATATATTCCAATTCATATTGACAAGCCTGTTACCATTACAATGGATCAGTGAGCCAATTGCACTTGCTGGTTCATAAAATAAGTAACTGTCACTAAGCTCTAGGTAAGAGGAGCATTGACAAAGGCGATAGTATTGGCATAATATGGAAAGACCATTTGTGCGTGGTGTTGCTCAAATTGGCACATTAAAGCCTGATACTTTGACTCTGCAAATTATTGTGGTGTTGGTTAGCAGTTGAGTTTTTATTGACTCTTAAGTTTTTATCTTTTGCACATAGAGCTCGGTGATGTTTGTGCTAAAAGGTGAAACCTGTCTCCTAAAGGATGGGAAAAAGGGTTTACATCAATTAGTGCATGAGCAAATGCCATTACGTTACAACTGCTGCAGCTCTGTCCTCCGGGCTGATGGTCAATCAATCAATCAATCAATCAATCAATCAATCAATCAATCAATCAATGCATTTGTAAAGCGCACTACTCACCCGGAGGGTCTCAAGGCGCTAGGGGAGGGGGGGGTCTGCTACTGCTCGAACAGCCAGGTCTTGAGCTGCTTCCTGAAGGTGAGGTGGTCCTGGGTCAGGCGGAGGTGGGTCGGGAGGGACTTCCAAGTCTTGGCGGCGAGGTAGGAGAAGGACCTTCCCCCTGTGGTGGCTCTTCGGATGCGGGGGACGGCGGGGAGGGCGAGGCCGGTCGATCGAAGCTGGCGTTTGGGAGCGTAGAAGTTGAGGCGGCTGTTGAGGTATCCTGGGCCTTGGTTGTGTAGGGATTTGTGTGCGTGGGTGAGGAGACGGAAGGTGATTCTCTTGTTGACCGGGAGCCAGTGCAGGTCTCTCAGGTGTCCGGAGATGTGGTTGTGACATGGGATGTCCAGGATAAGTCGTGCTGAGGCGTTCTGGATCCGCTGGAGTCTCCTCTGGATTTTGGTGGTGGTTCCGGCGTAGAGGGAGTTGAAGTAGTCCAGACGGCTGGTGACGAGGGCCTGGGTGACCGTCTTCCTGGTCTCGGTGGGGATCCACCGGAAGATCTTCTGTAGCATGCGCAGGATGTTGAAGCACGTCGAGGAGACGGCGTTGACTTGTCTGGTCATGGAGAGGGAGGAGTCCAGGATGAAGCCCAGGTTGCGGGCGTGATCTGTCGGTTTGGGTGCGGTGCCCAGGGCGGGGGGCCACTAGGAGTCGTCCCAGGCAGAGGGCGAGGAGCCCAAGATGAGGACTTCCCTCTTGTCTGAGTTCAATTTCAGGCGGCTGTTCTTCATCCATTCGGCTACCTCTTTCATCCCATTGTGTAGGTTGGCTCTGGCGGTGGTTGGGTCGTTGGTGAGGGAGAGGATCAGCTGGGTGTCGTCGGCGTAGGAGATGATGTTGAGGTTGTGCTGGCGTGCGATGGCAGCGAGGGGGCTCATGTAGACGTTGAAGAGGGTAGGGCTGAGCGAGGAGCCTTGAGGAACGCCGCAGATGACTTAGGTGGCTTCTGATCTGAACGGGGGGAGGCGGACTCTCTGTATCCTTCCGGCGAGGAAGGAGATGATCCACTCCAGTGCCTTCTCCTGGATTCCGACGTTGCTGAGTCACTGCACTAGGGTACGGTGGCAGACAGTGTCGAGTTCTGTTAAGCACATGTCAGAGTTCTGTTAAGCACATGTACCAACATGTATAATGAACAGGCCCAGTATTGCAGAACTTCAAATACTTTCTCAGATCTATTGATTCTTTCTTGCAGTCTTTTCTTTGGTCCATTGCTTTTACCAGTAGTATTAATGAGACCAGCTATGAGTGGGTAAAAAGTGGCTAGTACTGGAATGCTAATCAAAGAGGAGTGAGCAAGCTACCTAGTTCCTTAAAGACGTCCCTCACACATAGTGTGGGAATTTTTTTTTTTTTTTTTTAAGACCCCCCGACCTGGTTGGTTTCATGCATTATCATTGGGGGTTCCACTCGAGACCACCACATCACTTAGGAACACCACCACATCACTCAGGGGCACCACCACATCATTCAGGGACACCACCACATCACTCAGGGGCACCACCACATCACTCAGGGACACCACCACATCACTCAGGGACACCACCACATCACTCAGGGCCCCCCCACCACATCACTCAGGGACACCACCACATCACTCAGGGGCACCACCACATCACTCAGGGACACCACCACATCACTCAGGGGCACCACCACATCACTCAGGGGCACCACCACATCACTCAGGGACACCACTACATCACTCGGGAACACCACCACATCACTCAGCCCAACCACATCATCACTCAGCACCACAACAGCAGTGTCCTTGCTTGCTACCAACAACCATTGTCGTAGGCAATAGGACTCGCATTAGGAACGTGTAAGCTATTGGCTTTGTGAATAACAATGCTATTAATTTATATATTCTCAAAGCCAACACATATTTAAAAAAATGTCATTTACAGTACCAATAGCTCACTCTTTCCTAATGCGAGACCTATTGCAAATGCTTGTTTTAATAAGTGTGCCCTTAGCCATGATTGAAGTCAGTGGTGGATGTAGGGCAAGGAATTGGTGACCTCACAGGTGAGGAGAAGGGCTCCACATGGGTTGGCTTGGTGGACCATGAGAGTATAGATAGAGGGATCCAACTGGGTTCAGGAAGACGTAGAACAGGAATAGTCCCCTGCTGTTTGGGCCAGTTTCCGTGTTGTATCGCCCTAAGCAGGGAATCCCATCCAGGTATCGTTTGGTCTACCCTGGCATTAGGCTGGAAGGGGGTTGTGTTGGAAATGGCCCTTTTTGCAGGGTTATCCCCAAACTTTAGCTTCTTCCTCCTTTATTTTTCCTGACCTATGGTTGTTGACAATAGGACTCTGCAAACTTTACCACTGCTGATCAGTGCTAAAGTGCATATGCTCTCTGTAGAAATTGTTATTGTGAGTGGTTATCCATGATTGGCATATTTGTTTTACCATAGGTCCCTAGTAAAGTGCACTGAGTGTGCCAGGGCTGGTGAATCAAATGCTACTAGTAGCCCTAAAATGGTTTCTCAGGCCTGCCACCGCAGTGCCTGTGTGAAGTTGTAACTGCCATGCTGACATGGCCAGTGTGCAGTGTATGTAAAAGGTAGAGCATGTACTAGTGTGGGTGACATGCTCTGATAGTGAAATACTGACAATTTCGTTTATCACTACTGAAAGGCTATCTTGCCCATAGGCTATAATGGGAAATGCTGTGTATAATTTTTACCTGCATATCTTCCCATAGGAGCAAGATAGAAAATTAAAGAATTCCTAACACATAATTATGTGACAACGTTTTCAATACAGCATTGATGTTTTGAAGCGCTTGATCTGCTGTGATTTATGGATATTGACAGAAAAATGTCTCTTAAATGTAGCTATAAATGAACCTGCTTTGTGCGTATGGGTCTGCTGCAAGTTAAGAGCTAATTAAATATTGTAGGGTACGTGCCCATTTTTAGCAAATTTTTGCAATGTTTTACCTGTGCCTGTGCATGTTCAGAAAGGACACGCTGGTTAAAATGTTCAAGCCGATTAAATATTATAACACTTAAGGGTGGGTTATTATAGCACCGTATTACACTTATATGTTGCATATTACTTAGTGAGCTAGGATTTGGGTGTTAAATATGCCCTTTCACAATTCCCTATAGGTAGACAACATATTGTAATAAGTCTATATAATTAGAATAAAATTATTTAAATAATTAAATTGATAAATATAAGTATGTACTTAGGTACACATATACATACAGAGTGTGACATTCATAAAATGGAGAGGCGTGGCAATTGTTCAAGGATTAAGATTATTTTTACATCGTAGGAGTAATGGCAGAAGCAGGAGCAAAAAAAAGAATTTCTAAAAATCGAGGTCCATACCACAAACATTTAATATTGGTAAGTGATTTAGGATGTTTGAATGGGTGTATGTGTGCCTTTGAATGATAAAACTCAGTCCAGCATTGGTGAAACATGTAGAGGACATACAGTAATCCCACATACCGATTTGTGTATTGTTGCATTCCTGAAGCTGTGTGAGCTGCAAACTGGAGAGGGAAGAGTTAGGCTTCACCTATACACTTCCAAGGGTTCTCTTTGATTTAGTGACAGGTCACCATAAAGGGACCTGGGCACATCTTAGAAAGTAGATAAGAGTGATAAGAGAATCATAAAAAACAGGGCTCACTAGCCCAACATTTTGAAGCACATATCATAGTGCCTGACATCAGTTATGTGTGCTAGTCACTCCTTTTGGCCTGTGAGAGCCTCAGAGCCTGCAGTGTGTGGTTGATTGGGCTGTGTGCGCCAGACTCACATTGACCTGACTGCAGCAGTTAAGATCCCCTACAGATGGGGGGCACTCAGGAACTCCAGAGGCTTCACCCTACCTGGATGGGAGCTAATCATTCAATGCCGTCCATATAATATGGTAGAATGATCCAATCTCCCCATATCCTCTGTTACAGGTGGCTTCCGCCCTACGTCCCATTTTCAACAGGTGTAGTACATGCAATGTATGCACTACGCAGTATTTTGATTTGGACTAGACAGAACCGGGCCCTGATTACTACCTCCCTTGGAGAGGCTAGGGCCTCGAGCCAGTCTTCCTCTTGTAGGTCCGGAATATCAACAAGAGGGTTAAAAGAGTAAACATTTTAAAAAATTGTAAAAATAGAGCTTAATGGGATTCAAAAGTTGACCTCGCCTCTTGTTAGACTTATGAATTTTGATCGCCAGCACAGTTTGGAAGATATACTTTTATAAACGTGTTTCTTTATTTTATAGGAATCAATGGAAACAACAAAAATGTTAACACCAATTTTAGGTATTCTAGATAAAAATATCATACTTTCCAATGCAATTGGTGATAAACCAGGTGTACAGGATGAATGTAGTCAATCAAAAAAAACAGGTAAAAACTTTGTAACTACCATTATCATATCACAACCATGTAAAATAGTTTATTTAACTGTTAATTGTGCATGTTGTAGTGTAATAACTCTCATTGAGTATAAATTGAGCTGCCATGCTCTCTCTATGCTCTTTTACAAATTATGCTACTACAGAAAGCTTGTACTACAGAAAGCTTGTACACATAGGCATCTACAAAAACCTTTCTCCTCAGGGTAAGATGTTCAAGAAATGGGCTTTGACAAATGACTTGCACCATAACAGCTCCCTCTTTGTAATCAATGCGTTTTTACCAAACGGACATACAATTCCCTTCACGTTAAGTGTGAGGGGTTAAATGATTACAAATCTAAAGGAAAGATCAAGGTAGAACTATATTATCACATCCCACCCTGTTACCTCATCAGACAACTTTATTCTGTGTTAACTGACATTCCCATGGATGGTGTGTGTGTTAATAAGTGAATGGATTTTCTGTACTGCACAGTACTTCATTTAGGGCAGCTTCATAAACTAATTTCTAATAGGCTTCAATGCATGTTTTGTTTAGTTTATGCACAGATCCTAAAGAGTTACAAACTGAAGTAGTCTCATTCTTTATTATGGAATATAATTTAGGTACTCCGACATATGACTTTGATGAAGAGGCTTATGAGGAATTACACACATCTGGACATCAGAATGAATATGCGGATGAAAGAGAAAATAGTTTTGATCCAGAAGACAATGAAATCGGTTTTGAAGCACAAGACTTTACAGAGAATGTAGTAAACAATATAACTATTGTAAATGAGGGTGAAAGTAATATTTCTGAAAAGCATGAAATCCAAGAAGACAACTTTTTATTTAAAGGTTCACAACACACTGTGCAAGCTGTCCTACTGCTTATCATTTGCTTTGCGGTTAGATTTAGAATTTCTGATGAGGCATTAGGGGCACTACTGGACTTAATCTGCTGCATTTTACCAGTGCCTAATAAAATGATTAACTCGTTATTCAAACTTAAGATGTTTATTAAAAAATACATCACTATTCCTAAGATACGAAACTACTGTTCCTCTTGCTATGAAAGCATCAGCGATAATGCAAAGATATGCACGAACACCCATTGTCTGAAGGATCTTACAGAGCCTGGTGCTGTTGCTTTTTTTGTCCAACACTCCATAATTGAACAGCTAAATACTATGTTTAAGAGGAGAGATTTTACGGAGGAAGTGAGAACACACAGATATGAGCACTACAAACAGAATGGAAACTCTGTAATAGGTGATGTTTATGATGGAATTGGATACAAAAACCTGTTTGATAAGGGGATATTAAGTATGAAAAACAATATCTCTTTTGTTCTGAACACAGATGGAGTCAACATTTTTAAAAGTAGTAAACTAAGCATGTGGCCTGTGTATTTAATGATTAATGAGCTCTCCGTAACAAAACGCAAAGCAAAAGAAAACATGCTTGTCTATGGAATTTGGATTGGGCAAAGAAAGCCATATATGTGGACATACCTACATCCTTTAACTGAGGAATTGAGTCGTTTGGAAAAGGGAGTTATGTTTACAGATCATACAGGCTCTGTTTTTGTATGTCGTGCTGCACTACTTTCATGTACTTGTGATCTACCAGCTCGTTGTTTGGTTACCAACAGTAAGCAGTTCAATGGGAAATTTAGCTGTTGGTCCTGTTTACAGCCAGGTATGACTTCAAGATCGGGAATGGGGCATTGTCATGTTTTTCCTTACAATGATGATGATCCTAAAGGACCACAAAGAACAACTGAAAATCTGAAGAATGATATCAATGAAACATTAGCTAAAATACAACAGGGTGAACATGAATATTCAGTTCATGGTGTGAAAGGCCCTTTCCGGTTTCTATTCCTTTCCCTTTTCCCATGTATTAATGGATTTCGTTTAGATTATATGCATGGGGTCTGCGCTGGTGTAATGAAACTGATGCTCACATTATGGTTCGGGAAGCAATATGAGAAGTCATGCTTTTCAGCACACTCTTACAGAGACCTTGTTAGCAAGAGATTACAGGCTATCAAGCCTCCACTTAACATATCAAGACCTCCTCGTAGCCTTGAAGATGTCCATTTATGGAAATCCTCTGAATACAGAAACTTCTTGCTCTTCTGGGGAATTCCAGTACTAGCTGATGTATTACCCAATCAGTTATTTGTACATTTTTGCCTCTTCTCGAAAGGAATATATTTACTAGATAAAGAAAGTCTAACATTTTCAGAAATCGACCGAGCAGAGACTTGCTTGCTCACCTTTGTCAAAATTTTTGCAGACCTGTATGATCAGAGGTTCATGACTATGAATATTCATCAGTTAGTGCATCTTTCAGACTGTGTACGCCACAATGGGCCACTCTTTTCAAATAACTGTTTTCATTTTGAAGACCTAAATGGCTACATAGTGTCTCACATCTCTGGAACACAAAATGTAGAAATGCAAATTTTAAATACTGTGACATTAATTCAGATGATACCATTACTTAAAGCAACCTGCAATATTGATGGCGAGATAGAAAATGCAATCAATAGACTTATGGATCCATCGATACGTGTGGAGAGAATGGAGATAATAGATGGGTGCTTTCAAATGGGGAAAGTGACTATAAAAGATTTAACAAATGATGAGTTCCTGGCAGCTCAAAAAAGAGTATCTGTATACTTTGAAAGGAAAGTAGCATCATATGATAAAATTAGTTTAAGGAAGGGTTATTGCTATGTGTATGCAGCAAACTACAACAAACTAGTCAGACGGGACCAAAGTACAATAAAATATTTAGATAATTCAGAAATACAGTTTGGAAAAGTGTTGAAATTTATCCAGGTCACAGACATATATAGAAAAACTCACAACTTGGCACTATTAAATCCAATGCCTTGTGTAAACACATATTCCAGTGACTGCAATGTCCATCAAGTTAACCCAAGTTGGAACAAGATAATAGCAGTATATATTTCGGAAATAGTAGGAAGTTGCTGCTTTGTTTGTACCACAAAATTGTCATTTGTATGCGAATTCCCAAATCACTATGAGAGAGATTAGTGGATGCTGTTGTATTAGCCAAAATCTACATGCCCAGATCTTTAAAAGGTACCATACTTTTTGGCAGGTTTGAAAAACTGATCTGGGGGTTAGCAAACTTCACCCTGTAATTACTAGGAAATGATACACAATCCTCTGTGATCGGAAATGATACACATCACTTTAAACTGCAACCCTCTCCCCCACTGTATACCGGTAATTGCCAGGGCACCCGTAAGGATATGTTTACTTTTATGTGTTTACTTTTTATGTGTTTACTTTTACCAAATGTTTTTAGAAGTACATTTTAAGTACATTTTAAATGTTGTGTAAAAGCTAGGTTTTAACACCATAGGAATTCACACTGTTGTGTGCTATTATCAAATGTACTTAAGAAAATTAAATTAAATTCAACCATATAGTTTTCCAAGAGTTTTCAATGATAAATGAATGGGCTTCTGTCATTGATTGTGGAGATTGTTCATTGTCTTACCGATACCCCTTATAATTTACTTGTTATCTTTGGACTGTTGAAAATAAACCAAAAAGTCGCCCGAGTATTGTAATACTTTGACCATTAATTCATACAAATATATTATTGAGGAATGTAAGATCCTCCCACCTATGCATGTGTACTTGGGATATATCAACTAGTGTACCTGTTTATTTGTTAATATTGTGAATATTAGCCTAGCCATACCTTTTCGCTTTAGCAATTGACCCAAAAGGCTTTGGACATAACTTTTTATAGAATCTGCAGCTATCTGGGTAATTGCAGTAGTATTCAAATTGTATGTATTCAGTAAAAGTTCTGCATTGTAAATGAAGACTATACGGTTAGCATAGAAGTATTTGCTTAGTATTCAGCAGTAGCTTGAATAGTAGTCTGGGTAAGTGCAGTAGTATTCAAATTGTATGTATTCAGTAAAAGTTCTGCATTGTAAATGAAGACTATACGGTTAGCATAGAAGTATTTGCTTAGTATTCAGCAGTAGCTTGAATAGTAGTCTGGGTAAAGTGCAGTAGTATTCAAATTGTATGTATTCAGTAAAAGTTCTGCATTGTAAATGAAGACTATACGGTTAGCAAATAAGTATTTGCTTAGTATTCAGTTAGTGTTCAAGAAGTATCACTCACATATCTGTAGTCTTCATGCCCTAGCCTTCACAAAAAGAATACTACAGAATACTAAAATTGGCATAAAATAGTCTTCGAATGCTATAAAAACACAGGTTAACCACTAAATGTAGTATTCCACTTCGGTAAGGGAGGTTGTGTGTATTTCCTAAAAAACAACAACAAAATCACATAATACAAGGAACATAGAGCTAAGATGAAGAACAATTTTACCCCCTTTACCAATGAAAATCACATGCCCGAAAATATAAACATCCGTCAAATACAGTGGGATGCTCCATGTTATAAGGTCTTTCCTCCTCTTCCTTCTGTCCACCCTGTCATCCTTTCTTGTTCAACCTAGTTATACTTAGAATGTTCACAATGTCATAGAATCTGCTGTGGCTGCTGTGTCACAGATAACTCTAGGCTGAGCTAAGGGAAACAGCTCCTGGTGAGACATACTTACAGAGATACTTACAGGCCTACTTACCATTGATCCAGCGGGCCAAGAGAAATTCAGTCTCATATATACAACTCTACACCGCGATACTCACCATTTTCATAAATCTACACTAGGCCCATAAATGACTGAGACATGAATTGACCAACTGAATCATATGACCTAATTAATCAGTAACACTTTATAATACATTTAATTAAGTCAGTATCATAGGCAATGGATTAACTAATGGTAACTCAAGGAAACAAACAAGACCAGCTTGTCATTTCAAAATCTATTTTATTAACCTTATTATAAAGCAAAATGCATTTTTAAAGCGTAATTTCTTTTATTAGCATTTCATTGCACAAAACTATTTATTAGAAAGGCACATTTGACTGTAGGCTCAAACCAAAATCAGCATGAGAAGTGCTCAAACATTAAGGATTATCCCCTAAACCCTATTTCCCTAACTAAACTAAAGAAAACCTAAAGGGAAAAAGTAAAGTCTTAATGTATCTTACGTGAAGCAAAAGTCTGACAGCATCTCTGGAGCACAGGAACGAGCCAGCAGTGCTCCTTGCAAGGGGGCAATTTTAATACTTTTTTCTTATTTAAAACTAATTAAAAGAATACAAATATTCGAGCAACACAAAACACGATTAGACCAGAGACATCGTCCGATGAAGTCATTTGCCTTTCGCATAGAAAAAGTCACGTTTCTTCAAGAGTGGCATTGTTCATAGACTAAGAGTGTCACAGGCTCTTCCATGATTCGCTACATTAGGTAAAGTCAACCGTTTGCTTCCTCCGTCCAAGCTTTTCCGCTGCTGGACATCCTGTCCTTGACCATGAAAACTTATTCAAATGTTCATTCAATATTTCCGCACTGCCTTGCTTTTACGAGTGACTTTCAAAGAATTATTGTAGAAAATATTTTTGCTTTTCCAAACACTGCTGTGCAAGGTCCAACTTTGACAGGGCTTCGGACATCCATTTTGGAAATAGTCCACAGGCCTCTTTTAGCAAGAGTCTAGTAGGCAAGGAAACACAAGACAATAATTAATTCAAGAAATGATAATTATTCTGTTACCCACCTGCTTGACTAATATTTAACCCATTAATCTATGTTACCTAGCTTTGCATACAAAAGATAAACATAGCATAATCACATAAGATGACACAACATAAACAAAAGCACATTTAAAAGAATGCACATGCTAATATTTGAAACAGCCGCAGTTAATGTTCATCAAAACGAAAGACAAAGTAAATGTATTATTTAAAACGGAATGACAAACATGACAAGAGCACAAATAATAAACCTGTGTGTTCGTGTTGGTGCACATTATTCTAGGTTGAATAAGTATACAAAAACATGCAACACCCATTAGTAAATTTAAAAATCACCAAACAAACCCAAAAATGTATTCTAAATTTTACTCTAAGTAATACCATATAATGATCTCTCTCTGTGTTAGTAAATCTAAACTCCTGTTTCATCAGTCTGTCTGGTACTCTCATATTGAGCCCTGCGGAATTCATCCATTTCTATCTCCTTTTACTGAGCCTTTCTAAGTTTATAAATCCTTCTTTTTTCCCTCACATGCTTCTTTCTCTTATGAATCATCCAACTGATTTTTAACAAAAGTGTCACTATAACAATGATTATTACAGGGTAAAGCACTTTGCCAATGATTGGACTGCCAATATCTGCAAACCATTCTTTTATTGCCCCAAATCTCTTTGCCAAACGTTCAGAAAAACTGTCACTTTCCATGGGTTCTATTTCTGAGTGAAATTCTGTAATATTCTTGATCAATAATTCTATGTTCTGACTCTTGTCTGGGATATATGTGCAGCAATGCTGAACATGCAAAATCCCACAGACTCTTCCCTCTTTTGCTAGAAGGATGTCTAACGCAAGCCGGTTTTGCAGAACCATGTTCTGGTAGCAATAAGTTCAGTATTAACCAACTGAAAGCCACCTGCAGTATCAGTGGACAACCTGTCAACAATTGTGGAAACTTTTCTGATTTTAACTGAATTCAAGGTAATCCCTACCATAGGAATTATGGCGACAAATATATCTCCCATGATCTCAGAAAAGCTTTCTCTTTTAAATCTATTCAGATGTTTGCCAATTTTGAATGAACCTTCTCCATTTCTGTCAACATGGAACATCTTAGGAAAGACAAGACAAAAGTAACATGTACTATACCAATGGTCAGGAAGACTGAAATATACTTTGTTTCCACAAACAAAATAGATTCCTGGGAAAATTGGGTCTTTACCACCTTTAAATCCCCATCCCGCTACAATCCGATAAGTGTCCTCACATTGGCTAGCACCGACAAAATAATTGTCGTAAAGCATGTTATCTCTTCTAATGCATAGCTTTCTACTAACTGGATCATCTATGTGAATAGCAGCATATCTATTTTCTCCATTTAACTTCTCGTCTTCGATTTGCCAAAACTTGGATTTAGTTTGTTTCAGCATCTCATTCCTTATATAAATCGCCCTCCTCTCCTCAACCTGATCAAGGAAAGATCTTTCTTCATCTCTCATTTTGCAAGTTAAATTATTCTTGTAAGCGTACTCATAGGTAAGCTCATTTGTTACCAGGAAGAATTCCCTCATCTGCTTAGCAGGCCTAACTTTGTTAAGACTATGCCCAATCTTTAAGTTAGCAAAAATCTCATCGAAGTCTGAGTAATAATACTCCAGTCGACCTGTTTGATAAAACAAGCTTGATATAACACTGCATGTTATTCCATAAGTAAGCGGAAGCATATTATACTTGACCCCTTCACAAACTGAAGTAGGAAGCTTAACACACACATAACAATCCTTAACATCCATGACTCTAACATACTCCGATAGAAGTCTTGAAAAAGAATTAGCAGAAAAATCTCCAACAGATCTGTCCTGATGGATCTCTGGTTTATGCTCAATGACCCTGTTAGTTTTCCATGCGATGTCATGATCAGCCTGTTTAGACTCAGCTTTGCTTGTCATATTCACCTTGTAATCCTCCCTATCAATGCCAAGAGGGAAGATGACTGCCAAAATTAACCAAAACTAGAATGATTAGAATCACACAAATAGAAGAGATTTTACAACATCTTCTAAGAATTGCACACCTTGAATTATCAGTATTAGGCATTATCACTCAGCACAAACTAAAACCAAAATTGAAAACTAAAATTAGTGTATTATCTCTAAATAATAATAATAATAACACTCTCCTCTTTTTAATTTTTTTTTAGTAACCCTCTAACAACTTTTCTTCGACCTTGCGTCCAAAAAGTGTAACCAGCTAACACAATTTCTTCGACCTTGTGTCACCTAACACAATATCTTCAGCCTTATCCCAAAAACAAACCTCAACCTAAAGAAAGCTAAACCCTAATCATTGTCACTATTTTCTTCTAAATCTTCTTGGCTGCTACTGCTAACCTCGACTACTGGTGGAATCAAGATGTAGGCCCACTCTGGAGATTTGTACTTGTGATTTGGCTTTAATGGTCTCTTGCTCTTTCTAGTAATTACTTCAATTTTCTTTCCAGCTTGCTCTCTTGTGTCTAAATCACTCTTCTGACTTGACACTTCGTTAACTTGTTCTTTTGATTTATTAACCAATTTGAATTTTAAGTTTTCTTTTGGCCAGACGTCACCTTTTCTCAAAAGCTTCTTCTCAGGCTCAATTTCATTACATTCAGCTTTCCAAGCTCTTTTTCTGAATCTTCTTATTTCAGACTCTTCATCACTGTCATCAGAATCAGTTTCAGAGATTTCAATACTGTATCTAGGAACTTCTTTACTCGGCAGCTTCACTCCATTAGGAAAAACATCTCTGTAGCTGGTACTTGGCAATTCATCCTCTTCCTCCGGAATTACTTTTAACTTCCCAGTTCCAGAATTTCTGTTCCTGCTTTTAGAGTTTCCAATCTGCTTTTCAATACTTTCCTGATCTTGAATCTTTTCTGACACAGTTTCTTTTTCAGACCTCTTTTCTAGAGCATCTTCATCATTATCTGAATCAACAACAACGATGTCTAGATCTTTTTCATTTGATGCTTGATTTAGTTCCGAATTTTCCAGATATTGACCTCCCTGTCGATCTTCAGAATCTGGATTTTCAGGTTCTTCTTCTGAATCAGAATCAGCTGTAGTGTTGTCACTATCTCCGTCAGGGTTATCAGGTGCAGGTACACGAAGTGTATGGCTAGCATGCACCCACCTTTTCAGACCCCTGCACTTTACTGCATTTGTTGTAACTAAAATCACTTGTCTTCCTTTCTGCCACCTGGGTACCAAACGGTTCCTCCTCCGATGAACCTTTGTCCTGACCCAATCTCCTGGCAATAGATCATGAGCCTGCTCCTTTTCTTTTGAAATCACATCTGTTCCCACCTGATGGAATACAGAAGTTACGACGTCAGAGAGCTGCTTACAATAGTCTAAAATTGCACTATCATTTATTGCCAACAACTTCCCAACTGGAACAAAAGCCTGTCTCATTACCCTTCCCATGAGTATGTCATGAGGGCTAAGACCTGTTTTCTTATCTGGAGTGCTTCTCAAAGACATTAAAACAAGTGGAAGTGCATCTGTCCATTTTATTCCTGTAGCTAAACACATTTTTGAAATTCTGTTTTTGATTGTGCCATTGATTTGCTCTATGACACCTGATGCTTCTGGTCTGTAAGCACAGTGTAATTTTTGTTTAATGCCAAATGCTTCGCAAATTAATCCAATCAGTCTGTTTTCAAAATGTGTGCCACGATCACTTTCAATAGTTACTGGAAAACCATATCTAGGTATGATCTCCCTTAAATGCAATTTTGCCACAGTGATTGAATCATTATGAAGTGTTGGGAACGCTTCCACCCATCTTGAAAACAAACAGACAATAACATGAACGTACCTCAACTTGTTATGTGGTGGCATGTCAATGAAATCCATTTGCAACCTGGTAAAAGGACCACCCTCCCATCCTATGGATCCCATGCTTAAAAACTGTTTTTCTGTTTGGATTGATTTGCTGACAGATCAAACAACGTTGGCAAAGCGACTCTGCAATAACCCTAAATTTTGGATTATACCAAGTCTCCCTGAACTGTCTAATCATTGTGTCTCTTCCTAAGTGACCTGGTCCATGGTACATCCATGCCATGTCAGCAATCATGCAATTGGGCATAACAGGTCTACCATCTTTATAGACCCAAATTCCATTTTCCTCTCGCTGTCTGCAACCTTCTTTGAGCCATGTGTTTTTCTCCTCATCGTCTGCCTCATCCTCTAAATATTTTACTCCCTGCCATGTTTCTACCACAGATATTAGCATGAGAGAGTTCATTATATGGTCATTATCTTTTTCCCGATTAAGTGAAAGATTATTTTTCGTACAATATCGTGCAGTTTCATCCGCAAAGGCATTTCCTTTAGTAATGTAATCTTGTCCTTTTTTATGTGCTCCGCATTTTACCATAGCAATTTTCTCTGGCAATTGAATACCATCAATCAGTCTTTTAATCAATTTTGCATTTCTAATCGGAGTTCCTGCAGAGGTTAAATAACCTCTCTGAGACCAGAGCTGACCATAGTCATGGACTACGCCATATCCATACTGACTATCAGTCACTATGGTAACCTTTTTCCCTGTTGCTTTTTCACAGGCACGAAATAAAGCAACTAATTCTGCCACTTGTGCTGAACGAATTCCTTCAAGAGTTGAACCCTCAACTATTTCAGAAACTGTACAGACTGAATAAGCTGCTCTCAAAATGCCCTCATCTGTTCTTAAACAGGAGCCATCAACAAAGTAAACAATGTCTGACTCTGGTAAAGGTACATCTTTAATTTAATTTTCTGGGTTTAGTTCAGTATTCCAAAACATCCAAACACTCATGATCAACATCATCAGCTTCATTGTCATTTTCAGGAACTACATTATCTGGTAAGAGTGTAGCTGGATTGAGATTAAGACATCTCGCAATAGATACATTATCTGATCCCAGAATAACTTTCTCGTATTTAGTCAGTCTGTTACTTGACAGATGCTTTGTTTTGCTTCTGGTAAGAAGTGTTTCAACTGAATGAAGTACATATACTTTTACAGGGAACCCCATTATAATTCCTTCACTTTGCTCAAGGCTTACACTTATTGCAGCCACTGCTTTTAAGCAACCTGGCAATGATTAAGCAACAGGATCGAGGACAGCTGAAAAGTAAGCTATAGGTTTTCTCATTTTTCCATGTTTCTGAATGAGAACTGACAGAGCACAACCTTCCCTTTCACTACAGTACAGCTCAAATTCCTTCTCATAATCAGGCATTCCCAATGCTGTTGCTTCACAGAGACTTTTCTTTACCTTTTCAATAGCCTCTAATTCTGTTTTTGTCAAAACAATCGGGTCCTTTATGTCTGCTTTTGTTAATCTTTGCAAAGGTTTTGCAATTACTGAAAACCCACAAATCCATTGGCGACAATAACCAACCATTCCTAGAAACATCCTGATCTGTCTTTGTGTTGTCGGTGGTTGTATTGCTCGAATCATTTTTATTCTCTCAATTGTCACTTGTCTGATTCCTTTACAATTCTGTGACCAAGGTATTTAACCTCTTGTTTGCAAAACTGTAGTTTCGCAGGTGACACTTTATGTCCCTCATCTGCTAAGCGATTCAAAAGTGTAATGGTGTCAGTCACACAATTTTCTCTTGTTTTTCCTGCAATCAGGAGGTCATCTATATACTGCACCAATGTTGACTCTCCAGGTCATTTTAAATCTTCCAGGGATCTTTTTAACAACTGATTAAAGATAGATGGACTCTCAGTATACCCTTGAGGGATACGACACCATGCTAATATGCAATCCTGGAACCGAAATGCAAAAATTTGCTGGCTATCTGGATGCAGTGGAACCGTAAAGAAGGCATTACACAGGTCAATGACTGTGTACCATTCTACATCATGTGGAATCTGATATAGAATTACCGCTGGATTTGGTACAACCGGACAGCAAGGAACAACTGTCTTATTAACCTTTCTCCGGTCCTGAACTATTCTGTACGTACCGTTTATCTTTTTAATTCCCATAATTGGCGAATTACATGGGCTGCTTTCAATCTCTCTCAAAACACCTTGCTTAATGAATTTTTCAATCACAGGAATAACACCCTCAATAGTTTCTGGCTTCATTTTGTACTGGAGAATATTAGGAAAATCTATTCCCTGTCTTACAGTAGTTTCATCAAACCCATTTCATCACCAGTTAAATCCCAAATTTTCGGATTTACTGTCTATTTCAATTCCTCAGGTAAGTTAGTTTTATCAAAAGCAGGGAACATTTTATTTTCTTTGTCAACCATTAGCAGTGTTAATTTGTACAAACCATCTTCTTCTAAAGTTTGAAGCTCAATACCTTCTGGTGAACAATAAATGTTACAATTCATCTTGCAAAGCAAGTACCATCCTAACTACCGTTACATACAACAAATCTGTGCTTGTCTTTGTAATTTCCAATTTCTACATCAACTGGCTTTGTCAGGTTTGTTTTAATCTACTGATTAGCCACACCAACTACCTGGATAGAATCACCTGAGAGAGGAAGATTTTCAATTTCCACTGACCTAACAGTAGAACGAGTAGCACCACTGTCCACAAGAAAAGTGATATCCTTATCATTCACTTTACCATTTACAAATGGACCAGACTGATCTACCTCAAGAGTGGCTCCAAGCACACACTCTTCTTCCTCCCTCAGGCACCGTCATGAGAAATCCTCTGAGTCACTGCTCTCATTTTCTTTTAGCCAAAATTGCTGAGAGACATTTGACACATTTACTTTTTGTGATCTTTTTACCTGTTCAGCTCCGCAGAAACCCATCTCTGGACTGTACCTCTGTGTATTCATGCAATTTGGCAAAGGTGGCTGTGGAATTATATTCTGCTAAATCAATTGGCTCTGCTGATTCACTAACTGTCGCTGTAGCAGTTGCTGCTGACTTATTTCATTTAACTGTTGCTGTAGCTGTTGCTGCTGATTTACCTCACTCTGCATCTGTGGATTCAATGATGAATTCTTTTAATTTCTGGGCGGATTTTTACACTCTCGCTTCCAGTGTCCAATTTCGCCGCAATTAAAACAAGGTAGCTTTTGTTTTAGCTCTTCAATATTTATATTAAAATTTGGCTTATTTGAAAAGTTCCCTTTGAACTTCCCTGGATTCTGCTGAAAATTTTTATTTTCCAATGTTGCTATCTGCTGTTCAGCTACCTTCATGTGTACCCACATTGCCTTTTCCTTGAGTTTCTTTTGCTTTGCATCTAACTCATCACTGCAGTATTTTGCCTTTCTCAGGATGTCATCAACTGAGAGTGATTGCCAACCGACAATTCCGGTTCTAATCATATCCCCAATCTCAGGTCTCAGGCCATGAACAAACCTGTAAATGAAGTGGCTCATGTCACTTTCACTTAATTTTTCATAGCCACTGTATTGTTTAAATACCAGGAGTAACCTTTCATAATAGGAATGAACTGATTCTTTTGGTTCTTGATTTGTTCTGTCTATTTTAACCCAATCTACTTCTTTCTCAGGAATCTTGGGGCATATCACCAAGCAATAGCGATAATTATCGATATTGCTTGGTTAGAGACAAAAATTTGCCGATGAGCTGTGGCGATTTTTACCGCAAATAAACCTTGGTATCACCAAGGTTTATCGCAAATGCGATAAAAATCGCCGCAATGCATGAATATCGCTGAAAAGTCAGGGATATTCATGCATTACCGAGCTAATGCTCTTAGCCATGTTGGATAACATGGCTAAGAACTGCTCAGGGCAGGTGTTAGCTTTTGGAGATATTCGCGCTCAGCGCGAATATCTCCAAAAGTTGGTAATAGGAGATAGCGATGTTAGCGACTGTTTTCAGTCGCTAACATCTTGGCACGCCCACTTTGCATGTCATTAGTGATAAATATCACTGACATGCAAAGTGGGGCCCAAGATGGTCGCAATCTCCTACAAGCTGTCGCTAACTGCTGTAAGCGACAGCTAGGTAATAGGAGGATAATTTTATCTCCCCTTTCTTGGCTTTTAAAGCCAAAAAAGCGGAGATAAACCCCCTTGATAATATGCCCCCTTGTCTTTCAGCCAAACAATTACTTTGTCATAGAAATCCATGACAATGTCTGAAGGAGCGCCTGTTACTTTATGTCACTGCTGTTCCTCCTTGGGCCAGCTAACAGAAATTTTACATTCTGTCCAAAGATCTGACGGGACAACAATGTCAATTAAACCATCAAGATCTATCCACAGAACTTTTGAGACTTTAATGAATCTGTCAACCTGACGATACCATTCCACCGGCTTTTCTCTCAGCCGAGGAAAATCATTTGTGAAGAGTAGGATATCCTGTCTTGTCCATGGAACATGAACATAACCCCCACCAGCTATTTCCCTCATAGGAAATTTACCAAAGACTTCTCCTCTGTCTCTCTTTTCTTCTTCTCTCTTCTTTGTCCACTTAACTCTCCATTTACTTAAATCTCCCAATCTTTTTAGAAAGACAATTAATTATTTTATATGAGTAATTCTGCCTGTAGTATTTAGGTTCTCTATATCTTTTTCAGAAAAATCCACTCTATAATGCTTTTGCAATTGTTTCTGGTGAGTTAAATCTATTTCCAATTCAGCAGTCACCTCTTCAAATTGTTCATATTTGTTTTTAGTTTTCCACTGAATGCTCTTGCAAATGAATAGCAATTCATCATCCTGATATTGATTCAAACAGTCAGTACCAATTGTGCCAATAATTAATTCTTCTAAATCTGCTTTAAATTTTGCAACATCAAGTTGTTTAGACTCAGGAATTTGCGTTAAATCTGTTCTATTTATGGAACGAGAATCTGATTCTGCAGCTGATGGTGTGACATTTGACAAACCTTGATTTAAAGTTAAATTCGGCATTGTTTTATCTTTGTGTATTTCCGTTAATTTAGAATAAAAATTTTCAGCCACTTTTTGCATTTCGGCATTCAAAGGATTTGCTATAACAGAATGTCTATTTTCACTCTGATCAAAAACTGGTACAACAGGACCAATTGTAACTGGGACTGTCACTGCTTCCATGCCTTTTGTTAACTGTTGAATTAATTCTCCCTTTGCTTTAAAATATTCTGTAATGTTTGGTATATCTCCAGGCAATTCTGTTCTATTATCATTTCTCCGGAAATTATCTCTTGGGGTATTTGTTTTGCTTCTCGCCCTATTGGGTAATCTAATAAGTCTGGGTGAATCCTCAACCTCCCTAGGTGCACTAGGAGAAATACCTGGAAGACTTCTTGGGGTAAATGGGAACAACCTGGCTGATAAGGTGGAGGACTATTTAACATATCCTCCAAAACTGCATCATCTAATTCTTGATCAAGATGACCCCTCTTCTGAGAATTCTTTTGACCTGTTTCTATAACCATTTCTAAAACCGGATATAATCCTTCATACATGTCTCCTTTCCTCCAACGATGCACTTTATCTTTGTGGGTTTCCCTATCTATGCCTCTTGGTTTTCCCCAATTTTCTCGCTCAAGTTCCATCATTTCAACTTCCCATTCAACTAAAGCTTCAAATTGAGTGGGTCTAAGTCTTGGTGAAAGAGCCATCATTTTATCACTTAAGTTTCTTAAAACTTTAACAATAAACGATCCATCTTCTGGCCAGGCTAAAACACCATCATTTTTAGTATATTGCATCCAATTTTCAAACCAGAGAACAGTATGATAACCATATTCTCCTTCCATATATGCTGTGGGTGTTTTGTACTTATGAAGTAATTTTCCACCACGCGCTTCAATTTTCTTGTCAGGATTGAATACATTTTTAATTTTCTGAAACCATGAAGGCTTTTTCTCTTCTTTATACCAATAACTCATGTTTTTAAACTATTCCGTACTATTCAGAAAAGATCGTAAATATTTTTCTGTTGTACCGCAACTCTGACCAATCCGTGCACGAAACTCACCAACAAGCCAATCAGGTTAAGCTATGTCACTACCTTGCTTAACCAATGAGAAACCAGTTTTTAGAAATGACCAATCAGCAAACAGCTCGTTTTGGTCACATGAACCAATCAGCGCGCTCGCTGTGACGTATGTCGACCAATCGAAACGCGAACCTTGTGACGTATACTGCAGCTGCAGCGAAGCTGCGCGTGTCAGTGTCACTCCGTAAACTCACCCCTCCTTTACAAAATATTTTCACAGCACCATTTTAAACAATCTTTTTCAATAGATTTCAGTTAGTAACTACGGAAAAACAAACTATTTGTCCGTTTCACTAATAAAGTAATAGTTTTACCAGACATTCAAGATTCTATTCTCGTGAAATAGACGATGCTATTTACACAAAAACAGTTTTACGCATTCATATGGGAAAACCTATTCATGCATACATGAAATCTTCGGTAGGACTTTAACCAACCAATAGAAATTCAAAAACGCCAGTAAGAATAGACAACACTACCTCACCCTTCACACAAGCTCGGAAAGATCCTACTACTCTTTTCACAACGAGTTTTAAAACGGGCTCCAAGTCCCTATACTCAGAGCTACAATTTCATAGGAAAACTTTACTATTCATGCAACTTAACATACCTAAATCCCTAAACTTGTGTTGTACGTCCAAAACACTTAGTGATATTTCTGTATCACTAATTTGAAACGAAACAAATGAACTGTGTAACTTCACCTGTCACACTACTCTGCCGGCCGGCACATAGGTTTTCACACTGCTGGAAAAACCTTTCGACAACAAATAACAACTAGACAAAACTTAACATGTGTTAAACATGTTTCCTATGTAATTACCATGTATCATGTCAGTTACCATAGTAACCATCCTCTGCTACCAAGGATTTGATCCAGCGGGCCAAGAGAAATTCAGTCTCATATATACAACTCTACACCACGATACTCACCATTTTCATATATCTACCCTAGGCCCATAAATGACTGAGACATGAATTGACCAACTGAATCATATGACCTAATTAATCAGTAACACTTTATAATGCATTTAATTAAGTCAGTATCATAGGCAATGGATTAACTAATGGTAACTCAAGGAAACAAACAAGACCAGCTTGTCATTTCAAAATCTATTTTATTAACTTTATTATAAAGCAAAATGCATTTTTAAAGTGTAATTTCTTTTATTAGCATTTTATTGTGCAAAACTATTTATTAGAAAGGCACATTTGACTGTAAGCTCAAACCAAAATCAGCATGAAAAGTGCTCAAACATTAAGGATTATCCCCTAAACCCTATTTCCCTAACTAAACTAAAGAAAACCTAAAGGGAAAAAGTAAAGTCTTAATGGATCTTACGTGAAACAAAAGTCCGACAGCATCTCTGAAGCCAGCAGTGCTCCTTGCAAGGGGGCAATTTTTATACCTTTTTACTATCTAAAACTAACTAAAAGAATACAAATATTCGAGCAACACGAAACACGATTGGACCAGAGACATCGTTCGATGAAGTCATTTGCCTTTCGCATAGCAAAAGTCACGTTTTTTCAAGAGCGGCATTGTTCATAGACTAAGAGTGTCACTAAGAGTGTCACAGGCTCTTCCATGATTCGCTACATTAGGTAAAGTCAACCGTTTGCTTCCTCCGTCCAAGCTTTTCCGCCGCTGGACATCCTGTCCTTGACCATGAAAATTGAATCAAATGTTCATTCAATATTTCCACACAGCCTTGCTTTTACGAGCGACTTTCAAAGAAATATTGTAGAAAACATTTTTGCTTTTCCAAACACTGCTGTGCAAGGCCCAACTTTGACAGGACTTCGGACATCCATTTTAGAAATAGGCCACAGGCCTCTTTTAGCAAGAGTCTAGTATGCAAGGAAACACAAGACAATACTTAATTCAAGAAATGATAATTATTCTGTTACCCACCGCTTGACTAATATTTAACCCATTAATCTATGTTACCTAGCTTTGCATACAAAAGATAAACATAGCATAATGACATAAAATGGCACAACATAAACAAAAGCACATTTAAAAGAATGCACATGCTAATATTTGAAACAGCCGCAGTTAATGTTCATCAAAACGAAAGACAAAGTAAATGTATTATTTAAAACGGAATGACAAACATGACAAGAGCACAAATAATTTAAACCTGCGTGTTCGTGTTGGTGCACATTATTTTAGGTTGAATCAGTATACAAAAACATGCAACACCCATTAGTAAATTAAAATTTTGGGAGTTTTAATTCAGCGTGCTTTATTTCTGAAATGATTCTGAAAGTCCGCTTCATCACCATCCTGGCTACAACATCATACTTCTGTAACCTGTACTTCAATAAAGCTTCTTGGAACTTACCACCTCTGGATTTCCTTACTTTGTAACATTCCAAAATGTGATGGACAGCCCATGCAACCAATACCTGACTTGAGCTGATTGAAAAAAGATAATAGCAGAACGGAGCTAACCCTAATCCCCACGGTCAAATAAATGATTCATGTTAAGTTTAATTTGTTATGGTGACATGATCTCTGGCATACATCTGACTGTTGAGTCAAGCCTTCAAACTGGTCAGCGGAGGGAATACATTCCCATCACACATATTCTAGGTGGCATTCCAGGCTTTTTAGATTGATTAAATAATCATTTAATTAGGTCTAACTGATGCTCCTTATCTAGCCAGTACTTATTAATGTGATTCATCACTTGCTTTGAGTACTATTTTCCAAAATGCTTCTTGGTCTCCTCACAAGCACCTAGACGGTGAACGCGTTCAGTCTCGTTACAGGAAGTGTTGCTTTTTTTTAACCAGTGATAAATTGAAAAATGTCAAACAATAAGATATTTCACAGTTTAGAAGGGAAAAAGAACAAACACCAAAGATAAACGCTATACTTGGGATAAAAAAATGGCATCTAAAAATGGTAGTATTTATAACTGAAAATAGGATCAGCTCTGAATTGTGATGTAATAAAGTGAAAAAGCAACATTAGCAGCTGCTTTCGGTTGAGATGTCATCTGTACAGTTTTCGCCCCAGAATTAGCGATCCTCTATATGAGTCAATATGAAGACACCTTTATCCACAATGGCAACCCATTCCACCAATGGATTGGTGGATGGGTGCGATACATAGACGACGTCTTTTTCACCTGGTCGGGCACCTCAGAACAACTGACTCAGTTCCATGATTGGATTAACAATAGGACAGAAGACATTAAATTCACGCTCCAGACTTCTGAAACAAGGATGTCTTTTTTAGATGTGGAAGTTTATTGTTCTAACGGTCAATTAGTCACCACTCTTTTCAAAAAGAAAACTGATCGCAATAAAGCATTGGATTTTTCCAGCAGTCATCCAAGAAGTTTAAAAGAAAACCTTCCAATAGGTCAGTTTCTGCGCATCCGCAGAAATTGTACCTTTAAAGATGAGTTTTTGGGACACGCTGATGCTCTGAAAGAGAAACTGTTAGCTCGCGGCTATCCAGCTAAACTTCTTAAACAAGCAATAAAGAGAGCTTGGTGGACACCTCGCGAAGAACTACTGACCAAAAAACAAAAAATCCATCAACAACGCACCGTTTGTGTATCTACATACTGCCCTTCATCCAATATTCTCAAAAAATTGATCCATCAGAACTGACATCTAGCAAAGGACCTTGATGACCAACTCACAGACGCCCCCCTTTTTGCATACAAAAAGGATAAAAGTATTGCCAACCACATTGTTCGAGCTGCGATCCCAAAACCGAAAGTGCCAACCTTACGTGATTATTTGAGCCTTCCACCTATAATTGGTCATCATAAATGTGGCACGTGTCTTTGTTGTGCATCAACCATTGAAGGCAATTTGTTCCATCATTCAGGGATATTTTGGAAACACGACCAGTTTACCAATTGTAAAACGAAAAATGTGGTCTACGGGATACTCTGTCCATGTGAAAAATTATATATAGGCAAGACATCCCAAGAGGCGAGACAGAGAATGTCTCAGCACAAGTCCAGGATTAAGAAAAAAGTCCTCACAGCTCCATTGGAACAACATTGGATAGAGAAAACCCACAGTGAACATGAGTTCAAATGGACAATTATTTCTAAAATTGACACTGACCCTAGAGGCGGAGACATGGAGGCCAAGCTGCGACAACGCGAGGCAATGCTAATACTGAAATTTAACACCACAACACAAGGACTTAACGAGATGTCTGAATTATATAAACTTTAGAACTCCTCCCTGGAGCAAATGGCCATATCCAGCACATTTATGGCTTTAACATCATCCTATTCACATTGTCCACCCTGGACCTGCAGCCCCATGGCAATCGCCTCGACATTATAATCATCCAAGCTTTTTTCACCATGAAAACCCCTGTGTCTAACTTTGATGACCTCACGTTCGACTTCATCTCTCACTTGCCCCATTTCACGTCATGCTCTCCAGATGATCACAATACACTTTGCTCGTTTTGATCAAAGGCAATTTCAGTGTTCTCAGCATTATTAAACAAGGGCGTCATATGATTAATAACATCATAGTACAGCAGAACACACAGGTCTTCACGTAAGAATTTGGGGAGGAATACTACAACTCCCATGAGGCACGCGACCTAACCCGGAAATACCGCCCATTAAAAGAAGATCAACCCGGATGTAAATACATCGCGTCAACCAACAATGGCGAAGTAACTGGAGGAGACGGACGGCGGATCAAAAAGTAAGCAAAGAGGACACGGTCCTTTTATTGTTATATATCGAGCTCCACTGAGCACAAAACTGCGAGCTCTATTTCGAGCTATTTCAAGACAGTACGCGCTATCGCGACGTATTTGGACATAGCCTTATCATATTGCTCAGCTGTAACCGGCGTGTATTTAGCATTAAATCGTCCATTCAACCGAACGCTCGGGATCCCGAGCACATTGACTTAAATGCTGCCATCCCAGCTCGTGTAGCCTAAATCATAGATCTCCCCTTTATTTTGTAGAACTGAACCTGAGGCGTCTCAACCTGAACTGACTGAGCGCTGAGGGCTGTCATAGACCCGAACTGACCGAGCGCTGAGGGCTGCCATAGACCCACACTCAATGTGTTAAAGGATATCAACCCATACCTGGAATTGACTGAGCAAATTGCTAGTGAGTAGTTCCTTTCAGATTCTCTTCTCCATGATTTCCAATGGGGTAAGACCATTCATGGCCTCGCGCTGACACAGGTTCCTTTTAATCATTTCCAGCTCATTTCAATTCCATAAACTTTATTGAAACTCTGTGACAGGTAAGCTTCCTGAGAGTATGCCGTGGCTGAATGAGAGTTGAGAGTCTCCCTCTTATATGAATGTTCCACTGACAGAATGCTTGTATCTATTATGTATTTCAGATTGATTTTGTTTTGGTCCTGAAGAGAATCCTTTATAATACTTTAAGGATTCGAAACGCGTCGATCGAGGTGGTAGTTGTGTTCTGGCCAAACTGTTGGCCGTTGATCAATAGCTGCTCTATAAATAAGAGTGATAAGGAAACATTGGGAAGTTGTGTTTGGTCTTAGTTACTCTTGTGATTTTTTTCGAGCTTATGTATTGTATGCCACCATTCCTATGATTATAAATAGGATTATGATTTAGCTCCTTATAAAATTGCAGTTACTGAATGAGTTGAAGACATTTTTGACAAACCTAGACTACCAATTACCACCCTCCCCTGAAATGTTATGTATATGTTCACTGTCTTGTGTACACGTGTCTTGAGCCTACCTGTGTCTTTAGTGTCTACATTATTCATCAATCTCCCTTGTTCTATAATATTGTTCCCTTGTTCTAAAAATTTTTACTCCTCCATTTTCTATGTAGGATAAATATCTGAGGTTGTAAATATATGTTTGCACACTTATATGTAAAAATCCTTCATTTTTTCAAAAAATATATATAAAAAACAAACTTAATTTACAAAAAAGAAAAAGAAAAAATAAAAAGTTTGAATTTTTCTACCAGTAACCTAGACTGAAAGAGTGGTCCTTTCTGGAAGTAGTGATTGTTAGCTTCTTCTGTCATTTGGTTGCCAAATAGTGCACAGTACTGGCAATTGTTTTGTTCATTACATTGTGGCGCAGCCTTACTGTGCTTACCGCCAAACCCGTTTAGTTTTGTGGACAACATAAACAAAAGCACATTTAAAAGAATGCACATGCTAATATTTGAAACAGCCGCAGTTAATGTTCATCAAAACGAAAGACAAAGTAAATGTATTATTTAAAACGGAATGACAAACATGACAAGAGCACAAATAATTTAAACCTGCGTGTTCGTGTTGGTGCACATTATTCTAGGTTTAATCAGTATACAAAAACATGCAACACCCATTAGTAAATTAAAATTTTAGGAGTTTTAATTCAGCGTGCTTTATTTCTGAAATGATTCTGAAAGTCCACTTCATCACCATCCTGGCTACAACATCATACTTCTGTAACCTGTACTTCAATAAAGCTTCTTGGAACTTACCACCTCTGGATTTCCTTACTTTGTAACATTCCAAAATGTGATGGACAGCCCATGCAACCAATACCTGACTTGAGCTGATTGAAAAAAGATAATAGCAGAACGGAGCTAACCCTAATCCCCACGGTCAAATAAATGATTCATGTTATGTTTAATTTGTTATGGTGACATGATCTCTGGCATACATCTGACTGTTGAGTCAAGCCTTCAAACTGGTCAGCGGAGGGAATACATTCCCATCACATATATTCTAGGTGGCATTCCAGGCTTTTTAGACTGATTAAATAATCATTTAATTAGGTCTAACTGATGCTCCTTATCTAGCCAGTACTTATTAATGTGATTCATCACTTGCTTTGAGTACTATTTTCCAAAATGCTTCTTGGTCTCCTCACAAGCACCTAGACGGTGAACGCGTTCACTCTCGTTACAGGAAGTGTTGCTTTTTTTTAACCAGTGATAAATTGAAAAATGTCAAACAATAAGATATTTCACAGTTTAGAAGGGAAAAAGAACAAACACCAAAGATAAACGCTATACTGGGGATAAAAAAATGGCATCTAAAAATGGTAGTATTTATAACTGAAAATAGGATCAGCTCTGAATTGTGATGTAATAAAGTGAAAAAGCAACATTAGCAGCTGCTTTCGGTTGAGATGTCATCTGTATAGTCTTCGTAAACTACGACAATGCAAGGGGGAAGGGGGAAGGTTTGTGAAAAGGGCTCCTATCACAGGCCATTGCAATTCACACTTTCATTTCTGGAAGGTGGTATTTTTTCCTACCATGGTAACAATGAACAATGAAGGAAATTGTTATGACATACCACCGGCATTGCAAATGACAAAAAGCCAATGATGGTTTAAACCAGTAGAATTTGTACTACAAGTGTTAATTGTCACTCATTCTATTCTCACTTGGGATAATGCTACTATAACTGTCATTAACAGCCAGTAGAGTGGTAGACTTTTGTAGAATGATAATTTGCAGCAAGTAGTGTTTATATGGAATAATGCGAAGAGGGCAGGCCTCAAACTATGAGAAACACTGCAGATGAAAAGATACCCTGCTGTCGAGCTTAGCAACACTCCAGGCTTATCTGTGTGTTTATAGTTAGTGTAAAGCTGTTACAGCAATGCAGCCAGGGCCACTGCCATCAACCAATTTTTAATCTGGAGTATATCACAGGGAAGCAGATTATGACCGGTGAGAATCCCAAGAATCCTTCACTTTTGGACCTCTCGTTTTTTAACCTATACTGTGAGTAATTCTAGCCAATGGATTCTCTTGTACAATTTTTTATTAAGATTGTTTTGAGCTGTAACTACCAGAACCCACCTTTTAAAACGAGGCCTGCTGTTTCACTGCTGAGGTAAGAGGCTGTGCACAACTTTCGTATACAAATGTGTGTGTGCACCCATGTGAAGCTGAGCAACGAAGACTTTTGTCTGACTCAGCCTGTCTGCGCACAGGTAGCACTGTGGCAGATGAGACTCAGAATAGACTGGGTACTGCATGGGTAGGTGACATTTGAGTAATTTGCTTTCCCTTAATAATGAAAAATGACAGAAAGTTATGTGGCCTTATGTGAAATGAAGATCTGTCATTTTGTGCCACATTTAAATGCAAATCTTGGATCTAACCTTCTTCAGCTCAATATAATAAAAAAAATCCCCCCACATCTGGACACACCTGCTTTCACGCATCATGGCCAGTGGTTCCCCATTATGCCATGGACTCTTTCTACAAACTCGAGAGGTGTCAGGAATACTTTTAGTAGGAAAATGTGAATTGTAAACAGCAAGAAAACCTTTGTCAATAAAAGACTAACTAGTGGGAGATAAGTGCATTTCCTGGGAAGAGAAAAGCTGTGAAAAGAACAGGTATGAACTGAAGGAAAGAGATTGAGGAGAGTGGCCCATTCTGATTACTTTGATGATCATATAAACAGTATCTGAAAATAGTTAGATATGCTTTACAGTTTAACCCACAATTGTTCATTTAACATATATTGGTGTCTTGATTGTCTAAAATGTTAAGTTACGTTTCTGTTATGTTGATTTGTATAGCACAATAATCACTGTTGAGGGTTTCCTGGCACATGAGTAGATGTGTCGGTGTGTGGTCCATGCAAAGTTGTTCAAAGAGTCAGTTCTTCAGCCTCCTACAGAACTCAAGAAGAGAGGAGGAGGCTCTGATGGTTTGTGGGAAGTTGTTCCATGCTTTGGCTGCAATGCATGAGAAAAAACGATCTCCTGCTTTGCTTTTGTGATTGTCTAAATGTATGTAACTCTTCAGATTTACTGGTTCAGTGTTGTGCAAAGCTTTGTATATGTGTGAAAGGAGACTTAGCTTTTGTTAGTGAACCACCCCCATACATTTGCTTTTTGGACTCCTGTTTTTGACCCTGTGTATGTTGGCTAAATGACTTTGGGCACTTTACCACTGATGATCAGTGCTAAAGTGCATGTGCTGTCTGGGTAAATTGTGTTTATGGATTGGTGTTTCCATGATTGGCTATTTGATTTACTGATAAATCCCTAGTACAGTGCACAGTGTGTGCCCAGGGCCTGTACATCAAATGCTACTAGTGGGCCTGCAGCACTGATTGTACCACTCACATGAGTAGCCCTGGAAAGGTATCTCAGACCTTCCACTGCATTGTCTGTGCACAGCTGTGAACTGCCATGTCGACCTGGCAAGTGCACCCATTTTCCAGGCCCTAACCTTCCCTTTTCTTACATAAAAAGCACACGTATGGTAGGCGGAAGGTACCTGCCTGGACAGGGTGCAGTGTATGTGAAAGGTAGGACATATACTGGTATGTGTGACATGTCCTGATAGTGACATACTCCCAATTTCATTTTCACTAATTAAAGGCTATCTGTCCCATAGGATAGAATGGGAGATTCTGTGTAACATCTTACAAGTGTAACTTCCCACTGGGACAAGATGGAAAAATAAAGTTTAGGCTCTCTGAACTCAGAATTTAGTAACCCATCTTTTAGTAAAGAGGGTTTTTAAATGGTGTGTTTGAAAATGACACTTTTAGAAAGTATCGCCAAATCAAGGAAGAGAGTGAGGACTAGGTAAGCTAGTCCAAATCCCCAGGATTATATGTCAAAATCAATAAGGACTAGCTATGTTTGGGGGAGGGGAGACTCAATGAAGTAGGTGTGCTGGCAAACCCATTGGTTTGTTCATGACGCCCTCACCCACCAACCTAGTTGGTGGCATGCTTCATCATCGGGCCCACCACAGTGACACCGAGTGTGTCCCGGGTGTGCTTCGATGCCAGTGTTACTGCGGAGCTGGTATGTTCGCTGAGTGTGCAGTGTGGTGAGTGAGAAAGTGAAGGTTAAAAGCTATACAGTGGGTCCCAGTACCCGAGGGAATAGATAAACTTTAATCACTGGGCCCCTGTTAGCAACTAAAAAGGCAGATGGACGTGTTGGAGTGCGAATTATGACCTCCTGCGTCCTGTGTGGTCTACATGTTTCAGCCAGGCCTTTTAATTTTTAAAACTGGCTTTCCTCAGGACCAAATGAGTATGTGAAAAAGGTGCAGATAAATAATAAAATTACTAAATTATAGTGATTGTGTTATTTTACTAAGTGTCACACTCCCTAAGGTGTGTTATATGTTAGAGGGGGATTCCCTCTTGCTTTAACCGGCTATTTGCTGTAAAAAGCTTCCTTGGGTCACCTGGCAGAGAAAGAGACCGAAATTGCCGGTCTAGATCCTCCTTGGACCTGTCGCCCTTCTGTGGTGCCCGAATATTCACGGAAAATTAAATGGCAATTATCCTTTCTCAATTTTATACTTTCAAGGTTGGGAAGTAAACATGGATGTTCGCAGGGAAGGGGTTAGAAAAAGTGAAAAACACACTTAAATACATAAATACTAAGATTTCCAATGCGTATATACATTTACATTTGTTAATCAGCCATGACAAAATCCAAACCACCCATTATTTTCAGGGTCTAGAGGAAGGGATTTCTTCAGATGAATAACATTTCTATGAGGAGAAAAGAATTAATCCTTAATAAAGAAAAGCTAAATAGCTTAAATTAAGTGAGTTACGGTTATTCTAAGGCAGGTTTGTATATGTAGGTGTAAATGGAATTTTGTAAATCATAAATGTGCTCAAAACACAGAAGATATTCTCCAAGGTGCATATTTATCACGTCTAAAAATATGGTAGGGAATCAGTCCTTCAGGGAATAATCCCCAAAGCATACAACTAGGATTTAACACTGCAAGATATTCAACAAAGTGCAATCAAAGAATGAAGCAATACTTCTGTTTAAAAGATTATTAATTATATTGAGTAATGTAGGAATGTTACATCATTAGTACTAATCGTACTTCTTTTAGTAAAACTATAAATATATATTTCTGCTTGTGTGTTTGATAGATAACTAGAATCCTATTTTATTTTTTAAACATTTGTAATGCAGCTTATTATCATTTTGTTTTAGCATTTTCGGGGTGATAAGCACATATAAAAATGCATTAATGCAAGCAGTGTGATCTCCGTCTTAATTATTTGCTTTACTGACAAAACCTTTCTACTAATTGATGTTTTAGAAGCCTAATCTCATCAGAAAATGCATACTCTTTGCTTCTGTCCTGACAGAGGCATTGCTTACCAAACCCAAGCGACTGACTGCAGGTTCCAGGGTTCAAAGAAAGATTTTAGAAAATGGCTCTACGTCAAACGGAAAACTCCAAATGGACACCATACAACCCTAAGCAAAAGGGCTGTCTACGTGAAAGAAAACCAGTGAAAGTCAAAAGGTAAAAGGGCCAAACAAACGTAATTTGACTAGACACTTGTTGCCAAACTACAATTAGGGTTCTGAAATTCAAGAACTAAAGTTAAAAATGCACGAGACATGCAAAAACATTAGAATCAATCGTTATATTATTTAATTAATCAATGCATTTCTACTTATGTAGATTATGCTGTAATTAAAACATTGAATTATTATTTTCATTAAAAAAAAATAGTATTAGTCACATTTCGCCATTCCATTGCCATGTGTATACTTACACATGCTGCACTGGGGAAATTAATGCCACTGCTTAACAACCCCAACTTTGTATTTTTGCTCACATTTATTTTAAGTTTATATTGCATTTTTAGACTTCAGAAGAACCGCCTGACAAAAATGTGTACGGCAGCAAAAGTTTGACTTCACCTCTGATGTTCACTAAAGTTCATATTTTTTAGCCTGCTGAAAATGTGAACTTCAAATGGCTGTTCATTTTTGCACGTGTAAAAATGTTCTCACAACGAATTTTCTCTTGTAATACAAGTTGAACCAAAATATTTGAACTCGGTTGACAGAAATTTAAAGGCCAAGATTCAAAATATTTCAGAGCTCTAGTTTGGTTTTGCAGCACTTTGAAATATTTTGTTCTAAATACGTTAAATCAGATTTTTTTTGGAGCACTTTATAAATAAGAAAATTTATTTTTGTTTGCTAAATATTTAATGGTATCCTTATGTTTTGTTGCTGGCATGTTTTCTATGTGTTCTTGTGCGTTAATTTCGAAACCTATCTATTGCCTATGTAACTTTTATAAAACGCGTTGATCAGAAATACAATGGAAATGAACCTCTTCAAGCCACCACCTTGCATGGTAAACTATAAGTAGGCAAGACTCTGCATGAATTAGTAAAGAATGCAATTTCTTGTAATTGATTTGTTTTCACTTACTTTCCTAAACGCCTGATCTTTGCACGTTTATTTATTTACCTGCTGGCACTGTATATTTGTAGATTGATACAGGATGTCATCAGGCTGAAGCCACACTTGCTCGAATGGGAATTTGAAGCCTGTAAAGCTTTGCAAACAAGCCCTCCAGAGGTGGTGCTGTAGCAAGGCTGTCCTAGTCAGTCACCTAGGCTGCCACCATCAGAGGTCATCAAAGGGGAGCCAGATTACTCATAAAACAATTATTATATATGGCGCAAGTGCTAGGAAAAGAGGAGTGGCATTTTGCTAAAATACCTGTAGCAACCCTGCATCCGTCCAAGACATTTTAGCAGATTGTCTGCTTCTAAGGGTGTCCAAATGTTTTCATCTTTGTTGAATCAACCTAGGGCTTAAAGTTGATATTATTATATATGTAAACATTTCAAAACCAATATTAATTATCTGCAATATTTCCGCTTGTCCATGTACTTTACCATCTATCAGGAGTTATCCCTGGCAGAGGTCAATCCATACTTTTTACACTTCATAAAAAGGGCCATTCTTCTGATCTGGTAAACCTTAGGCTCATCACATTATTGGACATTGAGGCAACATTCTTTGCTATATGTCTTCTGAGACAATTAGACCAGGGAACTCAGAGCTTCAAATTGACCCATTTTAATCAAACAGGGTTTCAAGTTGACACATGCATCCTTGATAATATTCGTGCCTTCTCAGTGTTAATTTCTCTTGATCATAAACTTAGGCCTGCTTTCTGGACGTTATACCGGCTGTCGACAGAGTAGGCCGAGCTCTTCTCTCATCCATGTTGGCCTCATGGAAAACTTCAGTTAACTTATTGTAAGCCATCCGATCGCTATCTACCAATACATGCGTCAAGGTTTAGTTAGGCACAAACTCAGCAGTCCCTCCAACAATTCATACAGCAGACATCCTCAAGTAGTGGTACCACCAACCTCTTTTATTTACTCTCTGAATATCTGATTCAAATAATTACATATTGACATCATTTCGCATTGCCCAACAGTTGTTCAATTAATACATTACATTGCTGGAATATGTAAATTATATAGTGCTACTGAGCAGAACAGAAATAAAACTACAAAGATTTATGATAGCATTGGGTATAACATGGGGCAAATGTAATCTAAACAAAAACAGTTATTTGACAGGAGAACATGTGGGTGTGTCTTATTGCAGCTAAATTGCAAAGGTAGCTACGTTTAAAAGCAAAAGCAACTTACTATGCTACTCCTTCTGCCTAATAACTAAAACAATAGGCACATCCTTCTTCACAGCTATTTGGACCACCACAAAGGCAAGGTGATACCCATCCCTAATATATGGAGTTGAAATCGTTTTTGATAAAATACCACAGTTGTTTGACCTCACCCAGTTTAATACATAGAGGGCTTTAACCTGCCAAGATCTGTATCACAGACTCAGACAAACTTACATGTTGGGATTAAAAAGCTGTGCCAGGCACGGGAAGCTGCTAATATATAATAATGAGTCATAATTGAAAAATGTCATAAGAAGGTTCATTAAAATGCTGTTTGTGGGAGGCTCTCTTTTACGGAAAGGGCAATAGTATCTGGAAAAAACATGCTAAGGGCATGATTAGGACTCTTGCTGGATCTGTGGTCCGGCAGTTCAAACAGCTGCTGCCCACTCCGCTGAAGGTCGCCATTGCCCATCCCCAAATGACAACTTTTAAGTAGTCCGGCGGGCGGGCAGCGTGGCGGTCCAGCTGCAGTGCCTTTAAAAAAGGTATCGCAAAGGGGGCCACACAACAAGCTTCCTGCATGGCATGGACTCAAAAGTCTGTGCCATGCAGGCACTGTTGTTATGCCCCCTGTGTGCATCCACAACCGTAGGAGGCCCAGGGGGACCTGTAAGACCCCCTTTGTTTCCTCTCCTCCAGAGTTTACAGGGAGTAAGAAACTCCATGTAAACCCTGGAGGACAGGAAACTCCTAATATTGCCACAAAGCATATTGTGGCCTCCTGACCACCAAGCTACCTCCAGGGAGCAGCGGTTCCCTGACGGTGTCGGTCGTCCCAGGGCATTCAGACCGTCTCAACTAGTAATGAGGTGGTCGGACCGCCAGTGCGTCAGTGGCTGGACCGCCACCACAGCGCCCCTCTGAGTCTGGCTGTCCTCGAACTGCCAGACTTCTAACTATGGCCTTAATGTCCACCCTCACTATATTGTTTCAGTCAGAGCTCAGGAATGGGAGATCAACTCTCATCATATTAAAGATGAAACTAAAGCAGCATCTTAAAGTAAGGAGGGTCACAGGCCCTTTGGTTAAAGACATGTATGTTTAGTAAATTCCACTTAAAAACCACAACATACCCAACCATACCTCATTCATTCCCTTCCAGAATAAAGTATAAATAAACCAACTACTGTATTGGGCGTACTTCAATCTTTGGGTATTAGAATACTTTCAACTATTGTATTATAAAAAAAAGTGACCCATAAACTTTGTGGAGCAAGAAATCACTTGCACCTGCAAAAGCATAATGAATCTTGGATTCACGCACAGCTCTTTAGGGTTCCCCCATAAACATAACATATGTATTTGTAAAGCGCTCATATCACCCAAGGGTCTCAAGGCACTGAATAACAGATGTATATTGTTAACCCCCTCAGTGGTACTCATGTTATCGACCTCAGATGAATGAAAGGCTGAGTGGACCCGTCTGGATTAGAACCTGTGACCATGAGGTCAAACAGAGGCCCCTACAATGGATGCATTCGACTCTGCGCCACCACATTCCAGAGATGCCAGTTATTCCTTCAAATCTGTCAATCAGTGAGCACAGTCTTTTGCCTTTTTTGTATAATTTTGGTTGCGTTTGTCTCAGACGTCTCACCTGTCCAATATGACACTGCAAAAAAAGGAGGAGAGCCTTAATATGGCACTTCACATGACAGTACCACAACTGCCATGTATGTTATGCCTTTGACATGTGTTTCCAATGGCAGTAATAAAGTGAGAACACAACACAATTAAAAACCCACATTAACTTAGAAAAATAGAGAAAAAGTTAATAAATAATTTATGACAGCAGTCCAACTAGTGGAATCAGAGATACGCAATTTTTTAAGATTTAGGTAAAAATTGTGCTTAAAAGAGCAAAGTGCCAAGTGCGGTTGCAGGACCGGGAAAAATTCACAATTCAGGTGGAGCTTGATGGAGTGCAGACCTACAGGAGGACAAAGTAAGGCCAGCTGAGACATACACCTTAAGATCTGGATGCGGAGTGTTGCACCCGCAGTGGAGGTCTAGAGGAACAATGCAAGGTTAGCATCAAGGAAGCGCCTGTGAGGGCTGCGATTTGGGCTTGCATCAATGATGTGCCACGCCACAGCAGATGTGATTAGCTGTGAGGGCTACCATGTGGGCTTGCATCAAGGCTGTGTCACGCTGCGTTGGTTTCGATGAGAAAATGCAAGGTGCTGTGTCGAGTTTGTATCTCGCTACCTCAGCTCTGGTGAAGCCCACATCAGGGCTGGCAGAGTATCTTTATCCACACTTCCAGGGGTCCAGGACTGGAGGGGCTCCAACTGGGGCTAGGACTCACAGCAGACAGAGTCCAGGTAAGGTAAGACCTACATAGTTACTTTGAACACAATGCTGCAATTGGCATGGAAATTACAATATTCAGTCCTGGGATTCAGAACTTGTATTTACTGATTAATGCAATAAAAGAAATCTCTCTCTGGCTTTCAACACATGGTTTAAACATGTATAATGAATTTAGTCATTTTGAATTTCAGAAGTGTCAGTTTATTGGCAAATTTACAATTTTACATAAGTGGCAGAGAAACATAAACAATTATAATACCTGTGTCACAATATGCAAATTTCCAGGCTGTAAAAAAGTAAGGGGCAGATTTATGTCGGACTTGCACCACGTTTAAGCCGCCGTTGCGTCACGCAACGACGGCGTAAACGTTGCGCATCCCTGCGACCCATTTACAATGTGACGCATCTAGGCAGATGCGTCACGTTGTAAAGCCCTGCGCCACATGTGAGCGTTCCGGCGCAGGGTGGGCGTTCCGGGGCAGGTGCGCCTCGCAAAAGTGGCTGAGTGAAATCTACAAGATTTCACTCAGTCACTTTTAGGCCAATGCTGCGTCAAAGCCCTGAGCCTGCTTGAAGCAGGCGTAAGACTTGACGCAGCATTGGACAGATAGGGCACCCCCGAGCCTTGCTGGAGCTGCGTCGCGCTTGCGACGCAACTCCAGCATTGCGCCGCCTTTACGGCACAGATGCGTCACGCATCTGTGCCGTTTTTGCCCCATGGTGCGCGCACCATGGGTGGCGGAGCTGCGGTGCACAATAACTGGCGCATCCCTAGGAATGCGCCAGTTATTGTAAATCTGCCCCTAAATTCTTAATTGGGGTGGGTAGTAGTCCACCACATGTAACAAAGTCGCTAATATGTTAGATGCAGTAAAGGTTTCATTAATTTCAATAAGTGGAACCAAGGTTATCATTTTTATCCTTTTTTAAAGACTGAAATGGAAAAAGCACCAAGAAAAATAAAGTGTTCAATGTAAGTCACTGGTTGCGGTGTACTGGGTGTAAGATGAAATCCAAGGGGCAGAGTGGGGTGCGCAAAAGTCAGACAGGAAACTATCCATGGGATTGTGTAAGAGGACTCTGGTATGGTACTAATAGGGCACTGTGACACAGAGGAGCATGTGTATAACCGCTTACTCTTCTCCCAGTTCTGGAGAGCTTGAATAATTATTTCTGTATCTTTGGGGCAAAGCAGAATGGCCTACCAGCGACTGAGGGACCTGGTCTCTAAGTCATCTGATCATTTAATCAGAACTAGGCATGCAGGGGGACATTTTGGTGGCTAATGAGTACTCCAAACCAAGGTCCTTATTATTGTTTCAGAGGCATGACAAACACCGAGGTCAGAAATCCCACTTACAGTGCATATAACATTGACACATATATATATCCAAATAATAGAGAATACGTTATGGATGCAGAACCCAGATGGCAGTGGACGCACTTCTCAGGGCAGGTCCCATGCATTACATCAGCAAGACCCATCAAATCGCCAATCAGATGCACTGTGTGACATTAATGGACAGCACGAGTAGTGCCTGGTAATGTTAAGCAAGAACTAGGAGATCAGCAGCTACAACCAATTATTTGAACAAACTATTTGTTCATTCTTAAACTTTAAATGGAGAACATTTGTCGCTTGGAGCACCATGTCCCTTGATTGTGTGTTTTCCCCCTTCTGAGGACCAGCATTGTGTGACTCTCTCTAGTCTCGGCACTCCTCCTAATCTTCAGCCAACCAATCCTCTCTTGCCTTGGCAGGTGGTGTTCATTTCTCAGGGAGTTCTTCAATATCCACATCACTAATATCCAGTATATCCAAAATCAGCTGCGGCCCATGGGAGTTCGGTGGGGCAGGAGGCGGTGCGGGGGAGAGGCAGGGTGGGGGTGGTAAACAACGGAATATGGCTAATTGCAGGTAAGTAAACATTTGAATAAATAAAACGAATTTCGTAGCACACCCTGCATCGCACAATGCGATGTAGCGTGCTAGGAAATTTGTGATATCCGAACCTTTTGTGATATCCGAACCATTTCGAGTGGATGGTAATAATAGTTTTCCATGTCTAAATAAGTCAAGAACCTCCTGACATATTGTATCCATGGTAAGTATGGGCGAATTTTGCAAATCAGTGGTTCGCGAATTAGCGCAAAATCGCAAAACAAATCACGAATTCGCTAATTTCCCTGCAAAATCACAGATTTTTTTGCGATTTTGCACCATACTTAACTGGAGTACTTTCTACTGGCTAATCAGTAAGTGCTACCTCGTTGGGTAAATGTATGATGCTTTTCCTGCTCTACAGCTGTCTAGAGCCAGAAGAGTTGTCTCCAGTGACCATGTTTGTGTAACTTTGCCATCGCACCGAAGGGCGCCGGGGTCCCTCGAGTGAGCTGTCCATCATAGTGTGTAAAGGGCGGGAAGACGGTGCACACCGCTAGTGTGTGTGGGGGGGATAAACGGGGGGGTGGCTTCTTTGCGTGTCCACATGCTTCTTGTGTATAAAAGGTCATGGCACAGATCAGAGCAGCAATCAATCAATCAATCAATTAATCAGAAATTTTCTATAGCGCCCTACTCACCCGTTAGGGTCTCAAGGCGCTGAGAGGGGGAACGGGGCGCTGCTACTGCTCGAAGAGCCAGGTCTTGAGGTGCTTCCTGAAGCTGAGGTGGTCCTGGGTCAGTCGTAGGTGAGTGGGGAGGGCGTTCCAGGTCTTTGCTGCTAGGTAGGAGAAAGATCTACCTCCGGTGGTGGCTCTGCGGATCCGTGGGATGATGGCGAGAGCGAGGTTGGTGGAGCGGAGCGGGCGGGTGTGGGTGTAGAACGTGAGTCGGCTGTTGAGGTATTCCGGCCCCATGTTGTGGAGCGCTTTGTGTGCGTGGGTGAGCAGTCTGAAAGTGATCCTTTTGCTGACGGGGAGCCAGTGGAGATCTTTCAAGTGGGTTGAGATGTGGCTATGGCGGGGAATGTTGAGGATGAGTCGTGCGGAGGCGTTTTGTATGCGCTGGAGACGGTTCTGGAGTTTGCCGGTTGTTCCAGCGTAGAGGGCGTTCCCGTAGTCCAGTCGGCTGGTGACAAGGGCCTGGGTGACTGTTCTTCTAGTTTCAGTGGGGATCCATCGGAAGATCTTCAGGAGCATGCGCAGGGTGTTGAAGCATGAGGATGAGACAGCGTTGACTTGTTTGTTCATTGTGAGCGAGGAGTCCAGGATGAAGCCCAGGTTGCGTGCGTGGTCTGTGGGTGTTGGTGCCGTGCAGCACCAGATGAGGAGAAGGAAGCTACTGGTTAAAGGAACTGCACGGGGATTGCACTCGTGAAAGTCAAGGATGCAAAGGCCTCCATCAAGCATCATAGCTCATTTTCGACTGTAGATATGGGGAGAAAGCACACCTGCCCAGCCTCGACAAAGTGCACTATTGTTTGGGTCTAATTAACTTTGCCATCGCGCCGAAGGGCGCCGGGATCCCTCGAGTGAGCTGTCCATTATAGTGGGTAAAGGGCGGGAAGACGGTGCACACCGCTAGTGTGTGTGGGGGGGAAAACGGGGGGGCTTCTTTCCATATTCACATGCCTCTTGTGTGTATAAAAGGTCAGGCACTGATCAGAGTAGCAGATGGGGAGAAAGAAGCTACTGGTTACAGAAACTGCACGGGGATTGCACTCGTGAAAGTCAAGGATGCAAAGGCCTCCATCAAGCATCATAGCTAATTTTTGACTGTAGATATGGGGAGAAAGCACACCTGCCCAGCCTCGACAAAGCGCACAATTTTTGGGGGCTGATTAACTTTGCCATTGCGCCGAAGGGCGCCGGGGTCCCTCGAGTGAGCTGTCCATCATAGTGGGTAAAGGGCCGGAAGATGGTGCACACCTCTAGTGTGTGTGGGGGGGGTGCAAATGGGAGGGGGCTTCTTTGCGAGTTCACATGCCTCTTGCATGTATAAAAGGTCAGGCACCGATCAGAGCAGAAGATAGGGAGAAAGAAGCTCCTGGTCACAGGAACTGCACGGGGATTGCACTCATGAAAGTCAAGGATGCAAAAGCCTCCATCATGCATCATAGCTAATTTTCGACTGTAGATATGGGAAGAAAGCACACCTGCCCAAAGTGCACGATTTTTGGAGGCTGATTAACTTTGCCATCGCGCCGAAGGGCGCCGGGGTCCCTCGAGTGAGCTGTCCATCATAGTGTGTAAAGGGCGGGAAGACGGTGCACACCGCTAGTGTGTGTGTGGGGGGCAAATGGGGGGGCTTCTTTGCGAGTTCACATGCCTCTTCTTGTGTGTATAAAAGATCAGGCACAGATCAGAGCAGCAGATGAGGAGAAAGAAGCTACTGGTTACAGGAACTGCACAGGGATTGCACTTGTGAAAGTCAAGGATGCAAAGGCCTCCATCAAGTATCATAGCTAATTTTCGACTGCAGATATGGGGCGAAAGCACACCTGCCCAGCTTCGACAAAGCGCACAATTTTTTGGGGCTGATTAAGGAGTTACTGAATTTGACCTTCAACTCTGGCACCTGCTTTATCTATATCTGTAAGTGCTTCCTGTTCACGGAGCCTTGTTGTCTACTTGTAAATATTCACTGACCCTGCTTCGGGGGTCAGAGAATAGTTGCAAGTAGGCAACGAGGCGCCGCTCAGGAAGCACTTACAGGGTTACAGCAGGTGCCCAAGTTGAAGTTAATTTCTCTGTAACCATTTTGTAAATGGTTACAAAGAAATTAGCTTCAACTTGGGCACCTGCTGTAACCCTGTAAGTGCTTCCTGGGCAAAGTTTGTCCCGCTTGCGAATTCGCGGATTTTTCAGCGATTTCGTGGGATTCGCGGATCGCGAAATCGCGGAAAATCCACAAATTCGGCGAGCGGAACAATTTTCTGCCCATACTTAATCCATGGTATCTTTTTCACGTGTTCTAGCTTAAGACAATCTAACACGATTGCTTGAGTGAGCTTTAATTTGTTAGATGTCCAAAGACGGTGCCAAAGTAGAACTGGTTGGATCCCTATAGCGTCTGAAATATAGGACACTACCAGCTCTAAGTGGCACGCAAATGTGGACGCACTTTGTGGTACAGCGAGTAGAAATCTTAAGAAGCTATTTTTTACTTTTTGTATGGACTCTACCTGCACATACCCCCAAACCCCCGCCGCATAGATGGCTGTACTAACGCACTTGACCTGATAGATACGTAGCATCTCTTCCGGTGAGCGTTTTCCGAGCCTCTGGGTGAATGCTACTAAGGCCATTGTCGCCTTTAAAAACTGCAATTTTCTGACCTCAATTGCTCTTTTCCACGTTCCCTTTTCATCTATAACAACTCCTAGATAAGGATAGATGGGAGTATGGTCGACTCTAGATTTGTTTATGTAGATATCATTTCCTTTTCTCAGTTTATGGCCAGATGTCATGATGAAGGTCTTTCTTATATTAATTTTTAGGTCTAAGTTCGACATAAATTTGTTGTATCGGTTTATAGAGTGCTGGAGTTCAAGAGGAGTGCGTGCAATAATAACCGCGTCATCCGCGTATAGAAGAGCGGGGATTGTTCTATTCTGGATAAAGGGAAGATCCTGGCTCCCCTCCAGCATTGCCGATTCCAAGCTGTTAGTATAGAGAGTAAAGAGGAAGGGGGCCAGGATACAACCCTGTCTTACTCCCCGCTCAACCCTAAAAGGTGCGGATAACTGCTCTCCCAGACAGTATCTCATTCTTGCGCTTGCATTTGAATACATTTCCCGCAGATAGTTGACCAACAGATTGTCGATCCCCATTGCTGTTAAGGTGTCCCAAAGTTTTGCATGACCCACGCAGTCAAACGCTGAGGTGAGGTCTAAATAGGCCATATGCAATCTTCCACCCTTTGCGTCTACATATTTACTCCTAATTAATGTCAGGTTTAAGACCTGCTCAATGGTATCGAGGCCTTCCCTAAAACCGTACTGGAGGTCTGATATGATGTTGTTATCTTCCGTCCAGTACTGTAGACGTTCTAATAGGATACGGCCCACCACCTTTCCCAGCGAATCCAGTAAGTAGATGGGGCGATAGCATGTTGGACATTTGCGGTCCCCCTTTTTTTCAAAATCGGTACCAGGATAGATTTTAACCAGGATGGCAAAAGGCCAACTTTTCCCGTGGCTTCTAGGACTCTGAGTAACAATGGAGCCCACATGTCCATTTTATATTTATATAGATCCACGGGAACCCCATCAGGGCCCGGGGACTTTCCTCCTCTACTGGCGTGCAACGCTTGCTCAACTTCAGCCAGTGTAAAATCTAAGGTCAATGAGCTAGGTGAAGCGCTTGAACTACTAGACCTTATACCCGAGTTACTGTGGGTTTGGGTGGAATCCTCTGTTTGGCCAAATATCCACGAGAAATGTTCTATCCATTCCGATTCGGTGATGGTAACTTCTATGTTACTGCTCTTCCTTTCGCCAGAGAGAAATGATGTTTTTATGAAATTCCAGAACTCTGTAAAGTCGTTATTTTTGCAGCTATTATACAGGGCGACCCATAGCTCCTCTTTTAGTTCCCTCTTTCTCTGCCTTAGAGTTTTATTATATGCTTTTGTAAGCTGGTTAACCTCAGTCTTGTCTCTATTAGATTTTTTAAGAGCAAGTTTTCCTCCCTTCTGTCTTGTGCCCTTCGCTCGGCCTTTCTTTTGTTTTGCTTGTTCCCGAGTTTGGGGCCCTTTCGCTCTTGGGCTCGGAATGTCAATCACCCTATCCCGTGCATTAGGAGATTGTAGTTGGGGATTGACTGGAGGGGGTAAGGATAATAGGGGAGCGGTTTTATTCACCTGAGGAGTGCTACTAAGTTCCTCCGCCCTAGTCAGAGGGAATTGTGAGGGGTCGAGTGAAAGTCTATGCTCGGTTAATTGAATCTCATGAATAAGAAGAGATTCTGCTCTTATCAGGAAAGTGTCCAGGGTACCCACAGTACTCTTACATTTCTCCATCAATATTAAGCCTTCACAAAAAGATCAATATAGTTGTACAACACTTTATGCCCAGAATTAAAAATGATGTAATATCTGCTCACTTATCTACCAAGTTAGCGAATATGTTCAGAGCTACTTTCTACAACAAATAAGAAGTAGGCTGCCGCCGGTGAGACCGTATTACAATAGTTCTTACCAGTCCTCTTTGGTGATACAGTTCCTGGGAAGGTGCCAAGGGCCCGGGCCCTGCCCTGCCCCTGTCTGCCACAGAAGGCCCGCCCTTTGCCCAGGCTTAGCCCGGTGCCCGTCCGCGCGCGTCCCACGGGACAGGAGGGGCTATAGAATCGGTGGAAATAGGATGCATATTTTACTGACCCTGGTTGCTGTTGTTTTGTGCCAACCTAACAGAGCCCTTTGGTTTGCTACCCTCGTTGATATGATTTGTATTCACTCTTTGCGATACGTTGGATGGGCCAGACTGAAGCTCTTGTCTAGGTTGGTTGATATTATTATAATTGTCCCTGTGTGGGGATGGAGTATACGACTTGGGAGTTTCCAGTCGAGCTCTAATTGAGTCAACATCCTCTTTCATTTGTGTCAGCTTATTCTCTATACGAGCAAATCTATCGTCAAAGAGGGAGGTCAAATGTGTGGTCATTTCTCCGAGTTTTACTTCGAGAATGTTTTTTATGAAGCCTTCCAAGTGGTTCCCTAGTTCTTGTAGTATTGCATTGGGGTTAGTGGTGGGAGGGACTGATTTTACTTCAACAATGCTCACATTCTCATCTGTTTGCGTTTGTAGGGAAACTGTTTCTCGTGGACGGGGCTCTACTCCAGGAATTTCCTTTCCCTCTTTAACTTGCCCTCCTCCCTTCTGTCTTGTGCCCATCGCTCGGCCTTTCTTTTGTTTTGTTTGTTCCCGAGTTTGGGGGTCTTTTGCTCTTGTGCTCGGATTGTCGATCACCCTATCCCGTGCATTAGGAGATTGTAGTTGGGGATTGACTGGAGGGTGTAAGGATAATAGTGGAGCGGTTTTATTCACCTGAGGAGGGCTTCTATGTTCCTCCTCCCTAGTCAGAGGGAATTGTGAGGGGTTGAGTGAAAGTCTATGCTCGGTTAATTGAATCTCATGAATAAGAAGAGATTCTGCTCCTATCAGGAAAGTGTCCAGGGTACCCACAGTACTCTTACGTTTCTCCATCGATATTAAGCCTTTACAAAAAGATCAATATAGTTGTACAACACTTTATGCCCAGAATTAAAAATCACGTTATATCTGTTTACTTGATCTACTGGATTAGCGAATATGTTCAGAGCTACTTTCTACAACAAATAAGAAGTAAGCTGCCGCCGGTGAGACCGTATTACAATAGTTCTTACCTGTCCTCTTTGGTGATACAGTTCCTGGGAAGGTGCCAAGGGCCCGGGCCCTGCCCTGCCCCTGTCTGCCCCTAACCGCCACAGACGGCCCGCCCTTTGCCCGGGCATAGCCCGGTGCCCGTCCGTGCACGTCCCGTGGGGTGGGAGGGGCTGATTGCTTTTAGGGCTTCCGGTTGCAAGGGGGAGGGCGAGGTGACCGGTGCCCCACGGCCTCTTGGTCACTGTGGTCCTTGAGCAGACTTGCTGCAATCCGCAGCATCTCCCGCGGAGCGGGAGGCGCGAGGCACAGAAGAGTCCCCTGGTTGCATAGGGGAGGGGCAAGGTGACTGGTGCCCCACGGCGTTCTGATCACTGTGGTCCCTGAGCAGACTTGCTGCAATCCAAAGCATCTCCCACGGAGTGGGAGGTGCGAGGTGCAGATGAATCCCCCGGTTGCAAGAGGGTGGGGCGAGGTGACTGGGCCCCACGGCGTCCTGGTCACTGTGGTCCTTGAGCAGACTTGCGGCAATCCGAAGCGTCTCCCGCGGAGAGGGAGGTGCGAGGCGCAGATGAATCCCCCGGTTGCAAGGGGGTAGGGCGAGGTGACTGGGCCCCACGGCGTCCTGGTCACTGTGGTCCTTGAGCAGACTTGCGGCAATCCGAAGCGTCTCCCGCGGAGAGGGAGGCGTGAGGCGCAGATGAATCCCCCGGTTGCAAGCGGGAGGGGCGAGGTGACTGGTGCCCCAAAGCGTCCTGATCACTGTGGTCCTTGAACAGACTTGCGGCAATCCGAAGCGTCTCCCGCGGAGCGGAAGGCACGAGGCGCAGATGAATTCCCCGGTTGTAAGGGGGAGGGGCGAGGTGACTGGTGCCCCACGGCGTCCTGATCACTGTGGTCCTTGAGCAGACTTGCAGCAATCGGAAGCATCTCCCGCAGAGCGGGAGGCGCGAGGCGCAGATGAATTCCCCAGTTGTAAGGGGGAGGGGCGAGGTGACTGGTGCCCCACGGAATCCTGGTCACTGTGGTCCTTGGGCAGACTTGTGGCAATCCAAAGCGTCTCCCCTTTACGTTCTCTTGTTCAGTATCCTGGCTCACTTTAAAGACCACAGTGGCTCTTCTCACTCTTGCAGTGTACATATTTGAGACAGCCTCCAAGAAAAGGAGTCATTTTGTGGACTTTGACTTATACAATCTCCAGATATTGTGAGCAAAAACAGGAACCCCGTGGTCAAATAAGCCCCCACACAGATTGCTCTGACAAGGAAATCTGGGGGGTCCTTCTCATTGACGGCTAGCTCTTTTCCATTAACCTAGGTGAGGGATATGGAAAGTCCACAACGGAGAGCCCTAGTTAGATGAGGTGCCACTCGAGCACCCAGCTGGTGGTCCAAGGCCAGTGCTGAAGGAATGTTGAAGCCACAGTCCCCCATTCACTTTAGTGACTTGTTATGCACAAGGTAATTCAATGAGGAGCCTCTTGGAGAAGAAGGAATCCTAGGAAGAAGTCAAAATTAGCCTGGTACCAGTCAATAGCGGAATCAATATAGGTGATGCACTCCAAGGTGCAACTGTCACTGTTCATAGAGGAGGGAAATTCCTGTTGCCTTCACTCACGCTGGCTGCCTCAACCTCTCACATTGTAAACCTCCACTCCTCAGCCAGTGGACAGAGGGTTTGTTGTCCTGGGTTCATGGCTGATGGCTGTTTGTTAAAAACAGTAGGCAAAAAAGTTTCCATCAGTTTTGGCGGAGGAAGAATTCACTTACACTAGAAAGAAATTGACAGAATCTGAATTGGATGGTGATTCACAGTGTCCTCACCCAAGAGGACCACCATGTTCATCCTTACAGCAGTCCTCTGTGTATGTCCAGCAGGGTGAGTCCCCAGCTGCTGTGGTGCTCTTCCTGCAATGAAAATTACAGGGGAGAGCTGCCATGCCATGGATGGATTAGGTCACTGCCTCTCCACCTCATGCCTGCTTGTGACAGTGGTTAATGAAATGAAGGCCCCCTATAGGTAAAGCTGCACCACTCCTGATTCTCTGCCTCCGAGGCCCCGTTCTGACCTGGAGGGCAAGGGAGTAGCACTGGTGGGGCACCAGCAATGGTTGAATGCTGGCCTCCGTCCAGAGTGCATCAGGTGCATGGGGCAGTATCGCTGTGGTGGAATCAAAATGGCTTAGGGCTCTGCTACTACTCACAGTCCCGGGAGTCTCAGCAATTGATGTTTTTAAAAAGCGTCTCCGCTGCGGGGTAAGCAGCCCCTTGGAGACGTTAGGTCATGCGGTCAGAGGTGGACGCCAAGCCATGTCCCGCTGTGGGCAGGCAATTACCCCACAACCAGGGCCCTCTGAGCCGGGAGCACTAGAAGCATGTCGCCATGCTCCTTGCTTCCAGGCTCCACGCCCTCAAACTTTACTCTCTTAGTTATAAGGAACAGGTGATCTTTCCCAAGTACAACCTCACTGTCAAGTCCCCGCTATCAAAATGTATTTTATAGGTATGGACTATGCCCAGCCACCTACCCAGGGAAACCATAGCATGATATATCTATTTCCCAAACACCCCTGGTAGAAATGTTCTGTAGTATGTCTCTTCCTCCTACCAGAAGCCAGAACACATAGCCCTTTTTTGCCTGTCTGAACCAAGCAAGATCCTGCGAGGGAGATGTCTTTAGAAAAACAAAAAAGTGAATGATGAAATGCTTGCATTAACCCCAGCCAATGCTAATCACTTGGGCTGCATTCCAGTCCACTTCTTTACCCAGTATGCCCCTCCAGACAGAGACGAACAATATGAAAGCTAGCCTCGATCCTGCACAAAGAAGGGCAGTTGAGCCCAAACTGCCAGAGCTTATACCCTCTAGAAAGAAACACTATCACACTGTTTTCAGTGTTTGCATCCCTTTTCACTGAGGTGCAGCTTGAGTTCATTGGCTCAGTGACTGGTTAAGTCACTTCCAGAGCATTCCTTACTATTTTCGTGACCAAAGAAGGGAAATAATAGGTAAAGATTTTTTAATGAACAATAAATGAAAAGAAGACCCCAAAGACAAACAATTGACCACAGAACACTTTGTAAATCAATGACATGCCTCAAAAGTATAATTATAAAATTACAACAAACAGAGGCAGCCCTATTACCAGAACTGGGCAGAATAAAGTCTGGAATCCTAACAAGGGTTCAAGTACTGCATTTACACACAAAAATGAACTTCACTAATCGTGAGGCAAACCAAACAAGAAAAATATATGAACTACCTCACATAAAAACCGATACCCCTACATAATAATATATACTAAATTTAATAAGATAATAGTTTGAAGAACAATAGTCATAAAACAGTTGTGCACACAGGGTTACACACAAGACACATTACAAGAATGATTGACAGTGTAAACAAAAACAGTGGCTGGGGAAAAATTATACATAAAGAATGTGCTGCACACAATCACCTGTGATCAAGATCCAATCACAGTATCAAATATGTCAATCCAACACCAACATTCCTGTGTTCAATTTCTGCCTTAAAGTCTAATCCTGTTTCAAGACTAGTAGCGGCTGGTGACACTATTAAGTGGTAGGCTGAGCAAACATTCACTGAGGGACAACTGAACTGCCGTTAGACTCAGTGCCAAACTTTCTCAATCGTGGCCTGTTATAAACGGTACTTATAACGAGCCACAATAGGGATCTCTGGACTTGAGGATGAAGGCAGGGCGAGTTTCTGAGTTTCCTACAGTGCCTGTCAGTGGGTCAAAAAAGTAAAGCACAATAAAAGAGTTTGCTTACCCATGCCGCAGGCTCAGTGTATGCTTCTGCAGTTCCAGCTGGAGTCTCAGAGCCTCGGCCAACTCCACTGTACCACTCCAGGTGCTTTTCTCATGCTGCTGGTAATGTTAACAGTAAGAGAAAAGCACCAGAATTGGTTATAGTGGGCAGGCTTGACCCTCCTTTAGGCACTGGGGACTCGTGTCTTCTGTCCACCCACTTGTCTTAGACAGCTCAGGTGGGAGAGGTTTAAAGTGAGTGTGGCAGACTGGCCGTCGCAAGACCGCCAGCCAAAGTGACATGCGCACTTAATACTGCTGTTCTCACTCCTCTAGCAATAGCCCTGCCCTTGCAGCTTGGGCTGCCATAGGAAAAATATGAAATGGTAATAAACAGTTAATTATCATTTTATTTTTCACTTTGGCTGTACCTTGAGCAGGGGAAGGGCAATGGTTATTAGACCAAAAGGGAGCAGCCACCACTATTAAAGACCATAAATGTTAATTATTTGTCCCACAAAATTACTCACAGATAAACAAGTTAGATAAACCAACTGTGATTGGGTCACCTTTTTAGGGTATCTTCATACATGAGTGCTTATTCCAAGTATATTAAAGATGATAATACTTTCAATGATATCTTCAATCTAATCTGTACTTACAAGTAGTACAAGGCTTATATAATATACCTTTTCTACAATCCATTTGAGAATTATTTGTTAGCCCTCTGAGTGCTAAAGATGAGGCCATCTAATCTCATTGGGCCTGGCTGCACTGAAGACAATTAACAATTAATTGGTTACACTTGGCTGATATCTCTCAGGCAAAATTTCTATGCAAATATGACAATAATTGTGTTTGGCATAATCGTCTGATGAGTTTAAGATGCTGTCATTATAATACTGTAATTTGGGACTACCAAAATATTATATAATACCACTATTGATTCATAGGTATATATTCTCAGAGAGTTGCTCAGTCTACCCATGAGTTGAGTTACATGCCCAAAACGGTGTGACCCCACATTGAACAATAAAATTAGACATTCGCTTTTCTTTTGAACTGCTGCTTTCAGAAGTTGTTTCTCTTTGTACTGGATGGAAAACGGCAAGCCTGGTTGTTGGTCCATCAATTCTAATTACATAATGCGCATATCATTTCTATGGGCTTTTTGCCATGGTAATATGATTACCATAGTTGATGATTCACATGCTGACTGTCACATTTAAAATGGATTTATGAAATTACCACTGTAGCTGTGCCACACAGAGTGTAAAATAATGGGATTTCTTAGTAAATATTTACAAATTCAAAATGGTTACAGATATGATCATAACTGTATACAGTTAAAGTCTTTAAAAGCACCAGGCCTATGTCCCGCACAGGGGATAAAGCATACATATGCTGCTCATACACAGATACTGATGTGAGATATCTATAAGGAACAAATAAATCACTATCATCAACAACATTGTCTTTACTCATTGTGATAGTACGTACTAATGTAACTCAGACTGAAATTTGTTGGCAAAGTTATGTTATGTAGTGTAAGCATTCTTAATATTGTTAAAACATTAATTGTATCTTATCCAGGTATAACTTTATAATAAAATGTATACATTCTAAGGACAGAATGCCTGAGAGAATCTTTTGAGTCCCCTTCCTAAATGGTGCATCCTAGAAGAGAAAGTGCCACCCTGCCCAGTTACTATGCTTGAAATGTACAAAGTGTTTTATTAGGTGGCTCAGTTAGGAGAGAAAAGCAACTAGAAGTGAAAGTGCCACCCTGCACAGTTACTATGCTTGAAATGTACAAAGTGTTTTATTAGGTGGCTCAGTTAGGAGAGAAAAGCAAAAAGGGTAAAAGGCGTCCTTGGTAATCTTGTAAATCATGATCGCAGATGAGATTGGTATTTACGAGGGCAGCAATACACCAAACTCCCCCTGACATCAGGAAGGGAATGATCCTGTTAATATATCCAGAAGCAGATCCAGAAGAAAGTTTATTCTGCAAGGAGAAAAAATATAGGACAAAAAAGTTAACGAAAGTGTAATACATGAAATAAAAAATAAGGGGACATATGCGTTGTGATACACCCTTCTCTTGGAAATGCTTCCTTTAATATGATTTGAACAGGTACTCATATTACAGGAAAAGGCTCCGCCTTATCATGATTTGAAAATCTCTCCTAAAATCCTATGTGCAATCCACCATCTTGGAGAGGGCAGACTATACAACTAGTGCACGCCCTTTTTCTAAGATTCGCGGCAGTCAGATGGCTGAGTGCTGCATCTCAGTATACTCTTGCTGGCTGACAATGAGAGCAGTGATCCTACCTCTTTGACATCTGCAGGGCATCTTTGTAAGCTCCAAGTAAGCTTTCAGAACGGATATAACAATAATAAACTCTGTATTCATTTGCATAGTTAGGTAATAGTAAAATGACATTTTAGGGTTTACACACTAACTCCCATTCTCATCAAAAATAAATTTTCTAGTTTGTAAGCCAAAGGAAAAGGGCCTCCCATTTTTTCTCTTTATGATTTTCTACCGCCTCATTTTTTTAGTGTTGGTGCTGTTGTACAATTGTGAGTACATTTAGAGCTGAATACATGTAAGCAATGAATAATCAAATGTGTGCTTGGTTTGGCTATTACACTCCAAGGATGTTTGTTTTTTGTAAACACTGCAAGTAAATGCGGCTAAATTCATAATCATATTTTAGAAAGCTAAAAGTCTGCTTATGATATATTTGATTGTATTTATTTTTTATATTTTTTTGTAAAAGTATACAAACATTTGCAGGTAAGAATACAAGCTAACTGGGTAAGGATTACAATTCCCTTGACAATACTGAAAAATAATGTAACATTCTTTGCACACAGGAACATTTTAAAAAAAATCATACCAGACATATATTATCAATCAATCAATCAGCATTTGTCGAGCATTGTCACCCTAGGGGTATCTGGGTGCTGGGGTGCAGGGTCTCTATCAAAAAGCCACATATTGAGTTTCTTTCTAAAGTCCGCCAGGGAGAGTGCTGTTTGAAGGGGAGGGACAGGTCATTTCAGGACTTGGCGGTGATGGAGGAGAAGGAGCAGCCACTGCGGTGGCTGTGGTGGATGCAGTGGGTGTAGTGAGGAGGAGCACAGGTGTAGGAGAGTAGGGTCTGCAATCCTATGATCACCCGGACTTTTTGCTTTTGTTTCACTGGTTTACGACTTTCTCGGGCTGTGGGCCTGCCAATCAGACCCACAGCCTAGCTGTTCTCTCGCTAAATTGATGTGCACCTTAGGTGCATTACCCAATTGGAACTGGGCCACCCTGTCAGACCCTGTAACTCAGGGCATCGGTGTACCCAGGGCCTACCAGGGGCTGAAGCATGTATTATGCCACCCCTGGATGGCCATCTAAATCTGACACAACTGGCTGCACGACAGCTGGGGCCACGTGGCGTACTCACCCGTGGCTGTAGGTGTAGTATCCCTATACCTAACCTTAAAATGGACACGCGAGTTCCTCTCAGTCACTCCTATGGCAGGCCTTGACAATCCTGAAGGCAGAGTGCATGGAACCGTGTGAATTGGGCTCTGGCATGAGCCGAGCCCGGTTGCAGCTGGCGGAACCAAGACCCAATGGCTGTTCCATGATAACGTGTATCATATCGGTAACTTCGGTATCGCGTTATCAAGACATGTCGAGTAAGGTGTCATACGAATCGGGCTGCTGCCCCCTCACCAATTCTGGCGACGAGGTTAGCATTCCGCCCTTCTAGAGGGACACGACATGTACGTAACTGTGAACCCCGGTTAAAGTTAACTGAAGCCTCAGCTCCACAAAATGGACGCTGCCCCCACAGACACGAGTCTGACCTCCTGCTGCTGGGAGTCATTTCAGCGAGGAGAGCTTGGACAAAGGGTTTCCTGTCAAGGGCGGTGTTCGCACCGTCCCAGACAGGGTTTGTGTATTCTGGGTAGGTAGGGCTTGGCAAGAAGGTGACTGCGGAGTGGCACCCCGGTGCTCACTACGCATCTGCCGGCTAGAACCAGTTCCAGGGGCGCAGCCCCTGACCTGGGGAAAGTCCAGCAGGGGGAGAGGGGTGTAACTACCCCCCTTCCTGGTCCCACCCTTAGGGCAGGACCTAGTCATGTACCCACCCCTTTCTTTAGGATAAAGGCCGGAGCGGGGACCCTTCCAAATTAGATCATCTTTGAATCAAGAATACTTTCTACGAAAGGACTTCGAGACTCTTCTCAAGATTTCTCCCTTGTGGCTAAGGAGTAGTCACCCTGCACCAGCGGGCACCATCTAAGAACTCTGCGGTTTGCTGCAAGTCTTGGTCATTGTGGTCCTTGAGCAGACTTGCTGCAATCCGCAGCATCTCCCGCGGAGCGGGAGGCGCGAGGCACAGAAGAGTCCCCTGGTTGCATAGGGGAGGGGCAAGGTGACTGGTGCCCCACGGCGTTCTGATCACTGTGGTCCCTGAGCAGACTTGCTGCAATCCAAAGCATCTCCCACGGAGTGGGAGGTGCGAGGTGCAGATGAATCCCCCGGTTGCAAGAGGGTGGGGCGAGGTGACTGGGCCCCACGGCGTCCTGGTCACTGTGGTCCTTGAGCAGACTTGCGGCAATCCGAAGCGTCTCCCGCGGAGAGGGAGGTGCGAGGCGCAGATGAATCCCCCGGTTGCAAGGGGGTAGGGCGAGGTGACTGGGCCCCACGGCGTCCTGGTCACTGTGGTCCTTGAGCAGACTTGCGGCAATCCGAAGCGTCTCCCGCGGAGAGGGAGGCGTGAGGCGCAGATGAATCCCCCGGTTGCAAGCGGGAGGGGCGAGGTGACTGGTGCCCCAAAGCGTCCTGATCACTGTGGTCCTTGAACAGACTTGCGGCAATCCGAAGCGTCTCCCGCGGAGCGGAAGGCACGAGGCGCAGATGAATTCCCCGGTTGTAAGGGGGAGGGGCGAGGTGACTGGTGCCCCACGGCGTCCTGATCACTGTGGTCCTTGAGCAGACTTGCAGCAATCGGAAGCATCTCCCGCAGAGCGGGAGGCGCGAGGCGCAGATGAATTCCCCAGTTGTAAGGGGGAGGGGCGAGGTGACTGGTGCCCCACGGAATCCTGGTCACTGTGGTCCTTGGGCAGACTTGTGGCAATCCAAAGCGTCTCCCCTTTACGTTCTCTTGTTCAGTATCCTGGCTCACTTTAAAGACCACAGTGGCTCTTCTCACTCTTGCAGTGTACATATTTGAGACAGCCTCCAAGAAAAGGAGTCATTTTGTGGACTTTGACTTATACAATCTCCAGATATTGTGAGCAAAAACAGGAACCCCGTGGTCAAATAAGCCCCCACACAGATTGCTCTGACAAGGAAATCTGGGGGGTCCTTCTCATTGACGGCTAGCTCTTTTCCATTAACCTAGGTGAGGGATATGGAAAGTCCACAACGGAGAGCCCTAGTTAGATGAGGTGCCACTCGAGCACCCAGCTGGTGGTCCAAGGCCAGTGCTGAAGGAATGTTGAAGCCACGGTCCCCCATTCACTTTAGTGACTTGTTATGCACAAGGTAATTCAATGAGGAGCCTCTTGGAGAAGAAGGAATCCTAGGAAGAAGTCAAAATTAGCCTGGTACCAGTCAATAGCGGAATCAATATAGGTGATACACTCCAAGGTGCAACTGTCACTGTTCATAGAGGAGGGAAATTCCTGTTGCCTTCACTCACGCTGGCTGCCTCAACCTCTCACATTGTAAACCTCCACTCCTCAGCCAGTGGACAGAGGGTTTGTTGTCCTGGGTTCATGGCTGATGGCTGTTTGTTAAAAACAGTAGGCAAAAAAGTTTCCATCAGTTTTGGCGGAGGAAGAATTCACTTACACTAGAAAGAAATTGACAGAATCTGAATTGGATGGTGATTCACAGTGTCCTCACCCAAGAGGACCACCATGTTCATCCTTACAGCAGTCCTCTGTGTATGTCCAGCAGGGTGAGTCCCCAGCTGCTGTGGTGCTCTTCCTGCAATGAAAATTACAGGGGAGAGCTGCCATGCCATGGATGGATTAGGTCACTGCCTCTCCACCTCATGCCTGCTTGTGACAGTGGTTAATGAAATGAAGGCCCCCTATAGGTAAAGCTGCACCACTCCTGATTCTCTGCCTCCGAGGCCCCGTTCTGACCTGGAGGGCAAGGGAGTAGCACTGGTGGGGCACCAGCAATGGTTGAATGCTGGCCTCCGTCCAGAGTGCATCAGGTGCATGGGGCAGTATCGCTGTGGTGGAATCAAAATGGCTTAGGGCTCTGCTACTACTCACAGTCCCGGGAGTCTCAGCAATTGAGGTTTTTAAAAAGCGTCTCCGCTGCGGGGTAAGCAGCCCCTTGGAGACGTTAGGTCATGCGGTCAGAGGTGGACGCCAAGCCATGTCCCGCTGTGGGCAGGCAATTACCCCACAACCAGGGCCCTCTGAGCCGGGAGCACTAGAAGCATGTCGCCATGCTCCTTGCTTCCAGGCTCCACGCCCTCAAACTTTACTCTCTTAGTTATAAGGAACAGGTGGTCTTTCCCAAGTACAACCTCACTGTCAAGTCCCCGCTATCAAAATGTATTTTATAGGTATGGACTATGCCCAGCCACCTACCCAGGGAAACCATAGCATGATATATCTATTTCCCAAACACCCCTGGTAGAAATGTTCTGTAGTATGTCTCTTCCTCCTACCAGAAGCCAGAACACATAGCCCTTTTTTGCCTGTCTGAACCAAGCAAGATCCTGCGAGGGAGATGTCTTTAGAAAAACAAAAAAGTGAATGATGAAATGCTTGCATTAACCCCAGCCAATGCTAATCACTTGGGCTGCATTCCAGTCCACTTCTTTACCCAGTATGCCCCTCCAGACAGAGACGAACAATATGAAAGCTAGCCTCGATCCTGCACAAAGAAGGGCAGTTGAGCCCAAACTGCCAGAGCTTATACCCTCTAGAAAGAAACACTATCACACTGTTTTCAGTGTTTGCATCCCTTTTCACTGAGGTGCAGCTTGAGTTCATTGGCTCAGTGACTGGTTAAGTCACTTCCAGAGCATTCCTTACTATTTTCGTGACCAAAGAAGGGAAATAATAGGTAAAGATTTTTTAATGAACAATAAATGAAAAGAAGACCCCAAAGACAAACAATTGACCACAGAACACTTTGTAAATCAATGACATGCCTCAAAAGTATAATTATAAAATTACAACAAACAGAGGCAGCCCTATTACCAGAACTGGGCAGAATAAAGTCTGGAATCCTAACAAGGGTTCAAGTACTGCATTTACACACAAAAATGAACTTCACTAATCGTGAGGCAAACCAAACAAGAAAAATATATGAACTACCTCACATAAAAACCGATACCCCTACATAATAATATATACTAAATTTAATAAGATAATAGTTTGAAGAACAATAGTCATAAAACAGTTGTGCACACAGGGTTACACACAAGACACATTACAAGAATGATTGACAGTGTAAACAAAAACAGTGGCTGGGGAAAAATTATACATAAAGAATGTGCTGCACACAATCACCTGTGATCAAGATCCAATCACAGTATCAAATATGTCAATCCAACACCAACATTCCTGTGTTCAATTTCTGCCTTAAAGTCTAATCCTGTTTCAAGACTAGTAGCGGCTGGTGACACTATTAAGTGGTAGGCTGAGCAAACATTCACTGAGGGACAACTGAACTGCCGTTAGACTCAGTGCCAAACTTTCTCAATCGTGGCCTGTTATAAACGGTACTTATAACGAGCCACAATAGGGATCTCTGGACTTGAGGATGAAGGCAGGGCGAGTTTCTGAGTTTCCTACAGTGCCTGTCAGTGGGTCAAAAAAGTAAAGCACAATAAAAGAGTTTGCTTACCCATGCCGCAGGCTCAGTGTATGCTTCTGCAGTTCCAGCTGGAGTCTCAGAGCCTCGGCCAACTCCACTGTACCACTCCAGGTGCTTTTCTCATGCTGCTGGTAATGTTAACAGTAAGAGAAAAGCACCAGAATTGGTTATAGTGGGCAGGCTTGACCCTCCTTTAGGCACTGGGGACTCGTGTCTTCTGTCCACCCACTTGTCTTAGACAGCTCAGGTGGGAGAGGTTTAAAGTGAGTGTGGCAGACTGGCCGTCGCAAGACCGCCAGCCAAAGTGACATGCGCACTTAATACTGCTGTTCTCACTCCTCTAGCAATAGCCCTGCCCTTGCAGCTTGGGCTGCCATAGGAAAAATATGAAATGGTAATAAACAGTTAATTATCATTTTATTTTTCACTTTGGCTGTACCTTGAGCAGGGGAAGGGCAATGGTTATTAGACCAAAAGGGAGCAGCCACCACTATTAAAGACCATAAATGTTAATTATTTGTCCCACAAAATTACTCACAGATAAACAAGTTAGATAAACCAACTGTGATTGGGTCACCTTTTTAGGGTATCTTCATACATGAGTGCTTATTCCAAGTATATTAAAGATGATAATACTTTCAATGATATCTTCAATCTAATCTGTACTTACAAGTAGTACAAGGCTTATATAATATACCTTTTCTACAATCCATTTGAGAATTATTTGTTAGCCCTCTGAGTGCTAAAGATGAGGCCATCTAATCTCATTGGGCCTGGCTGCACTGAAGACAATTAACAATTAATTGGTTACACTTGGCTGATATCTCTCAGGCAAAATCTCTATGCAAATATGACAATAATTGTGTTTGGCATAATCGTCTGATGAGTTTAAGATGCTGTCATTATAATACTGTAATTTGGGACTACCAAAATATTATATAATACCACTATTGATTCATAGGTATATATTCTCAGAGAGTTGCTCAGTCTACCCATGAGTTGAGTTACATGCCCAAAACGGTGTGACCCCACATTGAACAATAAAATTAGACATTCGCTTTTCTTTTGAACTGCTGCTTTCAGAAGTTGTTTCTCTTTGTACTGGATGGAAAACGGCAAGCCTGGTTGTTGGTCCATCAATTCTAATTACATAATGCGCATATCATTTCTATGGGCTTTTTGCCATGGTAATATGATTACCATAGTTGATGATTCACATGCTGACTGTCACATTTAAAATGGATTTATGAAATTACCACTGTAGCTGTGCCACACAGAGTGTAAAATAATGGGATTTCTTAGTAAATATTTACAAATTCAAAATGGTTACAGATATGATCATAACTGTATACAGTTAAAGTCTTTAAAAGCACCAGGCCTATGTCCCGCACAGGGGATAAAGCATACATATGCTGCTCATACACAGATACTGATGTGAGATATCTATAAGGAACAAATAAATCACTATCATCAACAACATTGTCTTTACTCATTGTGATAGTACGTACTAATGTAACTCAGACTGAAATTTGTTGGCAAAGTTATGTTATGTAGTGTAAGCATTCTTAATATTGTTAAAACATTAATTGTATCTTATCCAGGTATAACTTTATAATAAAATGTATACATTCTAAGGACAGAATGCCTGAGAGAATCTTTTGAGTCCCCTTCCTAAATGGTGCATCCTAGAAGAGAAAGTGCCACCCTGCCCAGTTACTATGCTTGAAATGTACAAAGTGTTTTATTAGGTGGCTCAGTTAGGAGAGAAAAGCAACTAGAAGTGAAAGTGCCACCCTGCACAGTTACTATGCTTGAAATGTACAAAGTGTTTTATTAGGTGGCTCAGTTAGGAGAGAAAAGCAAAAAGGGTAAAAGGCGTCCTTGGTAATCTTGTAAATCATGATCGCAGATGAGATTGGTATTTACGAGGGCAGCAATACACCAAACTCCCCCTGACATCAGGAAGGGAATGATCCTGTTAATATATCCAGAAGCAGATCCAGAAGAAAGTTTATTCTGCAAGGAGAAAAAATATAGGACAAAAAAGTTAACGAAAGTGTAATACATGAAATAAAAAATAAGGGGACATATGCGTTGTGATACACCCTTCTCTTGGAAATGCTTCCTTTAATATGATTTGAACAGGTACTCATATTACAGGAAAAGGCTCCGCCTTATCATGATTTGAAAATCTCTCCTAAAATCCTATGTGCAATCCACCATCTTGGAGAGGGCAGACTATACAACTAGTGCACGCCCTTTTTCTAAGATTCGCGGCAGTCAGATGGCTGAGTGCTGCATCTCAGTATACTCTTGCTGGCTGACAATGAGAGCAGTGATCCTACCTCTTTGACATCTGCAGGGCATCTTTGTAAGCTCCAAGTAAGCTTTCAGAACGGATATAACAATAATAAACTCTGTATTCATTTGCATAGTTAGGTAATAGTAAAATGACATTTTAGGGTTTACACACTAACTCCCATTCTCATCAAAAATAAATTTTCTAGTTTGTAAGCCAAAGGAAAAGGGCCTCCCATTTTTTCTCTTTATGATTTTCTACCGCCTCATTTTTTTAGTGTTGGTGCTGTTGTACAATTGTGAGTACATTTAGAGCTGAATACATGTAAGCAATGAATAATCAAATGTGTGCTTGGTTTGGCTATTACACTCCAAGGATGTTTCTTTTTTGTAAACACTGCAAGTAAATGCGGCTAAATTCATAATCATATTTTAGAAAGCTAAAAGTCTGCTTATGATATATTTGATTGTATTTATTTTTTATATTTTTTTGTAAAAGTATACACACATTTGCAGGTAAGAATACAAGCTAACTGGGTAAGGATTACAATTCCCTTGACAATACTGAAAAATAATGTAACATTCTTTGCACACAGGAACATTTAAAAAAAAATCATACCAGACATATATTATCAATCAATCAATCAGCATTTGTCGAGCATTGTCACCCTAGGGGTATCTGGGTGCTGGGGTGCAGGGTCTCTATCAAAAAGCCACATATTGAGTTTCTTTCTAAAGTCCGCCAGGGAGAGTGCTGTTTGAAGGGGAGGGACAGGTCATTTCAGGACTTGGCGGTGATGGAGGAGAAGGAGCAGCCACTGCGGTGGCTGTGGTGGATGCAGTGGGTGTAGTGAGGAGGAGCACAGGTGTAGGAGAGTAGGGTCTGCAATCCTATGATCACCCGGACTTTTTGCTTTTGTTTCACTGGTTTACGACTTTCTCGGGCTGTGGGCCTGCCAATCAGACCCACAGCCTAGCTGTTCTCTCGCTAAATTGATGTGCACCTTAGGTGCATTACCCAATTGGAACTGGGCCACCCTGTCAGACCCTGTAACTCAGGGCATCGGTGTACCCAGGGCCTACCAGGGGCTGAAGCATGTATTATGCCACCCCTGGATGGCCATCTAAATCTGACACAACTGGCTGCACGACAGCTGGGGCCACGTGGCGTACTCGCCCGTGGCTGTAGGTGTAGTATCCCTATACCTAACCTTAAAATGGACACGCGAGTTCCTCTCAGTCACTCCTATGGCAGGCCTTGACAATCCTGAAGGCAGAGTGCATGGAACCGTGTGAATTGGGCTCTGGCATGAGCCGAGCCCGGTTGCAGCTGGCGGAACCAAGACCCAATGGCTGTTCTATGATAACGTGTATCATATCGGTAACTTCGGTATCGCGTTATCAAGACATGTCGAGTAAGGTGTCATACGAATCGGGCTGCTGCCCCCTCACCAATTCTGGCGACGAGGTTAGCATTCCGCCCTTCTAGAGGGACACGACATGTACGTAACTGTGAACCCCGGTTAAAGTTAACTGAAGCCTCAGCTCCACAAAATGGACGCTGCCCCCACAGACACGAGTCTGACCTCCTGCTGCTGGGAGTCCTTTCAGCGAGGAGAGCTTGGACAAAGGGTTTCCTGTCAAGGGCGGTGTTCGCACCGTCCCAGACAGGGTTTGTGTATTCTGGGTAGGTAGGGCTTGGCAAGAAGGTGACTGCGGAGTGGCACCCCGGTGCTCACTACGCATCTGCCGGCTAGAACCAGTTCCAGGGGCGCAGCCCCTGACCTGGGGAAAGTCCAGCAGGGGGAGAGGGGTGTAACTACCCCCCTTCCTGGTCCCACCCTTAGGGCAGGACCTAGTCATGTACCCACCCCTTTCTTTAGGATAAAGGCCGGAGCGGGGACCCTTCCAAATTAGATCATCTTTGAATCAAGAATACTTTCTACGAAAGGACTTCGAGACTCTTCTCAAGATTTCTCCCTTGTGGCTAAGGAGTAGTCACCCTGCACCAGCGGGCACCATCTAAGAACTCTGCGGTTTGCTGCAAGTCCTTCCTCAAGGAATCCGACGGCCCAGCTCGACGAGAACCGGCTTCCCTGGCACCTCTGACCTCTACCCACGTCGTCAGCTCAGCTGAGACCTGTGGGTGCGACGAGACCTCGAGGGACCGGCCATCATCAAAACCTGAACGCTTTCTTAATCAGCACGACCATCGAAGCAACTCTCTGGTGAGTGCTCTGGGGTCCGAGAAGCCCCGACCCTGAGCAGCTCCAGCACCGAAGTGCAGTCTCCCAGCATCTCCACGATCTGCGTGGGGCCCTTCTGCTCGCTGCTCAGCACGTTGTCTGGTCACTAGCCGCTGGCTTGTGCCCTTCTTTGACGACATCCGACAACCAACGCTGTTGGTCTGGTTGCTCCAGATCAGCCCTTGCTCCCTTTTCCGAGAGGAGCACCCCGGACCCTCCTGGTCCACTCAAGACGCCATCTTAGGCCCACCACGTGGTCCTGAGATCTGCCAAGGCTTGTTGCCCCAATCCTGGGCCCAGCGACGCCGACAGCATCAACCTTCGTGGGACAGCTCGCACCTCCATCCTGGTCGCCGACAACGCCTCCTGGTCCGTGAGACTGCAGAGCCTAGCGTCGCCCACTCACCTAGTCGAGGTGACGGCCAACCGGTGCCTTCCTGGTACCCTCTGACTACTGGCTAGTAGTACGAACTTGGTCCCCTCTGCTTTCAGGTATCAACGATCACTGATCCAGGCTTGGATCTCTACGAACTATTCATCACTGGTCGCCGGCCAGCAACTCCTTTTCTTCCGGCTCCTGGCTCGTCAGCGAAGACCCCCGACGCCTGTAAGACTTGTGCAGCCGCAGCCCTCGTGGGTAGGTAACTTCGGCATTTCGGTGCCTGCATAGCCTCCTTACTCTAGGGTCCCGAGTCCCTCGCTTCCGACTTGCCTTATCGGGTCCGCCCGAGACCACTAAACTTTCCGTGCCCTCGGGCACTTGTTTTAAATTGTGCACTTGAAGTATTTTCTAAAGAGCTGTTGTTCTGTGCTTAGTACCCTGTCCTCATAAAAAGTACAGGGCTGTTGTGATTCTTAATAAATATACTGTTTATTTTCATAACACTTATGTGGTGTCTTTTCACTTGGTGTTCAAGGGGTATGTGATGGTATTACAGCTGGCTTAACACGCCCTCTAGAGTTTAGCCCGAAGACTGCTCGTATCCACGCTACTAGGATAGCTGGTCTAAGGTTGACTTACAACCAATCACCATAAGGGTCGTTGGAACGATACATAGTGGTTACATAGTGTCGTGTAGTTCCTATATGACCTATACAGGATCTGCGTGTTTGGATAACAAAAACTGTGGGACTAGTGGCAAACGAATTCTGTACACCCCCACCTGGTATGTAAGCCTTTCAGTATCAGCTCACTCACAGTGCCACTATAATCTCATCCTACCAAGGAGAGAATAGGTTCTGGCAACCTCAGAACATGACAACCCTGAAGCCTCAGGATCATGGAAAAAATGTACCACTTTTCGCTCAGTCACTCGTGCTTACTTAGTTTGTCTCAGAGAGATACGCAGAATAAACAGTTGGGCGTTTTACAGTAAGGATTTATTGCACAGTTGTTATTCTAGTGTAGAATAGATGAGCTGCAACAACTGTTAGACAGTAGCATATATATATGATTAGCAGTACTAAGAAAGTAAATGGATGGTATAGCTCGACTATCTTGCAGCTATCATGAATACATACAGATATATAAAATACATGATAGTAAAAAGGTGGGTACTCCTATGATGCTTCCTAACTAGATGTACCTAAGTGTACCTAGCATGTATGTAGGTGTTTAAGTCAAGAATCCCTTCAGGATTTTAGTCAACCCCATAACCTGAAGTGAGAGACTGTGGGACCCTGTCCTGGTCTCGAGTTGGACACTGTTAAATTCAGTAAAATAAAGATGAAGGGTCCTTGTTGTAATGTACATGTAGTATATTTATTCTTGATATTAGATAGAAGGTACAGCATTCAGGTAGGAATGTAATATGGTAAGAAACCCCACCGGGAGCAGATAACTTCCTGCTCAGCCTCCAGGTAAATGATACATCCCTTGAATAGCAACAGGTAGAATCATGGATAACATCACAGAGACATGACATAGACAAGCAGACACTAACACTAAGGAGGGACAAAGAGAGAGGAAGAGCAGGATATAACACACCTCCCTCCTTTAATTGAAAAAAATGAATACGATGAAACAGAAGAAAGCAGAAGCAGAAAGGCAGGAGAAAGAAAGAACATAAATGCACAAGAAATAAACACCCTCTTCAACATGATGGAAATAAGAGTAACAAAGGGGAGCAGGTACAAAGGTTGTACAAGCACCGTAAGCTAACAAAAGAATGTAAGCTTAAATGAAATGAAAACTGAACATCTCAATACAAATGAACAAAGGTACAGTATGGTTCAGTACCGTGGATAGAAAATGAAATATCAACTCCTCAAATTCGAATATTTTCTATTCCTCTAAAATAAAGCACAATAAAAATGAGCCCAACTCCTCAAAGTAAACACATGAACTCCTCTAAACATAGAGCACAGTAAAAGTGGTTCATGACAAAACGGCTCTTCACAGAAAATGCACAACTTCTCTATCAATAGAATAAAACTGAGCCCATGCAGCTCCTCACAGTAAGTAACAGAAAATCACCAATAAAACTGAGCCCTGCGGCTCCTGACAGTAAATAGATGAACTCTTCTAACCATAGAGCACTATAAGTGGTTCATCTGAAATGACAATAAAATTGAGCCCCTATGGCTTCTAATAGCAAGCGCATGAACACCTCTAACAATAGAGCACTATAAAGTGGTTCATAACAGAAATAAACATCAAAATTGAGCATCACTCTAGCTCATCATCACTAAGAATGAAAACAAATTGGAGCACCTCAACATAGTTGAGCACATAAATGACCCCAATAAGCATAACGCAAACAAATCATCACCAAAATGAAAGCAAATGAGCACCTCAACAAAGGTTGAGCACAAACGTGGCTCCAGTAAAGTAGGCAATAATAGAATACATTATTTCAAAATGTATCACTTGCAAATCCACACAGAAAAGAACATGTAACAGCATACATACATAACCTAGAAACAGAGTTCTAAGCATTGAGCATATAAATAGATATTTAGCACACCACAGTACTTAGAAGAAATGCACTCAAGGGTAAATTACAGCGCTAACTACACATTGCATAAATTAGGAAATATGCAAAATTGTTCACAACATCTTAAACATAACAAATCAAAATAATAAAAGTAGTCACCGTTGTCATTTGAATGAAGGGAGACACAAACAGCTCTGTAGAAATGTCCATGGGAAAATGTAAAGAAAATCAAACAGTACCTTGATGGAGAACACATTTTTTTTTTCAAGGGAAATAAATAAATAAATAAATAATGAAACAGCAAACACCGGTGAGCGATCTCTCACCCGGGTTACAGATCCAAACGTAGTGTAATGTCAGAAATTAATGGTGTGCAGATCAAGTTCCAATTCTCGAAGTCAGGCATGTAGACAGACTCCTAAATGGTGTAGAGCCAAGCGCTGGCATGTGAATTCCAGCACAGTTTGCAGAGTATGCTCAGGACGTGATTGGCAGAAATAGGCATCAGGTCTCAGCGTAGGCCACACGGCAAGCCAAATAACAAAGTAGAATAGCTGTCTCTTCACTCAAACTGCTAGTGCACAACCTCCAAGGTACCGAAACATGGAGTTCACACAGATTGATGCAGGCAGACTTTAATTTTAATTGCAGGTTGTAACGGTCCCAGTTAGTAGCGCTTTTGTGAACAGGAGACCTTTAAACAGCAGGTTGGCACAAGTTGCGCAGGCAATAAACTGAAGTCACAAAGTGAGCTGACAATCTTTTAAACAGCAGATTTCAGAAATACTACAGGCACACTTTCATTTAAACAGGAGTTTTCAGAAGTAGCACAGGCACACCTAGGACAGACAGCAGCAGCCACGTTACTCACGTAAAATGCTGACTCACTAGATGAAAACAGGGAGTCCTTTAAGTTTGCTCTAGTGCCAGATGATTTAGTAGTAGTATTACTTCAGCAAAGGTTATTCCAATGCTCTGGGTTGAGACTGTCCGTTGGAACCAGACACCGGTGGGGCACCCAGACGCAGGAAAGTAATTTTAAATGTTTCTCTTCTTGTCTTTGGTTGCAATGATGATCTCTTTAAATTCACTGAAGATCCTTTTCTTTTAAATGGGTCCTTTTTTACCTCATCGCCAGTGTTAAATTCAGTAAAATAAAGATGAAGGGTCCTTGTTGTAATGTACATGTAGTATATTTATTCTTGATATTAGATAGAAGGTACAGCATTCAGGTAGGAATGTAATATGGTAAGAAACCCCACCGGGAGCAGATAACTTCCTGCTCAGCCTCCAGGTAACTGATAAATCCCTTGAATAGCAACAGGTAGAATCATGGATGACATCACAGAGACATGACATAGACAAGCAGACACTAACACTAAGGAGGGACAAAGAGAGAGGAAGAGCAGGATATAACAGACACCCATGTGGAATGTTAGACCACTGCTAGCTGGAGTATCTACATGCAGTAACCTCAGCGTCTCAGGTCAGTGTGTTGGCCGGGAAGTCCTGATTTCCTCTCTCTTTCTAAGCAAGATGTGATGTATATATACCCATAGGTCTCCCTAGGGTTCCTACCTTGCTGTGCTACTGTGTCGGCCTGAAGGATGACGTCAGGCCTGAACTTTATACAGAGATATTATACAGAAGATGGTAGTCCTGCTGTACTTCCAAGAAATCTCATGCATAATGTATGAGATTCGAACTAGGGAAAACCTGTGTTCTGAATGCAGTGTTGTATCTAGGTAAAAGGTCAGTCCCTGTAAACCGTTATGTATGTAATGTAGGGAAGAATATAAGTGAAAGGTTGCGATGTTACCTGCACCTATATAAGGGAACCTATAGGAATTTAACAGTTGTTGATGGAAGTTAAGTTGGTGGTTGATGTAGGCACGTTCTTGATCGTGTAGGGCTTTGCAGGTGTGCGTGAGGTTCTTGAACTGGCATCCCTTCTGGATGAGGAGCCAGTGGAGGTTTCTGAGGTGGGGAGTGATGTGGGTCAATTTGGGGAGTTCCAGGGTGAGTCTGGCTGCAGCGTTCTGTATGGTCTGGTGACGTCTGAGGAGCTGGGTGGAGATGCCTGATTAGAATGTGTTGCAGTAGTCAAGGCAGCTGGCGATGAGGGCAGGGGTGACAGTCTTTCTGGTGCTGACTGGGATCCATTTGAAGATTCTTTGGAGCAGGCAGAGGGTGTGGAAGCAGGAGGAGGTGAGTGCATTGACTTGTTGTTTAATGTTAGGTTTGTTGTTGATTATGATGCCTAGGTTGCATGCATAGTCTGTTGGCATGGGTGTAGGTTTCAGTTTAGCTGGCCACCAGCAGTGTTTCCATATGGATGTGTTTTACCAAAAGATCAGTACTTCTTTCTTGTCGGAGTTGAGTTTCAGGCCATTGGCTCTCATTCAGCTGCCCGCATTGGTCATGGCGTCGCAGACGTTTGTTCTGGTGTTGGAGTGGTCTTCGGTAAGCAAAAGGATGAGTTGTGTTTTGTCTGCTTAGGAAATTATGCTGAAGGTATGGTATCTGGCCATTTCCGCGAGTCATGTAGGTGTTGAACAATGTGGAGATGACTGATTATCCCAGGGGTAAGTTGCATATGATCTTCTTCGATTCGCAGGTGTAGTTAGGCAGCTGGATGCTCTGTGTGCATCCTGTGAGGAAGTAGGCAATCCACATGAGGGCATTTTTCTTTATGGGGATGTTGTAGACTCACCTGTAGACCTGTTGATGAGGGTGTGGTGGGATACGATGTTCAATGCAGAAGAGAGGCCAAGGAAGAACAGGACTGCAGACTACCCATGGTCCAGGAGGGTTCAGATGTCATCTATAGCAATGATCAGTGCTGTCGCCGTGCTGATGATTGTCTCTGAATCCTGATTAGGAGGTGTCATTCAGGTAGTTTAGTAACAGGTATTCAATGGGCTGTTGATTGATGGCCTTCGAGAGTACTTTGACAGGGTAGGTTGAAAGGAGATTGATCAATAATGTTTGAGTTTGCTAGGGTTGGAGGAGGGTTCCTTCAGAAGGGGTCTGATCTCTGTGTGTTTCAATCTGCCCGGGAAAGTGATGGATGTGTTGAGGATGCTGGTGAGTTCCATGCAGATTTGGTTGGTTTCAAAGTTGTATAGTTGGATCTCTGTGTGTTTCAATCTTTCCGGGAAGGTGATGGGGGTGTTAAGGATGCTGATGAGTTCAATGCTGATTTAGTTGGTTTCAAAGTTGATTAGACGGTAGGGGCAAGGTTCAGTGGGTGCTCAGGAGCCAATGAATGACATGATGGCCATGGTGGTCTGTGTGGTGAGTGGAGACCCTATGGGGATCATTAGGCTGGTGCGAGCTAGGTATTTGAGGCTGTTCAGGTATGAGAGCAGTGGGTTGGGGGGATGAAGTTGTTGTAGATGGTAAATATCTTGCTGTGGAAGAAGTCAGAGAGTGTGTTGCACAGTTCTTGGGCGAGGTGGATTGTTTTTTCTGTGGCTGCCTGGTTGGATAATTCCGTAATAATAGTAGCATTTATAACGTGCAAACAGCTACCTCAAGCAGAGGTGTCCCGGTGCTGAGCGGAGATCAGGTAGGAAAACTGGTCCAGTAGATATCCCTGGCTAAAGAGCCACATCTTCAAGATCTTCCTGAACTCAGTTTCTGTTTCCACCAAGCGCATAAGCAATGGCAAAGAATTCCATAGCCTGGCGGCCCTCACTGGGACTTAGCAAAGCGAGGTACACAGAGCATGTGCTGGGAATTGACCTCAGTGTACATTTACGTTGGCATGGGCACAGCTTATGTCTGAGATACAGAGGTCCTTTGTTGCATAGGGCAGGAAAGGCTAGGGTCGGGGACTTGAACTCAATCCTTTTTGCAACTGGGAGCCAATGCAGGTGCCTTATATGCGGGAGCTGTGGGAGATGTGGTGGCGGAATGGTACCCATCGGATGAGTCTCGGAGGAGTCTCGCTGCTGCGTTTTGCGTCTCTGGATCAGGTATGAAGGTAGCCCAAGGTACAGACTGTTTGCATAGTCCAGCTGCGAAATCAAAGTCGCAAGTACATCAATGCGGTCTCAGTGCTGTAACCAGACCGGAAGCCAGACTGAGTATCATGTAAGATGTCTTGTGCGTCGATGAAGTTAGCAAGTTGACGTTGAGCCAATTTTTCTAATATTTTTGCGTGTGCAGGTAGCAGTGAGATTGGACGGTAATTGCCAAGCTCCATGGGTTCGGCATTCCTCTTTTTTAGCAGAGGCAGTAAGAATGCATGCTTCCGAACCTCAGGGAAGATGCCGGAAGAGAGCGACATGTTCCAAATGTAGTTTAAAACTGGATTAATTAAGTGAGCCAAAGATCTGAAAAGCTTGGGTGGGCAGGGGTCTGAAGGAGAGCCCGACTTGCATCTTAAGATTTCGGCCATAGATTCCTGTAGGGATATAGCATGGAACTCCAAGAATGTGCCACTGGATGTAATATTTTCCAATGGCAGAGGTGCCGCTAAAGACTCTCCATCCGTGTAAGAGGCATAGTCTTTCTGAATTTTCTCCTTAAAAAAGTTGGATATGTTTGTTCACAGAGAAGAAGAGGGCAAAATCTTTCCCTCAATAATAGTTGGACTAGTGAAGGATCAGACAACCCTAAAAATCTCTTTACTCGAACTTTCGGCATTTTGAATACGCTTGACGCAGAATTCCCTTCTGGCTGTTCCCATTGATTTACACAGATTCTTTAAGGCTTCCTTATAGGCTAGTTTGTCCTCCAGGGAGTAATTTTTCCTCCGTCACCGTTTTAGTCTTTTACACACACTTTTTTCAATTCTGAGGTCCGGCGAGAACCAGGGGGCTGAGAGAGCCTGTCTCGGGCCTTACCGGATCTCAGTGGGGCCACTGTGTCAAGGGCAGAGGTAATCCTTAAATTGAATGTGACTGCGTCCTCATTCGGATTGCCAGTACTCAATGGTCCTCTAGCTAGGAGCGCAGGACCTAAGCTGTCTGTTGTAGCCTTTTTCCAATTCCTACTCAACACCAAATGTTTGCCTCCCCAGCTGAATATTCCCCAGATTAAATGAAAAAAGGGACCAGAAAGTGGACCGTTCAAACCAGACATTGAGGGACCTCGACTCTCATGGTTAAGATATTTGAGAAGATTAGGTCCAGAGTATGTCCTTCTCTGTGCATGGGGGTATTTACATGTTGAGTAAGGTTAGCTCCATTAAGAGTCATTACTAGCTGAGAGGCCTAGGAGCACGTATGATCATCCCCATGGAGATTAATATCACCTAGGGCCAAAAAATTGGTGTAATGTATTGATTTCTGGGCGATCAGATTACATAGTTCCTTGACTATTGAGAATAGTTCCTTCATGTTGTATGGATGCGGGCTGTCATGGCTGATCTCTTGACTTCCTTCATTCGCAGGTGGTGATTGCTGAGGGCTCCCTGGTGAGAGGCTCTGTCGGAGGAGTTCCTGGTGGAGTGTCAGTGGCAGTGTCACTTGGTAGTTATGAGATCCAGGGTGTACCAGCTGGCTTGTTTTGAGGTTTTACTGTTTTTTGCTAGTTTCATTGGGGCACTCTGCTCGTGCATTTGGTGATCCAAGCAGAGAATTTCTGCGCGGCCTCATGACACCACTCCAGGGCATCATGCTCAAACCCTCGTCCCTCTGCAAACATGCCACAGAAACCTGTGACACCATCACCACCCTCTCCCCCGATGTTGCATTCATCACTAAATCAGAGGGCAAAAAATTTGCAGAAGAGGCAAAATAAGGCAAGAAATTAGCAGAAAAAGCAGAAAACAGTAAGAAATTAGCAGAAGAGGCAAATAGGGCAATAAACCAGCAGAACAGGCAGAAAACAGAGCAAGAAACGAGCAGAAAAGGCAAAAAGAGGACAAAAAAACGAGCAAAGAACAGAGGACCAGAAATGAGCTCAAGAGGCAAAAAGCAGGTAAGAAATGGGCAGAAAATGCAAAAAATGAGGTCACAAAATGAGCAGTAAAGGCATAAACAGATGGCAGTAAGTGATAAAGCAGCAAGAGTGTAGCAGACTGTGGGCAAGCTGGACAGGAGACCTGTAGCACGGGGAACTGGCATGATATATAATATGTATCTTGTTAAAGCAGAATATGACATCCAGCATGGTGTAAATGCAGACAGTTCAATTTACAGGATAACATATGTATGTGATACAGAAGTCGAAAAGAAACCTACATATCAGACACCTCCTTGCTTGTACAACAAATAGCAAAGTAGTCCCGGATAAAATTAGAATATAGGAATCTTTGTTTCTCAACCACTAACAGTATTAATTTGATCATCAATCTTCACGGCCTCCAAACATGGGGCCCTGTGTAGAGTTTCACAGATTGGATTATCTGACAAAAAGACAGAAATCATGTCTTCCATATTACAAATGCTATAGACTATAATGCACTTGTAATATGGGAAACAGTAAATCTGCGACGTTTGTGGTAGAGTATCATAGCAGGCACACTGTAAATAAGGCCCATTAGTTAGCAGTGCTTAATTCAATCCAACTAATGAATTAATGTTCAAAAGTAGGACGAGCTTTCAGTAGAAATGACTGGGCACGAGAATACAAAACTAAATTCACCCTTTGGTAGTAGATTCCAGTTACAGATTTGTGATAAGTCCTATAACTATTTACGTTTTAAATCCTTCAGGGGTACCACTTGCTGTCTGAAATGATTTAACTTCAAACATAGAAGGGGATGTTTATCCAACTCCTCTGCCAATCAACTGTGCGCACACATGCTCTCTCTCTACAACTATAAAACATACAGCAAAGGTTGATCAGTCATGCCAATGTACTTCTCTGCAGCTACAGATTTAATCAGCATGAGTATATATGACCATATCGAGATTATATGCAACAGGATACAACATCTGTGACAGTATTTTGTGTCTCCTAAATTAGAATTACAAGATTTAATGAAATGTGTAAATATGGCTCAATGTATTCAATGTAATTGTGGACACTTTTCTTATTTGTAATAAAAAAAAATCATCCAAAAGGAAAAGCTTCTCAACAAATCAAACAATAAGCACTCAAGTTTGTAAAACCCAAATATCTTACTATGTCAATCTAAACAATGACAATGCGGCAAGTATTTTAAAACACATGAATGTAACAGACTCAAATTAAAACAATTACTGAAGGCTGAAAACAGTTCAAGAATAAAATGTGTTTTTTTCTGACCACATATCACCCCCAACCTGTAACATGACACCTGTTTTATTTCATCTATAATATGAGCCTACTGCATTGGAAAGCAAGAATTCTAAAGCTGGTTTGTCCAGTCTCGTGTCTTCTTTTGGTAAACCCGCTCTTGAAGGTAGGTCGAACATTATGATCTTTATAGACAGGTGTTATCAAAAGAAAAAATGGTGATTTGTGTGTGCTTCTAACTCTGATTATTGATTTTATATGTAGTCCACCTTCAATTTGATATTTTACAGTTGTTTGAACTACAATTCTTGTTATTCTAAGAAAGGTGCTTTCTAGAAAGAACATGTCTACTCTCTGTCTGTGAAAAGTTGAACTGATTTAAACTCTGTTTTTTTAACATCAATATTCTCTTTGATTTTCTAACAGGAGATACAAGACAATATAAATTATGGAGGAACACAGCTTTCCTATAATGGAAGAGTACAAATCATACATAGCGATCAGGACTACCATTATTAGGATTTTTCTGCAATGAAGGAATTCATTGAAATACTACAATGGACTGTAGCTGGCATCAATTCCTACATTTCGTCTACTGAGAATGCAGCTGTTAAAAATGATTTTTACTTCTTGGATTTTGCTAATAAATATTCGTCTTTTTTGGCTGAAAGGATTTCTGGAAGTTTTGCTATATTTTAAAAAGACTTTACAAACTGTTCCGTTTTTGAATTTTTAGAGTATGTAACAGAAACGTAATTTGAAAATGCACAATAACTTTTCTAAGAGCATGTACATTAGACTTATGAAAGGCTGGCATTTCAAAAGTATAGTAGAAGTTTCAACTTTGAAAATGCTGGTAGTATGATATTGACTTTTAAGAGATCCAATGTGTTCTGAATGCCCTCAAAGAAAACCTCATCAATGCCTTGTTGCCGTGAAAGTGTACATAATGACTATTTGTGAATGAAGTATATTTTGTAACTTGTTAATAAAAAATAGAAATAACAATTATGCTCATGATTCAACAAATGTACCTGCTTTTTCTTTTACATACTTGTCACATTTTACAAAGGTTTTCGTAAATCATACAAGATTTGTGCAAGTTAAAATGCTGCAACACTGGAGCAAGACCACTGATACTCATTGTCAGTGAAATTTCTCTCCCTCCCTCGCAGCTCCACCATTAAGTGAGACCTTCCCCAGAGCCCTTGCACTCTTGAGTGTTGGTGTTCGAAGCCCTCTTCCACCCGCAGGTTTCACCTGCGCCTCATCCCTGGTGGTCCAGTGGACCTCTGTCTCCATTCTCTTGCTCCGCTTTTTCTCTCCTGTTTCACTTTTTTTCCCCTCACTTCTATCTCCCCCCTTCACTCTCCTTCTGGGTCTTTCCTCCATTTTATGTCGTTTTCCCCTCATTTCAAGCTCCCCCTTTCACACTCCTTCTGTGTCTTTCCTCCGTTTTCAATCCTTTTTACCCTCATCTCAATCTCCCCCTTTCACTCTCCTTCTGTGTCCTCTGTGTCTTTCCTCCACTCTTTCTTGCACTTTTGCTGCCTTATTTGCACTTTTGTCTCTCTTTTCGCCTTTTCCTTTTGCCTTTTTCAGCCCATTTCCCCCACTGCTGCTGCCCCTGTGGTCACGAACCCCCAACACGACCTGTGCGACCGACCCAATCCAGCTCCCCTCCCCGGTCCCACCTCCCAGCTGTCCAACCCTCTCTGACCCCTACTTAATGGTGGCTGCCAAAGCCAAGCCTGTCTGTGACTGTCCGCGACCCGACTGTGACCAGCACCAGGAACCCTGGATCTCTGCACTGCCAACGCTACGACCCAGTGGCACTCCACACATTCAACCTAGGCCACAACAACAACTGCAAGCTAGCATCACCAGCCGACAAAAACGGACCCTTCAGCTGTCACTGCTGCCGGCACACCTGCAGCACCGCCAAGCCCATGGACCCAGCGCAACCCGTCCGCTAGAACACAATCAAACCGAAGAACCTGCAATGCATCCTCCTCAACGTCCGATCCCTCTACAAACACGCCATTGAAATCTGGGACCTCCTCGACAGCACCACCCCAGACGTAGCATTCTTTACCGAAACCTGGACCAACACCACCTCGGGACCGGACATTGCCATCGCCATTCCCCAAGGATACAAGATCTCCAGGAAGGGCCGCACCACCAGCCCAGGAGGAGGAATCGCCATCATCCACAAATTCACCCTCCGCCTGAGCACACTTCCGGACGAGCCCAAAGACCTGATGGAACACCTTCACTTCAAGAACTGGCCAGCCCTACCTCTACCATTCGAGGAACCCCCATCTACAGATCCCCTGGCCCTCGCTGACTTTTCACCAACTCCATCACGGACATCATCTCCCCGCATGCCGTCGCGTCCACCAACTACACCCTACTGGGAGACCTCAACTTCCACCTCAACCCCAGCATCACATCCCTCCTGGACAACGTCCACAAAATTGGACTCTTCCAGATAATGACTGAACCCACGCATCCAGCAGGACACACCCTCTACCCCCTCTTCACAACAGGAAACTCCATCACCTTCAGCCACACCACCGAACTCCCATGGAATGACTATCGATGCGTCCACTTCACCGTCAGAACACCCACCATCCACAGACAACAGCACCTGCTCCAACGAAGAAACTGGACCAGATTCATAGATGACCAGCTAACCTCATCACTCAGCAACTCCACCCCAAACATCGCGGAAAACAATGACTATAACACTGCAGCCGGAACCCTGCATAGATGGATCTCGGACAGCACCGACACCATAGCCTCCTCAAGAAAAACAACAACACATACGTCAATAAAGCTAGATGGTTCACCACGAACTTTGAGAGTCCAGACGCACTTTCCGCCACTTTGAAAAGGTCTGGAGGAACACCAAATCCACAGAAGCCCACAACATCTTCAAAGCCGCCACCAACGACCATCACCAACTCATTAGAAAAATGAGGAAAAAAGCAATTGAAGACAGAATCCTCACTCATGCACACAACAGCAAAGAACTCTTCAACATCATCAAGAAGTTTGCCCAACCCACCGGCGTGTCCACCGACATCCCTCCCTCACAAGACCTCTGTGACAAACTCAGCACCTTTTTCACCACAAAATCAAGAGCATCTACAACAACTTTGACGAAGATAACCAACACATTGAACTCTCACCAACCACCCGAAACCCTGAAGCCAGCGATCGACGACTGGACAGCCCTCACTACCGAAGACACACTGAAGGCAATGAAGTCAATCCACTCCGGGGCCCCCATGGATCCCTGCCCCCACCACATTTTCAACAGAGCCACCGACACCATCGCACCCATGCTCTGCCACACCATCAACCGCTCCCTGGCAACCACCTCGTTCCCTGATGACTGGAAACACGCTGAGATCAACCTCCTCCTTAAGAAACCCTCAGTGGATCCAACCGATCTCATAAACTACAGACCCATCTCCCTGCTCCTGTTCCCAGCGAAAGTCATCCAGAAAGTCATAAACAGCCAACTCGTCACATTCATCGAAGAGCACAACATCCTCGACTCCTCCCAATCCGGCTTCAGGAAAAAACACAGTATGGAAACCGCCCTCCTTGCCGCAACAGACGACATCCGTACCTTATTGGACAAAAGGGCAACAGCAGCCCTCATCCTCCTCGACCTCTCAGCGGCACTCGACACAATCTCTCACCGCACTCTAATACGCAGACTCCATGAGGCAGAGATCTAAGACAAGGCCCTTGACTGGATCCACTCCTTCCTCTTTGGAATATCGCAGCAGGTCAGACTCCCCCTTTCCTCTTCGGACACTACACCTACCACCTGCGGAGTCCCCCAGGGTTCCTCCCTCAGCCCTACACTCTTCAACGTCTACATAGCTCCGCTTGCCCCATTGTCAGAACCTACGGACTCAACATTGTGTCATATGCAGACAACACCCAACTCATCCTCTCCCTATCCAATGAACCCAACACTGACAGACAAAAGTTTCGTGAAGGCATGGAAGCCGTCACCAAATGGATGAAATACAGCTGCCTACAACTAAACACCAACAAAACAGAAGTACTCATCATGGGCCCAAACCCCAACGCCTGGAACGACACCTGGTGGCCCCCTGCCTCGGAAGCCCGACCATCCCCACGGACCATGCACGCAACCTGAGAATCATCCTGGACTCAGAGCTCAAACTGGTCCACCAGATCTCTGTCTCGTCCTCCTGCTTCCAAACCCTTCACCTCCTACTGTAGTGTAGTTCCTAAATCCCTGATTGGCTCTGAGAATCGGAATGATATACACTATAGTTTTAACATAGGACTGAGGTCAGTATGTCTCTATCGAGTACATTAAACTTAATTACTTGTGTGTGCCAGCTAATTCAGAGGTCACTAGAAACTTCTCGAATAAACAAGAAGGGATTAGTTTCTGACAACCGCATAAACATTCCCTTTAGATTTGGAACAGTCTCAGAATCATGGAAACAATAGATAACAGTTTCACTCAGTCAATCGTGCCTGCTTCGTTTCTACAGAGTTTACACAGAAATAGATAGATGGGCGTTTCAATAAAAAGGGTTTATTGAACAGTCTTATTTCTCGTGAAAGAGATGAACTGCTACAATTGTAAGACAGTAGGTGAAGTATAATACATACAGCGTTAGCAGTAAGATTAAATAATAATGCAATAGCATAGTTTGTAGCTATGACATATATTCATAAAAATACATACATAAATAACACAGGGTAAAATGTGAATACTCATCTGGTACTTCTAGCAAGGTCCACCCCAGTGCACCTAACCAAAGTGTAGTACGAGGTGAGAAGTAGGTGCTGTTTTTCTAAAGTCTAGTTTAGCTATAGTTTGGATTGGTGTTGCCAAGATTTGCCAAAAGTTTCTCTAGGTTCTAGTCTGCTCCATACCTTAGAATGAGAGAGGTTGGAATCTCTTTGCAGGTCTCGATCTCTAACACCCCACAAGGGGAGTCAGAAAAACTGCAGCTGGATTCTCTGCGAGGAGGATGACAGCATCTGGTCAGTGCGTCAGGCGGGGACTTGACTTCCTTCCGAACTTGCCGTGGCGTGCAAGTATGCAGCCGAACGGTTGTTTGCCATGCCAAGTGAAGTTATATTTTTACCGTGAAGGTGTTTAGGAATGCCAGTATAGACTTAAAAGTTGGGCAGATGAACGTCATGAATGATCCCCTAAGGAATAGATGTTCATGCATAATAAAGGAGTTCTTGGAAAAATCAATAATCCAAGCAAGGGGAAGTCCTAAAGGCTTAGGAGTCTGGTTTTCCAAGAACTCGTTGTGACGTGGATTGACGGATGTAGGTGGCCATGCCTGTTTTTGGTCAGCATGGATTATGCCTAAATAAGGGTCGGATTTCTATGCCTAAATAAATATGGGCAATGTGAATCGTGCCTATATAAGGACATAAATCGGGAAACTTATATATAGTATCTAAATCGACACACAACACCCACTCCACTTTCATATGAACGACATTACTAAATTCTAAACATGCTAAACATATCTAAAATAAAGCTACACATGAAGTGCTAAAAACATGTCTAAAATACATTGTAAAAACGCATTTAAACTGTTGCTATGCATAAAAATGCAATGGTGCTGTACATATTAAAGCAATGTATCATTCCAAGCATATATTTACAGTGAATGCTAAGTGAATGAACATACATTTATATACACATGATGAAATGGCTCGTAAATTCAGAAGAAAAAGGCCAAAACCATTTCATGTCAAGTTACATAAAACAATTGTTATTGACAAGGTGATATATTGTCTCTGAAAGTGTTTCAAAGAATTATGTTCTCTATGAATAGTTCTACTGTAAGCAGATTACTTTACCAAAAATGAAAAATACAAATTTGGAGAAAAAAAATTATCATAGGAAAAAGTTCCAAGTTTAGTCTTTGTTTTGAAAAATCGAAGGCCAAATTCAGAGTCTTCCCGGAACACTGTGTGCTGAATCAAAATTCAGTGTATGGGGATGGAGAAAACATGAAATCTTCTAATCCTATTGACAAAAAGTTGTCTACTGTTGTAGGTGAAAGTTGGAATACCTCGTTTAGAAGACTAACCTCACATAGATGAGAGGCATCGCCTTCAGCATTGGTCGCATTAGCAATGTTCATATCGGATGTTACCTGCATGCCTGTTGTTTCCTCTCGTACCTCAGCAGTAGCAATTAGAGTCTGTGAGATCTCAATGAATGCCATAATCAGAATTGGTAGCCGCCAGGGACAACACAGAGCACGGGCCATTACCGGGTACAGCAGAGTATCGATATCCGTAAGCATGACTGATGGGAGTGTTAGACAGATTTCTAGCACTTATTCTTCACCGCAAAACAGGCAGCATGGAACAGGTAAGATGCAATCTTACCAGATTGGTCTGAATGACAGAAGCCATGTGGTATTTAATTCTCATAGATGAGGTAAACCCAAAATTTGGACGATGCACTCATGACACTTCATCTCCCGTAGAGATCTCCCCACAGTGAATTGGATGTCGCTGGTGATTTGGCTTACCATATCGTAGCAGTAGGAATAAAAACAGAATCCCTGCAACGAGTGCTAAAAGGAGCGGCAGTCCGCCAAACACAGAGTGCATGAAGTTTGGAATGATTCCAAGGACTGCTTGAAAAGGTACTAACAGTCCTGAACACTCGTTCTTAAATACATGTATAATACCGCTTGTATCAGACATGTTTAAGATACGTTCCAATATTTCTGAGAAATGTATAGGGCAGTTTGTATTCAAAAGGGCTTGTATCTCGGCTGAAGTCCTTGCGACTTGTAGATCATAGGTTTCTTTGGCCGAGGTCAGAGGCACTGTTTGTTGTAAAAGAATGGCTTTCATTCTGCTTAGAATATCAATTTGTATAGAAGAGATGTTCAGTGAAGGCCATAAAGGTGACTCCCTGACTGTGTCTATTTGAGGAAGCAATACTTGCATACAGCAAGTGACCCTGGATGTAACCGTTACTAGATATGGTATAACTGGCAACATGCCACAGCAGCTGTGATCATTCAACATAATGTAACTTACATTCAAAAGTTATCCAAAAATTGAATTAATGACTGAAGCTGGTGAGCCTTTCAAGTGACAGGATAAGTTTGTATTCGAACCATCACAAGTTAATACCCTGACAAAGGAGAGAACTGCTTAGTGCATTTTCACAGTCAGTACCGCTAAGAAACACTTCAAACCCCCACTCCAACATCTTTGTTTGTAAGGTAAATCCCAGGATGTCTTGATGTATTCTTTACCAAACCTTTCATGTTTGCCTGCTGGTATATGTTTTAGGTAATACTGAAAATGGAAATTTGTAACAGGCAGAGAAATTTTACCATATATGATCTATTCAGTAGCTGGTCTTTCTGACACTGTGAACGGTAATTTTTCCAGTTTTTCAATGCTCAGCACCATATAGTCTGCTCCCTTTTGTGCCAGTTTGATCTGTTTATCAGTGAGATTGAATTCTGAAAACAGTGACGTAATGTTGATTAAACACCAAGGCACATAGCCTGCATCCAAGTTTTGTAGTGTCCAGCCTAATAGCATGATGGAACGTAATTGAGACTGACCATGTTGCAACATGACTAAGTCTTGTTCCATGATGTCTATGGCAGAAGACGCAATGCTGTCCAATGAATATATCCTGGATGACAGAGTAGTTAACCCATTGTCTACTACAGAGAGAGATTTCTCTAAATTGATGCAATCAATTTCTTGTATTCGTTCTGCAGTCTCTGCTTGGGTAATCTTCCATATTTCATTATAAGCAGCGTAGATACCGGCATATATGAAATGATCTTGACGTGGTCTTCTTGGACCTAGCAAGAATTCCCTAAGGTCTGCGCCTTCTTTGAGTAAAGAAAAGTGTTCTTTTAGATCCTCTAGTGTAGCTTTGTGTAGCCAATCAAGGATAAGTTTCCCTATACTGTATGTTGTTACTACCCCTGGATACTGTCTTTGAACATATCGTGGGTGTGGCCTATTGATAGTGAAACCCTGTGTTGTGTTCAGGAATCAATCTTGACAGCTGTTTGTGTCTGTGGGCCGGACCAACCATTTTTTCCAATCTGAATCTGATCTGTTGTGATGCGAAATAGTATGTACATCGACCTCCCCCTGTGTAGTGTTATTATTTGCAAGTCCAGGTATGGACGGAGTGTTAATGTCTTTGATCTTGGCTAACTCAAGGCAAGACGTTTGTTGGACAGTGTCATTCAAAAACATAATTTGCTCAGGGATGATACAGGCTCTAAACAAAGCTTCTACCCCCTGCACTTGCCAATCTTTTGTACCCCAGACAGATTTTGTCTCAATGCTGTCTTTCCAAAAGTCGAAATCCCGTCTAGATAGTTGGGCAATAAAGGCTGCAGAATAAATCAGTTTTGTATTGGTTACCATATTTTTTGTTCCTGTCTTGTTCACATTTTTAAAGTAAAACATTTCTGGATCTGACTAGTTGAACCCTGGAAAATATGGAAACTTCTTTGCAAATGTTTTTGAGCTACCCTTTGGAGGTGTAGGGCAATGTTCTTATTGGTTATACATTAATACATTTCTAAGGTGATGCAGATTTGTGCAAGAAATGATGACCAAAATGGTTATAACAATACATTTGTTGATAGTCTTATGAACCCTCTAAATATTAATGATTTGTGAATACTGCAGACATTTCTAGTTCAGACATCATGTTATTAACAGTCTCAAAGTCCCAATCATAAGGAAAGGTACTAGAGGTAATAAAGTCCCTTATTGAAATCTTAAACAAGTATCGAATCTTCAAGAGTTCCGACGGGCCAAAAATGTCATATTCAGTTCTGTCCCAAACAATACCATCCGGTATAGGAACAGCTGTGATGTTCACTGCTGACAAGTCTCTTGCTTCACGGCGGGATGATTTGTGATGCTGGAGAAGTAAATTCACTCTTTGACTTGCTGTTTCCATTTGAATATATCTTCCATTTATAAGCATACCCAGAGTTATTACCAGAGCTAACCAAAGTAGAAAGAAAAATATTCCCAAAGCAATCCATAGTTCAATCCATGGTGAAACTGTATAAGTGATGAAAAACGTCTGTTGCTTGTTCTTTGAAAGTTCTTTGTGCTGGTGTCATTTCAGGTTCGCTGGGATCCTCAGAAAACATGTCAGAGTTAATGAAATAGCCAGAGGCAGTTCTGTCAATGGTTGGAATTGGATTAGGATTTGTTGAAATCTCTGGAACCAGTTGATCACTTGTTATTAATATTATAATTATTATTAAGCTTATACAGCGCACAGCTACCCGGAGGTTTCCCGGCGCAGAGAACAGGATGAGGGCAGAGAAAAGGCAAAGTTTGAGACTTGTGAGAAAAGGGAAACAGCCTATTGATTAAACAAACAGGTTTTTATGTCCTTGCTGAATTTGAGGTAACTTGGTTCTGTATGCAGGAGAAGGGGAAGAGAATTCCAAAGGGAAGGTGCCAAGTAAGCGAAGGATCGTCCGCCCATTCTGGCCTGTTTGATCCTGGGTACCTGAAACTTGTACTGGTTGTAGGAGCGAAGGGCGCGAGAAGGGCAATATTGGTGGACAAGATTTCTAAGATAAAGTGGAGCCCTGCCAGTGTGGATTTTGTGCATAAAGCATAGGGCCTTGAACTTTGTGCGACACTTAATGCGAAGCCAGTGAAGGTTCCTTAAGGACATAGATGTGGGAGATTTATTAGGGAGTTTGCAGAGAAACCTGACCGCTATATTCTGCACCATCTGCAATTTACGAGTTACTTCCTTACATGCACCTAGGTAAAGGACATTACCATAGTCCAGTTATTAGGGCCTGAACTACGTTTTTTTGTGTGTCCTGAGGAACCATCCAGATGATCTTCTCGAGCCACTTGAGAATCGTTACACAGGTGGAAGCGACTCTGACTGCTTGTTGCTTCATAGACATCTGGTCATCGAAGATAATGCCGAGGTTGCGGGCCATTTTGGAGGGGGCAGGAAGAGGACCCATTTGAGGCGGCCAGTGATGGGATCCCCACAGAGATGTAGTGTTGCCAAACAGAATAAATTCTGTTTTCCCCCATTAAGTTCATTGTTCATAAGTTTATTACTTCAGTGTAGACAGGTGTATCAGGACAAACTGTTATTTGGGTCCGAAGAGGTATGAGTTCCATAACTTTGCTGCTTAGTCCTTCATTTCTCACTGTAGAATCTTTAAAGGTGATGAGTCTCTCAGTTTAAACCTCTTGGACTGTAGCTAGAGGAGTGTGTCTGCTACATTGGCGGAGTCCTTTTGGCCTACTGCTTAGTATCGGCCACATAGTGTGGTTTGATCAGGTCGATGGACGCAAATCTTTTCTCCTTTTTATCAGTAAGGGGCGGCAAAAGTACTGTTCTTGATCCGTGGATTGCTAGGGCAGGTACTGGTTGTTTGTCAGAAGGCCCAAATTCCTTCTTGTCCGCGATCTTTTCTCTGACTTGTCCCCAAGCTTTGGGATCCAGGATCCAGACAGGCCTTGCTGGGATGGCTAATTTTTCCCCAGTGGTGGTTGGCTTCAGGAACACATTGCTTTGTTTTGATCTTAGTTCATTTAAGTCCTGTAAAACAGCCAAACGATTTTTGATATCAAATTGCTTATTTTCCACCACTGTGCCTTTCATGTCATGGTCCGGTATCATCATTCTAGTCCCAAATAGGACCATATACGGAGTGACACCCCCTAGAGAACTTCTTGGCAAAATATTTATTGGGCATTGGACCCCATAAAGATGTTTGACCCACCAGTCACCCAAACCTAATACCCTAGATGTTAAAGACTGCTTTATGTCCCGTTTTTTTCTTTCCACAACAGAATTGCATGGGGAAAGAATACTGCAATGCTACGCCCAGACTGGCCATGGCTTCTTTGTAAGCCTGTGAGCTAAACGCAGGGCCCTCATCATAGTGTAGTGTGCCAACTGCGTATGTGCCGATAAAGACTCGCAAATATTTTATAGCAGTTTGAGCGTCAGCCGACTGTTGAGGCACATCCATAGGAACCTTGAACATGAATCCACTGCGAACATTATATATTTAGAACTACCATCCCTCTGTAAGGGACCGCAGTGGTCCAGGTAAGCAAAAGCTAGTGGTTTATCTGAAATTAATAGGGGCGTCTGCGCAGGATGTTTCACAGTAGAGACTTTCATCTTTTGGCATATTTCACAGTCCAAAACATAGTTTCTGGTCTGTTTCCTAATGCCCGGCCACCAGTATCTCTGTTTTAATAACGATACTGTGGCGGAAACACCTGCATGAGCAGAGGCGATCCCTTCATGTGCGGTTAGGATTAGTCCTAATCTATGTTCCATGTTTGGTATTACCCTATCCCCCACTCCAGGGATTCAAGCAAACAGAACATTGTTTGCATCAATTATGTATGAGTGGAAACTTTTTAGGTAACACTGCACCGCTGCCATTGCGTGAAGCATTGACAGCCAGTATTATTTCACTGTCTATTTTTGTTTTCGAATGAGTGATTGCAGCTATGGAAGTCATTTTCACAGCCACCTTTGCAGCTTCATCAGCCAATGAATTCCCTTCAACGTGAACGCCATCACATTGATGACTCAGTGTGCGTATCACCTGAGTGTTTTGTAGTCCGTTTCGCAACAGAACTACTTGTTCCTAAAGTGTTTTATGCTTGATTGTGCCACCTTTTGCATCTTTGAAACCATTTTGAAGCCAATTCTGTAAATATTCTTTGTAAGATTGAACAGAGTAAAAAGAATTGCACACTATAAGTGTGGGGAATTCATGATCTGTATTTTCTAGTGCCATTTTAAATGCTTGTAGTTAAGCTCGCTGAGCTGTACAATCTCCTAGAGATTACGTTTTTGTGACCATTTCACTGAATTTGCCATCGCGCATACGACCTTTAATGATAGCGCACTATAAGCTTGTTTAGCCCCCCATAGCGGGTTGTGCAGATCCATCAGTATAAGTTATAAATTCATACTGGTCCAAAGGGAGAATTTCAGTAGGCAGAGGACATTTGTGTTCAAATTGCAGGAATGCTTTTGTTTTCAAATAAGGATCAAATACATATTCAACGTCAGTTACAGCAAGTGAATTAACCCATTGTATCAATCTTGGATGTAAAGTTTTTACATTCGGAATGCTCGCATTTGTAACTGCCTCTAAGGCTGGTACAGGGGTAACAACCATAATGTGTTTCCCCTGTGCTAGGGCTCTTTTTTTTGCTACAGCAGTTTGAACTGCTGTCAGAGTTTTTCCTGTTGATGTAAATTTCATTTCTGCTTGGGTGTACAACAGTGATTTGTATTAAATTGGTACTTTTTCACCTTCTTTAAAAGTTAAGCAGGTGAATTGACCTAGAATAATTCGGATCACTAAGTTGCATACGTATACGCGTGTTTGTAAGTGATTTGTTGCTAGCATATCTGTTTGAAATGAACGCAGGATTTCTGTATGTTCCTGTGTCCAATGTGTGATTTTAAAATCAGGTTTGATTAATTTGTGGAGATGTTTCACCCTTTCTGCGTAGTTTAGAATGTATGTTCTTCCAAAATTCAGGAAACTTAGAATCAACTGTAAGTTTTTCATTGTTTTTGGAGGTTGGAGCAGCGCACAATTTTCTAAAAAGTTGGCTGCCAGGCTTTTGCCTTCACTTGATAGTGCATATCCTAGGAAAAGGACATTGAGATGTGCAATTCTTGATTTTTTTAAACTTAATTTATAACCCTCAGAGGCGAAGACCAGTATAATGGTGTTCACCCTTTTCAAGTGCATGTCCAGGTCATCGTCTGATAGATGAATATATCATCAACATATGACAATGCCTCGTCATCATAAATTTGTAGTAACTCTGTTACCCTTGTTGAGATTAACCCTGGGCTATTCTTGAATCCCTTTGGAAGTCGACAAAATTGACGATGGGTCCCCATTATTGTGAACGCTGTCAAATACCTACTTTCAGGTGCAATGTTTTGACAAAAGAAACCGTTAGAAATGTCTAATGTGGTTTTATATTTTGTATGCATAATGTTATTCATTAATGCTGTACTGTGTGTATTTTGCACTGCAAAGGTTTTAGAACAAGAATTCAGGTGTCTGTAATCCAAAACTAGACAATATGTATTGTCTGGTTTGGAAACAGGAAAGAAAGGATTGTTCATTGATGAGGTGCATGTTTCAATCACCCCTTGGTATTCAAGTTGATCTAAGATCTCCCTGACCTGTTTTTTAGCTTCTTGCTTAATTGGATACTGCCTTTGTGCAGTTGGTTGATTTTTTTAAATGGATCTTGTGGTGAGGTGAGTCCTCATCCCATCCTACATGATTTTTATATAATGCTGGGGCTTGGGCAACTGCCCATTTCGTGGCATAAGTATATTTTAAATGTACTGGAATATGGTTGGAGAAGGGTGGCATAATGATGTTTTCACCATGTGGGCACTCCCTGACAAATTCTGGTGGCCAGTCCTGTTCTGCTAGAAGTATATCATAACACTTTGAAAGTCGCTCCCAAAAGAGTGCTTTTACTTTTCTTGGTATGTCTCCCTCCAACCGGAGTGTTATTTCATATAACCTATGTGGAGAGCTAACCCTGGTGTTTGCAGTTTCAACTTAAATGTCTTCATTCAAGTCCACTGTCTCCAGAAGTCCCTTCAGGTTCTGGCGAGCTATTGTTACTTTGGCTGCACTGTCCAGCATTGCCTGAGCCCATTCTCCCTTCTTGAGTTGTGTTCTCAATATTCTCGGCATGTCTGATCTTCAGACCTGCTACCTTCTTCTTGGAGAATTGAGGTTTTTGTGGAGAAGTGTGGCTCAGGGGTTAGAGGCGGCAGACCTGGAGCTTGAGTTCGGCCCTGGACCAGGGTTCAATTCCCCGCCTCGGCGGGTCTTGGGCTCAAAAATTCCACGGACTCGTTAATTCTCGCTCCGGTGCCTTCTCGACTCTCGGGTTCACACTCTGCGACTCTGGGCAATAGCTTGCTTAATCTCCACAACGGCCCTTTGCGCTGGGATGCCTGGCTTTCACCTTGTGGATACCGTGCCAGGGTAATCTCACAGGGGAATACCAGGACGGGTTCCCTAAGCAAGCGCGGAGATGCCCCAGGGTAAGTCGTGCGCTATGTAAGTTTCATTCATTTCATTTCATTTCATTTTTCTTTGTTTTTCTGAACGTGTTGGACTTTAAGCGTGTTTCTTTTTGATCTGACTGTCCTCTTCTATCGGATGTTCGTGACGATATCTGAAAGGTACGAGAGGAACACGTATCAGTATCTTGATACCTGTCAGGTTTTCTCAAATTATCCCTATTCCTGAGGTTATACCTCCTTTTAGAGGACTCCTTTTGAGGAGACCTTCCTCGGGATTGAGAACGTTTCTCTTTTGAATGATGTTTGTTATTTTCCCACTTCTTTTTAAAAGAGGTAGGATTGTTTTTTAGTAAATGTATCTTCAGGAGTTTCGGACAGTTGTGGTTTAACTGGTTTCCCACCCAAACTATCTCTGCCTCATTCTTCATAAGATTTTTCAATTATTCTGGCTAGTGCTTGCTGTTGTTCTGTTACATCAAATTCCCTTAATTTCTGGCAGATTACCACTGATGCTGCTTCTCCTTTAATATTAGATAATATTATTCTTGAGACCTGGTTTAAATTTTTCAGTAGTTTTATACCTAAATTTAGAGCTGGCTTTGCCCCATATTCATTTTGAATCTGTTTCAGGACATCAGGTATTACGGCCATAGACGGAACACCATGTGTTTTAGTGTAGCTTGCAGCAAAGACCGTGCCCCAAGTGGTACAGTCTTCCACGTGTGGTGTCATCCCCATTGGTAAACAGATCGTTAAGATTCTGTGTTTTTCATAAGGGCTAGTATCACGAAATACTGCTTTGATTTGAGTAATTTTTTGAGATACCCAGAATGGAATTTGTTCACGTTTTGCGGGCAATTTACCCATAACTGCATGTAAAGTTTGTCAACAGATTTTAATTCTATTCCTCTGGTGAGAGGTTTTTTGAAAATAACTATCGGTGGTTGGACTGTGAAAGTCTGCATTACATATTGGACCAATTGTCTGTAGATTTTGATTAACTCTTTGAGTTGAATGAGTAATTCTACGTCTGTCATGTCTTCGATTTCAGGATGAGGTGTGTAACCTGCTAAAACTGGCCATGTTGCTCCTGGTCTACCTAGTGGATTGAGCCTGGTAATGTGATTGTAATATTTTAGGGCGCCTTTAAATCAGAGCTCATGCTTCTGGTATGTGAGTGGAATTTCAATATCCTCGTAAGGAAGATATTCCTCAGGTGGATCATCTATTTGTAGAAGTGAAACATTTTAGTTACCTGATGTGATTCAGGGACTACTATCCATGACTAGAATACCTCTGTCTGGTGAGATTCATGTGCCTCTATCACAAAAACTGCTCTACCACCTTTTGGTGTTAGGCTATGTGTTATACGTTTTAGAGTGATGGCTCTCCTGAAATATGGAGGAATGATTATAGCATTCTCATCGGTTTCATTAAAACCTGTATAATCAAAAGCTGCTGTGACTTCGTCGGGTACAGCTCCACCGGTTTCCGTGTTAATCCCATTATTAGACATTGTTTAATGAAAAATGCGGAGCAAGTTTCAAGGGAACAAAGATAAGGTGCACAATATTTTGGAACACTGTATCCTTCATTGTTGAACAAACCAAACAGCTAATACATAGGATTTTTGTCCTACTCAGCTATGGCGGATATTATCCCTACCCACTCCAGACGTCTTATGGAGTATTATTAGTATGCTGACCCATGTAGCTAAGAACAAACAAACATGTAGCGAAGGGTGGTTCAGTGGGAAGTGCACGAAAGCACTAAAAGCCCTAAAAGAAGCGCTGGCCCTGAAACCAAGAGATCCCCATAGAATACGTGAGGCCAGGCAATTATACAAACTTGCATTAAAAGAAAGAAGACTGGCTTTAAAAAAGCAAGCCTTGGTAACACTAAGAGAAGCCTCCACACAGAAAAATACCACTAAGTTCTGGAGGCTGGTCAAAACTCTTTACCAACCGAACGATAGTGGCAACAAAATAGACCTCGCCATAACGGGTGAAAGATGGCTAACCCACTTCAGGCAATTGTAAAAGCATACAAAGCTAGCTGACACTATCACACCCGTAGGGTCGAGCCCTATTGTAGTTCAAACTTCAGTCAATAGTAGGGATACACATCCCCTAACTTGTCCATTCCCGATTGATTTAGCCTTTCCATTAGGAGAAGTCCAGGACGCAATTAGGGATAGCGCACCAGGTAAAGCAGCGGGGCCCGATTGCACTCCGGTAGACGTGTACAAAGCTGAACCGGATTTCTGGGCTCCCCTGCTTACAAATGATCTGAATAAGGGAAACCAAAAGGGGTTTATTGAAACCTGGTCGGACGCAATAGTGGTCCCCATTTTTAAAAAGGGTAGCCGAGACGACCCGACCTGCTACAGGCCAATATCCTTACTGGATGGTCTAATAAAAGTAGCAGGTAGGATCATTTTAAAAAGACTTCAAGAATGGGAGGAAGACCATAATGTCGTGTCACACCTGCAATATGGGTTCAGGAAAGGCATAGGGACATCCGAACAGTGTTTAACACCTTGGCTGCTAGGCGTTTTCCCCCTCCTGTGCTGATATTTTATCACTCCCATTGTTCATGACGAGTTCAGCTCGTCATCAGCACAGCTCAACTGTGCATCATGACGGGCTGAGCTCGTCATGAGCATCGAAAGGGTTAAACCTGTCCCTCCTAACTTCCAAATATACCCAGGCTAGAGGTGGAGCGCTTTTTATAACTTTTGTTGATTTAAGTTCTGCTTTTGATTGCGTGGACCACATGTTATTATGGTCCACGTTGGGCGATATGGGCATTGATGCCTGTATAATCACCTTTATTAAAGAGCTGTACCACAACTGTGGGGCAAGAGTGAGATATGGCAAACAGGGGGAATGTACTGGAAAATTTGCACTCTCAAGAGGGGTTAGACAAGGCTGCATTTTGGCCCCAGGGCTATTTACATATTACATAAACTCAGTGGGTCAATACCTTTCCCTTTTCCCGAATGATTACCCCATTGTGAAAGGCTCACCAGTACCAATCCTCCTGTACGCTGACGATGTCCCAGACTCAAGTTGGCCTACAGAGGGCGGTTACTAAATTTGCGGGTTACATGCAGGATAGAGGCCTAAAGTGAATATCTCCAAAACATACACTATGCCATGCACCAATAAGCTTAAGAGGGCTCCCTGTAATATATTTCTGGACAAACAAAAAATAGCTACCATTGAAAAGTTTTGCTACCTAGGAGTTCTGTTTGACAGGTGGTGCCGCTGGAAGCCGGCGATTGCAGCAAGGAAACTGGCTTTCATTCGCACCATACGCGCTCTGCGCGCTTTTTCTAACAGAATCGGTGGCAAACCAATCAAAGAGCTGACCCACATTTATCGGGCCAAATGCGTTTCCACAGCCACCTATGGTGCGGGATTATGGGGCATCGAGAAGGACCAATGCCTGCAGGGCTGTGAAAATCAATTTATCTGCTACCTTTTGGGTGTACCTAAAGCCACATCCTCATTTATGACGCATATCGAGACAGGAGTTAAACATCTTAGCGACATAATTAAGATGGCCCCTATTCTTTTGTGGCGCAAGGTGTGGACTACACATGAAGCCAGTTTCAACAGGGACCTTTTAGAAGATTGCTTAGCCCTAGATGGGGTTGCTAATTTTAGATGGTTATCATATGTAAGATCATTACTTACTGAAATAGGTCATCCAGAATATTATGATAACCCGAGATCTATGGATGGTGTTTCAAGATCAGCTCTCAAAAAAATACTAACCATCCACCTGGAAACTGTGAGATGGAATTCCGAAAAACACAAACAAACCATCTTAAACTTTCAGGAAATTACCCCCAATGAAGGCTTGCAAACTTACCTAAATGTCGATCCTAGTCCGTATCATTGAATGCTTCTGTCCCGCCTACGCCTTGGGATTTTTTATCGCATGGTAACTTTACCTGACATGAACAACTGGTCAACCACTAAGCTGACCTGTACATGCGATAATATCGCAGTGCAATCTAATATGCATATAATGTTCTTTTGCACATTTTATTCTAACCCCAGAAAACTATATTTGAAACCTTTACTAAAACGATGGGGTTTAAGAAATTGCAGGCCAGCTTTTTCAAAACTGTTAAGATTTGAAGATGAGCATGTGATCTTTGCTGTTTCGTGTTTTTTAAGAACTGTCATAAAGTATCGGAAATCCATGTGGTAAAATATCCCTCTTTTTGGTTTCACGACGCCCATGGTTGCAGATTGTAGATATTGCACTTTAAATTTATAACAACTGAAATTCTTTTATTTGGTTGACTTTCACACTTGTTTTTAATTGAATGTGCATAAGTAAGCATTTCTTGTATTAACTGTGACTATGAATTGATGTATTTGTTGTGCTTTTATGATTTTATATGAAAATCGAATAAAGCTATACTTACTTACTTAGTAAAGGGTCTCTGAGAAAAGCAGGACTGAGTTACTTGTAATGTAATGTAAATTGATACTTGAATAGCGCACTACTCACCCGCAAGGGTCTCAAGGCGCTTGTATGAATACCGCTGTGGAACCCATCCTGGCTTTCCCTGTGAGGCGTCCACTCTTGGGCACCCCCAAGGTGGAGGCCAGGCATCCTTAGCGTTGTGGGGGCCGTTGTGGAGATTAAGCAAGCTATTGCCCAGAGTTTCAGAGTGGGACTCCATAATTGGAATAGGCACCGAGGCGAGAATTATCAGGTTTGTGGAATTTTTGAGCCCATTCCCGCCAAGGCGGGGAATTGAACCCTGGTCCCAGGCTAGACCTCTGCATTAGGGTCTGCCGCTCTAACCATTGAGCCACACTTCTCCACTTCAGTATCTAGCGTTAAATTAGTGCCTTACCAAACCGTTGGGCGTCATGTAGTGTAGTTCCTATATCCCTGATAGGCTCTGCGCATTGGAATAATATACACTATAGTTTTGACATAGGACTGAGGTCAGTATGTCTCTATTGAGTACATTAAACCTAATTACTTATGTGTGCCAGCTAACTCAGAGATCACTAGAAACTTCTCGAATAAACAAGAAGGGATTCGTTTTTGACAACCGCATAAACATGACAACTTTGTTTCCCTTTAGAATCGGAAAAGTCTTAGAATCGTGGAAACAATAGATAACCGTTTCACTCAGTCAATCGTGCATGCTTCTTTTCACAGAAATAGATAGACAGGCGCTTCAATAAAAAGGGTTTATTGAACAGTCTTATTTCTCATGCAAGAGATATGAACTGCTACAATCGTAAGACAGAATGCGAGGTATGATACGTACAGCGTTAGCAGTAAGATAAAATAATACTGCAATAGCATGGTTTGTAGCTATGACATATATTCATAAAAATACATACATAAATAACACAGGCTAAAATGTGATTACTCATCAGGTGCTTCTAGCTAGGTCCACCCCAGTGTACATAACCTAAGTGTAGAATAAGGTGAGAAGTAGGTGCTTTTTATCTATAGTCAGTTTAGCTATAGTTTGGATTGGTGTTGCCAAGATTTGCCAAAAGTTTCTCTAGGTTCTAGTCCGCTCCATACCTTAGAATGAGAGAGGTTGGAATCTCTTTCCGGGTCTCGTTCTAACACCCCGCAAGGGGAGTCAGAAACACTGGAGCTGGATTCTCTGCGAGGAGAATGACAGCGTCTGGTCAGTGCGTCAGGCGGGGATTCAACTTCCTTCCGAACCTGCCCTCGCGAGCTGTGTCGTGCAAGTATGCAGCTGAACCATCGTTTTCCATGGCAAGTGAAGATATATTTATACCTTGAAGGTGTTTAGGAATGCCAGTATTGACGTAAAAGTCAGGCAGATGAATGTCATGAATGAACCCCTAAGGAATGTATGTTCATGCATAATAAATAAGTTCTTGGAAAAATCAATAATCCAAGCAAGGGGAAGTCCTAAAGGCTAAAGAGTCTGGTTTGCCAAGAACTCATTGTGACATGGATGGACAGATGTATGTGGCCATGCCTGTATTTTGTTAGCATGGATAATGCTGAAATAAGGGTAGGATTTCTATGCCTAAATATGGGCACTGCGCAATGCGAATTGTGCTTAACAATATCGGGAAACATATATACGGTATCTAAATCGACACACAAAACTATGTAAGACCTTCAAATGGATCCCGCTCGAACACAGAAAGACCGTCTCTCATGCCCTTGTCACCAGCAGGCTCAACTACGCCAATGCACTCTGTGCCGGAATAAATCAAAACCTCACCCGCAAGCTACAGAACATCCAAAACACCACCACAAGACTGGTCCTCAACCCGCCAAGACACTGCCACATCTCGCAGTACCTGCGCACAGTCCACTGGCTCCCCATCGAAGCTAAAGTCACCTTTAAGATGCTAACCCATGCTCACAAGGCCCTCCACGACACCGGACCAGCATACCTGAACAGCCGACTCAAATTCCACTCACCCCAAAGGACCCCATGATCAGCCCATTTATCCTACGACATGGTCCCCCGCAGCAGAAAGACCAGATCGGGAGGCCGCTCCTTCTCCTTCTGCATGGCCAGGGCCTGGAACGACCTTCCGCTCCACCTCAGACAGATAACATTGATCCCCATCTTCGCAAGAAACCTCAAAACCTGACTCTTCGACAAACCCCCTCCTTGATGGACTGAAACTGGCGACCCCTTCACCCCCCAGCACCTTGAGACCCTTACGGGTGAGTAGTCACGCTTAACACTCACCTGATTGATAGATTGACACAGTTCCTGATAGCATAAGAGTTAAGGAAGATGTTTGCATCGCACTAACAGTGCAAACCCGCAACTCCACTATATCCACTTGCTTGGACCTTTGTCCCAAAGTGAGGCTAAAATCATCAATTCAGCAAAGTTTCAATAACATTAAAGCCAACAGAAATGACAAAGAGTAGGGTTGCAAACCATGAAGGTTTTATTAAGTCTGGACAGTGAAGTCTGCTCCACTTTCAGAGTTTGCAGAGTTTTCCTACTCCACGTTACGTGGAGGTAGCGGAGGTCAGAGATACCCTGCTCTGCATAGTGGAACACAGTTTTTTCTTCACTCGCGCTCTTCAACATCAATTTGGCGAGCGCGTGCGAGGAAAATCCACCTCCCAGCGAGATTTTTCCTCATTCTCGCACATCAACGTCAAGTTGGTGAGTGCGAGGGAAATCAACCTCCCAGCAAGATTTCTCAATGCTGGCGGGCGGATTTCTCAATGTGAGTGGCCGTGTATGGTTGAGACTGTTCACGTAGAGAAACTGTCTATTCGTGTTGAGAATGCTGCTACTTGAGTAGTAAATCTACATTAGGGGCAGATGGAAGCAGCACCCCGTTTGTCCAGTGCATGGTGTTGTTTGCGATAATTTCACAGTGTGGACAAACACCTGCACTGAAATTTACAGCGAACTGTATATTTTTCAAGCACTCCGCCGCTTACGGAGCTCCAGCTAACATGTTCCGTTTACAAAGGTGAAATTCTTCAGGGTCTTCTAACTCAAGGACCACAATAGTTCATTAATGAATCCAATGGCAAACAGCCTCTTTTTATGTTTGCTGTTTGCAATCGAGGTGTTGGCTGCCTGTCTAGTGTATGACACAGATTCCAGTGTCCATGACGTGGTTTACCCTATCCTGAATATGAGGATTTTTGTAGAAGGTATGAACTGTTGGTACTCTTAATTTCAAGCGTTACCTTGTGGAGCAGAAATGAAAGAAAGCTATAAGTTATTGTTTCATTTGGAATAATAGTTTTCCTGTGGATTCACAAATGAAATGGTCCGGTCCTTGTATCAGAACGCCCTGAAGAAGTTCACATTTGTGAGCGAAACACTGTAGCTGAGGCTGTAACAATTCAAATATGCACAGAGACATGAAATAAAGAAAAAACATCAAACATGGATAATTTGATTGGATACTTTTATTCATTGGGTGCACTGTTTTATTTAAGAATCTATGTTATCTGCATTGCAGAGGTGACTAGAAGTGACTGATGTCATTAGGGTGTGCACCACATATAATTCTGAGGACAAGGAAGTTGTGAGCTGATCTACCAGCTGCCTTTTGTAGGTGTTTGGAATACCTGAATATATCATAGATGGATATAATCCAGGTAACAAACTATCCATGGGTCTAGAAAATGTAAAAGGTGTAAAAACATATTTAGATGCAGAGCGCCTAGTGTGCTGTGTACAGAGGGTACTGCCTAGTGAGAGACAAAGAAACACATCTTTAAAAAGGAAAATCATTTAAAAAGGACGGAAACCCATCACTCACCGAGGTGACATGCTTCATCATCTGGGTTCTCCTTGCTGGTTACTCACTAGTGTAACTAGGGGCTACACCCTTCTACCTAAGAAAGGGGTGCACACAGATATTTTCAAACAGAGAAGACAAGTGAGAAACTACAGATGTGAAGAAATAGTCTGTGAATCTGAGTGATGGACGCAGTGCATGAATGTGAAAAGTGAAGATAAAATGTGAGTGAGTGCATGTGCTAGTGGCTGTATGAATAAGTAAGTTGTTAAATTAGCGTCTCTAACGGTGAGTGACTGGGTGTGTTAGTGCCTGTGTTAGCAGAAAGGTGTGTCAATAGAGTATAGGTGCGAGTGGTGTGTCGGTGGATGTATAGGTGAGTGAGTCAGTGTATGTCAGTGGTGCATCAGTGAGTGAATGAGTGCATGAATGATCTATAGGTGATTAAATGGGTGTTTGAGTGTCTATATGGGTGGGTTAGTGGATGTATGAGTAGCTCTGTGGTTGAGTGGGTGTCTGAATGACTGTATGGATGGGTGAGTGAATCTTTGAGTCGCTATATGGGTGGGTGAGTGAGTATGAGAGTTACTGTGTGAGTGAGTAAGGGACTGCGTGAGTGAGTGACCTATGGTTAATTGAACAAATGCACGCAGGCCTGTGTGGGGTATTAAATGTGTGCATGACTGACTCTATAAGTGACTAATTTGGTGTGTTACTGCTTATATGGATGAGTGAGTGACTATGTTTATGCCTCTATGGGTGTGGGAGTGGGTGTGTGAGTTGTTGCATGGTTAAATGAGTGTGTCTGTGTGTAACTGCATATCTGAATTAGTATGTGTGGTACTAGTTGTATGGATGAGTGAGTGGGTGTGTCACTAGCTGAATGGGCGAGTGAGTGGGTGGCTGTATGGGTGAGTGAATGTGTATGTGAGAGGTTGTATGGGTGAATGAATGTATACATAAGTGGTATATAGATTAGTGAGAAGCTATGTAAGAATCTGAATGGGTGACTGACAAGCTGTGTAGATAGACTATGCATGACTGAGTGTGTGTATCAGTTGGTGTATGGGTGAATGAGTGGGTTTGTGAGTGTTTATGTAACTGAGTGAGTGGCTGTGTGAGTGTGTGGGTTTGAAAGTAGGTTAATGCATAGGTCAGTGAGTGTCTAAGTGGCTAAAGGAGCTAGTGAGTAGGTGTGTGAATGGTGGTATGTATGAGTGAATGGGTGTGCCTTTATGGGTGAGTGAGTGGGTATGTGAGTGGCTATATGTGTGAGTGAGTGGGTATGTGAGCACCAGTTTAGGTGGCTGAGTGGGGACATGAATTACTGTAAGTGGTTCAGTTTGTTTGTGAGTACCTGTATGGGTGAGTGAGTATGTTAGTTGTTGTGTAGATAAGTGGGTGGGTGTGAGTACATGCATGGGTGAGCAAGGATTACTTGCCACACCTCAGCAAAGCAGCAATTAATTGTATTTTGAGTTTTCAGCATCCACTATTGATAAAAGAAATTGGTGGCAAAGCATATCAAGTGCTCTATATGCATTACTTCTCTATCTACAAGTATGTCAAAGAAGTATTACTGTGACACTACAAGCAGGGTGACACATCTAAAGGTGTATCAGCACGAAAACTGTTGTAAATGAAAAAGAATAGAAATTTAAGTTAGAATTTGATTTATAAAATTCCAGAAACAGAACAGTACACATTGCTCATGTTGTAACAGTATATCACAATATAGTAAACCATTTCATTTTCCCTTTTGTAATTTTCTCAGCTCTCATACTTTTACACCAAAAATTATGTTCTGTATGAAGCTTCATCCTTGAACAGTGGGGAAAAAACAATTATACAGATTGTAGAAAAAAACTACATACTACATCCCTGTAAATATATGACGCTATGCATTGCACACACTACAATTCATTACATTGTTGTTCTTGCTATACTTACTACACTAATGTAAATACATGTACCTTAACACGTTTTCCTTTATTATTATGCCTGGTACATTACTACTAATAATTGTAAGCTGCACTTGAATTTTGGATATCCTTTTGAAAACATTATCACTAGTAGGCTGAATGTTGTCCAAAATGCTGATGATCCACGTAGGCAAAATACAATACATTACTTTTTTCTCCAGAAATAGTACATAGAACTTTGAGTCAAGAAACAAAAGGTGACAAGTTTGTAGAAGGAAAAGTAGTTTGGGTTTCAATTCATGGTTGCTGTGATTTCATTCTATTCATCCAGTTTCAGTCTTTAATTAAAGAGTGTGTTATGCACGTGGTATACCTTTTGGAAAGATAAAAAAAACTCTTGAATTTTGTTGAACTTTTTCAAGACATCACCCCCGCTAGGCTGAAAGTTGTCTAAAACATTGGCAATACACCTACAAGAAACACTGTACATTACTTTCCCCCCAAAATACTCCTTAAAACTTTGGTTAAAGAAACAAGAGGTAAGAACACCAGTTTGTCTTTAAATTTAAGGTTGCTGTTATTACATTCTGTCCATCCACTTTCACTCTTAAATAGACAGTATAGTGTCCACATGTTACATGAACTCCTTTGTGAAAGTAGTATACGTTCTTCCAGAAAGTTCTTCCAGAAATTAATATTTGCTCAGCTTTGAATTTTGTAATTTTTGTTGCCAATTTAGATTTATCTGCACTGCATTTTGTAATGTTAATATAAAGTATTTCCCAGTTCTTTGTAGAAGAAAAGTAGGCATAACAACTGCTTTACAATTTGAGCAGGTCATATTTTTGTTTGCATTTTTAATAAATCTGTCAAAATACACAGTTTTGTAATCTGGTAGTGTTAAGTACCAAAAATTGCTCAGAATTTATTTGTGTGGTCGATGTAAATGAGCGCTCTTCACAGTCATGTTTCCATTTGTAACTCAGCCCAAATAAGTAATCAATATCTACTTCTTCTTCTTCTAGAACTTGAAGCATAACCATCATAAATTCTTGTGCATCTTGTAGAAAGTAAATATTTGCAATCTGCTTCATATGTCTAAAAGGTCTTGAATGCTTGAAGCAGAATGTATTACCGTTCTGTCACTGAGTAAACACGTGAGCAAATGATACAGTGCAGAACAGAAACTTTTATCTAGATTTTGCCAAATTTGATTTACAAGATGTTGTAAATGAAACAGTACATTAGGAACAACAATTGCATAGAAGTTGACAACTGAACTGTTTTCCAACTGCTGTCCTACAATATCTCCCAGTGACCTAAATGAGGACCATATAGACAGCTTAACAGATAGTACTCTCTTACACAGCTTGCATCAGCACTGACTTTTCTATCATCAAATTCAACAAAACACAAACCGGACAATGTTCTAACTTGTGATAATGCTACATACGTCATACCTTCTTTAAATACTGCACTTCCAATATGAATAAAATCTGTATTTACACTTAAACCTTGAGTTTTATGAATAGTTACAGCATATGCTAGTGACACTGGAAACTGTTGCAACCATACATATAAGTCCTTTACAAGCATAAAATGTACAATACATGGCAAATCTGCTTCACATCAACAATCTGATCAAATGTTATAGTCAATTTTACAACCTCATCCCTATTTGGAAAATTAATAAAATGAATAATTTTACCCATAGCACCATTTACTAACCCTTCCTCCACATTTACATTATGCCGCAAAAATACTCAACTGTTTTTGCACATGCATAAACACTTTTCTAATCCTGCAGTCCTCGACACCGACTTCTCCAAAAATTCCAATTTTCTTAGAGTTTTTAAGTTAGAAGTATTGTTACTCCCTGGTTTTCCACTTAACGATAGCTGTAATTTTCAAATGATCTTTTTCACTAGTTTCAGTAATTGTTTGTTAAAATGAGAGCACTCTTGAAGTGTAGGCAGAATATAGATTTGTCTTTTTCAATGACATTGTACATTAGTGGTGCTAGGGCATTGTCATATGAGAACAGTTTCTTGGTAAGTTAGCTTTCCAACACACATTTCCCCTCATTTGTCAGAACTCTGACTCTAATGTCCTTTAGGATATGTTCATATTCCACTTCAGATGCGTGACACATATTCTTCTCTAGTTACTCATATTTGAAGTTCAACCAAATATTTACATTGCCAATACTTCCCAAAGAATTCCTGTTTCATTATGGAGAGGTTTCTTGGAAACAGGCAGTTTTTTTCACGAGGGTAAGTTGCAGTAGATCACTGTAAACAATTATATGCTTCCTCCAAGCAGCACATCATACTCGTTTTTAAAATCTATTGCATTCTTAAGTGAAATGAAATGAATGAAACTTATATAGCGCACGACTTACCCTGGGGCATCTCAGCGCTTGCTTAGGGAACCCATCCTGGTATTCCCCTGTAAGATAACCCTGGCAGGGTATCCACAAGGTGAAAGCCAGGCATCCCACCGCGAGGGGCTATTGTGGAGATTAAGCAAGCTATTGCCCAGAGTCGCAGAGTGTGAACCCGTGAGTCGAGAAGGCACCGGAGCAAGAATTAACGAGTCTGTGGAATTTTTGAGCCCAAGACCCGCCGAGGCGGGGAATTGAACCCTGGTCCAGGGCCAAATTCAAGCTCCAGGTCTGCTGCCTCTAACTCCTGAGCCACACTTCTCCAGTGTACATAGGCATGTTTTAGGTTTGAAACCATGCTCACCTTATAGATGATTTGTAGTGTAGTTCCTATGTTCCCAATAGGGTCTGCGCATTGGAATAACATAAACAGCAGTGTAGACGTAGGACTGAGGTCATCTAGGTCTCTACTGACTATGTTAGACTTAATTAGTTTTGCCAGCTAGCTCAGAGGTCACTAGAAACTTTCTTGAATGTTCAGGAAAGGGTTAACCATCCTGATTTAGACAAGAAGGGATTAGTTTCTGACAACCGCATAAACATGACAACTTTGCTCCCTCAGAATAAAGAGTATATCTCTAGAGTTGTGTGAAAACAATAGACAACTATTTCACTCAGTCAATCGTGCATGCTTAATTTCACCAGAGAGCGGAGAAATAGAGAGATTGGCGTTGTAATAAAAGGTGTTATTTTATTGAGCAGTCTTCTTTCTCATGCAAGAGAAATGAATTGCCACAATTGCAATGCTTATCATAAAGTAAAGTGCGTACAGTAAAAGTAGTATTATGAAATAATAATGTAAAAGCATTGATATGGTTTCTTAGCCATATGATACTTTAAAATGGATAAAATATATACATACATAAAAACATTGACTAATGAACTCAACTGGTGCTTTTAAGATACGCCTACCCCGGTGTACCTGACCTAAGCCTAATACATGGGAAGGAGTAAGTAAGTTGCAGTTTTAAGTTATGTTAGGTTTTTGCCAAGAATCGGAATCAAGAATTCTCTCTAAGGTTTTAATCAGCTCCGTACCTTGGTTATAGAATGAAGGAGGTCTTGTATCTCGCTTCTCAGGACTTGATCTCCCAGCAACCCGCGAGGGTGACTTGGGAACACCAGAGCTGGATTTTCTCGGCTGGAGAAAAAGACAGCGTCTCTCTCAGTGCGACGGAGGGAGGGGCGGTTTCCTTTGGCTCTAGCAACAGCTGGGCTCCCGGGCAAGTAGAACGTCGCTCTGCTCCCAACCGCCATGTGTTTGCTTAAGGCAGCGTTGGTATATTTATACCTGAAAGGTGCCGGGTTTGACGTAAGGTTGGACATAAGACGTCACTGAGAACTAACAGTTCTTTCTGGACTCCAGAGTTCTTGTGCAAATCAAAACAAAAGCAGGGAGAATTTCCGGGCTGCTGGAGGCTTGGTTTGTTTAAAGAACGCGTTGTGCTTTCTAGGAGTCTATGGGAGTAGCCTTGCCGTGTTTTGGACTGCATGGGCTATTACTAAATATGGATATGATTCCTATGCCTTTATAAGGATATTATTTGTTATAACCACATAAGGGCATGAATGGGGAATATCCAATTAGGGTCCTAGATAGAAACACAACCGATTAAAAGCTTCAGTTTCTTTCAATACTCTTCACACCTCATGACAAGCTTCACTAGATAACTTCTGGCATCCCATGTTATTGTCATGTTTAACAGGTAGCATAAGTAGTCAATGTAAATTAATTCTTTTAATGTTGTAGGCAGCTAATCCAGTTGGTGCTGTTATTATGCGTAATAAATTTGATTCTGTAGTCCTCTGTTGATAAGCAGTGAGAACTTTAATTAGAAAGCTCTTCGTAGTGCCAGCTTGACCCCTGATGAATAGTAATATTGGCTTAAATGAAGAGCATTGCCATTCTTTCTTCTCATGCAAAAATCCATGCTCTATTTTATCTTTTACTTCAATATATATGTCTTTCTGTTCATCATTTAGTTGTCCAAAGTGTTTGTAATCAAAACATTCCTGTCTTGCTTGTTGCTTTGTAGTCCCCACCTCATTCTTGGCTATAGCATCTTCATTTTAAATAACTGGTTGTCCAAGAGGATCTTGACTCAATGGTTCAGAACTTTGACTGCTTTCTTAAATCTTCATGGCTATCTCAGCAGCATTGTTTTCTTCCTGTTCAATCTTATCGTTCAACATTTGCAAGTAGTTTGACAAGACTGGAGACTGAATGTTATCTTTTCCAGCATTAAAAGAATATTTTCAGCAGTCATAGTCTCCAAGAAGTTCTGATTCAGCAAAGCAAAGTTTGAAAAGTTGCAGAAGTGCCAAACAGAAATACTCTCTTTATTCTGCAGATTGGAAACTCAGGGGCTTATTAGCAAGAGCCTTGTTAAAATTATCGCTGTTTTAGCTATAATGGGCTAATATGCAGCAGCCAGGCTGGAGATGGGCCTTTCCAAATTCCACTCAGTCTCTGCGTCTATTAGTAAGCTACATTGGCTTCTTCTAAGCCAGAGAATTCTATTTAAAACCCATTGCCTCACCTACAAGGCATTTTATAATCTAGGCTCAGAAGGTATTAAAAGGTTCTTTAAATGATATCTTCCCACCAGGCAGCCGAGATCCACCTATAAAAATTGGTTGGTAGTTCCTAGGTTTAGGAGAGCCAGATGGGGGGGGGGGAGAGATTTCTCCTTTGCTTCTTCTAAGCTCCGGAATTCTCTCCATCTCTCAATTTCTGGACATGAATCTCACTCTCTCTTCAGCAAGGCCTTGAAGACTTTACTCTTTACCAGCTAACCACTGTGAACCTTCCACGTACCTTGACTCCTGGCCCCTTCCGCGGTTGTATGATTAAACCACTACCTCCTAAACAACGAATTCCTAAACCACGAATGCTGAACCTCGAACAATTCTAAACCACTACATTTTTAACTACGACTTCCTGAACCACGACAAATATACAATTTGCTAATTACCAGATTATACCCCCGGTGCTTTCCTGTACTATTTTTAAAGGACACCTGTCCCTTCACTCAGCACAACAACACGTAGAAGTACTTCAGTGAGTCAACTTCGTCAACTATAAATAAATGTCTCCAGTGCAACCTGGCATGTGTAAGCGAAGTCCATTCATTTTTTAAATCAAATAGTTAAAGTATTTCATCTGAGGTGGGTTTAGTAGTAAATAAAAGTACATTAAATCTGCTCCCCTCGAAACCGTGTTATTGAAACTTTGCCTGTGAGATGATATCAGATTTCTTTTTGGTCCCGGTCCACGGTTTGTAACTAGAACATATCAAAGAGCTCGTAAATTCACTGTGTAACTCAAGATTCCTAATCCTGATTCCTGGAGAGCTGACCTGTGCCCTTTCTGTCAACACAGGCCTAATATTTTCTGCTATGGTAGCTAGCCTTGAGCTAAAACATTCACATCATTTCCATAAGCATTCTTTAAAAGTTCCTAGTCTGTTTAAATAATAATTCATTTTTTTATTTCCCAGTTCTATTTTATTCATGACGGGCAGTGCTGCATACACTTTTCAAATAAATTAGTATACCAATAATGTGGCTGCCTAACTTTAAAATATAGTGGGGGCAGAACAATCCAAGATGAATATCTTTCTTCACCCAGACATCCGCTTTTGTCGAGAATGTATTTTGAAACAGAAGTGCAAACCGCATGCAGCAGATCGAACCAGGTAAGTTTATTTCATTGTACATGTAGTCGTTGTTCAAGTGAGCCGTGGTTTAAACGATTCGTTGTTCAGGAAAGGTCGTTGTTAAAATTTGTTGTTTAGTACCGTCGTTGTTAAAGAGTCGTGATTAAGGCTGTTTCCCCCCTTCCGCAGCACCTTGACGCCTATGGGCAAAGTCCATGATTTATAAGATTAATATTCATTCATTTATTCAGTTTGAATCTATGCACGTGATAATAGTTATGTGGGTCATTTTTTGAGTGTCTAAGTGTGTGGATGTATAAGTCTCTTAGTGGATAGTGAGTATATACATCACTTTCAGTGTGGATATGTGAGTGCATCATGACTGCCTCAGTGGGTTGTAGAGTATGGTATGTCAGTGTCTGAGTGGATCTAGAAGTGGGTGCATAAGTGTCTGAGTTGGTCTGAAACTGGGTGGATAAGTGTCTGGGTAGGTCAGTGACTGGGTGCATGAGTGTCTCAGTGGGTCTGTGGGTGAATGCATCACTTACTGAATGGATCTGTAAATGGGTGCGTGACTATCTGTGTGAATCCGTGAGTGGTTGCATAAGTGTCTGATTGGGGCTGTGAGTTGGTGCATGAGTGTCTGAGTGGGTCTGTAAGTGAGTTCATGACTGTCTGAGTGGGTCGGTGCGTGGGTGCATGAGTGTCTAAGTGGGTCCGTGACTGTGTGCATGAGTGTCTGAGTGGGTGCATCATTGTCTAAGTGAGTCTGTGAGTGGGTGCATAAGAATATGAGAGGCTCTGTGAGTATGTGCGGGAGTGTAATGAGTCTGTGATTGGATCTCTGAGTAGGTCTGTGAGTTTTGGTTGGGTCTGTAACTAGATGCATGAGTGTCTAAGTGGGTCAGTGAAGGTGTGATTGAGTCTGAGAGTAGGTGTGTGTGAGTGTATGAGTGTCTGAGTACATCTGTGAGTGGGTGTCTGATTGTCCGAATGTGTCTCTGAGTCGATGTGCGAGTCTAAATAGGACCTGTAAATGGATGTATGAGTGTCTAAGTGGAACTGCAAATGTAATGTTACATTTTCTTCTATAGCACGTCTATCCATAGGTGTATTGGGGCTTGCAGATCATGAGCTACTAAGCTAGAGCATTACTGATTCCTAAACAGCCAAGTCTTGATTCCCTTCTGAAAGCGAGAAGGATGGGTATGGACCTAAGACACAATGGGATAGGGTTCCACAAATTAGCTGTGCTGTTAATGAAACGCTTTCCTCCCCATTTCACTTTCCTGATTCTTATGGTTGTAATCAGTTTTGCATTAGTTGACTGTAAACGTCTACTTGGTGAATGCCAGGTGAAAACCATCCACAGGAATTTCGATCCTTTTCTGTGCAAAGCTTTATGGGCCACACAGAGTGCCTTACATTTAATCTGTTGTCGCACCGGGAGTCAATGCAGCTCCTGAAGACCTGCAGATATTGACTGGTATTTGGGGATGTTAAAGTTAATCTGGCTGCTGCATTCTGTACTGCTTGGAGCTTATCAAATAGTTTAACTTGGAAATTCATGTGCAAGCCATTACAATAGTCCAGTTTAGATACAATCAGTAAGGAAACAACAATCTTTCTGGTATCGCTGGGAAAGAAAGGAAAACTTTTCTGCAAGGTTTTGATTGCAAACAAAAAAGAAGAGGATACAACTTTCAACACCTGTGCATTGTATCTGAGCTTATCATCAATGAGAAAGCCAAGATTTTTAGCTTTAGTCACCGGGGTGGGAGGGGAGCCCAGGTTGTCTGACCACCAAGCCGGACATCATACTGGAGACAGATTTCTAATCAGAATAACCTCTGTTTTACTCAAGTTCAGTTTTACGCAGTGTCTACTCATCCAGTTGCTTAGGGCAATCATGCAATCGTGTAATCTTAGAGAATAGTGAGTATTGTAATCTACAGCTAATACGACCAATTGGGTGTCATTAGCATAGGATCTTGGTTTTAAATTGAAGCTTTTAATTAGAGGGGCAAGCTCTGAATGTAAATACATGCATGAGTGTCTAAGTGGGTCAGTGAATGGGTGTATGAGTTAGTGAGTTGATCTATGTGTGGGTGTAACAGTGTCTGAGTGGATCTGTAAGTGAGTGCCTCAGTGTCTGAATGGCTTTGTGAGTGGGTGTGTGAGAATATGAGTGGCCTATGAGTGGGTGTGGGAGTGTCTGGATGGGTGTAAAGTCTATGATTGGGTCTCCTAGTGAGTGCATGAGTGCCAGAGTGGGTCTATGAATATATGCATGAGTGTGTGTGTGGGTCTCTGAGTGAGTGCATAAGTGTCCGAAGGGGTCTCTGAGTAATTGCAAGACTCTGTGATTGGGTCAGTGACTGGGTGTGTGAGTGTCTGAGTGAGTCTGTGAATGGGTCTATGAATGGGTGCATCAGTGTCTGAGTGAGGCTGTGAGTGGGTGCATGAGTATCTGAGTGGGTCTATTAATGACTGTCTGAGTGGATCTGTGAGTGGGTGCATGAGTATCTGAGTGGCTGTCTGTGTGGGTGAGTGAGTGAGTGCATGAGTACCTCACAAGGTCTGTACATGGGTGCCTAACTCTGAGTGGGTCTGTGAATGGGTACATAAATGACTCAGTGGGACTGTGAGTGGGTGCATAAGCCTCTGAGTAGATGAGTGAGTAGACATGTGAGTAGATATATTGGTGAAAAATTAGGTATGTGAGTAGATGTTTAAGTGAGTGTGTAGCTGTGTGAGTGGCTGTATGGGTAAGTGATGAGTTGTATGACCAGCTGCATGGGTGAGTTAGTGGATGTGTGAATGGCTGTAAGGTTGATTGAGTGGTTCTGTGAGTAGTTGTATGGGTTTGTGAATGGGTATGTGAGTGATTATATGTGTGTGTGAGTGGATATAGGAGAGGTTGCATGGGATGGGTATGAGTGCTTCTGTGAATGATGTCATCAGTGAAGTCACTGAGCATGTCATGAGTGATGTAATATGTGAGGTTATAACCAGTGCATTGTAGGGGCATAAGTTATAATTAGCTCACCTAACTTCAACGGCTGAATTCCATTTGTTTTATAAGTGAAATCTGAGTCTAATCATAACGTCCCTGTAACCTTTGGTTTTTTCAAGGAATTTCTAAGGATTTTTTTAATGTTATTTCCTAACTATAACATCTTTGTAACCTTTTGATTTTTTTAAGTGAATTTCTAAAGTTTAAAAAAATATTTTTTCCTAACTGTAACTTGTAACTTTTGAGAGTAAGTGTGTATGTGAGTGTAAGATACTGTGTCCCTGTACAGTGTACTAAAATGAACTAAACTATGTTGAGAGTGCGAGAAATCTCCAAAGGGAGATAGATGCAATATATAGATAATTTTAGCTAATTTTTTGTGGTAGTGGGGGAGAGCAGTTAGGCTAATAAGAGGACAGTGTTAAGCGATGAATGAGACAAACACTCATGGATAAATACGAGATAAATGTTATATAAAAATACCAATTATCTTTACATATATTTTGAGAAGCAAAACTTCAAATCAGAAATATACTTTATACAGTTCGATACTTGAATAAATACTTTGTGGAATTTTAAGACCATATGTACAAACACATTTTTCCATAGACCCAGAATGAGTAAAACCCTTTGATACATCTGGCCCTTAATTATGGAGAGAAAATGCAGTGCAGTTGAAAGTATGCAGTACTTCCAGTATCTGGGGCACTCACCGGTCGATACTGTCAGATATTTACCATTGTAGTTGTTGGAGAAAGCAATAGAAGCATATGACTTGAATGGAGTTCAGTATGTCACCAATACAGTTACCAACATGGTCACTGGCAGCAGGTCACTGTAGGTAAATGTATGCCAAACATCGCCAAACAAGCTTTCACAATTACTGGACGGCTGGTGTAGGTTTGGATAGCTGAGGACTGCAGACTTAGGTTCCCTATTAGTCACTGGAAGGAGGACTCCTCCAAGAAGTTTCAAAGTTCACTGGCAGCAGACAAGCCACAGGTGTTATGTAGAGCAGACCGTCACGGAGTAGGCAGCCGTGCCCACTTTGCTACAGTACGCCATCAAAGTCACCGGCAAGAGGGTGCAGGCTCTCAAGAACTGGACTGTTTCCAGCATCAGTCATATTGCAGAGAGAATCCCTCAAGGTGATGGAGGCATGCAGGGGGTTAATTCCACTGGACTGGTGAACCATCAGGCCAGGAAAGATACTTTATTTTTAGTGGTGAGTCGTGTTGATGCGTCGATACGGAGTGTGCTGGTCATCCACCATGGCAGTTTTCTTTACCGGCAGACAGCGGGGGACTTGAGGCTCTAGCCCAAAGGGAGGCTATTGACACTATGCAAAGACTGTGGGGGCTCCGGGGTTCTTGGAGGAATTACAGGGTTCAGAAAAGACAACAGGTGCCAGTTGGCAGGTCTGATGAAGTTGGCAGGGTTTGTGCTAGTTTCTTCTGCAGCAGGGCTCAGTGCCTAGTCTTCTTCCGTCTTTAGGTCTGCCGAATTTAGGGACATTTTTGGGGAAGAACAGGGAGTGCCAAATGGGCTATCGACCTGTAGGGTGTCTACACCCTCTTTATGATAACCCCAAGTAAGGGGGTGGGCATACCCTGACTTCTAATTAATTACGATCCTTCTCCTCAAAATGCCAGGTGGTAAAAAGTGGGGTCTACCTCGTCTGCCCCGCCTGATGCGTGGTACAGAGGGGAGGTAGACCCACCTCGCTTTGATTTCGAGTCGCTACCCTGCGGACTGCTGTTGTATGTGCTTAGCCCTTTTTAAAAAAATTTTAAAATTATAGTAATGATGTATTTTAAGTGATTTAAAAACTAAAATACCAATGGTCTCATAGCTTTAGCGGCGCTGGCTCCCTTGCAATCTACTTAGCACACCCCTCCGCTTCAGCCATTCACGCCGGGCGGGGGAGGAGTAAGAGGCGGGGAACCAGTACATATATGCGCTGCAGCACGGGAGCAGGCACTTCAGATTTTGTGTTGCTACCCTAGGGACTGCTGTTGCATGTGCTTAGCCCTTTTTAAAAAATGGTTGAAATTGTAGTAGTGATGTCTTTTAAGTGATTTTAAAACTAAAATACCAACGGTCACATAGCTTTAGCGGTGCTGGTGGTTCCCTTGCGATCTACTTAGCACACCCCTCGGCTTCAGCCAATCACGTCAGGCGGGGGAGGAGTAAGTGGGGGGGTCCCGGTACATACGTTAGCTGCAGCGCGGAAACGCGCAGCGGGCGCTGTGGCAGTGCGTCAAAGGCAACCCCGTCTGCGGCCATCAGTGCTCTGATGGGCCCGGGTGCCACAATCCATGCCTAAATAATAAACTACTCCTCAGAGAAACATAGGAAACTCCATCAGCTGGCGCTCCCACTCAACCCTGCCACCCGCAAGCGCCTAAGCCTCATTGATATCCTTCAGGCACGGAGATCCTTCGCAGAAATACCTGCACCCCTCCTCCACACTCCTCGGGCACCAAGTTCTGTCCAAATTAAACATACAGCACTATGAATAATTTATATTAATACCCGTTCCCTATTGAAGCACCAGCTCAATATTTTTCTGCTCTTACAGTCTGAAAAACCAGACATCTTCCTGGCTATGGAAACATGGTTCAACTCCAATTCCACCCGTGATATGCCGGCTGCATTACCGCATGTCTACTACATTCTACATGTGAATCGACCTCCAGGAAAAATGGGTGGTGGAGTAGCTGCGCTCATCCATAAAGACCATAAATTCACTACCATTACCAAGTCTCCCCACAGTGGATAATATGGTCATTAAATTAGAATCCAGCTCTTGCTCACTTATCTGCGTCCTAGTCTACAGGCCCCCGCAGCACACGCCCTTATTCAGTCGTTCGTTTTGGGAACAAATAGCTAACCTTGCTACACACTATGCCAAAATACTGTTATTAGGTGACTTGAATTATTGGTGTAACGACGAACTCGGTGGGCCTCACTCTGCCGAATAGACTGACCAACTAACCAATCTTAATTTCACTCACCATATATCCTCAGCCACACACGTTAAAGGGCACACACTGGACCAAGTATGGACCACAAACCTCACAGTATCTGTGCCCACGATCTTGCCATGTATATGGTAGGATCACCACCTAATATCATTCAAAGCGATGATTCCTATCAGTAGCAAGACCCCCACGGCAGAGGGATGCATGATCAAGAAATGGAGGGTCCTTAACAAACAGGAATTTCAGGACACTCTGGCTAGCTCAGCCCCCATTCTCAACCCTTACATCGATCTTGCGGAAGCAAATATCTCAGCCTGGCTACTAGCGGCCAGTGACACGCATGCTCCGCTCAAAAAACTAAACTGCACTTGCCACTCTGACGCACAGAAATGGTTTTCTAATGAGCTAAAAAAAACAAAAGTTGGCTCTGCGCCAAAAAGAAAGGAAATGGAGGCTAACCTACTCCCTCGATGGGAAACTCCACTACTCGAAGGCACGGAAAGAATACAAAAAAGCCATTACTGAGCCACAGCTGCCCACTTTTCCGCCAGAATTTTAAACTACCACAATAGGTTGACGGAAATTTTCTCTATCGTCAATGAACAATCCAATGCAGAGAGAGTGCTTCTAAACCTACACCTACCCGAGAACGCTGCAACTCTCTGAACAATTACTTTGTGGAAAAGATCTCCAATATTAAAGCTAGTATCCCTATATCTAGTCCCATGGAGACCCCCACTGCCACGATAAATAATCTGTTCACCGTGGATCACTCCCCTGCCATTAGTACCCAGTCCTTCCTGGACTTTCTGTCCAGAGTCAGGTATGGCTCCCCAGGGACTGCTGCCCACCTTATATCTTAAAAGACACCCTCTCTGCCCTGCCACATACCATAATGTCTGTTCTGAATGAGTCCATCTCACAGGGCAAGATACCTAAGGCATTTAAGGATGCCATAGCGGTCCCCTTCCTAAAGAAACCAGGAGCCGACCCCCAGAACCTATCTAACCATCACCCCATCTCCTTGCTCCCCTACTTTGCCAAGGTCCTGGAAGCCCACGTGGCAAAGTATCTGTCCAATTTCATGGAACTCTCTGAATATCTAGACCCCCAACAAGCGGGATTCCATCCCGCCCACTCTACGGAGACATTGAATCTTACAGTACTAGACGCCTTACGAGAAAAAGCCGACAGAGGCACCCCTCAGGCCCTGGTACTTTTAGATCTTTTGGCCGCATTTGACACGGTCAACCATGAAATCCTGCTCTACCGTGTCAGGAAGGCCGGCATCCAGGGCCCAGTCCTAAGCTGGATTGTCTCTTTTCTCAAATGCCCTACTCAAGCGGTACACCTAGCCTCATTCACTGTTCCCAAGATTACTACTACTTGTGGGGGTCCCATAAGGATCATCATTATCCCCCCACCTGTTCAATCTATACCTCTTACCTTTGATCCAGTCCTTGAAGGACAGGAAGGTGACCACATTCAATTATGCTGACGACCTTCAGTTAATTTTTACTATTGACAACTCCCGGAACTCAATTCGCGAATTCCGGGCCACCATGCTCCATATCCGGAGCTGGATGGACCTAAACCATCTAAAACTCAATCCAGGTAAGACCGAACTGGTTCTGACAGGAAGTAGCCAGATCTTCTGGGGCCCACACTACTGGCCGACGGAACTCGGGTCCCCTCCTGTTCCCTCTACCTCTGTCATAAGCCTAGGGGTCACCATAAATAATGACCTTTCACTAAGATCCCAAGTTGGTGCAGTGGTCTCGTCCTCTTTCTTTCAGTTACGCAAAATCAGGAAGATCAGTCGATTGCTCACCCACGCAGCACTGATACAGGTCATGATTGCCATGGTACTCTCACTCTTAGATTATGCCTACTCAATCTACCTAGGCATGCCACTGTTCTTAATCAAACAACAACAGATGGTCCAGAACTAAGCAGCAAGAATGATCCACCAGCAACCTAGATGGCAATCTGCCAGCCCTCTACTAAAAAAACTCCACTGGCTCCCCATTTCCCAACGCACGGCCTTAAAAATGGGTTGCCTAATCTTTAAGTCTCTATACTGCCGAAGGCCTAAATTTATCAACTGCCTACTATCAAGGTATAATCCCGCCCGCAACCTGCGTTCAGCTCACCTTCAGCTACTAACCACCTCTGCTTTCAAGTTAAAACGTCAGGGAGGATGCAGGTTTGCATCCTTGGCCCCTAAATTGTGGAATTCTTTTCCACTGGAGATTTGGTCATGTATTGTCTTCTAAGTTTCAGGAAAATGCTCAAGGCATGGCTGTTTGTGCAGGCCCATGAATAACTTCACCCAATAGTTCCGACACACTCTCGAGCTAGCGCCATGAAACCTCCTTGTGTATGTGCGCTGTATAAGTATTTTATAACATAACATAACACCACCTATTATACTAATTTTTCCCACCACTACTACCACCAAAAATGGAGCAGGACTGGGGGTCCCCATCTGCTTTTAACAGCAGAGGCTCGGGCAGGGTTCAAAGGTGGCATGGCCTTTGAAGTTCCCACTTCTGCCAGGGGGGGAAGGTGTAACCACATCCGTCCAATGCTGTCATTGTTTCTGGGTCCAGAGAGCTTTGGTTCTCTACACAGGGGTCTAGAAACATGTCTAGTGATGGCAGACTGGCAAAACTAGACACGACCCCACCAGTGGTTGGTACGGTGTCAGGAGACCCTAAACAAGGGTCTCCTGTGTGAATGTATTAATAAATCCAACACTGGCATCAGCAAGAATTTATTAGGATAAGATGTTTGGTACCAAACATCTTAGAAATCAGTGAAGCCATCATGGAACAAGGAAACTTGTGTTTGTGAGTATCCAGCCCATGTAGTCTTCATGGATTCTCTGTTCATAACACCCAAAATGGACAGGATACCCTAGGGGCTGATAGACTCTCACATAGAGTAAAGTGAACCCTGCCTTAGGGCTAAAGGCCTGCAGTAGGAGTGGCTTACCTATGGTATGCAGTGCAGGGTTGGCAAGGCACACAGGGGTGTGTGCCATGCCGACTCTTTGGTTTGTCCTGTACCTGGACATGTGCTCTGCAACAACAGCACCACTGGGCCTGGGATAATTCTGTCCTCGTGCCCTGGGTACTGGGGATACAATTTACTAGAGCTTACAGAGGCAACAGAAGTTTAAGGGAAAGGATATGTGGCACTGGAAAACCTGATAAGCAGGGACTCAGTGCACTTACAGTTCAAAATTGCATCAGACATCAAGTGGAATGTGGGGACCTAACCATGTCAAAAGAGGCACTTTCATACAGTGAGTGCATGAGTCTCTCAGTGGGTGTATGAGGGAGTTTGTGAGTATCTCAATAGGTGTGTGAGTGGATGTGTGAGTGTCTGTATGTGTCTGGGAATGACAGAATAATTGTCTCATTGGGTGAGTGAGTGGATGTGTGAGTGTCTGAGTGGATCTGTGAGTGGGTGCATTAGTGTCTGAGTAGGTTAATGAGTGCCTGAGTGTCTCACTGAGTCTGTGAGTAGATGTGGAAGTGTCTGAGTGGGCTTGCGAGTGCTTCCATGAGTGTGTTAGTCAACCTGTGAGTGAGTGCATGAGTGTCTGAGTGAGTCTGTGAGTGGGTGCATTAGTCTCTGAGTGGGGGTGCAAATGTCTGAGTGTGTCTGTGAGTGGATGCCTGAGTCTCTGCATTAGTATGTGAGTGGGTGTGTGTGTGTCTGGCTGGGACTATGATTGAGTACGTGAGTCACTAAGTGGGTCTGTGAATGAGTGCCTAAGTCTCTGAATGGGTGAATGAGTGTTTCAATGGGTCTATGAGTGAGTGAATACATCTATGAGTGGGTCAATGAGTGGGTGCATGAGTGTCTGAGTGAGTCTGTGAGTAGGTGCATGTGTGTCTGGATAGGACTGTGAGTGGGTGTGTGAGTCTCTGATTGGGTACAAAAGTATGTGCCTAAATCTCTCGGAGGGTCTGCAAGTGGATGTTTCTCCAGGGCCCGGCTACAATACAGTGGGGGAGGAGGGCCTTGTGGCCCCCCTCCCAAGGCCTATTTCAGCCCAGGAACTTTATCCCCTAGGGCTCAGCCTTAAAATGTATATCTTTTTAGAGGAGGAGGAGTGCTGCATGGCCGCATCCCCTGGGTCTGGCCATAAAGAAATGGGGAGGGAGCCCCGCAGCTACCTCCCCAGCCAATTTTCTCTAGGCCCCAGCCATGTCTCCTGGGTGCCCTGGCCACCCAGTGTGGGGCATGGGAACCGAGGGGGCCCAAAGGTCCCCTTCCCCTGCTGGAGCTGCCATTGCTGCTGCACATAGGGAGCTGCTGGAAAGGCAGCTCCCTCCTTCCGAAAACATCTCTCTTTGTTGCCAGAGGCCTCCCATTTGCCTGAATTCAATTAAGCTTTACTTGAAGTATTACCCTGGTAGAGAGTTTTGCTCTGAACGATCCCAAAAAGGGCTCACTGCATGAATATACTGCTTCCTAATCACTTGGAACTTGTTTACAGTTCAAAGCCCATAATGCTTCTTTCATCTGTTTACGAGACTGCTGTGTTTCAGAAATTTGGGCCGATTCAGCATAATACAGTGATTAATGCTTTATTTAGCACTCAACTCGGGGAAACTTCTGTACAGGCAGGATCCTTCGGTTCTGACCTTCAGCTATCAACCACAGGGAGATGGTGGTCCCCTGGGCTCCAAGATCTTGAGGAGGGGGGCCTTGCACCCTCCTCCTCTTATAAACAGATAATGCTTCAGGGACCTGGCGCACCTAGGGGCTTTATTCAAAACAAGCGCAGGAGCTCTCACGTGTTTTATTTTTTATTTTTGCTGCAATTCACAAATTCATTGCAAAAATCTTTTTTACATGCTTTATTACCCTGCCCCCCCTTTTTTTGTTTTTCACATTTGTTTTGGGACTAGGCTCAAGTAGTGTTCCAAGATGGCTGTCAACACTTCCTGGTTGAAGTCTTGGGAGCCAATCAAAGCTCTGTATTTCACTGCACATGCTTGTTATTACTTGCAAATTACCTGCGATCACAGGTAAACAAATTTGTATTTCCTTAAATTTCTCTACAACTAAGGAATGGATTTACACCATTTAACTGAAAGCATGCTTTATGAACTAAAATCTACCTGCCTGCCAAATTTGGTGTCATTCTATCCAGCAGTTCGGTCGGCAGTCGTAATTAAAGATCTTATGGGAATTAACATGAGAAACACACTTTTTGGCGTTTTTTAACCCCTTTTTTTGGCCCCCGCTTGACGGATAACCCCAAAGCTTTCTAAGAACCATCGGCACACTTTTTTGGGAAAATTTTGTGACAATTCGTCAAGTGGCTCCAAAGATATAGGCAAGTAATAAACACTTTTCCTATGGCAACCACCAGTAGATAATATATGTATATATTTACATATTATCTACTAAACTCCTGGCACACTACTGGTTGGGGGATAAAGTCCCCATGGCGGATGAGGGTCATTGGGGGACAAGAGCCCCTACTATTGCCACAAATAACTCTCTCACGGCTGGATTGCTGAGACCTCTTTGGTTGTCCCACCCCCTTTCTCAACCACTCTGCAAAGGGGGGCTGCTGGTCCTCTACTGGTTGGGAGATGAAGTCCCCTTGGCTGTAGAGGGTCATAGGGGGCCTAGAACCCCAAATGTTGCCAAATGTCCCTCACAGTGGGATTGCTGAGACCTCGTCAAAGGCCTCGCCCCCTTTCTCAACCACTCTGTAAAGAGGCCTCCTGGTGCTTTTATGGTTAAGGGATTAAGTCCCCTTCACTGCTGAGGATTGTTGGGGCCAGGAAACCCTATTGTTCCCACAAGTAATTACCCCACAGCGGGATTGCTCAGAACTTGCTGGAGACCCCGCCCCCTTTCTCAACTACTGCAAAGGGGGTTCATGACACTCTACTGGCTGGGCGATGAAGTCTAGGGGTGAGTGCGCCATAAACTCCACTCTGCCGGCAGTTGACAGAGATTTTGCTGAACTCAGAGTTCCAAGAATGGCAAAACTCAGCAACCTCCACTGACGAAGCAGAGTTTACTGCCCACCCTATCAGAGACTCATACACCCACTCACAGACCCACTCAGATACTCATATACTCACTCACAAACCCACTCATACTCTCTCACACTCACTTTCAAACCCACTGACACAATCATAGACTCACTTAGAGACTCATGCACTCACTCACACACTTACGGCCCCATTAGGAAGGCGGGCGATCCGCCCCATCCATGCAGAAATGACCCCCGCAATATGATAATGGCTAGGGGGTCCGCTGCGGATGGAAAGACTGTCTGCCGCTTTTCTGCCTGGTTGACATGTCGACTGGGCGGAAAAGGGTTCTATATGGTGGTGGTGTCTCACAGACACCACCAGCCATATTAGAGTATGGGTTTACAGATGCCTTTCTGTGGTGGGATTGCAGAGTCTGCTTGTGGGGCCCGTTGCAGGCCCACAGTGACTCCGGCGGGGTGGGGGGATGCCCACGAGGGGTACCTATGGTACCCCCCTGCAGTTCCATTCACAACATGGCAGGCACCGCGCAGTGCCTGCCATGTTGTGCATGGAAGTGTACAACATGCCCCCCTGGCATTGTGGCGGGCGGTGCTGAGTGCACCACCCGCCACAATGTTAGGGATGCATACTAATGGCACACACGGGACCCCCGCCCTTATGGCGGGCAGTCCCTTTTTACGACGGGATGGCGGGCGAACAAAGTCTGCCCGCCATCCTAACGTGCCCCTTAGTGTCAAAGGTTAGTAGTTACAGTTAGAAAGTAAAAATAAAAACCCTTACAAATTCACTTAAAGAACAAATGTTAGAGTGAAAATTAAAATTAGGAAATGAAATTGAAAAAATTTAACAAATTCATTGAAAAGATCAGAGGTTACAGGGACGTTATAGTCAGGCTCAGATTTCACTTCTACAAAACCATTAGCAATGTAATATGTGAGATCATAAGCAGTGTATTGGGGGTGTAAGTTATATTCAGCTCAGGTAACTATAACTGCTGAATTTTACTGGTTTTGTAAAAGGGAAGTCATGGGGTGAGTGCGCCGTAAACTCCACTCTGCCGGCAGTTGATAGAGATTTTGCTGAACTCAGCATTCCAAGAGTAGCAAAACTCAGCATCCTCCACTGACGAAGCAGAGTTTACTGCCCACCCTATCAGAGACTCATACACCCACTCACAGACCCACTCAGATACTCATATACTCACTCATAAACCCACTCATACTCTCTCACACTCACTTGCAAACCTACTCAGACACTCATACTCTCACTGAGACACTCATGCACTCACTCACACACTTAGGGCCCCATTAGGAAGGCGGGCGTACCGCCCCCGCTGGGTCGTCGGTAGCCACCGCTTGCCCGGCGGGGGCGATCCACCCGCCATCCGTGCAGAAATGACCCCCTGCCATATTATAATGGCTGGGGGTCAGCGGCGGAAGGAAAGATCGCATGCCGCTTTTTCGCCCGGTCGACAAGTCGACCAGGCGGAAAAGGGTTCTATATGGTGGCGGTGTCTGACAGACACCGCCAGCCACATTAGAATGTGGGTTTACAGATGCCTTTCTGTGGCACCAATGTCGCCACGGAAAGGCATGCAGAGTATGCTTGAGGTGCCCATTACGGGGCCCCAGGGACTCCGGGGGGGTGGGGTGTGCACATGGGGGTACCTATGGTACCACCCTGCAGTTCCATTCACAACATGGCAGGCTCCGCAGTGCCTGCCATGTTGTGCATGGAAGTGCACAACATGCCTCCCTGGCGCTGTGATGGGCGGTGCTGAGTGAACCACGCGCCACAATGTTAGGGATGCATCCTAATGGCATACACAGGATCCCCACACTTATGGCGGGCGGTCCCTTTTTACGACGGGATGGCAGGCGGACTCGCCATCCTAATGTGCCCCTTAGTGTCAAAGGTTAGTAGTTACAGTTAGAAAATAAAAATAAAACCTTTACAAATTCACTTAAAGAACAAATGTTAGAGGGACATTAAAATTAGGAAATTAAATTGAAAAAACTTTACAAATTCATTTAAAAGATCAGAAGTTACTGGGACGTTATAGTCAGGCTCAGATTTCACTTCTACAAAACCAGTAGCAATGTAATATGTGAGATCATAAGCAGTGCATTGGGGGTGTTAGTTATAGGCAGCTCGGGTAACTATAACTGCTGAATTTCACTGGTTTTGTACAAGTGAAATCTGAGCCTAACTATAATGTCCCAGTAACCTTTGTTTTTTTCAGTCAACTTATATGGGCCCGATTCACAGAATGAACTTAAGACTCAATCCTAAACTTACTACTATTTTGGTATTCACAGAATGCATTTACTACTTTTGGCATTCACAGAATGAACTTACTACTTTTGGTATTCACAGAAGTTAGGATTTTGTCTTAAGTTAGTCAAACTTAAGACAGACTTAAGACAGATTTAAGACAAACTTAAGACAGACTTAAGACAGAGTTAAGACAAAATCCTAACTTAAGTCTGTCTTAAGTCTATCTTAAGTTTGTCTTAAGTCTGTCTTAAGTTTGTCTTAAGACAAACTTAAGACAAAATCCTAACTTCTGTGAATACCAAAAGTAGCAAGTGCATTCTGTGAATATACAAATAGTAGTAAGTTTAGGATTGAGTCTTAAGTTCATTCTGTGAATCGGGCCCTATGTTTTTTCATTCCATTTCCTAACTATGGCATCCCTGTAGCCTTAGTTCTTTTCAGTAAATATATATATTACCTGTTATAATGTAATTATGCATTCTAAAAAGTAATGAATTTAAAATTAAACACTTTTAAACACATTGGCCCACCACGCTCCTGGGTAATTATGCCAGGCCAGTGGTTTGTCACTTGGCTCTGGATGCAGGGGGCCAAGGTGATGTGGTGCATCTCCCTACTACGGCTTGCACTCCTCCTCGCTGGAGTCCAGATGGCACTGTGTGTAAAAGATGAGAGCTGCCACCTCTGCATAGCTAAAAATGTGGTTCTGCAATACTATGCTATCATCAACCACTTTGGGCTTCTATCATAGCTGGAAGGAAAATAATATATACGCCCAAAAGCAGGGAGCAAGAAATGAAACATAAAAGCAGAGAAGCAGTCAAAGGGAAATAAAAAGTAAAAATAAAGTTGGAAAAGTATAGAGGTATACAAGAATACGATGACTGGATGGGACTGGAAAATAATGAATATGAGGTATAGCTAGGCAGAAAGTTGAATAATCAAAAAGACCACGTGCTTGTACAATTCAGCATGCTATTTTGCACTGTTTATTGAAGGCCAAATGTGTCTCTGTTGCTATTTTTGAGCATGAGGCACCAAAATATATCACATACAATTATGCATAATTTTATATAATGCTTAGAAAATTTAACATAATTTCTGAAAAGGTAAAGGAGAAGCTGCAAAACTCAGCATACAAACAGGAAGTTAAAAAGGAGGAAAAAGAGGGAGGTAGAAGGAACATACCAGAGAGCACAAAGTAGTGAATATTAGGCTGCAGGCTTCGAGAGTTAACCTCCAGAACAGTAATTAAAAAGGTGAAATGACACCCAGTATCTGGGTCAGGACATGGGAAACCTAGTGGAGGAGAAGAAGAACATATGGAAACCTGTAGAATAAAGATGTGAGAAAAACCATTACAAGAGAAACAGCATTATGTGTAAAACATTTAAAGATCTTTTCGAAAAGGTATTACATGAAATAGTTTCCACCAGATCGTACTTGCCGTTCTTGAAAATGTTGATTTAAAAGTTACGGTACGATGTTTTTTCTTAGGACTCAAAACGGTTTAACAGACCTACGAACTAGTGTTATACGAAATCACATATTAACATACGATTATGGGAATTAGGCACAATGCTGTAAATCCACAAATTTAATAGATTAGTTAATCAGTCCCTCAATCAGAATTTTATGTACAGTAATTATTTGGCCCCTGATCAATGGGCTAGCAGAATTACAACTGCAAAATTACTAATGTATTGGTGCAGCAGTCTCTATTAATTGCCCACGATTAGAAATGTACAGAATGTGCCCTGACAAAATCTTTGGGGCTTATTTATAAGCCCTGTGGCCTCTCACATCACATTCCCAGATTTACAACACTGTGTATATCTGGAAATGTGTTAAGACTGCGCCTCTTCCCTGGGGTGGCGCAATGAAGAGAAATAACATTATTTCGCCTTGTATTTTCCTCTTTCCATGTCTGCTGCACTCTACACCACATATAGAAAGAGTAAAACACCTCCGCTTATTGTTTTTGTGCAGGAATGTGTCCCTTCCTGAACAAAAACAATCATGCCAACTACACAGACACCCTTGCACAATGGTGCCTACATTGGCGGACAGCTGTTCAATCAATCTATCAGGGTTGGTAAAGTGCAGCTACTCACCCGCGAGAGTCTAAAGGCATGGCATCTCAGTTGAGCGCTGGGGTCATCTGAAGAGCCAGGTCTTGAGGTCCTTCCTGAACTAGAGCAGTGACTTGCCAGAGGTGGAGGGAGAGTCCATTCCAGACCTTGGCTGCGAGGTAGGAGAAGAACTTTCCTCCCATTCTGTTCTTGTAGATGCATGGGATGGCAGCCAGAGAAATGTCAGCTTATTGGTGGTGTCTCGGTGCATGGAAGGAGAAGCGGTTGTTTAGGTATGCTGGTCCGATGTTGTGCATGCCCTTGTATTCATGAGTGTGGAGCTTGAAGGGTATTCTTTTTCGATGGGGAGCAAGTGGAGATCGCAGAGGTGTTGGGTTAAGTGACTAGGATGGGAGATGTCTTGGATCAGTATGGCTGTGGAATTCTGGATAATCTGGAGTTTCGGAATAGTTCTTGTTGATTCCGGTGGAGAAATAGAATTGCCATTGTCCAGTCTGCTACTGATGAGGGCGTGTGTGACAGTTTTTCTGGATTTAGATGGGATCTATATGAATGTTTTTTGGAGTACGTGGAGGGTATTGAAGCAGGCCGAGGATACAGTGTTGATCTGGCGATTTTTAATGAACGATTAGTCTAGGAGGTTTTGTGTATGATCCATTGGGGTGGGGGTATCCGAGGGTGGGGGCTACCAGGTGTCATCTGATGAAGAGGGGGTGGAGCTGTAGAAATCAAAAATCCACTTCTCAGGGGTTCCACTGATACTTAGTCCATTCAAACCAATAATAAAGAATTTGGCACAGAAGCTGGAATATAAAAGTACATTTTTATTAACCTCAAATGAGTGAGACTACGTCACACAGAAGCCTTAGCAACTGAATGAGGCAGTCTGCTAGAATGGTCTTACTTCACGTCCTATATACCCTTTATCCTGCCCCAGGAATGTAAAGGAGTTGTACCAATTACATTCCTAAACAAATGGAAAATCTGGAGAGTCAGCAGGTGAGTAGCCTTTGGGGTTTTAGCAGGATATGGGCAAAACATTATAATTTCATAGTTCACAAAGGTTAATCTGATTTAGATGGCACTGCAGGGCATGGCATGATTACATGTACAGTATCCCAACCCAAAAGTCAATCATTAAGAATGTCCCAAATTCAACCTCCAAAACCCGGACAAACCTATAATTGAAAGCATAACCCATGCGATGAAGAAACATAAAAAGAAACAGTAACAGATGATGAACACGATAAGGCATGTGCAAGGAAACTAAAAGTTAACGATGTCCTGAACATTGATTGGCAATCTCAGACAAAGATCGATCAGGGAAATTGGCTTTGCGAGGTCAGTTTCAGGTGAAGAGGTCAGTTTCTTACAGTTCATTCCAGAGTCAGAAAGAAGCCTGGTTAATGTATACATGGACTAAGAAGGCCAGGCCGCTTTGTTCGTCAGGCTACCTTCACAGGCCTACGTGAGGGCAACACAAAATGGTGGCACAATATAAAATGGAGTCAGTCTCGAGAATTACAGACCCTCAGAGCCAAGGATGAGGACTTCTGTTTTCTTTGAGTTGAGTTTTAGGCAGCTCTTCTTCCTCCAGGTAGCGATGGCTTTCATCCCATCTTGAAAGTTGTGTCTGGTGATGTTGGGCACTTTGGTGAGGGAGAGGATGAGCTGGGTGTCGTCGGCGTAGGAGATGATGTTGAACCTGTGATTTCTGATGATGGTTGCGAGGGGGGGGCCATGTAGATGTTGAAGAGTGTGGGGCTGAGGAGGGATCCCTGGGGCACTCCACATCTGGACTCTATTTGTTCTGAGTGGTAGGGCCAACAGAGTCCACTCTGGACTCTGACTCTCTGAGTTCTGCCAGTGAGAAATGAGCATATCCAGTCAAGTGCATTTCCATGAATGCCGGTGTCGGGGAGTCTGGTGGCTAGTGTGCGTTGGGAGATAGTGTTGAAGGTAGCTGAGAAGTCCAGGAGGATGAGGCCTTCCATTTGACCCTGGTCGAGGATGGAGCAGATGTTGTGGGTGGCGGCGAGTAGGGCAGTCTTGATGCTGTGGTTGCTGCAGAATCCGGATTGGGAGATATCCAGGACATTGTTGGCTTCAGTAATGTTTGCTAGCTGGGTGTTGAGGGCTTTTTCGATGACCTTGGCTGTGAAGGGAAGCAGGGAGCTGGGCCTGAAATTCTTGAGGTTCGTCGGGTCTGCAGATGGTTTCTTCAGTAGGGGGATGACTTCTGCATTTTTCCAGTCTCTGGGAATGTGGATGTTTTAAGTGAGCAATTGTTCGTCCAGCGGAATTCGGGTGCAATGGCTGTGGCGGCTCTGTGGAAGATGAGAGGCAGGGGTCTGAGGGTGCTCCAAAATGGCTGCTCTTCATGGTCTTTAAGGTGACTTCTGTCGTAAGCAGGGTCCAAGTGAGCAGGGTCTGTTGGAGTGGGGTTACATTGGGTCGGAGGTGGAGTGATGCGGAGGTCTTGTTTGTTGAAGTTGTCGTAGATCATCTCAATCTTGAGGTGAAAAAAGGTGCTGAGTCTGTTGCAAAGGTCTGGAGAGGGTGGGACGTCTGTTGTTTCACTGCCGGGTTTGGCAAATTCCTTGATGATGGAGAAGAGTTCTTTGGTGCTGTGCACGTTGTTAAGGATTCTGTCTTGGAGGAATTTCTTCTGTGAGGATTTGATGAGTTGGTGGTGTGCTGTGGTGGCTTTTATGTAGGTGGTGCGTGTTTCTGGGGTTTTTGATATTCCTCCATGTCTTTTCGAGTCGCCGGCTGGAGCGCTTGGATTCTTGGAGTGCACGGGTGAACCAGCTTGCTTTCTTGATATATCATCCTGTGGTTTTCTTGAGGGGGCGAGTGTGTCGGTGCAGTTCATGATCCAACAGTAGATGTTGCGTACCACGCTGCTGATGATGACGGAGGTGAACTGGTCTTCAGTGACTTTGTTCCAACTTCAATGGGGGAGGGGGTGGGTGTGCTTGTGTACGGTGGGTTTTCTGAAGGAGAAGTGCATGCAATGGTGGTATGTCCAGAGGAGTTCCATGGTGTGGCTGTAGGAGACGCTGTTTCCTTCTGTAAAGACTGGGTCTAGTGTGTGTCCTGCTGTGTGTGGGGGTGGTGACAATTTACTTCAGTCCTATGTTGGCAAGGTACTCTAGGAGGGCGGTGGTGTTGGGGTCATCATGGTTGTCCAGGTGAAAGTTTAAGTCTCTGAGTAGAATGTAGTCTGTGGAGGAGAGGGTGTGGGATGTGATGAGGTCAGTGATGGTGTCGGTGAATGCAGCGTAGGGCTGGGTGGCCTGTAGATGAGTGTTCCGCAGAGAGACGTCTTAGGGTTGGTCTGGAGCTGGAAGTGGAGATGCTCCATGAGGGTTGTAGTGTCGTCTGGGCCGGTGATTGTCATGCTGAGGGTGCTTTTGTGGATGATGGCAATGCCTCCTCGTGTGTGAGTGGGGGTGGCTTTCCACAGGAGCTTGTATCCTTCAGGAATGGTGGTGGCGATGCTCGGTGCAGAGTTGGTGTTGGCCCAGGTTTCTGTGAGGAAGGCGATGTCAGGCACCTGGCTGTTGAGGAGGTCCCAGATTTCTATGGCATGCTTGCGTAGAAGGCGCACGTCGAGGAGGATGCACTTGAGTGGTTTTTGAGCAGTGATGTCCGGTTGGTTGGGGGCTTCTATTGGGGTCCCGAGGTGGGTGAAGGTATCAGGGCAGTGTTAACATGAGATCGGACCGTGGGTATTCCTCGACGTCGAAAGCTAGCAGTTGTTGCTGCATCCAGGGTTGAGAGCTTGGAGGGTGCTGGAGTCATAGCAGGTGGGAGGACCAGGGTCCCTAGCGCTGGTCGCGGTCGGTTCATGGTCGGGGGCAGATAGGCTTGCCTTCGGTGCACCGGCGGCGCACCCTCTGTGAGTGGCCACCATTAAAAAGGGGTCGGGGAGAAAGGTCAGCTGGGAGGCAGGATGTAATATGATACACTGGAGGAGGAGAGGCTGTGGAGGCAGCAGTGGCACGAGGGAGAAAAGAACAGAGAGAGAGAAGAGAGCAAAGAGAGAAAAGATAAAAAAAGAGAGAAAAGAGAGCAGAGAGAGCAAAGAGAGAACAGAGGGCACAGAAAAAAAACAAAAGAGACAGAACAGCAGAAGAACAGAGTGCTCTCCCACTGGACCACAAGGGATGAGGCACCGACACGAGCCTGTAGGTGGAGGAGGGCCTTGAAGACCCTGTACCAAAGCTCAGGGTGGCAGCACTTTGTGGTGGAACTGGGCAGGGAAGGTCACACTGATTAGGTCAGTGGTCTAACTCTTCTTGCTGCAGCAGCCACCAATAAGTAGGGGTTGGGAAGAGGGCAGTCAGGTGGGAGGCAGGAGCAGGAAGGACACACTGGAGGGGGAGGGATAGCGAGGGCAGCAGCAGTGTAGACAATGCCGGGAGCACGAGGAAGAAGAGAACAGAGAGAGAAGAGAGAAGAGACAAAAAAGAGAAGGGAGAGTAAAGAGAGAAAAGAAATAAAAGCCAGGATAGGCAGAACAGCAGAAGAGCGCTGGCCACCAGGGATGATGCGCAGGTAGGATCCAACAGGTGGTGTAGGAACTCCCTGTAACTGAGCTCAGGGGGCAGCACTTAGTGGTGGAGCTGCGCAGGGGAGAGCAGTCACACTGACAATGTCAGTGGTCTTGCTCTTCTTGTCACACAGTGACCGCCATTAAGTAGGAGTTGGGGAGGGCAGTCCGCTGGGAGGCAGGAGTGGGAAGGACCCACTGGAGGGGGAAGGGGCTGCGGGGGCAGCTTTGGAGGGAACAACGTGGGGAGCGCAAGGGAGAAGATAACAGAGAGAGAAGACAGAAAATAGAAAATAGAGATAAAAGAGAGCAGAGAGAGCAAAGAGTAAATAGAGGGCACAGAAAAAAGTCAAGAGAGATAGAATAGCAGAGACCACCAGGGATGAGGCACAGGCGGGAGCCTAGGGGTGCCGGGTGGAGGAGGGCCTCAACCACCCTGTAACCGGCCTCAGGGGTGCAGCACTTAGTGGTGAAGCTGCACGGGGAGAGCAGTCACGCTGACCAGGTCTGTGGGCTGTTATCGTGCACTGGCTGAAAGGACAGGAATGCACCATATCTTGTAAATACAGTGCATTCCTGCCCTTTCGAATTGGCATAGGGCAGCACAGCAAAATGACTTGCGGTGCTGCCCTACGCCAAATCTTTGTAAATACCCCCAAAGTGTGTAAAGCAGTTTAGGTATTAACAATAAGGATCTCCTAAAGCAAATATTCACTTGCTAGAAATTAAAAAAAGCCCCCTCAACGGCTCGATCACTTATCTTCAAGATTTTTTTTTAGTTCCCTAAAAGCATACTACACATTTTTAAAGGTCACCCACACGCAGTTAACCAGTTCTCATATAAGAAATAGGCTGTGATTAATTAAAATAGCAACGTAACATGCGAGTGAATTCAAAATTCAATAATTCTCAGTATAAATGTACCAGTGTGTGCTACCATTAGAGATCTAATGGCATTGATTTGGTGCGTACCAACTACACAAAACCTAATATATGGAAGGAAGGAAGTACATAATAGGACAGTCATGCAGAAACATAGAACCAGGGAACCTGAATAAAACACTGATTAGAAAACGAACTTAATAAAGTAATTTGAGAAAAGGAGAGGAAGCCTAAAATAATTCGAGGACCAGTAGTACCCATTACACTTCCAAATCTGGCAGCTTGTGAAGGCACGGTTCAGCCTCCTCTTCACAGACACACCAGGAGGCTTCCAACCCGACGGCCAACACATCAGCAGCCGCTGTCAAAACAAGAACACGGTAGCACAAAAGTCACTGTACAGCCATTTAATAAGGACAACATGCCAATCAGGCAATCCAGGCACACAGCACGACTGTTCTAATAATATTTTTAAAAGTCAGTTTGAATCGGCAAACTAGTTTCAGTGCATAAAAAGAACGTAGTTAGAGTAGACCTTAGCAGATAAAAAATAAAATATGCATTTTGCAGATACTTCGTTTTTACTCATAGTCATCTTCAGTAAAAGAAACAGTCTAGAAAAAAAACGAGGAGCGTACAAGCAGCCAACAAGAAGATGTGAACAAGCGCTAGTCTACTGAGGTCCATTATGCATGTTTGCACAACAGCAAATCACACATTGTCAGCCTACTTCAACAGCACATGAGGATCAGCGAGAGTCCAAAGTAAGATGACATGACAGCCACCTAGGGAATTGTTTACAAAGCCTTCCTTTTCACCTGATTTTGGTAATACATGAACGCATCCTCTCTTGCTCGTCATTGACAGATCTCTGCTTCTTATACTCATTCCGCCTCTGTCAACAGCCAGCTTCTCCCAGCCTGCAACTGATTGTTCTTTCGGGTGACACAATGACACTTTTCTCTTGCTGATCTCCCGGCTCCTTTCTCGTGCTTCACACATGTCGGGGATTAAATTAAAGTTCTGCCCGTCTTTGGTAGGTGTTGTTCAAACTTACACATGTACATCAAGCTCCACAACACATAATATTAATTCTGACGTGAGAAGTATCAGTCTGACTTCGCTAAGGAGCAATAACATGATCCATATGGTGTGCTGTTGCTGCAACTTTTCGTTAACTGTAACAAGTCTCGCGGGGGCATGGGATAATCACAAAGTTTCTAAACAATATATTGCAACAGTTATATTAACTTTTAAAAATATATATATCACCCATAGTATAGAATTGGGAAGGGCACATGATTATCTTTGCCTACTACAGTGAATAAGAAGTGATCAGAAATTGTTATTACTCTCCTTCAGTGCTTAATTTGTAAAACAATAAGTGCGGGGCCCAAAGTTTTGCTCAGAAAACCACAGCCAGTGCTCAAAAGTATGGGGGTGCCGAATGCCAAGGCTGTGCAGTCTTGGTTGCAGCTCAGGTCTCTTCCGTCTACCACTAAACACTCATTTCCTCTTTATCTAACTCTAGCACAGTATCCTATCGAAACCTGAGGGGGGGGGGGGGCCTCCTGCAAAGACCACCTAGGGATGGCCACCTACCACTTTGCACTGTCACAAAATCCAGTATATTTTTAAAACTCCAACAGCAACAATTTAATAAAATGCCTGTATATTGTTATATATTGACCCACCTAATGTGGAAGCGCTCTGACGCCTTCGGGTAAAGTCCGCGCTATATAAAAATGCATAAATAAATAAATAAAATTGCTAATTTCATAGACATGCACAGAAATTACGTATCTTCAATTTTCTAATAAACGGTGAGAAACACTATTAACATATAAACTATGCAATGTGTAACCTTCTTGTCAAGGTCAGGTCCTTTAACTGAGGCGGCAATCAGTCCAATTTCAAGGAGTGCTCCTATTGGCTCAGGAACTGACTATCACTGAAAAATAACTAAAGCATTTAGAGTCTGATTCAAAATTGAATTGATGGGAAATAAACAGAAAGACAAACCACACCTATATGCAGTTTCACAGACCGGACTGGGAATATACACACGTAATTTTGCATTTTAATTATTGGCCCTCAGTACAAAACCGTTCTTGCTTTAGTACACAAGATATAAAAAAGTACCAATGTTTTTCTTTTCTAATGCCAACTACATGAGAAATAAACCGTTGAATTATCTGGATGACACACATTTCCCCCTGCCTGGGGCTGTGCATGATATTAACCATTCTATAATGTTCAAAATAAACGGAGGAAGCAATGTCAACTTCTATCCTGATTCTAAGAGTAAGCAGGGCACAAACAGACAAAGAAACTAGACTGAGATTGGAAAATGCTTGGAATCACCAGAATGTTGTTGTTTGTCGATTTTTATTTATTATTTATGTAGTCTAAACAATGCTAAATAAAACAAAATGTAAGGTGCATTGTAGACAAATGCATACAATAACAGAAGCAACACAGCCATGTAGAATACAAAAAGAAACATCAGCAAATAATCCAGCACAGAACCTATACTGACTGTAGTTGGTGAAGCAAAGGAAAAGGTGCAAATACTTTCAAAGTGTATGATAAAACGATCACCACCCATCAATATGTAACAAGCATTTGCAATGAAATCGGTCTCGCCTTTGGGACATTATATGTTGTTGTATGTACTTTATTCGATAAAAAGTTATCATAAAAGCATGTACAATCGAAATTTATCATTTAAATAATCCATTATTCCATACAACCGCAATAAATACACATCTAAAAATTTACATTAAAAATATGCACGATAAAACAATAACAACATATGAAGTATAGACAGTAAAAACAACAGAGCATAAAAGGTAAGCCTAGCTTTTGTTGTCCGTTAGCAGCTTGGTACGTGTCAGCCAAGTGCTGCCCAGGAACTTGGCTACATCGCAAATCACACTAAGGGAGGTAGTATCAGTTTTTAAAATACGTAATGCCTCCCTATAGTTTTTGGATCCCAAATTGTTACAGACGGGTTTCAGCCATTTTCTTCTCGCAAGCCTATATGTTGGGAAGGCAAAAAGAAAATGAGGAATGGACTCTGCGTGACACACCAGGTATGGGCACACATGGAGAGAAATATTGCCTTTAAGCGGGAAATGGTATAGTCCAAAGCTCTGTTTTTAATATAAAATCTGGGCCTTCAGTGGTCATATCACAGAAAATACAAGACTTAAATATTATTGTCTACTGGTGCTCGTGTAAAACAGTTTCTATGGACTGGAATCTAGAGAATGCTATTCTGGTATTTTACTGACATCTGCTGGTTGTTTTCTATCAAGAAAGTTAAATAGAGGCAGTTGATTAGAAAAAAAGTCCCTAAGCGGAAACAGACAAGTCCAAGAGCTGATCTCCAGAGCCTACAATGTACATACATATCCATACTAATATAATAAAGAGAGAGCCCAAACCTTTGAGGCGGGTAATCCCAGGAACTACAGCACCAATCACACCACCCAACACAGCGTTGGAAAGGGCAGTTGCAGCAGAAGGACATAGGGTATGCAGACACCCACCATATACATTTAAAAGGTAAAAGAAACGTGCCAGCAAAGTAGTCCCTTGTGGGCGTGTCTGCGTTGTGCTGTGAGTGTGTGATGGGGGAGTGACAAACGCTAGGGGTGTGTGGTATGTTCCGCCCTTCATGCCATGGCTCATATCGTGTGCTGTGGGCTTCTGCTGGGGGGGTGGGAGTGTGTGCGGCGCGGGATTACGGAAAAAAACTGAGCGTTGTGCCCAATATTTCATTTTTTATTCTTCCCAGGTTCCGTACATTCCAGCTCCACTTAAATACCCCTGCACCCCATAATCATAACCCACCCTTACTCCTTAAAATACCCCAACACCCTTAAACACTAACCTATCTTAACCTTATAAATATACCCTGTACCCCAAAACCCAAACCTACCACTAAACCCTAAAAATAGCCCTGTACCCCAAAACCCAAACCTACCCCTGAACCCTAAAAATACCCCTGTACCCCAAAACCCATACCTATCCCTAAACTGCAAATCTACCCCTGTACCCCATAACCCAAAACTATATCTGAACCCTTAAAATACCCAAACACTCCAAAACATATACCTCAGTACCCCAAAACATATAGCCCTATACCCATACTTACCTTATCCAAACATTAAAAAAAAACATGCTCTTACCATTCATGTATTTACAACGAATTTTGTTGTAAATGTATGCGTGGTAAAAGCAGTGATGGTATGCGGAAAGAAAGTTGCAGAATAATGGGTGTTTACCCTCCCCTGGTTTGTACATTGGTGGCACGGCGGCCCACATCTCCAGCAACATACTCATATTTTTTCACCACCGATTTGAAAAATGCACAGGTCTCTCTCATTGATGGCCAGCACCGACATACACTTTTAGACACACCTCCAGCCACAAGTTCTAGAATTGTGAACTTTAGAGCTGGGTAGCTACGTTCGAATCTCAGCATCAGCTCAACATCCTGTGATTCCAGGCAAATCGCTTTGTCTCCCCGTGCCTACCACAAATGAATGTGTTCTTCTGTAATGTAAATTGTGTTCATGCCATGTTGTGAGTTCGCGCTATATAATATTGCAAGGAAAAATAAAGTAGGGAAACTCGATTTCACACACTACTGAACACGCACTCTTAAGTGCTTTAGCAGTGCACTGTGAATCGGAGCGTTTCACAGGCCTGTCACAGATAAGAAATGCTATCAAAACGAAATCCTACAAAACAATATACTACTGGCCGGCAGCAATTCATACCAGGTCAACGTCGGGAAGGGCTGCTAGTATATTCTAAAGGTCAGTTTTTTGGTCCGGGCCTGCCCCTTTCAGGTTGTTTTAGTTGTTGTTTATGATTTTTTCAAACAAGGTGCACAGAGAGACATCATCTGTGGATTGGGTAGGGTAGCGGTGGTACCGGGTACAGGTGATCTCTACTGACACCTACATATAGGTTGTCTCCCCCCCCTTTCTACACCTATCCTGAGGAAGACCCGTGGGCAGGGGATGTTACATTACCCTCCATGCTCCAGGGTCGACACGTCAACACTCTCTCCCCAGTGAGCCTGTACCTGGTACCACCCCTACCCTACCCAATCCACATATGATGTCTCTCTGTGCACCTTGTTTGAAAGAATCATAAGCAACAACTAGAATAACCTATAAGGAGGCAGGCCCTTTCAGAAACACTGGCATTACTGTAAAGTATAGCCAGTTTTTCATGATGTATAATAATTGTAATTGATTCTCCCTTGGATGTATTTTGAATCCCTTCCTTCTTTATCTTATCTGTCTTACAAATGAGCACACTTCCTTCTTCCCTCCCCCTTTGGAGCAACCTTTCATCTTGTTACTGAATATGGCAAGTTGTTTACCTAGAGAGTACTTGTAAAATAGAAATAAAACAGTCCTACTGAAATTTAATGGGTGCCATTGCATTTTTTGAGAGTGTGCATGTATATTTGTTTTGAACTCTTTGTGTATTTATGACTTTATGCCAATCAGATGCATCTTTAATGTTTTTTTAATTATGGATCTATTACAATTTAACTGTATGACAAATTAGTCTAGGACCAACTGTCTTCAACTGTCTTCAATACCAATCGATACCCAGGTCCATGGACATTTCCTTGGGTTACCCCATTATGTTATAATGGCCCTCAGAGCTTATGCACTTCCTTTAGTCATTGGTTGCAGCTCTGACATATCTGCTGCACTCAGAGGTTCTGCTTTTCCTTCATCATGGGATGTACGAGATGTATCTCTACAGCTACTACAGTATCTGCACTTCCTTCTATCATTGGTAGGAGTGCAGGGCCAGCTGGTGAACTTGTTATTTCTCCCATTCCTTCTGAAATGGAAGGAGGCCCTAACGGCACAACATTTTTACATTAGATTTTTCCACTTACTATATTTGTTGGCTGCAATGCTGTGACAATTTGTGCTCTGATGTTAGAGGGTAAACTTGTGGTTTGATCAGAGGAGCATAATGTTTGGCTACATGGTGGAAACAATTGTCACTTTGACAATACTCCTATGTCACCTGTTGATGACACTTGTGGCGAATAAGCTGCATCGCTTTTGCATTGCTTTTTGAAAATGTTGCAGATGATGACGGCACACCAGGACCAGCAGAAGATTTAAAAATCTTGTACATTTTCATGAATTTGATTTTAAACTCCATTTCTTTTGGTTTAATTCGATGTGTTTGAGAGCTGCTTCAAATACATTATTTGCTACTTACTCATTTATTTGAGTAACATTGATCTAGAGAAAGTCAATGTAGTGGTAAAGTGGGTTACTGTGAAGGTTGGAGGAAGAACATTTTTGTGCACTTCACAAAGATTGAAATTGTGGGTTTTGTTCCATCACTATTGCCTAAAGCGAAGGAAAGTACAGAGCATTATCACTGAACACTTATTTTGCCTAACCATACTACACTAACTATGAATGTCATCAGTTTTAATAAATTAAACTGAGTAATAATGACCCACTATAACAATCCCAGCGTACTTTAGGATTCAGATGCATAAGCAATACTCAGGCTAATTGGAAACAAATGTCCAAAATGTTTGTTAACAAGAAATAGAAATGAGATGAGTAAAAGTCATCAAGACTTATGAGAATACAAGAAGAAGATCTAAGACCTCCAAATCTCTGCTGCAACAACATAATCACACAAAACTAGCCCTTAAAATCAGCTGACTCCAAATGAAAACTCAAAGCTGATTACATGGCTTAGTTAACCAAATATTCACTGTTGGTAGCTGGAGTCCCAGTCACGCAGTGGAGTGGTGTGGCTCACTGGTTAGAGGCAGCAGACCCGGAAGCAGAGAACGGCCCAGGACCAGGGTTCAATTCCCGACGCGGCAGGGTCGTGGACCAGGATCAGCGGACTCGATAATTCTCACCTCAGTGCCTACTCTAACCAGGGATCACACTTGGCAACTCTGGGCATTAGCTTGCCTCATCTCTACAACGGCCCCCCACATTGGCCTTGGATGCCTGGTTTCACCTTGGAGATACCCAGTAGGGACCATCTCACAGGGATTGCCAGGATGGGTTCCCCAGCGGTCTACAGCGTCACGAGGCCTCAGGCAGCAGTGCGCTTTACAAGACACATTACATTACATTACATTACGCACCACTATCACAAATGAGCAACCCGGGCCTCCTCACTCAACGTTAGGCCAAGTAAAGACACAGTTTGAGATAGCCCTGCTCACCCCCTTAGTAGCTTGGCACGAGCAGCCAGGCCTATCTCCAAGGAACGAGTGTACATTATGTGTAACCGCGTCCACAGCAACCCACTGGTGACACCATGACCTAACATTTCTGAGAAATGTGTAGGGCAGTTTGTGGATAAAAGTGCATGTATCTCTGCAGAAGTCCTTGCAACTTGCGGGTCATACGTCTCTTTGGACGAGGTCAGGGGCACAGTTTTTTGTAAAAAAAATGGCTTTCATTACGCCTAAAGTATCAATTCGTATAGAAGAGATGTTCAGTGAAGGCCATAAAGGCGACCCCCCGTCTGACTTAGTTTTAGGAAACAATACTTACATACAGCAAGTGACCCTGGCTGACACGCTTACGAGATAGGGTATTCCTGGCAACATGCCACAGCAGCTGTGATCATTTAACATAATATAACTTCCATTAGAAAGCTGCCTAAAAATTAGACCTATCACTTCAACTGGAGAACCTCGCAGGTGGCAGGATAAGTTGGTCGAAGAACCATCGCAGGCCCCATGTAAGTTAATTCCCTGACATAAAAGTGTACCGCTTAGTACATTTTTGCAGTTTGTACCACTAAGAAATACTTCTTTTCTCCCACTCCAACATTTGTGTGTATATGGTAAATCCCAGGATGTCTTAATGTATTCTTTACCCAACCTTTCATATATACCCGCAGGTATATGTTTCAAATAATACTGAAAATGGAAAACCATCACGGGCAGAGTGATTGTTTCATGTATTATCCATTCTGTAGCTGGTTTTTCAGAAACAGTTAATGGTAATCTTTCCAGTTTTTCAATGCTCAGCACTGTATAGTCTGCTCCCCTCTGTGCCAAACTGATTTGTTTATCTGTAAGGTTAAATTCAGAAAACAATGATGTGGTGTTGACTAGACGCCATGGCACATACCCAGAATGAAGATTTTGTAACGTACAGCCCAACTGCATTATAGAACGCAATTGCGACTGACCATGCTGTAACATGACCAAGTCCTGTTTTATTGTGTCTATGGCAGAGGATACTATGCTGTCCAAAGAATAAATTCTGGATGACAGAGTTGTTAACCCATTGTCAACCACAGAGAGAGATTTCTCTAAATTAATACGATCAGTTTCTCGTATTCGTTCTGCAGTCTCTGCTTGGGTCGTTTTCCATGCTTCATTATAAATGGCATAGATACCAGCGTATATAAAACGTTTATGGCATGGTTTAGGAGGTCCTTGTAAAAAGTTCCTTAAATCAACGCCATCTTTAAGTAAACTTAAGTGTTGTTTTACCTCTTTTAGTGTAGATTTTTGTAGCCACTCAAGGCACAGTTTTCCTACACTGTGTGATGTTACTAAACCTGGATGCTGTCTCTGGACATATCTTGGATCTGGCCTAGTGAATGTGAACCCTTTTGTTTTATTCAGGAATTTATCTTGACAGTTGTTTGTGTCTGTGGGCCAGATTAACCATGTTTTCCAATCAGGATCTGTTCTGGTTTTAACTATAATAGTTTTTATGTTGGCCACCCCCTCTGTAGAGTTCTTACTATCAGGTGTAGGTGTAGGTATTGACGGCTTGTTTTAATCTTTTATCTTAGCTATGCCAAGACAAGATGTCTGCTGAACAGTGTCATTTAAAAACATTATTTGTTCAGGGATGATGCAGGCTCTAAATAAAGCTTCAAATCCCTGCACCTGCCAGTCTTTTGTGCCCCAGACAGTTTTTTTGTCTCAATGTTGTCTTTCCAAAAGTCAAAACCTAATGTGGACAGCTGAGAATAAAAGGCTGCAGAATAAATTTGCTTAGTATTAGTCAACATACTTTTCATTCCTGTCTTATTAACATTTTTAAAGTAAAATGCTTCTGGATTTGAGACATTAAAACCTGAAAAGTATGAAAACTTTTCAAAAAATGTTTTTGAGTTACCCTTTGGTGGCATTGGACAATGTTCCCACTGATTATAAGTATAAACATTTCTAGGATTTGCAGATTTGTGCAAAAAATGATGACCATAGTGATTATAACAGTACATTGTTCATAATCTGATGAACCTTCTAAGTATTCATGATTTGTAATTTTTGCAGACATTTCTAAGTCTGACATCATACTATTAACAGTCTGTAAGTCCCAATTGTCAGAAAACGTGCTGGGTGAAACGAAGTCACTCAAGGAAACCTTGAATTGGTGCGGAATCTTCAACAGCTCCGCCGGACCATGAATGTCATATTCAGTTCTGTCCCAAGCTATACCGCCTGGGGATATATGATGTTACAACGCGGACTGTAACAACGCATACCGTTACAACGCATCTTTTACAACGCGGATACTGTTACAACTCATGTATTTACAACGCATTTTTTTACAACGCAGGTACCTTTACAACGCATACCATTACAACGTAAGTATTGGTAAGTATATATTAATATTAATATTATAATCGTTAATTAATTTTAAATAATATAATTTTATGTAATTTTATTTAATTTAATTTCAATTAATTAATTTAATTTAAAATTAATTTTACTTTATTTTTACCCTGTACCCCTGTACCCCAGAAACTCAAAACTGACCCTCAACCCCAAAAATAAATTAAAGTAATTTAATTTAATTTAATTTCAATTAATTAATTTAATTTAAAATTAATTTTACTTTATTTTTACCCTGTACCCCTGTACCCCAAAAACTCAAAACTGACCCTCAACCCCAAAAATAATGTAATGTAATTTAATTTAATTTATTTTCAAATAAATAATTTAATTTAAAATTAATTTTAATTTATTTTTACCCTGTACCCCAAAAACTAAAAACTGACCCTGAACCCTAAAAATACCCCTTTACCCAAAAACTAAAAACTGACCCTGAACCCTAAAAATACCCCTTTACCCAAAAACTGAAAACTGACCCTGAACCTGAAAAATACCCCTTTAAACAAAAAATAAAAACTGACCCTGAACCCTAAAAATACCCCTTTACCCAAAAACTGAAAACTGACCCTGAACCCTAAAAATACCCCTTTACCCAAAAACTAAAAACTGACCCTGAACCCTAAAAATACCCCTTTACCCAAAAACTAAAAACTGACCCTAAACCCTAAAAATACCCCTTTACCCAAAAACTAAAAACTGACCCTAAACCCTAAAAATACCCCTTTACCCAAAAACTGAAAACTGACCCTGAACCCTAAAAATACCCCTTTACCCAAAAACTAAAAACTGACCCTGAACCCTAAAAATACCCATTTACCCAAAAACTAAAAACTGACCCTGAACCCTAAAAATACCCCTTTACCCAAAAACTGAAAACTGACCCTGAACCCTAAAAATACCCCTTTACCCAAAAACTAAAAACTGACCCTGAACCCTAAAAATACCCCTTTACCCAAAAACTGAAAACTGACCCTGAACCCTAAAAATACCCCTTTACCCAAAAACTAAAAACTGACCCTGAACCCTAAAAATACCCCTTTACCCAAAAACTAAAAACTGACCCTGAACCCTAAAAATACCCCTTTACCCAAAAACTGAAAACTGACCCTGAACCCTAAAAATACCCCTTTACCCAAAAACTAAAAACTGACCCTGACCCCTTAAAATACCCCTTTACCCAAAAACTGAAAACTGACCCTGAACCCTAAAAATACCCCTTTACCCAAAAACTAAAAACTGACTCTGAACCCTAAAAATACCCCTTTACCCAAAAACTGAAAACTGACCCTGAACCCTAAAAATACCCCTTTACCCTAAAACCCAAAACTGACCCTAAACCCTAAAAATACCCCTTTACCCCAAACATATAACATTTAAAATATAAATATATACTTGCCAATACTTACGTTGTAATGGTATGCGTTGTAAAGGTACCTGCGTTGTAAAAAAATGCGTTGTAAAAACATGAGTTGTAACAGTATCTGCGTTGTAATAGATGCGTTGTAACAGTAGTGCGTTGTAAAAAATGCGTTGTAACAGGTGCATACCCCGCCTGGTATAGGAATGGCTGTGATGTTCACTGCTGACAAGTCTCTTTGTTCACGATGGGATCATTTATGTGGCTTGAGGAGTAAGTTGATGTTCTTTCTCACTGTGTCCCTTGTACTATATTTCCCACTGATCAGCATTCCCAAGGTAAATACCATAGTCAACCAAAGTAGAAGAAACAGTACACCTAAAACAATCCATACTTCAACCCATGGTGAAACCAGATAAGTCTTTTCTACTTGATGAAAAAGTTCTGTAGCTTGTTCTTTAAAAGTTATTTTACAGGCATCCGTTACGGTTCACTGAGATCCTCGGAAAACGTATCAAAGTTAATGAAATAGCCAGAGGCAGTTCTGTCCATTGTAGGTATTGCATCAGGATTCTTTGAAATCGCTGGAGCTACTTGATCCCTTGTCATATTAGTATAGTCAGATGATATATCATTGTAGACAGGTGTTTCATGACAAACTGTTATTTGGGTTTCAAGAGGCACAAGTTCCATGGCTTTGTTGCATAGACCTTTGTTCTGTGCTGCAGAGTCTTCAAATGCTATCAGTCTCTCAGTTTGAACCTCTTGGATAGCAGCCAGATTTGGTTGTCTGCTACATCTTTGGAGACCACTTGGCCTACTACTTATGATTGGCCACATGATGTGGTTTGACCAGCTCGATGGATACAAACCTGTTCTCCTTTCTTTCTGCAGTAGTAACACTGTTCTTGATCCGTGGATTGCTAGCACAGACAATGGTTGTCTGTAGAAAGGCCCAAATTCCTTCTTGTCTGCAATCTTTTCTCTAACTAGATCCCCAATCTTTGGAATCCAGGCAGGCCTTGCTGGGACAGGTGGTTCCCATTCAGTGGTCGTTGGCTTCTGCAATGTATTGCTTTGACTTTTCCTTGTTTCATTGTCCTGCAAAACAGCCAAACGGTCTTTGATATCAAAAGGTTTTTGTTCTACCACTGAAGTGTGACAATCAAGGTCCTAGACAATCATTCTAGTTCCAAAAAGGATTTCATATGGAGTGATTCCTCCAAGAGAACTTCTTGGCATATTGTTAAGACTACGTTGGACACTTATTAGATGTTTGACACACCCGTCACACAGCCTAATACCCTAGCTGTTATAGATTGCTTTATGTCCCGGTTTTTTCTCTCCACAACCGAATTTCTCTCAGGATGGAATGGACTAGAGTACCGCAATGCAAAGCCCAGATTGGCCATGGCCTCCTTGTAAGCTTTTGTGCTAAACGCAGGACCTTGGTCAGAATGTAGCGTGCCGACTGTGTATGTGCCAATAAAGACTTGCAAATCTTTTATACCAGTTCGGCTGTCAGCCGAGCACTGAGGCCACATCCAAATGAATCTTGTCTTAATATTTGTTGGACCGCATTTGTCCATAGCGACGTCTGCATGTAGATATTCTAATGCTGTCTAACAATGGTGTCTGTACTGGGCTGGCTCTGATGTAGTTAGGTATCTGGCGGCGTTCTCTGCTACGATCTCTGTGGCAGTCATGGCAATGAATTGCAAATTCGTAAATGTGGGCATTCATCCCTGTCCACGAGTACATCTCCTTTAAGTCTAGTATAGATTTGGAGATCCCTTGATGTATCAGACCCTCTCCCAAATGTGCTTCGTGTATCAAAGCTACTCTACGTCTCCTGTTTGGAATTACTCTATCCCCCACTCCAGGAATTCAAGCAAAATGAACAGAGTTGTCATCTTTTATGTACGAATATTCAAGAGGATCCCACATTTTAAACATCTTGAAATCCTCTTTTTTAGCAGCAGCTATATGAGTTTCCTGTAACATGATCACTGTAGGATTTTCAGTTCTAATCCAGGACTCTATTGCACGCATTTTTCTGACGTTATTCAGACCATTCACATTAAAGGATATCAGTTTCAACCCCGTCCTAAACGACATGGAGCATAATTAATTGCACAAAGAAATACAAAAGTTTTAATCTCAAAAAAACTTAATTTACGCATATATATGCAAAAATGCCTACCAGAGTACCAAAAATGCAAGATCTCACCACATTCAAATCCACTGAAAACAACCTCAATTTTTCAATTTTTTCCCCTCCCCCCCTTCACCCATGGCCCTCCTCCTAATACTCTCCCCCACGCTCGCCACCGGGTCTTCCCCCCAACCATAGAGGTGTCTTGGAATAACACCCCGTTTCCCTGCCCAGCCCTCCCCCTCCCGCTCCCTCACCCCTCCACCAAATCCACCATATCTGTAACCATAGTATAACCATCATTTAAGTAAAAGAAAAGAAAAGAGAAAAATACAAACAGAAAGTGTGCTAAGAAAACATAGAGTTTGCCTACAACATCTATCCGGGTGACATTTGGCTAAGCAAATCGTTGGCTTCACCAATATCTGTTAGCAAGTAAAACTTGCCTTTAATCAGCACCTTTAATTTCGACTGTTGTGCTATAGAGGCTTGTGCCCCTTTAGCTTTAAACAGGTGCAAAAGTTTCACAAACTCTTTTCTACGCTTCGCAGCAGCGGCAGACATATCGGAAAAAATCCGACATTTTGAAGTAGCATTTGCTGCGAACTGACCCTGTTTTATGGCTCTTGTCAGAATTGTCTCTTTAACCCGAAAGTCAGCGAAATTAACCAAACTAGTACGGGGAAAAGGGGAGTTCGGAAATGGCTGAGCGGGCACACGATGAGCTCGGGTGATTGTCAAATCACCTTTAAATTCCGGAATGACTTCGTGCGATATAAAAGAAGTGACCCACTAAACCATATCCGAGCCCTCAATTTTCTCCGGGACCCCTACTATTCGCAAATTTGATCTACGATTGTAATTCTCCAACTCATCAAGCTTAGATTCCAAGGTCTTAGATGATTTATAAACGTCCTTGACGTCCTTTTGAAGTTTGGGGATTTCATCCTCTAAACTTGAAATTCTGGCTTCAGCCTCCTGAAGACGAGGTGGGAAAGAAGTGACAATATCCTCAATTTTGTCCAAACGATTTTGAATTCCAGCAAGTTCTGCCTTTTGAGACTGTTTCACTTCACGAATTTCATCCAAAATTAGGTTAAGCATGTCCTTGACTGACAATTGCATTCCTTCTTTTCGGGGGTTTTCGTGCGCCATGGGTTCACAACGAGGTGTCGCTCTATTTATAAATAAAAATTTAGAGATTGAGATAGTCCAGACTGAAAATGATTCTTCTGGTCGATGGTGTTGGGTTTCATGTAAAGTTAAAAATCATCACTCCCTGATTACTTTTGTTTGCTTCTATGCCCCTATAGAGGATAATCCCCAGATTTATGATGCTCTGTTTGAATCTCTTCTATTGGTCGGTGGAGATATCATTATAGGTGGCGATTTTAATATACTCATGAACCCTAATTTAGACTCCAAATCATCCCTTAAGAGGCAGTCTAAGCCTAGATCCCTTAAGACTATCCTAAATTATATATCGTTATTTGGTTTATGTGACCCATGGCGTGTGAGAAACCCTCTGAAAAGGGAGTATACCTGCTGGTCAGGAAGGTTTAAATCCTCATCTCGTATAGACTTTTTTCTAACATCTAGACAGCTTAAATTTAATTCACAGAGGTTTTATCACAATGGCTTTTCAGACCATGCTATGATAGTGATTAATTTTGACTATGCGGAGACTACTAAGGTCTTGAAAAGATGGATGTTTAATAAAATGTATTTACAGAATTTGAATTGGATATCAGCATTAAAGTTGGAGATAGCAGAGTACATTAACCGAAATATAGGCACGGCCCCTCTTCATGTTATCTGGGACTTGTTAAAGGCTTTTCTACGGGGGGTTCTTATTAGTAAGGATGCGGCTGAGTGGTGCGTTGTGAAAAGTAAAAGGAACTTTTTGCTTCAAAAAATTCAGGATTTAACATTAAGCTATCAACGTCAACCAAATTATGCAGTTGGAATTCAATTGAGGGAAGCTAAACAAGCGCTTTGCGCTCATTATTATGAGCAAAGTGAATTGGTGTTTCAGAAACAATCACAAAAAGTGTACGAAGAGAGTAACTTCTCAGGGAAATTTTTAGCCTGGCAAGTAAAAGAACAGGCGGCTTCAAATTTGATTCATTCCTTAAAAGACCCTCTTACTCATTTCGATACATTTGATCAGGCTGAAATAAATAATATTATGCTTAAACATTACGAGAGTATTTACTCTGTAAAACATACTTTCGATCACCAAAAATTATCAGAGTTTTTAGACCAACATGAAATCCCAAGTTTACCCCTTGAGGATCAGAGGCATATGCAAAGACCTTTTTCTAAAGCAGAATTGGAAGAAGTTGTTAAAAACCTTCCATTAGGCAAGGCCTGTGGTCCCGATGGCTTCCCCTCAGAATTCTTTAAAGTTTTCTTTAGTTCCTTCAGTGATTTGTTTTTGCTATTGTTGAATTCAATGCTGGAAGGAGGGCAAGTCCCGGAATCCTTCCATGAGGGTACAGTCATTAGTTTTTTTTAAAAAGGGAAAGAATCCAAAGATCCGAATTCTTACAGGCCAATAACTTTATTAAATTCCGATTATAAAATAACTACTAAGATGCTTTCACTTCGCCTTAATGATCATGCGGCGGATTTGATCCATCCAGATCAGAACGGTTTTATAATAGACAGACAATTATTTACTAACACACACTTTTTAGTTGAAGCATTAGATTATTTTGAAGCACGTGGGATACAGGCCTTGGTATTACTTTTAGATGCAGAAAAATCTTTTGATTTGGTGGTATGGGACACCCTTTTTCTTATTTTATCTAAGTTTACCATTTCTCAACGCATCATCAATTTGATAAAGAATTTGTATGTAGGCGCTAGAGAAAGCATAATTATTAATAAATCATTAGCAGGTTCAATTTTGGTACAACGTGGCACTAGGCAAGGCTGCCCTTTATCACCCATTCTTTTTGCTTTCTTTATCGAACCGTTAACTATTGCTATTAGGAATTGTTTTCAGATCAAATCTCCAGTTACCTCCATGGCCAAAATCAAACTCTACGCAGATGATATTATGTTACTTATTAAACCTGATTTGGAATCACAGACTTATATTTTTCAAATTTTTGAAAAGTTTGAATCTCTAGGAGGTTACCGAATTAATAAAAAAAAGACAGAAATATTGGTTTGTGGGGGTGCAAACCCAGTTTTACACAAAGATTTACAAGGCTGTATTAATTCAAAACCTAAAAGATATCTGGGAATTTTGTTTTCTTCTAACATTTTGGATTTATATACACTCAATTTCGTCCCATTAATAAAAAAAGTTCAATCAATGTTTGCTCGCTGGGACCCTCTGCCTTTAACTATTCTCGGTCGCATCAATTTAATCAAAATGTCAATCCTTCCTCTTTTTAATTTTTTGTTCGCATCAATTCCAGTCTATTTGCCGGGTACTTTTTTCTCCAGAATGGAATCTATGCTTTCCAAATTCATTTAGGCAAAAAAAACACCCAGATTAGATATTCGGGCATTAACTGCAGAAACTGATTATGGCGGTCTTTCCTTTCCAAATTTGAAAGATTATTACTATGCTTATTTTGCACAGTATTTAGAGAGATTTAAGAACGGGAATGCAGCAACTAGTTGTTTTATAAATTTTTTCTTTGATTTGATATGTTCAGAAATTCAAATTCCGTCCCCTTTGTTTGTACCGAAATCTCCCAAATTTGTGCGGTATAAAATCCTAAATTGGTTTTTTAAACGACGTAATGCAATGCTTAAGAGATATTCACTTCCACCCTTTCATTTACTAACTCCCTTAATTGGAGTGTTCTCCTTTTTAAAGATTAAAATCGATCCCATTGTTATAGAAAATTGGGGTCGGGCCGGGTTTAGAACATTAGCTGATTTTTTGGTCAGCGGAACTTGGCTCTCTGTTAACGAGATGTCAGGTCGAATTATTGGCAATTTTCTGCTATTTGGTTCCTATTCTAATTTAATTTATCCTACGTTGGTGCAATTAGATCCCGGTACCATTTCGAATTATACTTCTACTCTTGTTTTAGATCTTTTTGTTAATAACTTGGAGAAGAAACCCGGAGCATGGAAACAGTGTCTGAGACAAAGTCAGGAGGTAGAGCTGACTGCCAAAGCTATCCGTAAATGGTACACTCAGGAAAATTTTATATTGTCACCGGCAATATGGAAAATCATTAATCAGTTTAATTTCTGTGTACTGCGTGGCGCCAATTGGCGCAGGTAGTTGTATTTTAGCAAGTGGCTATTATATCGTACACCAGTAATAATTGCTAAAATGTATAACAATGCATCTGCTTTTCGTTTTAGACATTGCAATTGCGAACAAGCCAATTGGTCACACATTATAGTGTTTTGTCCTAAAATTAAGCATTTCTGGGAAGAAATTATTGGTTTTTTAAACACTTATTGTAAGTTATCAGTCCCATGTAATGCAATAATGTTATTATTTGGTTATGATCCTGATTGTACATTTTCAAGTCACTTGGCAAAATTGATCTATATTATAATGGCCGTGGCTAGATCTTTACTATTGCAGAATTGGCTTTCAACCTATATCCCGACGCTGCAGGAATGGCTGGAAAAAATGAAAAGGGTTAGGAAAAGCGAATTGTTATATGCTCAAAGAGTGGGGGGTATTAGAAAATTTGATCAAATATGGGGATGCTATTTTGAGTAAATTGGTTTGACATTATGTTAAGTTGAAATCAAATGTAATTTTTACCTTGCTGTGATTTTCCGTGTTTTTTTTGGATCTATGCTGCATAAAACCTGAATACAACTTCAATAAAAAGAATTTAAAAAAAAAAAGAATATTCAAGAGGATAATTTTGAGGTAATGCTGCAGATGGATTAAACCCAGATCAGTTGACTGGGGTGAGTGCTTGCAATGTTCAACACTCCGTCCATCATCCCCTTTGGTTTGCTTTGTTCGCCCTAAGTTGGCAGGGTATGCCCAGAAGCGGGTCCCTTGCTCACTTTGCCACTGGATTCAAGCTAGCCTGGCTGTTGATGGCTGATTAGCCAGAAACCGGTCCCAGGGTGCTTGTTTCCGGTCCAGGGAAGACATGGCTTGGCAGTTTGGGCTGGACTGTTCCCATGAGGCAAAGGGTCAGACTGATTTGCATATGGCCATGTCTGAACTGGAGTGGCGGAGTGAGCTAAAGAATGATGATGGATTAAACCCAGATCAGTTGACTGGGGGTGAGTGCTTGCAATGTTCAACACTCCGTCCATCATCCCCTTTGGTTTTGCTTTGTTCGCCCTAAGTTGGCAGGGTATGCCCAGACGTGGGTCCCTTGCTCACTTTGCCACTGGATTCAAGCTAGCCTGGCTGACGACGGCTGGTTAGCCAGAAACCGGTCGCAGGATGCTTGTTTCCGGTCCAGGTGTGGTAAATATTTTACCGAATCTATTTTTTTCCGTATAATTATCATTACAAGACAGCTCATAAAAATGAGAGGCAGAGTCCGTGGTATCTGAGTTTTACGGGGTTTATTAGAAAAACCTCGAGGTTGGAGATCATGTTCCGTCACCACTAGGGTTCGGGAAGGGATAGTCAACGTTTTATTAACATTACACATTATATATAGTAAAATACATCATTGAATTCAATACAGTAGGCGTAACAGGTGAAAAAGAGCGAGATAAGAGCACATGTACGTAATAGGAGGCGTGAAAATAGGCGTACACGAAGGCGTGCACTGTATATGTCAGAGGAACGTCACAGGAATCGTCATATGTGGGTGGGTGCATAGAGAAAGTTGCAGAATCAGCAGAAAGGTGTGGATGCGCGCGCAGCTAGCATGACGTGACATAGATGTGGTAACTGGGGAGAACTTTAACACTAGTAGAGGAGACAGAAGTCTGGGATGTCAAAACGACCTGGGCCTATAACATATCTGATATCTTGTGTTTGGAGGATGTATTATCTGGAGGAAAAGGTCTCTCGGGCAGAGGCTATTCTATACTGAATGCTAGTGCGTGCATATGTGTCTACGTGTCTACGTGCAGGGCCATGAGCCTACTATGGCAACGGGAACTGTAAATTACTTGCATGGAGGCAGGAAGGCTTGCTCTTTGCTCTGCAGACGGGGAGATGTTTACCTAAATCACTAGACAGGAATGTATTTTCGAGGAGGCTGAACAGATAACTTGAAGGCAAAATACGGTTTTGGCAGGCAGGCCAGGTTGAGCCAGGCACCGCTTCGCTTGGCAGGAAGTAAGGCAGAGGTCAGGAATATATGTTCAGGCTGCAGTATTCGGAGGCAGAAGGCAGAAAGGGCTCGGAGACAGAAATCAGGGCCTAGCTCGGTAGAGCCAGGAAAAACGTAAAAGTGTACCATGTAAAGACGTTGGCATGGTATAGTTAGGAACTGAATAATTGATCCATTCATGGTGGATCTAAAAGAGGACATGTTAACGTTGGACGCAAATGTATTTGCGTCTTCATATTCGGTCATGGAGGGAAATTACATGTACTTGAACACGTACATGGAGACGTTGGGGTACACGTTAGGGGACATACCTGACCATAAAAATTCCAATTACCTCATTCCCTCCTTGTCCCCTACGGACCCTTCATGATATATCTATTTGCATGAGTCCATCTATCTGTTCGTATAACATCATTTGCTCGTCCTTTTTCATTCGAGCACGAGAACGTGGACTTGGACGGGGAATACATGATGTGGCGCACAAGCCGCAAATCGCTGGCCCACATTGTAGACATAAGCAACAACTAAATACTATCAGGAGGGCTATTCCAAGGAAGGATAGGACTTTCCATCCCCAGGCTGATATTAAGCTCCAGAGCCAGCCGGACCAGGTCCAGGTGCCTGGATTCTGGTGTATCTGACTAGCAATCTTGTGGAGCCGAGTTATGGCTCTGTATACTGACGGTGCATTATTTGGAATGAAAACACAACAACTGGATCCGATGACTCTACAAGCCCCGCCCCTATCTGCCAGGATGACGTCAAGGACGAGACGATTTTGAAGAACAACAAGTCTCATAGCAGACTGCTCCTCTGTTAAGTTACCTAGGGCAAAAGTAGTTTCATTCACTACTGCTTCAAGGGTTCTGGTCAGTTTACGTATCAGTTTACTGTTAGAGACAGTTCCTAAATAGGGAAAGAATCCTTTATTGAAATCAGTGTATTGTTCCCATGTTGTTTCAGTGTAATCGACAATTGGGAGATCTCTCTTGGGTCTAACATGAACGAGATGGGAATTTCTGTGGTAATCAGGTGGGGCTAGAAAAATAGGTGGCAATAGGAATGCAATATAGCAAGTACCATCCCAGTCCGGAGGTAAACGTATGTAAGCCGTATGACCACAAATGAAATAGGAATGTCGGGAAGCTTTAAATGTGGACTTGCCTTTATCACTGAATTCAATAACAGTATTACAATCACTGTGTCCTAGATGTACTGAACCATTCTTTCTAACGCATAGGTCACCTTTCACTGGCAAAACTAAAATTGAAGGTGAGTTCGAACTAGTTTCCGACTGGACATTCAAAACCATGAGGTCAAGTGTAAAATTACCTAATCCATATACTTCGTTTTCTAGATCAGTACCTGTCATTTGGGGAAAACCCTCCTTGTCAGGGAAACATGCCTTATTCATAACTGTGTTCAGGTCTCCCCATATCCAATGACCTTGGGAAACATCGGACTTACTGTTTAACGAGGACATCAATGTAAACCATGCACCACATGAACCATTATGTGTAAACGGATAAGGAAAAAGAGGCAAGGCTCCCGTCATTTTCTGGTAGGGAGGGAGTCGGCCACATACCCAGCAATTAGTAGCATTGCTGGTCTGATGGGAATGGTGTCACATACGGATGAAGGAATTGTTACGCAGTGCAAGTCGGTAAGAAAGCTCGTGCGGGGGCAGATCACTGAAGGTGTGGTCTGCAGTGACATTGAAAGAAGAATGTGTTTGTATAGGAAAATATACATGTAACATATAGCTTAGGCATATAATCGTAAGACTCAAAAAGAACATGATAAGTAAAGTAACGATACATCTGCTTCGCAGATTCTTGCAATATTTCTGTTTCTTGATCTCCTGTCTCTCTCTCTCATTATGGGGGTCTAGCTTGTACATGTCAGGAACCCGTCTAACCGCTTCACCCAGCGGGGACTTAAACAATTAAACTGTCTGACTTACTAGACCTCAATTTTAATTTATACTCCTGGGACGGAGTTTTCTCTACCAGGGGGAGTTTAGTATCAGTCTCTGGAATGCGAAAGGCTTGGGGATCAGTTTTTGGCGGAAGTCCATGAAAACGCTTTACGTGACTGGAATGGACCCAGCCTTTTCTCCCCTCTAGTTTTACTGCAGTCCTTGTTGTTAACAAAACAATCTTTGGCTCCTTCCAACGGGGCTCCAGAGGGCTTGATCGGTCAAAATTCCGGACTACGACGACATCTCCTGGAACCAGTTCATGTGGTTTTACCTCGGTGTTGTCTGGGAAGGCTGCCGCAACCTGTGAACGACATGATTGTAGTGCAGACATCAAGGAAGCAAGGTAATCTGTCAGCATATTACTGTCAACATCGGTTATTTTACGAGGCAGAGGCGTCCCCCACATATTCGGTGGCCGGCCAAAAACCACCTCATACGGGGATAGCCCTGATCTAGAATGGGCTACCATTCGCATATAGAAGAGGGCAACTGGAAGGGCTACTATCCAGTCTACTCCTTTTTCTTTACATACTTTGGCGAGACGTGTTTTCAGAGTCTGATTGTGTCTTTCAACTAAACCAGCTGCTTCGAGATGCCGAACACAGTGGAACTTCCATTGATAGCCTAATAGAAGTGAAACCTGCTTCATGAGCTCGGACGAGAATGGCTGACCATTATCTGAATACACGACATGAGGCAAACCATACCTCGGGAAAAATTCACGAACCAACTGCTTGGCAGTGGTCGGGGCAGTGTAATCTGGGACTGGATATGCTTCTGTCCATCGGGAAAGTGCACATACAACTACGAGGACGTACTTGAATCTGCGACAACGGTCCATCTGGATATAATCCATCTGGAGGACTTCAAAAGGGTGATCAGGAGGATGAAATCCACCTTGCTCGACGGGAATGCCTTTACCTGGGTTAAACTGACAACAGATCATGCAAGTACGCACTTTCTGTTTTGCTGCTGCTCGTAAATGCTTATTGAACCAAAGATTTTGAACACTGTCTAACATAGCTTTTTCACCTAAATGTGCAGGACTATGTGCTGTGTTAATGATAACTTGAAGTGGCCAAACAGAATGGTGCTTGAAGGGGTAGGGAATATATAAGTAATCCTCCCTATGTTATTACACATGTGGCAACTAGTTAAAGCAGGCAAAGAGTAAACAATCACACAATGATAACTAAAAATATACTCAAGAGAGTCAATTTTTGTTGGTTGCAAAAAGGATTAAAACAATTTTATTACCTCCCGCCACGGGTTACAATCTAAAACATGGTGAAAACATGAAGGTTAAAAACCACCAAGGTGGTAAAGTAATATTATATGATAGAGTCAAACGTGAACAGAAACAGTCGACGCAGCGTTTCGGTGTTTTCTAAATCTTCACACCTTCTTCAGGACTTTTGTACAATATTGACTCAATATCTGACGTGATGTAAAAGAGGATTAAAATTCTTTTCCTCTAAGTTTGGGTTACTTGTAATGATATTCTTTCAGAGGCTTCGTAATTGATTACGTGAAGCCTATATGTGCAACGGAGGAGCCACCGTAAATATCAGGGAAAGGTCATCTTTTTCTTAAAATCTGTTTATATTTTGACAGGAGATCTTGAGAATATGGATCAACCTGCGACAATCACTTTGTTCCAGTCTTCACCTTCGTTGTTATTCCGAAGTGTATTACTTGGGTATGAAGTTCGGCCTCCCTGCTCCTCCGTGCATCAGGACTTCTTTGTGAATCGATGTAGCTACATCGATTCACAAAGAAGTCCTGATGCACGGAGGAGCAGGGAGGCCGAACTTCATACCCAAGTAATACACTTCGGAATAACAACGAAGGTGAAGACTGGAACAAAGTGATTGTCGCAGGTTGATCCATATTCTCAAGATCTCCTGTCAAAATATAAACAGATTTTAAGAAAAAGATGACCTTTCCCTGATATTTACGGTGGCTCCTCCGTTGCACATATAGGCTTCACGTAATCAATTACGAAGCCTCTGAAAGAATATCATTACAAGTAACCCAAACTTAGAGGAAAAGAATTTTAATCCTCTTTTACATCACGTCAGATATTGAGTCAATATTGTACAAAAGTCCTGAAGAAGGTGTGAAGATTTAGAAAACACCGAAACGCTGCGTCGACTGTTTCTGTTCACGTTTGACTCTATCATATAATATTACTTTACCACCTTGGTGGTTTTTAACCTTCATGTTTTCACCATGTTTTAGATTGTAACCCGTGGCGGGAGGTAATAAAATTGTTTTAATCCTTTTTGCAACCAACAAAAATTGACTCTCTTGAGTATATTTTTAGTTATCATTGTGTGATTGTTTACTCTTTGCCTGCTTTAACTAGTTGCCACATGTGTAATAACATAGGGAGGATTACTTATATATTCCCTACCCCTTCAAGCACCATTCTGTTTGGCCACTTCAGCCTACTTCTGTCTTACAGGGACCTTTGTTTTGCTGATAAATACCCCCCTCCCTGCTATATATACCAGGGGTACCTCCTTGTTTGTATTTTATTTTAATGATAACTTGAACCATAGAGTCGGGGAGAAACCAAGTGGATTTTCCCTTCGTCATCCATCCCTGTTCTGTCTGGATCCCTCCTAGTTCTGTCCATTTCTTGATTTCATCTGGGGTAGCATGTGTCTGTATGTCAATTACATCTAGTGCGGGATCCCTAACTGTCATGCAATGAGTTGGAACTACTGTCTTTGTCATATCAATCTGAGTATGAGTGTGTGCTGTATGTTTGGCTGTTCGATCTGCCAGGTCGTTACCCTGGGAAATGGTATCTGTGACTTTCGTATGTGCCTTGCACTTCATGATGGCTATGGCTGTAGGCAAATGTATTGCTTCTAACAGAGCTTGAATGAGGGGACCGTGCTGTATCTTGGCACCGTGGGAAGTTAAGAAACCTCTCTCTTGCCAGAGGACTCCGAAGTCGTGTACGACTCCGAATGCATAACGGGAATCTGTGTATATGTTAACTTTCTTGTTCTTGGCTCGAATACAGGCTTGGGTCAGAGCGATGAGCTCTGCTGCTTGGGCAGACAGGGTGTCAATACGATGTGTTTCTATGACTTCGGTTTCGGAGGTCACTGCATAAGCGGCCACCAACTCTCCTGTACTTGTTCTCATACATGAACCATCCATATAAAGTGTCAGGTCTGGGTCTGGTAATGCGATATCTGTCAAGTCTTGTCTGGGTTTCGTCATAGTGTTAATGACTTCCACACAGTCATGTGCTAAAGGGTCTGTTGTGCTTAACGGTAAAAGTGTAGCAGGATTCAGTGAGTTGCACTGTCTGATTTCTATGTGTGGCTGGAATAACGTCAATTCATAACCTGTCAGTCGTGCTATAATCAAGTGCTGAGTCTGTGTACGGTTTAAAAGAACTTCCACGGAATGTGGAACTTGTACTGTCAATTGGTGTCCTAATACTATGGAATCACTTTGTCTGATTGCTAGAGCTCTTGCTGCAACTGATTTCAAGCATGCAGGCAGAGCCTGGGCTACTGGATCTAATGTACTGGAAAAATAAGCACATGGTTTGTGTGAACCTGCTTGGTCTTGGGTGAGTACTGACAACGCAGTACCTTCGCGCTCTGTGACAAAAAGTGTAAAAGGCTTGCTGTAACATGGTGTCGCTAGAACAGGTGCTTGATATAAGGCTTTCTTTAATTCGTCAAAAGCTTGTGTATGCTCCTGAGTCCAAGGGAGGACAGTCAATGTCACTACCTCCTGTGTTGTCAACTGTATAAGGGGCTTGGCTAGATATGCATACTGAGGGATCCATTGTCTACAGTAAGAGGTGAGGCCTATGAAGGCCCGTACCTCCTTTTGTGTCTTGGGTTGTGGCATATGTACAATTAACTGGATGCGGTCAGGTGTAAGCTGTCTCCCCCTCTTGGACAGCAAGTGACCAAGGTACACAACTTGCTGAACACAGAATTGCAGCTTCGAAGGAGACACTTTGTGTCCCTTGTCGGCCAGGAAAAATAGGACTGTCAGAGATGCTTGTTCACAATCTTGTTCACTTCGAGCGGTGATCAATAGATCATCGACATACTGAAGCAGGGCAGTGTTAGCAGGTATGTGGATACTGTCAAGTTGTCTTTTCAGTGCTTGGCTATAGATACTCGGACTTTCCGTGAACCCTTGAGGTGCAAGTGCAAATTTAAAGCTTCGGCCATTTAAACTGAATCCGAAAAGGTACTGGCTTTCCGGATCAATGGGAACACTAAAGAAGGCATTCTTAAGATCTATTACAGTGAAGAACACTGCTTCAGAATCAATAGCAGTCAATAGGGATGAAATATCTGGGACCACTGGGAACTGAGGTATGATACATTTGTTAAGCTCTCTAAGGTCAATCACTAGACGATATACAGGGGGTTCATTTGGATCAGTACGTTTAAGAATCGGAATGATTGGAGAATTACAGATATTGGAGTCAGTTTCAACAACTACTCCGTGAGCGATGAGCTCGTCAATGATTTTCAATAGGGCTGTAACAGCTTCGGGTGGCAATTTGTATTGTCGAATTCTAGGCAGAACAACTCCTGGCTTGAGGGTGACACGATATGGTGTGATATGCATACAACCTACATCAGTCGGACCTTGTGCCCATAAATGCTGTGGTACATTCTGTAACCGGGGATCAAAATCTCTTAACACATAGTGACCCTTAAAGTCACGTAAAAACAATCTCACTCCTTCCGGAGAACAACATATTACAGCTCCTAGAGCTTTCAGTGTTTTAATACCTAACAAGTTTTCGGGACATGACTTCGTAAGCAATAAATCAGTAGTACGGGACAATGGACCAACTGCTAAGGGAACTGGTTTCGATACTTCATTAACAATAGGCTTTCCTGAGAATCCAAGGGAAACATTCTGTGAGCCTGAGAGGGGTGCCCCTGGAACCTCGTCATGACTAGTGGTAGTTCTACTTGCCCCTGTGTCAATCAAAAATGTTCTGTCTTTCCCTAATACCTGACTATGTACATAAGGACCGTCTTGATCTACAGGAATCTCGATGAGAGGCAAACCCACTTCCCTCTCTAGGCTGTTTCATGAATACTGTTGGTAATCGGGTACTCTGACTGTGCATATTGGTACATCTGCTGTGTAACGTGTTGTGTCGCAGCAATGGGTTGGGGCTGTGGTACCGCAACAGTCTGTTGCTGAACACGTGGCGGAGCAAGTTGCGGATTCTGTTGAATATTTGGTTGGACATGTTCTGGCCTAGGCTGGCGTGGTCTCTCTTTCGTTTTGCCTGTAGCTATTTTATGTTTTAGAACGGCACAATCACTAATGAAATGACCTGGCTGTTTGCAATAATTGCAATTTCCCTTAACGGAACCTGTAGGATGACTAGTCTGTGTGTTCTGCATGTTACCCCTCTTCTGACCATCTGCTGGAACAGACTGGGCAACTAATACTTTCATTTTCGTGTCTTTCATGCGTCTCTGTTCATGATCGTGTTCCTCTCTGATTCTATTCTGGTGGTACTGTAACATTTGTAACATTTGGGAAGGCGTATTCGCTTGCCATGTACTTTTGACTTTCAATACTCTGTTCTTAACCTGGGGTAAGGAATTCTCAACTAATTTTGTCACGAAAAGATGTGGGAATGACTCGCTACTTGTTTTTAGGCCACTGTTAATAATAAAACATTTCTCGAATCTAGAATAAAAATCACTAGTGTCTTCGTCTGGTTTTTGTTTGCAGGCTGAAATTGCATCCCAATCTTCCTTTTTAACTGTCAATAATCTAGGCAAAACCTGTACTAACAATCCTGGTATTGCTTTCGTTTTCTCCCCAAGACCTAAACCTGGGGTGCGTCCTTTATCTTCATCTTCTAATTCGGTCCAATTAATCTTTTTATCTCCCACCTCCCAATCTTTCTCTTTCATTTTTTCGTAAATCCCTGCTGGCAACAATACTTTTAACATCTTAAGGATGTCTGAATATGTGTAATCGCCCATAAGTAACATGTCTTTTAATTCACGGTGGAATCCTGCAGGGTCTTTATCGTGACAAAGTACTATTTTCTTCATTTCCAATAATTCCATTTTAGTCAAAGGAGTGTATTCAAATACACGTTCAAGCGTAGGTGATATAGCTGTCTAACTGGGGGTGGAACTGAAACGTGATGTGGAGTCAGGAACGTATTATATTTGTGGCGTTGTTCCAAAATGATGTCAATTAAATCGGTACCTAGACCTCTCCATCTTCTCAGGAGTAAGTCTTGCAGTAGATTATACAGGGGCCCTGGATCAGACTGATGGTTTTCATACTGGATAATGAGATGTTGAATCATGTATATACCAGCTAGTCGCTGTTCTTCTGGGGTAAGACTTAAAAACGTGTGTACTATTAGGTCATCTTTATATATAATGTCATCCTCGGCCCATTGGACCGCTGACTGGGCTAGTTCCTGATCACGTAAGGTAGTGAGTTCATGATAACCTATTCTTTCTTTCAGGATTTTGTCGGTAACTTGGAAAATATGTTCAAGAGAACATTGCTCAGGTATCGGGGAAAGGTATCGTTTCTTGCTTTCTAGACGAATGGGTCTGTCAAAAGGATTGCCTAAAGGGTATTGTTTAGGAGGTTTCGTTCTACCTACATACGCTACTATATCTTGAGCTACTGTAGTACTCTCTGGTTCTTCCTCCCCTGAGGAGTCTTTATCATCTGACTCGGCTGTCCTTTCGGCATTTTGTCGGGTATGTGTGGCTATTATCTCCTTACGGATTTTTCTAGACATGGCATCTATACATTTCTCTTTGTCATGCTTACAATCTGCAATATTCTGACTCCATCTAGTCAATACATTCATCTCTTCTTGATCAAAACCTGGTCGATCTCGTTCTCTTATCAAACAATTAATCAAGAACCGTAATATTAAAGCTTGTGTATCAACTTTCTGATATGCCATGGCTTCGCGAACACATTCAGGGCCTTCTCCTGTTTGAATGAAATGATATATCCTGTCTAATTATTCTGACATTCCTGGTAGTGTAACCAAAAAATCTGCAACACGTCTTAAACGTAACGAAGCTAACATCATGGGTCCTGTCTTGCCAGGTACTGAATAATATCTACAGTCTGTAAGATATTCTTTAAGTTTTTCGGCTGGGGTCGCTTTCGGGGTACGTAGCGTAGCTAATTCTCTCATTGTCGGGCGCTGCACTTGTGGCGGGGTGTGATAGGGACCTCCTGTGGCCCCTCCTGAAGCCGATGCCTGGGCATAACCGGGCTGTAGCGGGGTTGAACCTTGAGCTGCGTCTGTCGAAAAAGGATTAGTAGGGGGAACAATGGGGGAAGTGATAACAGGTGCGGGAACATGCTGACGTGGAGGGGTCGTGGCTTGGGCTTGATCTGCAGGAATCTGCTGTGGCCGATTATTATTAGCAGGATGTACGGGTACTCTGGTATATGCGGGAGCTACATCATCTAAATAGGAAGAAAGGAAAATATCTGCTGCGGTTTTATGGTGACGTACTTTAGTCGGGACCAATGGTGGTGGCAAGTTATTGGATACTTCCGGGTTGGCCTTAGGCAGGCCCTCGGCAAGAACTGGATACATGCCTGTAATGAGTGCATTTCTTTTACGGTCCAATTGTTCTGATCTGACCTGTTCTCCTTCTTCTAGTAACTCTTTTTCTTTGGCTTTTTCGGATTCCTCTCTACTTCTATCTGCTTTTCTGAGTGCTTTTTCTATTCTTCTCTGTGATTCTTTACGCCACAATTCTATGGCATCTTTCTGAGACTGTCGGGCTTTCTTTTTCCATAATGCTTCTTCTACTCTCATGATGCACTCGGCATCCCGTGTCCCTGAGACAGGCCATCTAAACTGTTCTTCTAAATGCTTGGTGTAGTCCACCCACAAGTCTAAATACAACACAGCGTCTAAGCCGTGCTTGTGGTACATAAAATATCCTGGAGTGTCCCTAGGTGGGACAGGCACTGCTTCTTCGAGTATCCCTTTCCTAGTTCCTATCTGACGCAATTTCGAGAATAACGGCATCTTTACTTGTACTTGAATACAATAAACACGGCAATGAAAAGCAAACAGTCATTCATACCACAACATGAAATACATTAAAACATTTAGAATATTTAGAATAGACACTGTCTAGTACATTAAAACACAATACCTAGAGTCACGTGAGAATAATACTAGAAGGCTTGAATCTTGAATTACTGAATTACTGAATTACTAGATGCACTGCTAAACAGTACAGACCGGTCCCATAAAGAGACACGTCATACCGCGCTCACCTGAGTGAACACGTACGGACCAGGACTGTGTACCCAGACCTGTCTTTACCGGACACAAACTAATGCACCCGTCTAGATGCGTCCCTAGCAACGGTACTCACCGGGAGCAATACTTGAACTTGAACTTGAAGGCCTCGGACTGGGCTGGACGTCTACTGGTACTGCTACTACGCATGCGCCTCGTCACATCGGAACAGGTGGGCCTCTGGATACCCCGGACACTGCTGCTCTCGGCTGGGCTCTGGTCGAGATCCTCCGCACTCCTCACCGCCTCGTCTGGATGTCGACCGCAGTCTCAGTCACCTCCGTAGGCCTGAGGGAGATACAGGAAAACCTGCAGATGCGCATAGATGTCCGTCACAGCTGTGGCAGGGGACAGGGCCTGCGACGCATCTCCGGCGCGTGGGGTGGGGGAGGGGTCCCTATTCGGGCGCCAAATTTATGTGGTAAATATTTTACCGAATCTATTTTTTTCCGTATAATTATCATTACAAGACAGCTCATAAAAATGAGAGGCAGAGTCCGTGGTATCTGAGTTTTACGGGGTTTATTAGAAAAACCTCGAGGTTGGAGATCATGTTCCGTCACCACTAGGGTTCGGGAAGGGATAGTCAACGTTTTATTAGCATTACACATTATATATAGTAAAATACATCATTGAATTCAATACAGTAGGCGTAACAGGTGAAAAAGAGCGAGATAAGAGCACATGTACGTAATAGGAGGCGTGAAAATAGGCGTACACGAAGGCGTGCACTGTATATGTCAGAGGAACGTCACAGGAATCGTCACATGTGGGTGGGTACATAGAGAAAGTTGCAGAATCAGCAGAAAGGTGTGGATGCGCGCGCAGCTAGCATGACGTGACATAGATGTGGTAACTGGGGAGAACTTTAACACTAGTAGAGGAGACAGAAGTCTGGGATGTCAGAACGACCTGGACCTATAACATATCTGATATCTTGTGTTTGGAGGATGTATTATCTGGAGGAAAAGGTCTCTCGGGCAGAGGCTATTCTATACTGAATGCTAGTGCGTGCATATGTGTCTACGTGTCTACGTGCAGGGCCATGAGCCTACTATGGCAACGGGAACTGTAAATTACTTGCATGGAGGCAGGAAGGCTTGCTCTTTGCTCTGCAGACGGGGAGATGTTTACCTAAATCACTAGACACAAATGTATTTTCGAGGAGGCTGAACAGATAACTTGAAGGCAAAATACGGTTTTGGCAGGCAGGCCAGGTTGAGCCAGGCACCGCTTCGCTTGGCAGGAAGTAAGGCAGAGGTCAGGAATATATGTTCAGGCTGCAGTATTCGGAGGCAGAAGGCAGAAAGGGCTCGGAGACAGAAATCAGGGCCTAGCTCGGTAGAGCCAGGAAAAACGTAAAAGTGTACCATGTAAAGACGTTGGCATGGTATAGTTAGGAACTGAATAATTGATCCATTCATGGTGGATCTGAAAGAGGACATGTTAACGTTGGACGCAAATGTATTTGCGTCTTCATATTCGGTCATGGAGGGAAATTACATGTACTTGAACACGTACATGGAGACGTTGGGGTACACGTTAGGGTACATACTTGACCATAAAAATTCCAATTACCTCACAGGGAAGACATGACTTAGTAGTTCAGGCTGGACTGCTCCCATGAGGCAAAGGGTCAGACAGATTTGCATATGGCAATGTCTGAACTGGGTTGGCAGAATGAGCTAAAGAATGGTGATGGATTGAACCCGGATCAGTTGACTGGGGGTGAGTGCTTGCAATGTTCAACACTCCGTCCATCATACCCTTTGGTTTTGCTTTCCAAACAGGGAGCAAGCTCACCTCGGGCCTGTGGGGTAACAAGACACAGCACAAAGCACACTCTTCTTCAAGCAGGGGGACCCAGCGCACGAAGCACAGTCCCAACAGCCTCTTCCTTGGTTAAAACAGCAAACTGCAGATCAGACGCAGATCACGAAGCAAGGCTCGGTCCTTCCCAGCAGTTTTTTCAGTTGTTCCTTCCTTAGCAGAGGTTCCTTTTAACCACGAAATGGGTTCAAGCCTTTTCAGTCTCAATCCATTTCTATTCCAACGTTCAGGGGTTTCAGCTCTCATAGTTATACCCCTAAATGTCTTTGAGGTTTGTTGTGCTCAGGGGTCCCTGACCCCTGCCTTAATCAGTTCTAGGTGTATCCCTCCCAGTGTCACCTTTCTCCCTTTGATACTGGGGGTCTCGATCACTAATCACTCAGCAGGATACGGGTCAATTGTGTTTTAGCAGCAACCCAGTCCTCTTCACCTCCCGGGGCTTCTCCTCGCATACTCGCCAGATGCAAGTCAGCCAGGTGCCATCTCCACCCCTCCCTTCTCTGATCCAGACAGTCAATCCACATTCAGCAGAGACACACAGAAATGCTTAAAGCCACTTTCTAAAAGAGTGGTTTCTGAACACAAAGTGACAAAACCACCTTCATAGAAAGATATGCTATGACACTGTGAGTTCATACATACTAAACTTGACCTCTCCATTTTAAACTTATGAGAAACTAGGCTAACAAACACAATACCAGCCTTCCCCATTCTGTCCTAGGTTATAAATAGAGGGGTCCCAGACTGGGAAAAGGGAAAGAATTATAAACAAAATGATAGAAACATTACTTTGTTATAAATGAAAAAGACATAGACAAATCAAGAATACAATGTTTTAATTCACACTGTACTGGAAACCTGATCACTGGTTATATATTGTAAAAGAAGGCTTTTGCAATTTTACAAGATTTAAATGTGCCCAGAGAGGAAAAGGGGAGGGAGGGTTGTGCTGTGAAGGGATATGGTGTAGATATAAATAGAAAGACAGTCTTCAATGTCACACCAACAAATGCACTTCTTTATATACACACAAAAGACTTTTTTGAATGATCCCATTATCAAGGGTCAAGGAAGTATTAATCAATACAATCAATTATGGACCATGCTTCTTAGACAGCTGTATGAATCAGCCATGGGGTAGAAGCTGGTGTGGTGTAGTAGAAGTCTACGTTTCGACCCTGAATGATGCAGGGATGATTACCCTTGCGACGCTGGTCTTCGTCAGGACAACAGGTTGGGGAGAAAGGGAAAGGGGTGGGCAACCTCCTAGGAGTGAATGGAAAAACGACAGTCAGAATGAGGGTCTTAAAGAGATTCCTAGCTAGCCATAATGGGTGTGAACCCTCTTGGACTAAGAACACAAACTAACACACAGGATTACATTATTAGTACACGTTGAACGACTTAGTAAGAAAAATCCACAAGGGCTTTTAAGAATTGTAATCTCCGTTTTAAAAATCGCTCCTATAGAGCACATACAATCATTACAAGATCTCAGGTAGAACGTGCCTGAAATTTCTTGCCCCATGTTTTCCAGATAAATGTCAAAATGGGTCCCAACATACTCAACACACAGATGCTGCATTGGAATTCTAAAGTTACGAACTTAATGAGGGAAGTGTTATCGTCCAACCTTGTAGTTAAAACACTATGGAAAAAACCAAACGTAAGTTACGCTCAGGATGAGTGAGAACTACATTAAATAACCAATTGGAGTCAGTGACCAGCTCGTATGTGATATTGAGCCTCCGCTCACCTGTCCCTGGAGAAATACACGGGCAGGGGACGCGCAGATCTAGTCAATCAAGTATTACAGTGGACATCTTTAGAGGATATCCCTATCGATTTAAGAATAAAACAAAACTATCTCAAAATAGTGTCTAGAACGTGGCTCAGATGCATAAATACATTCTAATACGGCAGTCTAACTATAACATATAGTGATAACCGCTCACCTGTATTCATTGGTTAAAACGAGAAAAGCGGGGGGCAGCAAGACCTCACCCGATCGGCAAATGATGGCGTCTTATCAGTTGAAATATCTATAAAGTTGAAAACGCCCCATAGTTAAAGCCGAACGTAGTGCGTCTCCTAGTCAAAACGTCAGATATGAGGCAGCACTTTTTGGGTTGAAAACCTTACCTATTGAAAGTTTTCGACAAGGCAAAGGGGTTTAGTCCGTATTCTTTCTTAGTCGCACAACATGCACGTGAACACGGGCTCGGTTGGCTTGCACAGTTAAAAAAGGGGGCGGCGTGACTGGACCGACATGTCAAAAAGTAAAGAGGGACTCCATTGTGATTATGGTAACAAGGCAACCCTGTCTCTTGTGAAAAGACAGACTATTTCCTCCGAGCAGACTTTGTTCAAAATTTTTATCGATAGTGTTTGGGAAAAGCATTATGATGAAACATTCATATTGGCAAAGATTGCACAGTGTTAATAAATAGTTATATTGGCCATCACATGACAGGTTATCAGAGATCGGTAGTGGTGACTTCTATTGGGAAGACAGACTATTTTGTTTGGACAGAATTTTAACGAATATAGATAGTTTTTGAGCCTAGAAAGACGTTATGCTGAAGCATTCATATTACCAAAGGTTTTCACGTTGTTGTGGATATTTATATTGCAAAAACCGCAGTTGATGGACAGAATGCAGAAAAATGTCATACATTCACCCCAGTACAGAGATCTGGGCCTAAATCCATCGTTTTTTTGCACTCCACACCACCCCAGTTCAGACATGGCCATACGCAAATCAGTCTGACCCTGTGCCTCATGGGAACAGCCCAGCCCGAACTGCCAAGCCATGCCTTCCCTGGACCGGAAACAAGCTTCCGAGGACCGGTTTCTGGCATGTCAGCCGTCTTCAGCCCGGCTTGCTTGAATCCAGTGGTGTGGAGAGCATGGGACTCACGTCTGAGCATACCCATCCCACTCGGGGTGACAAATTTCTAAATCCATCGGTTTTTTGCACTCCACCCCGAGTGGGATGGGTATGCTCAGACTGATTTGCATATGGCCATGTCTGAACTGGGGTGGTGAGGAGTGAAAAAAAACGATGGATTTAGGCAAGACATTGTTCTGCATTCTGTCCATCAACTGTGGTTTTTGGACATTTATATTGGCCATCACCTTGCTGGTTATTAGATATCGATTGTGCGGCAAATTTAAACGTAAAATAAGCCGAATGGTAAAATTTCCTTTGTAAACTATAAAAACATTCATTACAACACGATATTGGCTAAACCCCAATGGATATTGGTTGAGGGGCGCATACCTACCGAACATGGTGGTAAACACGCCCCAATTGCAAAACATTTTTTGGTTTGGTATAGAACATATTTCAAAGGCGTAAACCTGCCCATCATGGGGTAAACAAGTCCCATTATGCAAAATATAGTTGGTATGCATCATCTCAGCTTAATAAATTGCAGTGTTCACCTGCCACGCAGGGTAGTGTAAACACAGACCCTCATGAATAATAATACATTCCCTGACTTGCATGGGGGAAAAAAACGACAGCAAGAGGGAAGAGTCAATGGTACAGAATAAGGAAACGGTCTTGAATACTATTCTGTGACAAATGTTCAATACATAGTGGCTAATTGGACAAAACTGCTTTCAGTTTCATTGAGGCCGTTATGGACAGAGTCAAAGAATGTGATCCATTTTAGTTCTCTCATATTCAGAATGGGAACTATATTTCCCCCACGGGGGCCAAGTGTTACATGTTCGAGTACCGTCCATTTTAAACTTTCAGGTTGATCATGGGTGCTCCGATCATTCTACATCTAATACGACTGCAGTGCTGCAGAAAACGCACTTTGACCTTTTGCTGCGTTTGGCCCACGTAAATCTGGTGCTTGAAATGGAATTCCTTCGCTTGAGTGGCTTGTGGACAGGTTTTACATGCACCACAGCGAAAATGGCCCACAATTGGTGGCAGATTCCACATTGTTGGTAAAGTGGATGTGGTTGGTGTCACCTGGAAAGAAGATACCACATGATCCCGTATCTTCTTGGCCTTCTTGAATGAATGCATTGGTGCAGCTGTACTGTCAAGATCCTCTGCGATCATTGTCCAATATTTATTGATTGTTCGTTTGATGGCATTACTCTTAGTAGAAAAAGTGGTTACACATATTAGGCGCTGTTCCATGTTATCATTGCTATGGGGCAGGATGGCCTTTCACCACTGATAAACGAAATGGAGTGTTTTCCCTGTCAGGACATCACACACACTTCAATATATGTCCTGTCTTTTACTTACACTGCACCCTGCCCAGGGGTTACCAGGAACCTACCACCAGGATGCACACTGTGTACGCAAAAGGGAAAGTAAGGCCTGACAAGTGGTTGCACTTGTCAGGACAACATGCTAACTTAGCAAACTGTGCACAGGCCCTACACCGCAGGCCTGAGTTCCCTTCTCCACGCACCTTTGCATTACTAGCCCAGGCACACACAGTGAACCTCACTAGGGACTTTACTAGTAAGGCAAACATACCAATCATGGCCAACCAATTACCATTGCACTTTACACAGGGAACCTTTGTACTTTGACACTGATTAGCAGCGGAAAAGTACCCAAAGCATCAAAATTGGCAACTCTATATCAGGAAAACAGTCTAGGGGGAAAGCAAAATGTTTTATGGAACTTTAGCAAAAAAAGCTAAGTCCTACACACACTACCAAAGGAAGGTATTCCAAATGGCAGAAATAAAGTATTTGCGGGTATGTATTATATTTTTTAAACTAAGGTGGCTTCCAAATTCTTGCCTGTTTTGATCTCAGCATACTCAATGAAGTCCCTCTCCTTTCCACTAACAAGAATCTGATAATTTTAAGGTGTATCTTCAGAGGCAGAGAATGCACAGTCTGGAAAACATCTCACTGGTACTACACCCCTCAACAAGTGGGACAACTGTAAGGGAAAAACAATGCTGGAGGCCAATGTACCTACTGGAGAGATCCATATTTTGTCTAGTCTAGTCACAGTCTTCACAAATCATAGAGCAGCACAGAGGGTTTGTGTTCCCGCTGCAAAGCACAAGATGCAGCATTCAAATCACACAACACTAGTCCACGCAGATACCTCAGTGGGCCACGGCCTCATCACAGACATCCTCCCACACACCAACACCTGCAGTTCAAAAGTTACAAAACTTCTATGAAAGCAAGTGGAGCTATGTATTGTTATGGAAAAGTCACATGCAAACTGCAAGGCACAGGCTTACAAAAATACTGGGTTTTTTGTCCATCCTCCCCTAATCTCTAAAAGTAGTCTATAAATACTATAGTGTAGACATCACTAACCACTGTTACGATTCTAATCCTGAGTTTTAAAGCCTGATTTTGAGTTTCCTAGGACCAAGGACTTTTAGCATATAATATCTTTCTTTATCAATGACAGGTGATTCTGACTTTACATCTTTTAGCCCTCAGTGTCTTATGTAACATTTCCTTTATGTTGATGTACACACTTGTAAGATTCACTGTCTTTGCATAACATGTGTGTGATGTAAAGTGCTCTATCACTCTGCCTTGGGATGAGAAGCACTATAAAATAAATTCTTTAAAAAGAGAGGTGTACTGAGTTAAGAGAAGCACCATGAAAAAGACTAATGACTTTCCTCTTGGTCAACTATTTGCAGTATTGTCTGGGCAGAGAAAGTGGGGACATTAATGTTTCAAAGATCATGATTAGATTCTATCATTTCTAATAACTGCAAACTGCAATGGTATAACCTAATAAACTAAACTGAAATGTGTTGCAAGACTTGCACTATAAAGAATTGCACAGTTTTGAGTTTTGAAGTGTCTTTATTATATATGAACTGGACGCTCCGAGCCAGGCAGTAGCAAACCCCAGTCCCCTCCTTACCTTGACACCCTAAAGGTCAGCACAACTTTTGGTGACCCTGCAGGAGACAGGAACCAAGAACCAACTTAGTGCAAAAAGAAATCGTTTGAAGCGAGCGTGATCTAACTGGTCATGCTTTCAAACCATTTGTTTTGCATTGTTTGTTTTTAAAGTGCCAAAGTGCTGCAGACAGTAATTGTAGCTCGCGTTGCCTAAGGCTACAAAACAGGTCAACACCAGCAGCAAAACCGCCCCCACTCTCCAGAGAAAAGTCCTGGTGCCTGTTGGCAGTCTGTACCTGCTAATTGTTATTCATATTACATTACATTCTCTCTTGGCTGCCAGCTATAGAAAGGCCCTGTAGCACTTTCCCTCCTTTTCTCTTAGCTCTCAATGCCTTTTGGAAAACGTGTTTGATCTGAACCAGGCATTTATGTTGACAGGCCCATGATGCATCATTTCCACATTCTTTCTCTGGGTCTTACATTGTACTTTTCCCAGGATCTGTTGTAGTTCTGCAATTAAGGCTTCCCATTCGCTTATTGCTAAGATTGAGGTGACTGGCTTTAAACAATTTTTCCGTGTTTCAACCCACATCATCAGGTTATTTTTGAGATTTGTTGACCATTTGATTCTTCTGAAAACCTTTTGCCGCTCTTCACCCATTGAGCCCCCTATCACTTGACGTGTGGCCGCCTGTCTTACTGTTGATTGTAGGGTGACACGCAATGGCCTATGATCACTTTCTCCTCTGTCATCCACTTCGAAATCCAACAGTCTATCTCCTAGCTGTTCACTGACTAATATGTAGTCGATTGTGGATGTGTCTTTAAACTTGGGTTTGTGGTGCCATGAAGAATCAAGTGTTGCTTTCAATGTGTGGGTTGGAAATAATTTGTGATTATGGAGCAACGTAAGGAAGAGTTAGGCCTTGCTCGTATGCTTGTACGGTTTGATTTTCCTTTCCAGGCCCCTCATATTAAAGTCTCAAGCAATGAGCACAAGGAGTCTATCATGTGTGGTCAGCAAGTCTTCCAGTGTCTATGTGAATGATTCAATAAAATCTTTCTTCTGGCTCTGTACTTGGTTTATGTAGCAATTTATTAGCAACATTCGGAGAGGTTGTTGGTTCAGTCTTATTCCTTTTAATCATATGGCATGTATCTCTGGTGATTTAACCAACATTTCATTGGCTACAAATTTGCAAGCAAGTTTAACAAAGATCGATAGTCCTCCTGACGGGCGCCCAAAGATGTTCCTTTTGGTGGCTGTTTTAAAAGCTCATAATAGCCTATCATGGGAGTTGTTGTATGTGCCCCAGTTTCCTAGAGGCAAACTATGTGTCCCATGGCTAGATATTCCTGAACTGACTTGTTCTAAGTTATTTTCATGATCCCAGCTACATTCCAGGAAATTAGTGTCAATTGATCTTCTTTTGTGTGCACTCCCCTTGACCCCTCACTGTTGACCAGGTTTTGACTGTTATTAGGGATGTGCCTTAGTGGCCGTGCTCCTTTGCAGGTAAAGTTGGATTTAACATTACTATTTTAGAAATACCACTTTTAGAATGTGTGCATTTTTCTGCATTTAGCTCTGAGTGCCATGCAGCCTGCCTCCAGTACACATCTGGGGTGGGTGACAGCTACACTTGTGTATTCCCTATAGACAGTCTCAAACACAGGAAGGCTAGGTGTGCCTGACTAAAAATCTACACACATTTGCATTCAGATAGTTCTTCCTAGGAAAGAATTGAGTAAACGACTGACACTTACACTTCAATAGGTAGTGGCTGACCCCATACAAAAGGCTGATTGCCCCCTAGTGATAGCCTGGAGCTGGGATGGGAAGACAGGACTTGTGTGCACTTCAAAAACCACTTTGGGTATGAGTACTTGGTCTCTAATCCTACCAAGACATTACACTTCTAGACCTGTGACCACTCGACCAGGATTAAGAGCTATGGTGCTGCTAAAAGGCAGCCAGCTCACTGCTTTAGTGAACTCTGCCTTGCTGTGCTGTGCCGTTCTGCTGCCTGCTGTTCGACTGATTGGGTGAGATGGACTGGACCCATATCACTTGAACCCAGAGTGACTTCAAGGGCTTGCTGGCTTGCCTCCTGTTCCTAAGTCTCAGGAATTTCAATAGACTTGAACCATCTGTATCTGCAGCGGGACTCTACGAGTCGTGAGTCTGACCTGTCACATGGTGCTATTCTGGACTCTTGGGAGTGTGGCCCTAGGGTGTTCAACAACACGCACTCAGACATCGGCATCGGATTTGGTGCCTCTCTGTTGCAGTGTGGGTCAGAAACAATGCCCTCTCACCGTTATGTGTAGTGGACTCGATGCATCACTGCAATTATGTGGCAGACCTCTATGCATCCATTCCATAGTGTGATCTACGCAGCCTCTTTCGGCGACATCTTCCAGATCAGATCAATGGTACATTGGGTTCATGGGACCCAAGGAAGTCCAGCTGCCAGCCTATGCTTCCTCACAGTTGACCGGAGCTCTTTATTTAGTCCTGGCCTCATGCGACCCAATAACTCACTTATGTGCTTAATGTCTCTGAGCCCTCTCCTGACTTTTTGATTCAGTACAACTTCGTACTTCAATGTCTACTGAAAAGATTTTTGTCCTTGGTCTTGTTTTATTTATAAGGTCATACTTTATTTTTATAAACTGTTGTGGAGTCTTTGTGTGTTGTTTTCACTATTACACTGTTTGAGTGTTGCACAAATACTTTACACATTGCCTCTTAAGTGATGTCTGACTGCTCTGTCACAAGCTGCCCGAGGGTGAGCACAGAATAATTTTGGTTGTGTAGTGCCCTACCCTGTCTAGGATTGTGACTCTTGCTTGGACATGGTGCATACTCTGCCATCCAGAAACCCCATTTCTAAAACCATTTATAAGGCCTACATTGGTCATTCAGCTAACTTCAGTTTTAAACATTGAAGATGTTAAGCACCCAACATGTGAACTTTAGAACTCCCTAAATTGGTTAAAAAAAAATTCAAAATGCACATTGGCCCTATATCACAAGACAATCAAGGAATACCACAACGGGTTGGGGATTGTTTGGGAGTTTGGGCAGCTAATTAATGTGGATCATTTGGGAACTGATTCTAGTGTAACCACAAATTGGTTACACCGTATTCACCAACTGTAAGAAAATCTCTGCCAGGTTCTGGGCTTCATAATGATCAACAATTGGTGATAATTAACTCATGCTTTCCCCTGGATACATGAAGATGCTGTTTTTGTACTGTGATCAATTACCTGAAAGAAAACAAACAGCAATTAGGAGACTGTAAGATATGGACCGGCGATTTTAACGCCAAACTACTGGGGATCTATATCTTTCCACAATGCAACCAAGTATCTGCACATCAGGCAGGAAATTCTGCCTGATTGGCGTGGGCATTGTTGTGCCCTGGAGGACACAGTCTAGTGTTGTACCGGCCTCTCCCAAGAGGGATGGTTCATACACCCACCCCACACTCACTTGCTTGAATCCAGTGGTGTGGAGAGCATGGGACTCACGTCTGAGCATACCCATCCCACTCGGGGTGACAAATTTCTAAATCCATCGGTTTTTTGCACTCCACCCCGAGTGGGATGGGTATGCTCAGACTGATTTGCATATGGCCATGTCTGAACTGGGGTGGTGAGGAGTAAAAAAAAATGACGGATTTAGGCAAGACATTGTTCTGCATTCTGTCCATCAACTGTGGTTTTTGGACATTTATATTGGCCATCACCTTGCTGGTTATTAGATATCGATTGTGCGGCAAATTTAAACGTAAAATAAGCCGAATGGTAAAATTTCCTTTGTAAACTATAAACACATTCATTACAACACGATATTGGCTAAACCCCAATGGATATTGGTTGAGGGGCGCATACCTACCGAACATGGTGGTAAACACGCCCCAATTGCAAAACATTTTTTGGTTTGGTATAGAACATATTTCAAAGGCGTAAACCTGCCTATCATGGGGTAAACAAGTCCCATTATGCAAAATATAGTTGGTATGCATCATCTCAGCTTAATAAATTGCAGTGTTCACCTGCCACGCAGGGTAGTGTAAACACAGACCCTCATGAATAATAATATTTTCCCTGACTTGCATGGGGGAAAAAAACGACAGCAAGAGGGAAGAGTCAATGGTACAGAATAAGGAAACGGTCTTGAATACTATTCTGTGACAAATGTTCAATACATAGTGGCTAATTGGACAAAACTGCTTTCAGTTTCATTGAGGCCGTTATGGACAGAGTCAAAGAATGTGATCCATTTTAGTTCTCTCCATTTTAAACTTTCAGGTTGATCATGGGTGCTCCGATCATTCTACATCTAATACGACTGCAGTGCTGCAGAAAACGCACTTTGACCTTTTGCTGCGTTTGGCCCACGTAAATCTGGTGCTTGAAATGGAATTCCTTCGCTTGAGTGGCTTGTGGACAGGTTTTACATGCACCACAGCGAAAATGGCCCACAATTGGTGGCAGATTCCACATTGTTGGTAAAGTGGATGTGGTTGGTGTCACCTGGAAAGAAGATACCACATGATCCCGTATCTTCTTGGCCTTCTTGAATGAATGCATTGGTGCAGCTGTACTGTCAAGATCCTCTGCGATCATTGTCCAATATTTATTGATCGTTCGTTTGATGGCATTACTCTTAGTAGAAAAAGTGGTTACACATATTAGGCGCTGTTCCATGTTATCATTGCTATGGGGCAGGATGGCCTTTCACCACTGATAAACGAAATGGAGTGTTTTCCCTGTCAGGACATCACACACACTTCAATATATGTCCTGTCTTTTACTTACACTGCACCCTGCCCAGGGGTTACCAGGAACCTACCACCAGGATGCACACTGTGTACGCAAAAGGGAAAGTAAGGCCTGACAAGTGGTTGCACTTGTCAGGACAACATGCTAACTTAGCAAACTGTGCACAGGCCCTACACCGCAGGCCTGAGTTCCCTTCTCCGCGCACCTTTGCATTACTAGCCCAGGCACACACAGTGAACCTCACTAGGGACTTTACTAGTAAGGCAAACATACCAATCATGGCCAACCAATTACCATTGCACTTTACACAGGGAACCTTTGTACTTTGACACTGATTAGCAGCGGAAAAGTACCCAAAGCCTCAAAATTGGCAACTCTATATCAGGAAAACAGTCTAGGGGGAAAGCAAAATGTTTTATGGAACTTTAGCAAAAAAAGCTAAGTCCTACACACACTACCAAAGGAAGGTATTCCAAATGGCAGAAATAAAGTATTTGCGGGTATGCATTATATTTTTTAAACTAAGGTGGCTTCCAAATTCTTGCCTGTTTTGATCTCAGCATACTCAATGAAGTCCCTCTCCTTTCCACTAACAAGAATCTGATAATTTTAAGGTGTATCTTCAGAGGCAGAGAATGCACAGTCTGGAAAACATCTCACTGGTACTACACCCCTCAACAAGTGGGACAACTGTAAGGGAAAAACAATGCTGGAGGCCAATGTACCTACTGGAGAGATCCATATTTTGTCTAGTCTAGTCACAGTCTTCACAAATCATAGAGCAGCACAGAGGGTTTGTGTTCCCGCTGCAAAGCACAAGATGCAGCATTCAAATCACACAACACTAGTCCACGCAGATACCTCAGTGGGCCACGGCCTCATCACAGACATCCTCCCACACACCAACACCTGCAGTTCAAAAGTTACAAAACTTCTATGAAAGCAAGTGGAGCTATGTATTGTTATGGAAAAGTCACATGCAAACTGCAAGGCACAGGCTTACAAAAATACTGGGTTTTTTGTCCATCCTCCCCTAATCTCTAAAAGTAGTCTATAAATACTATAGTATAGACATCACTAACCACTGTTACGATTCTAATCCTGAGTTTTAAAGCCTGATTTTGAGTTTCCTAGGACCAAGGACTTTTAGCATATAATATCTTTCTTTATCAATGACAGGTGATTCTGACTTTACATCTTTTAGCCCTCAATGTCTTATGTAACATTTCCTTCATGTTGATGTACACACTTGTAAGATTCACTGTCTTTGCATAACATGTGTGTGATGTAAAGTGCTCTATCACTCTGCCTTGGGATGAGAAGCACTATAAAAGAAATTCTTTAAAAAGAGAGGTGTACTGAGTTAAGAGAAGCACCATGAAAAAGACTAATGACTTTCCTCTTGGTCAACTATTTGCAGTATTGTCTGGGCAGAGAAAGTGGGGACATTAATGTTTCAAAGATCATGATTAGATTCTATCATTTCTAATAACTGCAAACTGCAATGGTATAACCTAATAAACTAAACTGAAATGTGTTGCAAGACTTGCACTATAAAGAATTGCACAGTTTTGAGTTTTGAAGTGTCTTTATTATATATGAACTGGACGCTCCGAGCCAGGCAGTAGCAAACCCCAGTCCCCTCCTTACCTTGACACCCTAAAGGTCAGCACAACTTTTGGTGACCCTGCAGGAGACAGGAACCAAGAACCAACTTAGTGCAAAAAGAAATCGTTTGAAGCGAGCGTGATCTAACTGGTCATGCTTTCAAACCATTTGTTTTGCATTGTTTGTTTTTAAAGTGCCAAAGTGCTGCAGACAGTAATTGTAGCTCGCGTTGCCTAAGGCTACAAAACAGGTCAACACCAGCAGCAAAACCACCCCCACTCTCCAGAGAAAAGTCCTGGTGCCTGTTGGCAGTCTGTACCTGCTAATTGTAATTCATATTACATTACATTCTCTCTTGGCTGCCAGCTATAGAAAGGCCCTGTAGCACTTTCCCTCCTTTTCTCTTAGCTCTCAATGCCTTTTGGAAAACGTGTTTGATCTGAACCAGGCATTTATGTTGACAGGCCCATGATGCATCATTTCCACATTCTTTCTCTGGGTCTTACATTGTACTTTTCCCAGGATCTGTTGTAGTTCTGCAATTAAGGCTTCCCATTCGCTTATTGCTAAGATTGAGGTGACTGGCTTTAAACAATTTTTCCGTGTTTCAACCCACATCATCAGGTTATTTTTGAGATTTGTTGACCATTTGATTCTTCTGAAAACCTTTTGCCGCTCTTCACCCATTGAGCCCCCTATCACTTGACGTGTGGCCGCCTGTCTTACTGTTGATTGTAGGGTGACACGCAATGGCCTATGATCACTTTCTCCTCTGTCATCCACTTCGAAATCCAACAGTCTATCTTCTAGCTGTTCACTGACTAATATGTAGTCGATTGTGGATGTGTCTTTAAACTTGGGTTTGTGGTGCCATGAAGAATCAAGTGTTGCTTTCAATGTGTGGGTTGGAAATAATTTGTGATTATGGAGCAACGTAAGGAAGAGTTAGGCCTTGCTCGTATGCTTGTACGGTTTGATTTTCCTTTCCAGGCCCCTCATATTAAAGTCTCAAGCAATGAGCACAAGGAGTCTATCATGTGTGGTCAGCAAGTCTTCCAGTGTCTATGTGAATGATTCAATAAAATCTTTCTTCTGGCTCTGTACTTGGTTTATGTAGCAATTTATTAGCAACATTCGGAGAGGTTGTTGGTTCAGTCTTATTCCTTTTAATCATAAGGCATGTATCTCTGGTGATTTAACCAATATTTCATTGGCTACAAATTTGCAAGCAAGTTTAACAAAGATCGATAGTCCTCCTGACGGGCGCCCAAAGATGTTCCTTTTGGTGGCTGTTTTAAAAGCTCATAATAGCCTATCATGGGAGTTGTTGTATGTGCCCCAGTTTCCTAGAGGCAAACTATGTGTCCCATGGCTAGATATTCCTGAACTGACTTGTTCTAAGTTATTTTCATGATCCCAGCTACATTCCAGGAAATTAGTGTCAATTGATCTTCTTTTGTGTGCACTCCCCTTGACCCCTCACTGTTGACCAGGTTTTGACTGTTATTAGGGATGTGCCTTAGTGGCCGTGCTCCTTTGCAGGTAAAGTTGGATTTAACATTACTATTTTAGAAATACCACTTTTAGAATGTGTGCATTTTTCTGCATTTAGCTCTGAGTGCCATGCAGCCTGCCTCCAGTACACATCTGGGGTGGGTGACAGCTACACTTGTGTATTCCCTATAGACAGTCTCAAACACAGGAAGGCTAGGTGTGCCTGACTAAAAATCTACACACATTTGCATTCAGATAGTTCTTCCTAGGAAAGAATTGAGTAAACGACTGACACTTACACTTCAATAGGTAGTGGCTGACTCCATACAAAAGGCTGATTACCCCCTAGTGATAGCCTGGAGCTGGGATGGGAAGACAGGACTTGTGTGCACTTCAAAAACCACTTTGGGTATGAGTACTTGGTATCTAATCCTACCAAGACATTACACTTCTAGACCTGTGACCACTCGACCAGGATTAAGAGCTATGGTGCTGCTAAAAGGCAGCCAGCTCACTGCTTTAGTGAACTCTGCCTTGCTGTGCTGTGCCGTTCTGCTGCCTGCTGTTCGACTGATTGGGTGAGATGGACTGGGCCCATATCACTTGAACCCAGAGTGACTTCAAGGGCTTGCTGGCTTGCCTCCTGTTCCTAAGTCTCAGGAATTTCAATAGACTTGAACCATCTGTATCTGCAGCGGGACTCTACGAGTCGTGAGTCTGACCTGTCACATGGTGCTATTCTGGACTCTTGGGAGTGTGGCCCTAGGGTGTTCAACAACACGCACTCAGACATCGGCATCGGATTTGGTGCCTCTCTGTTGCAGTGTGGGTCAGAAACAATGCCCTCTCACCGTTATGTGTAGTGGACTCGATGCATCACTGCAATTATGTGGCAGACCTCTGTGCATCCATTCCATAGTGTGATCTACGCAGCCTCTTAGCGGCGACATCTTCCAGATCAGATCAATGGTACATTGGGTTCATGGGACCCAAGGAAGTCCAGCTGCCAGCCTATGCTTCCTCACAGTTGACCGGAGCTCTTTATTTAGTCCTGGCCTCATGCGACCCAATAACTCACTTATGTGCTTAATGTCTCTGAGCCCTCTCCTGACTTTTTGATTCAGTACAACTTCGTACTTCAATGTCTACTGAAAAGATTTTTGTCCTTGGTCTTGTTTTATTTATAAGGTCATACTTTATTTTTATAAACTGTTGTGGAGTCTTTGTGTGTTGTTTTCACTATTACACTGTTTGAGTGTTGCACAAATACTTTACACATTGCCTCTTAAGTGATGTCTGACTGCTCTGTCACAAGCTGCCCGAGGGTGAGCACAGAATAATTTTGGTTGTGTAGTGCCCTACCCTGTCTAGGATTGTGACTCTTGCTTGGACATGGTGCATACTCTGCCATCCAGAAACCCCATTTCTAAAACCATTTATAAGGCCTACATTGGTCATTCAGCTAACTTCAGTTTTAAACATTGAAGATGTTAAGCACCCAACATGTGAACTTTAGAACTCCCTAAATTGGTTAAAAAAAAATTCAAAATGCACATTGGCCCTATATCACAAGACAATCAAGGAATACCACAAAGGGTTGGGGATTGTTTGGGAGTTTGGGCAGCTAATTAATGTGGATCATTTGGGAACTGATTCTAGTGTAACCACAAATTGGTTACACCGTATTCACCAACTGTAAGAAAATCTCTGCCAGGTTCTGGGCTTCATAATGATCAACAATTGGTGATAATTAACTCATGCTTTCCCCTGGATACATGAAGATGCTGTTTTTGTACTGTGATCAATTACCTGAAAGAAAACAAACAGCAATTAGGAGACTGTAAGATATGGACCGGCGATTTTAACGCCAAACTACTGGGGATCTATATCTTTCCACAATGCAACCAAGTATCTGCACATCAGGCAGGAAATTCTGCCTGATTGGCGTGGGCATTGTTGTGCCCTGGAGGACACAGTCTAGTGTTGTACCGGCCTCTCCCAAGAGGGATGGTTCATACACCCACCCCACACCCATCCAACACAGGTATCACCGCGGTCAGGTGACACTGACAATAAAAAGAGGCTGAGTGCTTGTGCTTGTGAGAAGTTGTAAGTACCTTATATGTGTCTTTATCACACTTATTTACTAAGTATGTGGGCCTAGAGCCCATTACTTTACATTGGTGACAAGTGGGTCTGTCCCATGCCGTGCTGCCTTGCAGGTCTCCGTGTTTGAGGGGCTATTCAAGGTATGCATTGTTGCTGCAGCCTGTCATGGTAGTGGGTACATCCACCTAGAAAAAGGGGGAACCCTCTCCTCTACGTAAAAATAAAAAAAACAAAGAGTAGAGATGAGGCTGTCTCCACCACCTCGCTGCAACAACTGCTGTCCCCTGCTGTGGAACTGTGTGAGGAGGACAGTGCAGAGAAGAGTAAGCAGCACTGTGGCTACTGAAGGTGAGACGGGGCCTCCAACAAAGCTGCGGCCAGAAAATACAGTGCGGTGTCCATGCATGAGGCACCTGGGTACGGCCAGCCTGCAGTCACTGCACCATGGGAGGAATGCCCCATGCTTATCATTATAGGTAATCAAAGGGCCAGCAGCTGATTGTCAAGGTGGCAAGCAGTGAGTGACCCCTCTGCCGCCAAATCGATCAGATATGCAACAGGTTCTCCGACTTTTTCACGGCTCCTGGGCTGCCAAACTATATGCCCCGAAAATATTACCATCTTATCTCGCATCAGCAATAAAGCCATATATTAAACATCAATTAATGAGATTCCGTTTTGGCTTAATTCTGTTGAAGGCATACAAGTTTGGCCAAGGATACAAGAAAGAAGCCTCCTCTCAGTGCCGTTTCTGTAGCCAGGGAGAGGAAAGCCTAATCCACATTCTGTGCATTTGCCATCACCTCCGGGCGCAAAGAATATTTTGGCTGAGACCAATTTGGCTTTCTCTCGGCATCAGGACTTGTCAAGAAGCGCTCGAGGCATGTATGAGGGGGGACTCACCACAACTGGCGACTCGTTTTGTAAAATTCATCATAGAAATGAATTCCTTGACTATCATCCGAGCAAGCCTGAATTTTAACCCTCCTAAGTGACATTTCCCTGGCTTTTCAGCTCTACCTTCATTTTACCCAACCCATTAACTTTATTGATCTTTTTAACAGACTGGAGTACCTCTTTTTTGACTTAAAATTTCATTTTTTTTGGTATGTGCACATTGCAATGATTTTAAATAATTGCACAATAAAATTTTTACTTACTTACTTACTTACCCCTCTGCCGCCCTCCCAGTCCACAAAGCACCAGCAGGCTGCCCTGCCACCTTCATTGGCCTGGTGAGAAAAGTAAAGGGCACCTCAGCATCTAGGTACAAGTGTGCACTGTGTTCCGCTGCAGCTCCTGAATGCCAGAGGTCCTGACAGAACAGCCAAAGTATAATCCACCCGCATGATGATGCCCTCTCTGGCAATGAGTACACAGCCCACATAACATGGCACAGCCCGTAACAGTGGAAAGGCTGCCGTGGCTTATACCTGTAGGGCACCATTTACTGAAGTAACTTTTAGCAGCAGCCCCAACTGGGGTTAACTGTGCAAAGAGCACTCTGCATCGTGATCCCCCTCTGCTGCAAACTACAACCCTGTGGACCTCCCGCCAGCCACTCAACAGCCCCCTAATGTAATATGAGTTGTTATTTATTTCGCATGCCATTACTTCGCATGTTATTACTACGCGGCTATTACTTAGCAATAACCGTTACTACGCAAGTTTTTACTTTGCATACCATTACATTGAAAGTGTTAACGTAGTAAAAATGTGCCTGGTAATAAAAATGGTATGCGAAATAACATGTCATATTTTTTAAAAATGTTTAAAACACAACACTATATAAAATACACTACCCTACACATCTAAAACACTACGCTACACTACCCTACACTACTGAAACACAAAGAAACAACAAATAGCAGTAGGAATCAACGGTTGCACTACCCTGATATATACACAACAGTCAAAGCAAAACCTTATTTGCCAAAGTTGCCCACTTCTTAGGTCCACTGCTATAGAACCTTAATTAAACAGACAAAATAGAGAGCTGAGAGGCAACAATATACAGTACAGTACATAAACCAAACGGTTTTCAAAGGGTATTCATATATGTTCGCAAAAAAGAGTAGCGGTCCTTCAGATTATTCTTCAAAGAATTTTTTATAGCAGTCTTCAAACACAATATTGACAGAGATGACAGCCAACGCGTTTTGCCCAGATTGGGCTTCCTCAGGGCAAAATAGTATTTTAAATGTCAACGGGAGTTCAGTGTGATGTCACACGGAGGGCGAGCCTGGTTTTCGGGTGTCGAATTAACGCTGTCTAAAAGAGAAGAGGTCCACACGCTTTTTATTTAAAGATGGATGCCAGTATACATTGAACATGAACACGGTGCTGGCGCAAAAATTTGCTTTCTGATGATCTTCCTCTAATGCGTATAATGGTCAGGTCTGAATCAGTAATACATAATTTTCCGGGTGAACACTATGATAGGTGTCACTGGATGTAACAAGTTAAGTTGCAGAGCGCGGTGGAGCCATCCAGCACCCGGTTCCGAGTCTTCGTAGGGGTCGGTCTTGCAAGGAAAACGCGCGAACTACTGAAACACCACTAAACTACCCTAAACACTAAATCACTACCCCCTGCACTAATATACACATTCCCCTACTCCGCTCCCTGCACTCACTATATAAAATACACTACCCAACACATCTAAAACACTACTAAAACACTACACTACCCTACACTACATAAACACCACTACATTACCCAAAACCCTAAATCACTACCCCCTGCACTAACATACACATTTCCCTACTCCGCTCACCACACTCATTCACTACCCATCACAACCCCCAGACACTAAATTAAACACTAAATCAGTAAACTACACTACACTAACACTACAACACTACCCTAATCCCTAAATCACTACCCCCTGCACTAACATACACATTCCCCATCTCCGCTTCCTACACTCACTATATAAAATACACTACCCAACACATCTAAAACACTAAAACACTGCTAAAACACTACACTACCCTACTGAAACACCACTACATTTCCCAAAACCCTAAATCACTACCCCCTGCACTAACATACACATTCCCTTACTCTGCTCCCTACACTCATTCACTACCCATCACAACCCCCAGACACTACACTAAACACTAAATCAGTATACTACACTACACGAACACTACCCTAAACCCTAAAACACTACCCCCACGACCCCCAACACTACTGTACACTACACTAACACAAGTACACAACTCTACACTACACTAACACAAGTACACAACCCACAATTACACACTACAGTAACACAAGCCCCACTTACCTCTTACCACGCTTGTTCAAATGTTCTCCCCCTTCCGGCTTCCTCCGTCATGAGCAGGTGCAGAGAGTGGCACCCGGAAAAGCCGCAGCAGACCCCTCACTGGAACAAATAGCCACCGTGACGAACTCCAAGAGTGGCGCACGCCCCCTACGCATGAGGCATTACTACGCATGCCATGTAACAGAACGCGTACTAAAGGCAATGCGCTGTTACATTGCATGCATAGTAACGCTTGCCAAGTAACAGCATGCGTACAAAGAGCCGCACATTAATGGCTGTTCACCCCCTAATGTCACAGGCATGAAGAGAAAGGTGATCCAAGCGCCCCCTCCCATGTCACCCAACCGGCATAACCAGGGCCTCTAACAGCTCTCCTGCACATGTCCAAACCCCCGTGCAACACTGAAGAGCCAAAGGGAGTGCCTCCCTCCATCAGTGGGGCAGCCAGTGAAGAGCTAGCACACCCCCCTCCATTGCAGTTTGTGACATTTGCCGGCAGTCTTTGCAGCACCCTGCCGGCAAAGGAAAAAGACGGGGGCCCTACCTGCGCTGAGTAGAGCCCCACACCAGCATCTCCAGGCCCAGATAGCCCACAGCACCAGAGAGGCTTCTGCAGCTACAGCTCCCCTAGTGGTTGCTCCCCTGCACCGGGCGACTGCTGGCAGAGCAGGGACTCCATATTTTATATTTATTTAATTGATTCAGACCCCGACTGAGATCAACAAATACAAAGTAAAATTATTATTAGTGAATTAAGCTAACATTTTCAAAACTCTTTCCAAGATGGAAAAATGACAATGTATTGCAGACCGCTTATACAGCATTTGATTGCATAAGTATATTACAATTTTGCATTTTACCTTTAAAACAGCTTTAAAAAACGTTTTTAAAAATGTAAACAGTTTATAACATACAAATTCATTAACTGGGGAATTACACAGCAAGATTAAATCATTTGATAAAATAGCATTCTACTTTAATTGAATTGGAGTTATGTATCGTCGTTGAGCCTCTACCATACTTGGATTAGGACAAATTAAGAGCATTGACTCGCGAGGCAAGCTCCGAAGCAGCCAGCATTTGTACAAGAACAAGCTGCCCTAACACCCAGCACAAGCCAGGCACCTGCAGTGCCCCCACCACCCGGACTACATTCATGTTTCTGCAGAGGGTAACCACGCCCCCAAAGTGGCGAGAGAAGGCTGTGAGGTTGGAAAAAAGGAGACTGCTCCAGTACTGACTTGTGGCTGGAACCCTACCTGGGGGGCACCAAAACACAGGACTTGCTTGGCATGATCTCACATCTAAAAACACAGCCTGAAAGAGGTGCAGCCCAGCAATTGGGCACTAAAGAGACCTGTGCTACATGGGGCACAGAAGGAAAAATGGGCAGCTGTTGTTGGGTCATAGGACTATCCTGCCCTCTCAACCCCAGGTGCACCTATAAATGCCAAGGAAAGAGACACAGGAAAAGTAATGGCCAACTACATTGCAACAGAAAAGGCTGTCTGTCATTGCTTTTGGGGAGGAACAGAAACTGTTAGCCTTCCTCTTCAGAAAAGTCTGATAACCCCCACAAGAAGCCCTAAAAAGACCAAAGCTGGCCATGCCTGAAAAAAGCCCAGCCACGGCAGGGAGACCCCAATTAAGCCAAGCTACAGACAGCAAGAACGGGCAACATGAGAGAGGCCTCACGGAAACACACACACCCACAATGTAGAAGATGTGGTACGAATCGCAGTTGGTGCAGCTTTAGATGATGAAAGGCTGCATTTCTCAGGGAAGGAGCCCAGCAGCAACCGAGAGCCCCCAAAAAGCCTACAGCTTCCTCAAGCATCACGTAGAACGTTTAATTTACAGCCAACAGAATGCTGCAAGAGTATGGCCCAGTAACAGAATACAAATAGAGAGAAGAGTTAAATTACCCTATGACAATGCACCGCTTCATGAAAAGTGCAGCACCAGCTGGCTGCCCCAGCACAGCATGGCCACTGTTGGCCCATCTATGAGAATGTCACATTAAATGGCCAACCCTGACAGGTGCACACGACCCTAGGCTGGATAAAGCACCGCGCCAGCCCAACCTTGAGGTGCAAACACTGAGCCCTCAAGCGAAGAAGAGGGAAGGGAGGTTACCCGCCATCAATGACGAAAAGCATCACGAAGATCTCACAGAGAAAGATTCCAGATGAGGGGCACCGTGTGGCCAGAACGCAGTAAGGAGATCGTGTTCACTATAACTGGACTAGCACCGCCCCGCTGTGAGTCAGAGACTATTCAGGAATGACCCCAACACTGCTTAAGACTGTGTTGCACATTGGCCTATTACAGGCAAGAGGAGAGTCGCATGTCGCCTAGTGGAAAGCTGCCATCACTGCAAAAGAAAGGAGACCCTCACCTTCCACAGCGATCCTGAGCGGCACCTGGAATGCTGTGTTGCAGAAAAGAAATGTATGGAAGAGACTGGAGACCGGATCCATCAAAGCACACCTACCTCCACTACCACCCACGAAACGGCTCGCGCACCTGAGAAGACTCCCAATCATGTAGACAGGACTGAACCTGCAGGTGGTCCATGATGGGAGAAGAAGCGCAGTCCAATGAACAAGACGGAGCTGGCAGGAGGTCAGAGCGGATAATACGTGGCCTGTAGCCACTGCCCAGCATGTGCAGGCAAAACATGCAACATGTGGCCTGTCTCCACTTTCGTAGCATGTGCAGACAAGATATGCCACACGTGGCCTGTCACCACATCTCACAGCAAGTAAGAAGAGGAGAGCATGGCACATTGCTACATTGTGAAGAAGAAAAGGAGTGGAGAGAAAGGAGTGCGACAACCCTGTCACTCAGAAGAACGGACGACCATAGATGCGCCCCAGAGAAATCAACAAGAGGATAAGTATGAGGACTTGTATGACTACCTGAGTGCACCTGCTAACACAAGCCAGCCACCGGGGTACGTGATGTCATGGGAGATAGCACAGAGGAAGTACCGAACATAAGCCGCCTGCATGCACTGACTATACATCTGCCGATGCCTCACAGTGTGACCGTCCAGCCACCTATAGCCAGCTACTTAGAGAAAATACCATCCCTGCTTGCAAATGCACATGCCAAATAAGAAGAAGAGCTGCACCAAGTATACAATGAACTACGGGGCTGCAAAGTCCCTCCAGTCACACTTCCTCCATACAAGTCATCACCACCTGTAGTATAAGTCATCTAATGACAACCACCCCATCATTTGCATGTGCATCGCCACCACCGCTGGAGCATCAAGGATCAAGACTGGACTCCGGCACCAATGCCATAGAAACTGACAAGGAGTACCAGTGACGATCTAAAGAAGGAGTGACCTGGTCCTCAGCTCGCTTGCATCCTGATCCCGGTAGCGAGAGCAATTTCTGACCAGGACGCATCCACCCCTGACGTTGCACGACTTACCAGGTAGTTGCTCCAAGGTGGTCTTGTGGCTACCCAGATGCGGACACATCTGCTTCCACAGTGCTGCCCACAGGCAGTCCCATGGCTACTCATCCACGAGGCCTCCCAAGAACAAGAGATGGACTTGGTTTTGCCTCACCAATGGAGTCCAGGAGGCAGCCAGGCCGTATAACAGGGACTTTCAACAGAAGATAGCACAACAAGACTATTTGAACTGTAAAACACCAACTGCATCACAGCGAGAGCATGCTGGATTGATCAACATCACATAGGTGAACTGTCACCCAACTGCTGTGATGCAGAGGGTTCCGAACTTCACCAGCACTGTGTTCATGTCCAGAGGTACCTGGCTGGATTATGGATGCGTGCCTTGATGCCCAGGCGCTCCCTGCTTCACCTGTCCACCGCTGTCCTGCAGACTGCCTCTCGAAGCTGTGAGACTTAATATGTGTTAGTTGTTTTTTATTCCTTCCCACAGATTGGACTTTTGTTTTTTTCTTTTTGTTTTTAATCAAATTTGGGAGGAATGTGGTGTCCTGCTGGACACAGTCTAGTGTTTTACCAGCCTCTCCCAAGAGGGCTGGTTCACACCCATCCAACAGAGGAGTCACCCCACCGGTCAGGGGACCCTGCCAATAAAAAGAGCCCATGTGCTTGTGGCCAGTTGCAAGTACCTTTATTCATGTGTCCGAGTCACGCTTATTTTCAAAGTATGTGGACCCAGAGCCCACTACTTAACAGGCATCAGTTTATAGGTAACTAAGCAATTACATGGATGTTTTGCTCGTGATAGAATGGACAGTTTCACAAGTATTTGGACAAGTCAATATTTCAATGCTAAAGTGAATAGCCTGACAATTAATGCTCCTCTTACACATTAAGCATATCTGCCAAAGTTAATAACCTGACAAACTCAAAATTATCCCTCCTCCTACACATTAAAGCAGTTCTGCCTACTAAGGCATGGCGGTATATTTTACCAGCTATTTTCTACCTAACTATAAATATAGAGAACTTCAAAGAAACGTACACTAGAGAACTATATACACGATTTGGCAGATTTTCCTAAATAAATTAGATATTTATTTGTAAGTCCTAAGACCTCCAAACCCGGACTCCCCCTCCCCACGTCACCGCCCCGGCAGGTACTCCCCTGCTGGGTGAACTTCACTAAATTGTGTTTTTCTATAGTGCAAGAAATCAAAAAATAAGTGAATAAATAAAATGCAAAACAGGTGTGCTTCAATTCGTTTATTGTGTGGTCCCAAAGGTAATGTTACATTACAATTTTCCATTAACGACAAAAAAGGTCAATGTGAGGAAAACCGCCGTTACGCTGGTCCGTACAACGAATTGTGATGAGGTTCTGCCATCTACTGGACAAGTGAGGTGTTTCAACAAATTACTCGTTACATCTTCAGAAAGCAAAGAGCACAGCAATGAAATGAGAGGAAGGATGTTAGCTAATCTCGTCAATTGCATCGAATCATGCTGTACCCGGAAGACATTTATCACCTTCGCGCAGTCAAAATAATGAAGCTGCAATGCACATTTGTAAAAATACACGAACAGTATACATCTTCACACTAAGGGGGAACAGAAATTATTTGCTTAATGGTTCTTTAAAGACTGATAAGAAGAAACAAAATCGCTCAGAGGGATGAAGAATACATAGAGACAACCTCTCTCAGTTTATAATCTGAAGCAGATTAGGGCAAGTAGAGTAACTACAAGAAACACAGGGCCTCATTTACTACTTTTTGGCATAGGGCAGTGCCGAAAGCATCCGCGTTGCGCTGCCCTACGACAAAAGTAAAGGGAAAGAATGAACCTCATTAATGAAATATGGCGCATTCCTGTCCTCTTTGCCTGTGTCGTGGTGCACAAACTGGTGCCTATGGCCAACGCAGGCATCTCTTGAATCTAGGCCTTGTCAAAGCACCACGCTACGCTCGCGTAGTTTTCGAAGTTTGCGCTACTTCACACTACGCGAACTGCACGTAGCACAGTTAAAACACGTGTAGCGTAGCGTAGTGTAGTGCAGCAGTAATTTTTTGCTTGCTCACGGTCCTCAGCATCAAGTTGGCGACCGCGAGCAAGCAAAATTACACACCGGCGAGACTTTTTCCTCATTCGCGATCAGCAACATCAAGTTGCTGATCGCAAGAGTGGAAAATAAACCTCCCTGCGAGATTCTCAACGCGGGGAGGTCGGGTTTCTCATTGCGAGTGGTCGCCTCTGCTCGTGACTACTCGTGATGAGAAACTACCAGTCTGCGTTGAGAAAGCTGCCGCTCGAGTAAAAATCTACTCGAGCTGCAGAAAACTACAGCTCGAACTGTGCAAGATGCCGTTTTCACTGATTGCACAGTGCCGAATGCTTGTCCGCACTGTGCAATCATTGAAAACGGTATCTTGCACAGTACGAACAGGGTACTACGCAGTTCGCGTAGTGCTACGAGTAGCTCGCGAAGTGCACTTTGCGTAGCTTCGCAAAGCGCTACTTCGCAAACTATGCCCAGCCCTACTTGAATCATGGGGCAAGAGTGTCTGCGTTGGTGGCACAATTATTTTTGTGCAGGAATGGACACCTTCCTGCATAAAAATAATCAATGAATGCATTTTCATCTTTCTTAGCATGCTGCGAAATGCAAAAAAAAGGAGAAATAAAGTTACTTCTCCTTGTAACGCCTCCCCTGAGGAGGCGCACAGCTTTGAGGCAATCTCAGGTTTACAGATCCTTGTAAATCTGGGAATGTGTCAAAACCCATGGGTTTTGCATGTTAAAAACCACAGTAATTCCCATGGAATGCCTCTTTGATGTAGCGTAAGGCAACACAGCCTTGCCTTACTCCATATCTATGAGGCCTGGTAAAGCCACCCAGGGTGGCTTTGCGCCTTCTCATAGATATGATTGAGAGGCCTGTGTCACTGGAGTCTCATAAAAAGTGACATTCTGGCAGCGTAGGCTGTAAGAAGCTGGGTTTCTGATGCATTGAACCCCCCACCACACTTTTTGCTAGACAACTGATGCACTATGATTTGATGTTCCCTGGGTTCCTGCCAATCAGGTTCTCAGGGCCTATGTTCTTTCCCCGAAACTGTACTTTGTACCCTCAATTGGCATCTCTCTGGCCACATGTCAGCCTTTTATGAAAGGTACCACAGGGCCCAAAGGCACTGTGGCCAGGGAAGGCCCCTAAGGGCTACAGCACTTGATATGCCACCCTAGAGGCTGTGTACATTTACACACACACACTGCCATTACAGGCTGTGTGTTTTGGTGCAGAACAAAGTGAAGAGTCGACATGGCACATATCCCTGTGTGCCATGCCTAGGACCCACTGCCCTGGCATAGGTCAGCAACCTCTCTAGCGGGATGCACTATACCAGTGGGGGGTGTACAAGTGCATGAGCCCTGTTCCCCTACAGTGTCTAAGCCAATTCTTAGACATTGTAAGTGCAGTAATGCCATTAAGAGTATATGGTGCTGGGAGTTTGTCATTACATATTCCACAGCACCATAATGGCTTTACTGAAAACTGAGATGCCAGCGTGGGATTTAATGAAAAATGCACTCAGAGGGCTTCTTAGAAATTTCCCCAGAAAAACGACCAGCCTCTGGTGGATTCCCTAACTGGTACACACCAGCCTGCCACCACGAGACATGTTTCTGGACCCCTAGGGTGGGAGCCTTTGCTCCCGGATACCAGAAACAAAGCCTTTCCTGAGCAAGGTGTTCAAACCTCCCCAGGCCAGGAACAGCCATTTGTGGCAGGGGAGCTTCATAGGCCTTGCAACCTTTGTACGGCGACCCCCAGCATCTCCTGTTATCAGGAGCAGGCCCCCTTCCTGTCTCCACTCCTTTTCGACGGGAAGACCGGCGATAACAAATAGCCAGCCCAGAAGGTGTGCCCACTTCTGCCAACCCCACCCCTCAGGAACTTCCCAATCAGGATTAGGGATTGTGCTCACTACACCACATGGGGTGAGCACACCAATGATGTTGACACCCTAAGGTCAGTAGCCCATTAGCTACTGACCCCGATACCCCTAAAACGGCCCCTACAGTATTTAGGGGGCAGCCCTGTACCAAGAAGTCAGACAAGGAACCACAAGAAGAAAAGAAGATGGACCGAAAAGCCGTGCCAAAGCTAAGAAGAGGAGGACCCCCACTGACTTGGCCCCAGCCCTACCAGCCTGTCCCCACCTTGAACCTGCAGAAGAGAAACTCCGGTGTGTCCTGCAGTCAGCAGCCTCAAGAACCCCGAGGACCAGCCCTGCCTTCCAAGGAAAAGACTTTGGCTCCTGTGAACACCGGATTTGTTCACCCAAATAGGCTCCTACTCCGCAAGTCGGCACCCGATGCCCAAAGCCTGAGTTCAAGTGGCCGAACACCACGAGGAGGTCTCCCAGGTCATGCTGACCCGAGATCCAGTTATCCCTGACCTGCCGCAAGCCTCCAGCTGACACCTGCAGCCTCAATCCTGAAGGTCCCCCCAACCGCGATCAGGAGCTGGTAAGAAGAGCTGCCCCTAAAAGACACCCCTGCGCCTGACGCCACACAGCCTTGAGTGGCCCACCCAACAGTGTCTAACCAACCCCCAACATCCCAACTTACCTCTCCAAGTGGTGGTCACACCCAGAAGACCTTTGTCCCCAAGCCTGCAGTGTGTTTGCAAACCGGAGACTCCCTATTGAAACTAACAGGGCACCCAACAACAAACCAGCACCCTGCACCCGGCCGTCCTAGTGCCGCTGAGGGTGTACCTTTGGTGCTATTTTGAACCCCCATTTGCCCTGAGCTTAAGTCCAGGAGCTTTGTTCCCACAACCTTGTGGCCTGCTCGTAAGCAGCCACCAGCCGGAGGAACCCTATCCGCATTGGGTAACATTGGACCTCAGCACTCTGCACCAGGCTGCCCTAGTGCCTTTGAGGGTGTAACACAAGTGCATCCTTGCCCCAGGGGGATCCCTCAGTCTAAACCCAGAAACCCAACTCCTACAATAAAGTACTTACCTGTTAACTGATAACACTATTTCCTCCCTTAGGATAACATTGCCTGTTTTTTATGTGACAAAAGTTTCTAAGGGGCTGATTCACAGAACTAACTTAAGACAAAATCCTAAATTTACTACTTTTGGTATTCACAGAAGTTAGGATTTTGTCTTAAGACAGAATCCTAACTTAAGTCTGTCATAAGACAAAATCCTAACTTCTGTGAATACCAAAAGTAGTAAGTTTAGGATTTTGTCTTAAGTTCGTCCTGTGAATCGGGCCTGAAGTGTGGAGTTTGAAAATCTATAAAAGTCTCTAAAACTGTAACCAAATAACTAAAATGCTTTTACTTACCTGTTGACAGGAAATGTCCCAGTGCAGTATCCAGGTATACTACACTGTGTAAGAAAAGTGATCTGTAAAGTAATCTACATGACATCCTATTGAAAAGCCAATACAAAGTATATCTACAATATTTTAAAGCATTGCATTACCACTGATTCTACTGTAATCAAACCAAAGTATATATACAACTGCAATTTAAACTTATTCACTGCAAAGTATAAATTACTTACCTGTGCCAGGCTTTATTGGTTCTAGAAAAAGAAAGTAACTAAAAGAATATTTTTTATACAAACAAAATTGGTCTGAGTTCAGTCTTTCAGTGTGTGACACTCATGTGCTGATTGAGTGTGTCCATCAAATGCTTAACACTACCCTCTGACAAAGCCTTACTGCTCGCCCACACTACCACAAATAGAGAGTAAGGTGCTATGTACTTTTACCTCTGCCTACCTTAGGGGTTCCACTGGACTCTGTACACGCTATACCTCACTTTGGTATAGTATATACAAAGCCAGCTTCCTACATAGACCTCTTGTCAATGAGGCACATATTTTTAAAGGAAAAAGCTACTCCTATTTAGTCTATGCTTCAAAATTCCTACAACCATTCAAAACTGTCTTTAACGTTGTTACATTTTCCAACTATCAGAAAAAAGTTACCTTACAAAGATGGTGATCGACAATGCCAAAATATCCTACAACATCCTTTGACTTAGGGTAATTACAGATCTTCAAAGTGGTGTAAGACCTAGGTGTCATTTACCAGGGAAATTGAGAGATTGTCTTTTATACCGGCCCACTCATGTGGGCTGGTATAATCAATTGGGCTATTATTTGAGGGGGATGAGAGCCCCATTTAAGCAAAAAATACAGTCTTGTTCAGGGTGAACCATACAAAACACTAATAAACCGATACTTAACTCTCTGGTACCTTGGCACAAAAACAGTCAGGCCTAACTCAGAGGCAATGTGTAAAGTATTTAAGCAGCACTCGGACAGTAATGAAGTGAAAACACAACACAGGAAAAATCCCACACCAATTTAGAAAAAGTAAATTCTGATATACAGAATGAACTAAAACACCAAATATCCAATAGGTAGGAAATAGTGTCAAAAAGCACAAAGCACCACTCACCATTTTCTGGTCGTGCTGGACTGGGTTACTAGTTCATGCAAACCGTGATGGAGTGCAGGTGACAAGCAAGGACCAGGTTGGTCCAGAAGAAGAGTTTACCTTTACTATGTCTGAGAACATACGAGGATCCTTAGATGGAGCTTCGCATTGGTGGGGGCCACAAGTAGATCGTTATCTGTGCGAGGAACATATCACAGCTGGAGCTTCTCGTTTGCATGATCATTGCACTTCATACAGACCAATAGCAATGTGGAAGCCCAGATCTTTGCCAAGGCCCTTGTCTGTCGCCTTCTGTCCTGCATGCACTTACTGGCCCATTGCAATCAGAGCAAGTTTATTTTCCATTAATCCAATCATCATAATATATACACGTGTCACTCTTGAAGGGGCCTTCACTGTTTTTATTTGCAGATTTCGAGAAAGCCATTAACTCCATAATCTGGGACTACCTTTTTTCACTGGTTGTGAGAATGCAATTTGAGAATCAATTTCTATTCTACAACCTCTTTCTAAACACATGGCCTATGGGAAGAATTTGTGTAAATGATGTTCTATCCTCTTTCTTCCCATCAATAGGGACACTGGGCAGGATTGTCTCCCCCTACCACTGTTCTTTGCCTCTGCTACCGAACCTCTGATCAAGTTCTGAGAGCAGACAAGTACATTTGGGGCATGCATCATTATACTTAGATGCTGATTTATCTGGGTCGTCATTTATTGTCTGGCGCATGTGTGATACAACTTTTTTTAAGTTTGAAAAGTTTATTAAAGGAGAATGCAACACATTGTGTACAATCCCACTAAACATTATAAATGTGTAAATAACAGTAGTCTTCCATACCTTTCATACTTAGTAAAAGGAGACACAGGAGCCTTCGTCTGCAGGAGGAACCGAGATTTATTCAATAGCCCGGGCTATGGAACAGAGTCCCAAGCTAGTCATAGACAAGACAGAGGAGGCTGCTACTTTACTCTGTAGCTTACAAGCCTTTTATACATTTCTTCTATCATTCTTTTGGCTGTCAGTCCATTGTCCAATCAGGACAGTGTTTGTAGTTGATAGCATGATCAAGGCGATGCTTGTAGTTGATGACATGGTCAAGGCTTGGTACACAGAGCATTGTCCACTCTGCTTTGATCAGGGCTATTTCTTTCAGGTGATTGTTCAACTGCCTGATCAAAGCCTGGTCTTTCAAGTCATTGTTTACCCACCCTGATTAGGAGCCAGCAGGCAGACCATTGTCCAGATAACCTGATCACGGTATCAAGGATGTTTATCAGACTAGGAGCAGGAGATGGAAATTTAATCATTCACTTAGGGTGTGAGTGTCTTGTGGCTTTCAGTTGACCTGCAAAGAAATGACCAGGTGGGTTGTGTGAAAGTGTTTGCCACGAGATGGCAATGCAAAAACAAATGGAGTCCTGGTAAAAATGATTATCGATCGAAAAATACTTTTCCTCAGACCCTCCTTTTGCCATAGAGTGGTCAATGTTCATAAGGCCATCTGTTTCTTGCTGGATCATTACCATCATATTGGTGTTGTGAATGTTTGAGGGTGGAGGCTTGATGGTCTGGACACACATTGTACAGAGCACTGGCAGGCACTGAAAGCACAAACAGCAGGAGACCAGGACAGCTACTCCCAAGGCAAGGAAGATGAGGACCCTCCAACCCCACTGGGAAAGAAGACCCCAGATCCAGCCTGTGAGGGAGGAGTTGATTTGAACACTACCATCTCACCGAGTTCATCTGGTGGTAGTAGCAATGTGGAAGAGCTGGTCGGGCAAAAAGGAGCACTGGTATTGCCAGATCTATTCCGCCGGAAGTCATCGCGGTATGTCGCAAGAATGGGCAGTACCTTTGGCAGTGTAGGCCTCCTGCATCAACATCATCCATGCAAGACAAGACCCAGAGATGGAAAATGGGTAAGGGAAGGATGGGACAGGGTGTATCATGGAATGCGGCATCAGTCCACATACCCAGCAGTTGGAAGTGTTCATGATCAGCTGATGATGATGCAACATTTGGATGAAGGTGTTGTTGAAAAATTCTGCACGGCGGGGTAATTCGTGGGCTGGTAGTGTATAGTACTGATGCTTTGCAGGAGTCGGGGTAGGAGTCAGTGATGTAACAGGATGGAAGATCAGTAAGAGCCAACCAAGGATGGATAGGAGGAGGGAGACAAACAGCGTCACCATGGTGACCGTGAAGCATCTACAATGTCGGAGGCTGACATCTTGTTTCTGAATTCTGGTGTTCTGGATGGCGGCCATTGTGCTATGCCAGGGACCCCTAGTGGCTGTCTGTGATTGGTGGTTGCTTCACTGAGTGCAGGTGCCAAGGGCCCTTATGGCTTACCTCAGTCTGACACACCAGCACTACTCTCAGCCGGGGAAGATCACAGCCTTACAGCCTATATGTACTTGGCGAAGTCAAGGGCAAGCCTTCCCTCGGGGGTGCAAAACAATTGTTCTTGGTGTTGAGCAGAGTTAAGGGAGTGTTCCACCCATCCTTTCAGTATGCTGTCACTCTCTGCTTCCTTAGATGTAGAATGCAGTCTGGCATCGCCGAATGGGACAAACGTCAGGAGTGTTTCTGTAAAGAACACAAAAGGTCTTAGTTAGACTGTACAGACAATCAGTTTTTTTTACCCAATGCTGTACAGACATATTAGTAGTATGGGACTGAATATTAATCACACTCTGTACTGTGTTTTCAACCATGCCCTCGTCTGCCACCCACCTAGCGGGACCTCCTACATACATTCCTTTCCTTTTTCTAAGAGCTGTTTGTCTGGCCGTCTGGTCAGCCAGGGCATTGCCTTTCCCAACATCATCTGTCATTTTCTTATGGGCCTTTTATTTTATGATGGCCACCTTTCTGGGGAGTGTCAGGGAGTCTAACAATCGGTGAATTGGGGGCCATGTTGAATTTTGGTCCCATGGGAAGTAAGGAAATCCCTTTCTTTTCATAACCTCCCGAAGTTGTGGGCCAACCCGAAGGAATATTGGCTGTCAGCATAAATATTTACTGTCATCCCTTTGCTTAACTCACAAGCTCTAGTGAGGGCCACTAATTCTGCTGCTTGAGGAGAGCACTGTGGAATCTGAGCTAGTTCTACTACTCGCCCTAATGTTGTGGGAGCGTAGGCATCTGAGGTGTTACAATCTGGCCCTCTGAGACATGATCCATCTACATACAGTGTACCTTCTGGTTCTGCTATTGGGGTGTCCTGTAAGTCAACCCGTCCCTTCGTCTCCTCCTATGTCCTTAATATGCAGTCATGTGGGTCTAAGCGGGCATCCTGAGTATCCAGTGGGAGTAATGTGGCAGGGTTTAGGACAGTGCATTTTTGATGTTAGTGTGGCTGGCAAATAGTGTCAGTTCATATCCTGTGAGTCGTGCGCTAGTGAGGTACTGTGTCTTGGTATTATTAAGGAGGGTATCTACAGAATGGGGGACTATCAGAGTCAGGGGGAAGTTCATGACGATTCCCGCACTCTGACGGGCCATGAGGGCGGCTGCAGCGGTCGCCCATAGGCATCCTGGGAGAGCCCTTGCAACAGGATCTTAGGTGGCTGAAAAATAGGCAAATGGCCGTTGGTGACCTCCAAACATCTGGGTCAAGACAGCGCATGCACAGCCGTCTGTCTCATGTACAAAAAAAGAAAAAAAATTGTTTGCTATAGTCAGGAGTACCGAGGACTGGAGCAGTACACAGGGCCCTGTTCAAATCTTGAAAGGCCTGCGCATGCTCTGTAGTCCATGGAAAGGAACTGTCTGATATGTCCTTAGTGGTGAGGGCAAGAAGAGGTTTGACCATGGCCGAAAAATTGGAAATTCACTGTCTATAGTATGAGGTTAGGCATAGGAAGGCTCGCACTTGCTTTTGTGTTTGTGGGGCTGTCATAGCATTGATAATGGCTACACGATCAGCTGTGAGCTTCCCTCCTTCGAGAGGAGATGACCTAAATAGGTCACCTTCTCTTGACAAAACTGAAGCTTTTTCAAAGAGACTTTGTTATTATGGAGGGCAAGGTGGCATAACAAAATAGAGAGCAGCTTCTTTACATGCTGGGGCAGAATTTGCGGCAATGAGGAGGTCATCTACATACTGTAATAGTGTGGAATTATAAGGGAGTTCCAAGGAACGTCATTGTGGGTGGTATTGTTTTACCTCACCGGCTGTTCGCCAGAGCCACATCTTGTTATCAGCTGTCTGCGGGCCTTTGGTATTGGTAATAAATAATTTACAAATACTTCCCTTCGTGTACGTTTTGCTCTACACCTTTGACATTTCAGTAATCATACCATTGCACATAAAGTAATACATGAAATGTACCCTATCTCATGGCTAAAACATAACATACTAGAATCTCAACTGCTATGCCCACCCTTCTTTGTGGACAGCAGCATGTGAGGTTCTTGTTCTAAGTGCTTCGGGTCGCTACTACAGAGTTCTGACGCAGCATCAGAGAAGGATTGGCTGAGCAATATATTTATATATATGTTATTTAATTTATTTTCCAGTTAGAAATCAGATTATGTAATTGCTTGTAAGCAAACTTGAACACACGTTTAGCTCCCTGAAATCTGTGTCCATAATAATGTGGGTTAGGTATTTAAAGTCCCTACAGGGCCGGCTCTGCCATTCATCCTATCGAAGTCAATACAACAAACACCATTCAGATGAGTAGTAGTAGTAACTCCTATTTGCCTGCAGTTTCACAATATGACATTTTCGCAGCGCTCGGCGGCTCCATTATTGTGGAAAGGAAAAGTGCCACTTACTCATGCTTCCAATCACCTTTATTCAGTCAGGAAAAATGAGATAGATATATTTATTCTACATGTGTATATGGACGTTGTTTGTGGTATTTACGGCAGTGGTATGATAGTTCAGCGAATTACTGCACCGTTCCCTCTTTGCAGAAAAAGGGTGCATGAGAAATCTGCCGGAGGGAAATGCAGGTGATTGGCCGAGATGTTTTGCCCGTGACAGCCGCTGGTTTTGTTGGATGTCTGTCCATGGCGCTGGGGCGGGGGCAGACATATTAGGTGGGCGACACGAGCCTCGCAGGACATTATCGGAGAAAGAATGCAGCTTCAAGGAATGCAGAAAAATGCGAGATCACTTGTATAATTTCCCCATTATCTATTTGCAAGAATGGAGTCAATGAATTGTTGAAACTCTAAAGTAATTTGTGCAGCGATACAAGCGCCCAGATGCAATTACCCCCGCCACGGAGCGCCTCGTAGATTAATTTAGCGCCAGTGTAAGAATGCAGACAGCCTCACCTCTGCCCGGGAAGGGCCTGCTGTCCGTGGAGTGGATGGCATAGAGCAGCCACTGGGCACCACACAAGCCCGACCTGGGCCCCTTCCCCAGGGAGAACCGTATAGTAGCATCACAGCACGCCGCAGGCAGTAACAAGCCGCCAGCCTTTCGGTGCCACCATCACCCTAGTAAATGCACAGGTATGTGTAATTTACAAGTTAGCATTAGCAACATTCAGAGAGGTCCTTTACCAGGCGCATGAAACCAGTGGAAACCCCTCATAAATGTTCCCATTGACTATGACAAACTCACCCCAGTAAAGCAATACTTTCCTAAAACCCTAATCTGCGATTTTAAAAACACAGGATTCACACACATATGGACCGTAGAACTTAGAGTGCTTCGTTACCCAGTCTGTATTTGTATATTGCACGTTTTTAGGAATTTATTTGCAATGCAGCATGCATTTTGTGGCCCCCACCCTCCCGAAAGTACAAATATAATCCACACACATATATCATGTAAAAGTGCACATTCCTGCAGCCTCGGTGCCGGTCTGCAGTCTTTCACATTGTTTCACAGCCCAGTGAAAACCCGCCCACGCCCCTAAATACTGTAGGATTTTGAAAACTTCGACGTAGAGGAGGGGGAGAAGGGGGCTGTGCAGTTGGGATCTTGTAAGGAATTAGTGCCGCCTTGTTCCTCAATTTGCTGCCTGTATGACCCCCAGACTTTCTGGTGTCAGGAACTATACCAAGGAAAGCAAACCCGCGGCCTGCGTGAGAAACCTCATTATCACCCGAAGCATTGTTTTACTTTTCGATAAACCCCAAAAGTATTTACATTGTTATGTGTACTTCTGACGGGTTCTCTCTTGACCAACCACGTTGGTTGTACTGAAGTTGCCAAAGCCTAATTAAAGATGTTCCCCCTTTATTACCCAACTCCTACGTCAGTAATTGGAAAGAGAATAAACAGTTAGGGTAGCCTATTTACGGCCCAGCGAAGTTCCAAATCATTACCGTCAGGTGAGTCAGCCCAATTGGTTTGCCGGAAATAACCAGTGAAGTAAATCCCAGAACGCACAAGTTTGTTCAACGACTACCCAGTGGTGCACATATCCTCAAAGATACAGTAGGAATCGTGCTTTGGTTTTGTTCAACCACCCATGTCTGTAATTCTAGTCCAGAAAAGGTCCAATGGGGTAGATAATTCCAGATCACATGGGTGGGTAACCCCAGACATAAGCGTGCCCGGTACAATGTGCATCAAGGGGGCACTAACACTGCGGTTTTAGAGTATTTCTGTGCATTAAATGCTCCCCTCTTTCACCACTGTCCTTCCTATCTGGATGCGCAAGAGCATCTCCTGCACGCAGGGCCGGAGACATATGTAAGGAATGCACAGGTGAACTGATGGGGGGCTTTCTGAAAAATCCTGAGGCGGTGCTCCAGAGTTGCGAAAGCAGAGGTCGGTGGCTGCATGCGGGGGAATTAGTGGAGTTCAGGGTTAAAGTACACGAGGGAATGAAGTATATTATCACGCTGACTAAAATTCGGTTCCCACACGCTGACTGGCTATGTGTGCCCTAAAAGGCATGCCTAATGAACAAGTGCGAACTCCGGACCCTTTGGACTACAATACAAATGTTCCCTTGGATTGGATCCCTCAAGGTCGATGGTTGTAGATTAATCATCCTGACCAGTTTTTTTTATGTTCGAGTTTATCATTTCCAAGATTATAATACAGGGCTACAAGTATCAGAATGCAAAGCAAAAACTTTGTGCCGTTCCAGAGAGGTCTGCAGATGTAACTTTTTGCTCAATTTGCGGTCTGGTGCACTCCGCTCCCGCTAATAGGGTGTCCACATAACCCTATTTTACCTACCTACTGGTAATTTAATGCAATTTGAGTAAAAAGTTTAATGAAAATGATCAAATGTTGGCATTCCCCGCCCCTTCGAAATAAAAATTGAAAAACAGATAATACTTGAGTGTGGACGTTAGAATTCAGGGTCTCTCTACAAGTGTCTGGAGCCATTCAAGTAGGAGGTATGAGCCTGAATATTCATGTAAGGCCCTTACGTTACAATCAATCAATCAATCATAGGCATTTGTAGAGCGCACTACTTACCCGGAGGGTCTCAAGGCGCAAGGGGGGGGGGGGGTGCTGCTACTGCTCGAACAGCCAGGTCTTGAGCCTCTTCCTGAAGGCGAGGTGGTCTTGGGTCAGGCGCAGGTCGGTCGGGAGGGAGTTCCAGGTCTTGGCGGCCAGGTAGGAGAAGGACCTTCCTCCCGTCGTCGCTCTTCGGATGCGGGGGACGGCGGCGAGGGCGTGACTGGCTGATCGGAGGTGTCGTTTGGGAGCGTAGAAGTTGATGCGGTTGTTGAGGTAGCTCGGGCCTTGGTCGTGAAGGGCTTTGTGTGCGTGGGTGAGGAGACGGAAGGTGATTCTCTTGTTGACCGGGAGCCAGTGCAGGTCTCTCAGGTGTCCGGAGATGTGGCTGTGTCGTGGGACGTCGAGGATGAGTCTGGCTGAGGCGTTCTGGATCCGTTGGAGTCTCTTCTGGAGCTTGGCGGTGGTTCCGGCGTAGAGGGCGTTGCCGTAGTCCAGTCGGCTGGTGACGAGGGTCTGGGTGACCGTCTTCCTGGTCTCGGTGGGGATCCACCGGAAGATCTTCCGTAGCATGCGCAGGATGTTGAAGCAGGACGAGGAGACGGCGTTGACTTGCCTGGTCATGGAGAGGGAGGAGTCCAGGATGAAGCCCAGGTTGCGTGCGTGGTCTGTCGGTTTGGGTGCGGTGCCCAGGGCGGGGGGCCACCAGGTAGGAAACAGGATGGGGCTCTGAGAAGCCCTCACTGTATTGGCTGTACCCGAGGAACCTAACTGCTGTAGCTGTAACCTAAGGCCTAACATGTGTCATCTTCTAGTATTTCCAGAACTTCAAAAATAGGTACTTATGGCCAGTATTTGTCTCTGGGAAAAGGAGCCATAAAGTGGCCACTGTAACTCCGCGTTACTTTTCTAGGTGTATTTCACCCAAAATGAGGAAAACATTATGGCAGAAGGGTCATATTTAACATACATGGTATGGCCAGGGGTCCCTTCTGGAGGGAGCGGGCAGGCTGCCTCCAGCTGGGAGTCCTGTGTACACATACAATAACATAATCTCTTGAACTTACTACTGACCAGCATGCTTAAAAACAGATAACATATAACAGACACCAGCGGGTTCCTAAAACTCACCTCGCTTGCTTGTCTTTTACAAAGGACAATAATTAGCAGAATCATACAGAACAGACACCAGCGGGTTTCTAAAATTCACCTCGCTTGCTTGGCTTTGGCAGAAAAAAGTAACTTTTTTTTTTCTGCGAAAGTCAATAACAGAATCATACAGAACAGACACCAGCGGGTTTTGAAAATGTACCTCGCTTGCTTAGCTTAGGCAAAAGTCAATAATAGCTTGGCTTTTGCGAAAGTCAATAACAGAATCATACAGACTTGGTGGTTGATCAGTCCACCCTTACTTTACAGGGGTAGTTCTCTTCTGCAGACTTAGGGCTGTGTCCTGCTCCAGAAATTATTTGCTAGGGGACTCCAGCGAGAAGGTGGTCAAGTGGCCCAGACCGGGTGGGGAGGAACAGCGGGCGAGTCGTTCGGTCTACCGGAATACAAGAATCCCTCGGGTAGGGCGCCTCCGTCGGAGTCTCTCTGTACACCTCCTCACATCCACCGGGCCAGACCACCGAACTCGTGGAGTCCCTGTTCAGGCGCCATTTGAAGAACCGGAATAACCCACTCACTGGGTCTCGGCGGCGGGGGAACCGCCCAAGTCTTCCATACCTTTCATACTCGTAAAAGGAGACACAGGAGCCTTCGTCTGCAGGAGGAACCCAGATTTATTTAATAGCCCGGGCTATGGAACAGAGTCCCAAGCTAGTCATAGACAAGACAGAGGAGGCTGCTACTTTACTCTGTAGCTTACAAGCCTTTTATACATTTCTCATACCATTCTTTTGGCTGTCAGTCCATTGTCCAATCAGGACAGTTTATGTAGTTGATAGCTAGATCAAGGCGATGCTTGTAGTTGGTGACCTGGTCAAGGCTTGGTACACAGAGCATTGTCCACTCTATGCTTGTAGTTGGTGACCTGGTCAAGGCTTGGTACGCAAAGCATTGTCCACTCTTCTTTGATCAGGGCGCTTTCTTTCAGGTGATTGTTCAACTGCCTGATCAAAGCCTGTTCTTTCAAGTCATTGTTAACCCACCCTGATTAGGAGCCAGCAGTCAGACCATTGTCCAGATAACCTGGTCACGGTGTCAAGGATGTTTGTTTATCAGGCTGGGAGCAGGAGATGGAAAATTAATCATTCACTTAGGGTGTGTGTGTCTTGTGTCTTTCAGTTGACCTGCAAAGAACAGGGGGGGTTGGGTGTGTGACTGTTCCTGGGCAGAAATGCAGGCTGCAAGATGTTTTTTTGTCGTGTCAGTTTAGAATTTCCTCAGGCATCAGCAGAAAAGACCAGGTGGGTTGTGTGAAAGTGTTTGCCACGAGATGGCAATGCAAAAACAAATGGAGTCCTGGTAAAAATGATTGTCGATCGAAAAATACTTTATCCTCAATGGACATGAAAAAAGAATGTGATATAAACCAGCAGAGGTAGCATTGCATGACCAACAACTTGATAAAGCATCCAGGTTACATTTATGTAAAGTATTTGGAGTGATCATGAGCCTATTATGTAGGAAGAAGAGAGTTTGAGCAGTTCTGGCCAATCTTGATGTTTTGCAAAGTTTTAACCAAAAGTTTATCCCAAAGGGTAATGGTCCATAAATCCTGGAAATCTTGTTTCCATTGTAGTTCAATATCTGTCTTGTCTCTATGTTCTGGAAATTTGTTAAGTATTTTGAAGATAGAAGAGGCATTTGGATGAGTTGAAAATACAGAAAGAATATGTTTTTGTGATAGCGAAGGAGGAGTATTTGATGATAGTGAAGTTATAGTGGAAGAAATAAATCGGATTAAAATAATACATTTGTTATATTATGTTTGCGAAAGGTTGTATAATAAGTGTGCTTCTGAGAATGTAAGAAAAGAATCATTTGATCAAAGTTGATGAACCCACTGTAATTGTTTATCTCTCCAGGACTTCCAAAAAATAGGTTTATTATACATTTTTACAAGATTATTGTCCCAGATTGGAGATTGAAGAAATCGTTTGATATCTGAAAGATGGGAAAAGAGCATTTGTTTTAAGAGCTTATATGTAGTTTTATGAATAGGAGACAATAGATTGCGTGTTTTATGGGTAAAGGAAAATAATTTTCTTAAAGAAAAGGGATAAAGGAAGAAAAGTTCAATATGCTTCCAGAGGGAAAAGAAGGCTAAAGGGGAGTCAAATAAGCCTTTAGAGACTTGTTTAAGTAAAAATGCAGTAAGATAACATTGCAAATCAGGGAAATTAACACCTCTAGGAAGTTTCTATACTTAAGCTTAAGAAGAGTGGGGGCATAGCCAAGACGGCGTCGGGATTGGTTGCACTGTGCTGACGTCCGCTCAAAGCCCATCAAACATATCCTGCTACTACAGTGCCTTCAAGTAGCAGCCCCTTCATTTTGGCACTGAAGGTTCCCCAGAGTCGCCTCCTGACCACGCCAAAGCTGCCGCTCAGTGGGGAAGCGCGAGAGCTACACACCGCTCAAGTGAAAGCAGAGACTAAAGGACCTGGGGCTCCAACCCGAGATGAGCTGCTTTGCTGCCGGCAGACGTCCACACACTCCACTGGAACGCTACTCCCCACACTGGTGACCGGTGGCGGTACCATCCCCCGGCCCAGCTTTAGACCCATAGGAGACCCGAGGACCATCGACGCGGACTCTGAATTACTCAGCGCCAACTGGGCAAGTTGGCATGCCAGGCAGCGCAGCCTGCATCATTCCCGTTGGCTGCGCATTGGAGGCCTCACTACAGCGAGTGAAGAGCCCCCCACAGGGGCAACGGGGAAGAGCACAGGATGCGATTTCAGTCCCCTCAGCCCCCCTCTTACAACATAGCACTGCATGCTGTAACATCACGGACATTTGAGATCTGCATTGCTCACGTACGATAGTGAGACAGAGGCACCACTGGAGCAGTGCTCAGGTGAGGAGCGGGGCTATACACAAACTCTGCTATAGCTCCCTCGGGCCTCCTAATCCCCTTACCTCACACTGACTGCCTGTGGCCCCCAGTGAGCGAAGACCCAACGCGGGCGCCTGGGAACCTGTCACAGAAGGACCCAGCCCACACCGGAGCACCGCAATTGTGTAGACACATGAGGCTATGTGCCCTGCGGCCATCTTGAACGGCACTGAGACAGGTGTCCCGGAAAGGTGGTGAACTATTACAGGGGCATTGAGGATCCCTGCTGCTGAGGGATCAGGAGCAGGGTGTGAGCCCGGATACAGCCCCTTTGGTCTCCCCCCACCTTCACGTTGTGCCAGCCGGCCTGGGCTTGGGCCGCCAAAGCAGGTCAGCTACACACGTTTTCACTCTCTGATCCTCCCTGTTGCCTGAGACTGCTCCCTTGCACACTTCTCCCACCCACCGACACAGGTCACTCGGTGACTTTGGGAATACCACAGGCACTGACCCAGTGGGACACTCTACCCTAGTGCCCACCTCTCTCCACTGGAGCTGTCGTGAGCACACTGCTTCTATGCGGGCAGAAATCGAACCTGGTTTCTGCGGACACACCGGTAGAGCCCCACAGGGGACGGGGCAGAGGACAACTTCACCAACAAACGCAGGCCCAGCTGGTTCAGGAGTGAGCACAAGCCATCAAGATGGCAGAACACATCAGGAGCCCCACATCTTCTCAAAGACTGGACTCAGACTCGGACGCAGCAATGGACCAAACATTGCCTCTCATATCTTCGCAGCTCAAGGCATTATCAGGGGGAGGACTGGCAGATGCACTGGGCTACACACCTTGTGCACCCACAGCGGCTTTGGGTGCCCTGACTATATTCTGTGGACGCATGGACATGCTAACAGGCTGAGATGAGTGAGGCAGTAAGATGGCGACAATATCTAGCATGGCTGCTCACCCATTCCCAAGTGATAAGTAGCTGATACAGCATTGATATTGTTTATCATTGTCTTCTGTTCTTTTCTGTCTTTCTGAATTGCATTTTAGTTTGAATGGTCTAATGCCCGTTGGCAAACCGGCCTGGGTTGGGATGCTGGGGAATCTGTTTTTTACTGTTGATCACTCTACATGTCTCATTATTGCTGCGGGTGAGGCAGGCTTTACACCTTTATCAGTGGGTGCGTGGGTGGGAGTGGGGGGAGTGGGATGGGCAGGGGACTGCTGAGACGTATGCCACCGGTCGACTGCCGTGTGGCCTCCCTGTGTCTGATTCAATGGTGGTTGGACAATATATGTTGTTGATTTGGAATGTGAGGGGCTTGGCAGGTTGCACCAAGTGACACAAAGTGTATCAGTATTCACGTACCCATGGCATTACATTAGCTTTGCTACAGGAAACACATCTCATGTCACAAACACTTGCTTCCCTCCACAAACGCTGGAGGGGCACGATTCTGGGCACCACATACTCCAGATACTCCAGGGGCGCGCTTATCGTGGTGGCGCTGGGGACCCTGTTGCAGGTCACACACTCCAGGGTGGACCCACAAGGCTGTTTTGTTACTTTAGAAGGCCTGCTAAATGGCTCTCCACTAGCATTGGTTTCTCTGTATGCCCCGAACTCCGGCCAGTCTTCGTTTTTGCAAACACTCACACCGTCTTTATTGACAGACCCCACGGTCCCCATGTACAGAGGTGGCGACCTTAACGGGGTGCCAGACCTTAATTTAGAACCCTCATGCTCCCCCGCTCCCAGGAGATCAATCCATCAAACTGGGGCAGCACATGACGGAGTGGGTTTCTAACTTGCAGGTGCACGATGCATGGCACTGCAAGCATCCCATAACATGCACATACTCAAATTATTCGGTGTTACACTACTTACACACCCGGATCAACGCCATATACGGCTCCAATAAAGCCAGCCACAGCATATTGCAGGCAAACTATTTCCCTTGAACACTGTCTGACCATAACCCTGTGCAGTTGACTCTCTCCAGGGGTGCGAGCCGGCCCTCGATCTCGACCTGGTGCCTGCCAAGCGCTGCATTCGCTGTCATTCCATTGACTCATACTTTGCGACGAACGCTGGCAAGGCATTGTCAGTGGGAGTGGGGTGGGATACCTTTAAAGCTGTCCTTCGGGGCAAGTCATCAAAACTACTTACGGCACCCGAAAATCGCTGACGAATGCACTCTGGACTCATAAAGCAGAAATACAGAGATGCGAGCAGCTCATCCCTAATGACCCCGGGGTGGGTCCCTCTCTGGCTCGGGCTCGTTTTGCATACAAAGGTGCAATGTACGACCTCTTTGCCCTGGATTACAGGACATACTTGGCTCGCAGACACAAATAGGGAGATAAAATGGGTACGTTGCTGGCATTGCTATTGAAGTCTGACACTTCCCAACCCCCCATAAAGCTATTAACAAACTGGCCGGGACTCTTGTAAACATGCAGGATGGCATTAATAAGGCCTTTTGTGCATGTTACACAGCGCTGTATTCGTCCCCTGTTGCCACTGGCCTCACCTCCATATAGGGCTTTCAAGCCAAGGTTCAACTCCTGCAAATTACACCTGCATACTACGATTCCCTAGAAGATCCCATTACAACGGACTAGGTCATGGAAGCCATCGGGCAGTTGGCAACTGGTAAGACGCCAAGAACAGACGGCTGGCCGTCAGAATTTTACTCCACTTACTCTGAACAGTTAACGCCCTGGTTGGCCAGCATGTATGCCGACGCCTTCAAGAATACTGGAACTCCCGCATACCCTGAAGGAAGTGACACTGATAGTTCTACTGAAACCGGGCCGAGCCCCACTTCAAATGACTTCCAACTGTCCCTTGTCGATTTTAAACATCGACTACAAGATCCTCGGGAACATTCTAGCAAATCAACTGGTTATGGCCGTCCCTCTACTGGTTCATGAGGACTAGAGCGGTTTTATTACGGGCACGACCACTGTCTTGAATCTGCAATGGTTGTTTGCGCTGCTAGACTGGGCGAAAGGGGCAGCAGAGATTTCTTGGATAGCCTCTCTCGACATTGAGAAGGCGTTCGATACACTGACCTGGGACTATCTACCAGCAGTGCTGGCCGGGTATGGTATTGGTCCTACGATTGGTACGGTTACTGTACTACAAACCACAGGCCAAAGTAAAAACGGGCTGCACTTTTCCTCGCTATTCACGATCGCGTGTGGTACACGCCAAGGCTGCCACCTATTGCTGATACTTTTTGCCTTGGCGATGGACCTGCTGGAGTGCAAATTACACCAATGGGTGGTGGAGTGGGGTGTGCATGCTGAGAGTCGGTGGCATATAGTGTCGCTGTACGTGGACGACACCTTGATCTACATACACAGCCACACTGAGGTACTGCAGTTAATAATGGGTCTCTTAAACAAACATGCGCAGCTCTCCGGTTTATGGGTCAACTGGTCTAAATTGGTAGTGTTCCCAATGACTCCCATGTTGCCAGCTCAGAGACAGGCCGCACCGATTACGCTGGTGTAATGGAGGTTCGACACATTTAAATATTTGGGTGTTCAGGCTTATCACACTGGGGCAGACATTATAGAGTCTATCTTTGTCTCCCATGATTGGGGAGGGTGGCCATCTCAAAGACGTTGGTTCTCCCGTGCCTTCTATGCTTCTTCCATACACTTCCTTATCGCTTACCACACATATTCCTTAAGGATCTAGAATCTTTATTGATCTCCCTAATATGAGGGAAGTCCGGGGCTAGGGTGGCCCTCCACAAGTTATATCTGCCACTCTCGAAGGCAGCCTTGGTTCCCCAAATTACGAGCGATACTATGCTGCAGCACAACTACAATGGCCGATGAGATGGTTGGCTAGCAGTAACCTCGCTGAGCTGCACACGGCGGCCATTACTTGGTATCTGCCGGTATTACTTAAGTGGCTGTCGGGCACCACTGGGTTAACCCAGAAACAACGTGGCAATGTACTAATGGTATTGGCTAGACGGTGCTGGCTTAGATATGTTCTATCCGCAGGCTACACCACTCCATATGCCCCTAGACTGCCGGTGGAGGTACTTCCGGGATCGTTCGCCTGTCGCGGACATGTGAAGCTTAGCCATTGGAGGGAGGTGGGCTTAGAAACATGAGGAGACATGTTCGCGGACACACAGTTGCAAACATTCGAGTTACTAGTGGACGCATATGAGGTGCCACAATGCTCATTTTTGCTACACTTGCTGCTTACACACCATGCCCTACAAACGTGGGGCAACGACCGCGCAGAGCTCCCGTTTCACACCTCTTGCAAACATTGCTTACACATGGGCAGGGCATACATGCTGTAACAGCCCTGTACACATCCCTCCGACTAGACGACCCACGCGTGTTGACAGCAGTCAGAGCATGGTGGGATACTGAGCTAAGCATAACTATCACTGACAAACAATGGATGCAATGCACTAACCACACGAAAATTGTCTTGACTAATGCCAGGTTGAAATATACCCAATGTACTTATCTACATCATACGTACCTCACACCTCATCGACTGGCACACATGTACCCACCAGCTATAGATAGATGCCCGAGGTGCCACGGACCGGGGGCCATGTTCACCCATATGGTCTGGACCTGTGCAGTTATTCAAGTATACTGGGCCGAGGGGAGCACTATCCTCACAGAGGCAGCTGCAGCTCGAATAGTGGTGCAGCAAACCCACTTCTTACTGGGCATCACACAGAGCATTGCACCTCGTAAAGGCCTAAACAAGTTTATAGACCTGGCACTAGCCATTGCTAAAAGTGTAATGACTATGACGTGGAAGGCACCACTGGTCCCAAACATACACACATAGTTGCTTGACTTGTCTAGGGCAATGGTATCGGAACACATGAATCAGTTGGCGATGGCTGCGAGAATGACAGCACCCCCGCGACCGAACTCTGCCCCATGGCAAGAATACTTGACATTGGTCGAGACTCGGCTGGCCTCGATGCACCCCCCCCTTGACCTCTTGCCCAAAAACATTAGTAGGGAACTCAGCTCTCTTCTATTCGAGGGGCTGGCGTTCCTTCCTCTGTACATGCATGCCTTCCTCTCTTGTCACCAGTCGAGTGGGGCCTCTGACCCCCCTCCTTCCCGCCCCCATGCCCCCCCCCCTTCTCTCTGGCTCCTTCTCCTTCTCACACCTGGCCCTCGCCCTGCTCCCCTGCTGCTCTCTTCAGAGGGCCCAATGCACCTATTTGATTATTAACGTGTTGCCCACTGCTATGCCCCACTGTTATATGAACATTGGCCGGTGCGCACACTTAGTGGTCGACCTTCAGTTTTTCTTTTTATTTTAGGTTCACTTTGTTGCCACTACATGACTTAATGCTAAACCTGATTTGTATATTAATTACGTATTCTCCCTCTGTTAATATACCTCCTGATACTACTGACAAACTTACCATGTCAGGGAACTGTATGATGGTATGGGCGACCGAGTGAATTTTATTTCCTACTGTACTGTATTTTCTCCTGCCTGATCCAATATAATTTCGGTCGATATAGTGTCATTGCTAGATGTTGTTGTCATGCAGCTGTTGATGATATCATGATGTCAAAACTTAATAAAAATGATTTTTTTAAAAAGCTTAAGAAGAGACAGACAAGGTTTTTCTATGATTCTATAAAAAGAAAGACAAAATAGAGTAAATATATTTTAAAAACTGAGTAGGAATACTAATCGGAATGGCAGAGATGGTATAAAAAACAATGGGGGCAAGCATCATTTTAATAGTGTCAAGTTTACCCCGCCAGGATAAGTTCAGAGTATGCCACTTAGCAGGTGAGTTAGATAATTCAGTAATAACTGTGTACGTATTTAGCAAAAGAGTATATTTAATGGAAGTTGAAACCCAAAGTCCTAAATATTTAATTTTATGAGGACTACAAGCCAAATGAGGAAGAGAGAAAACGTGTTTAAATCATAGAATGTTGAGAGGAAGAATTTCATATTTGTCATGATTTAACTTATAACCACAAAGTGCGGCAAAAGATTAAACTTTGCAAGAAAGCCTAGAGGAAGAAGGGTTATGTGTGGATAAAAATAAAATGATGCCATCACCATAAACACTGAGGGCCCAATTTACAGAATGAACTTAAGACTAAGGGGCAGATGTATCAACAGGATTTGTACTCGCAAACGCTGCGATTCTCAAAAAAGCAGCGTTTGCGACTAAAAATCATGAAAACGGGATGTATGAAGGAAATGGATTCGCAAAATTAAGGAATCGCAGGATTTGCGATTCCTTAACTTTGCGCAAGCATTTAAGGAATCGCAAAAAGCGATTTCTTAAATGCTATGTAAGAAACACTTAAGTTTAGCAAATTCACCTTAAGAAATCGCAAATTACAACCAACAGCAAGTTGGTGTTAATTTGCGATTTCTTTCACAAATGCACTTTTTTGTGTTTGTAATGGTGCCATGTGGCGCTCATACATGCCCTTAGGGCATGTATGTGCGCCATATGCGCACACATGTAAATTGCAGGGGTGCTGCAGGGTGTCCTTAAGACACCCTTGCACCCTTGAAATTATTCTCAATTTGCGATTAGCAAATTGCGAATCGAAAATTGAGAATAACTTCCCATTCCTTCCTATGGGCTTCCTGCCCATAGAAATGAATGGGAAAGTATTCTGAAGTAATCAGAAGGAAGCTGGAACTGTAGATTCTTAAGTTCCTTTATTAATTAAGATGTTAAGTCATAAGTTATAACGACAACCCCATCAGGAGCAGCTGTCCTGCTGCTCAGCCCTCACCCAACTGACATTCACAGCACACCAACATTCCAATCATCTAACATTCCACAAGTCATACATACAAGCTGAGCAGCAGGAAGATGTAAGATACAACATTATCTCCCTTCGTTGGGAAATTAAAGAAAACAAATAAAATATTGACAACATGTCAAATACAATTGAACAATAGATTCAATAAATGCAAACAAAGCACCAGTAAGATGAAATGTGCAATGTAATCAATTAACAATAGGTACACACATACCTCACTTCGCAACCAACAACACAAAAAAAAAACGACGCAAGAAGACACATCCTATCCCTTTCCATACAGACCCACGCGCACAACAGTCTGAACAGGTATCACATGCAACACATTACTTCCTGAAATAAGCAACAAAACCACATCCAACATTCATACGCCACATACCATACCAGTTGGCCAGACCAGCACAATAAGCGACACACACCCGAACAACCCTATACCAAATATATCAGGAAACAACATGTACACCTCATGGCAAATTAACAAGCACAAATAAACGCATTCAAACCCAAACAACACAAGACAATCCATACACACGCAAGACAACCATGCGTGCGGGGGACACTGCCAACGCAACCTTGACGCGCGAGGCAAAACACATACCCAACACAACCCTGACGTGTGAGGGACACAACTGCCAACGCAACCAAGATGTGCGAGGCAAAACACATTCCCAACACAACCCTGACGTGTGAGGGACACTACTGCCAACACAACCATGACGTGCGAGGCAAAACACATTCCCAACACAAAACTCTGACGTGTGAGGGACACTATTGCTAACGCAACCATGACGTGCGAGGCAAAACACACTCCCAACACAAAATCCTGACGTGTGAGAGACACTACTGCCAACGCAACCATGACGTGCGAGGCAAAACACACTCCCAACACAACCCTGACGTGTGAGGGACACAACATCAACTACCAAACTACACCAGAACTGAGTGACACAACTACAAACGTCTCATACCACTCAACCAAAGACTAAAAATAAGAGGTTAAACCCTACTGCAGTCACCCCATACACAACACAAACAAATGAAAGGCATACCACCTAACATATCACCTTAATAAACCTAAAACGCATTTGTGTTGAAGACCTGAGACCTTAGACACAAACACGAACTTCTGACAACATTCATTTTTCCTGTTGCGTGTCCAGTTCTGGGACACTTTCTTTTTTTTCTAGTCACTTCTGGGCTCACAGGCCGGCTACTGTACATCTCCTTCTTAATTTGACAATCTCGCTGCTAATGTCGCCAAATGAAGTAATCAGAAGGAAGCTGGAACTGTAGATTCTTAAGTTACTTTATTAATTAAGATGTTAAGTCATAAGTTATAACGACAACCCCATCAGGAGCAGCTGTCCTGCTGCTCAGCCCTCACCCAACTGACGTTCACAGCACACCAACATTCCAATCATCTAACATTCCACAAGTCATACATACAAGCTGAGCAGCAGGAAGATGTAAGATACAACATATTCCTTAATTGCGAATTTGCAATTTGCGAATTAACAATGAAGGAATATTAAGAAATCGCAAAAAAAATTGCGATTTTTTTTTATACATACCATTTGCAATTGAGAATCGCAAATAGGTATTTTGATACATCTGCACCTAAATCCTAAACTTACTACTATTTGGTATTCACAGAATGCACTTACTACTTCTGGCATTCACAGAATGAACTTACTACTTTCGGTATTCACAGAATGAACTTACTACTTTCGGTATTCACAGGATAGACTTATGACTACTAACTTTACGTCCGCACCCGGGCTGTATTTCCACCACCGGGCCGGAATTTACGGCTCTGTTGTAGGATTTATGATTCCGGCCCGCAATTTCCGGCATTGCGTCGTAATTTCCAATTGCGGCCCGCAATTCTCAGCATTGCGTCATATTTTCCGATTCCGGGCCGGAAGATACAAATTTTTTGCAGTTGGTCATGTTAGCCAAGGGTAAACATCTTTCTAAGTGCCTACCATCTCCACCATGGATCAGCTGACACACTGCAGCCAATCCTAGCCATTAGCTCCATTTTGCCATGATGAATGGTACCAATGCCTACCATTCCCCACCGCGCTCCAGCTGAAGCCAATTAACACTAATTAACCAGCACCACAAAACACATAAAAGCAGCACACATTGAAGCAACAGGTTTGGCCACAGAGAGTTTGTGTCCACAACGCACACAGTGGCAAAGAAAATGGAAATGAGGAGAAATAGGAACTTTACTGCAGAGGAGACCACCATGCTTGTGGAGTTCATAGTCAGGCACCACAAATGCCTATATGGACTCCCACCCTACTGCACCAGTGGGACACAGAAGGCAGCCCTATGGCAGCAGTTAGCCACTGCTGTCTCAGCATTGGGGGAGGAGAGGCGCATAGTACAGGACATTAAAAAAAGTGGCAGGACGAAAGGCAGAGGGTGAAGGAGAAATACTCCAGGATCAAATTAAGCAGGATCCTCCCCGCTGCATACCCTGGACTCCGCATCCGTCTCACCTCACTGGAGGAGGATATCCTCACAACAATACACCGCCACTTGTTCCATGGGCTGCCTGTCCGTGACGTCCACTATGTGGTACCAGGTAAATGGAATGAAAAGAAAAAGTGCATGGAAAGATTGTCTGTGTTACACTGTCATTGTGATTATGGAACTTGTCCAAAGTTTGTATAAAAATATAGTCAGTCAGAGAGTCATGTGTCACCCTCTACGTAGCACCACAAGTCCCAGAATCCTTTGCATAAGAAAAGGCTAATCCCTCCCCCTCCTTTTGAAAAGATGGGCACAGTACTGCTGCCGTACATACACAACCCTGCTAATTCAATAACTGGTCATATTGACTGAAAATGTGTAGTTATATATGGAAAAGGTAAATAAAGTTTTTTTTAAAAAGCAGCAATTGACAAATATTAGCAGGGAAGCGCCAGTACCAATGTGACATGCAATTCAACCCTTGCGCAAACACGGATGCGTCGCGTTTACATGGCGGTGCACTGTGGCGCAGGGATAGAGAGTTGTGTGTGGAATCTGATGGTGTATAGGGGGGGGCTTTGCTGGAGTCGTGTCGCAAGAGTGATTCAACTCCAATAATGTCCATGGACTGCCCACTCCTTACGGCTGCCGGATCCCTTATTCGGCACATCGGTTAATCCAGGAAATCTCAGCTGCACTCGCAGCCATCCCAGTTTCCTCGCAGGCCTGTTACCGACCAGCTTGCAATCCGGCAAATGAGGCTTTTACTTGTTAGGCATTTACTACATGTCCTGATGATGATCCGTATATTGTGTTAAACGGATCGAAACGCTGTCGACATATATGTGCACCTTATACAAATGCAATACTTATTTGTCCTCCAAAAACTGTAAAGGTGCCAGTATTGTTCTGTTTTATAAATTCAAACTGTGCATTAACCCTTTCGCTGCGGCGGCTATTCCGCCGCAGCGCTAAGTGGGCTGGGCGGGGCGGCCTCTCGGCGGCCGCATGCTGGTGACAGAACCGCTCCGTCACCAGCCGCGGTTGAGCTGTGCTGGTGACGGAGCGGTTCCGTCATGACCCGCCCCGCTCATTAAAATTGCCGCGCAGGCGCGAAATCAGTGCCGCGCAGGCTCGGCGGCCGGGCCATGACGGAACCGCTCCGTCATCAGCACAGCCCAACCGTAGCTGATGACGGAGCGGTTCCGTCATCAGCAGGGGAGGGGTTAACAGGATAACAGAACGCTAAACTTTTGCCTAAAAGCCCTTTGTGTTTTTCCTGCCTTGTTTTCTCTCACCCTTTTCTGTTTATTGTGTGTTAAGCTGGGTACAGGCTTGTGCCCCTCCTTGTATATTGTATGTATAAGTTGTTCTAAATTACCTAAAAAGTAAACAATTCAACCTCTGCCCGGCTGGGTATGTCATTTCAATATAGAAACCATTTTGTCTATATTTATTGTATGTACCCTATGCTTGTAAGGGACCACTGTTTTCTTAAAGACTCCTTACGTCTGCTTCAAGCAGGCATAAGGTTGTGTCGCAGCGGCCTCTGAAAAGTGACTCTGTGAAATCTTGTAGATTTCACGGAATCACTTGTACGCGGCATATCGCAAAGGAATGCCCACCCTGCCTACATCAAAGCCAACGCAGGTTCAATGTTGCACAGGGCCTCAGAAAGTGACGCTTCATCATAAATGCGTCACGTTGCGAATAATTCTAAATGTGTCGTCTGTTGTACACCACCGCTGTGTCACAGAAGTGATGCAACAGCAGTGTAAATCTTATTCAAGGGGCTTGTAAACCTGCCACAAATTCTCCAAGAAGTACATCACCCTGTGTCAGCCTAAATCACAAAGCAGAAGCTGAGAGCATCATATGATCAAAATATGTCATACACATAATCTGTTGTTCATTTTCCACTCTGCCACGCCATTACATCCCCAACACACCACTGCTCCTACCTGCCCCATCTGCGGCAGTACTTCACAACACTATTAGCACGCAGAAGATATGGACAAATCCCTAAAAAGTTCCACAAGCACATTTCCCATTTGGTTACTTTTCTCTCTTCTCACCCATTGACACATCCAGCCAGAGCACAGACAACTGCAGTAGCAGAGGTCACCGCATCTACTGGGAGGAATCGGAAACGTACAGAGGAAGGCATGACAACCACACTAACTGGTAAGTCAAACTGGCCAGGAGATGGTCAAAATGCATACATTGTCAGGAGACGACAGAGGGACAAATTGTGCCCACCTATGTAAGTCCCCAGAGATGAAAAATTTGCTTCATTATAATTGGAGTTGTCAATGGACATTCCCCTTCACCATATGACATTTGTGAACAGCGAAAGACAAAATATAAAATGTCTTGGCTCATCATACCTTTGTAATTGTGGTACACAACATGTATTTCAGCAACAGTCCCAGACCTGGGGAAACCAATCCTGTAATTGAGTGCCACAACTAGTCGAAAGGGTGTGCCCACTATATTGTAATCGTGTATGTAGACCTAATCAAGAAATCGCATTAGCACAGATATGGAAATGATGAACAAGCAGTGAGATACCAGTCTCAGTAGTGTTGACAATGTATCCACTGTTCAACTTCAAATCTTTTCAATATACATTAAATTGCACAGTCCACACAGCTGGTCATGTACTGCGTACATTGGATGGATTATTTTCCGGGCAGCAACAAAACACGATAGTGGACCTTACCTCTTGATTCGTAGGCATGTAATTGTGAAATAGGTAGCATCAAGGTAGTAGGCCCACTCTAAGTTATATGTGGGGTCACTCATTACATTATGTATGATACACTTCTGCAACGGTGGTACCCACAACTGCTTGTGCTCCTCCTCTGAGCCAGAAATTGAGTGCATCACATGTGGCAGCAGAAATGTAAAGTTGCAAAACACACTTATCATTGTAGGTACAACGCGGTCCTCCCAGAATCAAAGACGCACACTGACTTCTGCTACAAGGTTGGACGTGACATCTGTTCAGGGACCACACACTGCTCCGGTGCAGGGCCAAGGTAAGTCAACCTGGCTGAATGCTCATTAATTGTGCCTTTCACCTCCACCGTATGTGTTGTACAAAACTGTTGTCCTGCATCACAATATGCTCACATATGGCATTTGAACACATGGCAGATCAGACCCTGGTTGCAAATGAGAGGCTGACACAAAATGTATGCCAAGCGTGTGCAGAATGGACATACAATAGAACAATGTGTTATATGAACTGACCAAAACACAACAGGCTTGCAATTCAATGATAGGATAAATCCCTAGCAAAATATACATGGTTAAATCAAAATGAAATTGGTATGGCTGAGGCACACACTGGTGCCTGCTGTGTACCTTTGAGATGGGTGTAGGGGCTGCTAAGGTGACTCTTCATGTAGTTACACCTGCAAAATGAATTGGCTGAAGAGCAACACGATAAGCCAGTGCAGGCGGGAAGCCTCAAAGCTTCTCACATCATCTGCAATGTGCGATCATAACCAAATGTTGTTTTCTGCTTGCCTCCCTTCTATCATATTCACATGTATAGGTGAGTGTTTGACATATGAGGTTTGGATGTCTGCTGCACAAGACACCATCCGTTGTCAGGTAGTACCATGATGTTGGAAAGGGAGTATGGGAACAGAGGACACTCAAAGGATGGACATTAGAAATCTGTGTTCTCCCATTTAAAAATGAGCTGTGTGACCTCATGGGTAGGAAAGCACAAATGGACAACATCATGTCCCTGACAACTGTACATCTCACACATGAACTCCTTTCTGACTTGTTAACAGACAACATTACACCCATGAAAAATGTTAGTCTCAATGGTAAAGGTAAAATCAGTGTGATGCAGATGAGTCCGGGTCATTTATCCCCTTCCTTGAAATATCAGTAACCTTCTCATACAAGTTTGTCAGTTGATGTGTCATCTTTTTGATGTCAGTGCTGCATGGATGTAACAGCTGAAAAATGCTGCTTGTGAGCAAGTGCCCGCATGTTAAGTCAATGAGGTAAACATGCTGCACACCGTCCTTGATTATCCGCAAATGGTTAATGAGAATGACATGTTGGCTCATAGCTACAATCTGTTGTACTAAAATATGGACATGTATGTCTCATCACAGGTGCTGACAGGATGAGACCACTGCAGCGGACACCATCCCGGGGGATGCATGACATCCTGGCTGCAGCAGTGAAACCCTCGGGCACCTATCCTTCAGGTAATTCGAGCATGAGGTGTGTCACCAGCTTAGATTACTAAGCCAGGACAGAGATCGAGATCCCCTTCTGCATGGAATCAACAGTTGTTGTTTACAAAGTGTAATACAAATCAGGAGTGTCACATGTGCTTGTCTGTCAATTGGTGATGCAGATCATTGAGAATGATGTCTCTACCCTCTACAGCTATGTCTACAACATCTATGAGGAGACAGGTGCAGCAGGATACACTAGGGGGAACGCGAAGGGCCAGAGAGTTGTGGCTGGAGCTGGTGAGTTTGCTAGTATTATGTACATCTCCGTGTAAAACTTCAGTGCTATGGTGGTCATTTGTGGTGGTACCCAAAACAGATCACATGATCTTCATCTGCTGATGCAAAGTACAGTTAATACAACTCTGGTGTTGCACCACATATAATTCCAGGTCAATCACTAATACGGTTGCAACCTCTGTGTTTCAGATGAAGCTAAAGGAGAGGATGACAGACCGACGACCAGTGCTGGCCGAGGGAAATCAGCGGGGAGAATCCCCTGATCCTCCAGGCAGTAATGTCGGCAGCAAGTCATGCTCAAGAGGAGGAGGAAGATCATGAGGACGTTGACTTTGAGGATGATGATGACCACATATCCATCGACTCCATGGATGACGATTATGATGTCACAGCATCACATCCTCTGCCAAGCAACGTTTGTCTGCCTCCTCCCAAACAAACAATACCATATCCTCAGCCTAGATCAAACATGCCACGGCTACCACACTTCCAATCATAGACATCACTCCCTCACAGCCCTCACATCCTGGACCAACATGGTGGTTCCCCTACCCGCTCTTCCCTACGCAGTGTATCCCTGCTATTCTCTCCACCATCTGTGGGAAGTACCAGCCCTGTTGTGGTGCAGGTATCCCCTGGGCATCCTTCTCCTGCCCACAGTCTTCCACCTACCACCCCCCCCCTGTTGTTGGACCTGCTCATCTCATCCCTGGCAGACACCTGCAGAGGGGACTTGCACCTGGCGATGGTGGCCAGTGGGAGCAGGACTTCTACCAACAGCAGGCAGATGTGAGGCAGGACATTTGTGCCATAGGGGCTACCCTGTCAGACATGTCTGGGTCCCTGCGGGACATGGTCCAATTCCCTCAGGTGGTCGACAGGGTGAGCCAAGCTTTGGATAGGATGGATAGCACTTGGCAGGAAATGTCCAGGAATATGACAGACCTGATAGCCATCCAAAGGGAAGAGAGTGCAAGACACCATGCCTTGGCCAGGAAGATGGTGGAGTGCATGGTGAGAGTGATCCAAAGTCTCACTTCATGGCTAACGCAGGGAGGGGAACAATCATATTAGCCTGCAGGACAGCACATCCACACACCTGTAACACCAACTGCACAGCACCACAGCAAAGGTACTGGCACCCTGAACAGGCACCCCCACCACCTGCAAAACCACCAACAACCCCTGTACAGTCACTCCACCACCCCACCACCTGCACAACCACCACCAACCCCTGTATAGTCACTCCCTCCACCCCCACCACCAGCACAACAACCACCAACCCCTGTACAGTCACTCCCACCACCTGCACAACCAGCCCTTGTCCATGCACAGACATCAAATGTGCAGACACCTTCTGCACCTGCACCTGTTGCTTACCGTGTACAACACCCACATACACGTAGGCGACACGCTCAACCTGACCCCTCACAGCATTTATCACCCCCAAAATTGCAGAGACGCAAACACGATCACCAGTGACATTCACGTGGTCAATTTGTCTTGGGGTCCTTAGGTGTATAGTGAAAATAAAGATCTACAAAAGTAATATCCTGTTGTGTATCATGTCCTGTCTAACGATGTAGGCATGTGTGTGTGTGATACACAGTTAAAAGTGTAACCCATCATAGGAACACGCTATTATGTGCATAGCATATGACTCACAAAATATGTGTCCATATTTGGAAACAGACATTCAAAATGAAGTCAAACAAGTTAAACTAAGTAGAATTCCTCAAAGATATTTATGTAGGAACAAAAACAAACCGTCCATTTGGAAGGGAGAAAGGAAAACAAATGATGATCTTAATGCTTGTGTTAGGACCAAAAGAGTTGTTTCTTATGCAGTCTTCCTCAGGGCTGTATATTTCATCTGTAGGACATCATATTCCACCCATGTTATATTTCCATCAATTCTGGACTAGTCAGTTCTCTCTGTAAAGGATTTTTCAGGTTGACGGTGTCTTTTCCTGAGTTTTCTGTGCTCACTTTCGCAGGGTCAGTTCCAGTTGATGGACCTTCATCTCGCCGTGCTCTGTTGACTGTTGCATTTCACGAAAGTGTGGAATATGATGTCCTACAGATAAAATATACAGCCCTGAGGAAGACTGCATAAGAAACAACCCTTTTGGTCCTAACACAAGGCGGTCGAAACGCGTTGGCAAGCAACAAATAGTGGCTTGGAAGACTTTATGCACCTTTAGATTCCCATGTGGGAGCTAAGAGCTATATGGACTAATCCCATAGCTGAGCATAATTGTACTAAATAAAACTTACGACCCTATATAGGACTTGAAAAACAGACGAGACCGAGGGACAAAGAACTGTTTACCCCACTCAGACATTATTGATATCAGAAGTAGGACAGGGTGAAGAAGAACACTACCCTTTGATTCATCCAACAATTGATGATATGTACAATGATCTAATTTAATGTTTATATGTTGTATAGTTAATGTAATGTTTACATAGATGTTTAATACGTATTTGTCTTAAATGTTTCATATGATTTGAAAGAAGGAGAGTTGAATTGATTAGACTCAGAAATGAAGGTGAATACCAATATATATGTATAAAAAACTCACAAAGATACTAAAAATCAAACGTTTGATAGCCCAAAGTCAATAAAAGGGACTATCGAGGCAAAAACACATGCAATACCAGCATATCTCAAGATCCTTTCTGCTCTCCACTTCTTTGCCACTGGGTCTTTCCAAAGGGTCTCCAGTGACCATGTGGGCAGTTCCCAGACGAGCCAGTTGCGGTGCTCAACAAGCACGTATTTCAGATTGTTGCACCTCTCCATGTGGATGAAATCGAGCTGCAAGACCTCGAACGGATACGTTGGAGGCACAGATTCCTTTCACACTGATCTGCGCCATTCCATGGGCCATTGTCACCACTGCAAGTACATATGCGTCAGGTAACAGCCATCTTTGGTGTTCTGACAATTCGACCCAACAACCATTCGCATCCAATCTACCCTTACTTTCTCTCCATTCATTCACCTCTCTCTCAGTGGCCTCAGACTGTATAGACTTCACATTTTCAATAGTGTCCTCACACATACCCACATCAGCGATCCATCTCGCAGGACCCACAACATACATTCGACTCATTGTGTTCCTTGCAGTCTCTTTCGCAACCTCATCTGCAAATGCATTCCCACGACCAACGTCATCCTGAATCTTTCTGTGTGCGCTGCATTTCACGATAGCAATTTGTAGTGGCAAGGTCAGTGACTCGAGAAGCTTGTTAACTAGCTGACCATTTTGTATCTTCGTGCCGTGTGATGTCAAGAAGCTACGTTCACGCCACAATTGTCCAAAACTATGAGCCACGCCAAAGGCGTATTGGCTATCCGTATACACATTTACTCGTTTCCCTTTTGCCAACACACACGCTCTTGTGAGTGCGATTAATTCTGCTGCTAGCGCAGAATGGTATGGGATGCGAGCAGCTTCAACAATCGTGTGCAATGTCGTCACTGCATATGCTGCAGTCGTATCACCATTTGGCAACTTGAAACATGAACCATCAACCCATAATGCATGATTACATTCAGGAAGGGGAGTGTCCTGTAAGTCCACTCTCCCTTTTGTCTCTTCTTCTGTCCTAAAACAGCAATCATGTATTTCGATATCATCTGTCTCTGCTGAAATGGGCAACAGCGTAGCAGGGTTGAGTGTATCGCACCTCTTTATGTGTATGTGACTCGCTAATAGTGTCAGTTCATAGCTTGACAGTCGAGCAATGGTTAAGTGCTGTGTCCTCGTTCTGTTTAGCAAAATGTCTACTGCATGTGGGACCCTAACAATCAGTGTATTATTCATTACTAATCCAGCAGACTGCTGAATGCAGACAGCTGCTGCAGCAGTGGCCCTCAAGCAACTTGGTAATGCCTTAGCTACAGGGTCTAGAGTCGCGGAAAAATACGCGCATGGACGCTGCTTGTCCCCAAGGGATTGTGTCAGGACTGATAACGCGCAACCTTCCTTCTCATGGACTTATAATGTAAAAGGTTTACTGTAGTCGGGGTTACCCAACACAGGAGCTGAACACAATGCATCACGCAACTCGTGAAAACTTTTCTGACAATCTTCAGACCAAGGCACAGGATTGGGTGTATCCTTATGAATTAGTGCCAGCAAAGGTTTGGCTAACAATGAGAAATTCGGTATCCATTGCCTACAATATGATGTAATGCCCAAGAAAGCACGCACTTCTATCTGTGTCCTTAGGACACTCAATTTTGCAATTGCCTGTATTCTCTCTGGGGTCAGTCTCCTTCCCTCCTTCGATAAGATGTGACCTAAGTAGGTCACTTCTTGTCGGCAAAATTGCAATTTCGAAAGAGAGACTTTGTCACATAAATGACAGTGTCGCTTTCTTGCAAATCTCTTCAGTATCTGCAGCGACTAACAAATCGTCCACGTACTGTATAAGCGTCGCACCATCGTGTAGAACAATCGTGTCAAGTTGTGATTTCAGAGCTTGACTGAATATCGATGGACTTTCACAGTAGCCCTGAGGAGCGCGTTTGAAGCGGAAGCTTTGTCCTCCTAAATTGAAGCCAAAAATATCTCTGCTCTCTTCAGCAATCGGGATGCTGAAGAAAGCGTTCCTCAAATCAATCACCGAGAACCAAGTGTGGCTGAAGCTGGGACCATAGTCAATAGGGCAGTAATGTCGGGAACAACTGGAAACTGTGGCACAACGATTTTGTTCACTTCCCTGAGATCAATAACGAATCTGTACACTGGTGGCTGGGATGCGTCAGTACGCTTTAAGACTGGCAAAATAGGACTGTTACAAATGTTCCCTGTTGTCTCCTCAATGACATCTTTCTCAATCAGATCGTGTATGATCACTAACAACGCCTTTTCGCATTCGCTAGAGATCTTGTATTGGGGAATACGTGGAAACCTAACATTGGCTCGCAACGTTATGACATATGGCGCAATTTCCAAAAGACCCTCATCGTTAGAACCAGTAGCCCAAAGTATATCTGGAAGACATGACAATTCAGTTGGAACGTTCTCCTTTGACAAATACATTGGGGAAATTACCTTCTTTCCTAGAGTGAGTTGTACTCCAGAAGGGGAACAATGTAGAGTTGCATATAATCTTTTTAACAAATCCAAACCTAACAAATTTTCGCCACAACCTGTTGTAAGAATGAGGGGTGCTTCTAATTCGTATGGGCCAACAGAAAGAGACATAGGACTAGAGATCGGGTTTGTGACCGGGGAGCCAGAAAAACCTACTGAAACATTTATTTCGCCGGACAAAGGTGCGCCAGGAAGTTTTGAGTGCATAATAGAACTTTTCGTAGCACCAGTATCCAGCAGAAAAGGTTCCGACACTCCTGATGTAATCACCTCTACATAAGGTCCATTCTGATCTACTGGAACTGAAACAACTCCCTCTCTTTGTCCATGGCTGTCCTAGCAACACATTCTCGTTTTCCGCATAGTAGTCATCAGCATAGTACTGGGCTGACCTCGAAGAAGTATTATCCTGTTGATCGAAGCTATTTATAGAATTCTGAGGCGGAAAAGAACTAGCATTCTGGGGGAAATTTCCATGGCCCCTACCTCTAGGAGCCTGTTGAATGCCCCTACCTCTTACACCTGAAACACAATTTAAACGTCGCAATAAAGTTGGACAGCTATTCCTGAAGTGACCCTCTTCCTTAAAATATGCACACTGATTGGGACCGTACGGTAAACGCTGTTGAGAATACTCATTTCTTCGTGAGTCTCTCGAATACTGCTGGTGTTGCTGATAATTAGGCTGGCTAACTGTACAAGGCGGATAGGCTTACTGGAGAAGGACTTTAGTTTTCAAATCTTTAGTCTTTTTATCTGCTTTCTCTAGCTCGTCTTTGCGCCTATTTTCATAGTACTGGGCTGTGGCCAAAATCTGCGCTGATGTGGAAACAGCCCAAGCACTCTCTGAATCTTTCAACTTACTACATAGTTCAGGAAGCAAATTATGTACAAATTTGTCTACAAACAATCTCTGACCACCTTCGGTAGCCATATCTTGACCACTATGATCGGCGAAAGTCTCTTCGAATCTTGTGAAAAAGTCAGACACATTCTCATCTTTTTCTGCTTGCACGCGGACAACTTGTCCCAATTCACACGTAATTCGGGCATTAAGGTCTTCATATACGTGATAATTCTACCAGGAAGTTCTGCTACTAAAGGCTCTGGTTTAGCACCACCAACTTGTCTAGCATCAACAGCAGCGATATTTGCCCATGTGTCGCCTAACTCTTAATCATGATCTGTATGATGAATTTTACTCCATAAAGGCTGTGGAACAACATTCCCAAATAACATGTCTACGTCTGCTAAATTCATTATACACGAGCTTGCAGTCTGTGATAACTCCTTATAATACCCAGCAGGATTTTTACGGGGATCAGGCAATGTCTGCTTGAGTGCTAAAACTTCAGATCTTTTCCAGGGGACATGTACCCATACACGCTGAAAATGTGGTAGGATTGCTGGATTCGCATTTGCATCACCTTCCCTCCAAACCGGAGGAACCTCTCTCATAGGGTACTGTCGCGCCTTTTTCCGATCTGACATGTCATCTTCATATAGCGATCTAGATACATTTCCCTTACTCCTATAAGATAACAATAAATCTATTGCTCGTTCAACATCGGCACCTACAATCATGCCTTCGTAGAACTTGAAACGCATGCGGAATAATTCCTTCATTTTAGGTTTCGGATCATTCGTCTCCAAATCTTCGCAAAGACATACACACATGTCTTCGAATACATATCTCTCAGTGGGTGCGTCCCATTGACGAAAAACTTCCATAACAGACTGAACATCATACTTTACTGTATCAGTAACCCATTTACGTGCTAACTCATTCAGCACTTCTCTTTCCTGATAATCAGGTAGTTGACTACGCAACTGTCTACGTCCTGTTTTAGGGGTCGTCTTAGGCGACCCAAAGAAAGGTGAGAACAGACCAGTGACAGTACTTGCCACTCTCTGTCGAACAGAAGGAGAAGCTTGCGGAGAGGCAGATGTGCCAGAAAAGACAGGCTGAGGTAAAGAGGAAGTCGAGGCAGTGCCAGAGGAAGTTGAGGCAGTAGCAGAAGTAGTATCATGAGGAATAGTAGGAGCAGTAGGCAAAGTTGTAGAAAAGGCAGACCGAGTATGTAGCAAAGGCGGCGGTCCTTGAGAGGGCTGCGCCGGAGAAGTAGGAACCAGCTGAAGAGGAGCTGGCGTTTGCGTAAGAACTGGAGTTCGCGCACTGGGGCGCGGTATAACAAAGCGCTTTGGGGGTGCAGTAGCGTCTAACGCATATGGGGTTGGTGAACTTAATAAGTGGGACATTAATGGATCCTTCTCTGATGTCTCTTTTGAACCTTGTCCCTCATGTGGCAACATTGGGTAGCATTTATCCACTGCTAAGTTCTTGCTTCTGATCATTCGTTTGTTTTCTTGCTCTTCCTCATTATCCATGTATGCTACGGCGGCTTGCACCATTGACATACCTCTTTTATTTTTCTTAGCTAATTTCATTTCTTTCTGTTTGGCTTCTTTGCGCCATAGGCGAAAAGAGTCAAACATTGCCGGCCGGGCTTTCTTCTTGAACAATTTCACCTCTAAATTATCTAGAATTTCTGCGTCAAAGCTTCCATATTGTGGCCATTTTAAAACACCATCCTTGCGGGTGTATCTGATCCATATTCCATTATATGTGACTGGACCTATTCCATGCTTCACGTAAAGTTCATATGTTGGAGTTCCGATCGGAGGAACCGGACACGAGTCCTCTAATCGGGAGTCCTTACTACAACCAAGACAAAACAAGTTTCCAAGTCTGCTAAGACCAGGCATCTTCGCTCACTAGTCTAGCTTCAAACTTCAAAGGATTATCAATTACGATATTCTCGTGAATACACGAGTCCCTCGGTTTTGGCGCTTGCAAGCTCCAAACAAAACGTATCTTGAGGATACCAAAAACTAAGGATCAAAACTAAGGACTGGGAGACGCTCCACTTATACTTAACTGAAGTATTTGATGATCGATGACGTCACTAGAAGACCCGTCTATCGTTTCGCTCTACCAAGGATCACTGGGTCCAAAACAGGGCGATAGTCAGGGCAGCAGTCCTTCGTAGCCGTCGGGACGCGGGGAACCTCGCAGCAAAGACCTTCGGAACCACGTCGACATACAGGGGTCGCTGAAGTGGCTGGCCGTCCTCTGGAATTTTCACACGAAGCTCCTCACGAACATCTGGCTTGGACCGTCACCGCTCGATACCGCCCCGAGTTGGGCGCCAACTGAGGTGCCGGGTTTTTAGGAACCCGGTGGTGCCAGGGGATCACACCCTAAGGCCTCTGAGTTCTCCCTGTTCCGGACCACAGAAACACGGAGTCTTCTAGGTGAAGTCAGAGATCAAGTTTTATTGGCTGCAACCAAGTAACAAGTGTCCTAGAAGTACAACAACACGGGTTGTAGATTCTCAGGAGACTGCTCGTTTTTACAGAGACAGCCTTCTCCATTTATACTAAAATATATGCTCTAAGCAAGAATTCTTTAGTTCACAATACGGTCATATACATATTTCTAAAACAATAAGAAAGCAAAGTCACAACGGCCAGCCTACAATTTCGTATGTCCAGTTGGTGATAGATCATCCAGCCAGGCCCGGAACTCCCATCAGATATCGATGAAACCATAATAAAATCGGGCACCTCCTCATCGTAAAACCGGCCATAAACAAGAAACATGGACAGGTGTGTGTACAACATGGTTTGTATGTAGTGAATGGTTTATGGAATGCTGTGTCTTGATGCTATCTTACTTGGCTACTGGGCGAGGGACTGCCTGAACAGGTTGGGCGGAGGCAGTGGAGTCAGCTTGGCCAGGTCATGGAGGAGTCAGCTAAGGTGGACGTCTCCTTTCGGATCAAACTCGGCCTTAATCAATTGACTATATGAGGGCAAGCCACAAGATGGATGCCGTTCACAAAATGGAGTCTGAGGGTTCGAGACGGAAACCATGATTTAAGGGTGATGGCATCACTCAGTCAGGACGCAAATGCATAGGGATAATGTCCTAATCATTACCGGTCTGCCGATACCAAATTCGTCATGGTACAATGACATTTTGTGACACGAGTGTTGTACCATGGTACCCTATTATGGCAGGGTCCAGATTTTCAGAACCACAAAAGGGGCAGTGCTACAAACACATTCAGTGAGACATCCTGAAATGGTTTGATTGTGTCTGCTCTGCATTTATACATGCTGCAGGGCTCGGATTGGCTGCAGAATGTCAGCTGATCCATGGTAGGGGATGGTAGGCACTTGGACAGGTGTTTACCCTTGGCTAACATGGCCAACTGCCAAAATTCATATCTTCCGGCCCGGAATCGGAAATTCCGGCCCGGAATCAGAAAATACGTCACAATGCCGGAAATTGCGGGCCGGAATCGGACATTACGACGCAATGCCGGAATTTGCGGGCTGGATTCGTAAATCCCGCCGCAGAGCCGTAAATTCCGGCCCAGTGGCGGAAATTACGGCCCGGGTGCAGACGTAAAGTTAGAAGTCGTAAGTCTATTCTGTAAATACCGAAAGTAGAAAGTTCATGCTGTGAATACCGAAAGTAGTAAGTTCATTCTGTGAATGCCAGAAGTAGTAAGTGCATTCTGTGAATATCAAATAGTAGTAAGTTTAGGATCTAGTCTTAAGTTTATTCTGTGAATTGGGCCCTGAGTTTAGCATGGGTATTACCATGATGGAATCCAAGAATAGTAGAATTCTGTCTAATTTGTGCAAGAAAAACTTCCAATGAAACAGTAAAAATAAGTGGGAAAAAAGGACATCCTTATCTAACACCTCTATTTAAAGAAAGGGAAGAGGGGATAAGACCATTAGCAAAGATAAAAGCTATTGGGGCAGTGTATAATAGTGATACATAAGAAATAACTTTGGAAACAAAACCAATCCAAGAAAGTGTATGAAAAATAAATGACCAATCAATGTGATCAAAAGCTTTTTCCGTGTCAAGTGAAATAGCAGCTAATGAATGTGGATATTTATTTGATTTAAGTAATATATTAAAGAAACATCTCTTCCTTTAATAAAGCCTGATTGTTCTGTGCCAATAAGAGAGGATAAAAATGTATTGAAATGGAGAGCAAGAATTTTAGGGAATATTTTATACTCAGAATTGACTAAAGAAATCAGTTTGTAATTTCTACAGAAGTGCAGAGAGATGATGGGTACCATTTCCAAGCTTCACCTAAACCCACATGTTGGAATGCAGTTCGATCAAGAGGTTTAAAAGAGGAGCGGGGATCCCCCAAAGAGCTAATTTTCTCCAAAGATTGGCTCGATTGACATTGTCGATCTCCTGGCAGTTTAAAAAGTAGGCACATCACCTAATACCGTTATTTTTCCCCGTTATCAGTCCATACTTGAAAGAGAAAATTTAAGGAGAAAGCACTTTGAAACATGCTCTAGAGCTGCCTTAATGATCCATGGCTGATAAGTAAAGAAAAAATAGAAAGGCCATGTTACAAATGAATATAGATGATTTTATATGAAGTTCTAATTAATTATCACACCTAGGCCTTTACAGGCTCATAAAACATGAACAAATGGTTGGTATTTTTCTCCTGCAAAGTATAACATAAGTACAGAAATGTGTTAGACTCAGGGTTTTAACCCCTTGCATGCTCATGACGGCCCCTTGCCGTCATGAGTCACTGTGGGAGTGTGCTCATGACGGCCAGGGGCCATCCGAATCCCGCCCACTATGTAAATGACCTGCACAGCGTGCCTGCAAGGGTTAAGGACGCTTGGTTCCTCTGGGACTCAGACCCAGTAGTAATTTAAAATGGACATTGAAACAGGTCCCTTTTGGGCCCTGAATTCACATCCTTAACTTTTCATGGAGACATGCTAATTTCTGAAACAATGAGTGTATTAAATGTTCTTTTCTGAAATATTTTGTTATTGAAACCATGAGCTGCAACATAATTAACAGCAGTGAATACATTTTGTGTAGTTAAGCAATGCTACTGAAAAGATTACTGTACCTTTGTTGATAGGTTTCATTGCATATATTATAGATAAATGGCATACAGTTCTCCAATATGTGTGCGTTCAGAACATTGCAAAAATTAGAACAATTGCTTATTATAAAAGGAGTATAAGAACAGATTAAAATGTGGGAAAATAATTGTGTGACTGCTGGTAGCTTCAGTGTGATGTGACAGATGGGATAAGAAGAAGGAGAGGAAGCCAATTATTCAGGGGCATGGATTAGTATTTCCGTCACTGTATATAGGGGGGTATTTACCTGGGGAGGGGGGGGCTGGGCCGGCACACCTATAAGTGTAAAAAACAATCAAGATAATCAATGTAATTCCTGCTTATATTTGACATGCTTTACTTAATCTTGCATTCCCTATGAGTGTTTGCTTTTTCCAGGATCTTGTGTTATGGGTTTTTTTCAGGTAGCCTAATTCCCTTGTCTAGTGCATTATTTGAATTGAGTTGCATCCACATGTTTATAAATGGGCTCAATTGACCTGTGGCTCCAGGCAGTGCAAGCATCTATAAATGCCTGTCAGTGGAGCTAAAAGGCAAAGTGAATACATAGTCATCCAATCCTTGGACTCTCTGCAAAGTGCACAGAGCAATGCGGGTGGGGAAACATGGCCGCAGGCTGACGCCGGGCGCGGAAGCTCCCAGGACGGAGAGAACAGGAGGCAGCTGTATTCTGCATTGATAAACTTATTTTTGGATAACGGATAACGTATAATGTTTTAAAACGCACTACAAACGCATATAATCGCACGCATTAAAAAAGAAAAAAAACTTGGTTGTCTTTGTACCTGAATCTATGTGCGCAGAACGAGTGAGAGGATACGGTGCCTGTGTCAGGCGGCCGTAGAGTGGAGAAGGACTAGAGTGGCGTTCTCCTCAGTCCGCTTTTGGGTCAGCGGTGGAAGCGGTGGAAGCAGTGAAAGTGCAGCGAGGCTCCATGGAGAGGGGAGGCACGCCGAGGCTGGGATCGAGTGTGGCAGAGGCAGTAGAGGCAACTAGTACTGCAGATACAGCGGACCATCAGTGTGCGCTAAGTGTACTGAGCAATTGCCTGACCCCCCCTCCCGATTGTGGCCAGTAGGCGAGGGTGGAGGGGTGGTGATTATCCAAGCGTTGGGGAAAAACCTGGGAGGCTTAGGAGAGGAGAAGTCAATCGAAGAGCTTTCCCCTATTTCCCATATCCGCTCCACCGATACCTTCCCTAGTATTCCAGAGGCTTCGGAGGCTGACCGCGTTTCTAGTTGCAGTGGGGGGGGGGGGCCGCGGGCGGTGCAGCAGTCAACTCTACCTTACTGTCCTATTCGAGCAAACAAGGACCGGTAAATGGCCCAGCGGCACTTTACAGCAGGCAAGCAAACAGGATCGATGGGGCAGGTGAGGAATAGGTACAAGTTAAGGTCACTCCCCGAAAGTAGAAATAAAGAAGGTGGGGGAAAACGAGGTACTGCTCCAGTTTCCCCTAAAAAAAAGTTATTAAGGCTCCAAAAAGTTCTGGAAAGACTCGGCGGAGCGGACAAAAGGAGGTGCGTGATTTACCAAAACCTCTTCCCTCGCTAAAATCTTACTTATAGCGAGGTTCGCTCTTTCTACGTTCCGTTCATCTAATTAGCTATATTTTTTACTTACATTTTTTCTTCTTAGGTTCTGCCTCCTGTCTTGACCCTGTTCTGGAGGGGGGGTTCCCAAAGAGCGGAATGTATTGCCCAAGAGGTAGAAGGAGGATTTCCCAGGGGGGAGGGGTGTGGGGTACCGGGTGTGGAGAGCAGTGGGAGAAAAAAATAAAAAATATGTCCTCAAGAATGCAGGCTTTCTTTTTTTCTGGGAAAAAGTTGATGGGGGTTGTGATTCTCCGGGGCTTATGACTTATCCTGCCCAGGAAAATGAGTGTAGTTAAAGCAAAGACAATTAATATACTAGCGTGGAATGTAAATGGTCTTAGATCTAGGAAGAAAGTGTCACGAGTGGCAGAGTTTTGTAAGGATAGTGAAGCACAAATAATATTATTACAAGAGACTCACCTAGAAAGGATAGAGTGTAGGATGTCTCTTTAAAAATTCAGATAGATACATGAGGTGATATGTTCAGATCAGAGTGGCAGTTCCAGGGGAGTCGCCATAATTATTAAAACCAATCATGATATAAGATTACTTAAATATGAGTCAGATTGCTCAGGAAGGTGGTTGGTGGCTACCTTGTTAATATATAGCAGACTGTTAGTATGCGCAGTATACTATGGGCCCAATTACGACAATCAGGAATTCCTGGAAAAATTAGAGTAATGTCTATTGGAAACAGTTAGCCCCGATTGTCTTAGGGGGGGATTTCAATTTGGTATTAAATAAAGGATTAGACCGGACTTCTAAAGCTAAATATAATACTCCCCCAAAATCTTTTTCTAGACTTATAAATATAATGAGGGAATTTAATCTAGTAGACATATGGTGGATATTATAGAAAGATAAAAGAGAATTCACATTTTACAGTAAAAAATATAGACACTACTCTGGCATAGACCTATTTTCTAGTGGATCAGGAACTTTGTGGAGAAGACTTAAAGGTAACCCATATTCCTGCAATAATATCAGAACACTCTGCGGTTGTACTATCTTTAAAATATTGTCTCCCAGAGGAGCCCAGAAGGTGGACCCTAGACAGGGCAACTCTCTTAGATGAGAAGGGTATTGAAGACTTAAGAAATAAATCAGAGAGTTTTTTTAGTACTAATAATGATTCGGCAGAGGCAAACATTGTCTGGGATGCCTTTAAAGGATATTTAAGGGGGCTTCTAACCTCGAACATGATAGGGAAATATCGGACTGAGAAGCAAGACAGAGAAAGGGCTATCCAAGACATCAAGATCAAAGAGGGAAAGCTGCAGAGGGCGTCCATGGAGGACTCAAACAGAGTAGGGCCTCTAAACAAAGTATTGGAGGGGCTACAAGCTGCTTTTAGGGCAAAAATATAAAAAATCTCTTTGGATAGGTGGATGGCAAGCAAACTCTAACATTTCGAGTACGGGAAAAAGTGCGGCTCTCTACTAGCCTGGAAAGCAAAAGCAGATAGGGCCAGGACCACAATTCGAGAGCTAATCTGTGGCGAAACAGGAGCTCCTTTGCACACTAATCTAGATATGTGTAATGAGGCTTGCAGGAGTTATATAAAGAGGATATCTCACCTAATAATAATAATAATAATAAAAACATTTATTAAGCGCCTAAATACACTAGTAACAGTGCGTCTCCGCGCTAGGATACCTTGCCACAAGAACTTCTCACAAAGACCAATCAAAATGATGGGAGGGCGGGACAGGAAAGGTTAGACACTGACTCCATACTAAATTTCCGGGAACAAGTAAGTCTTGAGTTTCAACCGCAATCTTGGTTCTGAGGGTTCCATCCGAAGCTCCATGGGGAGTTTGTTCCATTATTTACTGGCAAGAAACCTAAAAGAGTGCCCACCCATCCGTGCTTTATAGATGCAGGGTACCGAAAACTGCATGCTGCCCATAGACCTCAAAAGTCGTCTGGGACGATATACAATTAACATCCGTTGGAGGTAAGCCGGTCCCTTGCCCTGTGCAATACGGTGGATAATGCACATGGCCTTAAACCGAATACGTTCCCGCATGGGGAGCCAGTGCAAGATCTGTAAAGCACGTTTGCCAGACGACTTCCTCTGCAAATTTAAAACAAGCCTGGCTGCCGCATTTTGGACACATTGGAGTTGGTTCAGGTTCTTAGTACTGAGGCCACAGAGAAGGGAATTCCCATAATCAAGATGGGAAGTAACCAGGGCATGTACTAATGTTTTCCTAGCTGTAATAGGTAGAAGGTCCAAGATTTTGCGTAGGACTTTCAGTATGCCGTAGCATTTCCCCGCTATGTTGCCAATGTGTTGGGAGTATGAAAGATTGGTATCCAGCATAACACCCAAATTTTTCACCGTATCAGAAGGGCTGGGTGTAGGACCCAGGTCAGCAGGCCACCAGGCAGATGTTCAAATTGATGGAGAGGAACCGATCACAAGAAGTTCGGTCTTGCCTCCGTTAAGACGGAGGCAGTTGCTCTTCATCCAAGCTGCAAGTGCCGCAAGACAAGCAGAAAAATGATCGCCCATTTCAACTGGGTTGTGTGATAGAGTGACCACCAGTTGAGTGTCGTCCGCGTATGATACGATCTCCACCCCATAAGATTCCACCATTCGAGCAAAGGGTTCCATATACAGATTAAATAATGTAGGGCTCAATATAGAGCCCTGTGGGACTCCTTGTTTTAGGGCTCGGGACGTGGACTTGAAGGGGGGACAGTGTATTTGGAATTTTCTATCCGCCAAAAAAGAGCCCATCCATTCATATGCTGGCCCGGCAACCCTCATCTCGCTCAAACGGGCAAAAAGTCTGGGGTGCGATACAGTATCAAATGCCGCACTCAGGTCCAGCAATATCAGAGCAGCGGTCTGTCCTTCATCTACTTTCTGGTGAAGCAATTCTGTGGAGAAAAGAAGGGCAGTTTCTGTAGAGTGGGGAAATAAAAGAATGGCTTATGCTGACAACTCTCCCTCGGTTATTGTCCAAGTATTTGAAATTTCTTGAAGGTGAGATTACGGAGGGGGAGATGTAAAGTGTAAAAGAATGGTTAAGGAAAAGCCAGCTTGGCCTGTAGAAGTCTATCTTTGTATTTTAGACATTGTAACCCCTGCTCTTCATGTTTTCTTTATTAAGGTTTACTTGGGTGGAAACAGGGTTCCCCAATCTTGGCTAGAAGCTACAGTCACTATGATCCAGAAGCCTAACAAAGATCCATGAAAGCTAGATTCCTACAGGCTGATTTCGCTACTAAGCACAGATTATAAGATCTTTTCTGGGGTTATTGCAGCAATTCGGGAGGTTATCCACCCTAACCAAAGAGGTTTTATACCCGGGAGACAACTGAATGAACTTAACTTCCAGCTATTAGGAGTTACGGACTTGGCAGAGGATCGGAAATTACCACTAACAAAAGTGGCAGTGGACGCAGCAAAGGCCTTTGACCAGGTGCATTGGCCATACCTTTGGGAGACCCTGCGAAGTTTTGGTTTTCCAGAAAATATGGTATCTGCAATTCAGACTCTGTACCATTGTCCTAGAGCTAGAGTTTTGAAAATGCAATAGGTCTCGTCTTTGATTACGTTAAAGCCATTTGCTTTGCTAATGGTATTGTAAAGCAAAGCACATGGCTTTAACTGAAAGGTGAGACCTATTGCATTTTTAATGCTTGTTTTTTTCAATTGCTAACACATCTGACTTAAAGCATGTAGAACTACCAGAAAGAAATGACTGAGGCCAAGAAAGAGCGGCAACTATTAACAGACTAGTAATACTGCAGGTACTGACTGAAGTACTCAATTATAAGAGATCTGCGTCCCATGGTGGGTGGAGAAAACACCCGCATGTTAAGATTTTTTTGCAGGGAAGCCATCCAGCCTAGTCACCTCTACAAAAAGCAAGCACTTCTGTGTTAGGTGCACAATGATGATAATGATAATGATAATGATAATGATATTTATAAAGCGCGCAAATACCAAAAATGGTGTCTCTGCGCTAGAACCGTGAGAAGACCCCAACCGACACCCCTCACTGAAACAACCACGTTTTCACGTTATTTCTAAAGCTCGTAAGGGAGCTAGCATTCCTAATCTCAGGTGGCAGCAGATTCCACAGCTTAAATGATAATAAATTGTGCAAAGGAGGCCCTAAGGAAAGGTGTGTGAAGGTGCGCACACCCCGACACAAGGGCAGACAAAGGCTGCTGGAAAATCACTGCAGGGATGGAGGGCGACATAAAAGGCAGACAGAGGTACTAATATTCAGGAATCAAAAACTGCAGCTGAACCCTAGGCCCTCTAGGTCGACAAGCAATCTATATAATTCAGTAAGCTGGTTTTCAGAAAAGTTGGAAACAAATACGCCAAATGCAGGTGTTATTAATAAAGGAACGCCTACAGTGCCTTTATAGTTTGCTGTCAAACCGTTGTGTTGGCCCCCGACTTGTACTAGAGAGCATCATGAAATAACTAAACAGAAGACTTCCCAATGTATTTTGAACTTTCTGGCAGTTTTCAATAAAATCAGAAAATTTCATATTTTATAGTTATTACTTTTGTTTCAATTCATTCCTTGCAAACCGTGTGTTTTCAAATAGAATATTTAGTACAGTCAGTTTCGGCGATGCATATCTGAAATAAACCAAAAATAACTAAATTAACCACCCAACTCTAACCAGAATCGAATGGAGATAAAACAAGATTCACATGTCTCTCAATTACTCCTGTAGACTTCAAAAATGGCTGACCAGCACGTTAGACGGCCGTCTAACTGGCTACTAAAGGAGCAAGAAATGAAGTCCTTTCAAGACGAATACACAGCATTGCCTTTCACAATAGCAGGACTACAAATAAACGGTGCACCATTATAAGACACAAGGGTAAACATCCAGGAACTTTGCCAAAGTACTGACGTGAACCGATTATGGGGTGGTACTTTAATAGTACTAAACCAGCGCTCCTATTGAAAAACTGTCTCACAAACGCAACCTATCACCTCAATACTCACCATTAATCATGAAACACTTATACAGGCCCATAACACCAATGAGACAATTTTTGAGCAACTGAATTTAGTGGTGTGATTTATAAAACTATTCACATAATATTTACAATATTATATACAACTGCAGTTTATCATATTTCACCATGGATTTAAGCGTTTGTCATTTATTAAATCAGACCACTTAAGGCAATTGAATCAACTGATGGTAACTAGAACATGAATAAACAAGACCAGCTTGTCTTTTCAAATCTAATTTTTATTAACTTTATTCTTCATAAAGAAGGAGCATTTACATTTTAGAATCTTTATTTCATAAGCAAATAAGAAAGCAGCATTTTATTAGGAAATTAATTAATAAACTGACATTATTTAAGCAGATTCAGAAAAATGAAATATTAGCAAATTAACAGTTTCCATACCCTAAATCTATTTCCCTGTCTATTTCTAACTTCACCTGAAAAGGAAAATATCATTTAAAGACTGCTGTCCTTACGTGCGCCAAAAGTCCAACAGCACGTCACGTCATTCAGGAATCAGGAAGCAAGAGAGTTTTTTCCCTACCCCAAGTGTCAGGTTTTATACCTTTTTCTCTAGCTAAACTTTCTACATTTCACATTCTTTAGAGCGAATCCAAGCTTTTCATTGGCTGTCCAGTGTCAGACCACGATAAAGTAAATTACATCATCTCCCATCCTCGACCAAGTCCAGGCTTCACATAAGCCCTATTGTCTTTCATTTCCACAATATTTGGCTTCCTCAAAAGAATAACTTTTCTTCGAGTCTTGTACTTTTCACTTCCTAACCTTAGCAGACTTTTACAAATCCTGTCCTTGAAGCTTATTCTTCCTGTGCACGTTCATCTTGACCAAAAACTGTTTTTCAATTAATAATGTCAGTGCAGCAAAAATCCTCACAGCTGCGTACATGCCAATACTTCACTCTGGACAAGGTTTCACGTCTGCTGTGTTGTCAGCCATATTTCTGAGCCACCTTTTAGGCCTCACTTTGGAAACTATTATTAAACAAACACAAGACATCAATTAATTAGAGAATTGATACCCATTCTGTTACCCTCCCCCTTTGCTAATTAACCCTGTTAATTGTGTTTCCTAGCAGAAGCACAAGTAGGCAGCATTATATTTACTCTCCCTCCAGATACTGCACGAACTCCATAGGCTTTTGTCACAAAAGACATAACATAAGCACACATAGTAAGCACATGCCATTAGTTAAACAGCCGCATTTAATACTGACAAAGACAATAGACAAGGTTAATTTATTATTTTTCTTCTTCGCGTTTGCAACACAAAGCATATTAGTCTTATCCCGCATGTACTGATGATTGCAATTTTAAACTAAGTTGATTAATGATTTCACCACAACTTTATTAGTTTAATTAATCATTATGGGAGATTAACTTCACAGGTTTGAAGACAATTTTGTTCTTCACCTTGCTCAATCAACTCCCTCATCTGGTGATTTCAAAAATCACCAAATAACACCCAAAATTTATAAATTTTCAACCCTTGAACATGTTTTGGATTTCTTAATATTAGTATTTCTAAACTTTAGATTTACCTGATCTTCTGCATTTCTCATATTGAGTTCTACGAAACTCTTATAATTCTATTTCTTTTTCTTTTTCTTTTCTAAGTTTCCAAATTCTTTTCTTTTCTATCACATGTTTTCTTCTCTTGTGTATCATGCAACTAATTTTTAACAAAAGTATCACTATAGCTATGATTATTAGAGGAAAAACTATTTTACCTATAATTGAACTACCAATCTCTTAAAACCAGTGTTTAATTGCTGCAAATCTTTTACCTAAACGTTCTGAAAAACTCTCTTCTTCTAAAGATTCTACTTCACTATGTATCTCAGTTATATTCTTTATGTGTATTTCTATATTCTGACTTTCGTCAGGAATATATGTGCAACAATGTTGAACATGCAAAATGCTACAGACACCACCTTCTTTTGCTAACAGAATGTCTAGTGCAAGACGATTCTGCATTACCATGGTTCTCATTGCAATAAGCTCAGTATTTACTCATTGAAATCCACTTGCAATGTCTGTTGACAATCTATCAACAATTGTAGACATTTTTCTAATTTTGTTTGCATTCATGGTTATTCACACCATAGGTATTAATGCACCAAATATATCGCCCATTATTTTTGTAAAGCTTTCTCTTCTTAATCTATTCATGTGATTGCCAATTTCAAATAAACCCTTTGCATTTCTATCCACATGAAAATGTTTTGGAAAAACTAAACCTATATAGCACGTCCCATACCAGTGGTCTGGGAGACTATAATAATCTTTATCCCCACAAATAAAATAAATTCCAGGAAAAATTGGATCTTTGCCTCCTTTAAATCCCCAACCCCCTGTAATACGATAAGTGTCTTCACATTGACTCGCACCAACAAAATAATTATCAAATAAAGTATTATCTCTTCTTATACAGAATTTTCCACTAACAAGTTTATCTATATGTATTGCAACATTTTCATTTCTACCATTAAGCTTTTCATCTTCCATTTGCCAAAATTTTGATTTAGTAGTTTTTAACATCTCATTTCACTTGTAAATTGCCCTTCTCTCTTCCACCATATCTAAGAATAACTTCTCTTCTGCTCTTAATTTACATGTTAAATTATTTCTAAAAGCGTACTCATAAGTAAGTTCACTAGTTGTTAAGAAAAATTCCCTCATCTGTTTAGCATGTTTCACTTTATTCAAGCTATCTACAACTTTTAGATTTGCAAAAATGTCATCAAAGTCAGAATAATAGTATTCTAGACGTCCAGTTTTATAAAACAAACTAGCTATTATACTACATGTTATACCATAAGTAAGAGGAAGCATATTGTATGTGACGCCCTCAGACACAGAAGTAGGTAATTTCACACAGATGTAACAATCTTTTGCATTCATCACCCTAACATATTCAGATAAAAGCCTTGAAAATGTATTACTAGAAAAATCTCCAACAGATCTATCTTGATGAATCAAGGCATCTTTACTAAAAAATAAAAATAAAATTGAAAAATTCGAAAAAATTCTAAATATACTCCCCTCTTTTTTTTAACAGATAAACACCCTATGCACCAGACTCAAGCTATAACACATTGTGCAACGGTGTTAAATGATTAATTTGCGTCTGTCTATACTGAGTACAAGTGTACATACCCATTTTGGCTTGCCTTTTGGCCAATTCTGTGTTCGTTGTTCTGTCTTGTGTTCTGTGGGTCACGGCTGTGCCCACTTGTCATCTGAATGTTTTATTTGATACTACTTTTGAAAAATATTATGAAAATAAATTCTTGTCCAGCTGGACAAAAGACATACATTCTATTCTAGTGTATGGTTATCTATAACACTGTATTCTCCCTAAATAGGGACGACTGTTCTCTATAACATGAAATTGCCCAAGGTCCCTGTCTAAATTTCCTTTGGGTTCCCTTGTTCTGTATAATAGTGCACTTTACTACTGCAATTTTTTCTGGAAGCTGAATTCCATCAATCAGTCTTTTAATTAGCTGAGCGTTTCTTATTGGTGATCCCGCAGAAGTTAAATAACCTCTTTGAGACCAAAGCTGGCCATAGTCATGGACTACACCATAACCATACTGACTATCAGTCACTATGGTAATCTTCTGATCTTTTCCCAATTCACATGCACGAATCAAAGCAATTAATTCTGCTACTTGAGCTGAACGAATTCCTTTGAGACTGGAAGCTTCAATTACGTCTGCAACTGTGCATACTGAATATGCTGCACTCAGAACACCTTCATCTGTTCTTAAGCATGAACCATCAACAAACAAAACATAATCTGATTCAGGCAACGGGACATCTTTAATATCCTGCCTTGGTTTTGTACAATACTCTAATACATCCAAGCATTCATGATCAACCTGAGCTCTAATTTCTGTTTCAGTAGTGTCAGGTAATAATATGGAAGGATTTACATTAAGCATGGGCGGAAAATCCGTTACGCTCGCGGATTTTGCAAGTTTTCGGGAAATCCGCAATCCGCGAGATTTGCGAATTTCCCGCAAAATCCGCAAATTCGCACGCAGCGGATTTTTTTGGTGGCGCGCGGCGTTGGTGATACAATTTTTGCGGCGCGCGGCGTTTATCATCGTTTGCCGGGTTGTTTTTTTTCGATAGTTTGCGAGTGCTGCGCCATTTTGGATCTTGCTGTGTGATCCCGCGGGAATTGGCGAGCGCGATTACGTCATCGCGGCTTGCCAGCGATAGTTTGTCAACGCGAGTACGGCGAGATCACGTCTCGCGGTACTTCGCAATTGCGAGATTTGAGATGCGGCGAGCGAAAATATAAATTTGCAATTCTGCACAAGAAATCCACCAGCAAGCAGCATAAACCTTCTAGAAATGATGATTTTTATCTGAATAACTCCTTAGTTTGACATTTGCCTGCACTTTTTTAGCGAGGAGTCCATTTTGGGGAGGGGGGCAGGGGGGTGGGAGGAAGGAAGTGCCCCACAGTCTTCAACTTCCTGTTCCTGTTCAGCAGGCTCCTCCCAGTGCTTTGTCCATCTCCTGGTCACTTTTCATTTGGGTCTGGAGCTGGAAGGATTACTTTTTGTGGATGCTGCTGGATATTTGGATTTGAGGCCTTTTTGACTTTCTTTGGATCACTGTTGGATTAGAAATTTTACAAGTAAGTTTGTTTGGGGCATTACAGTTGCTGCAATTAAAATTTTGGAATTTTTGATTTTTGGGCTGTTTTGGGGCCTTTTGCCCAGGGGTACTCAGTGGTGGGTGGACTGAGTCTTTCTGTGGGGTGTCTTGAATTTAAACATCATGGAGGGGCTGGATGGCTTGGGATTGTGCTTATTTTTCAGTGATTTTCGTTTTTTTGGGCTGTACTTGTGGCCTTTTCACCAGGGGTAGTGAGTGTTGCATGGGCCTAGTCTTTCTGTGGGGTGTCTTGAATTTAAACATCATGGAGGGCATGGATGGAATGGGATTGTGCTGATTTTTCTGTGTTTTTTGATTTTTGACCTGTTGTTGGGGCCTTGACCAGGGGTAGTGAGTGTTGCATGGGCCTAGTCTTTCTGTGGGCTGTCTTGAACTTTAACATCATGGAGGGCATGGATGGAATGGGATTGTGCTGATTTTGCAGTGTTTTTCGATTTTTGGGGGTGTTCATGGGGAGGGACATGCCATGTGGCTGGTGGCCATTTTGAGTGCAGCTACAGGCACTGGCCATGTGCTGGCAGGCACGTGGCCATTTTGAATGCAGGCTTTGTTGTTAGGCCTCCAACCATTTTGCCTACTTTTCAACCTTTATTTATGCCCAGGGGTAGTGAGTCTTGCATGGGCCTAGTCTTTCTGTGGGTTGTCTTGAATTTAAACATCATGGAGGCCATGGATGGAATGGGATTGTGCTGATTTTGCAGTGTTTTTCGATTTTTGGGGGTGTTCATGGGGAGGGACATGCCATGTGGCTGGTGGCCATTTTGAGTGCAGCTACAGGCACTGGCCATGTGCTGGCACTGGCAGGCAAGTGGCCATTTTGAATGCAGGCTTTGTTGTTAGGCCTCCAACCATTTTGCCTACTTTTCAACCTTTATTTATGCCCAGGGGTAGTGAGTCTTGCATGGGCCTAGTCTTTCTGTGGGTTGTCTTGAATTTAAACATCATGGAGGCCATGGATGGAATGGGATTGTGCAGATTTTTCAGTGATTTTCGTTTTTTGGGCCTGTACTTGTGGCCTTTTCACCAGGGGTATTTGAGTCTAGCATGGGCCTAGTCTTTCTGTGGGCTGTCTTGAACTTAAACATCATGGAGGGCATGGATGGAATGGGATTGTGCTGATTTTTCTGTGTTTTTCGATTTTTGACCTGTTGTTGGGACCTTGACCAGGGGTAGTGAGTGGTGCATGGGCCTAGTCTTTCTGTGGGGTGTCTTGAATTTAAACATCATGGAGGGCATGGATGGAATGGGATTGTGCTGATTTTGCAGTGTTTTTCGATTTTTGGGGGTGTTCATGGGGAGGGACATGCCATGTGGCTGGTGGCCATTTTGAGTGCAGCTACAGGCACTGGCCATGTGCTGGCAGGCAAGTGGCCATTTTGAATGCAGGCTTTGTTGTTAGGCCTCCAACCATTTTGCCTACTTTTCAACCTTTATTTATGCCCAGGGTAGTGAGTCTTGCATGGGCCTAGTCTTTCTGTGGGTTGTCTTGAATTTAAACATTATGGAGGGCATGGATGGATTGGTATTGTGCTGATTTTGCAGTGTTTTTCGATTTTTTTGTGCTCTATAACTGAACTGATGTTCCTCTGTCTTCCATTTTTTTTAGGTGCACAAGACTCAAGAGAACCACCAGTGCCAGGAAGAAGTCCTGCAGCGGTGTGTGTGTGCAGCATAACGTCACGCGACGTCACGTCTGGCCTCAGACAACTCTACAATTCGTGCAACTGCGGCCTGCTGTCTGACCTGCTCTGAAGAAGATGGCCCCGCCCCCAAAGAAAGTTCTCCGTAGCTCCTCTAGCAAGAAAGTTGCTAGTAAGGAGCAGAAGAAGCAAGTTACCAAGGAGGCTGGTGTGCCACCCGCCACGTTTTTTGGGAGCAAAAAAAAAAGTACGCCTGCAGCAGCAGGATCTGCTGGGGACCAAGCTGGGAGCAGCACCCCTGCTCCATTGGGTTCAGTGCCTCCACCACCACGCCAACTTAAGTCAAAGCCCTTGAGTGCTTCAGAGGCAGTCAGTGTACTTCTCCAATCACCATCGACCAGTGATGTTGGCTCATCGCAAGAAAGTAGCAGCAATGTCCCTGAATCAACACAGGTTGTTGTAACTCATCTGACAAGTGTTGAACAACCACAGCCGCAACAACAACACCATGTGCAAGTACACGCCCAAGTACATGTGGAAGGAGAGGCAGCAAAAGGAGATGCGCAAGCAAAGGTGCATGGAGGTTCACAAGTGCCCACAATAGTTGTTCCTCCCGAAGTAGGGGCACATCAGGAAATCGACAATGAAGCCGAGGTATCATTGGAAGCCACTCCTCCTGATGATCATTCATTGTCTTCCACATCCCTAGCAAGGAAAAGATCAAGGGGGGTGTCTACATCTTCTTCAAGCCCACCTCGTTCTGATGCAAGTGATCTGTCTTGGGAACCACAACTGCGGTCTGACAGTGAGGCACACCATGATCTGACACCGGTACCTAAGCGTAAAAGGAAGGTCGTCCAAAAACTCAAACCTATGGAGTGTGATGAGGCTCAACAAGAAGTGACAGATACTGCTGGTGATGAAGCCTCTCACGATGACGACAAGCCAGTCATCACAAAGGTCACTGCAGCCCCACCGGGCATGCAGCAAAGAGACATTTTGACCCTATCCCGAGAAGCTGCTGAGCGTGATGATGATGTCGGCGAGGAGGCAATGGAAATGGAATCATTAGATTTGGAGTTAAGTAGTACACCAAAACCTACCGCTTCCATATTTCTTCCTCGCAAGAAGGTACCCACCTCGTCCTCGACCTCAATTCGTGGTGGTGAAAGTGCAAAACGTACTGAAGTTCGGCAATCCACATCCTCCACTTCATCTGGCATTAGCAGCAGGACCACCACCACCAGTATCGCCGCCTCCTCCGGCCCCCGAAGACATTTCAAGTCTCCAGTTTGGGACTTCTTTAGTGTTTGCCCAAAAAAGGAAAACGTAGCCATTTGTAGCCTTTGTAAGCTTCGATTTAGTCGTGGTAAGCTTGGTTCTAACTATGGTACCGGAGGCCAGAGAGGTCATCTTGAGAGAGCGCACCCTGTCCAATGGTTTCCGCACCTAGAGGCGGTCAAGAAAGCCGGAATTGCACGTAATGAAAACGTTGATATTTCATCTGCTGATGACGAGGAGGTAGAAGACGATTCAAACACTTCACTTACACCCAGTTCCCATGTCAGCAGCACACCCCATGGGAGCCACACTAAGAGTGTGGGAGAGAGTGAGACATCAATGCGGAAAAGTTCATCAGCGAGCGTAACTGGGTCGAAGAGATCATCATCATCCCGTAAATCCTTGGTCCAGGGCAACATTAAAAAGATGTTGTTTACAGAAGCGCAATATGAACGCAACCACCCAATGACCCGTCTGTATAACACTAAGCTGGCTAAAATGCTAGCTCTGGACCTTCTCCCTTTTTCTTTTGTAGAAGGGGTTGGTTTTCTAGAATTAGTGACAGCGCTCTGCCCTAAATGGAAGGTTCCTAGCCGGTTCTATTTTGCCCGAGTTGCGGTTCCAGCACTACATGAAGATGTTCTGAAGGTGATTGGGGCAGCTTTGCAGAAGAGTGCTGTTCACACTATACATCTGACAACAGACATGTGGACCAGTGGCGCAGGCGCTGATTACATGTGCATCACTGCACACTGGGTCTCTTTTTCAGGGGCTAAAGCAAAGCTAAACGCAGGTGTTGACACGAACATTGTTTTTAAAGGTGCTCGGAAACATGCAACACTAGCCATGTTTGGTTTGGAGAAACGTCACACAGCAGAAAACATTTTGGATGTCTTTAACACAAAGGTCCTTAACTGGCTGTCCCCACTAAAACGCAAGGTTGGTTATGTTTCCACGGACAATGGCGCCAATATAGTTAAGGCCATGAGGGACGGTTACTATTTCAGAGTGCCGTGTTTGGCGCACTGTATAAACCTGGTTGTCCAAAAATTCTTGGGTAATAAAGGCAGTGCAGCGTACAGTGTATTGGACACCTGCCGAAAAATGTGCAAGCATTTCAGCCATTCTTTTAAGGCCCGGAAGCAGCTGAGGAGCCTGCTATATCAACATCAAATGCCAGTGAAAGCACTCATCCAGGAGGTGGTAACACGTTGGAACTCAACCTTCTACATGCTTGAGCGTCTGTATGAGCAGTATACGGAACTCGATCAATATTTCCTTAAAGAGGGTGCAGAGGAGCTGAGGATGGGTGGGCCGCAATGAACATAGTTGAAAGCCTGACACGCATGCTTCGTCCTTTTGAGTTCTTCACGCGTGCAGTCAGCAAGGAGGACTCTAATTTGGGAAAAGCTATCCCATTGTTGTACATGCTGGAGGACCAACTGAAGGAGGTGTGTTCTGTGTTTGGAAAAGATAAAAACCAAGACTCTTTGCTTCTGGCTGAGCAATTATTAGAGCTCCTACAAGGTGATGAACGTCTTAAAAAGATCCACTCAGAACAGCATTACATTTGTGCTACTATTCTGGATCCACGCTACAAAAAGGCGCTGGCAGGCCAAGCATTCTTTCCTTTTGATGATGAACATGTTCCAAAGTACAAACGTTGGCTAGCCTTGTCAGCCAAGAAGTTTGAAACAGAACGGCTGGAAATTGAAGGAAATGGCAGTACATCAGCAGGCCATCCCCAGTCAAAACAATCCACTTCTGCACCTGTGGCTGTGGCACAAGTGACCTCTCAGCCGTTAAAGACACCGGCAACCGGATCATCTGCACGAAAGACAACAGAAACATTGGAGGCTGAAGAGGATTGGCTAGCTCTGCGTGGGTTTGGTTCTCAAAATGTCAGAGGCACAGCAAGAGCTAAGCAAAGTGGAGGAACCTTGGATGAGGACCTTGAGTCGATGGTGAAGGACTATCTGAATGACTCAACAGAGGTCTATGTTAATTCTGACCCATTGGCGTATTGGCATGGGAAAAAAGAATTGTGGCCACAGCTCACCAACCTGGCTTTAAACTACTTGTCTTGCCCACTCGCAAGCGTGTCTTCTGAACGGGTTTTCAGTGCGGCTGATGGGATTGTAACTCCCAAACGGAGCCGCCTCTCGCCCAAAAATGTGGAGAGGTTAACAATGATCAAGATGAATCAGCACCTCATACCACCAGATTTCAGAGTACGAGAGAGCGTGCCGGATGAAGAGGAGGTGGGCAGCAACATAGATGAGGGAATTTCTACTCTGTCAGGTGACACTGAGCTCACCCTGCCTGAATTCGCAGAGTATGATGACGAAGCCTTATTCTTATTCCTGGACCGTGATACCGAGCCCTGAAAATGAGACAACGAATCAATAACTTTCTTTTTCATCCTTATTCACTTTTATTCCTTTGTGTCTGTCTTTCTTTGTTGTGCACAGTTAATATAATTCAAACTTTAATCAGATAATCACAAAAACAAGCCCATCAGCAGAACTGTCTTCACTTGTTTGCTAATTGATTTGAAGGTGCCGCAGTCTGCATTCCTCAGGTTCACAAGTTCAGAAGAACATGCTCCTCTATCCTCCTCCTCCAGACTCCTACTTCCATCAAAGCAGAGGGCTGGTTTACGCCCAATGAAGAAAGACTCAGCACTTGTGGGGGTGTTGTTCTACCTCTTTGCAGGTGAGTTGACGGGTCTGGGGCCATTGCTGGGAAGCACTAAAAGTGGTTTGGACCAAATCCGAGGCGGAAATTTTTTTGTGTTTTTGATGACTTGCTTGCCTTTGAGGTGCTCTTAGGGGGGGTTCCGTCTGTTTGTGGGTGAGTTTCGTGGTCTGGGAGCATTGCTGGGACACTCTAATCTTGATTGCATTTGCTTTTCAGGAAATCCGTCGTGCCAACCCCGACTTATGGCCTAGCTACGCAGCGCGTTTGGACCGAAGGCCCAGAAATATTGCAAGTATGAGATTTTGCTTTTGGCCTGTTTGGGGGTGTTATGCTTCTTGGCGGGTGGGTTGCCGGGTCTTGGGGCATTCCTGGGAAGGTCTAATACCGGGTAGAAGTGGTTGGGACTAAATCCAGGCCGATTTTTTTTTGGCTATTTCTGACATTTTGCTCTATGTAGCGTTTTCGGGGGCCTGTTTGGGGGGCTTCCTGGTGTTTGTGGGTGAGTTTCGTGGTCTGGGAGCACTGCTGGGACACTCTAATCTTGATTGCATTTGCTTTTCAGGAAATCCGTCGTGGCAACCCCGACTTATGGCCTAGCTACCCAGCGCGTTTGGACCGAAGGCCCAGAAATATTGCAAGTATGAGATTTTGCTTTTGGCCTGTTTGGGGGTGTTATGCTTCTTGGCGGGTGGGTTGCCGGGTCTTGGGGCATTCATGGGAAGGTCTAATACCGGGTAGAAGTGGTTGGGACAAAATCCAGGCCGATTTTTTTTTTGGCTATATCTGACATTTTGCTCTATGTAGCGTTTTCGGGGGCCTGTTTGGGGGGCTTCCTGGTGTTTGTGGGTGAGTTTCGTGGTCTGGGAGCACTGCTGGGACACTCTAATCTTGATTGCATTTGCTTTTCAGGAAATCCGTCGTGGCAACCCCGACTTATGGCCTAGCTACGCAGCGCGTTTGGACCGAAGGCCCAGAAATATTGCAAGTATGAGATTTTGCTTTTGGCCTGTTTGGGGGTGTTATGCTTCTTGGCGGGTGGGTTGCCGGGTCTTGGGGCATTCCTGGGAAGGTCTAATACCGGGTAGAAGTGGTTGGGACTAAATCCAGGCCGATTTTTTTTTTGGCTATTTCTGACATTTTGCTCTATGTAGCGTTTTCGGGGGCCTGTTTGGGGGGCTTCCTGGTGTTTGTGGGTGAGTTTCGTGGTCTGGGAGCACTGCTGGGACACTCTAATCTTGATTGCATTTGCTTTTCAGGAAATCCGTCGTGGCAACCCCGACTTATGGCCTAGCTAAGCAGCGCGTTTGGACCGAAGGCCCAGAAATATTGCAAGTATGAGATTTTGCTTTTGGCCTGTTTGGGGGTGTTATGCTTCTTGGCGGGTGGGTTGCCGGGTCTTGGGGCATTCCTGGGAAGGTCTAATACCGGGTAGAAGTGGTTGGGACAAAATCCAGGCCGATTTTTTTTTTGGCTATATCTGACATTTTGCTCTATGTAGCGTTTTCGGGGGCCTGTTTGGGGGGCTTCCTGGTGTTTGTGGGTGAGTTTCGTGGTCTGGGAGCACTGCTGGGACACTCTAATCTTGATTGCATTTGCTTTTCAGGAAATCCGTCGTGGCAACCCCGACTTATGGCCTAGCTACGCAGCGCGTTTGGACCGAAGGCCCAGAAATATTGCAAGTATGAGATTTTGCTTTTGGCCTGTTTGGGGGTGTTATGCTTCTTGGCGGGTGGGTTGCCGGGTCTTGGGGCATTCCTGGGAAGGTCTAATACCGGGTAGAAGTGGTTGGGACTAAATCCAGGCCGATTATTTTTTTGGCTATTTCTGACATTTTGCTCTATGTAGCGTTTTCGGGGGCCTGTTTGGGGGGCTTCCTGGTGTTTGTGGGTGAGTTTCGTGGTCTGGGAGCACTGCTGGGACACTCTAATCTTGATTGCATTTGCTTTTCAGGAAATCCGTCGTGGCAACCCCGACTTATGGCCTAGCTACGCAGCGTGTTTGGACCGAAGGCCCAGAAATATTGCAAGTATGAGATTTTGCTTTTGGCCTGTTTGGGGGTGTTATGCTTCTTGGCGGGTGGGTTGCCGGGTCTTGGGGCATTCCTGGGAAGGTCTAATACCGGGTAGAAGTGGTTGGGACAAAATCCAGGCCGATTTTTTTTTTTGGCTATTTCTGACATTTTGCTCTATGTAGCGTTTTCGGGGGCCTGTTTGGGGGCTTCCTGGTGTTTGTGGGTGAGTTTCGTGGTCTGGGAGCACTGCTGGGACACTCTAATCTTGATTGCATTTGCTTTTCAGGAAATCCGTCGTGGCAACCCCGACTTATGGCCTAGCTACGCAGAGCGTTTGGACCGAAGGCCCAGAAATATTGCAAGTATGAGATTTTGCTTTTGGCCTGTTTGGGGGTGTTATGCTTCTTGGCGGGTGGGTTGCCGGGTCTTGGGGCATTCCTGGGAAGGTCTAATACCGGGTAGAAGTGGTTGGGACAAAATCCAGGCCGATTTTTTTTTTGGCTATATCTGACATTTTGCTCTATGTAGCGTTTTCGGGGGCCTGTTTGGGGGGCTTCCTGGTGTTTGTGGGTGAGTTTCGTGGTCTGGGAGCACTGCTGGCTATATATACTTTACTTTGCAAGAGGTTTGAAGCAAATCCATGGTGGCAGAGGGGACTTAGGGCCTAGCTGCAGAGCGCGCGCGGAGTGATTTGGGAAATTTGTGAAAAATTGACTAAGTCCCCATTTTTGTACTTTTGCTCTTTGGCTGTTTGGGGGTCTTCTACTCGTTTTCTCCTGGGTTGACGGCTCTGGGGCCATTGCTGGGAAGCTCTAATACCGGATAAAAGTGTTTTGGACCAAATCCCAGGCGGAATCTTTTTTTGTGTTTTTGATGACTTGCTTGCCTTTGAGGTGCTCTTAGGGGGGGTTCCGTCTGTTTGTGGGTGAGTTTCGTGGTCTGGGAGCATTGCTGGGACACTCTAATCTTGATTGCATTTGCTTTTCAGGAAATCCGTCGTGCCAACCCCGACTTATGGCCTAGCTACGCAGCGCGTTTGGACCGAAGGCCCAGAAATATTGCAAGTATGAGATTTTGCTTTTGGCCTGTTTGGGGGTGTTATGCTTCTTGGCGGGTGGGTTGCCGGGTCTTGGGGCATTCCTGGGAAGGTCTAATACCGGGTAGAAGTGGTTGGGACAAAATCCGGGCGGAAAAGCCTTTAGTTTTGGCACTTTTTGTAACTTAGGGTTCGTTAGGGTTAGCCCTAGAAGCAGGATTGCATGTGTTTCGGGGTGTTCTAGATTTTTCCAACTGAGTTCTGGGGTCTTAGAGCACTCGTGAGAATGTGTAATTTTGGTTGCAAGTCATTTGAAGAAAATCCATGGTGGGAAAGGGGGGATTTGGCATAGTTAAAGAAAGCCTTTGCCACTATTCTTAATTTAGGGTTCGTTAGGGTTAGCAGTATTTCTATTGCATGTGTTTGAGTGGGGGGGATTTCGAGTCTTGGAGCGATGCTGGCTATGGCTACTTTTGCTTGGTTGCTTGCAAGTGGTTTGAATGCAATCCACGGTGGGTAACGGGTAATTAGGAAGGGGGTACTTCGGCCTACTTTTACTTTCAAAGTAAGTTTTGTCACCAGTTTTCTGCTAGGCCTCGTTTTTTGAGATTTGATTGGGGGTCTTCTACATTTTTGCGACTGGCTTTAGTAAGGGTCTGGGTGGGAGCACTGCTAGGAAGATCTAATTTTGTTCTAAAACACAGTTTACAGTACACCTAGCTTGAGGGGCAAGATCCGCTACATTAATTTGCCCATACTTATTTATCCTTCAAAAGGTGACTCAGAGTACGCACTTTCAAAAATATTGTACTGTCTACTAGGAAAATCAAATTGTGACTTTTTGCACTCCACAGCCTACATACCTTATATTTATTTATCAGTGGTGTTGTAATATTATATCACTTCCTGTTTTTTGTTGAATAATTACAGGCCGGGTTTCAGTCTCTGCAATGGGGAAAAAAGGATGGAGTCAGGCTTCACAGTAGCGAGCCACAATTCAGCATCAGGCAGGCAGTGGACAGGGTGTCTTCTGGTGACCAACATCGATGGACGAAGCGTCGGCTGCAATGGAGGAGTGCCGCTAATAGGAGGATTTTTTTTCTGCAGGCAACTTACTTACCACTTCCAACAGGACCACTACAACCACATAGATACAGTATCCCTTGCCTTTTTCTCTGACTGTGACTGCATTTCTTGGCTCTCTCTCGGCTTCTAAATTGATCCCTTAACACATCACTTAGTCCACTCCACTATCACATCTGCACCACACATAGTCATTTGTAAGTGCTCCTACGTAATTCGCAAGTCGCAGCACGCCCCAGGCCGTAGAGGACTGGGATGGCCCCAATGATGAAGCATGTCACCAAGGGGCAACCCTGGTGAGTGAGGGGACACCTAGAAAAAAAGCAATTTCTCCTTTTCTATCTACTATACCTTCCAGACCAACCCCACTGAGTGTTGTTGTGAATGGATTTATAGTGACCAGCAAGGCTCTCGGGTATCTGGCTACAGAGACCTTATGTTGAATATCGTTATCAATAATTTACACATAGGCCCTTTACTGTTGCATTCTTTCTTCCACAGTTGTCGAATGTACTACTTACTTTTCACTGACATGCATGCAGTAGTGCATGCACTTTCAAAGATTGATGGATAGGTTTGTACCCAAAGAATTGTTTATGTTCAATTGTTTGTCTATGCTGTGCTTTTTTTTACAGGGTGTCTTCTGGTGACCAACATCGATGGACGAAGCGTCGGCTGCAATGGAGGAGTGCCGCTAATAGGAGGATTTTTTTTCTGCAGGCAACTTACTTACCACTTCCAACAGGACCACTACAACCACATAGATACAGTATCCCTTGCCTTTTTCTCTGACTGTGACTGCATTTCTTGGCTCTCTCTCGGCTTCTAAATTGATCCCTTAACACATCACTTAGTCCACTCCACTATCACATCTGCACCACACATAGTCATTTGTAAGTGCTCCTACGTAATTCGCAAGTCGCAGCACGCCCCAGGCCGTAGAGGACTGGGATGGCCCCAATGATGAAGCATGTCACCAAGGGGCAACCCTGGTGAGTGAGGGGACACCTAGAAAAAAAGCAATTTCTCCTTTTCTATCTACTATACCTTCCAGACCAACCCCACTGAGTGTTGTTGTGAATGGATTTATAGTGACCAGCAAGGCTCTCGGGTATCTGGCTACAGAGACCTTATGTTGAATATCGTTATCAATAATTTACACATAGGCCCTTTACTGTTGCATTCTTTCTTCCACAGTTGTCGAATGTACTACTTACTTTTCACTGACATGCATGCAGTAGTGCATGCACTTTCAAAGATTGATGGATAGGTTTGTACCCAAAGAATTGTTTATGTTCAATTGTTTGTCTATGCTGTGCTTTTTTTTACAGGGTGTCTTCTGGTGACCAACATCGATGGACGAAGCGTCGGCTGCAATGGAGGAGTGCCGCTAATAGGAGGATTTTTTTTCTGCAGGCAACTTACTTACCACTTCCAACAGGACCACTACAACCACATAGATACAGTATCCCTTGCCTTTTTCTCTGACTGTGACTGCATTTCTTGGCTCTCTCTCGGCTTCTAAATTGATCTCTTAACACATCACTTAGTCCACTCCACTATCACATCTGCACCACACATAGTCATTTGTAAGTGCTCCTACGTAATTCGCAAGTCGCAGCACGCCCCAGGCCGTAGAGGACTGGGATGGCCCCAATGATGAAGCATGTCACCAAGGGGCAACCCTGGTGAGTGAGGGGACACCTAGAAAAAAAGCAATTTCTCCTTTTCTATCTACTATACCTTCTGTCAGGTTACGCAGCCCCTAAGCGCCTACCGTACTATGAAACTACATTTCCCATGAGTAGGCGGGAGACTTGCAGGAAGTTTATCTGGCGAACAGACGCGCTTCCTGTTGCGCGTTATTCTGGTTTCTGTTCTGCACCGGCATGAGAGCGGACGCTCTGCATGCTTTTCTATCGTGTCTCCTGTGGACTATCACCTTCCCCCCCCCCCCTGAGGCTCAGTGGGGAGCGCTTCCGTGTTCTGTCCTTGGCGGTAGACGGACTTCACGCGTCTTCAGGTAAAGCCGCTCTAAACTCTTCGGCCGCCCGTGCGGTCAGCTGATTACTGCCTGAACGGATTGTTAAGGGAGGTTCTGTGACTGTTTTCTAACAGAATTCTACCTTTGCTGAATTCCTGTTTGGTTGAATTGTGTGTGGCGGAGCACAGTGGCGGTCTATACCACGTGTTACCGTTCACATCGGGGATCGTTTTTGTACTATTAAAACGGAGCGCGGTAGTAAGGACAACTACGCGTCTCCGTTGTATAACTGTGTATTTCAAAGGACCTCCATAACTGGGCATGTAGTGAGGTAACTACAGGCTACCCCAGTTCTCTTTGTGTAGTGCACCGTGGGGTGTGTTGTTGGCAGAATTCAGTGGTGGTCGCAACTACGTTTTTCTGTTTGACCTTCACCAAAGATTCTCTACTGGGTCATTACTTAGAGAGCGCAGTGTTGTAGTTCTTGCTTCCTACACACTACCGTTTCCCTCTTCTTTTTTGTTGGACCATACATCTTTGCTTTGACTATTTGGAACCCCCTTTGTACATTGAGTCCTCTACCATGTTTGTGGTATGTTGTGAGTAGTGGGTTTGATGTCTTAGTATAACGCGAGTGTGTTTGGTGCGACAGGAGTGTGTTCGTTAACTATATGTTTATGTGTTTCTTAGGCCTTCCTCACAGATTGTGGCAGAAGGGCTATAGTATTTCCTATCCAAGGTCATGTTTTCTTGGTGCTCAGGTACTTGTCTACTTCCTTGGTTATTTAGTGAGACTATATGAGAGTAGCCTTGTATGTTAGGACAGCACTTCACTGATGCCTGTCTTGTCTTCTGTTACAGGTATCCTTTCCCTGCTGACCCTACCTTTACCCATCCCACATTTTTTATTTTAGTTTGTTATTTTTCTCCCCCGCCTAATGGCTCGAACACCCTGTGTTTACACTTCTGGGTGTTGGTGACATTTGGAGGTGGAACCATATTTGCATCGACTGGATCACGGGGAGTAAACCTGACACCTTCCAGACCAACCCCATTGAGTGTTGTTGTGAATGGATTTATAGTGACCAGCAAGGCTCTCGGGTATCTGGCTACAGAGACCTTATGTTGAATATCGTTATCAATAATTCCACACAGGCCCTGTACTGTCGCATTCTTTCTTTCCACAGTTGTCGAATGTACTACTTACTTTTCACTGACATGCATGCAGTAGTGCATGCACTTTCAAAGATTGATGGATAGGTTTGTACCCAAAGATTTGTTTATGTTCACAATTGTTTGTCTATGCTGTGCTATTTTTTCTTGTCTCCCAAAACCTTTCCCAAAAACCCCGTACCCATCCATTTTTTAAACCCTAACCCTCTTCCCCCGGGCTGTGTGGTTTTGATTGATGTGTGACTAAATTATTATTACAGCAATAAATCCACACACTTGCTGGGGAGGATAAGGTGATAGCAACAGGCTGGTGAAGAAATCCGAGGATATATTCTTACTCTGCTTGACAAAGAACCATTGCTAATGTGAAAGAACTTCAACCGAATTAGTAGTTATACTTTACCATTTGTTAGGCTACAATGTGGCACTGTTCTACTGTACTTCTGTCACCTGCTATATTCTCAGTTGTACCGTTGAATTGCTCAGGAGGACAAACCAGATTTCATTTTCTTTTTTTTCATAGGCATGCAACTGCCACTGTGTCACACCACTAGTACCACCGCTATGAGGAAATTTTATCCGACCAAGATTGCCAACCTTATTCGGTGTTTCCCGTGGAGCCAGCCCTGGGTCTAGCCCTACTTTCAAACACAAATTACAGGTAAGATAAGCGTTTGGTGGTTTGGGGGTATAATGGAGTATTAGTACGAGAGACAAGAGACTGAAGGTAGTACTACTAAAGTCCTAGGACTCTTGGATTCACTTCACTTAGTCTGTGAGAGGCACTTAGTGTTGAAAACATTTGGGCATTTACACTTAAAGGAAGAAAATAGAACTAAACTTTCAGGAAAACAGTCAACGTTAAACCCCCACCCACCAGGCAAGCAGTAAAAAACAGGTATGCTCAGATAAAGTTTGAAAAAGTATATTTATATCCCTAACAAAATAATCTCCCGCAAGACCCTCCCTAACCCCAACGATTGTCCTTCAAAAGTCCCCAAAAACCCAACTCCCAATTCCCACCCCCCAAAAGTCTCTAAAAAAGGGGCAAGGGACACTATGGGTGGATGCTGTTAACTTTTTGGGCCAGGGCATCATGCTCCTCGCGGAGCAAGGCGAGCTCCTGCTGAAGGCGGGACACCATCAGGGTAGTGCGGCGCAGGCGTGCCTTCACTGCCTTGCAGGTGCAATGCCTGTGAGAGGCAGCTGTTGGCCTTGCTGCTCGGCGGTGGCGTTTGCCTTTGGCAGCCCGGCTCAGTCTGGGTGGACCACTGTGCTGGGTGGCAGCCCGTGGGGCCACGGAGGCCGATGCAGACGACGTTGTTGTTGTTGTCGACTGCACACTTTCCTCGTCCTCCAGGGCCACCAGCCGCCGATATTCCGCAACAGTGGCCTCGATCCTCCGTTGCCGGGCCGCTCTAGCCAGCTCCTTCCTCCTTGTTCGTTTGGAAGGAGCATCTATATGAAGAAAGAAAGACATAGTCTGTAACCAATGCTCTTTAAGATTAACTCAATCATTCAGCAGAAATTTGTGTTGCAGTACAACTAGCAACTTGCAAGCGCATTACATAACTATTGAGGCCAGTATCTATCTAACCTCACACTTCTTCATCCTTGCTCTAACATTAGTGGGAGTTTAAGGAACAAATTCTACGAGCACTGTGGACTTCCATTGGAGTCGACTATGAAAGTACACCAGTCTTATTCTTCTTCTTATCTCTTGTTTTGGAAAATTGGTACGTTATTTTCTGCAAGCCGGCATAATGCCAGCGCAGTAAACTTGCACCCGAGAAAAAGAGACGCACGCCATGAGGAGTGACCTAGACTTGCGTTGCGTTACTGTACCCGTCCAGTACATGCAGGTGGTGAAGCTCTTACTTTTCTATTACGGGTGGCACTGAGAATACTCTGTTACAACTCAAGGGCTACTGCTTAATTAATTTAACTTTCACCCTACAGTGGAAATGAGTACTAGAAATGGAAAATTGAAGAAGATAAATAATCTGATTATCTATCACTTCACATGGGATGTTTTTGCTTATATATGGGATGACTTTAGGTGCTTTGCTTTTTATTGAGTGACCAGTGATACATCCACACATGAATGACTGAGTACTACTAAACTTATTAAGAGAGGTAGGGAGTGGCCACCGTAATAACCGGATCTATGCAGTGCTTGCAATGCAAACTACTGCTACTATTTATGGTAGTATTTGGACAAAATTAAAAGTTCTTTTCCTTGCCTTTCCTACACTGGAACGGACGTGCGGGTGCAGTGTTACATGCTCTTCAAAGTTACACTTAGTTCATCCACTGACCGTCTACTCTCTCTAGATCATGGGTACTCACAAACTTTCTCTCAGGGGCTACATTTACAGTGTAGTTTGGGGCCGAGGGCCGCACTGGTGGGGGCGGAGTCAGAGGGGGCGGGGCTAAAGCAAAACGATAACTTGTGACCATGAGGTTGCACACAGGTCCCTGCAGCAGATGCCCTCATCCACTGAGCCACCAGACCCAGCATTTACATACATCTCTCTCCCTCCTGCTCTCCCTCCTGCCCTCCCTCCATCTCTCTCTCCCTCCTGCCCTCCCTCTCCCTCCCCCTCTGTCATCTCACTGTGTGTGTGTCTATCTGTGTCAGCCTTCAGCCCGGGTTGAGACCGCTTCCTCAACGCGCACACACAGACAACAACACCAAAGTACTTAACAGGTCTTTAAAAGACCATTAACATATTATTGAGGCTTTGTTTGTTGTAGCGCCCCTGCTTCTCCACCCTGACAATCACTGCTTGCCCGGCCCCACAGAGCAGAGGCTTTGTTCTATTTCACCTCTTTGTGGCCTTGCATCTCCACTCTGCTCTGTGGGGGCCGGGGGAGCAGTGATTGTCAGAGTGGAGATGCAGGGGCGCTAACAGGTGAAATACAAAAAAGCCTCTGCTCTGTGGGGGCCGGGGGAGCAGTGATTGTCTGCAAGGTCTGCGCACCGCCAAGGAAGGCTTGCCGGGCCACCACCGGCCCGCGGGCCGTACTATGAGTACCCCTGCTCTAGATACACATATGCTATCTAAGAGTCAGATAGTAGCATGATCCAGGTATATGGACACATACAGTTTCTGTGTCACCCACCCAGGCTGTTGTCCTTCCACCCATCATTGCTTCATCATTCACCCAGCCATGCATCTCATATTCTTGCCTTCCCAGCTAGTCTTCAATCTCAATAAGTAAGGAATATATAAGAGCTTACCTCTGGCCGCCACCACCACCGTCTCAACTCTCACAGCCGCCGCCTCCTCCCCTGAAGAATCGCCCTCCGCCTCCGTGTCGAGCACCACCACCTCCACACTGGCCCCGCCACCAGATGTTCCACCTACAAAGTACATTTAAGAATGTTAGAATAAAGCACTCACTAGTCTTTGGTCTAGGAATGAAGACATGTGAAAACAATGTAATTTGTGACTGTCTACGTTAAAGTTAAAAAAAATGTCCCTTTTTCCAGGGAAGGTTGTCTTGCTGCACTTTTTGGCACAACTGATGAAGGCTGTTTTTTTAACACGCACCATTTTTCTCCACACAGACAGAAGATGGACTTCTAACAACAAGATCAAGTTGAAACCAGGTGAGAGCTCGGCTCGACCACAAGAAATGTCTTCAATTAATCGTCAGCACTAACCACTTTTCCATTATCAGTTAAACGTTTAGTTTTATTATGACTTCATTTTAATAAATGTGTTTACTTTTAATAAAGCTTTTAAACTTAAATACAATCTGTGTTTTTTGGTCCAGACTAGAGTGACTGAGCGAAAGGTTTTGCAATTTTTGCAAGCATGAGTCCAGATAGAACACTTCAAAAGACATTATGGACAATCCCAGAGGACTGCACTAAGTTGATAGAGCTATTGCTGACTAGAATCATGGGAGTTTCGCCAACCGTGCAATCTTAGTTAGCTACACAGACAGACTAATCAGAATAATCTAGTAATACCACAGGGAGTCATAGTAGAGGCAGGATAAGGATTTAGATACAGTCTACAAGAAGAGCAAAGACAATTTTGAAAAAAGTCAAATGAGGAACGCTAGGAAAAATAGGTACTAGTCTAAAATGAAAACTTACTGGGGCCAGCAGAGGAGCCCTCGCCTGCCCGATCCTGGCCCTGTTGAACAGCATCCGCCGCCTGCTGCTCCTGTGTCCTCCTCTCGCCCCTGGGGGGAGCTGACGTACAACATGAAAGAAAGAACAGAAAACATGGATGATTGTTGCTTGTCAATGTCAACCAAATCAAACATTTCAAAAGAACAATAACAAAATATTTCCGCGAAATTATATTGATTATGGTTAGTTTTCATTTATTTGCGGACCTGTGACTTCGAAAGTCACGTAACTCACTAAACAAAGTACTGAAACGTTCACCTAGGACTGGCAGGCAGAAGTCCGCAGGCAAGACGCAAAGTGACAGACAAACTCCATTGTGATTTCAGTCAGATCAGTGACAACACTAACAGTTGCCTGCTACATTACCAGTCATTTAAATAGTCAAACTATCAATCCACCGCCACTATTTTTCTTATTGTCAGGGGTACAAAGGAAGGGGCAGATTTAAGCCCTTGCGGCTCTTTTGCGCCGTTCTTGCGTGACTTTTGTGACGCAGCAGCTAAACAAAAAAGGGCGCCATGGTGCGGCGTATAATATTATAACAACGTGACGCATTTGGGAGATGCATCCCGTTATAAAGCCCTGCGCCATCAGGGGGCGTTCCGGCGCAAGGGAGGGCATTCCTGCGCTGGAACACATCCTAATAGTGGCTGAGGGAAATCTACAAAATTTCAATCAGTCACCTTTAGGACAATGATGCGTCACACAAACCCTGCACCTGCTTGAAGCAGACGTACGGCTTGACCCAGCATTGGGGAGATAGGGTACCCCAGAGCATTGATGGAGCTGCGCCATCGTTGCGACGCAACTCCAGCAGTAAAGTTTCGGTGACGTTTTGGGCCCATGGTGCGCCGCATTGCAAATACGGCGCACCATGTTTGGTGGTGGTAGCGGGCCGCACAATTAATGGCGCATCCCTGCTACTTTGCAGGGATGCGACGGTAATTGCAATTCTGCCCCTTAGGGGCATACTTACTTACGCGTTCTGGCGCATCTCCAGAGATGCGCCAGATCAAATGCGTCACGCAAAACTACCCTTGCGACACGGCAGATGTGCCTCATTTACAATGCGGCGCGCCCTGGTGCAAGGGTAGGCACTTGCGTGACGCATCTCGTCACGTAAGAGCGGCGCATCGCTGGAGTCACGTCTCCAACGCAATGCAACTCCAGTAATGCTCAGGGCCACCCAATACTTAACATGCTGTGTCAGTCCTTTCGCCTGCTTCGAGCAGACATAAGGAATTGAATTGACGTAGCAGCGTCGCAGAAGTGCCTGCGTTAAATCTTGTAGATTTCACGCAGGCAATTTTGCGAGGCGCACAGCCGCTGGACCGCCCACCCTGCGTACTAGGAACGCACCCATTGTGGTGCAGGCCCATGGCTTTATAACGTGACGCATCTCCCTAGATGCGTCATGCTGTAAATGACTCGCAGGGATGCGGCACGTTTACGCCGCTGTTGCGTCACGCAAGGCAACGTAAACGTGGCGCAAGGGGCTTGTAAATGTAATCTGCCCCCTAGTGTCTAGCATTACGCAGTTCTGTAAAGTACACTCATACATAATAGTTACTCAGGCCAATGAGACCACGAAATAGAAAACAAATAAGCATAGTAGCAACGCCACTGAGAAGGAGAGCAGTGCACCTGAAATGCACAGAAGATTTTGAAATATAATTTAACTACAATGTAATCGTCATCAGCGGCGTAATTGGCTTGCTCCATGTAAAAAACAAATATTTGCAATACAACAACACAGAGCAGGAGAAAACATCATAGTAGTGAGTGATTAAATGGCTACTACTACTCACCAAGCCCGGGGATCTCCAAGCCGAGCTGGTCCAGCAGGTCGCGCTCGCGGTCCAGGAGGTCCGTCCAGCGATGGGTGACCTGGCTGTAGGTGCGCTGGACCCCGTAGAGGTGGGATATGGCCCAGCACACCTTCTCCCACCGCTTCCGGCGCTCCCGCATGTTGTAGCCGCCGGCCGCGATCCTGCCGCCTCCCGCGATGGTCCTGGGCAGGCGGCGCTGGACGAAGTAGACCAGCGCGCCCACTTCCTCCGGGCTGAATATCTCCCGTCGCGTCACCTGCTCCCCCCTCAATCTCCCGCATGCTGTCCTGGCACTGGGTCCAGCACTACTCCCCGCCGCCGCTGCGGCCCTCAAGTGCCTGGGCAGCTTCACGGCGCCTGGCTTGACCATGGTCTGGGCAGGTAAGGTAGGAAGAAGTAGAAAATTAAGAAAGAATAGGATAGGGAAGAAGAAAAGAAAAGAGTTTAAAAAAGTAGTTTAAAAGTAAAGAAAAATAGCAGAAAAGACAAAAATATACAGCTAGGAAAAGAGAGGGATAGATAAGAAGCAAAATCGTAAAAAAAAACTGAAAACAAGCAAAGGATGGCAAAGATACCAAGAGGATTAAACACCATGCCCAGACACAGGAAATGAATGAAAAACAAGATGGCCGGCGCCCGTTCACGAGCGCGAAAGTAAGTTCGCGCGAGATTTTCCTCGCGATCTCGTGCGAACCTCTAGATTTCCCGCGCGATCTCGTGCGAACCTCTACTCGCAATGCGCTTACTGCGCGAGATTATACATAGCGGGCGGAAACGGAAATACGTCACGCAAACAAAATGGCCGCGCCCGTACTCGACCTTGGGGTAAATTCGCGTGTTGCGCTGCAAGCGGCTCGCGAATACTGCAAAAAAACTCGCGAAACAACAAGCCGCAAAAAAATAAAATGCTCATTCGCACGAATTGGCGGCTTCCGCGGTCGGTTTCGCACGACGCCGCGCCCCGCGAATAGCGCGAAAAAAAACGAAAAACGGTTTCAGCAAAAGCAATGAGCAGGTGCAAAAGGTCAACCTCATGATTTGTAACGATTCTTTGTAGTGCTTCCTGAGGGGGCCCTCCAGAATTCGGTTGCCTGCTTGCAACTATTGTGTGACCCTGCTCTGACCTTAACTGTATGCCACAAAGGTCCTTATTTACAGCTAAAGGAGCAGACAAGCAGGTGCCAGGCTGGAACTTGAAATTCTTTCAGTGACACATTAATTAGCCCCTAATTCATTATTGTCAGTTGGGGCAGGGCAGGTGTTGTTAATAAACTAACCCCAAATTAATTCATGTCAGTTCAAGCAGGGCAGGTGGGCTTGCTTTTCCCCCCCATCTTCTACAGTGATGATGAACCAGAGGGTGGCATTGATGTAACAGAGGGTGGCATGGGTCAAAGAGAGGGTGCCAGTGGTAAAACAGAGGGTGCTGGGAGGCTGTGATGATGAACCAGACGTAGAAACAACATAGTCGCGACCGTTGCGAGCCGACAAGTAAGTTCGCAATTGCGAACTAGTACCAAATCCTCGCGAACTGGTAGAAACACTTGCGAACACAAAAAAAAAATCCGCAAATTCGCGAGAATTCACGGATTTTGCGGATTGCCAATTCGCAAATCCGCAAAATTCGCGAACGCGAGATTCGCAAAATTCGCCCATGCTTAATTTACATTCACACATCTCGCAATTGAAACGTTATCTGATCCAAGAATAACTTTTTCATATTTTGTCAGCCTGTTTTTTGTCAAATGCTGTGTTTTGCTTCTGGTAAGGAGAATTTCAACTGAGTGTGGCAAATATACTTTTACAGGAAATCCCATTATTATTCCTTCACTTTGTTCCAAACTCACACTTGTTGCAGCTACTGCTTTTAAGCAACCTGGTAATGCTTTTGCAACAGGGTCAAGAACAGCTGAGAAATATGCGATTGGCTTTCTCAGTTTTCCATGTCTTTGAATCAGAACTGATAATGCACATCCTTCTCTTTCACTGCAATACAGCTCAAACTCTTTTTCATAATCAGGCATTCCCAGTGCTGGAGCTTCACACAAACTTTTCTTTAACTGTTCAAAAGCTTCTAATTAAGTTTTTGTTAATCTATTTGGGTCTTTTATGTCTGCTTTTGTCAATCTCTGCAAAGGTTTTGCGATTACCGAAAATCCACAAATCCATTGGCGACAATAACCTACCATTCCTAGAAACATTCTAACCTGTCTCTGTGTTTTTGGAGGTTGCATTGCTTGAATCATTTTTATTCTTTCTGTTGTCACTTGTCTGAATCCCTTTGCAATTCTGTGACCAAGATATTTTACTTCTTGCTTGCAAAACTGTAATTTCGCAGGTCACACTTTATTTCCCTCATCTGCCAGATGATTTAAAAGAGTAATGGTATCCGTTACACGGTTATCTATTGTTTTTGCAGCTACAAGGAGATCCTCAATATACTGCACTAACGTAGATTTTCCAGGGAAATCTAGATTTTCCAAAGATTTCTTTAGCAACTGATTAAAAATGGATGGACTCTCGGTGTACCCTTGAGGGATTCTACACCATGCTAAATACCAGCAGTAATCTTTCATAAAATTAATATACTGATTCTTTTGGCTCTTGCGTTGTTCTATCTATTTTAACCCAATCTACCTCTTTTGGGGGAATCTTGGTTTTCAAAAATACAATTACCTGTTCATATTTTCTCATTACCTCTTGTGAAGGAGCACCTGTTACTTTATCTCGTTCAAATTCTTCTCTAGGCCAATCTATAGAAATTTTACATTCCATCCAAAGATCTGATGGAACAACTATGTCAAAGAATCGCTCAAACCTACAGGCAGAGGCTTACCATTTTCTCCGAGGAATCCAAGGGCAGTTCCGCCCACACGGCTTGCCGCTCCCGCTCCGCGGGAGCCGCTGCGCACAGGAGTGCGTTTGTAATCCACAGCACCTGGTCACTGGAGGCGGAGGCAGGGGCGCGAGGCAAGGCGTGGGCTGCGAGTGTGCAGGGACTCCAACATCCAGGAGTCCCTGCGAAGACCACGGACTGACCATCCGGTCCGCTCTCCCCGCCGGCCCGCCCCCCGCCCGCCTGAGAGTGTAAAAGGCGCTTTCCCCTGCTATTTCCTGGGACGCTCAAACCTACAGGCAGAGGCTTACCATTTTCTCCGAGGAATCCAAGGGCAGTTCCGCCCACACGGCTTGCCGCTCCCGCTCCGCGGGAGCCGCTGCGCACAGGAGTGCGTTTGTAATCCACAGCACCTGGTCACTGGAGGCGGAGGCAGGGGCGCGAGGCAAGGCGTGGGCTGCGAGTGTGCAGGGACTCCAACATCCAGGAGTCCCTGCGAAGACCACGGACTGACCATCCGGTCCGCTCTCCCCGCCGGCCCGCCCCCGCCCGCCTGAGAGTGTAAAAGGCGCTTTCCCCTGCTATTTCCTGGGACGCTCAAACCTACAGGCAGAGGCTTACCATTTTCTCCGAGGAATCCAAGGGCAGTTCCGCCCACACGGCTTGCCGCTCCCGCTCCGCGGGAGCCGATGCGCACAGGAGTGCGTTTGTAATCCACAGCACCTGGTCACTGGAGGCGGAGGCAGGGGCGCGAGGCAAGGCGTGGGCTGCGAGTGTGCAGGGACTACAACATCCAGGAGTCCCTGCGAAGACCACGGACTGACCATCCGGTCCGCTCTCCCCGCCGGCCCGCCCCCCGCCTAACACGCCCATTATATCTCGGCTCAACACTCCCGCAGCGCGGGACGCAGCCCGGGGCGAAGACTGGGCAAAGACAGGGCCATTTGAGGCCGTTCGAGGACGAAAGAGGACGGCCCCGGCCCTGTCACCCTGCATTTCACTTCGTCCCCACAGGCCCTCACGATCCTTGACTCACATCATCGACGATCACGATGCGTCCCAAAACTAGAAGCACGTCAAAAAAAGCCACATTGGTGACACAAGTGACCGGTCCCATAGACCTTTTCATATCCAGGGTAAACGATACCATTGATAAGAGCATAATTCTACTGGAAAAAAGAGTTTCCCTGGACCTCATGCAGGTCAAACGCTCTTCGTTAGGCTCACTTGCCACCGCAAACTCCCCTGCTCATCAGGTTGCCAACAATTGTTCTTTACCATTGCCACTAACTATTGTTCCCACGTTGACTGTTCCAAACTCTGTAGATTTATCCGTAACCCAAACAGATTCCGATCAATCATACGTCGACCTTGAGGCAACCCCAGACTTAGAAGCCTGCCAATCACCAACCGAAAAACTAGACCAGAGTGTCATTAGTAATCCCACACTACCTGATCCAGTATTGACCTCAGAACCAACTAAAACAAGGAAAAACACCTCTACCCTCCCCAAGGCTATGCCAAATATCAAGGAAAAATCTAAAATAAAAATAAAGAATCACAACCTGATCACGCCCACCTCAAACTCCTCGGCAGGTATCCCCTGCTGGGTGGAAAACATGGTAATGGACCTCAAATCAGACCTCGAAGCCACAATTACAGCACAAATTAAACCGCTAATATCAAAGCTGGACAGACTCACGTCACTAATCAACACGAAATGCAGTTGTAAGACAAGCGGTAATGGTCCCGCTCCAACGCACGGGGCAAAGGAAATACTCCCAAAAAAAACACCTACCATCAAACAAACAACAGGCACAACAATCAAGCCTAACACTTTACCAACTAGAAAGGCGTCAGCAATACAACTTCTAGCCAAAAAAGGGAGCAATTCAGATGCCCCCCCAGACACCCCGGTCGCGAAAGATCTCCCCCCCGCAACACAAATAGACCTAGCAGGTCAAACCAAAACAAACAACCGACAAGAAAAAGGTAATAATGGAAACACCACCATTCTAGTAGAGACCCCTTTCCCTGAAAAACCACTAGAACCTAAGATCAAGCAGTCACGGCCCAAACTAATCAATTTACCTCCGGAAGCTTCTCCCTTCGTGGTGGTGCTAACAGCTGTTCCCCCACTGAAGGAGGGCGTAAGAGAAACTTTCGCAGAGTTGAGGAACAAATGTGCCCAGTGGCTCCAACTCCACAAACCCTTACCCGCTCATATCAGGGGTGATATCTTCTCCGCACGTAGAGGAGATTGGGTCGGCAGAAGCACGAAGTCCATCGCGGGGGACGTCATCAGTATCAAATTTAGGGAGATAGGGGCATCAAATTATATCTGTAACTCACCCAACAGAGGACCCGCCACCCAAATAAATCCCCTTCCCTTGTCCTATTTCCTACCCCCATCCTCAAGGCAACATTTCCCCTGTCCCGCTTTCCCATTAAACACTGGGCCCATAAATCCCTTAGAATACAATACAGATCAATATCAGCAGCCCCCACACATGTCACGATTTCCACAAGTACCGCAACAATCAGCCTTCCAGTGGCAACCACCCTCTCAATTTCCTCAAACTCCACATCCCGTCACCCAACCACCTGCTCATCCTTCTCAATATTTACATCACACTCCCCAACAGTGGTGGCAACCCCAACAACTCACGCAACATAATATTCATCAATGGCAGCAGCCGCGGCAAGGACGGCTCCCCCCATTCAACCCACTAGGCCTTAATCATCAAGGCAGAGAAAGGGATGAATGGAGTGGACAGGATCACTGGAGAAAGCACAGTGATCCCACACGCTGGGATAGCTGGAACGGCCTTCATTTAGCAAATAGGTATAGCGCCTTAGAGTGCGTTGACTGACTACCACAGCCACAAGAACACTCCCAAATCCACACAGACCTATCTGAACCCACGGACTCTCCATTAGTCCCCCTGGACCAAGAGATCCTTCCAGCCCCAGAGACTTTTAATGAATCAAAAATAGTAAAAAGCTCAAGGGATAGTCCAACAATCCTGAGCCTGATCTCGTGGAACATCGCTGGACTAAGGACAAAAATAGAAGATGGGACAATTATGCATCATACGCATAACCACCAAATAATATGCATACAGGAGACATGGTCATTACAAGAACACCACCTGCAGGGGTACAAGACGTACTCCTCGTTTGCAAAGCCGGGACAGATAGGTAGACCAAAGGGAGGCTTGTGTATCTACGTAGCCAACACTATCCAAAACGCCAAAATAAAGGCCATAGAACTGGCATCTAATTTGCAGATCCTTGGTCTTTCCTTCCCGAAAAAAGAGTCAATGGTTATTATTAATTTTTATAACAACCTGGATGAGCTAGACTTTGAGGGAGTCCTGACCCACCTCCACGAAAAACTAACCACCCTCAGAATGAAACAAGGAGAAAAAGGCCCGGCAACAATAATATGGGCAGGTGATTTCAACCTTCACCCCTGTACCCAACCAAAAAGAAAATGTCCTGGCATGGTGACAGAAGAAGGCCTCTCACTCACCCATTTTTCGCATAACAACATGGGCAGACAAATGAATGATCTCCTATCCGACCTGGATCTCCAGATAGCAAACACCTCGGACCATGGAGATAATTCACTAGCACCTACTTACTTAGGAAGAGGCTATAAAACCACGGTAGACTTCATAATAATATCAACATCTTTACAATCAAGAGTAAAAAACTTTGAAGTCAAACCGAATCCTCAAAGTGACCATGCAATATTAAATTTGGAAGTCGTATTAAACTACCAACAATGTTCTCCAGTAACAATAGCCAATGCATTGACCCAGGAAAATATCAATATGGATAAATAATTAAACGGGTACTCAATAAAATGGGGAAGGATAAATCCAGAAGAACTCACTCAAGAGCTAATAAAATCAGTCTATCCCCAAATCAAAATTTGTTTGGATATAGCAACAAAGGACGAAGAGCTTCTAAATAACTTTGCCCAAATTATGGACAAATTAAAGGTTTTACTTACAGCAAAACAAAAACCCGGTCCATCCCGGCCCAAAGGCTGGTTCAACCAAGAGTGTACTAAGGCTCACACAAAGCTGAAGTTAGCCTTAAATAAAAATGAAAGGGACCCTCGCACTATAGCCACCCTCAGAAGTGAATATCACAAAACAAGGAAAAAGAGGAAAGAGGAACTCAAGCAAGCGCTGTGGCATGAACTCCACACCAGTGCCCAAGAAAAAAACTCTCAAGCCTTCTGGAGAATTATAAGAACTCCCTTCTTGGCAGACGACACGTGCCCAAAAATTGAAGCTGCTATAGACGCAGCTACTTGGGTATTACATTTTACCAGCATCTTCCAAAAACCAACCTCTGATCAAGAGACGGAAGAGGAGGAAAAAACATTCCTACCATACCCTATAGATATAAATTTCGAAATCTCCGAGATCCTTCTGGCACTGAACTCAACCAAAAAAGGAAAAGCTCCAGGCCCGGACGGAGTCCCGGCAGACTTTTTTAAATATCAATCAGAACTTTGGGCACCGATCTTAACAAGGGTTTGCACCGTAACGGCAAAAATAGGAATTTTGGAGTCATGGACAAGGTCCATCATGGTGCCGATATTCAAAAAAGGTAACCGCATGGATCCTGCCTGCTATCGCCCAATTTCCTTGCTGGATTCACTGGGGAAAATAGCAGGTAGAGTGATCCTAGAAAGACTTCAGGACTGGGCGGAAGAAAGTGGCATCCTATCCGACCTACAATTCGGATTTAGAAAAGGACTGGGAACTGTGGAACAAGCCCTAAATTTATCGGTAATTTTCGGAAAATACGTGCATGCAAAAAAAGCAAAACTGTATATGACCTACGTAGACCTGTCCGCGGCCTTCGACTGTGTCTCCCATACAAAATTGTGGTCCCTTTTAGCACAAATGGGGGTAGAACCATCACTCCTGAACTTTTTAAGGGAACTCTATTCTAATCCATCCGCAAGAGTTCGCTACGGCACAAAGGGGGAACTGACGGCGTCCTTCAGAGTAGAGCGTGGGGTTAGACAAGGATGTGTCCTGGCACCCTTCCTTTTCTCCCTCTACACCAACAACTTGGAGGTAGAGCTCCTGAAGGGTGCCCGTGACCTTCCACTGGCCAAACATCGCCCGATCCCCGCTCTGCTCTATGCGGACGACGCCGTCCTCCTCGCACAAACCCCCCGCGAACTCCAGAGATCCCTCAACAGATATTCGCAGTTCATGAGAACCCTCGACCTTCATATAAACGTAAAAAAGACTTTCGTAATGAAGGCTGGGGTTGGGAGGATACAGCAAAAATCCATCTATCTTGACAACCAAAAAATAGACTCTACAAACGAATATTGCTATCTGGGAGTCATGATAGATAATAAACTCTCCTGGAAGCCAGCAGTAGAAGCCAGAAAACATTGTTTTAAAAGAGCACTAGCCGCATTGGTGTCGTTTACACAAAAACTAGGAAAACGTCCGCCCAGGGAATTGATGACCATATATAAAGCCAAATGCCAATCTACAGCCTTATATGGAGCAGGATTATGGGGCCATACGGATGTTACCTCTCTGCAAATTGCAGAAAACAATTTTTTCAAATTCCTCTTATCTGCCCCTAAAAGTTCTTCGACTTACGCCTGTCACTCAGAATTGGGCGTTCCATATATCGAAGATCTCGCGAAAATTCAACCACTCCTCCTATGGCGACGTATCTGGGCTTCAGATAAAAACGACATTACAAAAACAATACTGGCAGATGCAATGTCCCTGGACTACGCTTTAAAAATTAAATGGCTGGCCTATATCCGGACCTTCCTCTCTGACCTTGGAATAGAAAAATATTATTCAAACCCCGAAAAAATTGGAGAACTCTCAAAAAATAACCTAAAAACACGAGCTTTGGACCATTTGGGTAATCTGAGATTACAATCAGAAGCTGGGAAACAGTCGGTACAGCACGCAATAATGGTCCAATCTACTCTTTTAATGCAGCCCTATTTAAATCTCGACATTGGCACCTTTGACCGATTTCTCCTGATAAGATTCAGACTGAATATATTTCACAAACTGGTAGCTTTTCCAACGCCAAATGTTTGGGACCCAAATCCACTTCTATGTCCATGCGATGGGAAATCAAAACAAACCACTCTTCACACTGTTCTGTTCTGTAAATTTTATCAGGAACACCGCAAACTTTGGTTACTGACTCTTTTAAAATCTTGGGGCCTTAGACAATGTCGAGTAGCCATGTTGAGCTTGCAGCTTTTGGATACCGAAGCCACATGTTACCATGTTCTAAACTTTCTGAAATGTATACTCGGACACAGGAAAAACCTTTAAATGTAATAGCACTGTGTAAATTACCGAAACTCCTTTTTGCTGTTTTAAAGTTATCTGTAATTATATTGCACTGCAGATCTATTTTTTACCATGTACTGCTTTTATGGATCTTTTTAAAAAAATCTGAATAAAGTTTATTATTATTATGTCAAAGAATCCATCAAGATCAACCCATAAAACTTTTGAAACTTTCACAAATCTGTCTACCTGTCGATACCATTCTACAGGTTTTTCTCTTAATCGAGGAAAATCATTTGTAAGCATTAAAATGTCCTGTCTAGTCCATGGGACATGCACATACCCACCTCCTGCTATTTCTCTCATTGGAAACTCATTCACTACTTTTTCCTTTTCTCTGACAGGAAAAGCTAAGCTTGTTGTGTCTTCATCTTTTTTCTTTGCCCATTTTGCTCTCCATTTACTTAATTCACCCCATTTTCTCAAAATCACAATTAAATCTTTTATATGAGTGATTCTTCCCGTAGTATTCATATTTTCAATGTCTTTTTCAGAGAAATCCACTATTTAATTTTTGTGCAAATTCTTCTGCTTGCTTAAATCTACTTCTAATTCAAAAGCCATATCCTCTAATTGATCATATTTGTTTTTCGTTTTCCATGTTATGCTTTTGCAAATAAATAGTAATTCATCATCCTGATATGCCTTCAATCTGTCAGTTCCAATTGTTCCAATTATTAATTCTTTTATGTCTGCTTTCAATTTTGCAACATAAAGTAATTTACATTCTGGGGTTTGCGTTAAATCTATTTTACTCAAACTCTTTACCGGAGATCCTGAATCATAATCTGCACCAGTTGGGGTTTTACATGACAAACTTTGATTAAAAGTTGAATCAGGCATCATCATATTTTCTCGATGTATTTCAGTTAAATCTGAATAAAATGTTTCAGTCACTTTCTGTATTTCTGAATTTAATGGAACAGTTAAAGCTGAATGTCTAATTTCTTTTTGATCAAACACTGGAAGAACAGGTCCAATTGTCACAGGCACTGTTACTGCTTCCATGCTTTTAGTTAACTGCTGTATTAATTCATTCGCAGAACGAATGTATTCTGATGTATCTGGCAATCCCTCATACCTTTTTGTTCTATTTCCATTTCTTGAGGTTTCATTTCTTTGAACTGGAGTTTCAGTAAAATTACTATTTTCTCCTGATATATTTGAATTACATCCTGTTTCTACTCTCTCGGGTGTTTTTCTATTGCTTTGATTTGTCTCAGGAGATGTCTCTACTCTTTCAGATGTTCTTTTATTATTCTGGTTTGTTTCAGGATATGTCTCATCAATTATTTCTCTTTGTGGGGCACTTGGAAAAGTACATGTACAAACTGGTTGATAAGGTGACGGCTTTCTAGTATAAATATCTTCTAATACCGCATCTTCTGAATCACTTTCTTCTCTAATATGTTTTTTCTTCTGGGAACATTTTTTACCAGTTAACTCATCAATTAGTCTCACTAGGTACAAACCATCACACATGTCTGCCTTTCTCCATCGACGCATTCTATCCTCATGTGTTTCTCTATCAAGACCTAATCCTGTTCCCTTTGGTTTTCCTCTACTCTCTCGTTCTAATTCAAACATTTCATCCTCCCATTCAACTAAAGCTTCAAATTGAGTAGGTCTAGGCTTTGGTACAAGTTCCATCATCCTTTCTCTTAAATTTCTCAAGACCGCTATGTTAAATGATCCGTCTTCTGGCACTGCTAAAACACGATCATTTTCAGTATACTTCATCCAATTCTCAATCCAAAGACAAGTATGATAATAATATTCACCTAACATATAAACTGCAGGTGTTTTATACTTATGAAGTAATCTTCCACCTCGCGTTGAAATTTTCTTGTCAGGTTTAATTATATTTTTCAACTTCTGAAACCATGAAAGTTTATTTTTCTCTTTCAAATAATAATAATCCATGTCTTTTAAACAAATTTTCTTTACTTCAGTAAAGTTCGTAACAAGAGAAGTTGTTATTCCACAGCACCAACCAATCCGTGCTCTAAATTAACGAATAAGCCAATCAGGTTAAGCTTCGTTACTATTCTGGTCAACCAATAGAATTACTGTTTTTCAGAATGAGCCAATCAGCTGTAAGCTCGTCTTGTCACGTGAACCAATCTGTGCGCGAATACTGTGACGTATGTTAGCCAATCACAGCGCGACCCTTGTGACGTATGCTACGACTGCAGCTTCTCTGTCTCTCCCTTCGCTCCTTACACTGACCCCTCCTTTACAAAACAATTTTTCACAGTGCCATATTTACAAAGCTTTCAATTGAATTCAGTTAATAACTCCATAAAAACAAACCATTTGTCTGTTTCGCTAAAATAAAGTGATAACTTTCTCAAACAATCAAGTATTCTTTCGCGTGAAATAGACAAAGCTATTTTTCACGGTCATTTACGCACATTCATACGGAAAAATCCTAACCATTCATACATAAATCTTTAGTAGGACTTTCACCCACTAACAGAAATCCTCACTCGCCAGTCAGATAGACGACGCTTCCTTACCCTTCACTCAAGCTTAGATAAATTCTACTACTCTTTTCACAGTGAGTTTTAAAACAGGACAGAAGTCCCTATACTCGAAAGCTACGATTTCATAGACAATCCTCGCTATACATTCTACCTTACACAGCCTAAAATCCCTAAACTTGTGCTGTACGACTACAACACTTGTGATATACGGCAATACCACTATTTTGAAACAGAACAAATGCACTGTGTAACTTCACTTGTCACACTACTCATGCCGGCACAACCAGGAATTTTCACACTGCTGGAAAAACCTTGACTACATATAACAACTGAACAAACTTAAAATGTTTTAGACATGAATCCTATGTATTACCATGTAACATGTCAGTTACCATAGTAACCGAACTCTGCTACCAAGAAATTGATCCAGCGCTCCTATTGAAAAACTGTCTCACAAACGCTACCTATCACCTCAATTACTCCTGTAGACTTCAAAAATGGCTGACCAGCACGTTAGATGGCCGTCTAACTGGCTACTAAAGGAGCAAGAAATGAAGTCCTTTCAAGATGAATACACTGCATTGCCTTTCACAATAGCAGGACTACAAATAAAGGGTGCACCATTATAAGACACAAGGGTAAACATCCAGGAACTTTGCCAAAGTACTGACGTGAACCGATTATGGGGTGGTACTTTAATAGTACTGAACCAGCGCTCCTATTGAAAAACTGTCTCACAAACGCAACCTATCACCTCAATACTCACCATTAGTCATGAAACCCTTATACAGGCCCATAACACCAATGAGACAATTTTTGAGAAAAGGAATCTAGTGGTGTGATTTATAAAACTAGTCACATAATATTTACAATATTATATACAACTGCAGTTTATCATCTTTTACCATGGATTTAAGCGTTTGTCATTTATTAAATCAGACCACTTTAGGCGATTGAATCAACTGATGGTAACTAGAACATGAATAAACAAGACTAGCTTGTCTTTTCAAATCTAATTTTTATTAACTTTATTATTCATAAAGAAGGAGCATTTACATTTTAGAATCTTTATTTCATAAGCAAATAAGAAAGCAGCATTTTATTAGGAAATGAATTAATAAACTGACATTATTTAAGCAGATTCAGAAACATGAAATATTAGCAAATTAACAGTTTCCATACCCTAAATCTATTTCCCTGTCTATTTCTTACTTCACCTGAAAAGGAAAATATCATTTAAAGACTGCTGTCCTTACGTGCGCCAAAAGTCCAACAGCATGTCACGTCATTAATGAATCAGGAAGCAAGAGAGTTTTTTCCCTACTGCAAGTGTCAGGTTTTATACCTTTTTCTCTAGCTAAACTTTCTACATTTCACATTCTTTAGAGCGAATCCAAGCTTTTCATTGGCTGTCCTGTGTCAGACCATGATACAGTAAATTACATCATCTCCGATCCGCGACCAAGTCCAGGCTTCACATTAGCCCTATTGTCTTTCATTTCCACAATATTTGGCTTCCTCAAAAGAGTAACTTTTCCTCGAGTCTTGTACTTTTCACTTCCTAACCTTGGCAGACTTTTACAAATCCTGTCCTTGAAGCTTATTCTTCATGTGCACATTCATCTTGACCAAAAACTGTTTTTCAATTAATGATGTCAGTGCAGCAAAAATCCTCACAGCTGCGTACGTGCCAATACTTCACTCTGGACAAGGTTTCACGTCTGCTGGGCTGTCAGCCATATTTCTGAGCCACCTTTTAGGCCTCACTTTGGAAACTATTATTAAACAAACACAAGACATCAATTAATTAGAGAATTGAGACCCATTCTGTTACCCTCCCCCTTTGCTAATTAACCCAGTTAATTGTGTTACTAGCAGAAGCACAAGTAGGCAGCATTATATTTACTCTTCCTCCAGAAACTGCACGAACTCCATAGGCTTTTGTCACAAAAGACATAACATAAACACACATAATAAGCACATGCCATTAGTTAAACAGCCGTATTTAATACTGACAAAGACAATAGACAAGGTTAATTTATTATTTTTCTTCTTCGCGTTTGCAACACAAAGCATATTAGTTTTATCCTGCATGTACTGATGATTGTAATTTTAAACTAAGTTGATTAATGATTTCACCACAAGCTTATTAGTTTAATTAATCATTATGGGAGATTAACTTCACAGGTTTGAACAACATTTTGTTCTTCACCTTGCTCCATCAGTACTATTTAGTAGAACTGCTGCCTCAAGTAAACAAATGGCTGACCAGCATGTTAGACGGCACTCTAATTGGCTACTGAGCGAGCAAGAAATGAAGTCCTTTCACGATGAAACACAGCAGGGCCTTTTCACAATAGCGGGACTACAAATGAACGGTGAATCATTATAAGACATAAGGGTAAACATAAGGTACCTTTGCCAATGTACTGACATGAACCGATTATGAGATGGTACGTTAATAGTACCATTTAGTAGAAGTGCTGCCTCAAGTAAGCAAAAAAAGTTACTCGGACACACTAAGGAACAGACAAACCACAATGTTGGCATACACCTTAGCTCTCTTCAAATTCCATTGCATTCCTGTGGGGGATAGAAAACAAGCGCTCGCCATTCCCGCTGTTTATTTTTGCATTGCGCTTTCACTTTAACCCCTTCGGTGCTTAGGACGGCCCCCGGCCGTCACACCTCATGGTGGGTGTGTGCTAATGACGGCCGGGTTCGTACTAACCCTGCCCGCTCATTAATTCTTCCGCACAGCGGGAGAATTATCGCAGAGCGCAAGGGGTTAAGTGAAAGCGCAATGCAAAAATAAACACGCGGCGCCCTGTCTCCTTTTGGGTCGCCCATCCGGACTGGATCTCACTGCTTGTTTATACAAAACCTTCATAAAGATAAGAAATGACTTCACGACAGCCGTGAGGCGATCCAGTCCAAATGGGCCGGACCAAAAGGCGAAAGGGCAGCGGCTAAATACCCTCATTTCCAATGGTAGGCCACTGTTTAGCATAAACGGTGACGTCAGCCAATGGAAATGAGGGGCGGGGCTGTCTCTCTCTGCCCTCCCTGTCATGAAGGGCAGAGAGAGACAGCCCACCAGATTAAGTTCTCATAAATGTAAGCCATTAATACTAATTACCCAGTTCCTGGAATTGTTTATTCTACATTTACCTACAGGTGTGCATAGGACCTATTTCTACAAAGCACAATTTATATCTTAAAGACGCTCAAAAATATCTCTCCTGGTACCCCCTCACTATGTTTTGCGTTAATCGTGCATTTGCAGCCACGTACGTTTTGCTTATTATTAAAGTTGAAATGTTAGCATGTAAGGCCCGCCCCTTTCAAAGACCCCCACCCCCTTCCGTTTTTCACCCCACTTAAAGCCCTGGTTACGCATTAGCAATAAAACTATGCGGATTGGGTTGAAAGCCTCATTTAGATGAAACACTAATACTTCGTTCTTTCCATACTACCTTCAACATGGCGCTCACCATTTCGTTTTCCAACAAGTAACTGTGATTGGCAGCGCTCTACTTCTTCGGCTGAACTCCAAGGTCCTAAAGGAGGACGCACCCGAAAAACAATACTGACTGCTTTTTGGGATTTCCAGCACAATTGCCAAGTAGGTCGGCAAAGGTGAACGTCTTTTTCGAAAACAGGTAAGATACAAAACTTAAAATGGACAATGGTGAAACGTATTTATCATTTTGAAAGAACGCATTTTTCTACACCTTCAGTAATTTACATAAAGTGCCCATCATTTTTTGAAAAATATTTCTGATTTGAATAAAAATTGCATTTGTTTTTCTCCTCACCGTTAATTTTTCATGGAGTTATTACTCACAAACATGGCCGCTGATTCGTTGCATTGTTTTACGTTTCCATCCTATCACACGCATTATGAGGTCTGCGAGTGATGACGTACAATGTAGGCGCCCGACAGACCATGGAGTGGAAGTGCCCGATGTAGCATGGTTGACCAAGGGAGCACACGCAATAGCGTGTTGCTTGCATCCGAATCTCAGCATGTGCCCGAAAAGTCCGGGGAACCAGGCGGTCTTTCAGGGACAGTGCTGCCTTCCTTCCCTGAAGCATGCGCCCTGCTTAGTAGTCGGTACTCCTGCCTGGTGCTGGACACCCATCGTAGACACATGGCGCTCCCACCTAAATATCTCCAAATGAAGAAAACTGGCATCCGAAACCAGCTCAATAACGAATTGCTTCGATACAGCGAAAGGTAAAGCGAGTGACAGATTCCAGTACTGGGCACACGAGGGTCATCCGGTGGTATGTTATGTAGCCGACATTAGTGCCCTTAGTGATAGACATGTCAAGGCTATTTTTTGTATTTACATTTGAACCTTTACGTGTTGAAACATTACTTCTTTTAAATGAGTCAGATAACTTTATTTGCTCAACTAATTGAAACGTTTGCAATAAATATATACAAACATTCAGATTTAAAGTAATTTTTAAATTAACAAATGAGAATAAAATAAAAGTGTCAGTGTCCCTGTGAGCTGGAATCTATTAATGTCCAAAGCAAACAAGTTGGAAGGTACATCGAACAATTGGGCAGACATAAAAGATAAGGCACTACCCCGCTTGAAAGACTGCTTTAAAGTGCGGCAAGCAGCATAAGCGGAAGTACGCAAACTTTATAGAGTGCACTTATGAGTTCGTTAGGGAGCCGATGTAGCCCAAGGGCATGTGAATATTCTCTTCCTGGCTTGCAGCCTGGTCCCTGGACCATATGTGGAGTTTAATCACTAATTTACACCAATTGTGTTCTGCAGTTCCAGTTTACTTTTTTCCCGTTCAGGTCTGTTTAAATATTTTGCAAAGCGATAGTTTAATATGGGGTCATCAGGTTTTAGACAGTGATCATATTAAATATGAAGATCCATTCACCTGGTCTCTCTTTTCTAGGGTTACCTTTTGCTCCCAGATTGCCGGTTTATTGGCTCAGATATGTGAGCACTTCCTTAGGCAAGAGATTGATGTTCTACCCGTTCAGGAACACTGGGAATCTATTTTCCATCGTTATTCAATCCAGCACTCGAATGACCCTAGGTGATCTAAGTCGGTGGTGCTTGATGCAGTGAGTCGTGATTCTGAGTATACACATTAGAACCCCCGAGACATTGTGGTTGCTTTATGGCAAAGGAGTCGAACAATCAGTATGGTGGCTGGCTCGCTTGTTGATGGTAGATGAGTTGGCCCAATACAGTTGGGGCTTTGAATATCTTTGAGGAACGAAACCTTGAGGTAGCATGGATGGATTACTATTGTCATGGAATATGTCTGGGCTGGGTCAAAACGCAGATAAATAGAATTTTTTGAAATACCTGAACCCCTTAATTTTGTGCCCACAAGAAATCTGATCATGTAAAGTGTTTGACTGCTGTGACTATTTTTTATTCTCCAGCAATACCCGGCACTCTGACCGAGATAACGCAGGGCTGTCATTTTGCTTAAGAACTCCGTTAATTAGAATTATGTGGTTTATAGACATCCCTCCAATTTGCGGTTATGCCAGAAGCTGTCATTCCTGGGAGGAAATGGTCCACCGTCTTTCTTCATATTGGCAAATAGGTGCATTCCGCATGGGAAAACCATATAGTTTGTTGAGTCCTTTTGTGATATGTCCATTGGGGAAGAATGCCCCCACATAATATTTATGAGAGATTTAAATGCTAAAGTGTCTTAATTCTGCCTATGCAATTTATGCTAGTGTCTCCAAGGAAAGAATTTGATCCATACCTAAGATTTTATTTCTTGATAAAATTAGAATGGACAAACGTGGGATCCTAATACTTGACACCCTTAGAAGATTTGATCTGATCATATTAAATGGGAGAATTCCTGCGGGCATAGCTGCCCTTTTTACCTTGCCCCGTCCACCCATAATTTATTGCAGTGGTTTCCAAACATTTTCGACCCATGGCTCTCCTGACGTTTTAGCTGCAGCTCCCCATTATGTTACTTTTTTTTGGTGGGACAGGGCTGTGTGCATGGTCTGAGTAGTACATCCACTTTTCTCCCTGAATCATTCAGATAAAGCCAATGAAGGTATTTTAATCATAGATGTAATCCTATCGACCGCAGAATCCCAAGCAGTGTCAACGACTGGAGAGACACAGGGTTCACCGAGAAGTGAACTGGTACTGCATTGTGATGTAGTGCTCTTTAAAGAGGTGTGTCTTTTTTACCTCATTCCTGAGCAGGATTTTTGAGGCCCCCTGATAGATGCAGGAATGTTGTTTCAGATCATGGATTCATTGATTAAGAGTATCTGCGTCTGCCATCTAGTTTTTTTTCTCACATTATTGCCTCCTGTCTGATGGTACCAGACTGTCCTTGTTTCCTTGGCAGTGTGGTCCTTGAACCTGAGGTTGGTGTCCAGGGTAATTCCAAGTAACTTGGGGGCATATTATCAAGCAGGGAGTTAAAAATATCGCAGTTTTAGTGGCAGAAAACTGCAGCTAAAGTGGCGATAATGGGCTTGATAATATGCCCTGGAGAAATCCAATAGAAGCCTATGTTCACACCAGAACATGGGTTTCTATTGGAATTCACAAGGCCATATTATCAAGCCCATTATCGCCGCTTTAGCAGCAGTGTCCTGCCACTAAAACAGCGATAATTTTTAACGCCCTGCTTGATAATATGCCCCTTGGTGTTGTATGAAAGCTGGTTCATGCAGTTGGCTCAAGTTTGGACTAGTGCTTGTTTTTCCAGGCAAACCGCTGCCCTTTGTGTGGCTGAGCTTCAGTTTGGTGCTAAACATCAAGTTCTGAATGAGGGGCAGACATTGCCTGTAGTGTAGAAAACCTGGAGCAGAGGACACTTTCAAGTAATATGACCATTCCCCAGCAGGACCCTGTGAGTGGTAACTGTTTATGCACCCCATTCCCCAGCAGGACCCTGTGAGTGGTAACTGTTTATGCACCCCAAAGTTATTTGCCTCCGTAATATTTGACTATGTCACTTGCAAATTCAGAGTTACAGCGGACGGCACTTTAAGGACTGGATGTTGTGTCCCGTGGGTTAGAGATTATCTCTATGGCAGATGCCTTAGCCCACTGAGCTATCTTTCTCTACTGGCTTGCTTGCTTTAGAGTTAGTGCACTGATCTCAGCAGTCGCCAGATTAAAACTTCTGACTATTCCTAGTCTGTGTGGACCTGTGACTGGCATATTATACACAACATAGTTACATATGCATTTCTCAAGTACTTTATGCCCTCTGAGCTCCCTCACAGGTTAAAAACTTGTTAGCATACTTGTTCCCTAACAGCTGGGCTATGTCCCTAGGTTGGGGACTTGAGCATTCAGAGCAGTTCTGTTGTGTCCAGATTAATCACTCTGAACTCTTCAGCAAAGGTAGGGAGAGGAACAGAGGTTGGCAGTACGAATCTCACCCCCCCACCCCTCCCCTCCTGAAGAGGTAAACCTCGTATTATTGCAAAACAATCAAACTAAATGATTTTATCACTGATGTTGACACGCCAGTAGGAAGTTCTCTATTTTATCTTACCAAAAACAAATATTCCACTCCTTACAGCTGCTATACCTATCCTATACCCAGTTGTACCGAATAATACAAATAATTAACAGAAACGTTTTTCACATTTCGAGAGCTAACAGTGCATGCTTTGTCAGTAGCTTTTTCTAGATGTAGTGGGAAGGCTCAAAAGAAAGTGGGACTTATCAGGCCCGTTTAAAATGTAATCCTCCATAGCAAATTAGAGCCACTGCAGTTGTCTTCTTAAGTACTGGGGATGTATGCATGCATTTGGGGAACACTGCATGCTCTGGCATTTGACTTGCATTATGTGGAGTAGTTAGATCACTTTCTTGGGAATTCCGTTGTAGTTTTGTCTTAGAACCTACGTTTCTTCACTTTGCATGTGTCTAAAAATGTGCTATTACTGTTAAATGATTAAATAGATTTTTGTGGTCCTTTTCTATCTATTTCGCTCCTCCAGGCATTGTAATTCAATTTCTGTGCGTTATTTAAAAGGAGCTTTTTATGTATACACAATCAGTGACATATATTCGCTTCAAGCAGAGGTGCCCCAACTGTGTGCTTGGTGTGCGGCGCCCCTGGCTGCTTTTGACGGCGCATAGATTCGGAACTACTGGTTTATTGCATTAAGTTATTATTTCTTTTCAAATGTTCGGGGTATTTGATAAATTGTTTGATCTTCATTCTGTATGGAGCGACCATAGTATAGGGGGTATGTCTCTGGTTTTCAATCTCCAGGTGTTGGACCCGGGAAACCCCTATATGGGTATGACTGCTTTCAAGAAATTGAATAGTTGTTCATTTTGGACTCCAAAAAATGCAGCCGCAGGCAGCATTACAATTAAGAATGTTTGTGTGGACCAGTAGGTACACAGGTTTGGTGATCCTATCTTTCTTTTTGAGTCCCATATGGAAGAGAGTCGCAACGTAGGTTCTGGTTTTACTGGTAGTTGATTGCCTAAAAGGGTAAATCCTCACTGACAATATTAAATCAGAAAATAGATTAATACGAAAACATTTGCTGTTTTATGTGGGTCGCCAACGGGAAATTGATTGTCTTAAATGTTTAAGAAGCGCTGTAAGCTCTGTGAAAGTAGAAGGGATTATGGTTCTAAATGGATTAGTTTGAGTCTCTGCAAGGGCCAGTGATACCAGAAAGTTCTGGTGTTGGATCGCAGAGTACGGTGATTCAAGGATGAAGGGGCAGGCTATCCCGATTTCTGTTAAGGGTTTGGGTGCATTATATCTCAAGCTGATGATGTGGTTATCTTTGATTTAACGCTCGTTGGCTTGCAACATCATTTGGTATCTCTATCTAAGTATGCAGAAGCCCATTTTCGGAAGATAAGTATTGCCAAAAGCAAGGTTTTAATCTTCGGCAAGAAAGGGTTAAGTGTAAAAAGGAATCTTCAGTGGCTGTTGGGCACTGACAAACTAGAAATAGTGGATTTGTATCTTTACCTAGGAAAGGGTTTTTCAAAAAATGGGTGAGGCGTGAAACATGAAGCTGTGTGTGAGCAGGGCTCTCTCAGGCCAGCGCATTGCATCGATTCTGTGTAGTTTGCAGGAGACGTATTTTTGGATAAGTGTTGTCCATTTTCAGTATCAAAACACCCCCTAACCTCCTGGTCTTGTGCTGTTGAGATGCTGGATTTGGGTTATTGGCATTTCTTTGAATGAGTTGAAGGTCGCATTTTGTGCCAAGTTTGTAGTTTCAATTATTTGGCTGCTCCTTGTGTTATGCATTTGGAATTTTGTCTAGTTTCCTCGTATATATCCTCCTCGGCAACGGTATTGAGGTGGGGTACTCACTCTTTTGGAGTGGACGAGAACACACATAGGACAGCCCTTAGAGTAGAAATCTTCTTTCATTTGATAAATGATCCTCTTCTTTTAGGTTCTTTGAGTGAGCTAATGAAGTAGTCTCAAAATTGATTCCTTGTAGAACTGTTGCAAGGGGTAGAGTTAACACAAAGGATTTGCGGGCCCACTCATAGGGTAGGTCACACCCTTGATGGCATATTTTCCAATCACCCCAACCTAGAAATTACGGATGTACAACCGGTTTCATGGTCGGATCATGCCGCAGTCCACTTCAAAATTCTACTTGCCCCCCTGTCAGACTTAATAAGGTGATAATGCCACCGAGATTGATTAGAAAATGGAAAAACATAGAAGGCGGGACACTTGAAGGTCTACTGAGAACCTCTATGGTTCCCCTTGCAGAAAATGCTGAAAACGTGGCTACAGCCTATACCAGCTGGCTGGACACTGCATGCAGACAACTAGTGCCTCCCACAATCTATCATTCCACGCGCACAAATCCTTCAGCACCTTGGTTCTCAGAACAACTCAGGGACCACAAAGTTCTTTGTAAAAAACTGGAAAGAACCTGGCGGAAGAACTACAAGGAGGAGGACAAAAAATTACTTAATGCAGAATTAAGAGTTCACAAGGAGATGATTCGCATAGCCAAATGTGCGTTTTTCACTAAACGCATTAAAGAAGCAAGCAACTCCCCCAAGGAACTACTTCATACAGTGTCCTCCTTAGCAATCCCCAAACCAGTGGAGATACCTCCAAGTCGGCAGTTGTGCGAAGACTTGGCAAAATTCTTTCTGGGCAAAGTGGAAAAGATCTTCCACCCCCTGGATAACCAAATCAAGACGAACGCCTTTGAAACAACTGTCCCTATAACAAGTCTTGAGACCGATAGAAACTTGGAAAGACTACTCAACTTTGCCCCAATTAAGGAAGATGAGGTAGCAATCTGGCTACAGAGGATAAAATCTGGCTCCCCCCGGGATCCTTGCCCAGCCACTATTGCTAGATTAGCCTCCTCTACCATTGCCTCAACACTCACTCCAATTTTTAATGTCATGCTTGAAGGTGGGGAGTTTCCAACACAATGGAAACATGCGTCCATCCTGCCCCTCATAAAAAAAATCCAATCTAGACATAACTGACCTGAATAACTATAGACCGATCGCCAAGTTACCCAACCCAGCTAAAATCACGGAGAGTATTTTAAACACACAGCTGAGTACCTTCTTGGGGAAAGGTGAATGTCTAGATCCATCACAGCATGGATTTCGAACTGGCCACAGCACAGAATCGGCGCTGATTAAATCAGCCGAGGACATAAGAACTGTGATGGACGCAGGTGGCAGAGCTGCGCTGATCCTCCTAGACCTGTCCGCGGCCTTCGATATGGTCCACCACATGTTATTGGTGGACCGATTCGGGGGCCTGTGGGATCCAAGGAAAGGCACTTAAAATCTTGCAAGCCTTTCTATCTGACAGGACCCAGACAGTGACCCTGGGGGATTTTGAATCCGTCCCATTTGTGCTCCCCTGTGGAGTCCTACAGGGGTCCTCCTTGAGTCTGACCCTTTTTAACGTGTATGTCTCCACCCTCGCCCCAATTATTAGATCCTTTGGTTTTAATCTTACATCCTACGCTGACGACACACAGATTGTGGTGTCGCTGCTTCCGGGTGAAATAGAGAGCACGGCAGACAGGTTCAGAAGCTGTATGCGGGAGATAAGTATCTGGATGGCAGCAAACTGCCTTAAGCTCAATTCAGCAAAAACCGAAGTATTGCTGTTTGGGTCCAGTGACAACTTCTGGTCCCCGCGCTGGTGGCCAGAGGAAATGGGGGTTCCCCCCTCCCCGGTTTTAAAGGTCAAAAACCTGGAAGTTGTGATGGATAACTCACTGTCCTTCAGGCCACATATTAATGCACTGTCCTCCACTACCCACTATGTGCTGAAAACTATTCGTAAAGTCCTACCGTTCCTCGCGGACGAACAAAGGAGAGCAGTGGTCACTGAACTGGTGATGTCCCGGCTAGACTATTGTAACAGCTTGCTGCTGAATGCCCAACAGGGGCTGTGAAATAAACTTCAAATTCTGCAGAATGCAGCAGCTCGTCTGATAACGGGCACACCCAAGTTTGCGTCAGTAGCCCAAGACTTGGTGAAGCTACACTGGCTCCCAGTGCGTAAAAGAATAATTTTTAAAACGCTGCGTAATTTTTAAGGCTTTGCACGGACTAGGCCCCCAATGCATGATGAAACTTTTCCAATGGTACAAGCCTATAAGAACCATAAGATCTGCAGAGCAGGAACTGGTGGTAGTCCCAAGAATTAGGAAAGCCCGATGGGGAGGCAGGAGCTTCTCCCTGGGAGCGGCGAAGTCCTGGAATGCGCTGCCACTGAGTCTTAGACAGCTTCCAGACCTCCTTTCATTCAGGAAAGCTCTTAAAACATGGCTCGTCACACACTAACACCCCAGTTCTTACGCACTAGTAATCATTCCAGCGCCAAGACACCTTTTGGTACAGTGCGCTTTAAAAATGTCTAAAATAAATAAATAAATATTTCAAAGTTTCCTCTTAAGATGCTCATAAAGGGCTCTGTGCCCAATATTAGCTTAGCTAGAGAGATTGCCTTAATGCAGTCCAAGCCGTACAGTCGGGTGGTGTGCCAGAGCACTTGAGAGAATAAGCAGCAGCCCTATTTAACTTGAAATTTACCACTTGGAATTAGAAGGTTGATTCTTTTGCTGGGATTCTATCAGTTGGCCTTACAAATAATCACAGGCGTTTGTGATAAAATTCCGAAAAATGAAAAAAAGGAAAGAATCTGAGTTGTGCCAGTAGCATATTCAGGCTTTTTATTTGTGTGTTCTCATAAGCAAAGATGCCGATCCCTTCCTGATGTTTTTTACAGGGATGTGAGGTACAAGAATTTTCTCTTAAGGATACGTTTGGATTTCGTGTAAGGACAATGCTCAACAGTTATTGTTATGATGTATGGTGATGTTATTTTGTATCTGAGATATTGTAGGTGTTATTTGCTAGTGATGCTTCAGGCACCTTTTCTGTGTTTCTTTTCTTCTTTTTATGAGAAAGGTGAAAATATTTTACACGTTTGCTCCTATGCTCTAGAGAGTGATCCTCCAAACAGGAGTGAGCCAATGTTGGATGGAATAGTCACCCGGGAAGGCAGCCTCTCGCATAAAGAACAAGCATTTGCAATGCAATAGCCCTCGCATTAGGAAAGATTGACCTATTGGTATTGTAAATTACATTTTTTTTAATTTATGTGCTGGTTTTGAAAATAGCTAAATAAATAGCTTTGTCATTTACAATGCCAATAGTTGTAACTTTAGCAAATGTGACACCTATATCATTTGTAATGCAATCTGTGTTGTATTTACGTGACTTAGATGTATTGATATTACAAATAAAATGGCTTTAAATTTTTTAATTAACACTTAAATAAAAGTTATTGTAATTTAAAATGGCAATAACTTAAACTTTCGTAAATAACTTATGTGAAGATTATGTTCAGTGTATTGTATTGTGACGAAAATCCAAGAACAGAAGTTAAATATTAACACCTTTTTGTGACCTTTGTAATAAAGCTTGCAACATTGAGATAACATATTTGAACCAGTTGTTGTTGAATGGTAGCACAGATTGATGCTGTGGTTGTGCTTTGTAATGTTGTGGTTGCGACGAGTGATGATGTGGCGTTCAGTGATGCTGTGGTAGCGCATAGTGATGTTGTGGTGCCCCTGAGTGATACTGATGTTAAACAAATTCATGGACCCTTTCTATGGGTAACAGCAACAGCACAACCAGAATATAGGTATAACATGACATGATTTGCTTAAAGTGGTGATTACTAGTGACCAAACATTTGTATTCTGGAGACAGCTTGAAAATATTTCTACCAAGGAGCAAAATGCGTCCGTCGGAACTCATGGGAGGTTCTCTGTTGAATGTATGAGACATCTCACATCTTGTCAAGCAGGCTAGAAAATATTGGCCTTTCAAAAAAGCGTGGTATTCAAAGAGGTGTAAAGGATGTGTCGTTAGGGCACATTGATGGAAATGAATAGGGTGCGGTGCAGAAAAATGCATCGAACAAAGCTTTTTCCGAAAAATGGGTGAAAACGCAGGGTAACCAAATGACGGCTCACTTATGCACCACAATCGCTTATCTGGTGTGGTAATTAGGAAATATTAGCGCATCACATCACAAAAAACAATTAAAACTGTCCCGTTACCATCAGCTGGTAACTGAAAATTTACAAACATGCGGTATCAAGAGGCTACAGAGTTATTCCTTATTTTTCCAAATGAAGAGCTAACACCCACTGTATATTATTCCCTATGCATCTGTCTAATTGACCATGGTAGCTAGCACTTTCGAGAAAGGCCGAGAGTAAAATGCCTGTTAGAAACTCAGAAAACCACGTAAGGCTTTTAATCAGGTCACCATATTTCGTTTTGCGATCGGAAAAAAGCAGCTTGTCACAGTCAACTACAGGATTCCGAGATAGAAGAAACTAGGGTGACATTAATGTGCTTCATCACATAAGACAAAACGCTGCTATTCCTGTGAGTAAACTGTGCAAGGCGAAACACGCAGGCAGCAGAGCATGGACATTATCTGGTTAGCATTCGACCAGGATTATCTAGGTTTCGATGTTCTCGTTTCTGGAACCAAAACCATCCTCTTATCAATTCCAGTGTGTTGGGTCATATCTACGTCCTCAATCAAAACAAACGGATCACTTCAGCGCTGCCAACGGCTGTTACAAACATATTGTGCTAGCTGATGTCAATTACCTAAAGGCAAATGGATCCTCTTACTTTGTGACTCACATGGTTAGGTTTTTCACGTGAATAAGGCACAGAGTGGAGTGTGAACTACCAAAAGATGGAAGGTGTACGTATGCTACGAGCGAGGCCTGGAACGCAGGCGAGAGAGGCGGGCTCTGCTTTGATAGGCAGGAAAGTACTTTGGAACCTGCGAGGTTCCGGGAGATGCCCCGCCTCTGTGCCAGGCTAGCGATGACGTAGCTCGTCCGAAGCGCGGCGCCTTGGAGGCAGAGGGGTGTGGGTAGTGGAGAGCCCAGAAGAAAGCCGGGATTCAGGGAGTGCCGGCGTTCCCGGGAGAGAGCAGGAGGAGAGAAATCCGGTGATGCGATGGAGTGATGGAGCCAGTGACAAGAGCCCAGTAAGTGGTGGGGAGTGGGGGGGGGGTGTGTGCCTGTGTGTGTGTGTGCCTGTGTGTGTGTGTGCCTGTGTGTGTGTGTGTGTGTGTGTGTGTGTGTGTGTGTGTGTGTGTCTGCATGCGTGAGTGTGGCATGTGTGTGTGTGCATGCATGAGTGTGGCTGTGTGTGTGTATGTTTTAGTCACTTGCTGAGGATGTGGGATAGGAGATGTGTACGGCGCCGGGCTGGGCGTGCGCGCCCACGAGGTGAAATCAGAGGGCTTGCACGTGCACATTTCCTGTCTCAGATTCCCAGGAAGTGGGCAACAATAGATACTTCGCTGGACGCAATGCTTCGCATTGCTACACCAGCTCGACCTAAAAAGGGTACATAATCATTGAAGCAGAACTATATTGCATGTACTGTTTACTGATTGGTTTTGATGTTTTCTCTTTCCTTCATGTTTTTCTGGGAAAGGTAGTTTGTTTAATAAGTGGCTGCTGTATTGAATAAAGTGAAGAAAGATTGAGCATAATCCTAGCCTACTTAATAGAATTGAAATTTTCTGTTGCAATAGCTAAAAAATGTAATCTCTCTAACCGAATCATGTTATCTCGTCACATTTCTCCGCTTTCAGAGACCGAGGTCAAAAGCCAATTTGTCTTTCTACATTTACTTTTCTTTCTGTAACTGAAGTTAGAGGGTTTTGTAAAGTGAACTGTGTGACAATCGGGATGAGCAAACACAAGCAGATGGTGTGTGAGACCTTTCAGACACCCACCCTGAATCACAGATCTAGGTTGAATCTATCATTGTTCTTTAGCTCACTTCGCTACCCCAGTTCAGACCCAGCCATATGCAAATAAGTCTTGACGCTGTCCCTTATGGGAACAGTCCAGCCCGAACTGCCATGCCAAGTCTTTCCTGGACTGTAAACAGGCAGCCTGGAACCGGTTTCGGGGTAATACCCCATATCAACTAGACTAGCTTGAATCCAGTGGTAAAGTGAGCAAAGGTCTCACGTCTGGGTGTACCATGTCAACTTAGGGCGAACAAAGCAAACGCAGTCTGGATGAGACCAGTTTACTGGTCAAGTACATTACAGTTAGGCCGCGTATTCAAGTTACTAGACCTACAGGTATAGTAAAAAAATTTTTTTGTTCAAATCATTTTTATTCAATAAAACAGAAAGCAAATGTACAGGCTTTGATACGATACAGTCATGTGGTTACATTACGGTAATCAGTGAGTGAAAAGAACATAAGAAAATATGAAATATGAAAAATAAGATAGGAAAATGAGAAAATAAGAAATGAAAATAAGAGATCCGAGCCACAACGTCAACATTGATTAGCATTTGAGTTATACATTTGACATTTATGTTTGAGATATGGGTCTATAAGTAAAGTGTCAAATGTTTGGTCATGGGAAACATTGCCTAGCTTCAGCAAAGCAATAATACAAAACAACGTGTTTATGATAACATTGTGGGCTTAGATTGATAATCAATTCTATAAACTATAGAGGCCTCATGTCGACGTTATGCTTAAGCGCCTATAAAGCTTACGAGCCTAGTTATGCAACCAGAATGGGTTCAACAAACAATGCGTGTGCCATGGCTGCCTATCGCAATATGATGCGCATACATAATTGAAGGGACCTCATGGTGGTTTGAAAGAAAGAGAGGTCGCGTCCAGTGAAGACCAGAGTCTCTTGCTTGTAGCGCGCCATGGGGATGAGTTTAGGGACGGATTATCCACCCCTCTAATACAAGCCAACCACTCCCTCCAGGCATTGAAAGAGACCTCAGAAGCCGTCTTCCAGTGGCAGAGGACGACCTTACAGGCCAAGGTGAGGAACAAGTCCAGGAGTTGTCGGTCGTGGTCTTTAACTACCAATGGGTCGATGGCCCACAGAATAATGTAAATAAATTCCCTCTCAGGTTTGATGTGAAATATGCGCTCAATATAGTCTAATACATCAGACCAGTATTTCTTCAACAAGGTACAGTGAAACAGCATATGCGGAAGATCTCCATCCGCCAGGGAGCAATTCCAACAAGTGGGGGAGTCTCTCCGTTTCAGTTTAAACAATTTCTGGGGAGTCCAGAACACCCTATTGAGTATCATGTACTTGGTCTGCAAGAGGATTGGTGATATTTTGTGTGTGGGGCTGAGGCGTGTATCTTATCCCAGTCAATAATTATACCGGTGTCATTAGGCTCTGATTCCCATTTAATTTTGTTACGTCTTAGTGTTTTACTCAAGTTCGGCGTGAGCAGCTTGTAGACTTTAGATACAAAATGACCTGAAGATTGCAGGAGAGGGAGCATCTTTTCTAACCACGGCGTTGCGTGTATGAATGTGCGTGTAGATATAGCTGACTTTATTTTAAGGAAAGCATAGAAGTCAATTGGTTCAAGGGAGTGTTTAGACTGAATTGAAGAGAAGGGCAGCGGCACATGGTTGTCGTAGAGATCTGAGATAACATTGAGTCCTTTGTCTGACCAATGCTTCCAAAGAGGGGACGAGCCATTAACCTTAATGAGTGGGTTACACCATAGAGATGAGGACGTCGACTTTCCTAACTGTAGGCCAGATTTGTGTGTTCGGTCAAGTCTGAGAAGAGCTCTTTTTGTATTAAGCATGATGTATTTGGAGTGTATGAGGTGGGACAGGTCCATGGTTAAAATTGCTGATAGAGGGGCCTTACCAATGATAGCTTTCTCTATGTTTACCCATAGCGGCGTGTAGCCGGGAGTTTTATGGAACCCGGAGATTCCTTGTTTACATAAAAAGGCCGTTTGGTAATTCCGAAAGTCTGGCAGTCCTAGTCCACCTTTTTGCTTGGGTAGCTGCAATTTTTTCATGGAGATTCTCGGTTTTTTGTCTTTCCATGGGAAATTACTAATTAATTTGGTTATTTTTTTCAGAAAGTCCTCTCTGAAGGTCATTGGGAGCATGCTTGCCATATAATTGATCAAGGGGGTGATCATCATCTTTAACGTTTCCGCCCTACCCCACCACAAGAGGAATTTCGGGGACCACCCTTCTAGGAGTTTACTTACTTTTTTGAAGAGTATGTCCTCATTGATTTTCAGCGTCATAATCAGGTCCTTCTCGAATTCCAGGCCAAGGTATTTGAAGGTCTTAGGCTGCCAAGTGAGCCCAGAGTTACCCAAGATGGTACTATCACCCAAATTATTTAGTAATTTTACCTCAGTTTTGTCCTTATTCAGGGAGTACCCTTCAATCGTGGAAAGTAACGCGGGTACAGCTTTGTCAGCCTGTTCACTAAGTACTAAAACCTCATCGGCGATGGCCGTGAGTTTTATAACACATTCATTGAATGGGATTCCCTGTATGCTATGATTTTCTCGAATACGGTACAGAAAGGGTTCGATTGCCAGGAGGAATAGGAATAGGGATGGGGACAGGGGGCAGCCTTGTCTGGTTCCTTGTTCTAGTTTGAAAGGTGACGAGAAGGCTCCACCAGCTCTCACTCTAGCGGTGGGACAGGTATATAATGACATTATCATTTTAGTAAAAAGGGGGCCCAGATCGAATTTCTGTAATACCGCTTCCAGGTATGACCAGTCCACCTTGTCAAACGCTTTCTCTGCGTCGAGTGTTATCGCCACAGTTGGCGTGGGGAGGAGCTTAGCCTTTTCTATGACATGGCTTAGGATTCTGGTGTTGTCACTAGACAATCTATTTTTCAAAAAACCCGCTTGTGAGGGATGGATTAGGGAGGGCAGGACTCTTTGAATGCGTTTTGCAAGGATTGATGCATATAGCTTACAGTCTAGGTTTATCAGTGAAATGGGTCTGTAGTTCTTTGCCAATTTGGAATCCTTCACTTCTTTAGGTATCACGGCTATCACCGCTTCAGCCATCGTTCCCTTTACCTCACCCGTATCACTAATCTCACTAAGTGCGTTCAGAAGTGGTTCTGTAAGCGTGTGCGAGAAGGATTTATAAAATTTTGCCATGAACCCATCGGGGCCAGGAGCCTTCCCACTCTTAAGGGACTTGATCGCATTTGTTACCTCGGCTTCAGATATCGGTTCGTTTATGGACTCTTGTTCTGATGGGGTAAGTTTTGGAAGTGTGCACTTGGCGAGGAAGTCCACCACCTTTTCCTTATTTACCTTTTTTAGGTCTCGGCTAGAAGCTCGCTCTCGCCAGAGATCTATAGTTAGAGACTCAGCTTCCGAGGAGGACAGTCCTGGCGGAGCGCAAGGTGATTTGCGCCGGCCACGCGCGCGCGAACGCGCTGTCCTCCTCGGAAGCTGAGACGCTAGCTATACCTCCCGCTGCTTGCGCATGCGCCGTGCCCCATTGAAGGTTTCAGGTTTACGCATGCGCCGTGCCCCTTACTGCAGGACCGGCCGCGGCAGACCCGGGGCTGCGGCCGGTCCACGGAGCGCGCGAGGACGATGTAAGTGTTTGTTTTCTTTTTGTATTTTGCATTTATTATTCCCTAGCCACAGGCTGTGGTCGGCAAGATTCCACTCGTGCCCTCTGACCTGGGAACAGCAAGAGTAAACGAGCCGTGCCTTTTTGTCCTCCCTAGTCAGGCTGCTCGAGTCCAACAGAGTGTTTAGTAAAGAGAAAACGAGTGTCAGATGATGTTCACCTGCACTCTCGTGCAGCCCAAGACAAACCGAACACCTATGTGCTCAGTGTACTGTACTGTTCACTCTCATGGCACATGTAATTCATAGCGCGAGCTCAGAGTGAAAAAGTATCAGTTAATGAATGCCCTTTCAATGGGTGTGCAGGGCACCACTTCCGGTCTCTGAAGCCGAGGTGGGTGATCTATGGTCTGTTATTTCATTTTTTTGCTCCTTTTTTTAGCCGTCTTTCACATGGCCATAGTTGAGATCCTTGCACTAAACTCAAAGCTGCTATGCTTTGTCACTGCTGCATATTCGTTTGTGTTACTTGCTGTTTTTTGGATACATGCACATGGACAGCAACGGAGCTTCAGCACGGGAGCTACAAAAAATTGCGTTTGAAATATAAATTAAAGTGCTGCCCTAAATATATATTTTTTTCTGTTGGCAAGGATATCGTTTGCCTTCAATATGTTTGTTGTATACAACATTGGTTGTTTAATAAGCGTTACTGACTTTATTTTCCATAACACGAAAAAAGTTCTTTTCTACTAACTCTTTTCTTTTTTTCTGCATTTTTATATCTGTTCTGATTATGAATAAGCATGCAGTTGTACAGCATTTTACATTGCTACTTTATGGATCTCTTCCCTAGTGCAGGCCACTCGAGTCCAGCAGTTGGTGAAAAGAGAAAACGGGTATCAGCTGATGTTCACCCACTGGCACATGGTTTTCATAGTGCAAAAGCTCAACTGCAAAAGTATCACCTGAGCTCAGTTACTGAATGCCCTTTCAGAGAGAGAGCGAGAGAGTGTGTGTGCGTGAGTGTGTGCGTGAGTGTGTGCGTGAGTGTGTGCGTGAGTGTGTGCGTGAGTGTGTGCGTGAGTGTGTGCGTGAGTGTGTGCGTGAGTGTGTGCGTGAGTGTGTGCGTGAGTGTGTGCGTGTGTGTGTGGGTGCGTGTGTGTGTGGGTGCGTGTGTGTGTGGGTGCGTGTGTGTGTGTGCGTGTGTGTGTGGGTGCGTGCGTGCGTGTGTGTGTGTGCGTGTGTGTGTGGGTGCGTGCGTGTGTGTGTGGGTGCGTGTGTGTGTGTGTGTGCGTGTGCGTGCGTGTGTGTGTTTGTAGGACACCAGCTCCAGTCTATGAAGCCGAGGTAGGTGATCATATGGTTTGGGGTTTCATTATGCTGCTCCTTTTTTATCCGGGTTTCCTACAGTATAACGTGTTGATTCGTGCGCCAAACTTAAAGCTGCTATACTGTTTCAGTAACAAAGACGTGGACTTAGTAAATTGCACTCTTAATAAATTGCATCAAATAATGGATTCTTACTGATCGTTTTATATGAATTGGTTTCATTAATTGTATGACCTTTCAGTTAAACACTAAAGAAATAAAGAGTGGTGGGTTGGTTTGGTATCACCTGTAGCACCCTTCTGTTCCATGCTGGCCCTCAGGACCCTATTATCAGCTCCCATTCTTAGTTTGAGTGAAAGCCATTTCCAACAATACAGAGGAAATGACTAGACCAAGGGCAGGATGGTGTTGCTCTCCACAAATAATAGGCAGATACAAACTCTAAGGGCCTGATCAGGAGTGAAAGCACTTTTCATCACACCGTATAAATAACAATAACCGCGTCCGCTATATATAATGCCTATTATGAGTTTTCTCGGACTAACATGGCTGTTTTGGTGAATAACGCACCAAGATCTGCATAGTACGATAATAATCCTACAGATTTCCCCTGCTAAACATCAGCAGGTTCCCTATAGTATAAAATGTTGATTCTTACACCAAACTTAAAGCTGCTATACTTTGTCAGTGCACCATGTGGGTTTGTTTTACTTGGTTTTTTAGGTCGAGGGACCGTAGCTCTCACTGCGAAGCAGTGAGGGGCGGAGTCCCGAAGAATTTATGTTTTGGAGTATATAAATCAAGCAACGTTTTTAAAGGAATGAGTCTTAATCTTGGAGACGTTTAAGATGTTCTGAGCGAGCTGATTGGTAAGCCTTATATTAGTGACAGAGACATTAGAATGCAAGTTGTGTGACTGACTAGCAGACAAGACATCACTTTTATTAGCCATATTCTTCTGGCTCATCACTACTGAACACAAAGTATGATTATAGCCACATTTTGATACTTTGATAAATCTCTGTAAAGACAAATTATTATCCATACTAATTTAATTTGAAGAAAGACGTGACAAAAATTCTCTTAATTGTAGATAACAACAAGCATTTACAATGCAATGGTCTCAGCATTATAAAAGGAAGAGCTATTGGCATTGTTCATGACATTTAAAAAAAAAAACATAAATAAATGGTATTATCATTTACAATGGCAATAGGTGAGCGTTAGAGAGTAGTAGATAGTATTCACGGACACAGAGCCACACACACACATACACACACAGACAGAGCCACACACACACAGACAGAGCCATGCACCCACACACACACACAGAGACACACACACACATACACACAGAGCCACGCACACACATCCACGCACACACACAGAGCCACACACACACACACACACACACACACACACACACACACACACACACACACACACACACACACACACACAGAGCCACTAACACACACAGACAGAGCCGTCTGTGTGCGTGTGGCTCTCTGTGTGTGTGTGTGTGTGTGTGTGTGTGTGTGTGGCTCTGTGTCCGGGAAAACTCTCTACTACTGTCTAATGCTCATCTATTGCCATTGTAAATGACTACCATTTATTTAGGTGTAAAAAAAAAAAAGAAAAAAAATGTCATGAGCAATGCCAATAGCGCTACCTTTAATAATGCCGAGACCATTGCATTGTAAATGCTTGTGTTTTTAGCATACAGCTTCTCTTAGAAGTCTTTGAATAAATTTGCAATTTTATTGGGGTCCGAAGTGGGGTTGCCTTGGTCATCCATTAGTGAGTCTATCGCGTTCTTTTGAATTTTAAATTTAAGGTAGGCTGCTAAACCCTTCCCCGCCTTATTAGAGTCACAAATTTTAAAGCGTTTCCTCTTGTCTAGCCAGACTCCCGCTCTTTCACTCACTAGTTTGTTATAGGTATATTTTCGATTGGATAATTCAGATAGTAATTTTGGGTTTCTGTTGTGCAGGTATTCGCGTTGTAGCACAGATATATCTTTTTCCAGGGTTAAGAGGGCGGCATTATGATCATTGTTCATTGGTGATGATATCTTTATGATCAGCCCTCTTATTGCGGCTTTCAGTGCTTCCCATCTAGTTAAGTCAGAGGTGTCACCTTTTTTATTAATTATTAAGTAGTCTTTTAGGGCGCCTTTTATAGTTTCTCTGTGTTTCTCGTCATTCAAAATGGCATCATTAAGGTGCCACATTGGCGAGTTGTTGGTTTGACATTTGACAGTGAGTGAAATGCAGGAGTGGTCAGAAACAAGCCGTGGTGCAATATCTGTTTCATCTATTCTGGGTACTGCATTTCTGGTTATGAAAATGTAATCCATTCTTGAGAACGAGTCATGGGGTGGGGAGTAGAAGGAGTGGTCCCTACCATCGGGGTGTTGAATACGCCATGTGTCTATCATGTGGAATTTTTTGCATAATCTAGTGAATTCCTTATGCGCTTTGCCAGGTCTGAAGATGCATCTAGAGTCCCTATCCAAGGCTGGATCAAAGGGTAGGTTGAAATCCCCTGCTACAATATGGACCGAGGAGTCTGGGATAGTGTCTAGCTGTTTTGTGAGCCATGCCCAAAAGGAAGGTTCATGTGTATTAGGGGCGTATATCGTTGTAACGTAGAACTCCGTGTCGTCCTTAACTAGTTTTACAGAGGCCCATCTCCCCTTGTTGTCTATAGAGGAGGAAATCACCTCCACATTCGACTTCTTGGCTAGCAGAATTACTACTCCATTTTTCTTAGACACAGCGCTAGAGTCTACAACTTCAGTAAATAATTTATTACGTAGGGTATGAAAGTGTTTTTCTTCTAGTCTTGTTTCCTGCAATAGGGCAATGTCACCATGCTGTCTTCGGAGATAGTCGAGTACCTTTTGCTGTTTAATCGGCTGATTCAGGCCCTTTACATTCAATGAAAGCACTTTAAGGTTATTTATGGTCGTCGTCCCTATAGGAGTATCTATAACGTTAGTCATCGTCGTTTCCATGTGTGATAATCAAGCTTACTGCTATGAGCTGTATTGTCATGAAAGGTTGCATGTAGGCCTATGCATAGCACTACGCAGAAGATAAACATGTCGTATAAAACAGTCAAAATGGTTGCAAGAGGTACATAAGATTGCACAATAGGGCGCAAATTAGAAGGCTCAGCAAAGTCAAAACAAAACAAAACAATACAAATAATACAATCAGTGTAAATACAACTCCTCCTCCCTTCCTCCCACCACCCAATCCCCCATCCCTCCCACCCCAATAGTAGAAAAAGAACATGGCGACTCGGGAACGACCGCGAGGCCGCCTCCAAGCAGCTTATTCAAACATGTTATTCATAAGAGCTGCGAAACATATTGCAGATTAGAGGTCCGACAAACACTAGAGTAGGTGGGCAGGTAGACATAGCGAGACTCTCATTCCTGCCAAGCCAACTTGTAGATTAGTGGTCTAACAAACATAGGAGTAAGTAGGCAGGTAGACATAGCAAGAGTCTCATACCTGCCAAACCAACATGGATTATACATCGAAATGGAGTACTGTGTATAGCATGGTCGCTCAATAACGGTCCGCTAAACATGAACAGTGCACGGACAGTACACAGTCTGTGAAAATCTGCAAACACCTGCAAATAAACTGGCGTAAAACTATTAGTACGAAATCTCACCACTGAGCACTATAACTAGTTCTGACCAGGGTAACGATAAACATAGGCCTTCTCAAACAGGGTGTAAATGCGTTCATCGGTTCGCCAAACCTAGCAATCATAATTATCACAAGAGCTGTAGAACAAACAATACATTTAGGTCTGAGATTACCTGTGTAAATAGAATCAACATTACTTATCGCGACAAGTAGCACTGGAAAAACATGTTGCGTTGATAACTAAGCGCAAGAACACTAGCATAGCAATCTTAACATTGGGAAATGTAAGAAGGTCCAGGCAGACTAAACTGCCTGGGGCAAACCTGTAGCATAAGTGATCGGATAGGGTTGTACAACTTGGGTAATCTAATCTAATCAATCCAGTGCAGAGTATCCAGCACGTGGAGTCCATTAGGCAGCACAAACCCATAGGAAAGTAGCAGTAGTCAACGGTCTTGAGCTAGGGTGTGTAAGCTCAATCAGGCAGGTTGTGCGGCGACAGAGAGCATTGGATAATTATGAAAGAAAAGTAAGAGCTCATCCTAGGCCAGATGTAGAGGCGTTCATCTGAGACGCAGGGGAAACCTCCATGTTGCCATCCCCTTGGTTAAATAGCAGGTGTCGTAGTTTTTGCGGGTCAGAGAACACCTGGGTCACACCTTGTAGGGTTACTTTGAATCTCGTCGGGCCAATAAAACCATACATGTACCCCATAGATTTCAATTGTGGTCTCAGTGCAAGGAAGGCTTTCCTTGTTTCCATGGTTTCCTTGCTGAAGTCCTGTGAAATGAAGATCTTGTGGCCTTTCCATAGAATATGGTTATTTTTACGCATGAATGTGAGAATCTGCTCTGTGTGTTGATACCTCAGCGGCTTGCACACAATCGCTCTCGGACCCTTCTGATCTTTGGTGATTCGCCCCGGAACTCTATGGGCTCTGTCAAACTCCAGTGGTTGTGCGAAAGTCAAATTCGTGGCCTGCGTGAACCATTTTTCCAGGAAGGTTATACACGATTCTAGGGATTCCTCCGCTTTTTCTGGCATACCAAAAATTCTCAGATTTCCCCTCCTATTTCTGTCTGCTAACTCCGCAACTTTCCTCACCAGGTGTTCTGAGCACATTGTGAGTTTCTTGATGGCACCGCAGGCTTTGTTCTCAATCTTCAAGCTTGCCTATTCTGCTCTCTGATTCCATCAACCTCGAGTTGAGATCTTTGATGTCTTGGCGAACAGCAACAACCTCCTCTTTGGTTGATTTGGCTAAGTCCCTAACTTCTTCCAGCCTACTTAAGATGGTCTCCATGGCCTCCGTCATGTCTTTCCTCCCTTTGACTGGAGTGGGTGGGTCAGATTTCAGGCGTTTAGGTGTCTTCCCATTGTCTTTGTCACCCATCGCGGGACCGGGTGGCGGCAATTGCTTTATGGCGGTATAGAAGTTGGATTGGTCTGAGGGCACTCCAGCAGCACTCTTTCCCAACTTTTAACACACAGCCGACTCCACGTATGGCGAATTTCCCAGTGATTCCAGGCGTATAACGTAGTGACAGGATTATATCACACCAGCATTGGTCAACATATATAGTGGGTTCTCTTGCGTGGACGGTTACATGCCGGTTACATGCCTCCCCGTCATGATCAAAACACAGCCTCCCACAGAGAGACACATAAAGATGCCACTGTAAGTCTATACTTCACGTGTTGCAGAGCGTGATTAACTATTAACAATTGCTGGCTGTTGGCATTCACCTTGACACAAGGGCAAACAATAATATCTCAGTTCTCACTAGCTGTATGCAAATAGGGCCCAGCAACTCAGTGGCGTAAAAATGTTAGATAGCATGCATTGGTCTGGTATTCCCTCGTTGGCGCCGAACCCTCAGCTCAGTGTTCCATTTAATAATCGTTGAGATCACACAGTAGGGAGCATTGTATTGCAGCCTGCAAGTCTGGGTTTGAGAGCATGGATCATGGTAACGGGGGCCGTTGGGTGTTCGTATGCACAGTTAGGAGCATCTGCAAGCCGCCATTTTGAGCAGTGTCTTCGCGCCATTTTTCTCATAAATAAAGTACTTTCCTCAGTTATTTCTGAGACACCCTGTACTCACGAGTCCTTTCTGAGACACCCTGTACTCACGAGTCCTTTGCCGGGCGGAATCGAAGTGGAGGCATCGCCGTGTGAATCCGACGTCTCACAGCAGCGAAGCATGCAGGGTCTCCGTGGCGCTCCGAGAGGTCTCGCGGGCTCAGCCGAGTTAAGGCTCCGGTCGAGTCCGGGGGAACCAGCGGTCAGGGACAAAGGGTGGTTTTCTTCGTTCTCCGTGTTCGGATTATGCCCAAATTCTCAGGATCAGCCCGGATGAAGTTCCGACATTGGATTATCCGATTGGATTCGGAAAGGGACCCAAAAAGCAGCTCTTAGCAGCGCGAGATTGTAGCCGCTTGGAGGAGGTCAAAAACTACGCCGCCATTTCACCAGCGTCCAAGCCACGCCCCCCCAGGTATAGTAACATTTTAATGATTTTTCGAGACCTGCCCCAGACTGAGGTTGCAGAGTTATTCCATTGAACCTAATACTGGATGTATTTGCCTGATGTGATAATGATAAAATTGGGAGACTGCAAAGGTTGCAGCTCAATTTCTTCTCTCATTTCCTCTGCACTTCTATATTCAGGAGTTGGTTGTGTATTGATAATGAGAATGTTGTCCTAATGTGCCACCTCCTTGCATGGCACTAAAAGTGGCAAGTAGATTTGTTTTTCCAGAACAAGTAGATTTGTAAAGAGTTGCATCCCTTGGACAAGTAACACAATCTATAACATTTTACATCCTCCCATCTGAGTATTTAACGTTGATTTGACTGACTGCTAATTTTATAGTAAAAAAAAAAGAAGAAAATCTTTGTTTTGTGTACAATTTTTTTACACATTTTCTAAAGCACTGTTTTAATAACATAAGTACAAAACAGTAATGTTAAATGTTTTTTTTTTTTTTTACTTCCTAAATGTAGCCTTCATGGAGTTCCAGTTGCCTATGACGACATCAAAATTGTGGGCGAGTTGGGGGATATTTATGATGACCAAGGATATATTCATTTTACCATTGAAGCTGAATTTGTTATCTTCCGTCCCAAGGCAGGGGAAAAACTTGTGGTAGGTTGATGCTTTTTCCGGAAAGTTTTTTTTGTCTTTTATTTCTTTGTTTTGTTATGGTTTTGTCCTGTTTCATTGAAAGACACCTAGTTAAATTCCTATGGAACCCAGCTTTATAGTTTTCTGAAATAACATTGAAACCAAATTTAAGATAATCCTTTAATCCCTCCATTTCTGATATGGAAATTGGCATTTCAAAGAAAAGGGGTTTAGACCATCTATTAGCTAATCTTCTCTTGAATCTAATACTGAATCATCATTATGATTTATCTTACCGTAGGTTCATCTTTCTTCATCTTCGCCAGGGGGGTGGAATTTGATAAAATATCTACTTGTCCATGGGGCAGGTTGCTTCCTAAATCTACTTGTCCCTTTGGTGCCATCTAGTGAGGCGACAAATTATGGCAGCAATCTCATTATATAATAGTTCTGATATAGCCTCTCTGATTATACCATAGAAGTGTTTGATAACTTGCAGTCCCCTTATGTTGCCACGTTTCCGCCGAGCTACAGGGCAAGAATGCCCTTTTGAATCTGTGCAAACCTACGAACTTGCATGTTTTAAGGGTTTTCAACAACTCTTCTCTAATCTTTTCTCATACTGAGAAATGTTGGTAATTTTCTCCTGACAATGTATTATGTAAATCTTCTAAAGTTGGAAAAAAGGGGTTCGAAGAAAAGTGAACTTGCAAACTCTCAGATTTTCGCATGAACAAATCAACACTTTAATATTTGCTCATGCTAAAGTGCAGTTAACAAATATTTTCTAGGAGTACTATTTCTTGTCCTACTTCTATAAATTCTTGGGAATTCACAAAATCTGTATAGCTGCAATTAACGCAAGTACATATGCTTAAGGTGACCAGAATTTTAAAGCCAAAAAAGGGGAAATTTATCAAAAATAGGACTACAGTTTTACTTCCAGCTCACAGAATGACCGGGCTCCTTTTGCAGAGAATTACCGATGAGGCAGTAAGAGCTTGCATAAAATGCCATTTTAAAAACCAGTAACATTCCTGATAATTAAATTGCTAGCAGCTGCTAACTATCCCTGCTTTGCAAAGCATAAAAACATACCTCCCACTGTTCTCAGCCGACCCTCTCTAAATACCGATCATTTGCTTAATTTCCTGAAATCTTCCAGGACAGCTAACGAAAAGCCAGGACCGTCTGGGCAAATCCGGGAAGCCTAGTCAATCTACATATACCATGGGGGCACTTTTGAGACCTAATTTAATAATTGGGCTCCAAATTTGGTCTGGCGTTGACCATGACCTTTTGAGTTTATAAAAATTCTGTCTCTTTGTTTCTCTCTGTATCAGCTGGCTTCACTGTGAGTGACAGCGTTCTGCTCTTTCACAAGGAGCATATCCGCACATAAAGTAGTTTTATTCAGTGTCAGTACCTATTGTGCCTTTTTGCTTTTGCCAAGGTTTGTTATCATGGTGAGGGCCTGGCAGCTCCCACACCAATAAGGTTTTACAAAAACCATGCCAAAACAGTTCACACATTGACAAAACTAAAAGGTTGACCACCAATTTCAGACCTGCTGGCTTTGCCAATGTTTATTTATTTTTGTTTCCCATAATCCTATTGAAACTGGTTACACTGCTTTTCCATTATGAATGGTTTTGGGAAATACTAGAATGCATCAAAACATGTTACTAAATGATGCTGCAAAGAAATGGTCTCTGAAAGTTTACAGTAGTTAAGCAAAATATTTTTTTCTGCTTTCATTTTTTTTAATGAACATATTGTTTTGAAAGCAACAAATCATAAATCTTGCTTTCAAGCTTCTGCAAATATTTGCATCAATCAGAGAGCATTCTGGGAGAAATATACATATCCTCATATTGCTAAAGTTGGAAAACGTGTGTACCCCTTTTTTAGGTCGAGCCTAGACGAAAGCAAAGCGAAGCTTTGCTGTCTAGGTCGACAACTTATGCAATCACTTTCAGGGGAATGTGGACAGCAGACTGTGACGAGCGTGTCCTGCCTGAGATTCTACCTCGTGAGCGCGCACGCCCAGCCCGGCGCCGTGCACGTCCCCTGCCACAGACACACACATGCACACACAGGCAGGAAGGGCCACAAACACACACAGACACACGTGCGCACCCCCCCCCCGCCGCACACACGCATGAGCGCACCTACACACACACACACACGCACACATACAGAGACACTTCCCGCCCCCCGCCGCAAACACAGAAGCGCCCCCCCCCCCGGCCGCCGTATTCATACAGAGACACCTACCCCTCCCCGCCCCCCCCCCCCACCCCCCCCCCCCCCCCCACCTGACAACACTCACCGGGCTCTGCTGGCGGGGGCTACACGAGAGCTCCCGCTCCTCGGGGCTCTTTCCGCAGCACTTCTCTTTGCTCCCGGTGTGACTTCTCGGCTCTGCAGCTCTTCTCCGGGGCCGCGGGACAAAAGCTACTCCTCTGCGCAGGCGGCTCCGGGGCTCTCCGAAGCTCACGGGAGCCCCGGGCCGCAGGAAGACTTTTCCTCTCCTTTCTCGGGTGCTCGAGGAGGCGGGACTTCCGGCCGGGCCGCGATGCAATTGGCTGGCCGGCCGGCTGGGCATTGTAGGCGGGGGTTGAACTCGCCGCCAGTCCGACTCCAGCAGCTGCAAGTATTGCGCTGAATGTGGTACAGTTCTGATTTTCCTGATGCGTGTTCCTTTTGTTGAAAAAATTGCAGAATCCATCCCATCCACCGTTCTTCTCCAGCCATTCGCGCTTCTCCTGCTCCAGGTAGTGGTTTTCCCCAGCTTTCTTTCGTTCTCTTCTGCTGCTCTTGGTTTCTTTTTCTCTCCACCCTCTCCTTCCACCCTGTTCTCTCGCTCTGGTTGCCTCCTTCCCACAGAAATCCGATCACAGGCAAAGCACGCCGTCGCCGGGTGACCTCATGGGGAGGCCCGGAACAGAGGCACTGCCTTCAGTGGACTATTCGTGTCACTAAGTTCTGTGGCCGCTCGCGGGAGAACGGCAGCGGGACACCTGTGGGCCTGACGGCTAGTGCTACCTAGAGACACTTTGAAGACAAGGGCGAGTGCTACAGGATGCTTCAGCAGTGGCCCAGATGAGAGTTCTGGCTCGAAGAGACGTGCAGCACTCTGAGGTCACCGAGAGAGTGACAGGCGGTGGGAGCCTGTCCGAGACACCTCACTAGCAGCAGTCAGAAGGGCATATCTATCTGTCTGGGTTTCCCGGAGGGCCAGAATTCTCTTAACTCTGGAACAGGAGGAGGGTTCGTGTTTTAACGCAGTGTATATGAAATCCTCACAAAAAGGATTTTGGGAGAGTTTTTTTTTTTTGATCTTGAAACTTTTTTTCTCGCCATTTCTATTGCATTGAGAAGTCAGGCCTGCCTGTCCTTTATTCTATCGGGCATTTCTCAGGTCGGCCGGTGGAGATTCTTGGGGGCAGAAACTGCCGCTGGCGACTCTGGCACTTAACAGTTAATTTACAGCAGGCACCGAAGGTGCTTTAGAAGAGAGAGGGGAAGGGAGCGGGACTGGAGTGAATATTTTTGCACTTTTTTGCAGTTTTATGTAGCGCTTACTCGACCCGAAGGCATTAGGGTGCTTTACACGCGCAGCAGTTTCCCGTAGGTCATAGGCCATCATGAACTGTTTCCGATCTACTCTCTGTACTCTGGAGGAGGGGGTGGGGCAAAGGAAGCAAATTAATCTCCACGCTAACGTGAGATTCACCCCAGGCCTGCGACCATAGGCTACCGGCATCTGTGAAATAAGTTTTCACAGAAGCAGCCAGGTACTAAACTTATCGGATAACAGGGCAGCACGTGTTTCTTTCTATTTTGTCTCATTGTGACTTCCGGTGACATTTGGCACATAATTCGTGGCTTTACTCTGAATATATCTGCGGTAAGAAAGGTATAACTTCCCCGAGCTTATTTCTGGAAATAGCTTTAGAAATACACTGTTTTTCTAAAAGCGAGTGTCAAATGTTGTCACGTCGTTGGCTAACAGCTAAGGCTAAACAATTTTTCAATACCCACGATACAGTCATGCTTCATGGCTGCTTGCAGGGCGCTTCAAAGCACTACAGGGGATTCCAAAATAAACGGAGAGATCAAGGTAGAGACGGGAGAAGCTCTGAGGGTTTGACATTGAAAGTTGGATTTTCTTTTCTCTCTCTCGATACATCGAGTCTGCTGAGCTGACCTTTCACCCGAGAATCGCTGGGGTGCATTGTGGTGAAGGAGGGAGCACCCTCGGACTACCCCGAGGAGTAAGTTTCTCTTCTGTTCATTTGTCACTGGAGCACAGCGGTGCTAGGTGAATTGGCCCGCCATCGCCATCCATAATAGAAGACGGACAGACTATGGATGCAATGGGCTCCTCACATCTCTGGGGCCCTGTGCCACAATACCTGATGCACTAGGGATAGCTTCGTCCCTGACTGGGCAGGACTGGACGTTCAGGGGTTTAAGTGGGATGAAAAAACTGGGTAGTCTCTCAAAAGGGCGTGATCGATGTAATTAATGGCGTGGCTAAAACATTTCAGCTAAAAATCTGTGTTTTGCATAGTGTGCCGCCCGACTGGTATATTACCTCTTCTGTCATTGTATCCAGATGTGTAATACAACATGTAACATTGCACTTACAAGAAGCAGGACTATTGACTTTACCAACGGTTGTTAGGCGCATAAGACAAATAAGACACAACAATGGCTTTGTTGTATAGAATATTCAAAATGCTTCAGTTCTGAAGTGATGAGATTGTGCAAGAACTAGAACAAGCCTCTTTGAAGTTACATCAGAGGCAGTGAAGGGTGGCACTGCTACAGAGTTACGATTTTTTTTACCACCCTGATGGAGAAGGCAAAATGGAGAGCCCGCTAGACATGCGTCTCGGCACCTGCTTTTTAGAACTGCCAGTGCTGGTGCCAGTGCCTGTAGGACCCGGCCCACTTAAAACCCCATGGACGTTGTTGTATTAGAGCGAGCGACAGGACGTCACGTAGGAGCGCAGTGATTAGAAAAAGGGACTCAAGGCACCCAGTGTGATTTCCCTGATCCAGTGTATACCATGCTTGCTAAAGTGAAGTGACAATGAAACTTGTGTAGGGACACCTGGGCATGCGCCTAAAGTGAACTATGTATTTCAAAGGTTATTTTATCCATTGGTAAACTGCTGCATTTTGATGCATACACTGACATTTTAGCTCAGTGCACAGTGCAATGGCCAAGTGTGCTTGTTTGCTTTTAAATGTAATACATTGAGATTGATGTTTTAAACAATATAGTTTGAGTGGAATTTTAGGAGATGTTTATGAAATCGGAATGACCAACAGTTCTGCTGCCGAAGCCAACATGCTCCAAATCTGCTTTCTCCATCACTTGTAATGGCCATACAATATTGCACATTTTTTGTAGACCATGAACTGAGAATGTACAAAGGGTCTTTTGAGAACGCTGCTGGTGGTTGCTTGCTTTACATCAGTATCCTGGTATTCTTAAAATCACACACTACTTTGAGATGTGGTCTCTAGTGATGACCTATTTGTAATATAACTCATAGGATGCCTCACCCTCACACCCCCGCACCATCACACCACCTCACACACCCTCACCCTCACATACCCTCACACACCCTCACCCACTCACCCTCACACGCCCTCACACCCTCCCCGTACACCCTCACCCCCACTCACACACCCTCACACACCCTCACCCACCCTCACCCACACACACCCTCACTCTCACAGACCCTCACCCTCACACCCCCTCACAAAGCCTCACCATCACAAAGCCTCACCCTCACACACCCTCACCCTCACACCCCTTCACACCCTCACCCCCACCCCTTCACACCCTTTCACACCCTTCACCCTCATACCCCCTCACTCTCACCTCCCCCCCCTCACACCCCCTCACCCTCAGACCCCCTCACCCTCAGACCCCCTCACCCTCAGACCCCTTCACCCTCAGACCCCCTCACCCTCAGACCCCCTCACCCTCAGACCCACTCACCCTCAGACCCCCTCACCCTCAGACCCCCTCACCCTCAGACCCCCTCACCCTCAGACCCCCTCACCCTCAGACCCCCTCACCCTCAGACCCCCTCACCCTCAGACCCCCTCACCCTCAGACCCCCTCACCCTCAGACCCCCTCACCCTCAGACCCCCTCACCCTCAGACCCCCTCACCCTCAGACCCCCTCACCCTCAGACCCCCTCACCCTCAGACCCCCTCACCTTCACACACCCCTCACCCGCCCTCACTCACCCTCACTCGCCCTCACACACCCTCACTCGCCCTCACACACCCTCTCACCCTCACTCACCCTCTCACCCTCTCACCCTCACACCCCTCACCCTCACAAACCCCTCACACCCTCACACCCCTCACCCTCCTCACCCTCACCCTCCTCACACCCCTCACCCTCCCTCACACCCCTCACCCTCCCTCACCCACCCTCACCCACCCTCACCCTTACACCCCCTCACCCTCACACCCTCTCACTCTCACACCCCTGCATCACACCCCCTCTTCTTCACACACACCCTCACCCTCACACACCCCCTCACCCTCCCTCACCCTCTCACCCTCCCTCACCCTCTCACCCTCCCTCACCCTCTCACCCTCACACACCCTCCCTCACCCTCACACACCCTCCCTCACCCTCACACACCCTCCCTCACCCTCACACACCCTCCCTCACCCTCTAACTCTGACGCACCCTCCCTCACCCTCTCACACCCTCCCTCACCCTCTCAGCCTCACACTCACCCTCAATCACTCTCACACCCCCTCACCCTCACACCTGGTGCTCTGTGTGTGTGTGTGTGTCGCTGTGTGTGTGTGTCGCTGTGTGTGTGTGTGTGTCGCTGTGTGTGTGTGGCGCTGTGTGTGTGGCATTGTGTGTGGCGCTGTGTGTGTGTATGTGGCGCTCTGTATGTGTTTGTTTGTGGCTCTGTGTGTGTGGCTCTGTGTGTGTGTGGCTCTGTGTGTGTGGCTGTGTGTGTGTGTGTGTGGCTCTGTGTGGGTGCAAATGCAATAGGTCTCACATTTGCGAGAGATTAAGCTATTGGCATTGTAAATGACAGTGCCATTTATCTATCTGTTTTCAAAACAAACAGATAAATAACAATTTTGTCATTTACAATGCCAATAGCTCTAACTTTTGCAAAGGCGAGACCGTTGCATTGTAAATGCTTGTTTCATACTGGATCCACTCAGTAGTTCAGTCAGAGCTTACAACATTTACTTAGAGCGCCCACCCTAATAATAAAGGCTTTCAATTAATGAACCATAAATACAAGTTTGAAATGCATTATCATTTAGACACAAATATTATCTTAACTGCAGACATCATCCTTCCACAGGGCAGCATGTCTCATGGTTTCACAATGACATACATATTTAGACCACATCTTAAAGTTCTGTAGTGTGAAAAAAAGAATTGGAGAAGGCAGCGGGGGAAGGCAGACAACAGCAGTCACAGACACAACAATGATAATACAGGCAATACAATAAAAGCAATAAAACATTGAAAGGCACATGTGTATAGGTTACGTTACTTGGCAGGCAGGTAAAAATAGATGCAGCCAGGATCAGCAGTAGGATTTTCGTGCTGCGTTCTGATTGCTCACTTTCCACAAGCCCTTGGGACCAGATCCTCTTACAACTCTGCGGTTATCTGTGTCCAGTAGTCCAGGCCAAGCTCATGATGAGGCGGGGGGAGTAGAGGGGTATGGGGGGCATGGGATTGAGGGGGCATGACTGTTAAGTCATGGTTCAGGGCCACTGGTATTATGTGGCACTGGGGGACCAAATTATGCAGCAAGTTTGACAAAATCATGCAGCAAAAAAGACAAATTATATGGTGTATTGCAGCTAATTTTGTGATAGTACTACTTTATCGTTTTGTAATTTGTACTCGTTAGCAGTGTCTCTGAAAAGGTATCTCTTCATTAGGCTTAAAGTCAAGGAAACTAGGCGTGGGGGAGGGGCCCTTGGAAAAATGCGCAAGTTGCTTCGGGTTCAATACCTCACAACGATTTTCACTGGCCAGAAGTAGCTCTGACTACACAAAAGGTTGGAGACCCCTGGTTTAGACCATACGGACTGGATTGTTAAGTACGTTCAATCCTGTCCGTTTCTTTCTATTTAAATTACTTTCACTTACGTTTTTCAAACACATAAATATTGTTTGATATTTGCATACATTTTCTTGTCATTTGGTTTAACCGCTGGACTGTAAAGTACTTTGTATTCCCTAGTTTTGTTGTTTGACATTTTCTTAATTTAAATGTTAATCATAAAATATAAGTCAGCAAGATTGAGATTGCAACTTTCTGCCCCCATATAATAGAGATTGTAATCCACTCAGGAAGTCTAATCTGCTTTTCGATTTATCTGAGATAAGGCAATATAAGTAAAACACATGTTTTTAAAGACTTTTTTTTTTTTTATTTAATGTTACTGTCACTAACTAATTATGTTTTTTAAATTTTTGTCCTCTTAAATTTCCAAGATAAGTAGGATTGAAATCAATGTTAATTACTGTATCTATATTTCCATGTGTTTGCGTTTGTGTGTGAAATGGAAAGAAACATTTCAGAATAGCCTAAAAAGGTATATTACAGTGTACATTTTTTTCTTCTTTTTAGCCATTTATCCATAATAATCTTTAAATTCAAGGAAAAAGTGCACAAAACAATCCAAATGGCAAGATATTGTTTATCCCCGGTCACTCCACAAGAGAAAGAGAGAGAACATTTATCTCCGGGTCAACAAATTTAGCCTCACGGTTGGAGAATGACACTTAATCTTGATTTTCTCTTTAGACGGGTGCTTCTCTCCTTTTTTGAGATAACTGCGGCCCTGCCGCTAAGCAGCCTATTCAGCATATTCTTAATCATTGGACCAGGAAACGCATATAAAAGGAATATATCTTAAAAAGAGTGAAGAAAGAAAAGCACAAAAGAGCAAAATATGCAGTTTATGTACTTGATACTCCGTGAAATACGTTTGGAGCAGAATTCTCAACCCAGTTATCCCAAGTTACCCAATATTTGATTTTCTTGAACTGTTTACTAGATCGATCTAATGAGGATACCCTCTGAATTGAATAGACCTATTCTTCTTCCATCTGGGAGCAGGGTAAAATCCACTTAATACAGAGTTCTCTCCGAGCAAGCAGTATCAGTATAAAGAAAAGAGCTTTATGATTTTTTGTTAGAATTCGATTATCTAAGTCCCCCCCCGTGGTATCCCAAAAATTATAGATGGTATAGTTAGTTTTATCTCTTGGCCCATAATACCTGATATGGTCTTACCAACTTTCTACCAGAAGGTATATATTGTGGGCAGTACCAAAACATATGTACCTCATTCTCCACATTTCGGGCATTTCTTGATCTCCTGACTCCCCTTTCTGGATAGGTTCTTTGGTGTCCAGTATGCTTTATGTACTGTGAAGAGATGGTTCTTTTTTTAAAGGTGCAGAATTCATGCAAGACCATAAAAGAGACATAGATACTTGCTCTAATTTTTCAAGATCTTCATTCGGTAGATCATTCTTTCATATCTCTGGAAATGAGGCCTGCATACCTTCTCCGCTTTGAACTAACAGCCAATACCACTCTGCCACATTTTTTCAGCGTTGTTTGACGTGTACAAATAGTTGACGCCAAGTCAGTTTTCACTTCTAACCCGTTTCCTAAGTATTTTACCAAGCTTGACAATTGGTAATACTTTAAATTTCGAACCCGAATTCTCGCAGATCGCACATAAGTTTGGCCATGAGGTTAATTCGGTGTCCACAATGAGTTACCCCATGTACAAATACCACCAGATCGAAGGGGGACAATGAGGGCATCCTTCAAACAGGCCGGAGAGCCTGGAGAGTCCCATATCGGTGCTGCGTCATTTTAGTACTGAGTTTTTAGGAGTCGTCTCACATGAGACCAGCGCTTACTTGCTGCCACTAGGATCCACAGTTTAAACCCTGCCTTATGAGAGAAGCTAATTGTAAGCGCCTTGTATAGCAGAGAGACAGTTAAACTTTCCATCATCAATTGTCGAAAGCTGTTTAAATGGAAGGCACAATAATACAAATATAGGTCAGGAGTAGCAATACCTCCATGGGTTTTTATCCTTCAAAATTTCATTAGGGCTAGTCATGGACTTTTGTTTCCCCAAATAAAACTGGAAAAGGCCCCTTGCACCAGGTCTTTAGGAAATCTAACGGGATAGTATTAAACCAAAAGGTATATTTGGGGGGAATTTAAATTTTTAGGAAGTTCGACTTACCCAAAAAAAGAGTGAACAAGCACCCCATGATTGCAGTTGTGATTTAACCATCTTTGTAACTTTTTCGAAGTTGATCTGAGCTATCTTGTCAATGCTATGGACTATTTGAACGCAGAGATATCTGATTTCCTTCTTTAAGATCACTCCTAAAATGGGTATTCCATTTAATCAATTTTGTTTTTTGTTGGTTAATCAAATATCCAGACGCCCTCCCATAGCTCTCTAATTCATCCCATATCACAGGGAGTGATTGCTCTAGGTCGCCAGTGAGGATTATAAGATCGTCGGTATATAGCCAATTTTCTTTTCCCATCTATTGCTAAGGCGGTCGATCTCGAATCTGGGAACCTGGGTTCGAGTCTCAGCAATGACGCTGAACATCCTGTGATTCTGGGCAAATAACTTAATCTTCCTGTGCCTAACAAAAATGAATGTGTGTCCTCATGTAACGTAACTGGTGCTATGTAAAGCGCTCTGATATGTTATAAATTTATTTATTTGTTATAAATTTATTTCTATAGCGCACGGCTACTCCGAGGAGTGTCCCGGCGCTTTATCGAGGCGGCTCAGCATAGAACAACATAACACCAACACAGACAACAAAAAAATAAAGAAAAGAAATAGGAATCCTAAAGATTAAAAAGCCACGTCTTCAGGCCTTTCCTAAACAGGAGCAAATTCAGAGAAGATCGTAGCTCCACAGGCAGGGTATTCCACAACTGAGGGGCCCTCAGGCTAAAGGAACGACCCCCCGTGCGTGCCTTCCTAATTCGAGGCACCATGGCCAGAAACAAAGACTCTGAGCGCAGTGATGTAGTCGGACGGTAAAAGGCCATCCTGCGTTGCAAATACTTTGCTCCCACACCGAATAGCGCTTTATATGCCAAGGTCAAAACCTTGAACATAACCCGCTTTCGGATGGGCAGCCAATGGTGATCTCTTTAAGGTGGTAGAAAACTTATCCCAGGTCCAACACCCTGATCCCATAATACCTTCTCAAGAACTCTGCGATCAGATTGCCACTTTTTTCCACACTAAAATCTCGGATATTTATACTGCTCTCCAGAGTCATAATCTTACCCATGTCCCCTATCCCTCCTTAGATCAGCCCTCAGCCTCCAAAGATATCTTGACAAACTTCCCTCTTCTCTCGACTGAGACACTGGACAAATTACTAGACTCAACCAAGTCTGGCTCCCCTCTGGATCCCTGTCCCCTTAAAATCCTTAAAAATTGCAGGGACACCCTACTTCCCCCTTTGCTGGAAGTTATGAATAGAGCCATCTCCAGTGGTGAATTCCCAGCCCCTTGGAAGACTGCCATCGTTAAGCCCCTTTTAAAAAAAGTCCTCCTTGGATCCTGGGATTCTGAAGAACTTTCGCCCCATTTCTCTTCTTCCCGCTCCAGCTAAGATGTTGGAGGCTCATTTAAACCACCATCTTAGCGCTTTTCTAGATAAGACCTGCCTGCTTGATCCATCTCAGCATGGCTTTCGAAAGGCACATAGTACAGAGTCAGCCCTTACAGTGGTGGTCAATAATATCCGCGCCAAGGTTGATAGTGGTCAGACCACTCTTCTGATCCTACTCGACCTTACGGCAGCATTTGACACCCTGTCCCCCACCATTCTGGCCGCCCGCCTCAGTGAGACGGGGTTGAAGGGGCTGGCTCTCAGCCTCCTCACTTCTTTTCTTAACCATCGGGAGCAAAGGGTCAAACTGGGTGACTTCCTTTCCAATGCCATGCCTTTGCAATGTGGGGTACCACAGGGCTCCGCTTTGAGCCACACATTGTTCAACATCTACGTGGCCCCACTTGCTAGACTAGTAAGATCTTTTGGACTGGAAGTGCTTTCATATGCCGACGACACCCAGATTATGGTCTCCCTGTCCCACTCTGTTGAGACCACGGCCCTAAATTTCCGAAACTGTATGGTAGCTGTGGCAGGCTGGATGGCCTCTAATTTTCTTAAATTGAATGGGGAGAAAACGGAGATCTTGATCTTCGGGGGAAAAAGGAGATCTGGTCAGATGATTGGTGGCCCCAGACACTTGGATCCTGTCCCCAGCCTTCCCTTTCTGCCCGTAACCTGGGAGTCATTTTTGACACCTCACTTGCTTTTGATAAGCAAGTAAGTAGAACTGTCGCAACCTGCTGTGGGGTCTTAAGAATCCTAAGAAAACTTACTCTTTACCTCTCTCCTGATGCCCGGAAACAGGTGTCAGTTGCCCTTCTATCCACGCGACTGGACTACTGCAATGCTCTTTACCTTGGCATGAGCGCTAAACTACTCCATCGCCTGCAGGTCATCCAGAACGCGGTAGCAAGATTCGTTGTCAATGCCCCCAGACGTTCCTCCGGGACAAGGATCAGGAGAAACCTTCACTGGCTCCCGGTGTATGCCAGAATAAAATTTAAAATTCTGACCATCACCCACAAGGCTCTTCACGGTGCTGGCGCTGAGGGCATCAGGACCTTAGTGTCGTCCTATATCCCAGGCAGGGCACTACGCTCCTCCGGTCAGTATCTGTTGTCTATTCCCCGAGTTGCCAAGGCGAGATGGGGTGGTAAGGCATTCTCCTCACTAGCTCCCATACTTTGGAACGAGCTCCCCCTGGAACTCAGGGGCCAGGATTCCCTGCTGCTCTTCAGAAAGGGCCTCAAAACCCTGCTCTTTACTTAAGCCTACTCTTAGGCTTTTTCTCACCTCCTTTTCATTTCAGTACCTGGCTTTTTTATTCCATCTTTTGCGCCTTGACGCCTTTGGGCAAAGTAGCGCTTGTATAAATCGCCTTTTCATTCATTCATTCAATGGAGCGACTGCAACAGTCCAGAGGCTCTCGCTCGCCTATGGAGGCCGAAAATCGCACGGGCCGCAGAGTTCTGCACAACCTGCAGCCGCTGTGCCAGATAGTCCGGGAGACCTATAAAAAGGACGTTCGCATAATCCAATTTTGAACCCACTAAGGCTTGCACGGTGATATTCCTATGCTCTTCTGTGAGCAAGGGTAGGAACTTCCGGAGCATCTTGAGTATCCCATAAGAGGTGCCCGTCAGACCCTGAATATGTGGAATCAACGTCAGGCTATTGTCCAATTTTACTCCCAGATTTTTAGCCACAAGCGATGCCTGGGCAGGGAGACACATATCCTTGGGCCACCACGGCCGCCAGTCAGGGTCAAGGGAGCAGCCGAAGAACAGCACCTACGATTTGCTGGAGTTGGCCTTAAGGCCGTTCCGCTGCAACCAGCCAAAGACCAGCTCCAGACAGCCTCGGATGCTCTCTCCATCGAAAGCCTGATCCTTCCCACACGCAAAAAGCAATTGCGTGTCATCCGCGTAGGACACGATCCGGGCCCCAAAAGACTCCACCAGTGCCGCCAAAGGTGTCATAAAGATGTTGAAGAGAGTCGGACTCAACACAGAGCCCTGAGGGACCCCGGCTCCCAATGGCGGCATCTCGGCGGAGCTCGAAGAGGCCCAGACCGTTTGTCGGCGACCCTCGAGAAAAGATGCAAACCAGTTGAACACCGTCCCCCTCAGACCGATGTCATAAAGTCTGGCGAGGAGCACCTCATGGGGTATGGTGTCGAAGGCCGCCGACAGGTCACGCATGACCAACATGGCCCTACCTCCCGCATCCAGAGTCTCCCTAATGATCTCCGAAACCTCCAACAGTGCCGTCTCCGTGCTTAAATTAGGGCGGAAACCGGACTGTGAAGAGTGAAGCAGACCATTGGACTCTAGATAGCCGGAGAGGACGCCATGGACATGCTTCTCCGTGATCTTAGCCAACGCTGGGAGAAGGGAGATCGGCCTGTAATTGGCCAAAACTTCTGGGTCCGACCCGGCCTTCTTAAGGAGGGGGATCACCATGGCCCTTTTCCAGGGGGACGGGGCCTTCCCCACACTGAGACAGATTCACAAGTGGATTGACCAGTGGGTTAACCACGGTAGCGTCCGTGCCAGTCCTGCCCCCACACTTGCACCCTCCCCTGCAGACTCCACTGTGAACGAGTCCTGTATAGATTTGATCTTATCCGTGAAGAATTTGGCCAAGTCACAGACCCACAACTCCGATGGAGGACCTTGAGGGAGGTTAGATCTGGGGGCCATAAACTCCCTGACCACTGTGAAAATCTCTTTAGAAGAGTTAGAGGCGGCATCAATCCTCCTCGCCAGATAGTCTCTTTTCTCCCGGAGAATATCCCGATGGTATGATTTCACCATAGACTTATAGGCCAATCTAGCCCCCAAATCATAGTTGAGGCGCCATGTCCTCTCCGCAACCGAAACCCTCTTAACCGTCTCCCGCAGGGCCATTGGGGGGGCCAGGTCATTCAGCCTCTCCACCAACCATCCCTGCAGGGACTCGACGTCCTGTTCTAAATCGCCTATAAGGGGGCACGGATGGTCCACCGCGGCCTGGGCAAGCAATTCAGGTGTGACTCTATGCAAGGCACTCGGAGCAGGGCCATGCTGTCTGGGCGCACTGCACGGAAGAATCTCGCTGGCCAAGATGGAAAATTTGGCCAGCCTATGGTCAGTCCAGAGCACCGGAAGGAGCTCAATATCGACCAGAGGAAACGAGGAGAAAACCTGATCTAGAGTGTGCCCTTTATCATGTGTGGGGCCTGTGAGAAAAGGGACAAGCCCCAAAGGAGCCGTAATGTCCAACAGCTTGTTGGCGTCCAAATCGTCGTTAACATCCATATGAAAGTTGAAGTCTCCTGCCAACAGGCAGTGCTGAGTACTCAAGACCAGACCAGCAATGGCCATCTGAAGGTCGTCAAAAAAAGAGCCCACTGGCCCAGGGGGTCTATACACCACCAGTCCCTTCACGGCTTGTTGCGGGGTCATTCTAATAGTGAATGCTAGAGATTCAGATCCTGCAATGGTATTAAGAAAGATAATAGAGCAGGATACAGACTTATTTACTACTACCGCCACCCCTCCTCCTCCGCCTTTGGCTCTATCTTGCCGGAAGATGTTATTGTCAGGCGGGATTGCCGCCATAATGTCCGGATTAGATGTCTCCCCCAGCCATGTTTCAGTCAGGAGAAGAAATAGGGTTTTTTCTCTGACAAGGAGATCAAAGATTTCCAAGGCATGCTTACCTACCGATCTGGTGTTAAGCAGTAGGCCCAGGTGTCTTACATTGGCATCTCCTCTCCCTCGTGAGACGACGGGGGTATAGATAGGCACCCAACCACATCCGGGACACCGACGTTTCCCCCTATAGCGGGCCGGAAACACTGACCGGCAAACGCCAGAATATGTCTGCAAAGCACAGAGCTCCCTAGCAGAATAGTGAATCATCTCATCAGAGAATACAAAAATGTAAGACAAAACCGCCCGATTTGGGTCAAGTATGCGCTATATAAAACTCTGCAAAAAAAAAAAAAATGATGTTCTGACAGGCTCTTAATTTACATGCATGGGGTTCAATATACATATTGAAAAGGAGAGGGGACAGCCCTGTCTGGTCCCCCTACCTATTTTTACTGATCTTGTGAGATTACCATTGATGAGGATTTTAGCAGATGGATTCTTGTATATGGCTTTATTTGCTGTTAAGAAGTGTTCCCCCTAAATTAAGGTGCTGAATGATTTTAAATAAGAAAGGCCAGCTGACTCGATTGAATGCTTTCGCAGCATCGCAGGTCATTACTGCTAGTGGGATCTTATAAGTTTGGGCCATGTCTATTGCCCGATTAGGTCATGCGTTAATTCAGAGCTTCCTCCCTTTCATAAAACCTTTCTGGTCTGGATGTATTAATGGTCCTATTACCTTATCCAGGCGTTTAGTTATAATCTTGGTGTATAATTTATGATCGCTATTTAAAAGCGAAATAAGCTTGTAAGATTCACAGGATCTCGGATTCTTATTTGGTTTTAGTAAAATAGTTATGGTAGCTTCTTCCCATGACAAGGGGAGAGTTTCACCCTCTATAAAAACCGAATTAAACAATTGAAAATAAAAGGGGCAAGCTCTTCCTTTAGAATAACAGAAATCTAATTTGAAATGGAGTCCGTGCCGGCAGGTTTCCCCTTTTTTAAAGTGCTGATAGTTTGAACGACCTCCGCCAGAGTTGTGAGACGGTTTAGTTGACTTTTTCATTGCTTTGAAGAAGAGGGAGATATTACTCCGAGAAAAAGTCATCCATATAGTCTTCGTCTAAAACGGTCTCCTCTGCATAAAGATTTTGAAAAAATTGGACAAAGGCCTCCTCGATCCCAGAATCATCCGCAATTATATTACCGATGTTTGAGCATCGGAGATCCTTTGTCCAATTTCTAGACTGATCAGCTTTGGTTTTTCACGCAAGGAGTCTGCCGCACACCTCCCCATATTCGTGATGAAGCAGCCTGCTGGCTTCCATTTTCTTTTAATTATTACTTCTAGATAGTCTGCAAGCTTGTATTTCACATCTGTTAAATTTCATATAGTATTTAGATTCCCCAAATCTTTTTCTAATTTCTCTTGATAGGTATGTGCATCTGCTTCTAACTTTCAAATTTCCTCCCTCACTCTCTTAGTTTGGGCAATGGAAAGAGTTGTCAAATACCTCTCAGAAATGCCTTCTACGAGTCTCATACCACATGAAGTGAAACTGAGTTGAGGTTAAACTCCAAAAATTATTTGGTTGCTATTTTTTTCCCCCCAATTACTGTAGTTTCTAAAAGTAGTGTACGATTTATAGTCCACCTACGAGAGGGCAGATCCTTGGCCGTAGCAATTTCTAGGACCACCGCCGGGTGGTCAGACAGATGTTCCGGGACATGGCTAACCTTAATGGTATTTTTACATGTAGCAACATCGACCAGAAAGAAATCAATTCTGTAACGGTGACCGCACTTCTTATTACGGAAGGTGAAATTCCCTCCAGTTGTCCTTGTCTTGTAACTCCTCACTCTCCAAATATCTAAAAGCCCTATATCTGACATCAACTGCCTCAAGGCAACTCTCATATTTTGCGTTTTTACCACTGCTCTACTTGAGGTTGAGTCTTGGCTGGGATCCAACACCAGATTAAAATCACCCCCAAACATAATAGGGTCCTTTAGATTCATTAACTGAAGGAGTACAGTATATATTGAAGCCGGGTCATCTAAGTTTGGTCCATAATACCCTACAAATGTCATCCAAGAACCATTGGTTTTGGCCCTGGCGATTGCCCACCTACCTAGGGGGTTGACCGTGCAATCCCCAAGCATAGCTTGGTCAGTTTTTTTTAAACAAAATAGCAACCCCTTTTATTGTAGACGATTGGATTGTACAAATAGTGTTCTAGCCATTTTTGATTTTTTTAAAATCTATGTCCATTCCTCTTTAAGCAAATGCAATTTGTGAATGAAGAACACATTGCTATCGGAGAGTCTTAAGTATTCTAGGATTTTCTTTCTTCTAGAGGAAACCCCAAGACCGTTTACATTCCATGACATAATTTTCATACTTTTTGCTTTTTCTATCCTACCTGCATCTATCCTAGGAGGCAAAAGTATTAAAAGAGTACATTTTAAGTATGCTGCTTACATTTAAAGAGAAAATCAGTCTTATCCGGACCGATTTGAAATATTTAACTGTTTATAAACAAGGACCATTTTTTTCTTTCTTCCCACGTGCTTCCCCACCCCGTGTAATAACAAAAAATCTTAAAATTTTGCATTTCATTTGTGACCCCACCCCGGGGAACCGTCCCTTGATGCTAGAGGTATACCTAGAGTATCCCTAAATGTGGGCTCTGTCTCTAACCTGGCAGAGCTTTAGCATTTCTCATTTGGATGTGCTTTTAATCTGGGCAATCAGAGCATTAACCTCTGCAGTATCCTTGAAATTGAAAATTTTGTTGTTCCACATCACCTTTAGAGAAGTGGGAAATTGTAGATTTTCTGTAGGACCCAAACCACTTCGTTCTTGTATGGATTTCCCTAACTCCCACTGTTTGTCTGTGTGATGCGCGAAATGTCTGATCTGACACGGAATGATCAGTCCCCTTTGTTATACACTCCTACTTTTAGACCCCCAGTAAGGATCTTTTCCATTAATGCAGAAGTTTTAAAATTAACTAGTATCCTTCTCAGATTTTTTTTTTCCCCAGGTCTTTTGGAATATGGGTCGCGATTAACTCTTTGTATGTCATCCTCTAGGATCTGTCTGTCTTTCAGAATGCAGCTCTCTAAGAAGATAAATAATGAAGGACCTTATATATCGCCTCCCTCCGCCTCTTCTGGTATATTCAGGAACCTGATGTTATTTCTACTTGCGTTGTTTTCTAAACTTTCTAGTTTCTTTCTCAGAACTTTGTCGCTATCCTTTAATCTCAAAATTTCTGATGCGTTTTTTTCTAATTCATTCGTGAGATCTCCCAGGACTGTTTCTATAACCCCTACTCTTTCCGTTATATCATTCATTTTTGTTTCTAACGTTTCACAGACTGCTTGAATAGGAGTGGCCTCAAGACTTTGAGAAGTGGCCTTAAGACCTGGATGTTTTTCGGGGGGAAATAGCGGGCCACTAGGTAGAAGCGGTCGTGGGCTTTCGCTCTACCACAGCAGAATACTTGCAAATGTATGATAAATGGATGTGAAAACTAAGCGGAATTAAAAAGCGGCGTCCGGATAGTCTTTAGCGGTTTGTTTGCATACTTTTTCACCCTGAATTTTTTAGGTCTCGCGCCTGCGATGCATATGGCGAAGCCATATGCCATCGCGCAGGCGCGATACTATAGTTGCCGGGTCTGCTTCCCAGGAGACAGGAGACTGTCACGCGCACGCTCAGGAAAGCGATCGGAGCCGGTCGCGCGCGCGCGTTCTCAATCTCCTGTCTCTCTGGGAAGCACACAAGCAAGCCCAGCAAGCCCCGCCAAGGTAACTTTGAAATAATCTGACCGGCGATATTATGGAGACCAGCATCCGTCGGAGGACGCGCCGACCTCCACCACCCATCGGAAAAACAATTTACGTAAACCAATAAACTTTGGGCCATACTTACTAAGTTGCATTTAGTTATCGTATAGTCGACTCCAAGTGCGGGACAAAACTGGCCTAGTGATATCAGCGAAACAAGAACTGGGCGTGCTCCAACACTGCTCACCCCCATCCCTATACATACCCCGCACCCCGTTCGCACCAACCGCCTCATCCCCGCGTGAAGCCTGCCCGCATGCCCTGCCGTTCGGAGTCTGGCACCTTACTTCAGGGCTCCCCCGCCCTTTCCACTACTACCAATTCGCCCGCTCCAATGGCAGCCGTTCCGAACGCCCCCCCCCCTATCTCCTGCGCTGTCCTCCTCCCGCACCAGCATAGGCTTCCCCCCCCCTCTAGTTACGCCACACCCTCTGCCCTTGCGCTCCCCCTCCCGTATCTGCAACTCTCCACGAGCGTCTAGCCATTCGTCAGCCCCCCCCCCTCTCCTTGCCCCCCGCCACAGGATGCGCACCTCTCCACCCATCTCCTGCCCGCACTTCGGCATATTGCGCGCATCTAGTGGTGTGCCGTGTAACACATCACCGGCCATTCCACGCAATTAATCACTTCATACTATTCCCTATAACGCTCAGCCATGTGCAGAAGCATTACCTAAGGCAGGCTCAGGCTAGGTGGCTCATTGCCGTTCTCATTTGACGGATAGTATGGAAGGGTAGGATGAGCGGGAGTGAAGATCTTTGCTCAAAGCACGAGAAAAGAGGGGGGGGGGGTTCGACACCATGCTTTCTCCTGACTTTTTCTAATGTTGTCTTCCTTGGCGCCCTTTTGCAGAGACGTCCTCATCCAAAAACGCCACAAGCCACACTATTAACCTCATTTGTGAAGCACTCACACCTTTGAGTAAAGTCTGCGCTATATAAAATGCGCCAATTACATAAATAAAATTGCGCGTCCCTTCGCCCTAAACTCAGCCCTTCCCTTTTTTTTTGTTTTTTTTTTGCACACACCTCGTGCTCCTGACCGCTACCCCCCCCCCCCACCCATCTCCTTTTGCCTCCAGTGAGCCTCCCGCGGTCTTGGAAAAGCCCCCTTTAACGGCCTCCCCTTGAGCTTAACCCTCTTGCGCCCCCCCCCCCCCCCATGCGACCCTTGCCTAGGCAACCTTTCGACTTGTTACCCTAATGCCTTTGATTCACTGCTGGTGGGGAGGACGGCGAGGGGGGTGAGGTTACACAGTCGCTGCCTTTTGTGCACCTTCATTTTCTGACCCTCCCCACTTCCTCTCTTCTCGAACTTCTTCCCCCTCCCTCGTACCAATACATTTCCCTTCCTCTCTCCCCCGCTCCTTCATCTGCCTTCTCCCTCACACCCCCGCCACCCCTTCTCGTTCCCTACACACCTCTCCTGCCTGCTCGCGCCTAGCAATACGCAGAGTAATTTAAAGCTGTTTGTGGCCTGTAATGCGCTCTTTTTATTAACTGCTATTGCTTCAATGTCACAAGTTAACAATCTCCGCACTAATATCCCTTCTCCCCTTCATCTCACTGCCCTGCTTTCTCAACTATCGCTTGTATTGCCCCATCTTTCTACATATCTTCATCATGTCTTTGCTTCCCCTTCTCCTCCTATTCCTCATTTACCTCCACTTTCTCGCTCTTCGCGTTTTTACATCCTCCTCCTCTTTTTAGGTCAAGCCAATTTATAAGCGCAAACCTTCAAGTACACGCAGTTAAAAAATTGTCCAGCGCAACTACCACTGTTAAACAAAATGTGACTGGTTGCTTTGTGTTCTTTCTAATGTTTGGAAACTTGCAGCTTATTTTTATGTCTTTTCATTCCCTTTTACAATTTCTCTCCAGCCTCCTCGTGCTCCATTTTTATTCCTCTTTCCTTCTTTCTGCCTTGCTGTCCCCTCCCTTCTTCTCCCACTAACACCTCATATTTCTCAATTTTCTCTCCTTCACTAAACATTCTGCCTTCCACTCACTTCTGTTCTCTCTTACTAACGTCCCTTTAGACCCGTTTACATGGTCCCTTCTCTCCTTCGTTCACCGTGTCATTGCATTTTCTTCGTTATCCCTTCGTCTCATTCTATCGCCCTCACTCGGTCTGTCTATCGCACTCACTATCGCCATCACTATCGATCGCCCACACGGTCTATCTTTCGATACCCCTCACTCTATCCATCTATCTATCACCCTCTCTCCATCTCTCACTATCCATCGCACTCACTCTATCGCACCACCACAGCATCACTCAGGACCACCACAGCATCACTCAGGACCACCACAGCATCACTCAGGACCACCACAGCATCACTCAGGACCACCACAGCATCACTCAGGACCACCACAGCATCACTCAGGACCACCACAGCATCACTCAGGACCACCACAGCATCACTCAGGACCACCACAGCATCACTCAGGACCACCACAGCATCACTCAGGACCACCACAGCATCACTCAGGACCACCACAGCATCACTCAGGACCACCACAGCATCACTCAGGACCACCACAGCATCACTCAGGACCACCACAGCATCACTCAGGACCACCACAGCATCACTCAGGACCACCACAGCATCACTCAGCGCCACCACAGCATCACTCAGCGCCACCACCTCATCAGTGTGTGCAACCATTCGACAACAACTGGTTCAAATATGTTCTCTCAATGTTTCAAGCTTTTATTACAAATGTCACAAAAAGATGTTAATATTTCACTTTTGTTCTTGGATTTTCGTCACAATAAAATACAATGAACATAATCTTCACACAAGTTAAAGCTATTGCAGTTATAAATTACCATAACTTTTAAGTATTCATTATTAAAAAAAAATAAAAGCCATAGTTATTTGTAATATCAATAAATCTAAGTCACGTAAATACAACACATATTGCATTACAAATGCTATAGGTGTCACATTTGCGAAAGTTATAACTATTGGCATTGTAAATGACAAAGCTATTCATTTCGCTATTTTCAAAACCAACACAAATAAAAAAATCGTCATTTACAATACCAATAGCTCAAACTTTCCTAATGCGAGACCTATTGCATTGCAAATGCTTGTCTTTATTTTTCCGGAAGTGTTTCTCTGTGTTTGTTGTGGAGATTCGGAGAGTGGCGGTGGTGACCGGAGGGAGGAGGAGACTCCACAGAGGAGCTGCTGGACGGAAGCGGCAACAAGGACTGCGCTTGGCAGGCGCACCGCTGCTAGGTTCGGCTTCCCGGGCTGCGGGAGTCTAGTGGCTGACTTTGTGGCTCCCTGTCCACGAGCTCTGTCGACCCCTGGGGTTCCACAGAGCATTCTTTCAAAAACAGGGGTCGAGGTACAGTCTGGCCAAACAACTGGCTGGTATCAAAGTTGCGAATCTGTGTATTCGGAGAAAGCTGGATTTTGTTTATGGCACTCACTAATGACCCCAGTAAGGAGGCGAATGGGGCCTAAACCAAACGTGGATCGGGGCACTATAAGTAAGGAACAGCAAACCTGTGGGGGTTCTGGTGAAACTTACATGGGTCAAATAGGTTAAACAGATGTACCCTTAGAAGCGGGGATATCTGGGGCAAAAATCGGTCCCACCCTGAGGCTCTTAAATAAGAATCTTCCCTACCCATGGTGCAAATTAACCCCCAAGAAACCTCAAGAGCCCCACACAATAAAAGGACCTGGACAGAGAAGACCCCCCTCAACCAAGGGAGAAAATAGCAAACTAAAACAAAATCAGCCAATATTCGTTTCACCCCATCACTGCAATCTTATTTAAAGGTTCAAGCCCAATACTCTCTATTTACGCAATCCAACTCCTGCAGGATAACCAGCGAAGTTCTGAATATACTCCTGGGGTAATCTCAAGTAACGGCAGTGATTTGGTACAACGGATTTCTTTAGAATTACCTAAATTTACTAATACCAGGAGAACATGAATAGACATGGATCCAGTGCTTCTTAAAATAGATATGCTCCCCTGGTAATCTTGGCTGAAAGCGACAATACTGTAAGCGTTAGTCAAATTCCTAGCTCTGAGACCCTAGGCAACCAATTTAGTCGACCGAGAAGTGAGCAAAGGGAGGAGCTAAAGGCATCTAATATAGTCCACAACCCAGAGGCACAGCCCTCCACAGAGGGATTTCTAGTTACCCTACTCGCGGAAATCAGAGAAAAATTTGCAGTTTCAGAAAGTAACCAAACGAAAGGTATATTAGTATTGTAAAACGACTTAAAAAATCCTTGGCTAATATTCATGTAACACCCAAAGATCATTGACAACAAACGAAAATACATTGTTAAATAAAGTTTTCACCATTCTCTTTAAGCCCTACAAAATATAGGTATGTGAAAACCTTTTCTTCTTACTCCTGCCTTTAAAAAGACCAAACATTTTCGGAACTTGTCTAAGACCGTGCCATTGCCAAAACCACATTTTTGCCTTCCCTCCCAACTTGCATAAAAAATGATGAGGAAATAAGTTGGATACCAAGGCAAACTATATATATTTTGATGCTGTGTCCCAAAATTTGGCTTTCTAAATACTGCTTACCAAATTCACACGAATGTTATTGGTGTGAAAAGTTGTATCCGTATTTGTAAAGTTAATACACAGTACAAATGTAACTGACAATACCAAAGTTTATATGCATATTATGGCAAACATTTCTGATTTGTGTTTTCTTTGGATTCTGCAAAGGTATTTTTTTTTCTTTATTTACCGTTGGAAGTCTTCAACAGCTTCAGCAAGAAGATTTCTGCACCAACAGTGCAGCTTCAAAGCCCCCTTCCTTTCTACTTCTCCTCCATCATACTGGTTGCATAGAATGCCTCTCTAGGTTTCCTACTCTTAGTCGTTCAACTTCATGCAGGCTCTTGCTTATGCTTGCTAAACATGCTCTTGATGAGCATCTGACTGTAGTGTATCTTTGAGGACAATTTTCTTTGCAGCTCTCCATACTTGTCCAATTACCTTTATCTCTTCCAACCCTTTTTCTGTGGGTCTCAATGCTTTCTAGTGATAGAGCTAGATTTTTGCATTTGGATCCTCCTCTTTTATAGTGATGTGTTGGGTAAAGGTGGTGAACTCTCAGCATATTTACCATATTTAGAATTTTAGATTAGAAGTTCTATTTTTGCTGATTTGGTACCCTGATAGTGCAATAAATGTGTGACACTTTGTCTTTCAATTAAAAAATGTAGCTTACTTTTCAGTATGTTGTGTATTGTTGATCCTCACTTGTTGGACAAAATACCTTTTGTGTAAGAAGGCTGTGTTACAGTTGATCTAAACACCCCTGATTCATCGTACACAGGTATCATCCATTGTCCAGTCTGCTTTACACTGTAAATCTCTTGTAGCAGGAACTCCTTACTTCACATACACAATATGTTGAAAGGGAAACCCAGTTACTGACGTTCAAGCCTCATTTATGGCAAGATTTCATGCTTGTCGTTTCCTTGGATGTTCTGCGGTGAAAGACCAATGGGAGCTGCTGATTTACTAATACTCTTAATTTTGTCAGCGCGATCTAGCACCATTATCTACCCCATTATTTTTGATCAATTGCGGAAGCTGCCCATCAGTTTGAAGGTGCGCAAGCGAAACATCCTCTGTGATGTTTGTTGTTACAAAAACAAAGTTGTCATTTTCTCTCATCCTGTATTATGTAGTTTGTATATGCTGCTGATAAACACGTGCTTTTCCTGTTGATGAAACGGCATTTGTCGCCTAGCAAATTGCAGCTAGTATTAACATATGGGTGAGTCAGCTGGTGTAAGCTCGACAATGGAAACAGCCTTGGATGGTTGAAGGACCAACAGCTATACCCCTACAATATTGGGTGCGTTATTATCTTCAATCCATTCCTTATCTGATGAGTGAAGAATGTAGGATATGTCTTATATGCACTTTGTCTTTATATTGCTTTGCCATTAAATGCTAATTAAAAACGATACCTCCTTGGGATCAGTTTGCTAAGGTTTAGTTTTCAGAGACTCTTATGTCTGTATCTTTTTTTATAATTCTATTGAATTTGCATTGCTCATCCAATCAGTTATTTTTCATTTTTTTTATGCCTTTTGACTTAGTCAAAATTGAAGAAAAGCAACATTAATTCAACAGCGCTAGATAGATTGAATACCTCATCCGTATCATTATAATATTATTATTATTATTATTATATATACTTTTTAGGTCGGGCCAGAGAATGCTAGCAGTTTCAAAAAATATTATACAGAGAAGTATAAAAAAAAAAAGCCCATCTCTTTCATTTGTTGATTACACCTGTCAGACATTGAAGTTTTCCTCTTCAGCTGCATCTACTTATGGATGCCCTTCTTCTAAGTACCTCTTTTAGTTCATGTGCACCCTATGTATCTAAGGGTACGCCCAGACTTCGGTCCCTTGCTCGCAGCACCACTGGATTCAAGCTGTCCTGGCTGATGAGAAGTAATGCCTCGAAACTGGTCCCATGATGCTCATTTCCGGTCCAGGAAGTACTAGGCCTGGCAGTTCCGGCTGGACAGTTCCATCGGGAGCAGTCTCTAGACTGATTTGCCTATGGCTGGGTCCAAACTGGGGTGATGTGGCGAGGGAAATAACGATTGATTAAACCCAGATCTGTGACTGGGGGTGAATGTTTGAAAAGTATCAACACTTCGTCCATTTCATTTTATGAGGTCGTTAATTAATTCTATGACCACATTTCTAACAGTCTTCCCTTACTTTGGCTTGTTCATGTTGCAAATGTGGAAGAGACCTAAGGCCAGGGGAACGATTTGTGACACTGTAAACGTTTGTTTGGAATCATGTGAAGGCTTAGCGGTAATAGGAGGGGTGTTGCTTTTTCTGATGTCTTTAAAACAATCTCCATAAGTAAAAAAATAAGGTCTCAAAACAGCACATCAGAAGAGCAGAATAACACCACCAATAAAAACCTGTGCTACAATAGGTCACATCACCACTAGAGAACAGCACACCAAAGCATAGCCGTGACACAATGATAACACATGACTACACACACCCTGTGTAGCCAATAAATAGTTGTCATATTGCATTTCCTTAGTGCAATAGATCTGTTTTATTTTATCATTGTGGTGGTGGTGTGCCTGAACACTAGTTTTCTAGTTAAACCTCTACAAACACTTGCGTGACCTAAAACTGCCTCAATTAAACCACTCTCATGATTCAGAGCTGCACCTTTGCAGCAAACTATATACAGTGAAGTTACAGGCAGATTCATCAAGCCGAAATTATCTCGCAAATGGCCAGATTCTGAGAATCTGGCCCTTTGCGAGCGCTATTTTTGCATTTGGGATTCCTCATCCCAAATGCAAAACTCGCAATTCTAAAAATCGCTAAATTGCGAATAATTGCATTTAAGGAATCTCAATATGAGATTCCTTAAATGCAATTCATGAACCATTTTAAAATTGCGAATTCGCAATCTGGGGCAGCTATTTACCGCGAAGTTTAACTACGTGGTAAATAGCAAAAACTTAGAAAAATGCACTTTAGTGCATTTTTCTAAGTCTTATGTTACACACACACACATGTCGCTTGGACATGTGTGTGCGCAACACCAGTGTACATTACCATTTCAGGGGTGCTACAGGACGTCCTTTTGGCACCCTTGATATCGCTTCCTTGTTTGCGAATCGCTATTTGCTAATCGCAAATAAGGAATGACTCCTCATTCATTCCTATGGGCCTTTAGGCCTATAGGAATGAATGGGGAGTCATTCCTTATTTGCGATTAGCAATTAGCGAATCGCAAATAAGGAAGCTGTAGAAATCGCAAAAAAATTGCGATTTCTACATGAATCCCGTTTTGCGAGTCTTTAATAGCGATTCCTTAAAAATCGCTATTAAGGACTCTCAAAACATGACCATGATGAATCTGGGGGTTAGTGCTCAAAGGTTGCACCAAACTGTATACAGTGAATCTATAGTGGATGGTAATCTTCTAAAATGGTGAACAGAGTTCTTTGATGTTGAGAAGGGCCATTGGTCACGACTGAATAGTATGAGAGCCTCTTATAGGAAATGTCTTACTGACCTGTTAATAAAAGCTGCTGTCACCCCCCTCCCCCCAAACCATAAAAGACGGCTGCAGTTAGCTGCTGTTTTTAAACAGGGAGTGCCCTGTCTTTACATCAGATGAAGCATTTTGAAGAACATAATTACTGAAACTGATAATGAGCAATCTGAATCTTTTATTGAGCTGTTAATTTGGACCATGAACAGACGGCTGCGGAGCAATGGGCATTCTAGACTCCTTTTAGTGCAGGAATATAGAAATATTTGGTGTAACTGGTGTTCATGATCAACTGTCTGTTGTGGTCCCATACAAGCTAAAACGGAATCTTGGCACCGAGTTGGCGGTCTTTTTTTTTTTTTTTTTTTTTGTCCATATAAAAGACCTATAATTAAGTTGGGTTCTATGGGAAACAAATTCCATGTATCGTATTGATAATACTTTTTTCTTTTTCAGGGCATGGTCAACAAAGTTGCCCCCAGCCACATAGGCTGCTTAGTGCATGGGTGTTTTAATGCTTCTCTACCAAAGCCATATAAAATGCCTGCAGAGGACTGGCAGAACCTAGGAGTAAAAATTGGTGATGAGTTGGAGTTTGACGTGACCCGCCTGGATTCTGATGCCGTTGGGGTGTTCTGTATTCGCGGAAGGCTGGATTTTGAAAGGTAGAGTGATTAGTGTGTCTCTTCTAGCTTTTACAAGAACGTTTCTCATGTTAATATTTCATTATGTGGACTCTTACAGTGCTGCGTGTGTGTGTATCTCCCGCCCCTCAATATAAGTGGAAGAAAGCATTATCACACTGTCAGCTAAAGGAGGGATAGGAGGAGGGTGCAAAATACTATTATTTTTAGGTCTCTCTACAGACTAGCTATCGGTCTCAGACCTGTTTCCAGTACATTATGTATACTCCGAATAGGTTTTGGTGAGCTCTTGCTCAAGATTTATAGTGTTTTTCGGTCTCATGTCTTCTCTTGATTCAACGGCTTTCTCCATATTGAAGTGTTTGTCCCACCCAAAAACATTTTGTTCTCAGTGTTGTGATTGGATCTGTTGTATGTGTCCATTGGTGATTTGAGGGGGGAAGGGGGGGTTGTTTTTTCTTTCCGTTTCAGCACTTGATGAAAGTGCATGTCAAGGCTATGACTTTGCTAATTTTTCATTGGTCTCTAACCTGTTCACTTGTTTCTCCTGATCTCCCTGCCCCATCACTTTTTAGGTCTCGCGACCTATCGATGTGCGCAAGCGCATCGAGCGGAGCGTGAATTCAAGTGGCGAAAACATCGTCAAACCAAATGGCTTTCAGCCCCGCGGTTTTCATGCAGTTCACATGTACATGCACGCGCATCGCATGCAAGCCCAGCCTCTCGCAAGCCCAGCCTCTCGCATTCCCAGGCTCTCCCGCCCCCATCCGGCATCAGGCTTCTCCTCCCCTAGCAGCACTCCTCCCACACCAGCAACTCCCCCCTCCCACACCAGCACCTCCCCTCTCTCTCCACGCAATCACAGCCTTTCCCTAGCAGCACTCCTCCCCCACCAGCACCTCCCCCCTCCCACACCAGCACCTCCCCCCTCCCACACCAGCACCTCCCCTCTCTCTCCACGCAATCACAGCCTTGCCGCACTGCCAAGCCTGTCCCAACAACACAACCCAGCTCCGTCACATGGCTTGCCTGTCCCAACAACACAACCCAGCTCCGTCACATGGCTTCTGCTTTGCTCTTCTTCCACCACCTCTCCTAACCACTGCTTCTTGGCGCTCGATACATCTCGCCACCCGACCCCCTCTCCTACCATTCCTAGCTACCCCACTTTTGCTCTCCTCACACACCCCACCACTTCTCCAACCCCTGCCCCAAAACCACCGCTCCCACTTTCCACTAACCCCACACTCTAAAAATGAGAAAGCCTGCTCCCCGCTTGAAACGGAGTATCGAACGCAATAAGTAAAATGTCAGCTCGGCTTAGCGAAATGCCTCGGCCAAAAAAAACAAGCAAGCACCGTCTTCCGAGGTCATTTGGAGCCGCAACGGTAACAGCTGTACAACAAGCGTCCTAGGTTGTTTTTAATTGTCTCCCCTTTCTCCAACAGCAGTAATTCTTGTTTATATTAGGAGGACGCTTTCCGCGCAGCAGAAGCGCGCCATACTTCGGGGTCACGTGCTTAACCCCGGCGCATGGTTACAATGCAGGAGTCCCTCTTTGTTTTCATTAATGTGTAGCGAAGTGCTAGAGAGGGAGGGCGCCAGACAGCGGCGCTCACAAGGCTTAAATAACTTATTGAAGGGGGTGTCACAAGGACACCATATTTTTTTTTTTTGTCTCCCTACCACAATTGTTTAGCATTCGCCCGGCGCAGCCGACCGCAAACAAGTGTGTTCATTTGTCCACAAAGCGCATTTGGTTGTACCTTTTTGTTCCTCTGACCTGCCGTACTCTTTGCTGACCTTCCGCATTGACGAGAGGAAGGACAATCTGTTCTCCCCTTTGACTGCTCATTTGTTCAGGAGAGTGCAGTGGCACAGCGTGAGCTTTTAGAGAGCTACACATTCCGGGTTACAAGGAGACACCTGTCGCTTTGGTGAACCAGAACATTACAAGGGTTGCACTACTTTCCCTGAGTGATTCCAAAGTGCTCCGTGCTTTTTTATAGTCATACTGCTACTCTGAAGCTCTAATCCAAAATTTGTTGCCACGCCTAGCCAATATTCATATCTAACAATCACAATTTGATGCGAAATCTATGTTTGAAAACTGAGTTTCAAATACGACCAAAATGTATTATAATTATTTTTGTTAAATGGCCTTGTAATTGGAGTGAAAAATGGTTTGTCTAGAATGATTTTGATTACGTTTTTACACTATGCATGCAAGCTATCCCGTTTGGAATTGCTTTGATCAGTTATAAAAAGTTTCCCACAGATCATCATGTGCCCTAGGCATTTCTGGATATCTGACTATATATGTGTGTTATGTTTTATGTCTCTTAGTGGTAGCTCGCCTCCGGGCTCGTGGTATGGACATCGCTTGCGTTCCATGCTCTCGTGCTCTATGTTCCATCTAACGACAATTGGCAGTTGTCCGGTTGCCTGGCCCTGCCGGTTGGGTGTCTGCGCTGCCTCCTGGAAGTAAAGTACATCTTTGTTCATGAAGAACTGCCCCGAGTTATTTATCATAATGTGTAATAGAACAGGGGAAATGGCACTTGTTTAAAAAATCCCAACTGAATCAAATCAATAATAGCAACTGAAGTTCCCTAGATGTTCAAAACCTCCTATATCAGAAACCAGATGCAAAAACGTAGGCACCCATGGTTAAACAATCGCACATCCCAAACAAACCAACGTTGGGGTAAGTAACAAATTCCAACAAACAGTCAGTAACAAAGTAACTGTGCACACATGGTATCCTGCAGCCTGCTACCAATAGGGTGTAAGCTGATCATGAAGTAGAAAGTTCACAATCCAACAACACAAAACAAATGATACCGAAGCGTACTGTGGTTACATGAAGAGTTGTTACAAAATTGGCTCATTAGCTCCATTAGTTTATTTCCAAATTGTCCAAAATTTTCACACAGATCTTGATTCTGAATTTGTACAACATCTGCAGCCGGTACCTGTTTCATCTAAACTCAACTTTTTCAAGGCTGCAATAATTAACAAGCACTGGCGTTGCCAATAGGTCTAGCAATAGGAAAGTTGGAGCTATTGGTTTTGTAAATGACAAAGCCCTTTATGTTTTTAAAATGAAAACAAAAATAAAAGGCATTGTTATTTGCAATTGTAATAGCTCCAACTTTCCTACTGCGAGACCTATTGGCAACGCCAGTGCTTGTTAAACTTTCACCCTCCTACCTCCTGTTGCTTCTTTTAATCTTTTAATTATTCAGCTCCTCGCCATGCTCTGAATTTAGTACATTTTCTGCTCCCCTCTTTTAACATTTCATTTTTTCGTTTTTCCATTTATTTACGTGCACCTTCTATTTACAATCAGTTTACTGTTCTAGTGTGGTAGCTATGTGCCCAAGGATATTGCCGGACTGGGTCCCTTGCTCACAGTGCCATAGGATCCAAGCTGTACCTAACCAAAGTGGCCAAAACCATTTTAGAGTTGTTTATGGTGCCTTCTTGAGGGTGCCCTCATCGTCTGGAAATTGGTTATGAACTGTTCCCTTGAGGATCAGGGCCAGTACTAATTTGCATAAGGAGGCATTTGTCTAGAGTGGCACAGTGGGTGAAAAATGATGGGATGGAATGCTTCCCTGAACGTTTGCCAGTGGGTAGACTTTTTGCAAGTATCTTCATCACCTTTTGTGTGTAGTACGCTGGTGTTACAACACTTGCATGTATACGCTTCAACTTGCAACTTTGAAAATGCTATATTCACATACATGCATCATGACACATGCACAAATGCGTGCTCACCTGCAGCCTTTGTGGAATGGTCTTTATTTAATAGAAAATCCCATTCAAAGATGACCACCCACAGGTCTAAATGCATGCAAATAATATTATGCTTGCATCATGAAAACAGTGGCTGCCATTTTAGCATTCGCTAATAACGCAAACAAGCATTGGTAAAGCTAATAATTCAGCCTTTTTTGCAAAGCAGACTTGCTTGGTACTTTTTTAATAATTTCAATTTTTAGTTCCATTGTTCATACTATTTGATAGGCCCGTAGCATTATGGCATGTTCATTTTTTGTTTTTCATTGTATGATAGCAAGGGATACTAGAAATTTAGTTTAGAATTAAATAGCTTGGTATCTTGAAATTGGATGACCCAGTGCCCTCCTTGGACTACTTTCCCTCCCCAGTCGATTGTTGGTTTAAGCTTCGCTCTCTGTGGTTTAACTAATGGTGCTTACTTGCTAATCCCATGCCTTAATACCTACTTACACACCTCATTAATAGTGTTCAAGAGGAGCCTGTTTATTCATTTATGCCTTTGTTGCAAGTCAAACCTCCGGATAATCAAGCACAATAATACATTTATGTCTATCTCCAGCATGGTTCCCACTTCCATCTTAATATTTTTCCAGCAACTACTTGTTAAAGGAACGAGTTAGCTTATTTTTCTCTACTTTTGAGAAGCCCACCATGTTCATCATATTAGCCTGCCATGCTGATAATCAATGTGAGAACAGCCATGCTGATAATCAATGTGAAAACAGGTTTGTAGTACTTTGTTTACATTTTGTGTTTAGCCACATCGCTGCGTGCATGATTCCCCTCCTGTGCTGGACCACAATTAATATATTTGGAAAAATGGGCCAGCAAGGGGTTTTATTTGAAATTCTCAGTGTCAGCATATAAGGGAGTCAGGTTGATTTGGCACCCACACTACTGCTAGTTAGTGGCTGGATGTGATTTCTCGAATGCAGATCAATAATGTTACCACACTAACACAATTAAATGAAAAAATACAATAACCAGGTTGTTGAGTCAAAATATTATTTTGTTTGTAATAGATGAATTCAGTCAATGATAAAAATAGGGTACAGAGAAATGCATTTGAGACATAAAAGGAGTTTCTTATATGCTCCAATCTTACATCACAAAATGAGTCTATACTGCTGATAAATAGTAACACAATGATTTCAAATAAATAAAAGAAAATCAATGATGACTGATAAATAGTGAGCAGAGTTAGACTTGGTAGTCGACGTTTCGGTCTTTAGGGGGTAGTTTCATAAGACCATCATCAGGACATAGGCTTTATGCATTATAATTGATGACCCTAGAGAAAATTAGATTGAAGTAAAGCAACATACACTTCCAAAGAGGGTCAGTGATGCTTGTTGAAGTGAATTGAAACAGGGAAACTCTGCCAGTTATCAGGTCAGGAGTTTAAGGCAACAGCAATGCTTGTGCCTAAATATCAGATACACCGCAGAAAAAATGCAGGTATCAAAGTTGGCTTCAGTGGCAGCTGGTGGAGGGTCACGACTTGTGAAAAAAGAAACGAAGAAACAAAGTTTACGACGTCGGCAGCAACAGCGCATCTGTTTGAATACAGCACAATTAAAACGGGTGTGGTCATGACTAGCTCAGCTCGTCATGAGCACACGAGCACTGTGCTGCATGACGAGCCTCGTCATGAGCATGGACGGGGTTAAACCATTGAACTCGCTCATTGCTCATTTGTTATGAGGAGGTTCACAAGATCCCCACGCTTGACTTTGCTTGGTTGTAGCTAGTCATCAAAGCTTTCTTACGAAAGCTGCATAATGGACGAAGGAGCTGTACCCAACACCATCGTTTTAGCATATGTTCGAATACATTACTTAGTTCCTCTCTCTGATGGTCTTCAAGTTGAAATAGTTGTAGCTGTTTGAAAATACAAAGGTTCGACATAGTCAACTTGAAATTAATTCAACGATTGCATTATAGTTTGTCTGCAGTGCACTGATTTAACCTGTCCTTAAACTTTAAAGAGTAAAGCCACATCATTTTATTTGGCTGGAAGCATCCGAATTAGCCTTCTCCGACTCTAAAAGGAAGAGTCCAGGCCACATCTTAACAGAAACAAAAATAACTGCAGTAAAGTTTCTGACTTACTGGCCCTCATGAGTGAGGTACAGCTTGAGTCGTATATCACAAAAAGCAATGGTGCCCACGTCTGCTCTTACCCATCATATATATATATATATATATATTGGAATGCTGGAGCTAATCTCCATTTAGAATTAATCTGAGCCTCATTTGAGTTCCTTGTTTTTGCCCAGTGAGAGTAATCATTTTAGGTTTGGCTTTAGCCAAGCCCTCTTGATTTTACTCAAATTATTTATATAATATACTTAATGATAGGAGTTAAGTCTATTCTTCTGTCCAGTACAGAATGTGGTAGTGGATCTTCTGAATTCAGCCACTGGCTAAACTCACTGTGAGTGACACCAGTTTGCCCTTTCACAAGTTCCACATCAAGTAGTTCTCGTCAGTCCCAAGGACTACTATTGCAATATGTGTTTTTTTTGTTTTTAGACAAAAATATTTTAGCTGTTTTTTGTTTGAGATTGATCAGAGGCCCTGAGCTTAAATGTTTTATAAAAGGTTCGCAAAAACAGTGACAAGACAAGCGTTGAAATAGCCGAAATCTTATAAATGTTTTTTTCTGATGCATTCTTATTCCACGGATATGTTTATGAATCTTCCTCAGACATCAGAATAGAGCTAGAAGATGTTTAGAAGTGGCCTAATTACGGTGCCAGGAGGTACTGATGCAGTAATAGCTGGCAAACCACTACATTTCATTGTTCTCTTTAAAGATACCGTCCCCTCCTAAATACCATACTGTTTTTCTAGTTTTTAATTGATTTTCACTGCAGCTTTTACCTGTGTATTCTTTCTGATTTTTTTTTTTTTCCTTGTGGCTGTTGTGCCTCCTCTAAGACTTTCGTCTCAAACCTTTGACTTCAAACCTTAACCCAGGGGCCAGAGGGAAATTGTAAAAAAAAAAACACTCCTTTCATAAATGTTCCTTGCTTTAGAATTTACGGTTTCCATCCAATTTCTTGAGACAAATAGTGCAGTTTTACACACACAAGTATAATCGGGTTGTGTACCCAGATTTGAGTACACAATCTAAAAGGTAATCCATTGATAAAAAGTTTGCCTTTATTTCCTTATTTGTTATTTTAATGCATGCACTTGGGTTACTAAATAATTCTTCTAAGCCCAATGAGATCAGGGTTGACCTTAAATATCGCAGCCATTGGATTTTGTGTACGTTATCTAGCTTTAAGCAGTTTTTTCATAGTAGATTGAGTCAGATTTTCTGTGACCCTCCGCCATATTGAGTGCCATATTAATATCAGGGCAAGCTTTATTATAACAGTTACATAAATTAATCCTAATCTAAATGACAGGTAAATTAGAACAGGAATCGGGGAGGGACACCTGCCTTTTAACGAACTGTTCAAGTTTTTAGAGATGCGCTGAAGGAGCCTCCTCCCACACCCTTGCCCCGTAGGTAGCGGATCGTATTGTCTTTGCCTAGTTTCTTAGCAAATATAGAGATGGCTAACATACTACTTTCCATCACTAGGGCCCTATTTTCCACCATATTGCACTAAGTCTGGCATTTGTCGAATGAGACCCCAGATAAAAGAATGTATCCTCTGCGGGACCCTATGTGAAAGTGTGGCACTTTCCTAGACAAGGTTGCCCCTGCTATCAGTATGAAAGATTTGGATTTATTAACCCTCAAGTCCAAAGATGGCATGAAGGTGAAGTAGGCCGTTATCAGATGTTGGAGAGCTCCCCCCCCCCCCCCCCCCGTTCTGGCAATTAATGCCACATCGTCGGCAGGGACCAATATTGGTAGAGTGAGGGTATCAAAGACAGGACCATCTGGTCTTGATCCTTCCAGTGCAGCCTCTACGCCATTCGTGTAAATTGAAAACAAAATTGGAGCGAAGACGCACCCTTGTTGAACCCCCCCTTGTGATCCGAAATGGGTAGGTAAATTCCCCATATGATGTGGTCTGAGAATACAACTGACCAATAATTATTTTTATTGCTGCATCAATCCTGATCATCTCCATTATCTTCATAGTTTTAAATGACCTACACAGTTAAATGCAGTCGTTAAGTCCATAAAGCAAAAAAATCAATGAGGGAGAATGAATCAATTGTCCTGTGTTTCCAAGGGTCTATGAACACGTGGGACGGGCCATTGTTGTTAAAAAACCCTCATATGCGAACACAGTCGTAAGGTGGTATATCTTGGTTCTCCGCCATTCAGTGTCGCAACAGCATTATCATTGGGTCTTTTCCTTAGTATGTTATGCTGACCTCCACAAGGAGGAAGACCAACAGGTGTGACAGTAGTGGCCAGAAATTAAAAAGAGGGTGTGCTGGTGCTCTGGTGAGTGTGAAATAAAATTCCTTATACCATGACTCTCGTGTTTTATTCTGCAGGTCGCTGGTATAGGAAGCTAAAAACAAAAACGTGCGTCTTCAGGCCTAGTTACTAGCCTTATGCACTGGTGAAAACAGTCAACATGTTTCAGCCTCCTGGTATCTCTAGAGGCTTTCGTCAGGACCAATCTTTTAAGAGCCAATTGTGATTCCTAATTGCATAAAAATGGTCTACTCACCACCTTTATAGTTTGTATAAAGATAAATGTTATCTGTACCTAAAAGGAAAAGAAGTGTGCAGTAATATCAACATTTGTTAACATAGCTGTTGCAGATTCAATTTTACTGATTTCAAATCACATTGTTCATTCTGCGAACATGGTGCGTGTTTTTACGCTGCTTAGCTGCAAAGGAGAGGAAATAGGGAAGTAGCTTGTGACCGAAGGACTAAGTTTGCAGGCATGAATTCCTGCACTCTAAGAAGCCCATACAGTTGAATCCTATGCAAAATTATTATGTCCTATGTTCTCAAATAAAGGCAAGGGCAGTTATAGCAGCAGAATGAACATATAACCAGTGTGATGGTCTGTTCTGTCCACCCACATTTTCACGTGCTCATGTATGATGCAACTGTATGTATTATCTAGCTTTGAACTTGTTTGATTTAATCTATTGGATACAATGTGCTTGGAAATAAAAGTTTTGTTTTGTCTATTTCAGCATTGAAGCTACTTCATCTGAAACGCCATCTGGTGTGACTTCCCTCATTGTTGGAGATGTTGATCAAAATGTGTCTCTGACAAAGAAACCGAAGAAGAAAATTATTCTAAATGGAGACAATGTGGACAGTGGCACTGAAAATGCTATGGACATTTCTGACATGCTTAATACTGATGATTCTGCAGACAATGTGCTGCAACACGAAAAGACAAAGAAAAAGAAGAAAAAACATAAGCAGCAAGACTCGACTATTCTTGAAAGTGACTCTTGTGGTTACCTGGATGACCATAAAAAAGCAAAGAAAAAGAAAAGAAAACATTCAGAAGATGAAGACATTTCTGAAATATCACAAGAACCCAAAGCAAAAAAGAAAAGGAGGAATTAGCAAATGGACACTGTAAAGTTTTTACAATAAATTAAATATAAAGTTCACAGAGGCCTTTCTGAAAAATAATTGTAATGTGCAAAATATAGTGGTACATTAATCTAAAAAAGGTGTTGTACATCAATTTGTTGGTGTTGACACCTGATGCTCCTTTGAATATTGACAATCCTAGAGTTTCAAGTGTAATCAAGTTTGTAATATTTCATACTGATAGCTCGACAGTAAATGTCTTTTTTTAAATATTTTTTTTTTATCTGAGAACACAAAATGTCCAAGTGTGTCCCATAGCAGTTAAGTGAGCTCTTCATAAAACTGTAATACATTGAGCATTGCAGCCTATTTGAACCACATTCCCAGTGAGAAAACAGAAGCAGGCCTGGACTGGCCATAGCGGGCAACGGGCAATTCCCCGGTGCGCCGCAAGGGTGGGGTCCGGTTTTGAGCCCCTGGGGGCCGATTTGCAACAAAATCGGCCGAAAACTGGCCCTAGCAAAGCGCTCGGCGGAACCTCCAACCTCCCCAGTGGGGAGGGGGAGTGGAGGGGGGGGGGGGGGGGGGGGTGTGACAGGCCGATGACTGCCAGGGCCGGTTTTGGTTCCCAGTCTGGCCCTGAACAGAACTGCTGTATGTACGTACAGCTGGAAACAGGTAAACATGGATCAAATTAAAGTATGCACTTGCATGTAAATTAGGGATTGTTTTTTACATAGAGTTCAGAATATGCCTCTAGGAGGTTTCTTTGGAGTGTGTCCAGAACGAAGAAAGGGGCTTAGACCCGCAAAACCTTTTTTTTTTTTTTTTTGCTGTGAGTTGTAGGCAATGAGTTTTCGTTTAGAAAGTTTGATGTTTATGTATCCTGAAAAGATCCTTCCCGATTCATAATTTTTCAATAATTCTCAACCGGCTGGCTGGGCCAAGGAAAGCTTTGTATTGTATATTTAATGTCCCATTTATTTTGTAAAGAAGTTTTTAAGTAGCTTTTTATTTTATATACATTTGAAAGTGGAGAAAAAAAGTGATTTCTAATAGCTGCAATTTTGAAAAGCCTCTGCTGGACCCAGTAACTCCGCACCAAAGGGACCATTTCGTCTCTAACACCTGATTTCCCGACTTTTAGCTAACGTTTGTGGCAGGAATCAACTTTTGTTCATTTTCCTGTCAATTTCTTTCCCTGAAATTATATATTTAATTTTCAATTTAGGTCTCATGATTCTCCGTTTGGGTGCTTCCATTGCTCTAGTTGGGGCTAAATAGCTGGACGTTAACAGCATTTTTTATTTCTTGATGCCCTTGGCCGTTTAAGATTGATGTTTCTTTCCCTGGATCAGTGGTACTTAACCGTTTGGCTTCAGTGGAACCCTCACTTAATAATTACTGAATTCGGGTAACTCCCAATGTATCAATTTCGGTATTGGGGGGTCATTACTAGATTCCCTGGACTGCGTCTTAAGCAGTTATGTTGATCTTAACTCAAAACAGTACACAAAAATACAGAGACAAGCTTTCATCAAAACAAATACACAAACAAAAATAAAATCGACGTTTTTATTTTTATGGGAAGGTTGGGACTAATTTTTTTGTATTTTAAGGATTTTTTTTTGCATAAGGGTATTAGTAAGACACCAGTGTATAGAATACAGTGAGTCAGGCAATGTGCCAGTACAGGTGGGCACTATGATGTGTACATAGGGCCAGAATTGTGAACAAGAAGAGAGTTAATGAAGGCAGCGTTCTAATCCATGGAAGACCAAGGGGGTAGAAAAATAGTCATAGGTCCTATGTAAACTCCACAACCAAACAAATAGGTCCTTCGTGGGTGCCAGCTATGGTACTTGCATGCAGGAGTAGACTATGAACTGGGGCTTTGTAGTCTCTGTTAGAGGCCTAAGTAGGGCGAATAGGGTGAGTGGGTAGAGGGAGGCGGTCTGATTGCTGTGTGGCTGGGTAGTGTGATAAGAGGGGGAACAGGGGAAGATTTGCTGGTGCTATGCAGTGAGGAAAAGGACATGGGTGAACGATGAAGGATTACCCACAAACCATAGGAAAGGACTTTTTAGTGTTGTCCTCGGATGCGGAGGCCAAATGATTTCAAATAGATCAACTTTATCCCGAAGTCTGTACACAACTCATTCGTAGAAGGCCACTTTGTGCATTTCATTTAACCATTCATCGTCTGTGGATAAGTCGGGTGAGTGGTGTTGATATAGAATACATAGTTTGTGGCCAAAGCTATCATCAATAGCTGCTGGTGTAGTGGGATCAGGTAGATTTCACTTACGCAGCATAATCGGGGTTATCAAAAAAAGGAAGGGGTAGTTCAAGATAAGGTGCAGGGTAGTGCCTATGCAGGTCCTGTGGTAGGTGGTGTAGGGGCATTCATAGAAAGTGCGTTGTGTCACAATGTTCCTGTGTGCACCTCCAGCATTGTGGTTATTGGCGAAGACTGGAGGCTGCAAGATTTGAGGGGGTCCAGTACTAGTTCTTTATCATTTTGAAGTGCCTGAATTTCATTCCAGCATCGTGTGCACCTAATCTGCTGTTATCGTCATCCGTGTATTGTTTTAAAGTGGTTTGCCTGTGTATGAAGAAGGAATAGTAGGGGGCAAAAATTAAAGTTTTGGGCCAATAGATTATAAAAACCCGACATGACTCCTTTATGCACTCTGCATAGTGGCAACTATTGTTGTACAGGGGAAGTTGAAATGTCCTAGGGTCAGTACCCGGGAGTACTACGATGCCAGCGTTGGAGTTGGGAGTAACACAATATTTGGGATTAGGATAATTCTAACTTTTCCCTCTGAGAGAGAAAGAAATGTAGCTCTCCGTCTTGGAGGATGTTGCCTGTGTCTGTATCCTCCTGTCTCCTATTCTCTTTACTGCAATAGATGGCCTCTTACCGGTAGGGCTAAGTTATTCCATAGAGGTGGTGCATAAAGTGCAGTCGGGCAGAGCTGTGCAAGGTTTTTTGGGGGCCATTCTCAGGCCCTTTCCATTGTTTGGATAAGGGTATTGGGTGTCGGTGAGGAGGACGTTTTTTGTGGCAGTAGAAGATATGCAGGCCAGGGCCACTATGCATCAGGACTTGTTTCAGTCATACCCAGAATGGGAGGGCCTGGACACTTGAGTCCATATACGACAATTGAGCCAGGTATAGCGCATAGTAATATAATTCAGTACTGGGTGTCCTCTACCACTACATTTCTGATGTGGAATCTGTTTGGAGAAGGACAATCTGCACCTCTTAATGCTCCTTATAAAGGGGCAACATTCCTTAGACAAATATGAAGCTGGCCTACCACCATTTTGATTGCTTGCATTCTTCATTTGAGAAAATTGAGGCAACTCCATTTTGAGTATTTAGAATTGGTTTTGGGAATGAGGGGGGTGCAAATATTACGAGGCCATTTCCTCCAGGCCCCTGTTGATGAGTAACTTATGTACTTGAGCTGTCCCTGTTTTCATTGAAACCGGAACCAGTCTGTGGCTGACTTTTTTTTGTGGTCTGCCACATAAGCAACTCCACTTCTGCCCCATATTCTGTAGCCCTGTATCCTGTAGAAATATGAGGTTAGCATCAGTAGGGCTGGTAGAGAGCTATCTAGATCCGTAAGTGTAAGCAGGATAACAGCATATAGATGTATCTTGCCCACACCAGTGGTGGATATTGGAATTATCTGATGAATGGCCATCGCCAGATGTTCCATGTTACAAAGAACAGTAGAGGTAAAAGGGGGCGCCCTGTCTGGTTCCCTTAGCATTCAACCAGAATCTGCCACGGCTGGCCTGGGCAGAGGGCTATGTGTAAAGCCAAAATGCTTTCAAATGGAAATTCTCCCCCAGACAATTTCAATGTAAGGTTTTTGACCAGTATCTCCCACTCAATATGGTCAAATTTCCTTCTCAGCATCGAGAGAGGGCAGTTGTGGCCTCTGGGGAATCGTTGGAGTTCCATAGAAGGTGGGCTAGTGTGAGACTGTCTCATGAAAAGTTACATTTGGGTGTCATGTATTGCATTCAGAATATCCCGTTTGAGTCTAGTAGCTAGTATGCTCTCTAGGATCTTTGCGTTGAGGAGGGAGATCGGATAGTAACTTCCAGAGAGCAGGGGGTCTTTACCTGATTTTGGTAGAACCAGGATCACTGCTGTGTTGGCCATGAAGGAGAGGGCCTCTGTTTTCCACTTTTTGGAAAGCGACATGAAGGAGTTCTACCAACTTGTCCTTAACCCTTTGATAAAATTCACCACTTAGTCCTTGGTGATTTCTTCTTCAAAGATCACCTTACCATCATCATTAAGACTGAGCAGGGTAAGGCTGCCGAAGAAGGTCTCTGTGTCAACCTTCACCATTCTGGGGTTTGGAACTGTACAGGTTGGCACAGAAGGTTCCAAAGGCGTTGGCGATGCCTTCCATGTTCTGTATCATGACCGGAGCTATCCTTGTGTAGTTCCAATTTCCCTAATCGGCACTGCGCATTGGAATAATATACACTATAGGTTTGGCATAGGACTGAGGTCAGTAGGCCCCTATCGAGTATATTAAACGTAATCTATTTGTGTGCCACTAGAAACTACTTTTAAACAAGAAGGGAGTAGTTTCTGGCAACTGCATAAACATGACAACTTTGTTTCCCTTTAGAATCGGAACACTCTCAGAATCAATAGATAACCGTTTCAGTCAGCTAATCGTGCATGCTTAGTTTCTTCAGAGTTGCACAGAAAGAGTAGATGGGCGTTTCAATAAAAAGGATTTATTGAACAGTCTTATTTCAATACAGTATGCGGGATAGATTATGTACAGCGTAAGCAGTAGAAAGAAAAAATAATGCGCTTGCATTATCTTTTAGCTATGATTCATATACATAAACAACAGGCTAAAAATGCGAGTACTCATAAGATGCGTTCTCTACTAGTTTGACCCTAGTGTACCTAAGTGTAGTACAAGGTAGAAATAGGTGCTGTATTCTATAGTATGGTATGCTATAGTTTAGTATGCCAAGAGTCCCTCTAGGTTCTAGTCAGCTCCATATCTTGAGAATGAGAGCGGTTGCAATCTCTTTCCGGGTCTCAAACTCTAACACCCCGCGAAGGGAGTCAGAACACTGGAAGCTGGATTCTCTGCGGGCAGGGATGACCGCATCTTGTCAGTGCATCTGGCTGGGGCACAGGCTCCTCTAAAGTAGAGGTCTCCTCCCACTTGCTTGGGCAAGGGAAGGTATATTTATACCTGGTAGGTGCCTTGGAATGTTAGCATTGAAGTAAAGTCGGGCAGAGGAAGACGTCCGGAATGAACGCTTAAGGAATAGCGGTTCATGCATAATAAATGAGTTCTTGGAGAAATCAATAATCCAGCTTAAGAGTCTGGTTTCTAAGAACTAGTTGTGACATTGGGTTGGACGGATGTAGGCGACCATGCCTGTATTTGGATAGCATGGCTAATGCCTAAAAAAGGACTGGGAACTTATGCCTTTATGAGGGCATTGTGAAGTGTTCTTATATAAGGACATATATCAGGAAAACCAATAAACTGACACCTAAAGCGGAACACAACACCCACTCTATTTTCGGATGAACGATTGTACTAAATTCTAAACATTAAATGCAGTACCACAAGTTTGCTAAAAATATTTGTAAACGCATGCTAAAAGAAGTTTAAAAAAAACTTGCTAAACATTACATGGAAAGGTACTGTACATTAGAAAGCAGTTTTTCGTTCTAAGCACAGATCGGAAAGAAAATGCAATATGAATGAATAGAAATATGACATGACAAAATGGTTGACCAGTATTAAAAAAAAAAAAAAGTCTTTACATAACATGGTACTAAATTAATTTGTTGTAAATAAGGTGACAATGAGTCCCTGGAAGAATTCAAAGAGGTCTGTTCTATATGAATAGTTCTACTGTAAGCAGATTGAATTGCCTTGTTTTTTCAATTTGAGAAAAAAATCAATTTTAGGAGGAGTTCCAAGTTTCTGTTTTGAAAATATGGAGGCCAAATTCATAGCTTCCCTAGTACACTGTGAGCCGAATCAAAGTCAGTGTAAGGATATGGCGAAAACATGAAATCATGTACTTCTGTAGACAAAAGATTGTCTACCGATGTCGGTGACAGTTGGAATACCTTGTTTAGAAGAGATGTGAAGCATCGCCTTCAGCATTTGATGCAGCAGCAATGTTCGTGTCCATTGTTACCTGTGTGCCTGTTGATCCATCTCGTACCTCAGCAGCAGCAGGTTGTTTCTGTGAGATCTCAATGTATGCCGTCATCAGAATTGGTCGCCTCTGGGCACAACACACAGCATGGGCCGTTATCGGGTCCAGCAGAGTATCGACATTTATTAGCATGACTGATGGGAGTGTTAGATGTTTAGCACATATTGTTCACTGCAAAGCAGGCAGCGTAGAACAGTTAAGATGCAATCCTGCCAGATTGGTCTAAACAACAGAAACCATGTTGGATTAAGTTCCCGTAGCCGAAGTATGCCCAAAAGTTGCACTAAGCGCTCACGGCACTTCCGTTCTAGTAGACCTTTCTTGAAGTTGCTGGGAGTGGTGTCGGTGGATGGGCTTGCCATAGCGTTGTAGTAGGAATAAAAAGAGGATTCCTGCAACGAGTGCTAGAATTAAGGGCAGACTACCAAACACTGAATGCACAAAGTTTGGAATGATTCTGAGAACTGCCTGAAAAGGTTTGAACAGTCCTGAACTAATGGTCTTATAGACAGGTACAATTCTGCTCGTATCAGACATGTTTAAGATACATCCCATCATTTCTACGAAACGTATAGGGCAGTTTGTACTTATTAAAGCCCGTATCTCAGCCGAAGTCCTTGCAATTTGTAGATCATAGGTTCCTTTGGCCTAGGTCAAAGGCACGGTTTGTTGTAAAAGCATGGCTTTCATTTTGCTTAAAGTATCAAAACGTATAAAAGAAACTGTTCGATGTGGGGGTCTCTAGTTGGCAATGGTATTCACCTTTGTCCAAATAGGGACCCTTACTTCTAAGTCAGGATAAGGGGATTACACTCCTTAATAACCCCTGCTCACCCCCTTGGTAGCTTGGCACGAGCAGACCGGCTTATCTCAGAGGCAATGTGTTACACATTTGTGAATATACACAGTAATACAATGAAAACACTATAGATGGACACAACACAAGTTTTATAAAAAGTATTTGTTATATAGATTTAAACACAAGACCACAAATGACAAAAATTCACAATACTACACTTAAAATTACTTAAAAGTTGATTAAAGTCTCTTAGTTCAAGTTGTTGATAAATGCGGCAAAGTTCTCTACAAAGTACCTGGATGCGTAACGCAAAGTGAACAAAAGGCTTGCAAAAGGGGAGATGCGTTGGTTTCCGTGAATCAGAGCATGTCCTACCTTATTCTTACAATGCACCCTGCCCTTGGGCCTACCATAGGGGTGTCTATTATGAAGCAAAGGGTAGGTTTAGGGACTGGCAAGTGGGTGCCCTTGGCTCAGTTGACATGGCAGTGCTAGACTTCACACAGGCCTTGCAATGGCGGGCCTGAGACACACTTTACAAGCTGCTTCTGTGGGTGGCACAACCAGCGCTGCAACCTCCCCTTTTGTACTGCTTTGTTCGGCAACCTCACCAGCAGCATTTGATTTACAAGCCCTGGGCACACATTGTGCACTGTACTAGGGGCTGACTGGTAAATCAAATAACCCAATCATGGAAAAACCAATTAGTACATTCATTTAATATAGGGAGCACTTGCACTGTGGCACTGATCAGGAGTGGCACAGTGCCCAAAGCATAAATCCAGCCAAAACATATCAAAACAGAGGAGGCAATCCGTCAATAATGGAAGGGAGACTCACGCAAACGTCACCAGGTCTAACCGAAACATTCAATGAAGGCCATAGAGGTGACCCCCTGAATGTCTATTTGGGGGAACAAAACTTGCATACAGCAAGTAACCCTGGAGCTAACCGTTACCAGATATGGGAATCCTAGCAGCATGCCACAGCAACTCTGATCATTCAACATGAGGTAACTCTCATTCGGAAGTTGGCCAAACATTGGATTAATCACAGCAGCTGGTGTACCCTGCAGGTGGCAGGACAAGTTTGCCACAGAACCGTTACAAGCCCTGTGTAAAGAAATGTCCGGACATATGAGTGAACTGCTCAGTGCATTTTCACAGTGTGTACCGTTCAGAAACACACGACCCCACTCCAACGTTTTTTTTTCGTAAGGTAAATCCCAGGAAGTCTTCATGTTTTCTTTACCCAACCTTTCATATTTGCCTGCTTGCATTTGTTTGAGGCAATACTGAAAATGAAAAGTAGTGACAGGCTGTTATTTTGCCATGGATATGCCATTCTGTAGCTGGTTTTTCTACTACTGTAAATGGTAATTTTTCCAGTTTTTCAATGCTCAGCATTGTATACTTTGCTCCCCTTTGTGCCAGTTTGATCTGTTTATCGGTGAGATTGTAATCTGTAAACAGAAATGAAGTGTTGATGAAATGCCAAGGCACATAGCCTGCATGCAATGATTTCAGCGTCCAGCCTAATAACATAATAGAACGTAACTGAGACTTGCCTTTTTGTAACATGGCTAAATCGTGTTCCAGTATGTCAATAGCTGAGGATACAATGTTGCCCAGTGAATATATCCTGGATGACAAAGTTGTCAAACCATTGTCGACCACAGTGCAAGATTTCTCTAAGTTAATATGATCAGGTTCACATATTCTTTCTGCAGCCTCTGCCTGTGAAACCTTCCATATTTCATTATAAGCAGTATAGATGGCAGCCTATATGAAATGTTTTTGACCCGGTTTTCTTGGTCCTAGCAAGAAATGTCTAAGGTCTGCACTTTCTTTAAATTAAGAGGAGTGCTGTTTCACATACCTGAATATAAATTTTTGTAACCAGTCAAGGCACAATTTTCCTACACTGTATGTTGTTACTACCCTGGATGCTGTTGTTTAACATAACGTGGGTCTGGCCTATTGATAGTAAAGCCCTGCATTCTATTCAGGAATCATTCTTGACAGATGTTTGTGTCTGTGGGCCAGAGCAACCATTTTTCCCAATCGGGATCTGATCTGTTGTATTGTAGTATTGTGTCTTCTGGGACCGCTCCCTGTGTAGTGCTATCACTTGCAGGTGTTGGTACAGAAGGTTCGTTCATGTCTTTGGTCTCATCCAAGGCAAGAAGTTTGTTGCACAGTGTCATTCAAAACCATTATTTGGTGGGGGATGATACAGTCTCCAAACAAAGCTTCTATCCCCTGCACTTGCCAATCCTTGGAACCCCAGACAGATTTTGTGTCAACTGTGTCTTTCCAAAAGTCAAACCCTTATCTAGACAGTTGGGCAATAATGGCTGCAGAATAAATCTGTTTTGTATTAGTTAACATTTTTCCTGTCCTATTTTGTTCACATTTCTATAGAAAAATGTTTCTGGAACAGATGTATTGTATCCTGAAAATTATGGACACTTATTTGCAAATGTGTTTGAACTACCCTTTGGTGGTGTAGGACAATGTTCACATTGGTTAAACATAGACACATTTCTAGGTGTTTCAGGTTTGTGCCAGAAATGATAACCATAGTGGTTTTAACAATAAAGCTTCTCGTTGTCTGATGAACCCTCTAAGTTTTCATTGTTAGAGAACGCAGCAGACCTTTCCAGGTCAGAAATCATGTTATTAACGGTCTCAATGTCCCAATCATCAGAATAGGTACTAGAGGTAATAAAGTCACTTAATGAAATTTTAAATAAATGTGGAATCTTCAAAAGTTCAGACGGGCCGAATAAATCATATTTTTTGTCCCAAACTATACCATCTTTTGTAGGAACCGCTGTGAGGTGCACTTCTGACAAGTCTCTTGCTTCACAATGGGATGATTTGTGTGGTTTTAAAAGTAAGTACACTTTTTTTACTTTCAGTGTCCAAACGAATTTATCTGCCATTCACAAGCACGCTAAGAGTCATTACTAAAGCTAGCCAAAGCAGAAAGAAAAATATTCCAGAAATAATACACAGTTCAATCCATGGTGAAACCAGATAAGTCTCTTTCAGAAAATGAAAAAAGTCTTGTACTCGTTCTTTGAAGGTTCTTTGGGCTGGCGCCATTTCAGACTCACTTGGATCCTCAGAAAACATATCCAAGTTAATTAAATAGCCAGAAGCAGTTCGTTCAATTGTTGAACTGCATTAGGATTAATTGAAATTGCTGGAACCAGTTGATTACGTGTTACATTGGTGTAGACCGGTGTATCTGGACGAACTGTTACTTGAGTTTCAGGAGGGATGAGTTCCATAGCATTGTTGCTTAGTCCTTCATCTGTTACTGCTGAATTCTCGATGGTTTTGAGTCTTTCAGTCTGAACTTCTTAGATAGTAGCCAGAGGAGTGCGTCTGCTACTAGGTCGGCGTCCGCGAGACCTAATTTTTAGTATTGGCCACATAGTGTGGTTTGATGAGGTCGATTGACACAAATCCTTTCTCCGTTTATCCAGCAAGGGATGGCAGAAGTACTGTTTTTGTTCCATGGATGGCTAGGACAGGTACTGGTTGTCTGTAAGAAGGCCCAAATTTCTTCTTGTCTGCAATCGTCTCTCTGACTTGGTTTCCCACTTTTAGGACCCAGATAGGATTTGCAGGGACAGCCTTTTTTTCCCCAGTGGTGGTTGGCTTCAGGAACACGTTGCTTTGTTTCAATCTTAGTTCATTTAAGTCCTTTAAAACAGCCAAACGATGTTTGATATCAAAAGGTTTATTTTCCAACACTGTGCCTTTACATTTGAGATCAGGAACCCACATTCTTGTCCCAAATAGGACCTCATATGGAGTGACCCCCCCCTCACCCCCCCCAAGAGAACTTTTTGGCAAATTATTTAATGAGCGTTGGACCACATGAAGATGTTTGACCCACCCATCACCTGAACCTAATACTGTTATAGACTGCTTTATGTCTTGGTTTTTCCTTTCCACAACAGAATTTCCCTCAGGATGAAATGGAGAGGAGTACCGCAATGCCCAAGAGCTAAACGCAGGCCCTGGTCAGAATGTAGTGTGCCAATTGCATATGTGCCAATAAAGATTTGCAAATCTCTTATAACATTTCGAGCGTCCTCCAAGCGCTGAGGCCACATCCATAGGAACCTTGAGCATGAATCCACAGCAACCATTATATATTTATAGTTATATTTATAGTTACCATCCCTTTGCAAGGGACCGAAGTGATCCAGATAAACACAAGCTAATGGTTTGTCTGAAATTAACAGGGGTGTCTACGCAGGACGTTTCACTGTGGAGACTTTCATCTGTTGGCATATTTCATATTCCAAAACATAGTTTTTGGTCTGTTTCCTAATGCGAGGCCACCAATATCTTTATTTTAGTAAAGATACTGTTGCAGAGACACCTGCATGGGTAGAGGCTACCCCTTCATGCGCTGCTAGGACCCGTCCTAATCTACATTCCTTGTTTGGAATTACCCTATCCCCTACTCCAGGGATTCGAGCAAAAGGAACGTTGTTCGCATCAATTACATTAGAGTACTTGAGTGGAAATTTTTTCAGTAATGCTGCACCTCAGCCTTTGCTTGAACATTGACAGCCAACAATATCTCACTGTCTATTCTCGTTTTTTAACAAGTGATTACAGCTACAGGAGCCATTTGTACAGCCCCCTTTGCGGCTTCATCAGCCAATGAATTCCCTGCCACATGAATGCCACCACGTTGATGACTCCGCGTGTGTATCACGTGAGTTTTTTGTAGTCCGTTTTGAAACTGAACTACTTGTTCCCAAAGTGTTTTATGCTTTATTGTGCCACCTTTTGCATATTTGAATCAGTTTTGAAGCCAATTCTGTAAATATTCTTAAGACTGAACACAGTAAAAGGAATCGCACACTAGCAGTGTGGGGATTTTGCGATCAGTTTTTTCAAGTGCCAGTTTGAATGCTTGTAGTTCAGCTCGCTGAGCTGTACAATCTCCTAGAGATTGAGTTTTAGTGACGATAGGTCGGAAGGTTGCTGTAGGTAGCAGCCCCAAGGATTCTTGGTCTGTCTCCCGGGCACTAGGTAATTTGCTGAGCAACCAGCTAAACTTCAAACAAAAAAATGCTTCTTTGCTCCTTTGTATTTTTGTATTCAAGAGTTGCTTTTTATTCATACCAAATGTTCATTTCACATCAAATGATTCACTTTTGTATTTCTTAATACATCATTATTCATTCCATGTAGTATAGCTTCCACTACATCCATTTTATTCCCAATGCATTTCGGCGTATGTGCGCCTTCATCAGGGAATAAATCTGTAAAGCAAATACCGTATGTTCAAGTGTTTGTGGAAACCTTTACAATATGCCTCCACCCACCCGGCATGCTGTTACGCATTATGTGTGGTTTGAGTGTTGCCACGTTATCTCTGTGATGGCTTTCGTTTGCTAACTGTGTTGCTTTTTTGGGGCTATAGCTGTGGGCTGCCATGGGTATTTTAATGACTGGCGTGATTACGCCTATGATGTTTCTTCATCACGAGGTCTTTATATCGCTGGGCGTCTGCTGTTAGTGTGGATTAATTTACGCGCTTTACGTGTGCTTCCTATGCTGTGCTTTATATCGTTAGGTGATCCTTCCGGTGCCCTCTCTCATTAGTTCCCGTTGTGTATCTCTAATGTGTTGTATAACTCCTTAATAGTTGCTTTCACCTCGTTTTAGTATCAAATGCCGAGTTTCTGTCTTACCGTGAGTGACATGTTGGAATCTCTGCTTGCTCTACGATCAGTGCTCGCGCGCTGTTCTCTCCAGCGTTGGTACGTGTGTACGTTATGACGCTGTAATCTCTTTTAAAGCGATAGGTCCTATGCCTGTTCACTATGGGTGTTGTGAATAAAGTGTTCTAGTGTGAAAAAACGTGCTGTGTCGAAGCCGTAAGTTGAGAGCGCGATGAACAGTTCAATAGTGCTGGGTGTGATTAAACGCTAGGGTGGGCTAGCACTAAGTAATTGACACTGCGAAAGGGAGTTGATGGGAAGGATTTAAACTATTAAGAATGCGGAAGAAATATATTTAAAAGGTGGATCCTGGTGTTACTGGGCGGTCTCCCCTCCACATGCTGACCGGGGCCGACCCTGCTTGACTTATATAATCTGGCCTCGTGTTTGAAGTGTTTGTGTATTGTTCGGGGTGAAGATGTGGGTGACTAATATACCATGTGTTCTTCTGTGTCTAATAGCCGTACATCAGTAGCATGATTAGTCTATTTATAAAAAAAGATCAATTAAACATTAATTATAGATAACATAAAAATTCAGTTCTATCATTCAGTCCATTTGGTTTCATTGTATTGAGATAGTAAATCCAGTGGTTATCTCTTTTTAAAAGGGTTTTCTTATTGTCCGTGCCTTTTCTCTTCTCCACAGTTTCTAATATGCATGCTCTTAGTTGGCTGATTTGGTGTTGTGCTTCAAGAAAATGAGTAGCGATTGTGGATTTCATCATTTTTGTCCTTATGTTACTCTTGTGTTCGTTTAACCTGATTTTCAATTTTCTCTCTGTTTGACCCACATAGGCTTTGCCGCATGGGCATTTTAACATATAGATTATATTCGTGGTGTTGCACGTGGCACTGACTTTGAGGTTGATTTTATTTCCTCTGGTGGGGTGTGTGAGGTTTTTACCCCTCATGATGTTATTACAGTTACTGCAGTTCTGGCATGGTTGAGTGCCAGTGTATTTCCTCAGCATTTGGCTTGCTGTTGATTGTTTTAACATTTCTCCGATGTTTTTCGATCTGTTGTATGCGAATAAGGGTTCCTTAGTGAATGTGTTCTTGAAGTCCGGTTCAGCTCTTAGTAAGGCCCAGTGTCTTTTGATTATTCTTTTGAAGTGAATACTCATGTTAGAATACTTACTGACACAGGTTATGCAGTTTTCTTGTTTTTGAAGTGGTGTTTTGAGAAGATCTTCTCTCGACTTTTTTTGTGATCTACTTAATGCTTGTTGTAGGGTTTTTTCTGGGTATACTCTGTGTTTAAAACGGGATATCATTAGCTAAGTTTGTGTGTTTAGTTGTTCGGGTTCCGAGACTACTCGTTTCACCCTTAGTAGTTGGGAGTAAGGTAAATGTTCCTTTAGTGATAGAGGATGATAACTCTCATATCTAGGGATGTTGTTTCTGTCTGTGGATTTTTTGAAAATATTCGTTGCGAACCTTGTTGATTTTTTGTAATCTCCACGTCCAGGAAGTGGATGGTTTCTTCCTGGATTTCCCATGTGAATTGAATCCTTTCTTCCACCAGATTTTGTAGTGATTCTTTTGAGCCTTCCCAAATTACAAATATGTAGTCTATGAAGCGGACATAGTTGGATGTGGGATTTCCAAGCTTTTTCCAAGATGTTTGTCTCCTCAAATACACTCATGTATATATTGGCATATGTTGGAGCTGCACAGTTGCCAATTGATGTCCCACTCTTCTGTAGGTACCATTTGTTGTTATATGTAAAGTAGCTGTGCATCAGGGTGAATTCTAGTAGTTCCATTAGAAATATTTTCATATCTTCTCTATACTCACTAGATAGTAACGCCTTTTCCACTGCTTCTATACCTTGTTTGTGTGGTATGGATGTATATAGCGCTTTCACATCGATGATTGCCATTATGATGTTTTGACTCTGTTATTTGGATAGTGGACAATTTGTTGGGAAAGTCTGTGGTATCCTTAATGTAGGATTTGGTTACCCTGACACTAGGTTGTAAATATTTGTCAAGGAATTTCCCGATTGGCTCATTAATACTTCTTCTGGTAGACCCTATCGGTCGGCATGGTGGGGTATGCAGGTTTTTGTGTACTTTGGGTACCATATAAAAACTTGGGCTCACTGGGTTCTCTTGGGTGAGGTATTGTTTGACTTTTTCTTGTATTACTCCTCTGTCCGTAGCCGCTTGTAGTATTGTCTTTAAAGTTCTTTTGATCTCCTGGGTGGGGTTATAATCCAATTGCATGTAAATGTTGTCATCCTCCAGATGGTTTTCTACTGCTGTTTCTTAGTAGGATTTATCGAGTATTACTAGGGCTCCCCCTTTGTCTGCGTTTTGGCACACCACTTGATCGTTGCTGCTTATGGATTTTAATACTCCGTGTTCTTTCTTTGTCATGTTTGAATGTTTACTTCTTTTTTTGTGTGTTCAATTTGTTGGTGTCTTGTTTACATAATTGCTCGAATAGGTCTATGGTCTTATGACTTATCGGAGCCATGTATGAGCTCCTAGATCTTAATTCCTTTAATTGGTCCTCTTCCTCTTGGCATGTATCTGTTATAATGTTGTCAAAGAAATGTCTTACTCTTATCTTCCTTGATAGCTTAAACAGGCTGACTTCCATTTCTAGGGTATTTGTATGGGCTGTTGGCACATATAATATGCCTTTCTGAAGAGTTTTAAGATGTATTTTATTCAGTGGACATTTAGAGATATTTAGAACTAATTTGTCTTCTGTGGTTACTAGTTCGGTTTTTCTTCGTTTTGTCTTTCTTGGCCGTTACGGTCCTCGTCTGAGGGGGTCCCCTGTCTTGTTTTTTTCCTTGTCCCCTCCTGGGTCTTTACTTTCTTCATGGCCTCTTTCTAAAAAAGGCACATTGGAAGATGTACTGGCTGTTTCATGTGACTTTTGATTACTGGCCGATCGTGGTTTGTGGGTAGTTGATGTGTCACTCTCTGTGGATGATGTATCCGTCTGAGACGTATATGTTTTGTTTGGCCTCTTTCTCGCATATATGTCTGCCCATGTATATACCTCTTCTAATTTATAGTCAATAGTATCTCTTCAGTACTTTTAAAGTTTTCTGTCATTGACCTCCTGTGTGTGTTTTAATAATTGGTGTTTGCTGTCCTCCAAGATTGTAGACATTTCCTCAGGTGTGTTTAGTTTTTCCAGTTCCTGTTTGGTTTTATCTATATCCGTTCTGAGTTCTTCCAATATTTTTGAGAGTTCCTCTATAATTAAGATTATGAGGTCCAAGCTGCACTTGTTAAAAATGGCGTACCATTTATCTGTGAACTGTTTTGATTTTTTGCAGAGGGATGGTTTGAGGGATATTCTGAGGCCTCTCAGAATCCTCTGGGCTTTATGATATCTGATCATGGTGCATGCATGTAGGCGTTGGTTTATTTCCTTTCTTGTCAGGTACAGTAGTTATTTGATGTGTTCTTCTTTGGTTTTGGTGGTGGCATATTCCGTGGTTTCTTCGTGTATCAAGGAATACATTCGTGAACATGCTTCTTCTGCAAATGCGAACGTTTCCGCTCTGATTTCTGTGAGGTGTGTAATCTCTTCGTACTGCATGGTTCTGTGTCGCGAGCTCCGACTTATGAGTAGGTACTGAATATACATTATAGGTAGTGGTCGTGCACTGTGCCGATTAATCCTAATATTTACAGTGTCCTGTGCTCCTGGGAATCACTCCCCACTCAGGAGTGTGTCCAATATTGCTGTAGGTAGCAGCCCTAAGGATTCTTGGTCTGTCTCCCCGTGCACTAGGTAATTTGCTGAGCTACCAGCTAAACTTCAAACATAAAAAAATGCTTCTTTGCTCCTTTGTATTTTTTTATTCAAGAGTTGCTTTTTATTTATACCATGTTCATTTCACATCAAATGATTCACTTTTGTATTTCTTAATACATCATTATTCATTCCATGTAGTATAGCTTCCACTACATCCATTTTATCCCCAATGCATTTCGGCATATGTGCGCCTTCATCAGGGGGTAATCTGTAAAGCAAATAACGTATGTTCAAGTGTTTGTGGAAACCTTTACAATATGCCTCCACCCCCCCGGCATGCTGTTACGCATTATGTGTGGTTTGAGTGTTGCCACGTTATTTCTGGGATGGCTTTCGTTTGCTGTGTTCCTTTTTTGGGGCTATAGCTGTGGGCTGCCATGAGTATTTTAATGACTTGCGTGATTACGCCTATGATGTTTCTTCATCACGAGGTCTTTATATCGCTGAGCGTCTGCTGTTAGTGTGGATTAATTTACGCGCTTTACGCGTGCTTCCTATGCTGTGCTTTATATCGTTAGATGATCCTTCCGGTGCCCTCTCTCATTAGTTCCCGTTGTGTATCTCTAATCTGTTGTATAACTCCTTAATAGTTGCTTTCACCTCGTGTTAGTATCAAACGCCGAGTTTGTGTCTTACCGTGAGTGGCGTGTTGGAACATAAAAACCATTTAATAAAACAATTCATTTGTATTGGAGACAAGTATACACAACAACAATAGGGTTCTGCAGTGGCCCCCGCTAATTACTTAAAAAATTTATCAATTCTATCTCTGGAGTTGATCCCATTTACAGATGATATCCCAGTTTTTTTCTTTGGAAAAAGATACAATGCAAAAATCTACTAACACTGAATAATATAGGTTGAGTTGTGTTAGTGGAGAGAATTCTCAGAGCCTGTGTACATGATCTCACGCCTAGCGCAAGGCATATCGGTTTTATCCATCTTTTCCTGGCCTGTGCATATACTGGGCAGAAAAAGAGGATGTGTTGCTCATTTTCTTTTTGGTGGCCTCCACACATAGCATTTGGACGACTGGTCCAACGAGCCAAGGTTGAGCCTATTTGGAGATTGCATATCTGAATTTTAAAAATAGGGTTTTTGCGAGTGGCGGTTCTATTTCACCAAAAAAAGTCTCAAAAAGTGTCTCGTCTTTGAAAGTGAGGAACTTTGTTACTAGGTCCCGCCGTTTGAGGCACTTTTGATCATGTTTGTAATGTAGTTCCAGAAGGCCCTTTTTAATATTTGTTTCGAGTTAGATGGTAATAGGTCCGGGTTCTCCCAGAAATGTTTCAGACCTAAGTTGTTAAGCCAAATTTTGACATGTTTGAACCACGGGATAACTTTGAAGGTGTCAAGCTCCATAATTTCTTTTAGCCCATCCCTATAATCTTGTAATTCTGGTACCCGCCATAGCCTAACCCATAGCAGTAATGGGCGTATTATAATGTGGTGGTCCGTTCTTTTAAAATTTAGGTCCAATTGGAGGGGCACTAGGGGAGTGCTTCTCGGGGCCCTTACCAAACTTCTCATGAAATTATTGTCCAGGACACTAAAAGTGCCCTTGGACCCGGGGCCCCAGATTTCTGAGCCACAAAGCACTGCTGGCTGTACTTTAAAATTTAAAAAGTTCAACCGCCAGCGACACGGCTTTGCTAGTGCTCAGGCTTTGTTCCCTGAGAATAGGTTTTGCATTCTGGGAAAATGTCATCTTACTTTTTTCCAGTTGGGCTTTCCAGGAAAATTTGGAATCCAGTGTCACCCCTAAATATACAAAATGGGGCACCGATTCTAGTTTTAATCCTTTTAAGGTTAAGCAGCCTTTATCTGATTTGGTTGAATTAAGGGCCATACATTTAGTCTTTTTCCCATTAATCTCTTTTAAAGTGTCAGGTCCTATGCCTGTTCACTGTGGGTGTTGTGAATAAAGTGTTCTAGTGTGAAAAAACGTGCTGTGTCGAAGCCGTAAGTTGAGAGCGCGATGAACAGTTCAATAGCGCTACGTGTGATTAAAGATTTGAAGTTTAGCTGGTAGCTCAGCAAATTACCTAGTGCCCGGGGAGACAGACCAGAAATCCTTGGGGCTGCTACCTACAGCAATATTGGACACACACTCCTGAATGGGGAGTGATTCCCAGGAGCACAGGACACTCTAAATATTAGGATTAATCAGCACAGTGCACAACCACTACCTATAACGTTTAGGTCGGAAGATACAATCGCGCTTGCAACCTTTAACTAATGCGTACTCAGCACTTTAAGCTTGCTTACTCCCTGTAGCAGGTTGTGCTAGTTCGTCAGTATAAATGATAATTTCGTACTGATCAAGAGGCAGAATTTCAGTGGGCAGAGGACATTCATCTTCATATTGCAGGAATGCTTGTGTTTTTAAATCAAGATCAAAAACATTTTCAACATCTGTTCTAGCAGGAGAATTAACCCATTGTATCCATCTAGGATGTAAAGCTTTTGCATTTGGAATGCTCGCTTTTGTAACTGCTTCTAAGGCTGGTACTGGAGTCACAACAATAATGCGTTTCCCCTGAGCTAGAGGTCTTTCTTTTGCTACAGCGGTTTGAACTGCTGTTAGGATTTTTTCAGTTGAAGTGAAGCGCATTTCTGCTTGTGTATACAAATAAAATATGTATGCAATTGGTACTTTTTCACCCTCATTAAATGTTAAATAGGTGAATCTGCATTGACCCAAAATTATTCGGATTACTAAACTGCGTGTATTTATGCTTGTCTGTAAGTGATTTATTGCAAACATGTTAGCTTGGAGTGAACGCAGGATGTCTGTGTTCCTGTGTCCAATGTTTTGTTGAAAAATCAGGTTTGATTAATTCGTAGAGAGGTTTAATCTTTTCTGTGTAATTTAGAATGTAAAATTTAGGAAACCTAGAATCAACTGTAAATTTTTCAGCTGTTTTGGAGGTTGGAGCAGCGCACACTTTTCTAAAAAGTTAGCTGCCAGGCTTTTGCCTTCACTTGAAAGCTCATATCCTAGGAAAAGGACATTGAGATGGTCAATTCTTGATTACTTAAAGTTGAATTTATAGCCCTCAGAGACGAAGCCCAGTATAATGGTACTCACCCTGTTCAAGTGCATATGTAGGTCATCGTATGTCAGATAGATGTCATTGACATATGACAACGCCTCATCATCATAAATTTGTAGTAACTCTGTTACTCTTGCTGAGAATAACCCCGGGTTGTTCTTGAACCCTTATGGGAGTCGACAAAATTGACCCTCGGTCGCCATTATTGAGAAAGCTGTTAAGTACCTGCTTTCAGGTGCTATGTTTTGACAAAAAAAAATCATTTGAAATGTCGAATGTGGTTTTATATTTTTTACGCACAATGTTATTCATTAATGCTGTACTATGTGCATTTTGCAATGCAAATGTTTTGGAACAAGTGTTTAAGTGTCTGTAATCCAAAACTAGACGATATGTATTGTCTGGTTTGGATACTGGAAACTGTTAGACCTGGTACCATTGACGTGGGTGTCCCTTCTGTTTTTTTTTTGCTGTTGCCACATGTGTTTTTTGGCTGGTGTTAGATGCTTTGGGCACTGTGCCACTGCTGTCCAGTGCCACAGTGCAAGTGCTCACTATTGTAAATTAATATATTAATTGGTGATTCCATGATTGACTGTTTGGTTCACTGTTAGACCCTAGTACAGTGCACCAGGGGTGCCCAGGGCTTGTAATCCAAATGCTGCTAGTTGGACTGCAGCACTGGTTGTGCCACCCACAGAAGCAGCCTTGTAAAATGTGTCTAAGGTCTGCCATTGCAGAGCCTATGCGCAGTCTGGTACTGTCATGCTGACTGGGCAAGTGCACCCACTTGCCAGTCCCTAAACCTTCCTTTTTCTTTATATCAGTCACCCCTATGGTAGGTCCAAGGGAATGGTGCATTGTAAGTATAAGGTAGGACATGCCCTGGCGTGTGTGGCATGTCCTAATAGTGAATTACAGCCATTTTCTTGTTAACTATTGCAAGGCTACTGTTCTCCATAGGCCAGAATGGGCTGTAAGAATTATTAAATTTATGATCCTAACTGACTCAGAGAACATGGTAGAAATTTGGGTTTAGTATGCCTGAACTCAGAATGATGAAATGCATCTTTGAGTGAAGTTGGTTTTAACATTCTGTGTTTGAAAATACCACTTTTAGAAAGTAGGTATTTTCTTGCCTAACCTTTCAAGCATGCCTCTGCTAGGTTGTGTATTCCTTTGATTGGAGTTTGTGAGCGACAGGGCTGGGGGATCCCAGGAGACAGGCTGGGGCAGCCAGTGGTGAATAGAGAGATCTGCATCTAGATGGGAGGGAGGAGTTGCACCTGGGATCTGAATATGGCTAGGCCTTCCCTCTACAATGCTGGCTCCACCTCCTGTGGTGTTTCTGATGTCTCTGCCCTGCAGACTGAAAGAAGAGAAGGAGCCTGTTAACAGAGTGCTCCAGGGCTGTGCCTTCCCTCCCCTGTACTGGCTCCACCTCCTGTGGGGCGGCTGATGTTTCTGCCCTGCACAGTGAATAGAAGGAAGGAGTCCTGTAAACAAAGTTCTCAAGAACTGGTTTGGTCTGGGCAAAGGCCCCTCTGCCCTCAGAGGACAAATGATTTTGGGGTATAAATATTGGGACCCTGATCCAAAGAAATTGGATCACTTTTTGACTACAAGAAGAAAACGTTGCTGAGGAGAGGAACCTAAAGAAACTGAGGATAGACTTTCCCTAAGCTGAAGTGCTGCTTGGGGGATTGGCCTGCAGTGGTTGCCTGACTGCCAAAGAAAGGAGAAATAACTTTGTGTGCTTTACTTTAAACTTGTGAAGGATCTCCAAGGGCTTGGAACAGAGCTTGCCTCCTGCTGAAGTCTCAGGGACAACAGACTTCACCCACCAGCTCCCCAAAAGTCTTCCTGAAGTGCCTGCAGCTGTGCTGGACTTTGTCGGGGATTTGCGTATTGCAAATAACTAGAAGCGCAACTCCAGATCGAGAAGCATGTCGCAGAACCACAGCTGCCGCTTCACAACACCAAGATCCCGCATCACCGGAGAAGAATCTGTCACCGCAGATGCTTACCCGGGAAGCGTGTCGCAGGAGAGGAGGATTGATGTCGCATCAGACGCTGCCGCATCTCGGAGGGCCTGTCGCGGCTCATCTCCGGAGAAGAGGATCGGCGTCGCCGCAGACACAGCCACATCACAGAGAAGGGTGTCGCAGGGCCTGTCGTGCTCACATCGTTGTGGAAGCAACTCGCATCGCCAGTAGGGAGGATCGATGTCGCCACAGATGCTGCTGCATCACCGGAAAGCGTCTCACATCAAGGAGAGAGTGTCATCTTTATTTCTTTGCACCAGAACTTTGCTGCATTTCCCTCGCTGCGATGTTGCTTGACGTGGAAACGCAATGCATCGTAAGGTACATTGACGCAAAGTGTTGCATCTTAAAAACTTAACTAAACTAAGCTAAATCTACCATCTTAAAGTAACAGGGTTGTGTATTTTTGTCATTTATGGTCTTGTGGCAACTCTATATAAAGTATACTTATTTTGATATAAAACCTTGTGTGGTGTCTATCTGTAGTGTTGTCACTGGGTTACTGTATGTGGTCACAAATGCTTTACACACTGCCTCTGAGATAAGCCTGTCTGCTCGTGCCAAGCTAACAAGGGGGGAGCAGGGATTATTTAGGAGTGTAATCCCCTTATCCTAACTAGAGGCAAGGGTCCCGATTTGTCACAAGTACCTACCTGTGCCAACTAGAGACCCCCAAATCTAACAGAAATAAAGGATTGTTCATTGAGGAAGTGATTGTTTCAATCACCCCTTGGTATGTAAGTTAATCTAAGATCTCCTTGACCTATTGTTTAGCTTCTTGCTTTATTGGGTACTGCCTTTGTACAGTAGGTTGATTTCTTGAGCTGTATTTTGTGGTGAGGTGAGCCCTCACCCATCCTACATTATTTTTGTATAATGCTGGGGCCTGGGCAACTGCCCATTGCCTGGCATAAGTATATTTTAAGTGAATTGGAATATGGTTGGAGAAGGCTGGCATAATGATGTCCTCACCATGTGGGCAGTACCTGACAAATTCTGGTGGCCAGTCCTGTTCTGCTAGAAGTGTAGCATAATCCCTTGAACGTTTCTTCCATAAGAGTGCTTTCACTTTTCTTGGTATGTCTCCCTCCATCCAGAGTGTTATTTCATATAACCTTTGAAGTACTTACCCTGGTGTCTACAGTCTCTACTGTGAAGTACTCATTCAAGTCCACTATCTCCAGAAGTTCCTTCAGGTTCTGGCGAGCTATTGTTACTTTTGCTGCACTGTCCAGCATTATCTGAGCCCATTCTTCGTTCTTGAGTTGTGTTCTCAGGATTCTCGGCATTTCGGATCTTCAGACCTGCTACCTTCTTCTTGGTGAATTGAAGTTTTGATTCATTCTTCTGAACGTGTTGATCGTCTTTGGACTTCACGTTTTCTTCTTTGTGGTCTGACCGTCCTCTTCTTTTGGATGTCTGTGACTATATCTGAAAGGTACGAGAGGAACGTGTATCAGTATCCTGATACCTGTCAGGTTTTCTCAAATTATCCCTCTTCCTGAGGTTACACCTCCTTTCAGAGGGCTCCTTTTGAGGAGACCTACCTCAGGATTGAGAACATTTCAGTTTTGAATTTTGTTTATTAGTTTCCCACATCTTTTTAGAAGTTGTAGGATTATGTTTAATAGAGTCCTTTTCAGGACCTTCAGACAGTTGTGTCTTTAAAGGTTTTCCACCCAAACTGTCGCTGCCTAATTCTGCATATGATTTTTCTATTATTCTGGGTAGTTCATGTTGATGTTCTGTTACATCAAATTCCCCTAAGCGTTGGCGGATCGCCACTGATGCTGCCTCACCTTTAATATTAGACAATGATATTGTTGAGACTTGGTTGACATTTTTCTGTAATTTCATACCTAAATTCAGAGCAGGCTCTCCCCCATATTCGTTTTGAATTTGTTTCAGGACATCTGGTATTACAGCAATTGAAGGAACACCATGCGTTTTGGTATAGATAGCAGCAAAGACTTTGCCCCAAGTGGTGCAGTCTTCCAGTTGTGGTGTGATCCCCATTGGTAAACAGGTTTTTAGAATTCTGTGTTTCTCATGAGGGCTAGTATTTGAAAATACTGCTTAGATTTGAGTAATTGTTTGAGCTATCCAGAAAGGAATTGGTACACGTTTTGTGGGCATTTTACCCATGACTGCGTGTAAAGTCTGTGGAGTAATTTTTTGTATTTTACCCTGTTGAGGGGTTTGATTTGCAATGGTCAATGGTGGTTGGACTGTGAAAGTCTGTATGACATATTGGACTAATTGTCTGTAAATGTTTATTAACTCTTTTAGTTGAGTGAGTAATTTATCGTCTGACATCTCTTCGATGTCAGGATGAGGTGTGTAGCTGGCTAAAATCGGCCATGTTGCTCCTGGTCTACCTAGCGGACCGAGCCTGGTTATGTTTTTGTGATGTTTGAGGGTGCCTTTAAACCAGAGGTCATGCTCCTGGTATGTGAGTGGAATTTCAATATCCTTGAAAGGATTATATTCCTCAGGTAGTTCATTTTCTTTAAAGAAGTGAAACACTTTTGTAATTGATATGACTCTGGGAATACAGTCCATGAATAGAATACTTCTGAAATTATTTGTGTGCCTCTATCATGAAAACTGCGCTACCACCTCTTGGTGTTAGGCTGTGTTGTATATGTTTTAGAGTGATGGCTCTCCTTATATTTGGATGGATGTGTATAGCATCCTCATCGGTTTCATCGAAACCTTTGGAATCCACTTTCTGGGACATGGTTTTTTTTTTTAAAGTAGAACAAGTTTCAAGGAAACAAAGATAAGGTGCACAATATTCTGGAACACTGTATCCTTCAACGTTGAACAAACCAAAGAGCTAATATAGGATTTTTGTCCTATTCAGTTTTGGTGGATACTTAACCCTACCCACTCCAGACATCTTATGGAGTATGTGAGTAGGGGTCTCTGAGAAAACCTGACTGAGTAACTTCAGTATCTAGCGTTAAATTACTGCCTTACCAAACATTGGGCACCATTTAGTGTATTTCCTGTTTTCCTAATAGGTTCTGCACATTGGAATAATATACACTATAGGTTTGGCATAGAACTGAGGTCAGTGTGCCCCTATTGAGTATATTAAACTTAATTATTTGTGTGCCAGCTAACTCAGAGGCCACTAGAAAAGCCTTGTAAACAAGAAGTGAGTAGTTTCTGGCAACAGCATAAACATGACAACTTTGTTTCCCATTAGAAGCGGAAAACCCGCCGCGTTAAAGCATTTTTAACAGCCCATCCTAATATGGCTGACGGTGTCTGAGAGACACCGTCACCATATTAGAGCTTTTCCGCCGCGGTTGTAAGCCAACCATGGCAGAAAAGCTGCGGACGGTGGGTCTTTGGTGGGTCCGCTGTGGTTTTTTGCATCCCCTGGGCCGGTGGTGGCTTCCGCCGGCCCGGAGGATGCGGAAAAACCGCAATCGTAATAGGCCCCATGGTTAGCATTTGAAATGGTATATTCACGAAAAATGAGTATAATACTGTACGCTTTTAGTAAGCAGTGGTGCCATTCAGATAATGCATATTTTGTACATTTAGAATGTTGACTGAATGAATCACGAAATTTACATTCATGAAATGGCTCTTAATACAGAAGAGAAGGTCGAGACCATTTCATCACATATTTATACAAGACTGTACATGTGCTAGAGGCTAAGTCAAAATATTGTCTCTATATTTTTTAAAATTAGAAATCTTGTTCTCTAAGAATAGTTCTACTTTAAGCAGAGTACCATGTGCCAAAAAAGGTAAATATTTTTGGAACTAGGGAAAATAATTTTGTTTCTGGGAAAAAAATTGTTCCAATGTTTTTTAGAAGTTCGGTTTATCAAAACTAAAGGCCGAATTCAGAGTTCAGGAAACGCTGTGTGCTTGCTATTTCAAAAGTTATTCTCGTTGTTAGGGGAGAACATTAACTCAGATAGGCTGGTAAAAAATGTGTCTACAACAGTAGGTGAAAGTTGGGCCAGGTCCGAAAAAGTAGAAATAGTGCATATGTGCGAAGCATTGCCATCATCGGTGTTCAGATCAGCAATGGTCATGGAAGGTTGTACCTGTGTGCTGCTTTCATCTCATACCTCACCGCCACCTAATCGTAATGGTGAGATCTCAACGAATGCCATCATCAGAATGGGTAGCCACTGGGGACAACACGTTGCATGAGCCGTTACTGAACCAAGCAAAGTATCGACATCCATAGGTACTGCTGATGGAAGTGTGAGACAGAAGTCTAACACGCATTCTTCTCCGCATAGCAGGCATCGTAGAACAGGTAAGATGCAATCTTGTCAGATTGGTCTGAATGAAAGAAACTAGGTAGTATTCAGATCTCTTAGCCGAGCAAAGCCGAGGACTTTAGTGATCCGTTCTCGGTATTGCATTGCTAGGATCGTGTCTTTCATTGTAGCCTGAGTTTTGTCTTGCCATATCGGAGCAGAAGGGACAAAAATAAGATTCCTGCTACGAGTCCCAAGATGAGAGGCAGGCCGCCGAACACAGAATGTACAAAATTCGGGAAGATGCCAAAAACTGCTTCAAAGGGTGCTAACAGTCCCGAAAAAATTGTCTTAAATACATGTGTGATGCCCCTTGTAGCTGACATTTTTAAGATTTGACTTAACATTTCTACGAAATGTACGGGGCAATTTGTTGATAATAATGCATGTATCTCTGCTGCTGTCCTTGCAACTTGCAGATTATACGTTTCTCTAGACGAGGTTAAAGGCACAGTTGTTTGTAGAAGAATAGACTTCATTCTGCTTAAAGTACCAATTCGAATAGAAGAGATATATTCAAAGAAGGCCATATTGCCGCCTCCATGTTTGGTTTGCTATTTGGATACAATACTTGCATACAAGAAGTGACCATGGAAGAAACGCTCACGAGATAGGCTTTTCCTGGCAGCATGCCACAACAGCTGTGGTCACTTATTAGAACGTAGCTTCCGTTGGAAACCTGTCTGAAAAAAGGCTCTATCTGTGTAGCAGGGGTGCCGTACAGGTGACATGAAAGGTTATTTGATGAACCTTCGCAGGCTCCATGCAAGTTAATTCCTTGACACTGAAGTGTACTGCTTAGTGATTTTTTACAGTTGTTACCACTAAGAAATACCTCTTTCTTGCCCCCACTCCAACATATGTGTATAAGGCAAATTCCAGGTTGACTTGATGTATCTTTTACCCAACCTTTCATACAGGCGTGCTGGTATATACTTTTGGCAGTATTGAAACTGAAAAGTTGTTCTCGGGATTGGAATGGTACCATGAATTATTCACTCAATGACTGGTCGTTCTGACATTGGCAATGGTAATTTTTCGAGTTTTTCAATGCTCAGCACCGTATAGTCTGCCCCTCTTTGTGCGAAAGAGATTTGTCTATCAGTAAGGTTGTAGATAGAAAATAATGACGTTGTGTTCATTAGACGCCATGGCACGTTGCCTGAACGCAAATTTTGTAACATCCAGCCTAACTGTACAATAGAACGCAATTGGGACTGGCCATGTTTGTAATATTAGCATATCCTGTTCTATTATATCAATAGCAGATGATACCATGCTGTCCAGTGAATAAATTCTGGAGGACAGAGTCGTTAACCCATTGCCCACTAAATAAAGTGATTTTTCCAAATTAATACGATCAATTTCTCGTATTTTTCCTGCAGTTTCAATTTGTGTTATTTTCCAAGCTTCATTGTAAGCTGCGTATATACCGGCATATATGAAACGTTTTTGACGCTGTTTGCACCTTCTTTAAGTAAAGTTAAGTGTTGCTTAATTTCGGGTAGTGTGGATTTCTGTAGCCATTCGAGGCATAGTTTTCCTACACTTTATGTTGTTATTATCCCTGGATGTTGTCTCTGGGAGTATCTTGAGTCTGGCCTGTTCTGTTTGAACCCCTGTACTTTGTTCAGGAATCTATCTTGACAATTATTAGTGTCTGTGGGCCAGATCAACCATTTGTTCCAATCAGGATTTGTTCTGTTTTGTTTTAAAATATAGGACACGTCTAACCCCTCATCTGTAGTGCAATTTCTATCAGGCATAGGCTTTGGTATAGACGGGTTGTGTAAATCTTTTATCTTGGCTAGACCAAGATAGGTTGTTTGTTGAATGATGTCATTCAGGAACATTATTTCTTCTGGGATCATGCAGGCTCTGAATAATGGTTCTAAACCTTGTACCTGCCATTCTTTTGTACCCAAGACAGTTTTTGTCTTAATGTTGTTTTTCCAGAATTCAAAACCAAATGTAGCCATTTTTTCATAGAATTATTCAGAATAAATCAGTTTAGTGTTTGTCAACATGTTTTTCATTCCTTTCTTATTCAAAATTTTAAAATAAAACGTTTTTGGATTAGTGATATTAAACCCTGAGAAGTATGGGAATTTCTCATAAAATGTTTTCGAACTGCTTTTTGGTGGAGTTGGACAATGTTCCCATTGATTATAACTGAAAACATTTCTAGGATTAGCAGATTTATGCAAATAATGATGCCCAAAATGATTAAAGCAATACATTTCTTCATAATTTGATGAACCTTGTAAATCATGTTCTGTAAATTTTGCTGACATTTCTAAATCTGACATCATATTATTATTATTTTCAAAGTCCCAATCATCAGAGAAAGTACTAGGTGCTACAAAGTCACTTAAAGAAATCTTGTACTGATGTGGTTATTTCAAGAGTTCAACCGGGCCATAGATTTCGTAATCAGTACTGTCCCATGCTAGGAATGGCTGTGATGTTAGTTCTCTTTTTTCAATGTGAGAGGATCTGTGAGGTTTTAGAACCAAGTTGATGTTCTAACTTGCTGTGTCCATTGTAATGTATTTTCCATCAATCATTCTTCCCAAGCTTAAAACTAAGATGAGCCAGAGCAGGAGGAAAAGTACACCTAAGACAATCCACAGTCCAATCCACGGTGAAATCAAATATATTTCTCCAAGTTGATGAGAGTTCTGTAATTTTGTCTTTGAAAGTTTTGTTTGCTGGCTTGTCTTCATGTTCACTTGGATCATCAGAAAAGTCATCAAAGTTGATAAAGTAGCCAGATGCAGTTCTGTAAATTGTTGGAATTGCTTCCGGATTTTCATGAATCTTTGTAGTTGCTTCTTCCTTTTTCATATTGGTATAGTTAGAGGCTACATCATTGAAGACAGGCGTTTCTTGACGAACTGTGGCAATTTGGGTTTCAAGAGGCACACGTTCCATGGCTTTGTTGCATAGTCCTTTTTTATTCACTGCAAGTTTATCAAATGTGATTAGTCTCTCAGTTTGAACCTCTTGGATTGTAGCAAGGTTTGGTCTTCTGCTACTTCTTGGGAGTCCACTGAGCCTACTACTTATTATTGGCCACATGGTTGTGGTTTTACCAGGTCGATTGATACAACTTGGTTCTCCTTTTTACCAGCAAGGGGCGGTAGTACTACTAATCTTGTTCCGCTGATAGCTAAGACAGGTACTGCTTTTCTGTAAGAAGGCCCAAATTCCTTCTTCACCGTGATCTTTTCTCTGACCAGATCCCCAATCTTTGGAATCCAGACAGGTCTTGCTGGGACAGGTGGTTTCTATTCTGTGGGCGTTGGCTTTAGCTTTGTGTTACTTAGACTTCTTCTTATTTCATTCAAGTCCTGTAAAACAGCCAAACGATCTTTGATATCGAAAGCTTTTTGTTCCACCACTGAAGTCTGACAATCGAGGTCTTCCATTATCATTCTTGTACCAAACAGAAGTTCATATGGAGTGATTCCACCCAGAGGATTTCTTGGCAGATTGTTAAGACTACGTTGGACACTTATTAGATGTTTGACCCACCCGTCACCCGAACCTAATACCTTCGCTGTTATAGATTTCATTACAAGACCGGAGCCTACATTATGCATTATCCTTTAATAGCAACTCACAGCAGCCGCACTACATCATAAAGGATAAAGCTCTAGAGTTTACACAACAGTGGACAAAGGATGTATCCAGGAGAGGATCTGCCTCTTTTAAAAGCGGCTCGCCAGCAGATAAGTCACTACTCCCTACTTCTCCATGATTTCTTTTTGTTATGCACTTTAAGCATATATTTTGTATATTTATGCTCTTGTATGTCATTATCTTGTCATTGTGAATGATTAGCTTGATATTTTGCGCTATTTATAGCCTTCTGATTGCGTGTTTAACCTAATATCTGGCTTGCCTCTGCTTTTTCGCTTTCTCTTCATTGCCCTCGTTCACGTGGGTGGCGCAGGCTCCCCCCCTCCCACTCCCCCCCCCTACCGACTTCCAATTTATGGTTGTTTGTCGCGTTCCGTAATATGAGTCCTTTTTTAACTTTATCCCTTGCGCGAGCGCGCGCTTGTCTCGCCGTTTCTCTCAGCACTTCGGAAGCGGGACTTCTCCTCCCACGTCCGCTCCTATTTCGTTCCCCACACGTTTTGGACACTGTGCTTTAGAGGAGCGGGCATTAGCAACACCCGCGTTGCGTGCCTCGTCCCCAAAGCGCTTTTCCTCTCTCCCCCGGCAGCGGCTGAGCTCGAGCGTTTATCGCTCCTTGTCAGTTGCTTGATTTCAGCCACTGCCGGAGATACTTGCTGAGATTCCGGTTTCAGGCGCGATATCTCTGGAGACTTGCCCCTTTTTTAGCACTTCTTTCGCTTTTATTTATATTAATAAGAATTTTAGTACGATTATAAATTAGTTTCTCAGATTCGTGAGTTTTAGAGGTTTCCTTTCCACTCACTTACATAACCCTTACCCCCCCTTTGCATAAAAAAAAGAAGAGGTTTATAGAAATTGAAGTTTTATAATATAAAAAAAAGAAAGAGGAAAGAGGACTTTGAAATATTCGAAACGATTTATTATTATTTCTATAATATTGGATACTCGTTATTACTCATTTTAACTCATTTTTCTCTGTTGTTAATCACATAAACCCCTACTCAAGGTTCTTGGAGATTCACCATGTCCGACATGGTTTCAGATGATGCTACTGCTAGCTCACCTGCGCCTATGGACCATTCATTTAGGAAATTCCTTCAACAGGAGATTAAATCCTGTATGATCTCGTCCTTGAAGGAAGTTATGTCCACTAAAAGACCGTGTGAGTCCTAAGACCTCCCATCTAAACACGGTAAGAGGTCTAAAAAGACCAAACATTGCAAAAGCACTACAGGCCCTTGCGCCTCTCTCAGTACAGGAGGTCCTAGCACCTCACTTTGGATGGGAGGCCATCGTGCCTCACTTAACCTTGATGTCCCTCGCGACACTGCCTTGAACGGTGCCCATGGTGGCACAAATTTGGACGGTGTCCCTCGCGACACATTATGTAGTAGTGCTAATAAAAATGATAACAATGAATTTGATACCTCTTCCTCTGAAGGCTGCGTCTCCAGGGATCCCGACGACGAGTTAGTCTTCAACCTAGATGAGGTTGAACCTGACTTTATTCTACAACCTGATCTTGAGCCAGCCTCTAGAAATAATATTCTTAACCCTATTGGTGGGGAGATGTTCTCTCCACTTAATATCTCACGATCAAATAGTTCAAAGTGGTTCCCTAAGGAGCATGTTTCCCGCTTTGTGACTCGTTGGTTACCCTAATACCCTCGCTGTTATAGATTGCTTTATGTCACATTTTTTTCTCTCCACTACAACATTTCCCTCCGGATGGAATGGACTAGAGTACCGCAATGCAATGCCCATGCTGGCCATGGCCTCCTTGTAAGCTCGAGAGCTAAACGCAGGACCCGGTCAGAATGTAGCATGCCAATTGCATATGTGCTGATAAAGACTCGCAAATCTTTTATAACAGTTCTGGCATCAGCCGAGCGCTGGGGCCACATCCAAATGAATCTTGTCTTATTATTTATGGGATCGCATTTGTCTGGTCAGACGCCTGCGCGTAGATAGTCTAATGATGTCTAATAGAGGTGTCTGGGCTGGTCTTACCAGAGTCTGATATCTGGTCCGGTTCATAACTGCGATCTCTATTGCAGTCTTGACAATCCATTGCAAAGTTATAAACTTGCACGCTCATTCCCGGCCACCAGTATTTTGATTGCAATTCTATTAGAGATTTCAGGATCTCTTGGTGCCTCAGACCCATTCCCATGTGTGCTTCTTGTATCAAAAAGATTCTCCGGTTCGTGTTTGGAATTACTCTATCCCCCACTCCAGGGATTTGAGCAAACGGAACGGAGTTCGCATCAATTATGTATGTATTTCCGAGTGGATAGTTTAGAGGTAACGCCGCATAATTGCCTTCCATTGAGGCTTTTACAGCAAGTAGCGTTTCACCATCTATTTGTTTTTTAGGATGCTTCTTTGTGGCTACGGAAGCCGGTTCACCAGCTGCCGCTGTGGCTTCATTAGCCAATGAATTCCCTGCAACTTGAACGCCATCACGTTGAAGACTCTGCTTATGTATCACGTGAGGCTTTTGTAGTTCTTTCTGTAAAAGAACTACTTGTTCCCAAAGCTTTTTATGCTTTATTGTGCCACCTGTTTCATCTTTGTAACCATTTTCAATCCAGGTCTGCATGGAATTATTGTAAGATTCGACGCAGTAATGCGAATCGCACACTATTAGTGAGGGGAATTCGCGATTTGCCTTTTCAAGCTCAATCTTAAAAGCATGTAGTTCAGCTCGCTGAGCTGTTCAATTTCTGATTGATTCAGTTTTAGTGACCATTGGTCTGAATTTACCTAAGCGCCAGCGACCTTTAATAATCGTGCACGCGGCATTGCAAACTTTTTTTATCCACAATGTAGTGTTTTGCAAATCTATTTGTGTAGATTACACAGGTGTACTGTTCCAGAGGTAGAATTTCGATCGACAGAGAACATTCTTGTTTATATTCTAGATGTTCTAGCTTTTTCATTCTGGGATCAAATGTGTGTATCACGTCAGTTGTATCAAGGGAATTAACCCATTGTATCCATTTTGGATTTAATGCCATAGCATTTGGAATGCTGGGTCTTGTTACTGCTTCAAGGGCTGATACTGCTGTTAAAACAGATATCCTCTTCCCATGAGCTAGGGCTTTTTCTTTTGCTACAGCCGTTTGAACTGCATTTAGAATTTTTTCAGTAGAACTGAATTTCATTTCAGCTTGTGTGTACAAGTGTGATTTGTAAGCTGTTGGTACCGTTTCGCCCTCATTAGATGTCAGGTATGTAAATCTGCTTCCTGTGATGACTCAGATTACTAGGTTGCGTTCGTTTGCACGTGTTTGCAGTTTTGTTTTAGTTAACATGTCTGTTTGTAATGATTGTAATATTTCTGTGTGTTTTTGAGTCCAATTAATTGGTTTGAAATCAGGTTTTATTAATTCGTAGAGTGGTTTAACCCTCTCTGCATAATTTAGAATGTAAGTTCTTCCGAAGTTCAGGAAACCTAGAATTGATTGTAAGTTTTTCAGCATTTTTGGAGCTTGGAGTACTGCACATTTCTCTAAGAAGTTGTCAGCTAGGCTTTTGCCTTCACTTGATAATTCATATCCTAAAAATAGGACAGTCTGGTGGGCAATTCGTGACTTTTTAAAGTTACATTTGTACCCTTCAGATGCGAACCCAAGTATGATGGTGTTCACTCATTTCAAGTGTGTCTCCAGGTCATTGTCTGTAAGATAGATGTCATCCACATAAGATAATGCCTCATCATCATATATTTGTAATAACTCTGTTACCCTGGCTAAAAATAATCCTGGGCTATTCTTGAATCCCTGTGGGAGTCGACAAAATTGCTTTTGTGCCCCCATGCTGGAGCAAGCGGTCAAACACCTGCTTTATGGTGCAATGCTTTGACAGAAAAAAACATTTGAAATATCTAATGTTGTTTTATATTTTTTGCGCACAATGTTATTCATCAGTGCTGCACTGTGTGAATTTTGTACTGCAAATGTTTTGCAACAGGAGTTTAAGTGTCTGTAGTCCAATACTAGACGATGTGAATTGTCTGGTTTGGATACAGGAAACAAAGGATTGTTCATATGTGAGGTGCATGTTTCAATCACACCCTGGTACTCAAGTTGATCTAAGATCTCCCTGACTTGTTTTTTAGCTTCTTGCTCAACAGGATACTGCCTTTGTGCAGTAGGTTGATTTTTTAACTGGATTTTACGGTGAGGAGAATCCTCATCCCATCCTACATGATTTTTATATAATGCAGGGGCTTGGGCTACTGCCTATTTTCTGGCATATGTGTATTTTGTATTAATTGGAATTTGATTTGAGAAGGCAGGCATAATCATTTCTTCGCCATGTGGGCACTCCATGTGGAGAAGTGTGGCTCACTGGTTAGAGCGGCAGACTCTGAAGCAGAGATCAGGCCCGCGGCAGGGTCTTGGGCTCAATGTCTGCGGACTCGATAATTCTTGCCTCGGCGCCTACTCTAATCATGGGTCCCACGCTGCAACTCTGGGCAATAGCTTGCTTAATCTCCACAACGGCCCCTACAACACTTGGATGCCTGGCTTCACCTTGGGGGTGCCCAGGAGGGGCATCTCACAGGGAGAGCCACGGAGGGTTCCACAGCATTATACAGCGCCGGGACGCCCCGTTGGGGCAGCTGTGCGCTTTACAAAAAATACACTACACTCCCTAACAAACTCTGGTGGCCAGTCTTTCTCTGCTAAAAAGATAGTTTTTCCCAGAAGAGACCTTTTATTTTCCTAGTTTTGTCCCCCTCTATACGTAATGTTATTTCATATAGTTTATGGGGCACGCTAACTCTGGTGTCTGCAGTTTCCACTTGAATATATTCATTCGTGGACAGGTGAAGACAACAAGGACCCCCTGGGTAGTATATAGACTCCTAGGGCAGGGTAACAACTAGTGTGAGAAAAATCCCAGGACGTCTAATGTACACTGTGAACAATCGGGATGGGTCAGCAATCAAGCAGGAAAAATCAAACATATAACTCTATCTATATAAAATATGTATCTTTAATGAGTATTGATTTAAAAACAACATATAGTGTGTGACCACAAGGTCAACCCATATGCTAAAGGTAAAAAGCGAGTCAATTGTAAATAGTTCAATTAATCAAAACAACATAAAATTCGTGAACATTACATAAAAATCATATACGAAAAAGCATGTAATACATCAAATATTAAAAAAGAAAACATAAGAACTCGACGCGCGTTTCGGCAGTGAACCGCCTTCTTCAGGAGACACAAGATAAATCCTGAAAATACATATGTAAAAGAAAAAATGTCTATTAAAATACATTCCATATAACAACATATCAAAACATGACATTTCCTACTATCACACTAACCATCCTTCTCGATTTGTCCAAACAGTGGCAATGATTACTAAAAATATCTTTGTCGATTGTGCAGTACCTGACAAACTATGGCAATTCATAGATTGATATTTCATGACTGGTTTCAACCTTTGTCGGAAGAACACATAGCTGGTAGCCTATTTCTAATTTTCTGCTATACATTAGCTGGATTTCAGGTATTATATTGTATCTTATCGCCCCATTGGTAGAGGTTGAGGATATGCAGTGGATTAAACCATCTTTACTTATTATTTACACATTGCTGACATAAAAATAAGGTTATAGTACATAAAGGATTACTTACAAACATTGGATGCTCTATCCATACAGTAACAGTGATGGAAGGTGATAACCCCTATAGTTTGGATTACTTTCGGATAGACGAATGTTCTGATGATAAGAGAAAACATAATTTAAATAATTAGAGAAACTAAGGAGAGGTTCTTCATGGTATACCTAAATGGGTCAAGATAACCACGCAAGACATGTGGATAGTCCTATAATATTAATAGCGAGTCTAGTCTATCAACGACAAGGTAAAAGGGATTGTTTGAGATGCCAACACCTTTGATTACTAGCATAATAGGAAGTTCTCATTATAAAATTCTCAGGATATACACGTATATGATCTCCATATTAATGGCGTCACAACCACTACTCTGGTTATTGGACTAGATGGAATACGTAGCACAGGTCTGTTCAATGAAGCAAGCGAGTGGCCCCAGTGATGAAAAAAGAGTATAGACAAGGGTGACAAACCTCTATAGTCGACATTATTAAAGAAGGCTTTATAATTACTAAAGCCTGCATAGATATTGGTACTTTGTCTGTTACTAGACTCTGTATGACATCGCAGACTTCTAAGTGTCTCATGTAATCCATAATTGAAATACCTTGGATATTTGTAAAGAGCGCCGGAATAGTGATCCAATGGGTTTTACTCGCTATTCAGATGCTCGAGGAGGGTGAAATCAAAAGGTAGTTTCTGTGGGTAGACACATAAATGCGCGTCAGTGTAAATTCCAACCACAGTCTACATAGATGTACCTTTGTTGGGCGAGTAATTAAGTTGCATGGTATACCTAGATTCTTACCTCTGGTGATTAGAAAGCGAATGGACAGCAAGGAGGTACTGCTGCAGTTTATGTGTATTATGGCTCTGATTTCCAGATATAAGGTTAATCACCCGTCTCTGTAACAAGAGACATGATTGGAGATCAATAAAGTTTGCATATAGAACCATAATTAAGCTAAACTAGGCTAGGCTAATGATAACTACAAGTACCCAAGATTCTTACCATAAATACAGAAATATTACGTGAGCAGCAGGGTGGTGCTGTTCCAACGCTCGTTTAATATAGGTCCAAACTCCACATAGAAATTGGGTCAGCCGTCTCTATGAAAAGAGTAATGGTTGTGGGTCAATAGTGTTAATTTATTAAATACATGTACATAGTAGTCCATAGTCAAATTAGGGTAATGATGATTACGAGTGCGTAGAATTCTTACTTTAGATTAGGGCACAATACGCGAGCAGCAAGGTGGTGCTGTTCCGACGCTCGTTTAATTATAAATCCGAGCTGGACGTAGAAAATCAGTCAGCCGTCTCTATAAAGAGAATAGCGGTAGGAGTTCAGTAACGTTAGCTACATAGTCCGTACTCAAGCTGGATAGTGGAGATAGTTTAAAGTACCCTGTTCGCCGGATTTCTTACCTTAAACAAGTAGGCGGCAAGCGGACAGCAGGATGGTGCTGCTCCGACGCTCGTGTTGGGGGGACCCGGCTTCCACGAAAAAAATACCGATAGCCGCCGGATAATGAAGGACCCATTTAAACCCCAATTTTGGCGCGAAAAATCGAGCGTTGTTGTTGACCCTCATAGGTATCAACGACGGACTACTTTGGGAATTCGTTATACATGTCCCTATCTAAGATGGCGCCCGAACATTCTCGGATATATATGGTTGTTATAGGTAGTCTGTTCTTCATTTCAGGGGTAATAACGTGTCTATTAATAAATAGATGAAGAGACTAATATTAACCCTGGTATTTTAAGGCACTAAAAAATATTATTAAGAATATTTTTTATATCTTTTAGAATTATCCAACTTTAAGTAAGATAGCAATGTAATGGATGCATATACATGTAAATTAAATTAAACATGTTCCTACTTAGTGTAAATCGGAGGTATTATGCATGGGAGACATAATACGATATATATATATATATCTCTTGACCTGACATAGTGACGGACAATTCATGACTCGGGTTTGTTTAAGAAAAATATTGTCATATACCTATTTAATAGTTAAAGGGGCATGTCTTCTAACATGTGGATGGTATATAGAGTATATAGAACTAAATCTTATATATACTCAATCGTATTCTGAGATTACCTATCCTCAAAAAAAAATTTTCCCCCTAAAAAACTAAAAAATTCGGGCAGTATAGATGATGCAATAAAGAAAATAGAAGAGGCTAACAAAGAAATAGTCATTTAGTGCATACCTTAATAAACGCAAAAATGATAAATTAACAAAGGACAAACGTTTCAATACACTAGAGGGTACCTACCCATATTTGAGGCAGGACTTCTACAAACAGAATCATTACAATGATGAAACTAGGCCTACCCCTCAGAGAGTCAACAATTTTACAGACTCCTCTGACTCAGAGAATGAAGGAAACAGCAATTACTATGAGGCAGAAAACTATAATCAACATAATGGACCCCGTGCAAAGCAGCCTTTTTTAGCCAATCGGGGCCCACGACGGGGCAGACCCAGAGTCCACTTCCAGAACCAATCCAGGGGCAATTTCCAGCAGGCCCATCATCACCAGCAGCAACATCAGCAATATCAACACCAACCACAGGAACCCCAATTCATCCGCGAAACGCGCAATCGCCAATATTGGGGTCAAGGGATGTGATCCCCATATTTAATCTGTCCTCTAAACATCTAGACATTCACACTGAGACGTTACTTTCAAAAGGTCTATCATATGTCCCTCATGCACAAGTAAACATATTTGAACTACAAAAAGACATTATTTCCTTTTTTCGAAAAATCAGATTGAAAAAGTTTTTTGCAGCCTCCAATCTAGATACTACAGATATAAGACAGACAACCAATCAGGTAGCATTACCTTCCACTTTCAGTCCTTCATTAGATCAATTAGGACCAGAAGTCGCTAGCTTCGAACTGGTTGTTCTTCAACAACTAGAGAGATCTCTTAGATTTATACCAAAGCCCATATATAATCTAAGTAGAGAGGAATCAGAAGCTCTTCGAAACCTAAGAAAAGACAACAAGCTAGTAATCAAGAGCTGCGATAAAGGTGGCGGTATAGTTCTATTAGACAGTGTACAATATGAACAAAAAATGATAAATTTGTTGTCAGATACCGCCACTTATTCCAAAATAAGAACAAATCCACTTAGTACAATCTCTAAGAAGATACATAATCTAACACTATTAGCACTGTCTTCGGGAGAGATCAATCAAAAAGAATTCGATTACCTTAATAGCCACCAACACAAAACTGCATGCATTTATGGCATGCCAAAGATTCACAAAGATCAAGTAGACCCTCCTTACAGACCCATTGTGTCTACGATAGGAACCAATACAGAACCTCTGTCCAAATTTATTGATTCATACTTACGGCCTCATGTCCCTAAAATCACCTCTTATATCAGAGACACAGGCGCAATGATCTCAAAAATAGAAAATCTACCGTTTGATCCCAACAAAAATTTGCTGGTGACGATGGACATAGAGGCATTATACAGCAATATCCCGCAGCAGCAAGCAATGTCAGCAACTAGTTGGTTCATCGACACCCACAACATCGTGTGCCCCAAAGACTTTCTACTTGACTTGTTACAGATTGTCCTCTCAGAGAACATTGTAGAGTTTGGAAACTCTTTATTCCGCCAAGTTAAAGGCGTGAGTATGGGGGCATCTGTAGCTCCCTCAATTGCCAATATTTATATGGCAGCTTTTGAAGCAAGATTCATCTACAACGAGGTTGCCCCGTTCTATGAATCTATCTCCCATTGGTCCAGATATATAGACGACATCTTTTTTATCTGGACCAATGGGATAGATTCGCTTCGTGAATTTCTTGAGTGGATCAATCTGACAGATGTGAATCTTAAGTTCACTGCCCAACATAGTGATACACAGGTCGAATTTTTAGATGTTATCATTAAGAATCAAAACAACAAACTTATTGTTGATTTGTTTATAAAATCGACAGCTAGAAACACCTTATTACATTACAAAAGTTTTCATCCCCGGTGCCAAAAGGAGAGTATCCCCTTTTCCCAATTTCTCAGAGTAAGGAGGAATTGCTCCAATCTATCGGACTTTGACATTCAAGCACAAAAAATGAGACAGAAATTTCTCAACAGGGGATATCCTCACAGATTGATACGAGACTCATATAAACGTGCGAGATTTTACGACCGTGACCATCTCCTAAAAACTAAGACACCAACAGCCAACGACCAACTGGTGTGTATTACAAAACATTCCACTCTTGACAGGACAGTCAGACACATTGTCAATTCTAATTGGCATATCCTCAACTCCAATCCCACCAGTACTAAACTAGAGAAGCCCATTTTTGCCCATAGGAGAAATAAAAACCTTAAGGATCTCATAGTACATTCTCGTTTTACAACTACGAATACTCAGTCAGAATTTCTACAGAGATCAATAAGTAATAATTTCCCAGTTAGAGGCACTGTCAAATGCTCATCCTGTAAATCCTGCAATAACATCATTGAAGGTGAGTTTTTTGAACATAATGGTTGTCAGACTTCTGCTCAAGACATGTGGAATTGTAAGACCATGAATTGTATCTATTTTATTTTGTGCCCATGCCAACTTGGCTATGTGGGCGAAACCTCAAGGTCAGTTCAAACCAGGCTCACTGAACACAGGTCGGCTATCCGCACAAATAAACAACTAGCTCCCTTGGTGAAACATTTCAACGAAAATCACCATGCTCCAGAAGAGTTTAAATGGCGCATTCTAGAGAAAATCAGACTCCCAAACAACAAGGGTGGAGACCTAGTGAGAAAGAAAAGAGAGGTGTTCTGGATTTTCTCCCTGGGAACGTTCAAGAGAGGCCTTAATGCCGAGATTCCCTGGGAGAACGCCATTCTTTAGGACCTGCTAATAACCCAATTTAAGTCATCCTAAGAATCCCTATTATCAATGAGATAGGTCTAGAACTGTCGCCATGTTAACACATTTTAATTAAACTCAGCTGGGATATCTATATAGCCATTAGTAATTGATTCCTTGGTTACATGTATGTCCTGTATATATTGAGTGCGTGCGATAATTTTTTCGTACTGTGGGAAAAAAATTTTTTGAGGATAGGTAATCTCAGAATACGATTGAGTATATATAAGATTTAGTTCTATATACTCTATATACCATCCACATGTTAGAAGACATGCCCCTTTAACTATTAAATAGGTATATGACAATATTTTTCTTAAACAAACCCGAGTCATGAATTGTCCGTCACTATGTCAGGTCAAGAGATATATATATATATATCGTATTATGTCTCCCATGCATAATACCTCCGATTTACACTAAGTAGGAACATGTTTAATTTAATTTACATGTATATGCATCCATTACATTGCTATCTTACTTAAAGTTGGATAATTCTAAAAGATATAAAAAATATTCTTAATAATATTTTTTAGTGCCTTAAAATACCAGGGTTAATATTAGTCTCTTCATCTATTTATTAATAGACACGTTATTACCCCTGAAATGAAGAACAGACTACCTATAACAACCATATATATCCGAGAATGTTCGGGCGCCATCTTAGATAGGGACATGTATAACGAATTCCCAAAGTAGTCCGTCGTTGATACCTATGAGGGTCAACAACAACGCTCGATTTTTTGCGCCAAAATTGGGGTTTAAATGGGTCCTTCATTATCCGGCGGCTATCGGTATTTTTTTCGTGGAAGCCGGGTCCCCCCAACACGAGCGTCGGAGCAGCACCATCCTGCTGTCCGCTTGCCGCCTACTTGTTTAAGGTAAGAAATCCGGCGAACAGGGTACTTTAAACTATCTCCACTATCCAGCTTGAGTACGGACTATGTAGCTAACGTTACTGAACTCCTACCGCTATTCTCTTTATAGAGACGGCTGACTGATTTTCTACGTCCAGCTCGGATTTATAATTAAACGAGCGTCGGAACAGCACCACCTTGCTGCTCGCGTATTGTGCCCTAATCTAAAGTAAGAATTCTACACACTCGTAATCATCATTACCCTAATTTGACTATGGACTACTATGTACATGTATTTAATAAATTAACACTATTGACCCACAACCATTACTCTTTTCATAGAGACGGCTGACCCAATTTCTATGTGGAGTTTGGACCTATATTAAACGAGCGTTGGAACAGCACCACCCTGCTGCTCACGTAATATTTCTGTATTTATGGTAAGAATCTTGGGTACTTGTAGTTATCATTAGCCTAGCCTAGTTTAGCTTAATTATGGTTCTATATGCAAACTTTATTGATCTCCAATCATGTCTCTTGTTACAGAGACGGGTGATTAACCTTATATCTGGAAATCAGAGCCATAATACACATAAACTGCAGCAGTACCTCCTTGCTGTCCATTCGCTTTCTAATCACCAGAGGTAAGAATCTAGGTATACCATGCAACTTAATTACTCGCCCAACAAAGGTACATCTATGTAGACTGTGGTTGGAATTTACACTGACGCGCATTTATGTGTCTACCCACAGAAACTACCTTTTGATTTCACCCTCCTCGAGCATCTGAATAGCGAGTAAAACCCATTGGATCACTATTCCGGCGCTCTTTACAAATATCCAAGGTATTTCAATTATGGATTACATGAGACACTTAGAAGTCTGCGATGTCATACAGAGTCTAGTAACAGACAAAGTACCAATATCTATGCAGGCTTTAGTAATTATAAAGCCTTCTTTAATAATGTCGACTATAGAGGTTTGTCACCCTTGTCTATACTCTTTTTTCATCACTGGGGCCACTCGCTTGCTTCATTGAACAGACCTGTGCTACGTATTCCATCTAGTCCAATAACCAGAGTAGTGGTTGTGACGCCATTAATATGGAGATCATATACGTGTATATCCTGAGAATTTTATAATGAGAACTTCCTATTATGCTAGTAATCAAAGGTGTTGGCATCTCAAACAATCCCTTTTACCTTGTCGTTGATAGACTAGACTCGCTATTAATATTATAGGACTATCCACATGTCTTGCGTGGTTATCTTGACCCATTTAGGTATACCATGAAGAACCTCTCCTTAGTTTCTCTAATTATTTAAATTATGTTTTCTCTTATCATCAGAACATTCGTCTATCCGAAAGTAATCCAAACTATAGGGGTTATCACCTTCCATCACTGTTACTGTATGGATAGAGCATCCAATGTTTGTAAGTAATCCTTTATGTACTATAACCTTATTTTTATGTCAGCAATGTGTAAATAATAAGTAAAGATGGTTTAATCCACTGCATATCCTCAACCTCTACCAATGGGGCGATAAGATACAATATAATACCTGAAATCCAGCTAATGTATAGCAGAAAATTAGAAATAGGCTACCAGCTATGTGTTCTTCCGACAAAGGTTGAAACCAGTCATGAAATATCAATCTATGAATTGCCATAGTTTGTCAGGTACTGCACAATCGACAAAGATATTTTTAGTAATCATTGCCACTGTTTGGACAAATCGAGAAGGATGGTTAGTGTGATAGTAGGAAATGTCATGTTTTGATATGTTGTTATATGGAATGTATTTTAATAGACATTTTTTCTTTTACATATGTATTTTCAGGATTTATCTTGTGTCTCCTGAAGAAGGCGGTTCACTGCCGAAACGCGCGTCGAGTTCTTATGTTTTCTTTTTTAATATTTGATGTATTACATGCTTTTTCGTATATGATTTTTATGTAATGTTCACGAATTTTATGTTGTTTTGATTAATTGAACTATTTACAATTGACTCGCTTTTTACCTTTAGCATATGGGTTGACCTTGTGGTCACACACTATATGTTGTTTTTAAATCAATACTCATTAAAGATACATATTTTATATAGATAGAGTTATATGCTTGATTTTTCCTGCTTGATTGCTGACCCATCCCGATTGTTCACAGTGTACATTAGACGTCCTGGGATTTTTCTCACACTAATATATTCATTCGTGTCCACTGTCTCCAGAAGATTCATCAGGATCTTGCGAGGTATGGTCACTTCTGCTGCGCTGTCTAGCATTGTTTGGGCCCACTCTCCGTTCTTGAGTTGTGTCCTCGGGATCCTCGGCATGTTTTACTTTAATACTTGCTACCTTCTTTTTGGGAAATTGTAATGTTTTACTTTGATGAGCAGGTTCTTTGTCTTTGGACTTGACGCGCTCCTCTTTATGTTCTGACTGTCCTCTTCAAATTTCAAATTTAAAACATTTATAAAGCGCAACGTGCACCATACGGTTTCTTGGCGCTAGTGGAGAGTTCGGCAACTGAGGCAAAATGAAACCTGTCGTGGAAAAGAGGGGAAATTACACGGAAAAGGCCTGTTTAAAGAGAAAAGTTTTTAGATCTTTACGAAAGGAAAGATAATGAGTGGCAGAGCGGAGGTGATCAGGGAGGGAGTTCCAGAACGTGGGGGCTAGGGTAGAGAAGTTAGTTCCACCCCACTTTTTCCGTTTGAAACGTGGGATTAGGAGGAGGGATTTGGAAGAAGAGCGAAGCTCTCTGGAAGGGACATACTCATTTATTAGCGAGGAGATGAAAGCGGGGGCAGTGCCCTGGCGGGCCTGGAAGACCATGCAGCCGGTCTTGAACAGGGAACGTTCCTTGACAGGCAGCCAGTGAAGCTCCCTGAGGAGAGGTGTAGAATGATGATAACGTGGGAGACCATAGACCAACCGGGCCGCCTGGTTCTGGACCATCTGGAGTCTCCGCAGGCTGTATGCTGGAATGCCGTGGTAAGGGGCATTGGCATAATCCAGCCGCGATATCACCAGTGCGGCCATGATCAACTTGAGTGCTTGTGGGGAAAAGAAACGGGAAACAGTGCGAATGGTTCGGAGAGTGAGGAAACAGGAAGAAACTACAGTACTGATTTGAGAATGAAGGGTGAGCTGGTTGTTCATTTTAACCCCCAGTGTTTTAACTGTAGTTGAGGGAATGGGGGAGGTACCAAGAGAAGAGGGCCAGAAGAGGGAGTTCCAGGGACTGGACGAACCACCGGTGAGAACCAACTCGGTTTTGTCCGGGTTCAATTTAAGGTGGTTGTGGTTCATCCAGTCCCTGATGAAGGTCATGGTAGACTGAAAATTGGAGACAGAGAGAGAAGAGGAGGACAGGTCAAAGATGAGCTGGAGGTCATCAGCGTAATTAAACACGGTGACCTCCAGCTGCTGAAGCGCTTCATTCCGATTTCTGTGAGGAAGTCTGAAAAGATCGAGAGGGACGTGTATCAATATTTTGATATCTGTCAGGTTTTCTCAAATTATCTCTATTTCTAAGGTTATATCTTTTTTCAGAGGGCTCCCGTTGTGGAGACTTGCCCCCCCCCCCCCTTTCTGGAGATCTATCTCTTCGTTGGGAATACCTTTCTCTGGTCTGAAAATGTTTTTCTCTGGGAGTGGTTTGCTTATTACCCTCCCACTTCTTCTTTTGAGAATTGAGATTATTTTTAATGAAAGTTTTTTCAGGATTTTCAGTTGTGGTTTTAGTGGTTTCCCACCCAAACTATCTCTACCTAATTCTTCATAGGATTTTTCAATTATTCTAGCAAGTTCAAAAGGTTGGTCTGCTATATCTTTTTCTTTTAATTTCTGGCGGATTGCTGTACCATCAATTGTCAATATAACTAACTGTCTATATGCATTTGTTAATTCTTTTATTTGAACTAAAAGTTCTTTGCTAGACATTTTTTTAATGTCAAGATGTGGTGTATAGCTGGCTAGAACCAGCCATGTGGCTCCTGGTCTACCTAGTGGACCGAGCCTGGTAATGTGATTTTGATGTTTTAGGGCGCCATTAAACCAGAGCTCATGCTCTTGGTAAGTTAGTGGAATTTCAACTTCCTCGAAAGGGGTGTATTCCTCTGGAGGTTCCCCTGCTTTGTAGTAGTGGAACTCGTGTGTTACAGCATTTGCTGCTGGAAAAGTTATCCATGAATAGAATACCTCTGTCTGCCGATATTCATGTGCCTCGACAACAAATATGACTGTACCACCTCTTGATGATACTCCATTTTCTATAAGTTTTATAGTTAAGGTTTTCCTTACATTTACCGGGATGTTTTTCGCATCCAGGTCATTTTCATTAAACACTGTAACGTCAAAGGCCCGTTGATTTGAGTCTACTGCAGCTCCACCGGTTTCGTTGTTGTCGCCGTTGGTTGACATTGTTTAATGAAAGTTTGCAGAGCAAGTTTCAAGGAAACAAAGATTAGGTGCACAATATTTTGGAACACTGTATCCTTCAACGTTGAATAAACCAAAAACTATTATATAGGAATCTCTTCCTACTAATCTTTGGCAGATATTAACCTTTTACCAACTCCTGACGTCTATTGGAGTTTTTACGGAAAATGGGTCTGTGTGAAAAGCACGACTGAGTTACTCTAGTATCTAGCGTTAAATTATCGCCTTACCAAAGGTTGGGCGCCATGTAGTGTAGTTCCAATATTCCCAATAGGCTCTGCGCATTGGAATAACATAAACGATAGTTTAGATGTAGGACTGAGGTTGACTAGGTCTCTATTGAATATGTTAGACTTAATTGTGTGTGCCAGCTAGCTCAGAGGTCACTATAAACTTTCTCGAGTAAACAGGAAGGTGTTTAGATTTCCTGAATAGACAAGAAGGGATTAGCTTCTGAAAACCGCATAAACATGACAACTTTGCTCCCTCCAGAATAAGGAGTATATCTCCAGAGTCGCGGAAACAATAGATAGCTATTTTACTATCGTGCATGCTTCGTTTCACCAGAAATGCAGAGAAATAGAGAGACAGGCGTTTTCAATATAAGGGTTATTTATTGAGCAGTCTTCTTTCTCATGCAAGAGAAATGAATTGCCACAATTGCAATACTTGACATAAAGTAAAGTGCGTACAGTAAAATGAGTATTATGAAATAATACTGTAAAATGATTTATACGGTTTCTAAGCCTTAAGATACTTAAAATGGATAAAATACATACAATAATAAAATGACTAAACGTACTCAACTGGTGTTTCTAAGATACGCCTACACCGGTGTATCTAACCTAAGCCTAGTACGTGGGAAGGAGTAGATGTGTTACAGTTTTTGCCAAGAATCTGAATCAAGAATTCTCTATGGGTCTAATCAGCTCTGTACCTTGGTTATAGAATGAAGGAGGTCTTGCATCTCTCTCTCTCTCAGGACTTGATCTCCCAGCAACCCGCGAGGGTGTCAGGCAAACACTGGAGCTGGATTTCTCGGCAGGAGAAAAGACAGCGTCTCTCTCAGTGCGTCAGCAGGGAGGGTCGGCTTCCTTCGGCACTCGCATCAGCAGGGCGTTGGGCAAGTAGATAGCCGATCTGCTCCAAACCACTGTGTGTTGCTTAAGGCAGAGGTTGGTGTATTTATACCTGGAAGGTACCGAGTTTGACGTAAGGTTGGACATAAGACATCACTAAGAACTGGCAGTTCTTTCAGGACTCCATGAGTTCTTAGGACAAATCAAAACAGAAGCAGGGGGAATTCCCGGGCTGCTTGAGGCTTGGTTTGTTTAAGAACGCGTTGTGCTTTCTAGGAGTCTATGGGAGTAACCTTGCCGTATTTGGACTGCATTGGCTATGTCTTAATATGGGTATGATTCTTATGCCTTTATAAGGATATGATTTGTTATAACCACATGAGGGCATACATCGGGAATGTCTTAATTAGGGTCCTAGATACATTCACAACTGTCTGGTATGCCAAGAGTCCCTCTAGGTTCTAGTCAGCTCCATACCTTGAGAATGAGAGAGGTTGGAATTTCTTTCCGGGTCTCGAACCCTAATACCTCGCAAAGGGAGTCAGAATACTGGAAGCTGGATTCTCTGCGAGAATCTCTCTCTCTCTCTCTCTCACTGACTGACTCTCTCAATCTCTCTCACTGACTGACTCTCACTAACTGACCCTGACTGACTGGCTCCCTCAATGACTCCCTCACTAACCCCCTCCCTGACGCCCTCACTGATTCTCTCTCAGACTCACTGACTCTCTCACTGACTGACCGACTCACTCTCCACTGACTGACTCTCTCATTGACTGACTCTCACTGACTGACTCACTGACTCTCACTGTCTGACACACTCACTCTCTCAATCTGACTGACACTCACTCGGTCTCACTGACTGACTCACTGACTCTCTAACTCACTCACTCTCTCTAACTCCCTGACTCACTCTCTCAATCTCTCACTGACTGACTCTCTCACTCACTGACTGACTGACTCACTGACTCTCTTACTGACCGACTGACTCTCTCAATCTCGCTCACTGACTGGCTCACTGACTCTCTTAGTCTCCCTCAATGACTTACTCAATCTCTTTCTCTCTCACTGACTCATTCTCTATCTAAATGACTGACTAACTCTCTCAATCTCTCCCTCACTGACTGACTCTCTCACTGACTCTCTGACTGACTGATTGACTCTCACTCTCTCACTGACTTATTTACTCTCTCGATATCTCACTGACTGACTCACTGACTGGCTCTCACTCTCTCACTGTCTGACTCTCTCACTCACTTTCTCACTGACTGACTCTCTCACTCTCTCACTGACTGCCTCTCAATCTCTCTCATTGACTGACTTTCAAAATCTCTTACTGACCGCCTCACTGACTTACTCTCATTCTCTCACTGACTGACTCTCTCTCTCTCTCTCTCACTGACCGACTCGCTCTCTCACTGACTTTCACTCACTCTCTCACACTAACTTACTCTCACTCTCTCTCACTGACTGACTCTCTCAGACTCCCTCACTGACTGACTCTCTCACTGACTCACTCTCTCAATCTCTCTCACTGATTGACTGACTAACTGACTCTCTCTCACTGACTGCCTCAAGCTCTCTCACTGACTGACGGACTCAATCTCTCTCTCACTGACTGACTCTCACTCTCTCACTGACTGACTCAATCTCTCTCACTGACTCTCTTACTGACTGGCTGACTCTCACTGACTGACTCACTGACTGACTTTCACTCTCACTGACTCTCGCTCACTGACTAAATGACTGACTCACTGACTGACTGACTCTCACTCTCTCACTAAATGACTGACTGACTCAATCTCTCTCTCTGACTGACTCTCACACTGAATCACTGACTCCCACTGACTGACTGACTCTCTTTCACTGACTGACTCTGTCTCACACTGACTGACTGACACTCACTCAGTCTCACTGACTGACTCACTGACTGACTTACTGACTCTCTCACTGACTCACTCTCTCAATCTCTCTCACTGACTGACTCTCTCACTCTCATTAACTCTCTGACTGACTCAGTCACTGATTCACTGACTGACTATCTGACTGACTCTCACTCTCTCTCACTGACTGACTCTCTCAATCTCTCTCACTGACCGACTCTCTCAATCTCTCTCACTGACTGACTCCCACTGACTGACTCTCACTGACTGCCTGTGACTGACTGACTCCCTCACTGACTCTCTCTCTGACTCCCTCACTGTTTCTCTCTCTGACTCACTCACTGACGGACTCACTCTCTCACTGACTGACTCCCATTGACTGACTCTCACTGACTCACTGACTGACTCACTGATTGACACTCTCACTCTCTCACTGACTGACTGACTCAATCTCTCTCTCACTGACTGACTCACTCACTGACTCTCTCACTGACTGACTCACTGACTCTCTCACCGACTGACTCACTGACTCTCTCACTGACTCTCACTGACTCTCTCACTGACTCTCACTGACTCTCTCACTCGCTCACTGACTCTCTCACTGACTCTCTCACTGACTGACTCTCACTGACTGACTCTCACTGACTGACTCTCACTGACTGACTCTCACTGACTGACTCTCACTGACTGACTCTCACTGACTGACTCTCACTGACTGACTCTCACTGACTGACTCTCACTGACTGACTCTCACTGACTGACTCACTGACTCTTTCACTGACTGACTCACTTACTCTCACTGACTGACTCACTGACTGTCTCACTCTCTCTCACTGACACACACTCTCACTGACTCTCTGACTGACTGACTCTCTCACTGACCGACTGACTCTCTCACTCTCTCTCACTGACTGACTAAATGACTCATTCTCTCTCACTGACTGACTAAATGACTCAGTCTCTCTCTCTGACTGACTGACTAAATGTCCGACTCTCTAACTTACTGACTAACTCAATCTCTCTTATTCTCTCATTGACTCATTCTCTCTCACTGACTGACTGACTCTCTCAATCTCTCCCTCACTGACTGACTCCTTCACTGGCTCTCTGACTGACTGATTGAGTCTCTCACTGACTGACTCACTGACTGACTCACTCTCTCATTGACTGCTGCTCAGTCTTTCTCACTGACTGACTGACTCTCAATCTCTCTCTCACTGGATGACTGACTCGCTCACTCTCTCTCTCACTGACTGACTAAATGACTGACTCTCTCACTCTGTCGCACTGATTGACTCAAGCTCTATCACTCTCTCTCACTGACTGACTGACTCATTGACTGACTGACTCATTAACTGACTGACCCTCTCACTGACTGACTCAATCTCTCTCACTGACTGACTCTCTCACTGACTCTCATCGTCTCTCTCACTGACTCTCTCACTGACTGACTCACTGACTGACTCTCACTTTCTCTCACTGACTGACACTCTCTCACTGACTCTCGCTCACTGACTAAATGACTGACTCGCACACTGAATGACTCTCACTGACTGACTGACTCTCACTCTCTCACTGACTGACTCTCTCACTGACTGACTGACTCACTGTCTCTCTCACTGACTGACTCTCTCACTCTCTCCCTCACTGATTCATTTTCTCGCTGACTGACTCTCACTGACTCAATCTCTCACTGACTGACTCTCACTCACTCACTCACTCACTCACTCACTCACTCACTCACTCTCTCACTGACTGACTAAATGACTGACTGGCTCTCTCTCACTGACTGACTACTCTCACTGACTGACTGACTCTCTCACCCTCTAACTGACTAATTGACTCAATCCCTCACTGACTCTCTGACTGACTGACTCACTGACTCTCTCACTGAATGACTGACTCACTCACTCTCTCACTGACTGGCTCAATCTCTCTCTCACTGAGTCTGAGTGACTGACTCTCACTGACTGAATCTCTCACTCTCTCTCACTGACTGACTCTCTTAATCTCTCTCTCACCAACTGACTCTCTCACTGACTGACTCTCTCACTGACTGACTCTCACCTACTCTCACTGACTGACTTTCATCTCTCACTGACTCAAATGGCTGACTCACTCGCTGACTCTCACTGACTGACTCTCTCACTGACTGACACTCTCTCTCGCTAACTGACTGACTCTCTCACTCCCTGACTGACTCTCAATCTCTCTCACTGATTCTCACTCTCACTGACTGACTCTCTCACGGACTGACTCACTTTCTCTCTCACTGACTGACTCCTCTCACTGACTTTCACTCTCTCTCTGTCACTGACTCTCACTGTCTGACTCTCTCTGACTGACTCACTCTCTCTGACTCTCACTGACTCTCTCTCACTGACTCTCTCACTGACTGACTCACTCTCTCACTAACTGACTTCTCACTCACTCACTCTCTGACTGACTGACACACTCTCACTGACTGATTCTCTCACTCACTCACTCTCATTCTCTCTCACTCTTTCTCACTGACTGACTAACTAACTGACTCTCTCACTGACTGTTATACAGGTACTATTTCCCAACATTCAACCTCCTGTTATATATGCCCCCCATAACAAAATAAATACATATCAAGCAACCATTGGGACAGGCAGATAGAAGTTGCCAGCATTGAAAGGTAAAAAAAAACCCTCAAGACATTTATTTTTAATACTTTTTTAATATGGTCGTTCAGTTGTACTTAATGCTTTCTTGATCATATATAAGGTAACAAAAATGCTTCTGTCGCTTCTTTATTATAACTTATCAGCACGCTGCAGACTTCTGTCTCACTCTCTCACTGGCTGACTGACTCTCTCACTGACTGACTAAATGACTGACTGACTGACTGACTCTCTCTCACTGACTGACTCAATCTCTCTCTCACTGACTCTCACTGTCTCCCTGATTGACTGACTCTCACTGACTGACTGACTCTCTCACCCTCTCACTGACTGACTGACTCAATCTCTCACTGACTCTCTGACTGACTGACTGGCTCAATCTCCCTCTCACTGACTGACTGGCTCATAGTCTGACTCTCTCACTGACTGTCACTGACTGACTCTCACTGACTGACTCTCTCAATCTCCCTCTCACTCACTGATTGACTCTCTCACTGACTGACTCATCTCTCTCTCACTGACTCAAATGACTGATTCACTCACTGACTGATTCTCACTAACTCTCTCACTGACTGACTCTCTCACTGACTGACACTCTCTCTCTGACTGACTGACTCTCCATCTCTCTCTCACTGACTCTCACTGACTGATTCTCTCACTCACTCCCTCACTGATTGTCTCACTATCTCTCTTACTGACTCTCTCACGGACTCTCTCACTCTCTCACTGACTGACTCTCTCTGACTGACTCTCTCTCTGACTCTCTCTCACTGACTGACTCTCTCTCACTGACTGACTCTCTCTCACTGACTGACTCTCTCTCACTGACTGACTCCACTCTCTCTCTCACTGACTGACTCACTGACTGACTGACTGACTGACTCTCTCACTCACTCACTGACTCTCTCTTTCACTGACTGACCGACTCTCTTACTGACTAACTAACTGACTCTCTCACTGACTGTTATACAGGAACTATTTCCCAACCTTCAACCTCCTGTTATGTATGCCCCCCATAACAAACAAAAAAATACATATCAAGCAACCATTGGGTAAGGCAGATAGAAGTTGCCAGCATTGAAAAGACAAAACAAATCTCAAGTCCTTTATTGTTAATACTTTTTTAATATGGTAGTTCAGTTGTACTTAATGCTTTCTTGGTCATATATAAGTAACAAAAATGCTTCTAACGCTTCTTTATTATAACTTTTCAGCATGCTGCAGACTTCTGTGCAGCACAGCTTTAAGATATAGGCAAAGTCAATTTCTCTGGCTAAAAACTTAGAAGGTCCCAAAGGTGAGACCTATTGGCTATGCCAATGCTTGTTTTATTTAGTCATCCTGTACACATTTAAGATAATGAAGGTAAGAGGCTGAGATGCCATAGTGATAGGTAAGAGGGTGAGACATCATAGTGATGGATATGGTGATGTATGGTTTGTAACCAAGTGAAAGTATCTGGAGGTAGAGTGGTCTAGGATCAGGGCAGGTGGGGGGCAGGGGGGTCTAACTGGGTATAATTTGGTGTGATCTAGCATGAGCCACGGGGTGCCAGACAAGGAAGAGGTAGCAAAAGAAGAGCGGAAGAGGAGGCAAGGGAGGGAGGATGGTACAGGGCCTCTAAGAGAGTGCAAGGAGGGGGTGAGTTAGTACTGCTGCGTCAAACCAGAGCCCTGTCTGCGTCTGAGGGACTGTTTTCTTCATTATCTCTGGCACGTCTAATGTTTCCATTGAGATTAGAGCCACTGAGGGCATGGCCAACAAGAAGAGAGTAGAGTCAGGAAAGAGTGTACTTGGAGGAGACAGGGGCACTAGTGATTGGTTGATGCTTGGGGTGGGTGGGTGGTAAAGGCACATGCACACCACCCGGGGAAGGGGGGTGACCAAGGATGTGTATTCATGTCTGACACCAAGGCTGGCCATGAAACTACACCAGATGAATGGACGAGGAGCTCCTAAAAGTGGGAGGGGGAAGATAAGAGGTGGTTGTGGGGCCCAAAGAGCACAAGGAAAGGGGAGGCAGATTTGTCCCAGGAACTGAGGTAGGTGCAAAGGGGCAGGGTGGGGTGATAGGGAGCCCTGTCGAACAGTGGCTTATAGAGAGGAGTCCCCCTCAAAGTCACATGGGGTGGGAGCGAGGGCAAGGAGTGTATAAAGGTGTTGGCAACTGCTCAGCACAGTTGGTAGTTTTAGGGGATGGGACCCTCAGATAAGGCTGTGAAGAGGTGGGGCATAGTATGAGATTTGGGATGTGGGTAGATTGTCCTGAAGGGTTTGAGGGGGACCCTGTTTGGGCTCCGGGTGAAGTATACATGAAGAGGACATGATTAAAAGGAATGGAAAGGGGGTGTGGGGCGGGCTCTGGAACTGCTGAGTAGCATTGCACAGGGCTGACACACAAACATATTAAATAAGTTTAATAATGTAAGTATTTCAAACATTGAGCACTATGTTAATCTCTGCAGAGCCATGACAGCAGCAATTTTATTGTTAAGAGGAGTTTGGGAACAGGTCTCTATTTTAGGCCACAAACTGTTCCTGACTATCCACCCCAACATTCCCATCAAAGAGAGTAGGGGAGTGAGAAAGGGTGGGGGTAGGTTGGGATGAGTGTGAGCCTGGGGCAGGAATTAGGTGATGATAGGATGAGGCCTATGTTCTCTGATTTCGAGTGAATTTCTGACCTGGATTCTGTTTTTTCTCTGGATTTTGAGTGGAGGGGTGAAGGAGAGGTCAAAAAATATCGGGATCAGTTTGTCCACATATCAAAGCGCTCCGTCTTCTCTGGGATTCCTAAGAAGTGAATACTATCCTGACCAGACCTCTTAGCGTACTCTGGTCAGATCTGGCACTTTCTCCTCTGTCACGGTGAGGCGTTGGTCCAGGCTGCTTGCTCGTGCATGGAACAATCCCATTACAGTTTTCGCGGTCTTCACATCCTGGGTAAGGTCAGAGATTGCGTTTTTCTCAATGGCAATAAAGCGAGTTCCAATGGAGGTGATTTCCTTAAGAATGGTCTCAAGAGGTGCATCCAGCAGAGTGAGCGGTACCTGTGGGGTAGGGGCAGGAGCAGGTGTCCCACATCTGATTATCTCAGTGAAAATGAGTTGTCTGGAGGATACGCCACTCGCCATCATAGTCTTGTGATGGATGGAACTTAGAATGTCTGTAATGGAAGAAATGATGTAGGAGGCAGTAAGTGCCAATGGGATTGCTGGCTGTAGGTGGTGTGGTCACAAAGACCGGTCACTGGAAGAGGCCCAGCCACAGAAGGTGGGAGGGTCCAGTCAAAACCAGGGACTTAATGAAGAGGGGTGCAGGTTGGTGTGTCTCATAGGCAGGTGCTGGAGGTCTGTGGGTCATGTTCATTCCTTAATAGGGAGAAGATAAGGGAGTGGAACGACCCAGAAGTGCCCACAAAACATTGAAGAAGCCCTGCTGTGAGAGCTTTATGGGGTGGGTTGGTCTGGGGCCTGTCTGGTGGCCCATGGTCAGGGTTACACATAGACTCTGTGGGGCATATGTACAAGCCCCTATCTCCACGGTAACGTCACTTTTTGTGAAACTTAGCGCCATCGCAGTTGGAAATGCAAGGTTGCACCACATTCTTGTAAATATGGTGTAGCCTTGTTTTTCCCAAGTGGTGGAGCGTCTTGTTAAGCCCTGGAGGCTAACGACACGCTCTGCCACTTCATTGTACATATCCCTCCTGGGTGTTTCCCAGGTTGGGGTCAAAGCAAGGCAAATCGAGACATGTTGGCCACTTTCAGCATCAGCAGTAGGGCAAAGTCAGTTTAGTGAGACTTGCTCACCGTGGTCCAATAGAGGAAAAGGGCCAAATCAGGGAACCCTGGCTCCCTTAGTGCTCCAGCAGCAAACAATGTGAGTATGGGGGTGGGCTGCAGTAGCATGAACACTCTCCCCTTCCCAGCATAGGGCTGTGGCTGTTGACCATTCGCCAGGGCCCTTATGTAAGGCAAGGGTGTGGGAAGAGCATTGGCGGAGCAATCGCTGCACATCCTGCACACAGTGTTTTCAGCTAGGCACGGGCTGCTCTGTTTGCTGCATTTGCGGTGCTCCTATGATTTAATCTGAGGACAGTAACTACATTTTTAACCTTGAGGTTCATATTTCTTCACAATTATGGAACATTTGCATTTGCAATTTTACATTTTGTTACTTTATCTAAATGCACGTTATTAATCTGTTAACATTATTTTATTTTTTTCTAAGTAATTGTAGATCCCCTGAGTAGGAGTTGCGAAATCCAAGTGGTCCCTGGATTACAGGCAAGAACCACTGCCCTATATCCTCTATAAAAGGTACAGACTAATTAAAAACTAAATTATAATTAGTGTGTGTGTGTGGGGGGGGGAGTAGAGGTTGGATCTTGTCTTCATTCTTTTCAAATGTTCCATCCATCCCTCTTTGGCAGTTAATGTAGTGGAATCCAAACCTTACTTCAATTCTTATTCAACAGGCTGGTTATCATGTCCTTTACCCTGTCTGCTTTCCAAGACCAGACACCAAACATTATCCCCTGTGCCACATATCTACATCTAAGTCTTTTCGTTCTGCACTTGCTCCATTGTGCCCTGCCAAGCTTTATAGTCTTTCCACTGAACTTCAAAAAGTTGTATGTTTGTGAATTAATTTCAGACACTAATTGTTACTTTGTTGCATTCGACAGTGAGGTACTTTAAAACACCCATCCAGAGTTTGTTTCTCCTAGGATGACCGTTTTTTCTTTTATGTATTTAAAAAATATTGGATAAGATTATTTTAATTTTGATCACTGGCACTTATTCTGTGTTTTTAAGCAGGATTTAGAGGGTGCAAAAAAGAAACGTCACCAAACCTGAACAGCGTTCAGCAGCCTGACGGTTTAAAAGCAAATGTTTTATATGTTCTAGACTGTTAGAAATGGTATTTCTGGTAGGCAGAGTTATGCACCCTGTCCAGTCTTAGTTAAGGTAAGTCAGATGCACACCCTAAATTAACATGGGCACACCCCCTGGTTGCGTGGCACCTGTCAGTCAGGCTTAACTTAAGAGGCAATGTGTAAAGTATTTTGTAAGTAATTTGTGCAACAGTTAAAACAGTGAAATCACCACACACAAAAGAATCCACACCAGGTAAGAACATTAGAGCTAAATTTAATGAACAAAACAAGATCAAAATGACAAAAATCTTATAAATTGAACTGGTATTATGAATTTTTAAAGAATATCTTGAAATATATTTCTTAGATTCATAATGCTCCAATCAGGGCTATATGGTTGCCCTAGACCGAATTAAATCTGAAAAGTCAAACCGATAGCGATGGAGCACAGGTCGAATACAGGAGTCATGCAGAGCCCTCTGAAAGCAGTACCTTTCCTGAAAAGGTGTTGACTTCGAGGATAAGCTGAGAGGAGTGGTTGGAGGCAATAGCTCGGCTTGATCCAAAGGACTGTAGGAGATGCATCTATTCTGAGTCGCGCAGTCCGGGGATGCATCGCCATTGAACCCTTGGCGATGAAGGCAATGAGGCAACATCCAGCTGCACTGTTGTTGCTCTGGAGCATTCAAAGCAGTGATGCGTTGAAGGCAGATGCGTCGATTCTGACTCATTTAAAGGAGACCATGCATGGATTCTGCAGGAAAACAGCCAAAAATCCATTTCCATGCAGCCGGACCGGATTAGCACCACTTGGCAGGGCAGGACTCACAGTTGGAAGAGACCAGAGGCTGTAACAGGGTTGAATTAAGTCTTTGATGTCCCTGAGACTTCAAAACAGGTAGCAAGCCAGCAAGCCTGTGGTTCTGATGATGTAGAGATCCAGGTCCAATCCTCACCACCAGGCAAGGGCTAGCAGGGCAGACACAGCAGAGCAGGAGTCCAGCAAATATAGCAGAGTGTGAGTCCTTTCAGCAGCACATCAGTCTTTCTTCCAAGCAGAGTGTTCTCAGATCCAGAGTGTACTGATTTGGTAGGGTCAGAAGTCCAGTTCTTATACCAAGTTGTGCCTTTGAAGTGCGGGATATTTACAACAAGGGGTGGTGAGGGACAGAGTCTCTGAATTAAACAGAATACTCTCACCCAGTCAAGAGATCAGGGCTAGATCCAACACCGTTTTTTAGCTCACTGCACCATCCCAGTTTCAGAACCTGGCTGTATGCAAATTAGTCTGTTCCTGTCCCAGTGCATGATGGGAACAGGGCAAACCAAACTACAAAAGCCAATTCTTACACTGGGAAGGAAACAAGCTACCGGGGACCGGTTTCTGGCATTTCAGCCTCTTCGGCCCGGCTTGCTTGAATCCTGATGGTGCAATGAGCAAGGGACTCACATCTGAGTATACCCTTCCACGCTTAGGGTGGACAAAAATATTTACAACAAGGGGTGGTGAGGGACAGAGTCTCTGAATTAAACAGAATACTCTCACCCAGTCAAGAGATCAGGGCTAGATCCAACACCGTTTTTTAGCTCACTGCACCATCCCAGTTTCAGAACCTGGCTGTATGCAAATTAGTCTGTTCCTGTCCCAGTGCATGATGGGAACAGGGCAAACCAAACTACAAAAGCCAATTCTTACACTGGGAAGGAAACAAGCTACCGGGGACCGGTTTCTGGCATTTCAGCCTCTTCGGCCCGGCTTGCTTGAATCCTGATGGTGCAATGAGCAAGGGACTCACATCTGAGTATACCCTTCCACGCTTAGGGTGGACAAAAATATTTACAACAAGGGGTGGTGAGGGACAGAGTCTCTGAATTAAACAGAATACTCTCACCCAGTCAAGAGATCAGGGCTAGATCCAACACCGTTTTTTAGCTCACTGCACCATCCCAGTTTCAGAACCTGGCTGTATGCAAATTAGTCTGTTCCTGTCCCAGTGCATGATGGGAACAGGGCAAACCAAACTACAAAAGCCAATTCTTACACTGGGAAGGAAACAAGCTACCGGGGACCGGTTTCTGGCATTTCAGCCTCTTCGGCCCGGCTTGCTTGAATCCTGATGGTGCAATGAGCAAGGGACTCACATCTGAGTATACCCTTCCACGCTTAGGGTGGACAAAAATATTTACAACAAGGGGTGGTGAGGGACAGAGTCTCTGAATTAAACAGAATACTCTCACCCAGTCAAGAGATCAGGGCTAGATCCAACACCGTTTTTTAGCTCACTGCACCATCCCAGTTTCAGAACCTGGCTGTATGCAAATTAGTCTGTTCCTGTCCCAGTGCATGATGGGAACAGGGCAAACCAAACTACAAAAGCCAATTCTTACACTGGGAAGGGGCAGTGAGATAAATAACGGTGATGGATCAAGCCCTGATCTTTGGACTGGGTAAGAGTGGTCTGCTCAATTCAGACACTCTGTTCATCACCACCCCCTTTTGTAAATCGATTTTGGCCACTATAGGTGTGGCAGGGTATACTCAGACATGAGTCCCTTTCTCACTGCTCCATCAGGATTCAAGCAAGCCGGGCCGAAGAGGCTGAAATGCCAGAAACCGGTCCCCGGTAGCTTGTCTCCTTTCTGGTAAAGAATTGGCTTGGTAGTTTAGTCTGCCCTGTTCCCATGATGCACTGGGCCAGGGACAGACTGATTTGCATATAGCCATGTTCTGAGCTGGGATGGGGCAGTGAGATAAATAACGGTGATGGATCAAGCCCTGATCTTTGGACTGGGTAAGAGTGGTCTGCTCAATTCAGACACTCTGTTCATCACCACCCCCTTTTGTAAATCGATTTTGGCCACTATAGGTGTGGCAGGGTATACTCAGACATGAGTCCCTTTCTCACTGCTCCATCAGGATTCAAGCAAGCCGGGCCGAAGAGGCTGAAATGCCAGAAACCGGTCCCCGGTAGCTTGTCTCCTTTCTGGTAAAGAATTGGCTTGGTAGTTTAGTCTGCCCTGTTCCCATGATGCACTGGGCCAGGGACAGACTGATTTGCATATAGCCATGTTCTGAGCTGGGATGGGGCAGTGAGATAAATAACGGTGATGGATCAAGCCCTGATCTTTGGACTGGGTAAGAGTGGTCTGCTCAATTCAGACACTCTGTTCATCACCACCCCCTTTTGTAAATCGATTTTGGCCACTATAGGTGTGGCAGGGTATACTCAGACATGAGTCCCTTTCTCACTGCTCCATCAGGATTCAAGCAAGCCGGGCCGAAGAGGCTGAAATGCCAGAAACCGGTCCCCGGTAGCTTGTCTCCTTTCTGGTAAAGAATTGGCTTGGTAGTTTAGTCTGCCCTGTTCCCATGATGCACTGGGCCAGGGACAGACTGATTTGCATATAGCCATGTTCTGAGCTGGGATGGGGCAGTGAGATAAATAACGGTGATGGATCAAGCCCTGATCTTTGGACTGGGTAAGAGTGGTCTGCTCAATTCAGACACTCTGTTCATCACCACCCCCTTTTGTAAATCGATTTTGGCCACTCTAGGTGTGGCAGGGTATACTCAGACATGAGTCCCTTTCTCACTGCTCCATCAGGATTCAAGCAAGCCGGGCCGAAGAGGCTGAAATGCCAGAAACCGGTCCCCGGTAGCTTGTCTCCTTTCTGGTAAAGAATTGGCTTGGTAGTTTAGTCTGCCCTGTTCCCATGATGCACTGGGCCAGGGACAGACTGATTTGCATATAGCCATGTTCTGAGCTGGGATGGGGCAGTGAGATAAATAACGGTGATGGATCAAGCCCTGATCTTTGGACTGGGTAAGAGTGGTCTGCTCAATTCAGACACTCTGTTCATCACCACCCCCTTTTGTAAATCGATTTTGGCCACTATAGGTGTGGCAGGGTATACTCAGACATGAGTCCCTTTCTCACTGCTCCATCAGGATTCAAGCAAGCCGGGCCGAAGAGGCTGAAATGCCAGAAACCGGTCCCCGGTAGCTTGTCTCCTTTCTGGTAAAGAATTGGCTTGGTAGTTTAGTCTGCCCTGTTCCCATGATGCACTGGGCCAGGGACAGACTGATTTGCATATAGCCATGTTCTGAGCTGGGATGGGGCAGTGAGATAAATAACGGTGATGGATCAAGCCCTGATCTTTGGACTGGGTAAGAGTGGTCTGCTCAATTCAGACACTCTGTTCATCACCACCCCCTTTTGTAAATCGATTTTGGCCACTATAGGTGTGGCAGGGTATACTCAGACATGAGTCCCTTTCTCACTGCTCCATCAGGATTCAAGCAAGCCGGGCCGAAGAGGCTGAAATGCCAGAAACCGGTCCCCGGTAGCTTGTCTCCTTTCTGGTAAAGAATTGGCTTGGTAGTTTAGTCTGCCCTGTTCCCATGATGCACTGGGCCAGGGACAGACTGATTTGCATATAGCCATGTTCTGAGCTGGGATGGGGCAGTGAGATAAATAACGGTGATGGATCAAGCCCTGATCTTTGGACTGGGTAAGAGTGGTCTGCTCAATTCAGACACTCTGTTCATCACCACCCCCTTTTGTAAATCGATTTTGGCCACTATAGGTGTGGCAGGGTATACTCAGACATGAGTCCCTTTCTCACTGCTCCATCAGGATTCAAGCAAGCCGGGCCGAAGAGGCTGAAATGCCAGAAACCGGTCCCCGGTAGCTTGTCTCCTTTCTGGTAAAGAATTGGCTTGGTAGTTTAGTCTGCCCTGTTCCCATGATGCACTGGGCCAGGGACAGACTGATTTGCATATAGCCATGTTCTGAGCTGGGATGGGGCAGTGAGATAAATAACGGTGATGGATCAAGCCCTGATCTTTGGACTGGGTAAGAGTGGTCTGCTCAATTCAGACACTCTGTTCATCACCACCCCCTTTTGTAAATCGATTTTGGCCACTATAGGTGTGGCAGGGTATACTCAGACATGAGTCCCTTTCTCACTGCTCCATCAGGATTCAAGCAAGCCGGGCCGAAGAGGCTGAAATGCCAGAAACCGGTCCCCGGTAGCTTGTCTCCTTTCTGGTAAAGAATTGGCTTGGTAGTTTAGTCTGACCTGTTCCCATGATGCACTGGGCCAGGGACAGACTGATTTGCATATAGCCATGTTCTGAGCTGGGATGGGGCAGTGAGATAAATAACGGTGATGGATCAAGCCCTGATCTTTGGACTGGGTAAGAGTGGTCTGCTCAATTCAGACACTCTGTTCATCACCACCCCCTTTTGTAATTTGAAGTGCGGGAGACTTCAAAGAGGGGATTTAAAGTACACTCAGATCCTCCCTTTCCTGCCATGGCTTCAGTCACTACAGGGGGTATGCATCTTTTTATGTGAGGACAGGCATAGCCCTATTCAGGTGCAAGTGTCAGCTCCTCCCATCCAGTCCAGGAAGACCCATCAGCCTAGTGATGGGCCATCAGGAAGAGAATGGCCCATCAGGCACACCGCAGCTCCCTTTGTGTGTGTCTGTCTAGAGGGAATACACAAAGGCCAGCTGCCACCCAACCCAGACGTGTATTGGAGACAGGCAGCAGGCACACAGGATTTAGGTGCAGAAAAATGCCAACTTTCTAAAAGTCGATGACAAAAAAGTGAAAGTATGCACTCCGTTTCTCAATGTTAACCACATATTTAAAGACACTCAAAAGGCAAATGTTTGCGTACAAATTGCCATGTGCTGTGTCCCAATAAGCACAAAAATGCGATAGCTATGAAGTCAGGAGCGTTGTCACTTTCCCTAGACCAGATGCATTGCGATGCATAAGAGTTGCAGAAATCAACAGACAGGAATCCAGATTTTTTAACATAATCTCAAAATTGTATCTATTTTCTTCATGCTACATTTATTAACTGTAATTCCTGACTGAGAAGGAGTGGAACATCCATGTTTGGTATCTATGGAAATTGTGATGATAAATCCTCTTAAATGGTAAAGATGGATTTATGATTACAACTTTAGGGATGACTTATATGTAATAAAAGGGGAGTTTAAAGCGTGGCAAGGGGTTTCAAATGTCAAGTTGACATAACTGAAACTGCGCATTCCGGCTCAGCAGTGACAGGCCTGAGACATGTTTACAGGGCTTCTTAAGTGGGTGGTGCAATCAGTGCCACAGGCCCATCAGTAGCATTTAATGTACATACCCTGGGCACATGTAGTGCATATTACTAGGGACTTATAAGTAAATTAAATATGCCAATTGTGGATACACCACTGTTACCATGCTGTCCAGGAGTGTGCACATGCACTTTAGCAATGGTTAACAGTGGTAGAGTGCCCAGAGTTTTAAGGCTAATAAAAACATATCCCCAGAAAGTGAGGTAAACAGTCAAAACATTTGGGGGAGAACCACCCTAAGGCAGTCAGGTTTAACATAGACCCATTCCTAAAAAGTATCACAATAGATTCTGAACTTTAGCAATTGTTCCAATTGTAGGTAAAAGTTCCTTTCAAGGTCTATTATTTACATGGTTTATTTTCTTGTATCTCCATTCCTGAAGCATACGTTTTTAGCACTCTTACACGTTATGAAACCAATTACCCACTGCGCTGTGACACAGTGAACATTGGTTGCTTACATTTGGAAAGATTACACTTGAATGGAGTACATTACAAACTATAGACTGAGAAACATTGGATCTGGTCAGTGCTTCTAGGAGATAGTGCATATACAAATGTAAATTTCACACTCCTCATCTTCTCTGTCTAAATGAAGATTCTTCACCAAGGTAGCTCTAATTTTTTAACAATCGGCTTCAGAGATAATTTATAGACATATGTGAAGAACCAACCCAAAGATTTCCTGCTCAGTGCCTGATTTAAGCCCTTATATATCTCTTACCTGAAGAAAGACTACAAAAATACTATTTTCCCTATTTGACAATATTCTGCTGCTTCTGAAAAGGGAATGACCTATTAATATCAAGAAGTTTCTCCAACTCTCAAATGCCCCATAATTCCTTTTCTGCGCCACACTAGTAAATTTACATAGGAGGAAAGAATTACATTGAAGAGGTATCCATCTGTGCTTACCATTGTTACCCCAACAATGTTTCTCAGGGACATCTTGGGTGTGGAAAAAACATTCTCTGGGTGTATGAGCTGGAGCTTCTATTTAGTATTATTGTGTTTCGTGCAGTGCTCCTCCACCTTTCTCCAAAATAGCTCAGAGCTTGCTGATTGGTACAGGAGGGTCTTACCAGTCCAAATAAAAATTATCGCCAGTCCTTTCAGTTACAAGATACAATTTGCACGCCATGCTTTTCAAATAAAATTCACTTTGAGGTAGTATCGCAAATTTAACGAGATTTATTTGACTGCTTAGTTTGATATTCTTAGGAACCTTGGTAATTGGCAGAGTATAAACTAAAAAGGTTTCTTCTGAGTTATTGTTCAGAACAAAGTGATAGGTTTTACGGTTCAAATAATTCATCACCACAGACATTAATGTTGAGTTCAGTCATGATCAGCTTAAATTTTAGATGAAATTACCTGAACCACCAAATCCTTTCGAATTTAATAAATATTTGTTGTTAGAGGACTTGAATGAACATGCACAAGAAATAGAATGTTGCTACTAAAAAGTGAAGGTAAGGTTCAGTGCTCATGTATTGAAGACAAATTAATATACACAATTCAGCACACGTAGATCTTGACTGTAAATACTAACAATCAGGAGTGTGATGCATAATGTAACTGTTGCCCAATATGATTTCATAGGGCAACAGATTGGGAAGAATGAAGGTAAATAGGAAGTTAATTGTCAAAAGTGAGCATAAGTAACAAAAGGTCCCAAATAAAAGTAAGTGTCAAAATGCATGAGTTAGGTAGAGTAGCTGAAGAATCAACTAGGGGGCGAAAGGTTAATATGGAAATCGATGCTTTCTTCAATGAAAATTAAATCTCTCCCTTATTAACAGAACCATCAGTTGTGAACTCCACATCAACCTCGACTCGCAAATATGTTGTCAAGCAGGACCTGAGCTGTGGGATTGCTGATTGATAGGTCACAGGCAAAATGGTGGTAACTGGCAGGCAAATGCTTGGGCAGGAAACTCTTGATAAATCCCACAGATAGGCACTGCGACGTTACAATGGTCAAGGGAGACTGCCCAAATAAAGCACACATGGCCAGAGGGGGTATGAGCGCTCCTAAAACAGCATCAAATGTCAGATGCCACATGAGTTAGGAACACGTACCCAAGTAGGACCTAGCACATGCAGTGATCACATGCTCCCCATGCCAGAAATCTGGACATGATATCCAATGGCCACATTGTTTCCAGGCAAGGTCGAGAGCCACCTGTGGTAATCATTACATAATTAATTTATGACTCCAAAGGCAGAAACCAACATTACTCACCTTATATGGTACAACAGAAACATTTATAACCCCTTATGTTTTGTATACACTTACCAGTTGTAAATTGAGACACAATCAGTCCTTGTGCCTGTAACTTTTCTCCCAGCTGTAATGTTTAATTGAACAAACTGTTCCTGTTGTGCCAAACACCTCTTCTGTTTTTTAAAGGATCTCGAACTCGGGCAACATTTTGGGAACCACCATAAAAAAGGTGGAAAGACATCGCAATTGATTGGATGTTGTGCTGAATCCCCAGGGTGGAGGTCTGTCCTAAAGCAGCCATCACAGAGGGTAAGACACCACATCTAAATTTAAAACATAGTCTAAAACATACAGTAAACTATGGAGAAGTGTAAAAAGATAACCTAAGCTCTTGTGGCACTGACAGGGTTTGGTATATCACCTATTTTAAATGCCATAACTTAATCAGTTGTAAGGCGGCTTTGGAGGCGTTCCCATGCAAGTCACCTTTTTAGATAGCTTAGTATGGTACACAGACAAAATATCGATTTTTAAATATCGATATACAAAAATATCGAAGTTTAAATATCGATGGGACAAAATATCAAAGGTAAGTAATATCAACAGTCTTAATATCGATATTGGTATGATATCAGTAATATCGAAGTTGTAAATATCGATGTCAATAATATCGAAATTAATAACTTTGATGTTACTAATATCAATTTTTAAATAAATTTAGTGTATATTATATTGTATTATGTTTTATTATTTATTTTTAATGTAATTTAATTAAATATTGTCTTTTACTACTGTAGCGGGTTGTGGGTTTATAGGGGAATAGGGTGGGAAGTAATTTAATTATGTTAAATTAAATATTAATTAGTAGGAATTATTAATTAATTAATTGAGAAATAATTTTTAATTATTTTTAATTAATTGATTAATTGATAAATATGTTCTGTAGCGGGTTATGGGTTTATAGGGGAATAGGGTGGGAAGTAATTTAATAATAATTAATTAATTGATATGTTTGTACATATTTTAATTAATAATTAATTGGTAATTAATTTCTATTAATCAGTTAATTAATTAATATAATCTTTGGCATATTTATAATTATTAATTAGTTGGTAATTAATTAATATTAATTATTTAATTACATTAATTATAGTAATGTTTTTTATATATAATTTATTGTTATTCTTAATTAATTAATTGGGAAAAATAATATTAATTAAATTAAATTAATTACAGCAAATGTGCTAATATATTTACTTTATTGTTATTGTTAATTAATAATTAATTGGTAATTAAATAATATTAATTAATTTTGGGTAAAGGAGTATTTTTAGGGTTCAGGGTCAGTTTTCAGTTTTGGGGTAAAGGGGTATTTTTAGGGTTCTGGGTCAGTTTTCAGTTTTTGGGTAAAGGGGTATTTTTAGAGTTCAGGGTCAGTTTTCAGTTCATGGGTAAAGGGGTATTTTTAGGGTTCAGGGTCAGTTTTCAGTTTTTGGGTAAAGGGGTACTTTTAGGGTTCAGGGTCAGTTTTCAGTTTTTGGGTAAGGGGTATTTTTAGGGTTCTGGGTCAGTTTTCAGTTTTTGGGTAAAGGGGTATTTTTAGGGTTCTGGGTCAGTTTTCAGTTCATGGGTAAAGGGGTATTAGGGTTCAGGGTCAGTTTTCAGTTTTTGGGTAAAGGGGTATTTTTAGGGTTTAGGGTCAGTTTTCAGTTTTTGGGCAAAGGGGTATTTTTAGGGTTCAGGGTCAGTTTTCAGTTTTTGGGTAAAGGGGTATTTTAAGGGATAAGGGTCAGTTTTCAGTTTTTGGGTAAAGGGGTATTTTTAGGTTTCAGGGTCAGTTTTGGGTTTTTGGGGTACAGGGATATTTTTAGGGTTCAGGGTCAGTTTTGGGTTTTTGGGGTACAGGCGTACAGGGTAAAAACAATTTTTTTTTACATTAAATCAGATAAATTACATGAAAAAAAATAAAATTACTTTAAATTATTAAGTGTTTTATTTATTTTAAATGTATATGTATTAGTTTTAATTTTGTTTTAATATTTTTATTTAATAGTTGTAAAATTATATGTATTTTAAATTTATTTTTACATTATTATTAATACATTTAAAAAAAACATATTTTTGATTCCGATTTTTTTGTACTTCGATATTATTTTTTCGATATTTTTGTACTTACCTTAATGAAGATAGGATTCCGATATTTTTGCTGTCGATATTTTTGCTCCAATATTTTTGCATATCGATATTCTGTCTGTCGATATTATGTCAGACATTCCTTAGTATGCTTGTTAACGTGAAGATAGCCCTTGATAACTCCCAGGACATTGATTTTTAAGCTTTAACGATCCTGATTTGGCAGAGTTGATACCTCAGTCTCACAGTTTTTAGTTCAACTATTTCACAGTGCTAAGAGGTTTCTTAACACCCTTAGTATCTGGTAGTAGTGTGAGAGGTACATCTAGATTGAACCCTGGGCATTTAACAGGGTGGAATTCAACATAGAGAACAAATTGGACCCGGGAAACAAGGAATAACTTGTGAGGGGCTCGTGATTCTTGAAATATTACGATACGGTTTGTATGATTACTACTTTTATCTGGGAACAGATATTGGTAGACTATCAAGCTGACATAGAAACGTGTTCCACGCAACGCTTCTCTTCATAGAGGATAACGTCCTGAGAGTGTTCTGATTTATTGACCGTCATTTTTTCTGTCAAACACTACTGAACTGTATTATGTATGTGGTGATGTTGTATTGATTGTTGCTTGCAAACTGTATTGTGTTAATAAACTGAGATCATGCAGACTCGATTCTAACATATCGCATATTTGCCCTGTGTTGTAATACTACATATGCATTTTTATTCAAATGTTCAGCAGAACTGTTTGATGCAAATATTGTGAAAGTGCTGAGCTCCTAATACATAATTTGTAAGTGTGCACCATGCACGATTGCCCCTACGATTAGACAAACAAAACTACTAAACGTCATTTGAGTTGTTTTTATCCAAATTACTAAAATTGTCATGGATTCCCCATTGAAACATATGGAAACTAAGTTCCCCAAACAGATAAAGAAAATTAATAAGTTTTGCCAAGAGTGGCATTTACACACAAAGGCACACACATACTCCTGTCCTAAGGAGGGGACATTTGCACAAATATAAGTGAACATACTAGAGCACATATAAAGACTAAATATGCGGGACAAAAGAAAGACAAGAGAGTCAATGTTAGAACTATGTGCCGTCTTTGAAGAAGCTAAAACTGATAGTCCCACAGTGCTGATAGCAAGCAAGGCATTAACACCTCTCCCACCAAATGCAGAGAATGATGTACTCACCCAAGCTCCTACTGTATTAGGATATTAAAACCTAACAATAGTAGAAGTTGATGAACATCCCCCCACCTAAAAAAAGACAGTTAGGTCTAACCCCAAGAAAACCAAAAGCAAGCAAGCCCAGACTACTCCAGCACAGTCCAAGTCCCTAAAGAAGGCCCCCAAAAGTTGGACTCCCCATGCACTATGCTAAACACATGACACCTCAAAGGCAAGTAAAACGCACACTCACACTGGTTCAGGCGAGCATATAAGAGTGTCAGGGACATTTGTGGTTCGATGGCGAGTCAACGAGCTCAGGAGAGGAAGGGAGCTCTAGTCCCCTGGGAACTAATGACAAGGGAGGGGACTAGAAGGATTGCCCAGGTAGCCGAGGAGGAAACGGAGAGTGAATTTGAAGGTGAAGCCAGGCCAAGGAAATCAGTGAGTAGCTCAGAGCCAAAGAGGCAGGCCAGACGGGACGAGGAAGAGAGGCATGAGCCGGCTCAACCCCGGTAGCTTGGCATGAGCAGCCAGGCTTATCTCCAAGGGAAGGTGTAAAGTATTTGCAACCACACTCCCAGTAACACAGTGATATCACCACAAATGGACACCACACTTTTTTTTATAAAAATAGCGGAATCTTTATCAAAAGGAATAAGATGAGACCAAACGATAGAAATCCAACATATGTGTATTCCTAATCTTTCACTTTGCTGGTTATTAGGCCAGTAATCACTTAAAGGTTCTAGCGGTATTAATGAGCAGTTCACAATAATCTAATGCAGTCCGAATGCAATGCTATGCTGTTGCTAATGCAGTTCGTAATGTAGTAATAACACAGGCCTTAATGTACGTAGTAATGCAGTATGTAACGCAGGAATAATGCGATTCATAATGCAAGAATAATGCGATTCGTAATACAAGAATCAGGCAGTTAGTAATGCCAGAACAATGCGATTCGTAATGCAAGAATGATGTAGTTTGTAATGCAAGAATAATGCGATTCGTAATGCAAGAATCAGGCAGTTTGTAATGCAAGAAATAATGCGATTGGTAATGCAAGAATCAGGCAGTTCGTAACGCAAGAAATAATGCGATTCATAATGCAAGATACAGGCAGTTCGCAATGCAAGAAATAATGCGATTCATAATGCAAGAATCAGGCAGTTCGTAATGCAAGAAATAATGCGATTCGTAAGGCAAGAATCAGGCAGTTCGTAATGTAAGAATAATGCAGTACGCCAAGCTGCGCGGTCAACTCGGGCCCCAACCAGGCCCCAATACCAGAGACAATGGTCATAAGCTTAAAGAGGTGGCTCCGGTACTGCTGGGCTGGTACGGGCTGCTCGGGACTCAGCCCATCTAACGCGGTGCAGCCAGACATAGCTCGTAGCACTCCTGTACTACTCCTCCTGCATGCCTCCCCAGGCCACCCACGCTTGCGGCTCCCGACCGGAGTCCAAGTCCTACCTGGGGGGGGTTTGCTGCCTTGCTCTCTCTCTCCCCCCACTTGTCGGATGTCCTGCTGGGCAGTGCCGATGACGGTGCAGCTCTGTTGTTAGGCGACGCTGTAGCCGGACTGTTTATGGTGCTACCTTCTCCTCTGTTGACGATCTTGGACAGATTCCTCCCAGTGAACAACAATCATGATCCCTTTCACCGTGCGGCTTTCTTAGTTTCAAGAAATCTTTTAGCACGTTGCGGCTCAGGCCTCACAGTCTCAGTTACGATATCAGTTCGGGCCACAAACAGCAATACAGTAGCTTGGACAATGTTTCACGCTGCGTGGCCAATGTGATCACGGGGACCTCGTAAACAGTACCATGGACCACATGGCAGTCTTCCAGAAATTCTGTAGCATGTTGCAGCACAGGCCGGCGGCGGTGATTCTTACTCGCATCCTCAGTTACGATGACTGCTCAGGCCACAAACAGCAATGCAGCAGTGTGGACCATGTTTCAAACTTTTATGTTCCTGAGTTTCCACAACAGGGGACCAGCTCTCCTTTGGCCCTTGGAGACACACTACTTCAGGACACAGCACACAGTAAAGTCCTCACAAGCAGGGGGACACAGCACACAGCAAAGTCCCTTGACCTCTCATTAGTCTAATCGGCAAACTGCAGGCCAGCCTCAGAACGCACAGCAAGGGCAGTCCTTCTCTTCAGTCTCTTCAGCTGGTCTTCTTTGCAGAGGTACCCCTTGATCACCAAGTAGATTCACTCCTTTTTCAGTCTGGATTTCAGTGTTGAGTTCAGGGGTTTCTGCTCTCACATTTATACCCTAAATGCCTTTGAAGTCTTTGTGTTCAGGGGTTCTGAGCCCAGTCCAAACCAGACCTGGGTGCCTTTCTGCCAGTGCACACCCTCTTCCTTTGATAGTCAAAACAAAACCAATTGCCCCAGCTCTTCGAGTTTACAACGCCAAGGTGGTTAGCTCAGCCCTCTAAGGCATAGAGATCTGGGGATTTGAGAATTTAGGTAAAATGACTGCATCTGAAAATAGGTTCCTACGCAATATTAATTTACCTCAGAGTACCCCTATGCGTCCTGTTTTCTATGATTTAGGATTAAGACCAATTGAACTTATTGCCAATCTCCGACCAGTATTATACTGGAGGCGCTTATGGTCAACTCCTGAACTAAGAATATTTGCCACAGGACTCCTGGATATAATCAAAAGTGATACCTTCCATAAAATCAAATGGTTATCGGGTGTTGGTGTTGGGAATGCAAGAGGAGGATCCACTTAATGCTAGGTGTCCACCGAAAAAGGACTTAAAGGGTATGTACTAGGAGATGGTGGCTTCAAAAGCTTTTAGGAATACTGCTCCACTTTGATTTAACAGGGATTTTCCTGGATTTTAAAGATGTGACTATTTGGGAATCATTCTGGGATGACATAACCAAGCCACTGGATAGAAAGCTCTATTTTCAGCTTAAAGTTGGTAGTTTACCAATTAGAGCATTTACATCTAGGTGGTCAAATGGTGGAAAGGCCTCTTGTCCCTGTTGTTCGGCCCCCTTGGAATCAATTGGCCACATGCTATTCGGGTGCCCTGCGTACTCTGCCCCTCGCAGGACATGGTTGCGCCCAATGTATAAACTATTGGGTACTAGGAGTGGTATGGCAGCTACTAGAATCATTTGCACAAGTACTAACCCTCCTGTATACAAAGCAGTGGCAAAGTTCCTAGGGTGGTCCTGGACCATTAGGAGCAAAATGATGAAGGGGTGACTTGGCCATATTGTGCAATTGTGGTACTCTGCGGTATATTGTGTATTTTAGCTATTATGAATTGTATGCTCTTAAAAAAAATTAAGATGAATTGCATTTCAGATATGTATTTTATGATCTTTTTATTCTTTGAGATGAATTCTATATATATTATGCTTTTATGACATTTGTCAAATAAAGCTTGCTTGAATTGAATTGATAGTCAGGGTCTGGGGCCCAGACACTCAGCAGGAGGTAGAGCCATCCTTTTGTGTCAGCAACACAGCCCTCTTCACATCCAGGGGGCTAGTCCTCCCTCCCCCACATCAAATGCAGGCCAGCCTGTTGCTGTCTCACCGTCTCTTCCCTGGGGTCAGGACACTTCCCAGACCCTGTCACATCCAAACCCAGATGGGCAATACACAAACAGGCAGAGGCACACAGGATGGTTTAAGACAAGAAACCAGCCACTTTTAAAAACGTGGTTTCTAAGCACACAATTTAAAAACCATCTTCACAAAAAGATGTGTTATTAAATTCTGAGTTCAGGCACACTAAACTCCATCTCTCCATCTTATGCCTATGGGAAGATATGCTGGAAATATGGAACAAAACATTTCCCATTCTGTCCTATGGGCAAGATGGCCTTGCAACAGGGAAAAACGAATTTGGCAATATTTCACTGTCAGGATATGGTATACATCTAAGTACATGTCCGACCTTTCACATACACTGCACCCTGCCCAGGGGATACCTTGAGCCTACTATAGGGGTGTGTGATGTGCATACAAAGTGAAGGTAAGGCCTGGTAAGTAGGTGCACCTGTCAGGACAACAAGGCAGTTAAAAAAGTGCACGCAGGCACTGCAGTGGCAGGCCTGAGATCTCTTCTTAGGGCTACTTGTGTGGGTGGCACAATTAGTGCTGCAGGCCCACTAGTAGCATTTGCATTAAAGCCATGGCACACATAGTGCACTTTACAAGGGACTTTAGTAGTAAGACAAACATACTAATTATGGACAACGAATTACCATAACACTTTATACAGGAAGCACTTGCACTTTGACAGTGATCAGCATTGTGGCAAAGTGCCCAAAGCATCTAAGTCGGCAACATAATGTCAGAAAAAGGTCTAGGAAAAGGCAAAACGTTTGCGTAACATTAGCCAAAAGGGCCAAGTCCAACACCCAGTTAATGCATTACAGGGTTCGATCTGATCTGTTTCCTTTAATGTCCAAGTGGAGTGAATTGGGGTCAGTCTCCAAATTAGAGCTATATTCTCATACCAATTATCTGCTCTTAGTAGTATGTACTCCATTGCAGTTGAGGCTCCACTTGCATTGTAAGAGGGAAATTATCAGTTGTTTTTCCTGAAAGAACTACAAGCTGAGATCAGGCCTTCTCTTCTGCAAAATAGTTTAGTCTTTTTACTCTGATGTGTATTTTGACAAACTGGTAGCACAAGGAGGCGATGCTACTGAGCTTTTCAGTGTGAGTGATGACTGAGTCATTGCTCCATTCGCCCATCTTACTTTTGACAATGCCACACACAAGAACAAAAGGTTTTGAATCTGTTTTTCCCCATTGTATCTCTGTTGGACAGGCCACATGACGGGCCGCTCTCCCCCGGCTCGACCAAGCCCGAGCCAGTCATACAAGCACCACACACCACCATTGCACGTCCTACGTCCCCTCAGGACACCTGCCCTCGGGCATGATAACCTCGTGGGTCCGATCCACGGCCGACCCACGCGCCCAGCCCGGGCCGCCATCTTGGACACTTCGCCACGAGGCCGCCTGGCCCCCGATCGACCTCAACCCTGGGCCTAGCCCGGCCTCAGACATTCCGGCACCACCCTCCACCCAGGAGGCGAGCGAGCTACTTGGCCAGTCAATGGGAGAAAGAGGTGTCGATGGTTCTCCCCCGGCCAGTGCCGCTCGCCCATCGCCTCCCCGGGCGCTGGCTCCACCCCCCTGCTGGGTGTCTGGACTCCCTCATCCCGGACCTCCCGACCTCCAAGTGCGAGGGTCCGGACATCAAAGCACGCCAGCCCTATAACTGGGGCAGCTCCAGAACAGGAAGGCAGTTGTATCTTGGAGTCGAGAGACGAAAGAAGAACTCATCCTGGACGGACTACTGGCGCTGCCGTAGCTCTGTCCTGTGCACCATCATCCTGCCTGTTGGCGCTGCCACAGCCGTCGTAACCTTCATCCTTCACCGTCGTCCGGATCTGCTGGCGAGGCCGCGGACCGTTGTAACTGTCATCTGCATCGGGACCTGCTTGGCTTCTCCACGGCCCGTCGACCATCCTTCATCCATATCGGGATCTGCTTGGCTTCTCCACGGCCCGCCGACCAACCTTCATCCATCTCGGGACCTGCTTGGCTCCTCCACGGCCCGATCAGCAACCACGCCGAGCTCGAGGATTGAGAGCTATTGAACTCATTGGTAACTAAGACTGTCCCGCTACCCTTTTCCTCAACCAGAGATCAGAACCGAGGGGACCCCTGAGTCCAGACCTCCTTGTATTATATCAACGTAACCTAAGAAGTGCATATAAAGTCTCGTTAACCTTCAATCTTGTGTGGTGTCCGTCTGTGGGGGGGAAGTTACTTATCTGTACAGTCGTTGGAGACGGCTCTCCCTGGAGACCTCTCCCCGTAATCTCGGCCGACCCTCCCGGTCCGTCTAACATTGGTGGCCAGCGGCGCGATCCGAATCACCGCATAACGTACAGAGAGTAGCTCACCCCACAACGAACAACAATGTCGACTAAAGAGAGCGGATCAACTGAGAAGTTCCAAATGGAAAAGCTAGAGGAATACAGCCATCGTGAACTAAAGCAGTTCTGCATCGAACTAGGTATCGCTACCACCGGACTAAGTACCAAGGACGATTTTAAGCATGCCCTAGAATCTTGGGCAGAGACCGGGGATGTCGAAGCCCCGGAGCAAAGCACCGCGAAAAAGACCAACACGGCCCCTGAAGAGCAAAGAACGGGTCTCTCGCAAGACGAGATCCAAGAAAGAGAAAAAGCCCGACTACACGAACTTGAAATGGCCCGACTCAAGATGGACATAGAACTCAAATTGGCCGAGCAAAAAATAAACTTAGAGCACCTTCGCCTCCGAGAAGAAAGAGAGGAGAAACAGAGGCAAAGGGAGCTCGAGGAAAAAAGACTAACGTACGAGCACGAGCGGAACCTAGCCGAGATCAACCTGCGCAAACAGAATAAAGAATTAGGGGTGCCCGACAGACCGTCCACCCCCGGGACCACGGACAAAAAAGTGCACATCCCCAAGGATGTGGTCCGAGAATATTTTCGAGAAGACGACATCCAGCAATGGTTTAAGGCATATGAAATCGCGATGACTGCGCACCGGATCGATAGAGCCGACTGGGGAGCCGGCCTATGGGGCAAATTCCTCAATGAGGGCCGCGATACTCTGTTACAGCTCCCAGACCACCAGATGACCTCCTACGACCATATGAAAGCGGCCCTCCTCACTCGCTATGGCCTCACGCCCGAGATGTACCGTCAGAGGTTCCGAGACTGCACACGCATTCCAGGTACAACTTGGGTGGACTATGTAACGTACTTCAGCCGAGCCTTCGAAGGCTGGATCAGAGGGAACAACGTCACGACCTACGAGCAGTTGTTCAATCTGATGGTATGGGAGCATCTGTCCAACAACTGCTTCATTGAACTACGCCAACACCTCCTCGACAGCAAGTTAACCGATCCCCGGCAGCTCGCAGCCGAAGCTGACCGGTGGGAGATCACCCGAGTGGGCCGGAATGGGTCCTACGAGCAGAACAGGAACAACAATGGTCACCACCGATCCAGAGGAGGAGGAGGGGGCCAAGGACGAGGAAGAGACAACACTCCGGCCGCCCCCACTACCAGCACCACCCCCCCGGCCAACCGGGGCAGCACCCCGGCGCGACCGGGATACAGAGCCAATGTTACATGTCACCGATGCCAACGAGTAGGCCACTATGCAAATGACCCAAGCTGCCCGCAGTATCCGAGCCCAAGACCCCGCCAGGTGGCCGCCGCGGCACTAGGGGAAGAACAGATCTCCGAGGAACCAGAAACAGACGAGCAAGAGTATCAAGGGTGGGAGCCAGCCGCCATGACTCTCGCGTGCTTAGGGGGAAGAGACATGGTCCCGCGGGTCCCCCTACCCGCTAACACCCAGAAGTACAGCCAATGGGTGAGCATCAATGGACAACGGGCCGAAGCCCTTCGAGACACCGGGGCCAGTGTGACAGCCGTCCGCTGTCATCTGGTGACCCCAGAACAATATCTACCGAACATTCTCTGCCCTGTACGATCAGCCGACAACTCGGAGAGTCTGTGTCGGATGGCCTGCGTCCCCTTTGAGTGGGGAGGGGTCTCCGGCATGTTGAAAGTAACGGTCCGAGACGACGCCCCCGTGGACTGCCTCCTCGGAAATGACCTGGAAAGCTCCCCGTGGGCAGCCGTGGAGCGAAAAGAACACTTGGGGATGTTGGGCGTCCCAGACTGGGCGTGCGTCACCACCCGGTCTATGGCCGCCCGTGCCAACCATCACCCGGAAGAACCAGAATGGCCGGCGCCTCCGCCTCCGGTCGCCCCCGCCGAGACCCCCGACCAGGGCATCCCCCTCGAACCTGCTCAACCTTCCGACCTTGCTAATCTCGACCAGTGGGCTCAAGAAGGGGGGCCCACACAAGAACAATTTCGTCAGGAGCAGAAGACCTGTCCCTCCCTTGAGGGACTCCGACAACAAGCGCTCGCCCAAAGCGCAGGGGATACCTCCGGAACTCATTGGGTCTACTGGGACAATGACCTACTGTACAGCGAGCAACGAATCGCCGAGCTGGGGGCCAACCGAGTACTAGTGGTGCCACTCCGCTTTAGAGACTTCCTGCTAAATCTGGCCCACGATGTCCCCCTGGCAGGGCACCTGGGACAAGATAAAACCTACAGCCGCCTAGTGACCCACTTCTTCTGGCCAAAAATGAGAAACGATGTGCACCAGCATTGCCGATCTTGCCCCACGTGCCAAGCCAGTGGGAAGAGCGGCCGCAAATTAAAGGCCCCCCTGCAACCCTTTCCCGTAGTCACGACCCCATTTGAGAGGGTCGGAATAGACATTGTGGGACCCCTAGACCCACGTACAAGACAAGGCCATCGCTTCATCCTAGTACTAGTGGACCACGCCACCCGCTACCCTGAGGCTATTCCTCTCCGGACCGTCACAGCCCCAGTGGTCGGCAGGGCCCTGATGGGGATCTTCTCCCGTGTGGGGTTCCCCCGAGAAGTCGTCAGTGACAGAGGCACGAACTTTATTTCCAAATACATGAAGTCCCTCTGGCAACAGTGTGGGGTCACCTACCGCTTCACGACCCCCTATCACCCCCAAGGAAACGGACTTGTTGAGCGGTTCAATCGCACTCTAAAAGGGATGATCGGGGGATTGGAAGAACCCCTCCGTCGCCAGTGGGACGTGCTGCTGCCGTGCCTCCTCTTCGCCTACCGGGAGGTCCCACAGAAGTCCCTAGGCTTCAGCCCATTCGAGCTGCTCTATGGGCACCCCGTACGGGGGCCACTCAGCCTGATCAAAGAAGGCTGGGAGTTGCCTCCGGCCAAGAGTCCTCCAGATGTCTTCCGGTACCTCCTCACCCTCCGCAACCAGTCCCAGCGGTTCAGAGACCTAGCGAAAGCCAACCTAGAGGCCAGTCAAGAGGACATGAAGAGATGGTATGACCAGAACGCCTCATCTATTGAATTCGAGCCGGGGCAACAGGTCTGGGTAATGTCCCCCACAGAACCGTGCGCTCTCCAAGACAAATGGACGGGACCCTTCAAAGTAATCGAGCGCAAGGGACCCGCCACCTATCTGATCGATATGGAGTCCGCCCGGAATCCGCTCCGAGTCCTCCACACCAACAGACTGAAACCCCACTTTGCACGAACAGAACTCAGCCTCTTGATGGCCACAGACAACGGGGTTGAGGACGACTCCGAGCCTCTCCCTGACCTCTTGCGGACCCAGGAGCAAGACGGCTCCGTGGATGGGGTCCGACTCTCGGAGACCCTCTCCCAGGAACAACGCCAAGAGTGCCAAGCCCTCCTATCACGGTTTGCCAGCCTGTTCTCCCTCACCCCAGGTGTCACTTCCTGGTGTGTGCACGATGTGGACACCGGAGACAGCCCTCCTATCCGCCACCGGGCCTACCGCGTACCTGATCGGGTACGGGCCTGCATCCAGGCGGAAGTAACTAAGATGCTCACGCTCGGGGTCATCGAGCCCTCCGACAGTCCATGGGCCAGCCCGGTCGTACTGGTCCCCAAAGCAGCCGCCCCCGGAACCACACCCGAACTCCGGTTCTGTGTCGACTACCGGGGCCTGAATGAAGTCACCAGAACGGACGCACACCCCATCCCCCGGGCAGATGAACTGGTCGACCGAATGGGTGCTGCCCGCTACCTCAGCATCTTCGATCTAACGGCAGGATATTGGCAGATCGGCCTCACACCCCGAGCACAAGAACGTTCTGCCTTCTCCACCCCCGATGGCCACTATCACTTCACGGTCATGCCCTTCGGCATGAAAAATGCCCCAGCGACGTTCCAACGGCTCGTCAATCAGGTCCTGGCGGGGCTCGAAGAGTTCAGCGCCGCCTACCTGGACGACATCGCTGTGTACAGCCACCACTGGACCGAGCACCTCCACCACCTCCAAGCAGTGTTGCAAGCCCTTCAGCGAGCTGGCCTCACGATCAAGGCCAGCAAATGTCAAATTGGACAAGGGTCAGTGACCTACCTCGGACACCAAGTGGGAAGCGGTCTAGTGGCCCCTCTTCAACTGAAAATTGCCGCCATCCAGAACTGGCAACCCCCTAACACTCAAACTGAGGTGCGAGCCTTCCTGGGCCTCACGGGCTACTACCGAAGGTTCGTGAAAGACTATGGTACCATCGTGGGGCCTCTCACCGAACTCACGTCGAAAAATCAGCCCAAGAAGGTGAACTGGACCCCAGAGTGTCAAGCGGCCTTCGAACAGCTAAAGGCCGCCATGTGTTCCGCTCCTGTACTCCAGGCCCCAGACTACAGCCGGGAGTTCGTCGTCCAGACGGATGCCTCCGACCAGGGCATTGGGGCGGTCCTGTCCCAGGTGAACACCGAAGGCCTTGATCAACCGGTGGCCTTCATCAGCCGGAGACTCCTACCACGGGAGCAACGCTGGAGCACCATAGAGAGGGAAGCCTTCGCTGTGGTATGGGCCCTCAAGAAGCTCCGACCCTACCTTTTTGGCACCCACTTCCGGGTGCAGACTGACCACCGACCCCTGCAGTGGTTGATGCATATGCGGGGGGAAAACCCAAAACTGCTACGCTGGTCCATCTCCTTGCAAGGTATGGACTTTACCGTTGAACACCGGCCTGGGTCTGACCACGCCAACGCGGATGGCCTGTCCCGGTTTTTCCGCCTCGACGAAGAGAGTCCCCAAGAGGATGGGTAACTCTCCCCGCCTTCAGCTGGGGGGGACGCATGTTGGACAGGCCACATGACGGGCCGCTCTCCCCCGGCTCGACCAAGCCCGAGCCAGTCATACAAGCACCACACACCACCATTGCACGTCCTACGTCCCCTCAGGACACCTGCCCTCGGGCATGATAACCTCGTGGGTCCGATCCACGGCCGACCCACGCGCCCAGCCCGGGCCGCCATCTTGGACACTTCGCCACGAGGCCGCCTGGCCCCCGATCGACCTCAACCCTGGGCCTAGCCCGGCCTCAGACATTCCGGCACCACCCTCCACCCAGGAGGCGAGCGAGCTACTTGGCCAGTCAATGGGAGAAAGAGGTGTCGATGGTTCTCCCCCGGCCAGTGCCGCTCGCCCATCGCCTCCCCGGGCGCTGGCTCCACCCCCCTGCTGGGTGTCTGGACTCCCTCATCCCGGACCTCCCGACCTCCAAGTGCGAGGGTCCGGACATCAAAGCACGCCAGCCCTATAACTGGGGCAGCTCCAGAACAGGAAGGCAGTTGTATCTTGGAGTCGAGAGACGAAAGAAGAACTCATCCTGGACGGACTACTGGCGCTGCCGTAGCTCTGTCCTGTGCACCATCATCCTGCCTGTTGGCGCTGCCACAGCCGTCGTAACCTTCATCCTTCACCGTCGTCCGGATCTGCTGGCGAGGCCGCGGACCGTTGTAACTGTCATCTGCATCGGGACCTGCTTGGCTTCTCCACGGCCCGTCGACCATCCTTCATCCATATCGGGATCTGCTTGGCTTCTCCACGGCCCGCCGACCAACCTTCATCCATCTCGGGACCTGCTTGGCTCCTCCACGGCCCGATCAGCAACCACGCCGAGCTCGAGGATTGAGAGCTATTGAACTCATTGGTAACTAAGACTGTCCCGCTACCCTTTTCCTCAACCAGAGATCAGAACCGAGGGGACCCCTGAGTCCAGACCTCCTTGTATTATATCAACGTAACCTAAGAAGTGCATATAAAGTCTCGTTAACCTTCAATCTTGTGTGGTGTCCGTCTGTGGGGGGGAAGTTACTTATCTGTACAGTCGTTGGAGACGGCTCTCCCTGGAGACCTCTCCCCGTAATCTCGGCCGACCCTCCCGGTCCGTCTAACAATCTCAGATGGCGTCTAGAAGTTTAGGCGCCCCACCTCCTTCTGTGCTGGGTGTATACATATATTATTGTCAGAACTGAGTTGTCAAGTAGGGTGATATTGTACATTTGAATGCTAGTGAGCAGTCTGACTCAGCAGGCATCTGTCATTTCTTGATTCTGTCTTCTGAGCGATAAAAATCCAATTTCCACTCTATTAGCTGTATTAGCCATATCTATATATTGTATTAGCATGTTGTATCTATATACTCTTTGCGGTTTATATGCCTAATGCCTAACCTATATCTGTTTTAGCCCGTTAACAGGGGTATATGCTGTTCGTGTGTTCGTGTGAGTTAGTGAGAGCAGCTGAATGCACACTATTCTTTCTCTGTCCCAGGACCCAAGGTCGCATCTGGCTTTGAGTGTGATAAGCGCATTCCTGAAGGCGCTGTGCCTGCACTCCCAGGCACCGGGACGGAAGGGAGTCACCCCTCCTGACCTCCCCAATAATAACTAAGCAGAGCTTCGAACTAATCATGTGTGGCATATATGGTCCTTTCTCTTGGCCCAAGAGCCAAGAAGTGTTTTTCCATTTATGGTGATTTCATGTGTTGATCTGAAAGGATATATGTTCTATTTTGACTGTAAGCCAGCGGTCTTCTCCGTGCACCTGTTGGGTGAGGTTTGGAGAGGCTCCTCTATAGAGTGTTTTGCATAATAAACAATTGAACTTTCTTCACTGCCAACTGACTGGTTATTTGGTAATTGGTATTGGGGCTATTGGTAAGTATAGCTCCTCTGTTATTTTTTATGGTACGTCAGTTGGCGACTCTGGTGGGACTCCGCGTTGGGGTCGTCCTCTCATAACCGGGTAGAAAGGACAAAGAAAGGGGAAACCTGGTCGAGTGGGTGAACTGACCAGAGATTCTGGCTTACTCCGCTCTCACGATCAGGGAGCCTCAGCTGCTATTGACCCTTCACTGGAGTCCTGCGAGCGTAACCCAGGAGCTGACCGTGTTGGTCCTCAGGAGTTGGCAGTGGAGAATACAAAATGGTACCTGCGTGCACCAGGTGAGTGAATTGTTATTGGTGTTTTTGGAAACGTGCTGTTGAAGCAGTGTTTTGAAACAGTTAACTGTATTGGATTTGGTGGTCGGTGTACCACGGAGAACTTTGGGGTTCTGACGGGGCTGCATTGTGGCTGCACGGGCAGATGCTCCACGGACTTGTTTGGTGAATAATAGAGAAATTGTTCGGTCGCCTCGGTGTGGCTCGTGTGGTGCGCACCCGGACGGACTGCTATCGGAAAGGCCTGTGGTTGTACCTGGGTAGCCTTGGGGACACATCTGAAGCAATGCTAAGGTAGCAGACTCAGTCAGAATAGTCCCAAGAGTGAACCAGGAAGACCGCAGGATGGTCTGTAGGACAGTCTGTGGTTATACCTGTCTGAAGGTCTCTTGGTAGTCTTTGGACTGCTTGATTTTGGTATCTGGTGGTCTGGAAATCTGAGTTGATTAGTTCTCCATGAACGGGAGTCGACGGGCTCCGTTCTTCTGTTTTGGAAAATACATGTTCTTTTGAAATTTTCTTTTTGAATATACCTATGTATGTATTGTCTTTTCTGTATTTTTTGATTTCGAATGGTGAACGGAATGTTGAGACTGTATGAACATGGCCATGTTTGAAAGATTGTTATTTTAATGTGATTGAGTTGTCAGTGAATAAAGATGCAGTGTTTTAGTAAATTATGTTTTGGATGTTGTTGCCGCCGAAAAGGCACGCAATTGGATGAAAGCCAGCCTGTCCCGACAGAGGGTAGCTCGAGCTATGATATGTATGTTAAACATTGTATTTCGCCCATTTTGTTTAATACGTGGTGGCATAAATACACTAAGGATAATGTGGAACTGCAATGGCCCTTGACCGAGTCTTTTGACGAGAAAAAGATACATTATTTGCAGGATCGATTATTTTACAAATGCAGCCGTCAGGCAATGTTTAACTCTTTAAATATGTGGCAAAAGGAAGCAAAGTGTAGACACATCAGGGAGGAGAAGTTATGTAAGATGAAAGAAGGTGAGACGATTACACAGAAAGCTATAGCTTATGATAAAGATCAGACTGAGAAAAGCATTGACTGCACGAATAGACAATTCAGATTGCAGGTGGATAAAAGTTATGTGACAAGGACTGAGCCAGAGGATGAAATAGAGGATTTACTAGATGTGCGTCTGCCTCCCCCTTATGCCCCCCAACGCATATATCCTGCGGTCCCTTTGACTCCAGCCTCGGCTCCAATGGGTTTGGCACCCGTCGTATCCTCTACCCCCACCCCTTTGGGAACCTCTTCTGTTTTGTCTTCCTCAACATTTAGATTGGCTACTCTAATACCCGATCCATTGTCCTCTCCCACCATGCCCACCGTTCTTTTATCTCCCCCGACTCCAGCCTGGGTTTCTCAGTCTTCGAGCATGACCCCCACCCTAGCTGACCCAACTCTCTCTAGTGTTCTGGGAAATCTTGGTGCACGACGGTTGTATACACGATCCGCAGTAGGGCTAGATGAGAATCAAATGTTTGAGGATCAGGCGTCCCAATGGATGCCGAAGGCCGTGTATACTATAACTGATATATGGAGTACTCTTAGAGATTATGAGCCTGTTATGCAGCAACTCGCCTTGGAGCATATGGCTATACGTCTTATTTCCGTATGGGAACAGAGTTTCCCAGACAGAAGAGCCCCTCAAGTGATGTATGATATTCTGGACCGGGCTCATAAGTTTGAACTAGGATTGGAAGATGTGTACCATAATGTCGATACTTTAGTGAAATATCGAGGGCTGCTGCATTTGAAATGTCCAAAATGGGATTCCCAGCATCCTATGCTGGAAGTTCATCCTATTTATCATCCTGAAATACCAGAATTAGGAATTGATCAGAATCAAGTAACTAGAGCCGGTGTGGAGGCACGATTTAAAGAGCAATGGGTCTATACCCCTTGGAAAAGGAGTGAGGTCCTTTCTCTGAAGTCGAAACTTCCCGTAAAAATCCTACTGCTTACTATAAAGAGCTCACTGAGGCAGCCACTTTGGCTGTTATGACCCTGGCTGACATAGAATTATTTTTCGGTTTGTTAGTCCCCGTTGATGTGGCGTCAGGTGCATGACCAGGATCATGCCACAGAGTTGGAAGGGACTTGGGATCAAATCAAAGAATAGGATAAGGACCGAAAGCCTGGTGATAAACCTCAACCTGAAATATTGGCTTTGTCTGGTCGAATTATTACCTACATGCATTAGATAATTCCGCCCCGTAAAGTAGATTGGACAAATTGACATGTAAGCAGAAAAAAGACAAGAGTGTTTCGGATTTTTTCACCAGATTTGAAGGTGTGTTTATTGACTTTAGTGGACAGGACTTGTCAGTGGAAGGTGGGATACGATTATTCGTTAATCGTTTTAAGACAAATCTGTTGCCCGAGATCTCCGTGCGGCAACAAGCTGCTGAGAGTACTACGGTTTTACTGAGTATGGCTCAGTATTATGAGCATAGGGAAAATGAGAGCAAGGATAAGTCAGAAAAGAAAGCAAAAGATCTTAAGACACGAGTATTGCTACAGTAAGTCGTAAGGGGACGAGGCGGAGACATAACCGTTAGAGGGTCCGTTCCGAGGGGGCGGGAACGGGTTGAGGCGGAAGAACAGCTGTTGCTTTGGGAATAAACCAATGCACTTACTGTGAACAGGAAGGGCATTGGCGAGCTTAGTGTCCATTGTTGCTGGCTCAGAATGGGGCAGTAAGAGGGAGAGGAAGGGGTCGAGGTGGTGTGGATCGGAGTGATATGCGAAGAGAAGAAGCAAAGCATGGCGAGTCAGAAAATAATTACTTTGATAATCCAAGAGGAAGGAGTATTATAATGAGGATTGTGTAATTGAGGGGACCGATGGGTATGTTTACACATAGTACAGCCACGGACAGAGTGGGGGCCAGGTGTCAGTACCCATTGATCAGCAAGGGCCTTATGTGTGAGGGCCCTTGATGGGGACTGCTGAGAACTTTCTAGTTGATACAGGTATGATGAATAGCTCTATTGCTCGTTCGCTGGTCCCAGATGCTGCTCTGTCTGGGAAGAATAATGTTTTGGTGGGATTTTCTGGATTCCCGGTGGTGAGCCCCATTTTTACACCTATCCCGTTCACAATTGGTCTGGTCACAGTGGACTCTCCATTTTTGTTAAATTCTCACTGCGGAGAAAATCGATTGGGGTTAGATTTGCTAAAGAAACTGTATGCTAAGATTCACTGTTCCCCTGATGGTGGTTATTTGACCATACATCCTCCTGGTAAACGTACACTGCAATGCTTCGCTAAAAATGAACCCCTCCCTCCAGAACTCGCTGCTATCCAATCGATTCTCTGGGCGACCGAGGATACGGATGTTGGTCTATTGAAGATTTTGCCTGTCTCTATTACCCTGAAACCAAATGTTCGTTTACCACGTATAACTCAGAACAAAATTTCACCGGCTGGTGAAAGACCTCTGCTCGCTATTATCCAGGACCTGATTGATAAGGGCGTAGTGGAAGAAACGGCTGCCAATGTATGCAATAGTGCTATATTGCCAATTTTGAAAAAGGCACCTGTTGGCAGCGATCCCGACCATGTTGATACTTATCCTTTTGTAATTGACTTGCGAGAAATTAATAAAATAGTGGTGCCGCAGTACCCCGTGGTTTCGGACATCACTACTATTCTCACTATGATGCCTCCCACTGCCAAGTATTTCTCAGTTATCGATCTGAAGAATGCTTTCTTTAGCATTCCGATTCATCCTGATAGCTGTCATATTTTTGGCTTCACCTTATCTGGGCGCAGCTTTTGTTTTTTTGTGCTCCCCAGGGGTACACTGAGTCCTAGCATTTATAGCTAAGCTTTGAAAGCTGTATTGGATGATTTGACCCTGCCCCCTGGTAATGCGCTCCTCCAGTATGTGGACGTTCTGTTGGTGGCTTCCAATACTGAGGAAGGTTGCAAGGAAGCCACTGTTAAATTGTTGTCTCACTTGGCAGCCAATGGTAATACCGTATCCCTTTCCAAATTCCAATATTGTCGACAGGAGGTGACTTATCTTGGTCATCTACTGTCGAAAGAGGGGAGGAGAATAACCCCTGAACGTGTGATTACCATCTCTAGCATGTCTGTACCTCGTACTCAGCGTGATGTTCGTGCATTTCTTGGTATAACCTCTTACTGTCGCCAATGGATTCCTAATTTTTCTCTTCTGACTAAACCTCTCTTGTACTTACCCACTAAAGATGTGCATGAACCTCTACTTTGGACTGATGATTGCCAAAAAGCTTTTGACTTTTTAAAATCTGTGCTTTGTTCTGCACCTGTCTTGGGTACTCCCGACTACCGAAAACATTTTGTGCTTTATGTACACGAGGTAGATGGTTGTTCGCTTTCTGTGTTAACACAAGGATTCGGGGGTAAGCGAAGACCTTGTGCTTATTTCTCGGCGGTGTTGGATAACGTCGCCAGAGCACTTCCGAGCTTTTTAAGGGCTGTTGCTGCAGTTGCGGTGGCTATTCGACAGTCGGAAGGGCTCTTTCTGTACACTGATCTCACAGTGATGGTACTGCACGCTGTGGACACATTATTGAACAAAACGAAGACCCAGCACCTTATGAGTGCGCGTCTTATTGGATACGATTGACTTTGTTTGCTCCCCATATTACAATTAAGCGGTGTGCCACTCTGAACCATTCCACATTACTACCCCTCTCTTCGGACGAGAAAAATAACGACATACATGATTGTATATTTCGGACAGAAGAAGAGACGAAGGGACGGGTAGATCTCAGAGACATTCCTCTATCTGACCCCCACGGGGAATTGTATGTAGATGGTTCTTGTTTCAAGTTACCAGATGGCACGACAACAGCTGCATATGCGATTACGACCCTCCGTACTGTAGTTGAGGTTTCTCGAGTACCCTATCAGTCAGTACAGGCAGCTGAGTTAGTGGCATTGCTGCAGGCCTGTGAGTTGAGTGAAGGATTGAGAGTAAACATTTACACAGATAGCCAATACGCCTTCGGCGTGGCTCATACTTTCGGCCGGCTGTGGACGGAGAACGGTTTTCTCACTTCCCATGGTCAAAGAATACAACATGGCTCCCTGATTTTACGATTACTGACAGCATTGACATTACCAGAAAAGCTGGCTGTAGTTAAATGCAGTACACATAAGGCAGTAGTAGATGCAGTAGGCGAGGGAAATGAGTTGCTGATCAAGTAGCAAAGGAAATTGCAAAATCCAAAATGTCTTCGATGTTTGTGACTACCTCTGCTAGGTGGGTTGCGGCAACAGAGATGTTTGACAACACTATGGAGCGTGTCCGAGAGACACAGAAAGAAGCTACTCCTGCTGAACTGGCTCACTGGGAAAAGGAAGTGCGGAGATTAGATGAAAATGACTGTTGGGCTGATTTGACAAGAAAACAGAGATGGTTGTTGCCCAATGCATTGGTTAATGCTGTAGTAACTATGGAACATGGTTCAGCACATACAGGGGCAAAAGGCATTTGTGCACTTCTGGATCCTGTGTGGAATAATCTTAATATCCCAAAGACTTCTGCCCATTTGGTCCAATATTGCATGGTTTGTTTACAACACAATCCCGGAGGCAGGGAACCCGTTCTCAGTGGGAACTTTGCACCACCATCTTTGCCTTTTGAGGTATCCAACTGGAGTGTGTGAATAATCTAAAATATGTCCTGGTCATGGTATTTGCCTTTAGTAAATGGGTGGAGGCCTACCCGACCAAAAAAAATACTGCTCTGGCAACAGCAAAAGCTTTAATAAAAGAGTTCTTCCCACGTTATGGATTACCTCGGGTGATCTCGACAGATAACGGGGGACATTTTAATGCAGATCTTATCAGTCATGTTTGTAACAGGTTGCAAATTGAGCAGAAATTTCATGCTGCACGACATCCCCAGTCTGCTGGACTGGTTGAAAATTATAATGGAATACTGAAATTGAAATTGACCAAAATTCAAGAGGGTACTGGGCTGAAGTGGCCCAATGCCCTACCATTAGCATTGATGTCTTTAAGATTTACCCCACATTCCGTATCTGGCTTGTCACCGTATGAGGTCATCTTTGGACGACCAGCCAATGTTTGGGTTGTCCCGAGACCTAGAACGTTTTGTGATATTGATTATCCTATGATGACAGATTATGTTATGTTAAGTTATGTTATGTTATATTGAGCTTATAAAGCGCGCAGCTACTCAAAATGTCCTGGCGCTAGCTCCTGAGAGAAAGGAATGTTCGATTATCAGATTAAAACAGCAAAGTCTTGAGTTTTTTTTTAAAAATCAATGGGTCTTGGGTGGTCCTCAAGGACCACAGTTTCTCTGGAGGTACTCGGCAAAAGGGGGAGAAACTTCCTCAGGCTCTTGAGTATGCCAAAACAAGTGCCTTGCAATTTCTTCACACGCGTCACAAAGTGCAGGTTTTGGTCGAACCAGACGCCTAGATTTTTTACTGCGCCAGTTCTATCCGAGGGCCGAGGAAAACCCGGGTGCCAAAGCCTCTCTCTGAAATCTGAAGGAAAGGAGCCAAACAACAACACCTCCGACTTCCCTTCATTACATTTCAACAGAGCGTTGGATAGCCAGTAAAAAACAGAGGATAGGCAGTTTTGGGCCAACACAACCGAGTCAACCTCCTTGGGCCAGGTGAACAGCAGCTGGGTATCACCGTATTATCTGTATGCTTTGAATAAAGATCTCCGTTACATTCATCAACAGGTATCAGCAGTGTTGCCGCCCCTGCCGGAGGGTCCCGGACATCGTTTGGAGGCAAGACAGTGGGTCCTGGTCCGCAACTATCAGTGAAAATCCGGCTTGGAACTTCGGTGGTCCAAGCCTCACCAGATTCTTTTGGCCACATGGACGCCGGTGAAGGTGGATGGCAAGAGACATTGGATACATGTCTCCCTTGTTAAAAAGTTGCCTCTCCCGCTTCCTCAGCGGAACCAGGCAGGAATTTTGACCCAGGAAAGCGAACGAGTCCCTCGCTTTGTCCCTTTTTCTGATGCCCTGGAGTTTGAAGAGGGGCAAAGAGAAGGAGCGGTGGGCTCGGAGGGGGCTTCGTCGTCTGCACCAGTAATTGCCCCAAATTCTGTTGCTCCTACAGCGGAACAAAAGGTTCATGATATTCCTATTGCAACGGATGTACCTTCCTCTGTTTTGTTCTCTGATCAGGAGACGCCTGGTCATGTTCGATACAATCTGGGGCCCAGAAAACAACACAGTACTCCAGATGAATATGGAAGGAGATAGGGAAAGACTTGAGTAATAGGGTTTGTTAGAAACCTTCCTGGGGTACTGAGCGAGGCACTGGACTGAACACATTGAGAGCCTGGAACATTTGTTTGCTCTGTTCAGAAAGAAAGACTGAATTTCCTGAAAAAGGGTCCCAGGTTGTGCTTTCTTCCCAACGCGAAGATCTGTTTTTTTTTCTGATGAACGATAGGGGCCTGCCTGTGAGGCTCTAGATGGACAGGTTGGACTGCATTGCCCACGTTTAGTTTTTGGACTTTTAGCTAGTATGTACCCTTTTGCTCATTTTGTTCCTGAAGAGGAATGCCCATTTGCACCCCGTTATTACCCTACATATATGCTTATTTTTTCTAGTTGGACCATGCGTGTCAAAGTAGCCTTTGTGGTCACAATAGCGATTTTGTTAATAATATTAATGAGCGTGTTTGTATATTTGGATTTCCGTCATCCTATGAATACTGTTCTGGGAACAACTACCCCTCCTCCAGACGATCTATTTTATACTTTAGCCCCGCATAAATAAAGGCACCATCAGACTTATACTAAAAATGTATTCGTTGAAATGCTTCATCAAACGCACAGTGCTACGAATACAACAAACTATTGGGTTTGCGGCCTTCTGTCCTCTGCCATGCACAAACATGATTTATTTATTTCTCTGCCATTATCAATATTATTATTAGGAAGTTGTGAAGATTGGTTTTAGTTTTTATCTAGGATGTACATGCATTATACTGTAGATACTAAACGATATACCAAAAAAGACTACGAGATGATCCTAGCATACATAGGAGTACATCAAGGTTTTGACCCGCAGGGAAATGAAAGGGAGGAGGTCATTAGATCCAAATGCCTGTATGAATGTATATACCGAACATGAAAATGTTACCTGGTTGAAAAATGAAATACTCTACTTTGAGGAGTTTAATTTTACCCAGTATTTTCAGCAATTCCAGTAAAGAAATGTTACAGATGACAAAGCCATCCCAGTGCCCATATTAAACAATACTTCAACATACTGTGTTCAGGGAACAGGATACATTTCGGTAGGAGAAAGTCAATGTAATTATACCTATCGACTGCGCACCTTCAGTTGTCCTCCATTGTTGACTACCCCTAATGTCTATTTCGTCTGTGGAGAAAATGCATATATGTGGCATCCCCATGGTTGGGCTGGCCGTTGTTATTTGTCCTTTTTGTATCCTCCAGTATACATAGCCCCCTCCAATTATTATAAGGATCATCGATTAGATAAGCGGAGTCTGCCTCTTGTCAGAGATAAAAGAGAGATTGATACCACCGACATTGATCAGACCGATACTCCTGGGCAACATTTTATTGACATTGCGAATGGGGTGTTTCCTATCTGGTGTCCCATCATTACCAGTAAGCAAGTGAGGCGCCTGTCTAGAATAGTTGAAAGGGTGATCAATACCACTGCAGGTATATTGACCAATCTAACCGTAGAACTTCAAGCGACGAGACTCGTCTCGCTTCAGTATCGAATGGTTTTAGATGTTATCCTGGCCAACCAAGGAGGGGCATGCTGCGTGATCGGCAGCTCCTGTTGTGTATATATCCCTGACTCCGCCCCTTCTGTTCATCTGGCCATTCAAAAATTACACCGTTTGGCCTCCGAAGTGCATGCAGATACTAGCACCTGGTCTTTATCCAGTTGGTTTTGGGGTCTGTTGTCCACTTGGGGATGGAAAATGTTGATGGTACTAGCAGGTATAACTGGTATCATATTCACCAGTTGTCTCTGTATGCATTGTGGGCCTGCTTGTTGCTCTTATTGTGCTGCTAAGCTCACCTCTTCTATGACTAGTCCTTCTCCAGCAACAGTAAGCGCCCAATTAATTCAGCAGGAAATAAAGGATATCATGCAGATTGATGAAGGGATTTCATTAGCTACATCATGCTAAAAGGGCGGTTCTGAGGGATAAAAATCCAATTTCCCCTCTATTAGCAGTATTAGCCATATCTATATATTTTATTAGCATGATGTATCTATATATTCTTTGCGGTTTATATGCCTAATGCCTAACCTATATCTGTTTTAGCTAGTTAACAAGGGTATATGCTGTTCTTGTGTTCTGTTTGGATCGAGTAGGTCAAAAGCAACCCATACAGACGCCATCTTTTCTCTGCCTGTACCAGGCCCGAGCAATGATCACGTGCTACTCTCCAATAGTTGTCAGGCCGCTTTCTAGTTGAGTTAGTGAGAGCAGCTGAAGGCACACTATTCTTTCTCTGTCCTGGGATCCAAGGTCACATCTGGCTTTGGGTGTGAAAAACGCATTCCTGAAGGTGCCATGCACTCCCAGGCACCAGGACGGAAGGGAGTCATCCCTCCTGACCTCCCCAATAATAAATAAGCAGAGCTTCGAACTAATCATGTGTGCCATATATGGTCCTTCCTCTTGGCCCAAGAGCCAAGTAGTGTTTTTCCATTTACGGTGATTTCATGTGTTGATCTGAAAGTATATATGTTCTGTTTTGACTTTAAGCCAGCAGTCTTCTCCGCGCACCTGTTGGGTGAGGTTTGGAGAGGCTCCTCTATAGAGTGTTTTGCATAATAAACAATTGAACTTTCTTCACTTCCGACTGACTGGTTATTTGGTAATTGGTATTGGGGCTATTGGTAAGTATAGCTCCTCTGTTATTTTTTATGGTACGTCACTTCCGTGTGACAGATTTTGTATGGTAGATATATCCTAACTAATAATTCCTACGTTTTTACTAATTGCATCGCTGCTGCATAGATTTTCTGATTTGATTCACAGGCTGCTCTTGACAGGTGCATGACACAGTGGCTCAATCTCTCTTACATGCAGTCCTGGGTAGGAACTTCGCGGCTGGGAAATATCAATTCTTCTGGGTGCAATATTTATTGGGTGCACAAATACTGCAAAACTCTGCGTTTCAAATCTCAGACTGTGGTGTAATGTTGTTAGCCCCCATTTTAAGGTGTGAAAAATCGGAGTTTGCCCACATTATTTACAGCTGGTTTTACCTGGTGCAAATTGAGCAGGCAACAACTTGTGGGGAGCATAATTGCTGCCATATTTGGAATGCTGGTTTGGACATGAGTGGGAGTTTAAGAATTAATAATAATAATAATATTAATAATCCTCATTTGTAAAGCGCAATCACCCGTAAGAATCTCCAGGCGCTAGGGGCAGTCGGGAAGATTAAAAAAGCTGTGAAACAAGAATTGGTAGTGGTGTTTCCCACAATGGGAGAGACTGCACTATCACTTATCGATTTATTTAAAAAGGTTCAAATGGGCTTCTAGTATGGTTTAACACCTATAATTGAGGCGGAGTGCTACACAGACCACTGTCACCCACTACCAAGAGTGACTCTTACCAATCAAAAAGGTCGGTAAATCAAGACATGCACAATAGGGTCAAAGGGAGCACAATCCTAAACATATGTAGAGTAAGTGATAAGTGATCACAAAATCTTTTTAGGACAACAATTAAGTTTTAGCTAAGTCCAATTGAAAATGTCACTAGATCTTCTTTTTCAAATAAGGGACACAATCAACTGTAGTCCATGTATGTTCATTTCTCCATTTATTCACAAGGCTTCATAGAAGATAATCAAAACAGTCAACAAGAGCAGCCTATTGTATCTTATTTGAAAAAGAAGATCTAGTGATAATTTCAATTGGACTTTGCTAAAACTTAATTGTTGTCCTAAAAAGATTTTGTGATCACTTATCACTTACTCTACTTATGTTTAGGATTGTGCTACCTTTGACCCTATTGTGCAGATTAAGAAAGCTATTGCCCAGAGTCACATGGTGCTGGGCTAATCTGCCGCCGGCGATCGAACCGTGATTCCCAGATTCCAGCGTCAGTCGACCTGGCCGCGGCGCCACACCTCCCCCCAGGTATATTAAATAATGGAGGATGCGGAAAGAGGCCTTTGTTGATTTCTGCAGGCCTTCAATAGTAGTTTTATTTTGTCATGGCTTTCTGAGGCATTTAAAGAATCCTGGTGCACTAAGAAAGGCTCTGAGTGAATTATTGTTGGTATTATTTTTCAGGTCGAGCCTACCAGACTGTGCAAGCTATCTGGTTGGAAAATACCCATCGTAAATTTTCAGTGGATTTACAGCCCACACCTTGCTTACCATTTGTTGGATTATTGCCACAAATGCCATACTTCTTATTAGATGGCTTGCTTGCGTTTGTCCTTCCCCTGTAGCAAAGTCTCTTTACGATCCTTTTGAGTGGCTGACGTGTATATTCACACTTGCTACATTTAGGAAACTACTCTTTTCTTTTTCATTCAGCACTCCATGAGAGAGTATGTGTTTTTGAGGTCCTGCTCTTTGTCCTGCCTTTCCCCAATATGTTACTCCCGACCTCTCCCAGCTGTAAAAGCACAACAACATGCATATTTTTGCTTGGGTATGGTTGAAGGGTAGACCTTAGGGTTTTTATTAATTTGTTTCTTCCGCATTCCCGATATCGTATGAAATCACAAGCTTTGCCACACAAAGGGTTTTATGGTGTAGGTAGAAGAACCATAAGCTGCACTCACTCAGCTAGCATCTGAGGCATAGGTGACACATCCCCTTGAGTTTATAACTCTCTTACCTGGGCTACTACTGGAGGGCCAAATAGCTGAATCCTGTAGAAAGTGTTTTAGACCTTGGAAGCATTGCCCTTTACATTCTGACTCTTCCTTATTCTTTTTAGATTCTGGTAAATTTCCCAAGAGTAAAGTATTTGCAAAATAAATGATGCGATTTATAAAGATTGAAAACAATGAATTCAACATTGAATTCAATGTAGTTTTGCAATACCATAAGTGTTTGCTTTTCCTTCCGTAATCTGAAGTTTGTTTATTCTTGTATTATTTTTAAACTACCCCTTACAGACAAACATTTGTAAAGCCAGCTGCATTGAAGTAGCATTATAAAGGTGAAACCTATTGGCTTTGCAATGCTTGTTTTAATGGCCATGGTACATTTCATACCGGGACTTAAACTATTGAGATCACTCAGAGGGTATTTCATCATTTACAGATCAACTTTGACTTATTTAAGACAAGCTCCAATGCCTGGAATATCAGCTTTTCAGCACCATGCCATTCTTGAGACTTGTGCAGCATCATTACAATCGAGAGCTGTTTTCCAGTCGCGAAGAGCCAAAGCGTTAACTGCATAGTTAAACAGAGCCCTTAGTTATTAAAATTGACCCCATGCTTTGATAGCAATATGTGTAGTGATATATTAAAAAAATGAAATAATACAAGTGTTTCAAATTGAAATATTCCCTGTACTCGCTCCAGCTGGGCTCATAATTCTGACGTCAGTGTAAGCCAGGAATGGGAAGCTGGCACAGCTGGTGAATCTCTTAGCGACATTCATCCCGCACTCCCGACCCTGGCTTCCGTCTCTAGAGAGTCCTTCAGTTTCACTTCTGGCATGTGCTGTGCCTGTCTCTGCATTTCAACTCATAGTGATTACAATTGATTACATACCTCAATGTACCCTGCTCGTTCTACTGCAACAACGTAGCTCTTCCAGGCAGAAATCATCTTGTTATTACATTGTATTTTAAACACATCTACGGTACCTTTTCCTTACCACATATATTTATAGTCTGCCTTTTCAAGGTAATTTCACCGCTAACAAGTTTTTGTTTACAATGTTTCACATGATTACCAGGGAAGAAAGGCTCTTGTAGCAAATGCTTAAATATGATTATCTTTCACCTGAACGTTTGAGTCTGACCGAGATTTCCAATAAAGTGAATTTTGATTGGTTGTCGTAGGTAAGAACTGGTAAATGTGGCAGTACCTTGATACAAAACTTTCAAATGAAAACCCATACTGAATTATGAGAGAAGATCAAGTATGTTTTAAAGTAAATATATTTCTTCCAGCTGTTCCACCACGTGATGGTATTTTAATGTTTTTTTTTGCAATTCTACTGTAATCCTATTGAAAATCTTACTTTTGACAACAGCAAAATCTGTTTTCTGCATCAAACAATGCTAAAGAAATAATGAGTTCTTATAATAAGAATTATAACCATCTTTGTCACCTCTGGTCTTTGGACATGCAATTGCTCCCTCTACGGACCAAATTGTTCAAGATATACAACAGCTGGTCACTGTACTGACTCCCATCAGGTGCCCCATTCTAGACCTACTTTTTTCCTTTTCCAGTCTCATTTACATAATTTCTATCCTGGTTTTGATACGGACATTTTTGTAAGTACTCTTTTCTAGGAGTTTCACTAAATATGACTTATAACGGACCTACCACGAGAAAAAGGGTAATGTCCACTTATGATTGGAACTTGGGGGCATATTACCAAGGGCCTTATCGCCGCTTTAGCGGGAATTTTTCCCGCTAAAGCGGCGATAATTTTATCGCCCTATTACCTAGCTGTCGCTAACACCAGCCAGGTCTTGAGCTCTTTTCTAAATGACAATAGATTGTCCATCTTCCTTAGTGACACTGGTAAAGCATTCCAGGCCTTACGCGCCAGATGTTTAAAGGAGCGACCTCCGGATCGGGCACGTTGGATGACCGGGGTCGTGACCAGCGCCAATGAAGCTGAGCGTAGGGCTCTGGCAGGATGGTGAAAGCCAATCCTGTTTCTCAGATAGCGAGCGCGTTTTCCATGCAAAGCTTTGAACGCGAGAGTAAGGGTTTTAAATACAATACGCTTTCGAATGGGCAACCAGTGAAGGGATTTCAGGAGCCCCGTGGCGTGGGATCTCCGGCCAAGACCGAATATTGCCCGTGCCGCAGAGTTCTGCGCCACCTGCAGGCGGGACAGAAGATAGTCAGGGAGGCCAAGGTAGAGCACGTTCGCGTAATCCAATCTTGATCCTATCAGAGCTTGAACAATTGTCCTCCTATGAGCGATAGAGAGGAGTGAAAGAAATTTCTTCAACATTTTGAGCAAACCAAAACATTGCCCAACCAAGCCCAGAATCTGAGGTTTGGAGGTGAGCCCATTATCCATCTTCACTCCCAGATTTTTTGCAACTGTAGTGTCTGTGGCCGGAGGAAACATATCTACCGGCCACCACAATTTCCAGCCGGGGTCCGGAAGACAGCCAAAAAAAAGGACCTCTGATTTATCGGAGTTACACTTCAATTGGTTTAGTTGGAACCAAGCAAATACGGTATCCAGGCAGTTCTTAATCCGCTCTCCATTAAAATCTATGTTCTTTCCACAGGTGAAGAGGAGCTGCGTGTCATCGGCATAAGAGACAATCTGGGCACCACAAGACTCAGCCAGCGCCGCCAAAGGGGACATATAGATATTAAAAAGAGTGGGGCTCAGAATAGATCCCTGAGGAACTCCCACCTCCAGAGGCGGCACCGTGGCTGAGTACGGAGGGGCCCAGACTGTCTGTTGGCGGTCCGAAAGAAAGGACTCGAACCTTCTGAACACCGTCCCCTCCACCCCAATCTCCGAGAGTCTTGCTAGGAGACGGTTGTGGGGGACGGTGTCAAACGCTGCTGAGAGGTCTAGCATCACCAGCAGTGCCTTTTCCCCACCGCCAAGAACCTCTTTGATGGCCTCCGATACCTCCAACTGTGCCGTTTCAGTGCTCATATTGGCCCTGAATCCCGACTGAGTCTGGTGAAGAACACCATGAGTCTCGACAAAGGCCGAAAGAACAGCTTGAACATGCTTTTTCCACGACCTTGGCCAAGACTGGGAGCAGGGAGATGGGTCGGTAATTAGCATGGCTCTTCGGGTCAAGAGTCGATTTTTTCAATAGAGGTAAAACCAGTCCCTGTTTCCATGCCTGCGGCACCACCCCCATCTCAAGTGAGCGATTTAAAATAGGATTAATGATGGGGTTAATGGCCTGCGCAATTTTGGCTAAGAACTTAGCGGGACAGGGGTCCAACGGGGAACCAGATTTCATTTTAGATACGAAATCCAGCGAAGTCTTAGGATCGATGGGCGGAAACTCAGACAGCATGGGTCTATCCACTCCAGTTGAAAAATAGAAAGGGGCAACATTATTGACCTCCCCAGGATCAGCCGGCAGAAACAAGGTCTGAATGCTACGAATTTTATTGAGACCCATGGCTCCGAGAAGGAGCACTTGGTTGTCATCGAGGCTGGAGAAGTAAATTCCTTCACAATCGTGAAGATTTCTTTGCTAGTATTAGTTGCCTCATCAATCCTTCTGGCAAAGTAAGCCTTCTTTTCCAGGTAGATTTCTTCATGATAGGCCTTAACACACTGTCGGTAAACTACTTTGAAAGCCATGCTCTTTCAGTCTTCTTGCAATGCCTCCAACTGATGTTAAGTGCCGGCGTAAACCACGGCGCCGAGGCCCGCGATGAGTTCTTATGCACCGCTAGGGGAGGTGTTAATTCATCGAGACATTGCATCAGCCATATTCAAAAGCACTCTAAATCATCCTCTAGGCTGCCCCTGATCTCACACGGATGTGCCTTTAGGTACTGCGTCACCATATCAACCGATATCCGACCCAAGGCCCGCGGGGGTTGAGATTGACGGCCAGGACCCCTCATCGTGTTCCTGGATTTACCCAAAATGTCAAAACACACCAGCATGTGATCAGACCACAGCACTGGTTTAGGCACTGCTGTTACATTAGGGACAGTAGAGAATATTTGATCAAGGGTGTGGCCCTTGTTGTGGGTAGGGGACACAAGATAGGGCAATAAGCCCAATGGTTTGGTAGTGTAAAATAATTTCATGGTATCAGCTGCATCTGCCTGATCCATATGAATGTTAAAGTCGCCCAGTAGTAGGCAATGTTTAAACTTTACACTCAGAGATGGTATTGCAGTATGCAGGTCCTCATGAAAGGCCCCAATAGGACCTGGGGGTCTGTAAACGATCAGTCCCGCACAGGATTCGTAAGTTGAGAGAGTCAGGCAGAAGCCCAAAGCCTCTCCCCCATAAATATCATCAGTCGGGACAGCGGAGCATTTGTATCGACTACCTATCACCAGGGCCACTCCTCCACCTCTGCCAACTCCCCTACCTTTCTTAATCATAAAATAATTCGGGGGAAGGGCGTTGGCAATGTCCGGCCCGGAAAGCTCACCCAACCAAGTCTCCGTCAGAAAAAGGCATACGGGTTGGCAATCTGATAAAAGGTTGAAAAGGTTCAGGGCATGTTTGCTCACGGACCGCGTATTCAGAAGCGCGCATGTAAAGTTGCTGTCAGGGGAACCCCTACCACTCTCCATTGCACACTGGATGTCCCGTTCCATAGGGGCTCTATAAATTAAACCCTTATTTGGAATCCACCCACATGCAGGGCAGTGAAAGTTACTCTTGAGCAGTGGTATCTATGTAAACACCCTCCATTAAAATTTCCTCTTAATCCTAAGAGGCAAGCTGAGGAATACCTGACTATATTCCCCGAGGAATGTACCCAAGGAGCGTCAGCCCGACTGCCACCGTCCGCCTCCGGGACACGGACGGGCGCAGCCGGGCTTTCCTTAGGCGCTCCTTCGGCTCGGGGTAGGCGCGTCCACTGCTCGCGTCCGCTGCGCGTAGGCATCCCCGTCTGGATTTATAGTGCCCGCCCTCGGGAAGCAGCAAGCCTAGTCCGCTGACTAGCAAGCTTGCCTCTCCAAGATGTCCGCCAGACTAGTACACTGCCTCCCAGTCCCACAAAGTCCCTCAGCTCCTAATCGGCTGAGAGGGGCAGCGAGGCCAAATGCGGCGACGGGGTGGCAGGAAGGAGCGGCGCGGCTATCAGGTAGGTAGCGCGAGTTTGTAAAGTGCCCCAGGTAAAAAATTACACAATCCTGATAGCAGTTCTTAACAATAGCACAGGGCAAGATCTCCCGGCTTTCCGCCTCAGGAGAGAAGTGGGAGAAGAGCAAAGAGTGCTACAGGGTTAGAGAAAGGAACGAAGGCACAGGAGCAGTGCAATTAAAAACAAGAAAGCACAAATGAAAATACAATGTCAATTTTTAAAACTCCGTTCGTGCAGCTCGCAGCTCCCGGCATCCGCCTCAGGAGTTGCGAAATAAAGCAGGTCTAACCCGACCTCACCGTGAAAGCTGGATTTATAGTGCCCGCCCTCGGGAAGAAGCAAGCCTAGTCCGCTGACTAGCAAGCCTGCCTCTCCAAGATGTCCGCCAGACTAGTACACTGCCTCCCAGTCCAACAAAGCCCCTCAGCTCCTAATCGGCTGAGAGGGGCAGCGAGGCAAAATGCGGCGATGGGGTGGCAGGAAGGAGCAGCGCAGCTATCAGGTAGGTGGCGCGAGTTGGTAAAGTGCCCCAGGTAAAAAATTACACAATCCTGATAACAGTTCTTAACAATAGCACAGGGCAAGATCTCGTGGCTTTCCGCCTCAGGAGAGAAGTGGGAAAAGAGCAAAGAGTGCTACAGGGTTAGAGAAAGGAACGAAGGCACAGGAGCAGTGCAATTAAAAACAAGAAAGCACAAACGAAAATACAATGTCAATTTTTAAAAGTCCGTTCGTGCAGCTCGCAGCTCCCGGCATCCGCCTCAGGAGATGCGAAATAAAGCAGCTTTAAGGAGATAGCGATCATCTTGGGGCCCACTTTGCATGTCAGCGATAATTATCGCTAATGACATGCAAAGTGGGCGTGCCAAGATGTTAGCGACTGGAAACAGTCGCTAGCAACGCTATCTCCTATTATCTACTTTTGGAAATATTCGCGCTACGCGCGAATATCTCCAAAAGCTAACGCCTGCCAAAAGCAGTTCTTAGCCATGTTATCCAATGGAAGGTGGATAACATGGCTAAGAGCATTGTCACGATAATGCATGAATATCGCAGATTTTTCAGCGATATTCATGCATTTCGCAGGATTTTTACCGCTTTTGAGATAAACCTCGATAATATCAAGGTATCTCAGCGGTAAAAATCCTCGGTGCTCGGCGATATAATTTTACCCGCTAACCATGCATAGCGATAATTATCGCTATTGCTTGGTAATATGCTCCTAAGTCACTTCCAATATTTCTCAACATTCTCTCCTGGTGGCCAAGCTAAAGAAAACCTGACTAGACCTAAACTAGTATAGTACAATGAAATACTCAGTGACTGATATCTAGAAAACTCAGGCAAGGAAGGAAGAAAGATACCAGAGATATTAGTCTTTCTCTAAAGCTGGAACCATTTACAGATCTAAATTATGTTATGATATTAAACTTAAAACTGTTCTTATTGTATATTATTCTACCCCGATTTTACAAGCAAAAAAAGGCCACTACTAACATTTGAGAACAGTAAAGGAACAGGGAGATCCCGCTCCCAGGTGTCCCTAATGTAGTAATTATTCAAGTATTGTGCCATTTACTTGGTCAATTGTTTATTTCTTTAGTAGAAATGAATAGGAATTTGAGTAATTTTCCTATCCACACTTATAGGGACCTTGGTCTCTGATCACTTTTGACAAATGTACTTTCCTTGAACCCATGGTAATTATTTGCTGTGATTTCTAATCTAAAGCCAGGTTCTCTATAAAATCCTTATGCCAAAATGCTGACTAAACAAATATGGCCAGAAAAAATCAATCCACTATTAAAAATTTTAAACATGTAAATAATCCAGGGGATTGTCCCCACCCTGAACTCAATGAAGCCATAGTAGTTCTTATTATGAAAAAATTGACTTTTACTCCTTTGACTCTTTCATTACTTACTCTTCTGTATTGTGGAATCTTCATTGATAGTCAGAAATGATCAAATAATTACTCACTGTCTGGAATGATTCAAGTGTTTATGACTTCAATGAAGATTCCTACTATGCAGAACCAGGACTACAGGTATGTAATCTTTTCATCTCCCCCCTGCCAGTGGTAGCCATGATAATCTAAATCTATGTGGATATTTAATGAAGGCCCGTTCTGAAAACCTCCAACTGTGTAGACGATGCCTAGGTGGACCTCAGCACAAAATGCTGCTCTGAAACTGTTTTGGATTATGGTTTAAATGTTTTCCACAGCAAATGGCAATCGTTTCAATGTTCTCATTTTACTGGATCTATCTAAATCATTTGACATCAACCATAAAATCGTTGACAATAGACTGAAAGAAACTGGAATTGGTGCATTGACTTTCAACTAGTTTTGCTCATTTTGATTCGAATGTAATTAATGTGTATCCATACCCTTTTCCACTTTCATGATTTATCCACCTAATGGTGAAGTACCATGGAAAAAACGTATCCCCTGCCTCTTTAACATCTAAACCAACCTTTTCACAAACCCATTCGCTCCCATGACTTGCGATTCTGCCAGTATGCTGACAATACCGTGTTCTCCATTTGGGAGAAAATAGGTTATGTGTCGACTCAGTCTTTCCAACAATGGATAATGGAGGTCAGAGAGCAGATGGGGAGCCCCAGCCTATAACTGAACTCCAAACAGACTTAGGTGCTAGCGGTAGGTCATTGTGTCAATCATTGAATGTCAACCTTCTCAATTTTGACTGTAAGTGGTTGTCCTAACCTGTGATGCTGGTCAAGAGCTTTGGTTTTAAACATAACTCTTAGATGAAGTTAATACCCAACGGTCCCCTCTTAGGTTCCCCTAGTTCCTATGATCTGAAGAAAATCACGTCCTTTCTTAATCAGAAGGACAGTCATCCTATGATGTCTTCTATAATAAGCTCTTGTTTTCTTTATTCCGACAACAAGAAAACCAAAATGCCACAGCGAAAATCATTACTAGTGCCTCTAAATGTAACTGTACCAAAAGCCTTTCAAGGAACTCATTTGGCTCCCAGTTAATGCCCGGATCTCTTTTAAAAGACTTTGATTAATACACAAATCCATCATCTACCGTATAATCTTCAGATTTTAACAAAATAATTAGGTTCTAGCTCAAACGGATCAAAAGCTACTTGTTCGCAAGCAGTGTAAAACCCTTTGCAAAGGTTAACTGGTCATCCTTCAGTTGCTTATTTCAGTATTTGGGTGTTAAACTGGTACTTGAGCTGAGAACTTTACCAAGAGACTATTACCATGAGAAAAAATTGCAAAAATTGAAGTAAAACCATTGAAAGAAATGTACCTCAATATGCTGCATAATTTGGCTTTTTGATGAATAATGTAATCAACCCTGACACTAAATTTGGTGTGCCCACATAAGTCCAGTAAAGGAATGGACAAGGTTTCTTCCTCCGCTTACCTGGAGATAATGTGTATCATCCATGTAAACATTCGAGAGGCTCACAGGCATATTTCTTTATTGTTTTATGAGATCTGGCACACACAAAAGAAATCCACACTGTTATTTTTAAATATTTTTTTCTGCACTAAACTTGTCTTGCAATAAAGTAAACAAAATAATTGCAGAACTTAGTAAAATTGTAAAAAGTAGGTAAGTCAGAATGTAAACATTATGAAAACTGACAGCATGCAGTTGTTGTGGATTGCCGTAATGGAGCTACTTGTTCGCCTGAACTTTTATAGAAGTCTTGGCCTCCCTGTTGTTATCTCATACCTATATAGTATGGTCTTAAGAGTGATTTATTTAAACTTAATTACCAATTTGTAATAAACACCCTTGAACGTGGTTATTGATTCCTGGTCCTTATTGCGTAGCCAAATCGGTTGCACTGTCAATTATGTTGTGGTTGATTGGATAATTGCTAACTCTTTCCCGTAATTGCTACTTATAAAGATCCATTGGAGAAACAAGTTAGAAAGTAAATACAAGTTTATGCTCCAGTGAAGGAGATAATCCTTAAACCCTAACCCTGAATCAGCCGTGGGCCCCGAAATGCTGTATCACTCAGCTTGCCTTCTGTTTTCTGAAGTCTAAGGGACACAAAAGACTTCTTGCAACACTGATGGTGCTGCTCAACCACGCCATCTTTGAGAACTACCCTCGCCTGAGGTGCCCCCTCTAATTCGGGGACTCAGAAGTGGATTCTGCAAAAGATTTGCTACAAAATCAGTGCATCATCACCACTGTGCCAATAGGAACTTACTCAACGCCCTTCGCCACCCGTTTTAAAGACATCACTGTGTGGCTCAACAGGGACACAGGACCTGACTTGGATGTTTGATGATGATACAGCACTGATCCGAGGTCCCGACTGCGAGGCTTGACTTTGATGCATCAACCGAACTGCGTGAATCGTAACCAATGCATCAGACTCTCGACAACGACACTTTACTCCATCCAATGAGCTTTTTTATTGGATCCTGAGTAGGACCTGTAGCCAGCCTGCAAGACAATCTGAACTTTGGATTCAACCCGGTCCAGCGTGAACTCAAGTAACTTTTTAGTGCTATTGACTTCTTTGCACTGTTTTGGGATTTAATCTTACTTCATACCTCAACTTCTACTTCTTAGATTCTTTTAATTTTGGTCTGTTTTACTCAAATATTCCCTATTTTTCGCTTTTTTTCTAAACCTTTGTGGTGTTTTCATTGTGTTAGTTTGTGTGTTGCACAAATACTTTGCACATTGCCTCTTAAGTTTATATAACTTGTCCTGACTAGAATTGTGGTCCCTACTTGAACAGGGTGCAAACCTCGGCCAACTAGGGACCCAGGGGCTCATTTACAAGCCCTGTGCACCACTGTGACATTTCGGTGGCGTACAGCACTTAGCAGTATCTACAAGGCCACGTGAAGCCACCTTGTGGGGCTTTTCATGACCTTGTAGATATGGAAGAAGGCAATTCAGTGCAAGTTGCTGCGTTGCCTCACATTTAGATGGAGAGTTGTGCCATGGGCATTATGGTGGGTGTTCCCATGTAACACTCATGGCATTTGACACATTCTCAGATTTACAACAAGCTGTAATCCTGGAAATGTGTGAAAAGCCTATGCCTACCCACGGGAGGTATAATGAGTAGAAATACCTTTATTTCTCCTAGATGTTTCCTCTTTCTATGTGTGCTGCATTCAGCAGCACACATAGAAACAGGAAACAGGAAAGTGCCTCCATCAATTGTTTTTGTTCAGGAAGTTATTCCTTCCTGAAAAAACAATCACCGCTATAGCGCAAACATACTTGCATCATAGTGCAAGGGAGCATGCTGTGGCCCAAGCAGCCAATTGAGCGCCAGCTCAGGAAAATAGTACAGAAATGTGCAGGAGTAAGGCTTGCAGTGCTGCCCTACTGCATGATATTGTAAATGAGGCCCTCCCAGTTTCTAACATTGGTGATCAGCAGTGAGGATAGAACTTGTGTTTGTGCAATACCATATAGTAATTCAGTGTTCACTACAGCTCTACTTTTAAGACCAATTCAAACCTTTTTCAATTCTCCCTGATTCACATCTTTGATTTTTCCAAAAGTCTTTTTGCCCCATATTCATTTTCTCTACAGTATCTGTGGTCCTACCTGGCAATATGGAATTCAAGCTGGCCAACTAGGAAGCATACACAGTGGCCCAGCTCAAGGAGTTCTGCTAAGAGAAAAGGATGTTCCATAAGAGAAGTGTCAAGAAGGCATAGCTTCAGAGAGTCTTAACAGCATGGGTAGAAGCCCACCCAGAAGGAGAAGTGGATGAGATGGAGGGGTCAGAGTCTGAGGATGAGGGATTGGAGCAGGACCAAGATGGGGGTCTTGTTTTGCCACCGGCTGATGTGGGGGTAGCACACTCCCAGGACTGGAAGTCCACAACAGACCAGGCAGCAGTGTGTCATCAATGAATCCGTCTCCAGAAGAGCTGGCAGATAAGATAGGAGTTAGGAGAAGACACTGAAACGGAATCATGTCAAATTAGACAAAGAGCAGTTCCTTGCTAAATTGAAGAAGGAGCAAGGTCTTGAAGAGAAAAGGCTGGCCTAGGAAGGAAGAAAAATGGCGAATGAGCTCAGCACGAGAGAGCTGGATATCAGACCTTTGAGAAAGGGGCAAAACAACAGCAATATTGGCAGTATATCTGCATTGTCCTGGGGAGGAGAGTATCCCAGTTAATGAGGGGGGTATGGACACTACAAGGGGAGCCTAAATGTACAAAAAGAGCACCACCTTCCACTGGACGAAAGATTCCAGGGGTTGCTATTGTAGTGCTGGGGAATAGTTTATCCAAGTTAATGGGAGGAGTTTGGTGGGGCTACCTTAGTGTCTTGGGTGACAGTGAGATCGTTCCTAAGATCCATGTAATCTCAAATACTACTAAGTATGGGCAATGAGTCACCAACAATGGGCACGGTGTTGAGGCTCTGAGGGATACAGGTGCCAGTTGTGGTGGTTGACGACAGAAAAGGTCACTACCTAGTGGCCCTTGTTCCATTTGAGTGGGGGGGGGGGGGTCAGGTCTTCTGAAGTTTGCTGTGAGCCCTGCCATGCATGTGGACTGTTTGCTTGGTAATGTCATTGAGCACACTGCTTAGAAAGAAGTGGAGTTCATTGCTCATGTGCAGATGTTGAGGTTTCCCGAGTGGATCTCTGCTACCAAACGGTTCATTGCTGTTCAAGATGGGACTCAAAAAGGTCTGGATACTGCAACAATGGCCCAGACAGCTTCTATGAAGCAGAAAGGCAGAGGGAATGGAAACCAGTCCCTGAATAGACTTCCACTGAGATGGATGGGGCACCTGCAGTGACTGCCCCAGAGCACAGTGAGGAGGGCAGTGCTTCCCTTGGTGACCTGCCTACAATGGCTGGTTGGCATGTAGAAGGAGGACCTACCAAGGAGGAGCTTTGTAGGATACAGAGGGATTGTCCAACCCTTGAGTGCATGAGAAAACAGGCTGAAGCCCTAGAAGCAGGTGATGTTTCTGGGGATTATCACATTTACTGGGAGGACAATATCCTTTATAGTGAGCCCTAAACTCCTGCTGGAGCTGGCTCATGAGATTCCCCTCACAGGACAGTTGGGTCAAGACAAGACGTTTGAACGGCTTGTCCTACATTTCTTTTGGGCCAAGATCAGGGCATCTTCAGATGCATTCTGCAGGACTTGTGTAACCTGCCAGGCTAGAGGCAAGACAGGGTAAAGGCTTAGAGCCCCCCCTGAACCCTTTGTCAGTTGTTGGCACACCCTTTGAGAGGATGGCCTCAACATTGTAGACCTATGAATCCACAGACTGCTTCAGGCAACAGGTTCATCCTGGTTCTGGTAGATCATGTGAAGTGGTACCCAAAAACAATCCCAGAGTACCATGACTGCACCTGCAGCGGTAAAGGCCCTGATGTGGATTTTTACCCAAGTGAGTTTCCCCAATGAAGTTCTGTCTGACAGGGGAACAAACCTCATTTCTGCATACATGCAGTCAATGTGGAAGGAGTGTGGGGTAACCCACAAAATCTCTATTCCTTACCATCCACAAACTAATGGGCTTGTAAAGAGATTCAATAAGACCCTGAAAGGTAGGAATGGAGACTTACCAGAGGCCACGAGGAATAAGTGGGGCATTCTTTTACTCTGCCTGTTGTTTGTCTACACGCAGGTACCACAGACATGTGTGGGCTTCAGCCCCTTTGAACTTCTACACTGGAACACTGTCACAGAACCTCTGAGTCTGGTGAAGGAGGGGTGAAAGCAAGCTCCCAGAAAGACTCCCCAGGATAAAGTGAGTTACATGCTGGCCTTCAGAAGCTAGAAGGCAAAGTTGTGGAAGGAAGCTTCTGACACCTTGGAAGCCAGTCAGGCTGTGATGAAAGAGTGGGCTGACCAAGCATCTACCACTGTGGCATTATAGTCTGGGCAGAAAGTGTGGGTGATGTAACCTGTGTAACCCAGGGCCCCCGGGACTGTTGGACTGGGCCCTATGATGTTATTGAAAAGAAGGGTAAGGCTACCTCCTTGGTGGACCTAAAGACTACTGTGCTGAGCTGTCCCTGCTGATATCTGCCCTGCCGAGGACAAGGACTGGACCCATCTCCCTTGAAAGCAGAGGGACTCCAAGGGTGTGCTGGCTTGCCTTTTCTGAAGTCTCAGAGATATTCTGCTGATACTACCAGACTCTGCTATCTGTGAATCCTACCCTTGCCTGAGGTGCCTTCTGCAGTCCTAAGCCTCAGAAGTGGATTCTGCAGCTGATTTTCTACAAAACTGGTGCATCCTCACCACAGCGCCAATCAGAACCGACGCAGTGCCCCTTGATGCTGACCCAGTGCCGATCTGTAGACATCACAGTGTTGCTCAATGATGACATGGGACCCCACTGCAATGTTCAATGACAGTATAGAGCCGGTCCGAGACCCTGACTGCGAGGCTGAAATTTGGCTCATCGACCCGACTGTGTAAATTGGAGCTGACACATCGGACTCTCGATGACGATGCTTTGCTCCATCTGAGGTACTTTTTGGGGGGACCCTGATTGGGTCCTGTAGCTGGCCTGCCCTCCATAGCGGTTGGCCTGAACTTTCAATTTTTACCTTGGTGCAGCTCATCCTCAAGTAACCTTTAGCACTATTGACTTCTAAGCACTGTTTTTGAATTTAATCTTTAAAAAATCATATCTTGACTTCTACTCATTGGATTTGTGTTGTTATGGTCTTGGTTTACTCAGATAAATATTCTCTATTATTCTGAAGCTGTGTGGGGTCTTTTTGTTGAGTTTTCACTGTGTTACTGTGTGAGTGAGCTGCACAAATACTTTACACATTGCCTTTATAGATAAGCCAGACTGCTCTTTGTCAACCTACCAGAGGGTGAGCACAGATTATCTTTTAGTGTGAATCTAGCTTACACTTAATAGGATTGTGATACCTGCTTGGACAGGGTTAGAGACCCAATTTCTCACAGTTCCTTAGTCAGAAGACAATCAGAGAATGTAATGCATTGTGCATGGTGGAGGACACATGACAAACATATACATTTATGAATTATATTGAATTTTAAAAGGCGAGAGTGAATAAAAGGAAAGAAGCGTTGACCAACCCACTGGAGCAAAATTAATGACTTAACATCTTATCTCCTCAATATACTATTTTAGGGGACATGTAAGTAACAAATTGACTTCATAGAGGACACTAACAATTGAATGATATACAAAATATATGACAACATTTGCCTTCTTCAGCAACATAAATCCATTGTGGTTTTCTTATTTAGCACCAGTGTTTTGAGATGGGTTTAGGATTCTAATATTACATGCAAACCATTCACAAGCATGGATAATTATTTATGTGCAGATCCAGATCTGATCCTTTCTTCCTTACATCTGTGCTATAATCGAAGGACATGTATGTCTACTTGAGTGTGATAGATGTTATCAAATCCTGTTGGTAATAGTTTTATTTTCTGTATACAATTGCAGTTCATGTGAAGGGCAAAGAAAAGTAACTTTAAGTCTACAATTTGTATATTGAATAGGAAGAAGAACCATTATGTATTCCTAACAACCATCCCATATGTTAAGGATTTTGATAATCTATAGCAGCGACATGGTTTCTACAACATAAATACAATATTTTTAAAAAGATAAAAGTAGAATGAGTTGATTTCCTCCTTAAATAAAAAACGTACCAATAGTAATACTATTTTAAATTAAATATCAATATATGTACATTATCTGTCTATCTATCTATCTATCTATCTATCTATCTATCTATCTATCTATCTATCTATCTATCTATCTATCATTGGAATGGATTTTTATATAGCTGACAAGGCGCTGAAGTACTTTCTGAAGGGGAAGCAAGCTATTCTGAGTGAGCCCAGTGATTAATCGACTATAAGGTCAGTGGATATTCATGATGTTTCCATTTAGTGCCACACAATTTGAAATATTGTGTCACACAACGTACTGCCAGATTGCACAGGTTTCACATTCACTGCTAGTTAATGCACTTGAATTAATGGAAAGCTTCACACTATTAGAAAAATATTTGCCAATGTATGGATAATAGATTGTCACACTAGTGTCCACTTTGGCCTTGTTTAGATAACTCATTTCATGGGGCAAACTTTTTTCGCATACTCATGCAGATAGGAGAAACTCTGGCAAAGTATATACTCACATGGAGAGAGCGAGTGAAAACATACCCAGTTGCATTGTCCAAAATATTCACTTACTCTCAAAAAGGCAAGTAGACAAAAGAGGAAGAGGTGGAGTCCAATAAGGACAACACTTTACAATCCCACCAAGTTATCCAAAGATATTGGAGTAGAGGCCTCACTCATTGAATCATAAAATGCTTCATCATCAACACCTATCCACACCCTGGTAGGGTGATAACACCAGGGCAGGCTCAACCAAGAGAATGGGAGTTCTTATATAATGTTTCTCTGGATAATGCAGGGATCCAAACAGGAGAAAGATAATTAAAAATACCTCACTGGATACCCAAAAAGAATACTTTTTATTTGTATGGTACCATGGGTATACGTAAAACCTGATTCAGGGTTTTAAGCCAGCTTTAGTTTCTCAACGGACACAGATTTTTCATTGCCAACATGTTTCGGCCCACACCAAGAGCCTCTCAAGTCTGGGGCCTTCGTCATGACTTAGTGCATATCCCTGCCTACCTAAGCATGCAGTCCATGCATATATGTGAGGTGTAAGACTCTCACCTGAGACCGTGTTCAATCATTCGAGGATAGCATATTGTTGGGTTACTCAAGGGTCAACCTGTAGTCAAACGTGTCATGGTACTGACACCGCAGGTGTACCTACACAATGCTGCTCAAACTGCAGCCGAACAGTATATACTACACAGGATTTATACATTCTGTTATTTTCACTCCATACTCTCTATCTAACAATAAAATAGAACACATGTGAAGGGCAACTGCTGGATAACGGGTCAAGTAGCAGAACCTATGGTTTTATCAGAGATCAAAGGGATCAATATGTTACTTCCTTTACTCCAGGAACTTTGGTGAATCAATGTCTTTATTCACTTTGGCAAGAAAAGGAGCTTCAACAATTTTCACATTAGAAGATTTATGTAATGTATGCACTGCATATTAAAGTGCTACTAGAGGATTAAAGTGCTATTGCTATAACTATGGCTCATGGGCGATTTCTTTAAGTCTCATAAACAAAAATATGTATCTACAAATTTATCACTCTCTCTTGTGCATATTTATTCATTTGCTCATGTTTCACATTTTCACTATCTTTCCTTTTCCAAAACAACTAAAAGGTGATAATCCAAGTCCATACAGAGGTTGCAGTTTAAAAAGAACAGACAAAAAATCTAGATATTGATGGCGTAAATGGACCACATGATTGTTCTTGTTCGGCAAGGTACATGCTTATTTTACCCAGACAATACTTAGGTGTGTGTTTTTTAGGTCTTGCAGACCTGCATTGCAGCGCGCATGGGCTGCTCGCTCTGCGAGGCTTCTTGTGATCGGGATATTTCAGAAGTGGAGTGGAAGCCCCGCCCCTTCTTTCCATTGGCTTGCGTCATTGTTCATGTTAAGTGCTGGCTTTCCATTGTAAATGAGGCTTGTTTGTCCCTCCTTGTTACCGCCATGTCTCCTTTGACCCCACCTATCCCGGACTGGATCTGTTACTTGCAGCGTTACATAGTGTCTTTTAATTACTGGGTAAGCACTTTTTTTTACCATTTTTGTATGGTCATTTAACATTGCGGTAGCTTAAATACTCCTAATGGCTGTTATGTTATTTTGTAACTTGTTGAGATTTCGGTTATGTGTTTTTCCGACGGCCGTCTCTCTTTTTGACCCCCCTTGGTTTATTTGTTTCTCCCCACTCCCTTCCAAGATCTCAGTTTATTTATGTGATTACGTAATACAGCCCACCCCAGGCTCGAACCCTGTTCTCCAACTCCAAAGACCGCAGCGTTATATGTTGAGCCACCTCCTCACTTCGATTCTCTGCGCCGTTTGTTTCAGATGCTACATGTGCTGTGTTTAAAAAAAATTATATATGCTGAACAACTTGTAACTGTTTCGTTTTGTTTCCTGCTGTGGGGCTGCTTTACAAACTGGTGGAAGGAGGCTTCACCTGACAAATACACCCACACAATCCCCTCCTGGCCTCAGTAACTCTGTCACGGCTTATTGATGGTGTGGGTCGTGCTTCGTGGGCTGCGGATGCCAGAGCTGCTGGTCACTCTCAGCGTCCTTTCCTAACACAGAGGTGAGAGTCTGGGTGCGGGGCGCTCTTTTTTTAAAAGGGGGGCTACAAAGTGTACTTAAAAAACATACATTGCCGAAGCCAAATGCTGTGTAATGACGTCATCGGGGTCGATGCCGCAAGCACATGCCTGGAGTGGATCACATCTTCCTCATGGCGTGCCTGCAAGAGTTCGTGAGTACAAGCCAGTCACAGCAGCCACCGCTGCAGAATGTTGTTCCACAGTGAACCCGCCGTAGGCTACCTCCGGGCTCTCGTCAGTTAGCCTAGTTTTAAGCTGTACAGCCTTCTTGCCCTATACCACGGTATTGCTATTAATATCCCAAACTGATAGTGCTATCAATTAACTGGATTTGAAAACAGTTATGCATTTGAGAGACAGTATGTTAAATAGATACGTTTCCAGCAAGAGCAAAACACAGACCCCAAAAAAGTTGTGAAAATTGCTGTTAAAGGTTGCACACGTTATCTTCTAACTTTACACTGAATAGAACACAATACTGTCTCTCGCTTGTCTCCTCATGCTTCCCCCATTACACCTCATGCCAGGACACAGCAGTCTATGCTGTACTCCAGACCTTGTGAATTGCTGGGCAGCATCCATGCTGTCAGCTGGGTGAAGACATACACCGAGAAAGGAGGCCCTTTGATTGCCTCCATCAGGTAAAAGGCTGTGGCGTCTGTGGAGCAAATCAGGAACTGCTACCTTATCTAGTGCCTGCAGGGCAATACGTTGAAAATGAGTGAGTCTGGCAGGAAAAATATAAATGTTGGTGTAGTCTGACATGCTTCGAGCTCAAGACCTTTGGTCGGTCTTATACTTTGCTCCTTGACCGCTGCCTCTGGCAGCTACAACCTCCTCTGCATCTGAAAAATCCACCACACACCTTCCCCTTCACTCTGTAAAGAGCCACTTAGGGCACACAATATCAGCAGTCTTAATTATTGCAAAATCTTCCACTTAGCGCCCCTCCCAATTTCGTTGCTCCCTCCAACCCCAGGAAAAGGTGATCCGGTTTGTCACAGCCATCCTGCACAACATTTCATGGTTATCCTATGGATAGCAAGCAGGCTGACCTGTAGTGAGGTCATAGAATTAACTGCAGACATTGCTAAGTTAGCGTTAGTTAGTATATGCTAGGCAGCCATCTTGCCGTCTTTGCGCACGTTACTACGTGGCTTTATTCTCGTGGATAGGCTGCTGGTGCATTCTCACATGAGAACTGTCTGATTTTCACACATTTAGCTGTACACTGTGCTCCTCGTCTTCACAGCTTGTTCAAGATCAAAAAATAGTGTAGGCTGTTGATTCTCTTTGGTCAGTCCCACGCCTATGGACACAGCATCCAACACAGCTGGACTACTGAAAGTCAAGTGCTTTTAATATGGCATTGCATGCATGAAAAGGCACTTTGAGAGATTCATTCCAACAAAGAGGAGCTGCACTTGTCCTCAGATGTAATTCCTTGCATCTAAACTTGGAGGTATGGGGACGCCCTGACAAAGCCTAGAGGTCTTCTATACTTACAGTAAACTAGCTTATAGCACTGGGAGGGTGGTAAGGCGCAGTAGACCTGTTTCCACCGTCATCGTAATGTGATTTCCACTTTTCTGCTTTATGGAATGGTAACCATGATAATTATATTGTTCATATGCATTTTGCGGCTTGTGTTGGCTAGTATACTGCATTGTAGAGCATGTTAGTTAAAATAAGCATTTTAAACTGTATCGTGTCTCTGTTTACTCATGTTGTAGACAAGTATTAGTGTTTGAAAGAAAGAGTGTACTTCCTGAGATTCCTGAGAGGGACGGCGTGACGTGTCCTAGGATGTCTAATCATTGGTAGCTTCGCTGTAGTACGGAGAACGAATGAGACACTATAGCTAGTCGGATTGGGGTTCTGGGCACCGAGGTGGGTTTTCTGGTACACCACTACACACCGAGGTCCTGGTTTCCTGCGCATAGTTCTGTGTATGTGCAGAATCCCTGCAACAGACACCAATCTAATTTCCTCATCCTTTAATGGCCTCACCCCTCCATACCATGTATTGACAATTTCCTAGTAACAACAGATGACTTTGACTGTTTCCACCACCCGTAGATCATCTCCCAGGTTATCGAAATGGGAGCGAAAGGTGTTGGAGCGCTTTGTTAGTGTTTATTGCTTGGACCATATATAACTCTCACTTCACACTCTGTGTCTGTGTAATTTACAATACTTACACATCTTCTTCACTGCACTATTTATCACTACTTTGAAGAAGTCACAGGCCAGGCTCTTCCTCCGATATTTACAATCTAACAAGCAGTCAAAAAGGCCATTTATTGCAATGCAATAGGTGTCGCATTTGTGAGAGTTTAAGCTATTAGTATTGTAAATGACAATGCCTTTTATTTATGTTTTAAAAGCCAAAACATAAATAAGAGGCATTGTCATTTACAATGGTAATAGCTCAAACTCGCGCAAATGCGAGACCTATTGCATTGCAAATGCTTGTTAACTTTGATTTTATACTAGCATCATAACGTATATTTTGTTTATATTTCCAAATGTCATTAAAGGGATAGACGAATCGAATAACTGGCTGAGGTTCACCTTATGACCCTCTGGAGTGGAGTTCACAATTTAAAAAACCTCTCCGCTTAAGCAGGTAAGGCTAGGGGGCATACATTAAGAGACATAAAGCAGGCATAGATGAAATCATTACAAGTTTTTGCATTTTAATTATTTATCGAATTGTTCAGTAAAGTGGAAACCCTGCAGTGTGCAGGCTGTTTATAGAAGAGGAGAAAGGTTATAAAAATACCCTTTCACAACCCGTGCCAAGATCAGCAACTTATCAGCTGCCACGGAATATATTAAAGCAGCCAAACCCTGTTCTGCCTCCGTTAGACCTGGCAACGCAGTTTTAGCAGCAACTAAATGTCACTACCTAATGAAATGTGTGTTGTTTCTCACTTTTTCTTTGCAATGCAAAACTTTTTTGTGCCGAAACATTGTGCTTTACAAATGTGACAACACATTTATTTTTTGCTTCTCTAGAAGATGCATTGATGATCTACTCATATTTTGAAAAATAACAAATAGAAAAGGAAAAACATACTTATCAGCAAATTTCCACTAACTTTTGTGCTTATGTTTTCCATTCTTAGGGATGTGCTAGTTATTTGCATGACATGAGTTATCGGCCACGACCATGCCGCGTTTCATACAGCTAACTGTTCTTTGTAATTCCCTCTAACTTTACATCTCTGGTATCGCCTTGATCCTACGCATAGTCCCAGTTGAATTGCTATTATTTCTGACTGAATGTTCAAATAATGAATTGCATCATGGAATCACATTCATATACTGTCTCCCTAATTATCCTTCTCATTTATCTTCACTGCCTGCTCGGACAGCATGTTTCATTGAGACCTTTACATCACCCCCTTTTGATGACATTACATTTTTCATCACACAGATGCTTGCCAACTTGCTGTTAACCTACACACGACTCTCATCGCAAAGTCTGAGCTACAAAAATACTGCAACTTGCCGTCACAGGACGTGTCTCCAGATCCACTCCATACTACATGATATCCAATGCTGCAGCAGGGGCTCAACAGACATTCATGCTTGGAATCCTATTTCTGTTCACCGGTATACAGCTGTAACAGATTGGTTGCAACTAGAGCACTGAATTTGTGGTTGTACTTTCAGGAGTTTTGTATTTTTCACAATAATGAATGTCCCTTTTGTATGTCACATAGTGCAAATATTTTAAAACGAAACGTAACAAAGCTTACCCTCCTTTCCCTTTCGTGGCATAGCTAGGTTGCCATATGCCCAAGTGCAGGCAAAGTAAATAGACCCCCGCACTAGGGTGACATTGCAGTCTGTCAGCTGCTTCAGACACTCATCAACCTCGTTCAACAGTCTGCATCTGCCATATCAAAACACACCACCAGTCTCATACACACACTATTGTAATTCCACTCTCTGCACAACAGTTCCGCAAGTCAAAGTCATAACCCTAAATGTATAACCAAAGGCAATAGGTTTGGCCCTTCTAAAGTGCATGCACACAAAGGCATAACATGAAAGGACCCCACACTCACTCAGCTGCCCTCACATAGGCACACCCCTTATGCTACACTCACATTGGCATATGCCTCACTCTGTACTCACACAGGCACAACTTTCAACCTGAAGAGACCACTCTTCCTGCACTCACAAAATACATTAATACTCTTTTTTCACAACAGCACTGTTAGACCTGGCACCATTGGTGTTGGTCTCCCTGCATTTTTTCCCTTTGCCTTCTGTGTTTTTGCTGTATGTTGGGCTTTGTTTTTGCTGGTCTAGATGCTTTGGGCACTTTGCCACTGTTCAGTGCTAAAGTGCAAGTGCTCCATTTGTAAAGTGTTTTTGTAGATTGGTGTTTCCATTATTGGCTGATTTGATTTACTAGTAAATCCCTAGCACAGTGCACTGTGTGTGCCCAGGGTATGTAAATAAAATGCTTATAGTGGGCTGTAGCAGTGATTGTGCCACCCACATAAGCAGCATGTAAATGTAACTCTGGCCTGCCATTGCAGAGCCTGTGTGCAGTCTAGTACTGCCATGTCGACTTGGCAAGTGTACCCACTTGCCAGGCCCTAACCTTCCTTTTTCCTACATGTTAGTCACCCCTAAGGTAGGCCCAAAGTACCTCTGTGGGCAGGGTGCAGTGTATGTGAAAGGTAGGACATGTCCTGGTGTGTGTGGCTTGTCATGATAGGCAATTACTGCCACTTTTGTATTTATTTGTTACAAGGCTACCTGTTCCCATATGATAGAATGGGGAGTTTGTTTATAACATCTTATAAACATAACTACCCCTGGGAACAAGGTAGGGGGAAAAAAGTCTGATATGCCTGAACTCAGAATGTTAAAATGCATCTTTTAGTGAGGGTGATTTTACATTCTGGTTTTGAAAATACCACTTTTAGAAATTAGGTATTTTCTTGCTTAGCCATCCAGGGTGCCTCTGCTAGGTTTGTGTACTGCATGTCTTGCTTTTGGATGACAGGGGCCCGGGAGGAGCAGTGGTTCCAGAGAGGCTAATGAGTCAGGGCTCGGCTGCATAGACCTGGGCTGCATTCAGAGTAGGTGGAAGAGATTTTCTTTCACCTGAATGGTCCTGGGCTTCCAAAGACAATGCTGTCTCCACCTCCTGCCAGGAAGCTGCACCAGAGAGGACAGAACCGGTTTTGGCCAAGCACAGGGCTTCTCTGCAACAGAGAACAACTGATTTTGTAGTATAAATATTGGGGCCCAGCCCCCAGAACTTTAGATCACTTCTGGGAATCAAGAGGAGCCTTTGCCAAGGAGAAGAGCCGGAGAGGCTGAGGAGGAATACTGCCCCTGTACTGTTTGCAGCTGGGGTTGGCCTGCAGAGGCTACTTGCTGCCAAGGAAAGGAGAAAGGACTTTGCTGTTTGCAGTGCTCCCTGCTTGAGGAAGATCTCCAAGGGCTTGAATTGAGCTTTCCCCCTGTTCACAAGGTCTCAGGAACATCAAAGACCTCGCCAAACATCTGGGCACCATCTCTGGAACCACTGGTTTCAGTTGCATGGAAAAGAAAAGGGTAACAGACTCTGTCATCGAGTCTGTCTCAGGATTCCATGTCCTGAAGGCACCATAGAGAGCACCGCCTCGTTTCACGACATAACCCTGGTCTCACCGACTCCGCCAATGAGCCCCTGCTTGTACTTTGTCCTGTGTGCATCGCACTCCACAATGCTTCGCTACACACTGCTCGGACGTCATCAATTCCGTCACTGCCCGACTCGAACATCAACCAGTTCTGTCGCCGCATCGTGACCTGCCAGCACTGCATCAAGCACTGTCTCACCTTCCAATGCAAGCCTTGGTCTCACTGACTCTGTCTATGAGCCGCTACCTGCACCGAGTCATAAGGACACCGCACACTGCAATGCTTCCATCTCACATCGCAACCGCGATGGGTGCTACAGACCAGCTCTTATAATCGTGTCAGCAGCAACAACAAAAGGTACTGTCTCTGAGTCTGTGAATGCTTTTGCTAACCCGTATCAATGTGGTTGGCTGGAATTGTTAGACTCTGTCGTATTCAATATCGCGGTAGCCCCGGAAGGAGGTACAGAGTTGGAGGAACTGTGTTTTCATGTTTTTCCTGCAATTTAAAGGGTATTTTGCACAGTAACTATTTTTAAAAGTATTGTATGCTGTATCTTTGTGGTTTGGTCTTGTTTTGGTTTAGATAAAGATTACTTATTTTTCTAAACTGGTGTGGTTTCCATTTTTGGTATTTTCACTGTATTACTGTATGTGTTCACAAATGCTTTACATACTGCCTCTGAGATAAGCCTGTGTGCTCGTGCCAAGCTACCAAGGGGGTGAGCAGGGGTTATTTTAAAAGTGTATCTCTGCTTAACCTGACTAGAAAGAAGGGTCCCTACTTGGACAAAGGAACCTACCTCTGCTATCTAGAGACCCCCATTTCTAACAGGCACATTCCTCACAATCCACCCCCAAAACATGGTGGCTATCTTGCACACACAAAAGTACACTGCTCACACACAGGTACACCACTCACTAGGAGTAGCAGAGTTGGTCCATATCATGGCACAGGTTGAATGTGTGCTGCATTGGTCCACTATTGCAATTCAAAGCAGTTGAGGTAAGCTACCTGAAGCCTGAATGTCAACTGAGGTTATGTAATCTCTCATCAGCCACACTTGGGCCAGCACAGAATACTATGTGAGTCTGGTGTGTGCACTTTGCGGTGAAGTGAGGGGTAGGTACATTTACACTTTTGAGTAAGTTTACTATGTACTCTCTCTTGTCTTTGGCTTAATGGACTATAATGTTCCATTGGGTAAAATAAGAATATAGCCCACATTTAGGGTGCACATGACAACTGACTTACTTCTTAGTTCACTTCTAATTGATGCCTCTCAAAGCAGTGATATAATTGAACACACTAGGGTAAAACACTTATTAAAGAAATATACTTTTTTGAATTTTGAAGACACTCTATCATAATTGTACAACTTATTTGTTGCACATTTTCCATGCCAAATGATGCCCTGGCTCAGCTTTTAACAGGGCTCTTAGAGCCAAGATAGACCCTTGGCTCAGCTCTCCCTGTTAATTTGTTAGCTCACCCACCTCTATTACCCTACCTTGTATAATAGTTACTCGCGTTCTCCCACTCTCATTATCTCACTCTGGGGAGCAACACATTTTTTTCTGATATTCTGCCTGGTTTCCACAGATCTCAGAAAAATAACGTTTCCTATTTCTGGTTTTAACAAGGAAGAATTGTACATTAGCGACCCAAGACATTGTTTTAAAGTTAACTGTGCAGCGTTAGCATTAAATGAAACAAGCAACTCTCAAATAATCAATTTTCCCAGTTCTAGTACTCTATCCTAAATATTTATTTTGTTTTAATGGTTTTTTAAGGTTATTTCCATACAAAGCTGAGAAACATAAGCCGCACAAGTGGTAACATACAGCGGTATGTGCAGGTAAGGAACATCTGCAATAAAACGATCTGGCATGTAGTTACCACTAAGATCATTACAAAAGGAAGCAAACATGAGAAATATGTTAGGATTAAGGTTTCACTGTTGGCCCTTCTGGCCTGAAGGTCCCAACAACAGAGGTGCATGTATGCAAGTACAGGTACGCACCGTACTTGGTGATAGATGTGGAGGTGAGATCCTGGAGAAGCCCCAATAGCTGGTCTTGTCAGCCCACATCATGCTTGCAGATATAGTGGAGTGAATAATTCTTTCCATTAAGGAATTGTGTGCGAAGGGATGGGGGAATGGATAGGTTGCAATACTGCAAGTTAAACAGTCAAGTGCAGAGTATAGAAAAGCATTAGAGCTAAACCTAGCTCGACTGTTATCGAGGGCTGAATGGGGAGGAGGTGTGAGGCAGGAGGGCATAGGTAAATCAGCCTCAAGGATGGTAGGGAAAGATAGAAACCAAGACAGACTACATACATGAATGAATAAATGCAGTGGGAGCCAGGATGTAAGATGAGTGAGGAATCTTACCCATCCATGAGCAAGAACGAGAAGCTGAAGGAGGGGAGGGGAGAACAAAGGACGTAGCATCCACAGAATAATGACGACCTTGGCCATCATGAGAAGTACAATGGAGGTCGGGCTGTGCCTGGGTAGTACCAATGTGTTCTCACACAAACGTGTAAACTTTTTGCCAGAACTAAGGGTTCCTTTTCGATACATATATTACATATAATACATATAATTCACATATATTTCACCCAAACTGTTTTAAAGTGTAAGTTTACCCTTGTGCACCACCATGTAGTTGCATTTAGTTCCACTGCACCTGCTGCACTATTTATAGCCATGCCCCTGCAGATTTTGTAACATCTCGGTGGTCAGAAAGTGTGTTCATATTCAACGTTTTGTCATTTAAATCTATGTTTACCTCTTCTGTAGATGCCACATGGATCATTTATTGATCACCAGGTTATGAGTAAAATTGTGCCATGTGTTATAATTTTTACCTCTTTCGTAGATGCCACCTGGATCATTTGTTTATCTCCAGGTTACGAGTAAAATTGTGCCCTTGAGTATAAGTTTGATTTAAGTCTACCAGGTTGTGTGACAAAGTATTTCAAATTAAAGAAATGTAATTGAAAACAGCTCAAAACAATTAATTTAGGTTGATTCCATTATTTACAATCACCAAATTTAAATGTAAGACCCCACTATAGGATTTTCTTTCTGAAAATAAAAAAAAATTGTAACTTTCTCATCAGTGTGTTTCATGTTTGACGAGGATGTCTGGCAAAGTAACAATGCATTGACAGGAACCACCATGATGGCAGTTCCTGTCAATGCTTGTAATGTCTGCCCGGCCAACATAATTTGGCTGGTGGAGACTCCATGAGGGTGATAGAGTAATTTACTCCATTGCTCTTTTGGAATTTACTCCATCTGCCAAATTATAAATCAGGCCCTTTGTCTTGAGATTGAAGGTATAGTGAATTAGTATAGTCAAGATGAGATTGAATGATAGTGTTCATTATTGGCGTATCAAGGAGCACTCAATAAAGAGGGTTCAATTGTTGTATAGTTTCCACCCATCAGTAGAAACTGTGTGTTTGTAGATGACAAAAACTTTAAATGGTGCAAGACTGATTCCATGCACCCATGCAAGATATATTGTACCTTGAACAAGCTATATAACAGTGCCACAGTTAGCCCCCCGTAAACCTAGGCATGGAGGAAACAGTTCTGGACCAAATCAATAGAACAAATATGATCCCATCCAACCCCCAGAGCAGCTGCTGAAGGAGCACATACAGCCACCTGATGTTCTGTTGAAACAGAGCCTAGATACAAACTAGTAGGTGATGAGGCAACCCAGGGAAGCTCAAAGACAAAGTCCAGGAGCAAAGGAATCCTCAAGGGACTGCTGCACAAATGGGCCTTTAGTGGGTCCATCAGTACATGTATGTCTGAAGGTTCAACCAATTGTGACCTCAAGCACAAGTCCGGGGCACACTCGTAAGTGCACAAGAGGCAGCTGAACACAGGCTGTATGCAATGAAACCATACAGGTTGGAAAGGCAGGAACCAATGCTCATTCAGCAAAGGTATGCCAAAGAAATACATCATGCATTCACGGGACAACAAGACCTGAGGCAGTGCCAGCTCCATTTGATCTCGAACTGGGACATCCATTGAGCAGCAAAAATAATAGAAGCAGTATTCCTGCAACTAGGATCAGCACCAGTGGAAGACCTCCAAAAATGCTCCCGAAGATGGAGTGGATAATGGATGGAATAATTCCAAACACCTTCTGGAAGGTGCTGATAAACCCAAAGCCAGTGCTCTTGAAAATGAAATACCCTACACTTCCAGCTGTACTAATGGTTAAAATATGATGAACCAGCTCCCCAAAATGTTGTGGCAAGTTGGTATGGAGAAGCGCCTGTATCTCCGAAGAGGAAAGTACCATCTGAAAATCAAACGTCTTCTTGGCTGAAATTAGGCCACATCCATTTGCAAAAATAAGGCTTTCAGTTTGCACAGGGCATCAAAGCGCATGTCATTAAGATTAATTGAAGGCCACAGTGCATCCTCCATAACTACATGGGCAGGCAGAAATAGAACTTGTGTACAACATATAATAATGGAAGACCTGGTCACCACATAGACAACCATTAGTTTCATCGCACAGCAACCTTGACTGTTCAACATCTGTTAACTCCCATTTGAGAGCGATGTGAAATCCAGATGTATTACAGTCACCGGAGATCCTTTCATGTAGTGAGACAGCTTTACCACAGACGCATTGCATACCTCATGCAATGAAACGTTCTTGCATACTAGGGACTCACTTAAAGTATTCTCACAGTCAGAGCTGCTGAGAATCATTTCAGTCTTCTTATTCTGACACCGGAATGTTAAAGGAAGTTCCCATTATTCATGTATGAACCCTTAGCCTAACGCTTCATATCTGCCCACTTGATGGTGTTGTAGACAGAACTGAAAGTGAAAAGTCAAGATTGAGAGTGTAAAGTACTCATGGATTATCCAATCCGAAGAGGCTATCTCTGCAATGGTAAAAGGTAATTTCTCCAGCCTCTCAATGTGTAACATTGTTTTTTTAGCATCTTTCCATACCATAGTTAACTGTTGTTTTGAAAAATGGTAAGCGGAAAGCAGGTTTGTGATGTTTGTGTTGCCACGAAATGTGGCCAGAATCTAGTGTTGACAATATCCAGCTAAACAATAGAAGTGGCCTAAGTTGAGACTGCCCATGTTGTAATGAGGACAAGTCTTGCTGAAAGCACATATTGTAGATGAGACAATGTTACCTAAAGAATAAATTCTAGATGATAAGGGAGTCATACTATTGTCCACTACTGCAAGAACCTGTTCCAAGTTGGTCTGGTCAATCTCACACAGCCTTTCAACAGCTTCTTGTTGAGGTATTTTCCATACCTCATTATAGACACTCTAAAGGAAGTATTTTTGACGTGGTTTCTGAGGTCCCAATAGAAAGTCCTGTAATTCCAAGTCATCAGATAAAAAGGAAAAGTGCTGGTTCACCTGAGACAGTGTTGAGGCTAATCAAGGAACAACTTCCCAATACTGTAAGTTGTTACCACCCCTGAAAGTCCACTCTGCACATATCCCATGTCAGGCTTATTGGCAGTAAATCCCTTACTCTTGCCTAGGAATCTATTTTGACATTTGTCAATGTCTAGTGGCCATACTAACCATCTCTTCCAAATTGGGATCTGATGATTTGTGCCCACTTTTACACAGCATAGTGTCAATAATGTTTTCATCATATGGTTTTACCTGCTGCCAGTTGTCAAATTGTGTAACAGTTAATCCTGGCCAAGCCAAGGTACGCTGTTTGTTGCACAGATTTGTTCAGGAAAATAATCTGGTGTGGTATTAACCAGGTCCTAAATAAGGCCTCAGTTCCCTGAACCTGCCAGTCTTTGGTCCCCCAGATAGATTATACATCTGCCATATCCCTACAAAGTTGAAACCTTGTACAGAGAGCTGGCAAATGAAAGAAGCAGAGTCAGCCAGTCCGAAACTTTATTCTATAATTACAGCCATTGAAGTGCAAAAGTGTACAGTACAATAAGTTCTTTGACACATATGTTGCCATCATTCATTATACAAACAAAGTTATATGATGAATCAAGGAATATTAACTTTATAAAAGCAGTTACAAATTTGGATTTAAAAAAGGAAAGTAAGCTGGAGAGAGAACTCTTGCACAATGAATCCCATAAGGATTACATAAAAGTGCACGTGCATATGGTGCAAAAGTACAATATTGCATACATGATGTTGTTACAATACGAGCATAATACATCCATTTTCCAGTCAATTAACTCCACCAAATGAAGCAACAAACTTAATGAAGAAAAACAACACTTTGTTAAAATAATGCATTATTAAAAACCACAGTACAGGTGGAAAGAAACCTTGACAAAGATAAACTGGAAGGGAAGCTCTCACTGGTTGAATCCCTTAGAGAAATGCATGACAGTGCAAGTGCATTAATTGCAAAATATGCAATATTGCGTGCATATTAAAAGATATATTATGGGCACAACTTCCAATTATGGTCAAATAGCTCCATCAGAAAGGGGCAGCTACACCAGCGAATAAAAACAGCAGTTTATTGAGAGAATAGTGGTTTAATGATACCATGGTACAGAGGGAACCCAAAGGGTGGGGTACAAATAACCCATGTACATGTTTGAAATCAAAAGTTGTGTATGAGGTGGACATGCTACAGTGGAACCCTGCATCTGATGACAGATATCGCATCTCAGGACAAAGTCCTTGGTCTGTTTGAAAAGGCCCGGCCACCAATAACGTTGCTGCAATAATGAAATTGTAAAAGCTTCCCCTACATGTGCAGACACCAGACCCTCATGTACAGCCAGCATTAATCATATTCTGCGATCACTGTTTGGTATTACGTTGTCCTCCACTCCTGGAATCTGAGCATAGAGTGTGTTTTGTGTAAGCATGGGCGGATTTTGCGGATTCGCAATCCGCGAATTTGCGGATTTGGGAATTTGCGGATTGCGAAAATCCGCAAAATCCGCGAATCCTCGCGGATTTTGTGGATTTTTTTTTTGTGTTCGCACAGGTTTCTGCAAGTTCGCGAGGGTTTTGTGCAATTTCGCAAATTGCGAACTTACTTGTCAGGTCGCCAGTTTTGCGAACTTGTTGTTTCTACGTGCCCAGCCTGTTTGCAAGCCTTTCTTCATCACTGCCACCCTCTGTCACCACTGGCACTCTCTTTTTCACCCATGCCACCCTCTGGCTCACCCATGTCACCCTCTGTGTCATCACAGCACCCTCTGGTTCACCAGTGTACATTATTGGGGCAAAGCAAAGCACTGCCATCCTCTGTCAACACTGGCACTCTGGTTCACCCATGCCACCCTCTGGCTGGCACACCCATGCCACCCTCGGTGTCATCAGAGCACCCTCTGGTTGACCAGTGAGTGTACATTATTGTGGCAAAGCAAAGCACACCTGCTAAGTGCTTTAAGTTTTGCAAAATTAAATTACAACAACACCTGCCCTGCCCCAACTGACATTAATGAAGGCTGGCACCTGCTTGTCTGCTCCCTTTCCTTTCCTTTTCCTGTAATTTTTTTTTTTAACAGGAACCTAACCGAATTCTGGAGGGCCCCTTCAGGAAGCACTACAGGGAATGGTTACAAATGATGAGGTTGAACTTTTGCACCTGCTCATAGCCTTTGCTTTTGCAAAAATCGTTTTTCTGTAATTTCGCGCTATTCGTGAGGCGCGATGTTGTGCGAAATCGACCGTAGAAGCCGCGAACTCGTGCAAAATACCCCAAGGTCGAGTATGGGCGCCGCCATTTTGTTTGCGTGACGTATTTCCGTTTCCGCCCGTGAAGTGTAATCTCGCGGAATGAGCGCGTTGCGAATACAAGTTCGCACGAGTTCGCAAGAGAAATCGCGTGCGAACTTACTTGCGCTCACGTGATCGGGCCGCCATCTTGTTTTTCATTCATTCCTGTGTCTGGGCTAGGTGGTGTTTCTAATCCTCTCTATATCTCTGCCATCCTGTGCTTGTTATAATATTTTTTGAATCTATTTAAATTATTATCTATCCCTCTAGTTTTCTAGCTTTATATTTTGTGTTTTTTGCTACTTTTGTTTACTTTTCAACTACTTTTTTAAACTTTTATTTTCTTCTTCCCTAGTCTTATTCTTTTTCATTTTTTCTCCTTGTTCCTACCACCTGCCCAGACCATGGTGAAGACAGCAGTGAAGCTGCCCAAGACGGGCCCCGCAGCCCGCGCCCAGCTCCCGTGTGGCCGTTTAAGGGCGGAAATGGTGGTGCCCAGGGAGATCTTCAGCCCTGAGGAGGTGGGCTCACTGGTTTTCTATGTCCAGCGCCTTCTCCCCAGGACCATCGCGGCAGGCGGCAGGATCGCTGCTGGCTACACCAACTGCCAGGAGCAACGGAAGCGGCGGGAGCAGGTGCGCCGGGCCCTGTTTGACATCTCGGGGGTCCAGCGCACCTACAACCAGGTGACCCACCGCTGGACGGATATCCTGGACAGGGAGCGCGAACTGCTCGACCTGCTGGGAGTGGAGGTCCCCGGGCTTGGTGAGTAGTAGTAGCAATTTTTTCATCACTCTCTACTCTGTTTTTTCCCCTGCTCTGTGTGTTATATTGCAAATGTTTGTTTTAACTTTTTTATAAAGAGCAATAATGCTGCCGATTACATTGATAGTAGAGGTAAATTAATATTTCAAAATCTTCTGTGCATTTCAGGTGCACTGCTCTCCTTCTCTGTGGCGGTGCCACTGCTTATTTGTTTTCTATTTTGTGTTCATTTAATTGGGCTGAGTAATGTATGAGTGTACTTTACAGAACTGCGTAATGCTAGACACCAAGGGGCAGATTTACAATCCCCTTGCGCCACGTTTACGCTGCCTTACCTGACGCAACAGCGACGTAAACGTGGCGCATCCCTGCGAGTCATGTACAACGTGATGCATCTAGGAGACGTGCCACGTCAAGGCCTGGGCCTGCGCCACAATGGGTGCGTCCCCACACAGGGGGGGGGTGGGGGGGGGGCGGTCAGGCAGCTGTGCGCCTCGCAAAAGTGCCTGCGTGAAATCTACAAGATTTAACGCAGGCACTTCCGCGACGCTGCTACGTCAATTCTTTATGCGTGCTTGGTTGAAGTAGGCGTAAGGACTGATGCGGTATGTTGAGTATTGGGCAGCCCTGAGCAGTGCTAGAGTTGCATCGCGCCTGCGACGCGACTCTAGAGATGCGCCCCTCTTTCGTCACGAGATGCGTCACGCATCTGCCTACCCTTGCGCCAGGGTGTACCGCATTGTAATTGCGGCGCATCTGCCGTGACGCAAGGTTAGTTTTGTGTTACGCATTTGTTCTGGTGCACCTCTGGAGGTGTGCAGCCTAGAACTAGTAAGTATGCCCCTAAGTGTCAGATTTGCAATTACCTGCGCATCCCTCCAAAGTGTGCGGCACGCCAGCACCACCCATGGTGCACCGTATTTACAATGCAGCACACCATGGTCCCAAAACGTCACAGAAGCGTTTACGCATCGGTGCCGTAAAGGCTGCTCATTGATGGAGTTGCGTCGCAATGATGGTGCAGCTCCAGCAATGCTGCGTCAAGCCGTACGTCTGCTTCATGCAGGTGCAGGGTTTGAGTGATGCATCATTGTCCTAAATGACTGATTCAAATTTTATATATTCCCCATAGCCACTTTTAGCATGCGTTCCTGCGCAGGAACGCCCTCCCTTGCGCTGGAACGCTCCCTTATGGCGCAGGGCTTTGAAATGGGATGCATCTCCCATATGCGTCACGTTGTTAATATACGCCACACCATGGCGCCTCTCTTGTTGTGGCGCTGCGTCACAAAAGTGACGCAAGAACGGAGCAAAAGAGCTGCAAGGGGCTTGTAAATCTGCCCCTAGAGTAGAGGCTCAGGTGCAGTCCTTCCTTTGTAGCCCTCTTTTTGGCTGAAATAGTTGGTTCTTGTTCCTTCTAAATGTTTGATTTGGTTGACAAGGACATCGACAAGCAGCAATCATCAATGTTTTCTGTTCTTTCTTTCTTTCATGTAGTATGTCAGGTCCCCCCAGGGGCAAGCGGACAGAAGTGGAACAGGAGGCTGCTGTTGTGGCTCCAGAGGAGGAGGATGCAGGCCAGGGCGGCGAGTGCTCCTTTGCTGGCCCCAGTAAGTTTTCATTTAAATATAGAGGACCTACTGTTGTCCAAGCGTTCCTAATTTAATTTTTCCGAAATAGTGTTTAGATAGGAGCACAATCCATAATACTACTGTGGCAGGGACAATTCTCCACAAACCGAACTATGGACACTAAACACCAGAGTAATACATTTTCAGAGTGGCGTGTTTGGCACACTGTATAAACCTGGTAGTGTCTGCGGCACGGACTCCTCCTTGCCAAAATTTGCAAAACCTTTCGCTCAGTCACTCTAGTCCGGAGGACCAAAAACCACAGAGTCTATTCAAATTTAAAAGCTTTATTAAAAGTAAAAGTAAACACATATATTAAAATTAAGTTAGCTGGAAATGGAAAAGTGCTTGGTGCTGAGTTGATGAGTAATGGAACACATTTCTTGTGGTCGAGCCGAGCTTTCACCTGGTTTGAAGTTGATGTTGGTCTTGTCCTTAGAAGTCCAGCTTCTGTCTGTTCAGAGAAAAATGGTGTGTGTTAAGATTAAGCAAGCATTCATCAATTGTGACAAAAAAGTGCAGCAAGACAACAGCCTTCCGTGGAAGGAGGGACATTTTTACTTTAGACTACAGTAGACAGTCAATTACTTTTTTTGTTGTTTTCACGTTCCTTCATTCCTAGACCAAATACTAGTGAGTGGTGTAATCTAAAATTCTTAAATCTACTTTGTAGGTGGAACATCTGGTGCAGGGGCCAGCTCGGATGTGGTGGTGGTGGTAGACTCCGAGTCCGAGGACAACTCTGGGGAGGAGGCGGCGGTGGCGCAAGTGCCCAAACAAGAGACTGTGAGGAAACAGACAGTGGTGGTGGAGTGGACAGGTAAGCTGGATCATGGTACTATCTGACTCTTAGATAGCATATGATGTGTATCTACAGAGAGTAGACGGTCACTGGATGAACTACGAAAATACTATGAAATGTTTCCAGGGGGGGGGGGGGGGCAACATCATCACCATCTCCTGAGTCCTGACATGATTGAGCACAAGTATTACATACATTTTTTTTTAAATCTAACACGACATAGAGCTTAAATAAACAAAGAACCCCATAGGGGGAAGAGAAAAATCTTGTGCGGCACCACAGCAGACGACCTGGCAACTACATTAAAACAGGGAAAAACAAAAAATGCCAGAAAAAAACAATTCAATCTAGATCAGGAGGATGTGGTATAGAGCATGGGTCCTCACAAACTTTCTCTCGGGCCCAAATTGACAGTGTGGTTTGTGGCCAAGGGCCGCACCGAAGGGGGCAGGGTCAGTGGGGGAGGGGGTTGGATCCAGAGCAACAAAAAAAACTATGACCATGAGGTTGAACTCATGCCCCTGCAGCGGATGCCTTCGTCCACTGAGCCACCAGACCTGGAATACACATTACACACATCTTTCTTTCTCTCTTTCTCTGTCTCTCTCCCTCCCTCTCTCTCTGTCTCCCTCCCTCTATCTCTGTCTCCCTCTCTCTCTCTGTCTCCCTCCCTCTCTCTCTGTCTCCCTCCCTCTCTCTCTGTCTCCCTCCCCCTCTCTCTGTCTCCCTCCCTCTCTCTGTTTCCCTCCCTCTCTCTCTCCGTCTCCCTCCCTCTCTGCCTGTCTCCCTCTCTTGCTCTCTCTCCCCCTCTCTCTCTGTCTCCCTCTGTCTCACTCACTCTGTCCGTCTCCCTCTCTCTCTGTCTCCCTCCGTCTCTCTGTCTCCCTCTGTCTCCGTCTCTCTGTCTCCCTCTGTCTCCGTCTCTCTGTCTCCCTCTCTGTCTCCCTCCCTCCGTCACCCTCAGTCTCAATCCCTCTCTCTCTCTCTCCCTCGCCATCTCCCTCTCTATCTCTCTGTCCCTGTCTCTGCCTCTATCTGTCTGTCGGTTCCAGCCTGCTGTAATTACCATATTGTAATTTTTCACTGGGCCAGCACTGGATGGACCTGCAATCCGAGGGGGGGCAAGCGCCCCCCCCCCTTGCCCCTCCCTACGGACGCCCATGATACTGGCCTCAATAGTTTTGTACTGCGCTGGCTAGTTGCTAGTTGTACTGTGACACAACTTTCTGCTGAATCATTTTGTGTTAATCATATTCTTAAAGAGCATTGGTTACAGATTATGTCTTTCTTTCTTCATATAGTTGGTAATACTAAAACATCAAAAGCACCAAGGAGTATGAAGACTCTACTGGCCCGGCAACGGAGGCTGGATGCTACTGTTGCCCAATATCGGCAGCTGGTAGAACTAGAGGGGGAGGACACGCAGTCCAGTACATCAAATGAGACACCTGCATCCTCCTCCGTGACCCCACGTTCTGCCGGCCAGCGCAGTGCTCCGGCGATACGGAGCCGGGCTGGCAGACGCCACCGCCGAGCAGCAAAGGCTGCCCCTCACAGTACTCTAAAGGCTCGCTTGCGCCGTGCAATGCACAGAGTGTCCGACCTGGAGGCGGAGGTCCGGAAGTTAAAAGAATACCAAAATCTGTTGGAGGGCTTCCGCCTAGACCACGCCACCCTCCGGGAGCAGTATGATGCCCTGGCCCTAAGGCATGATGCCCTGGAGGCCAAAGTCAACACCATGCATCCCTAGAGTGTCCCTTGCCCCTTTTTTATGGACTTTTGGGGGGTGGGAATGGGAGTTGGGGTTTTTGGGGACTTTTGAAGGACTATTTAAAAATTATTTGTTGGGGTTAGGGAGGGTCTTGCGGGAGATTATTTTGTTAGGGATATAAAAATATACTTTTTCAAACTTTATCTGAGCATAACTGTTTTTTACTACTTTTGAGCCTGGTGGGTGGTGGTTTTGCAGTAAGTTTGTTTTACTGAACACTGTCATCGTGTTGGTTCACGTGTAATTGGCCAAATGTTTTCCAAAGTTAAATGCCTGTCACAGAGTTTCTTAAATCAAGAGTCCTAGGAGTTTACTAGTAGTACCACTGTCACTCTCTCGCCTCTCCTCCTAATACTCCATTATACTACCTCCCATCCAAACGCTTATCTTACCTGTAATTTGTGTTTGAGGGCTGTCTCCACCTGGAATTCACAGTGTCCTAAAGCGTTCTGCAGCAGGGCCCCAACTGGAGTTTCCCGGCGTGGATTTTCTGCAAAGCAAAAGCAATCAACATTCGAAATGTGCCAGCAATGGCCCAGCCAAGACCCGTAAACCCAAGCGCAAACAAGCTTGACACCCCCCAAACAGCCAAAAAGCAAATCCGGGAAAAAAGCCACACTTAGCAAAATGTATTTAAATGAGGACTCACTACTTCCAGTACCTCTTTAGGGGACTCGTCAACGTAAGTTTCTTCATTGTGCGGAATCCAGGCATCAGCATTACGGGAAATGGATAGGGTGAGTCTGGAGGAGGAGGATAGATGACCAGGACTGAGTTCTTGGCAACTAACTTGTGAACCTGATGAATGCTGCGGCATCAAAATCAAGACAGTTCTGCTGATGGGCTTGTTCTTTGATTGGGTGATTACAGTTTTGTTGTGAATGGGATCAAGCACTTGCTAAACAAAGAAAGACAGACACACAGGAATAAAAGTGAATAAGGAGTCGGACTAAAAATAAAGTTAATGAATCCTTGACTCATATTCAGAACTCGCTGTCAGGGAAGCAGAACTCGTCCTCATACTCTGCAAATTCAGTCAGTAGTACTTCTGGTAACTGAGGAGAACTTTCCTCAGGTAGGTCGGTGTCCTCTTCTTCCTGCGTGCATTCTCGTACTTTGTAATCTGGTGGTATGAAGTGCTGGTTCATCTTTATCATGGTGAGCCGCTCCACATTTGCGGGCAAGAGGCGGGATCTTTTGGAAGTCACAATGCCACCAGCAGAACTAAAAACACGTTCTGAAGACACGCTTGCGAGTGGGCAAGACAAGTAATTGATAGCCAGGTTGGTGAGCTCTCGCCATATGTTTCTTTTCCCATGCCAATACGCCAATGGGTCCTCAGTAATATTGACTGCTGTTGAGTCATCCAGGTAGGCCTGCACCATTGAAACAATGTTCTCCCGCATTCCTGTACTTTGCACTTCTGTGTCCTTTCTGGGACAAGGAAACCCTAGCTGACTTAGCCAATCCTCTTCAGACATATCGCCTGTGCCTGGTGCAGATGATACGGTTGCTGGTGTGGTTAACGGCTCAGAGGAAAAGACACTCACTTCTGCCACAGGCACAGAAGTGTTTTTTTGGGACGCCTGTTGGCCTGCTGATTCTCTAGTACTGTCTTCTCCTAGAGTTTCCTTCCGCTCTCTTTCAAAACGAATGGCTGACCGAGCTAGCCAACCTTTGTACTCTGTAACATCTGAAGTTTCAAAAGGAATTAATACTTTGCCTAACAATGGCTTTCTGTAACGTGGATCCAGAATAGTAGCACAAATGTAGTGCTGTTGTTTCTTGATATTTACAAGCCGTTTATTGCTAACCAGGCGTTGTAATAATCTCTGCGCCAACTCATATGCTTCATTCTTTCCAGCATCCTTTAATTCTGAAGACACCACCTTGACTTGGTGCTCGAGCTTCAGCAACAATGGGATAGCTTTGCTCAAAGAACAGTCCTCCCTGCTGACTTCACGCGTGAAGACCTCAAAAGGACAAAGCATGTCTGTCAGGCTTTTAACTAGCTGCCATTGCTCCACCGCTAGCATCATTTCTGTCGTATCACCACCCAGGTTGTAGAAATACTCATTGACTACTGGAAACAGCTCATGCAGACGCTCAAGCATGTAGAAGGTTGAGTTCCAACGTGTTGCCTCCTCCTGGATAAGTGCTTTCACTGGCATTCAACGTACATTTTGCTGGCGCCTCAGCTCCTTCCGGGCCTTAAAAGAATGGTTGAAATGTGTGCATATTCTTCTGCAGATGGTCAGTATTTTGTCGACTGCAGGTTCTTTTTTCAAGAACTTTTGCACGACAAGGTTCATACAGTGCGCCAAACACGGCACTCTGAAATAGTCACCGTCCGCCATGGCCTTAACTACATTGCTGCCATTATCAGTAGAAACATAACCAACCTTGCAATTTCTTTTGGGCAGCCATTGCAAGACCTTTTTGTTAAAGTCATCCAAAATGTTGTCTGCAGTATGAGTTTTCTCCATGCCAAACATGGCTAATGTTGCATGTTTACGAGCACCCTTAAAAATGTCGACCAAGTCACCACCTGCATTTTCCGTTTTGCAACCCCTGAAAAAGAGACCCAGTGTGCAGTGATGCACATGTAATCAACGGCTTGGCAACTGGTCCACATGTCTGTTGTCAGGTGTATAGTGTGAACAGCACTCTTCTGCAAAGCTGCCCCAACCAACTCAAGCACCTCTTTATGTAGTGCTGGAATAGCAACCCTGGCAAAATAGAACCGGCTAGGAACCTTCCCTTTAGGGGCCAGTGTTGCCACGAGTTCAAGAAAACCCACACCTTCGACAAACAAAAAAGGGAGAAGGTCCTCCGCTAGCATGTTAGCCAGCTTAGTGTTATACAGGCGCACAATTGGGTGGTTGCGTTGAAATGGCGCATCTGAGGAGAACATGTCTGTAATGCTGCGCTGGACAAGTTTAAGGGATGATGCTGATGCCTTCTTCGACCCACTTCTGCTCAGTGTTGACATTTTCCGCATTGGTGTGTCTCCCAGACTCTCAGTGTGCCTCCTATGTGTTCCGGAGGGTGTGGTGCTGCCAGGGGTACTGGGTGCGCCCGGATAAATGTCTGACGCTTCTTCTACCTCCCCGTCATCTTCAGATGAAACACCTAGTACGGGTATATTTTGGCCACTTGCCCTTTGGGATTGCTTTCCCTTGATGTTTGCTAGGTGCGCAAACCATTCGACAGTGTGCCTTCTTTCAAGATGACCTATCTGGCCTCCGGTACCATAGTTGGTACCAATCTTACCACGGCTAACTGTAGTCGTACAAATGGAACAAACGGCTAGGTTATCATGCTTTGCATGGACACTAAAAAAGTTCCAAACTGGGGACTGGAAACTTCTGGTTTTGCTGCACGAGGTGATACTGCCAATGCCAGATGAAGCAGTGGTGGATGAGCCTTGCAGACATCTACTGGGTTGTGCAATTATTGCAGCAACCCTACTTAAGGGAGTCGAGCTGGATGGAGTTCCCCTCTGGGGATTAAATATGGGAGCTGTAGGTTTTGTTGAACTTGTACTACTTGACTGCGTTGGTGGTGCTACCAGTGCCACATCGCCAGGGTCACGCTCAGCATGACGTCGGGATAGGGTATAAATGTCTGTCTGCTGCATGGCCGGTGTGGCTGGAATGCGTGTGTGATGACTAGGTAATTGCTGTCATCCTGTTCATCAACATCAGAATGCACCACTTCATCAAGTCCGACGTTCGGATCCATAAGTATGAGCTTTCCGGGGCCCTTCCTTTTAACATTTGATAAATTTCTCAGCTCATGGTGTGCCTCCCTCTCAGACGTCGGAGATAGTTGCCAATCTGGATCCAGATCATCTGACGGAGCGGGGCTTGAAGAGGAACTTCTACACACCCTCCTTGATCTTTTCCTTGCTGGGGAGCTCGGAGAAAATGAATCATCAAGAGGAGTGGCTTTGTCTTCCTGACATGATACCCCGGCTCCAAAGTCAATTTCCTCCTGTGCCCCTACTTCTGGAAGAACAACCATTGTGGCCACTTGCACCGCTCCATGCGCCGCTACATGGGCCTCTTCACTGACTTCTACTTGCAACTCTCCATGGACCTCTCCTTCTCGGCCTTCTCCTTCTCGGCCTTCTCCTTCTCGGCCTTCTCCTTCTCGGCCTTCTCCTTCTCGGCCAGCTCCTTCTCGGCCAGCTCCTTCTCCGCCAGCTCCTTCTCGGCCAGCTCCTTCTCGGACAGCTCCTTCTCGGACAGCTCCTTGCGCATGTACTTGTGCTTGTACTGTTAGCTCATGCAGTTGTTGTTGCGGCTTTGGTTGTTGAATAGTACTTGAGCCAACATCACTGGTCGTTGGTGATTGAACCACTAAACAGGCTACCTGTGCAGCACTCATGGTGGACTTTTGTTCTTTTTTCCACATAAATTTAGTGGTCGAGGCACCAGACTCCTTGGTAAGTGGTGCCACTTGCTTCTTCTTCTCCTTAGTAGAGACATCTTTCTTGCAAGAGGAGCTACGGGCACCTCTTTTCGGACCCATCTTCTTCAGATGTCGGAACAGCAGGCCGCAGCAGGACTTCTTCCTGGCACTGATTCTCAACGATGATGCGGAGTTCTTGACTTTGTGCACCTAAAAGCAAACGAAGACAGAAGAACATCAGTTAAATATATGTTGCATATGTGGCGCTTCAATTAATAGTTTGCAAGTAGGCATTTATGAATACACACGTGCACACCACAATATGGAAATATCAAAAATAAGAATTGCTAAATTTTTGGGAAACAGGAATTTAACATTGATCCAAGAGAGCCCACAGAGGGGGTTGTAGTTTCATGTACCACTGACTCAACCTGGGCACAATGGGTGAAAGCAAGGCAAAATGGGTGCAGGCCTATGGCACAAAGCTCACTGCCTGCCTTCAAAATGGCCGCTTGACCCCCATCCACATGGCCAGGACCATGCCTCAAAATGGCCCCAACCAACATAGCCAGCCCCCAACCCCTACTCCAAAAAGTCATAAAAAAACAACACAAATCACCACTATCCAATGCCATCCATCAAGTTTCAGAAGGTTTATGCTGCCTGCTGGTGGTTTTCTGGTGCAGAATTGCACTTTTTGCAATTTCGCGAGTGCGAGATTGTTGCTTCACGACGCGAACGTGGCAAAACACCCGCAAAATCCGCAAACAGACTGATTCTGGGACCCCTGGGCATAATGAATGAAATCAGAGCACACTGGGTGCAGGCCTATGGCACCCCATTCTGTGTGGGTGGGCACCCACCCCCACAAAATGGACTCCTTATGGTGCCTGCTGATGGTTTTCAATTCATGTACAGAATTGAAATTTGTGCAATTTCGCGAGTGCGAGATTGTTTCTGCGAGGGACGCGAGCAGTGCGAACACAAGCGAAAAAATCTGCAGCTCGCGAACTTGCAGATTTTCGGTAAATCCGCGGGAGTTCTAGGGCCCCTGGGCATAATGAATGAAATCAGAGCAGACTGGGTGGGCCTATGGCACAAAGCACACTGCCTGACTTCAAAATGGCCGCTTGACCCCATCCGCATGGCCAGGACCTGCAGGACCATGCCTCAAAATGGCCCCACCACCAACATAGCCAGCCCCCAAAACCACCCCAAAAGTCGGAAAACACACACAAAAATCACCACAAAGAAAATCAACTTATCAACTTACTTGTGAAATCAAATTTCGAATACACACGTGCACACCACAATATGGAAATATCAAAAATAAGAATTGCTAAATTTTTGGGAAACAGGAATTTAACATTGATCCAAGAGAGCCCACTGAGAGGGTTGTAGTTTCATGTACCACTGACTCAACCTGGGCACAATGGGTGAAAGCAAGGCAAAATGGGTGCAGGCCTATGGCACAAAGCTCACTGCCTGCCTTCAAAATGGCCGCTTGACCCCCATCCACATGGCCAGGAGGACCATGCCTCAAAATGGCCCCAACCAACATAGCCAGCCCCCAACCCCTACTCCTAAAAGTCAAAAAAGACAACACAAATCACCACAATCCAATGCCATCCATCAAGTTTCAGAAGGTTTATGCTGCCTGCTTGTGGTTTTCTGGTGCAGAATTGCACTTTTTGCAATTTCGCGAGTGCGAGATTGTTGCTTCACGACGCGAACGTGGCAAAACACCCGCAAAATCACCAAAACAACCCCAAAAGTCGGAAAACACACACAAAAATCACCACAAAGAAAATCAACTTATCAACTTACTTGTGAAATCATATTTCGAATACACACGTGCACACCACAATATGGAAATATCAAAAATAAGAATTGCAAAATTTTTGGGAAACAGGAATTTAACATTGATCCAAGAGAGCCCACAGAGAGGGATGTAGTTTCATGTACCACTGACTCAACCTGGGCACAATGGGTGAAAGCAAGGCAAAATGGGTGCAGGCCTATGGCACAAAGCTCACTGCCTGCCTTCAAAATGGCCGCTTGACCCCCATGCACATGGCCAGGACCATGCCTCAAAATGGCCCCAACCAACATAGCCAGCCCCCAACCCCTACTCCAAAAAGTCAAAAAAGACAACACAAATCACCACAATCCAATGCCATCCATCAAGTTTCAGAAGGTTTATGCTGCCTGCTGGTGGTTTTCTGGTGCAGAATTGCACTTTTTGCAATTTCGCAAGTGCGAGATTGTTGCTTCACGACGCAAACTTGGCAAAACACCCGCAAAATCCCCAAAACCACCCCAAAAGTCGGAAAACACACACAAAAATCACCACAAAGAAAATCAACTTATCAACTTACTTGTGAAATCAAATTTCGAATCCAAAAGTAATACAAATGGCCCCCCACCAACATAGCCAGCCCCCAACACCACCCCAAAAGTCGAAAAACACACACAAAAATCACCACAAACAACATCAACTTATCAACTTACTTGTGAAATCAAATTTCAAATCCAAAAGTAATCCAAAAGGCCTCAAATCCAAATATCCATCAGCATCCACAAAAAGTAATCCTTCCCAGTCAAGATCGAATCCAAAATGGCCAGGAAACAGGAACAGGAAGTTGGAGACTGGGGCACTTCCTTCACCCCACCCCAATGGGAGGAGCTTGCTGGACAGGAACAGGAAGTTGGAGACTGGGCCACTTCCTTCCTTCACCCCTCCCCAATTATAATTTTTGTAATTTCGCGAGTGCGAGATTGTTGCTGCCCACGCCGCGGGCCGCGAGCAGTGCGAACACAAGCAAAAAATCCGCAGCGCGCGGATTTGCGGATTTTGCGGGAAATCCGCGAATCTCGCGGATTGCGGATTTACCGAAAATCCGCGAGCGGAACGGATTTTACGCCCATGCTTAGTTTTGTGCATGTATCTTGTAGGAGTACTTGAGTGGAAATCCTTACAGCAGGTGTGTGTCATTGTACACAGCATTGATGGCCACCATGACGTCTCTGTCTATTCTCGTACACGAACAAGTGATTGCAGCATCTGCGGTAGGCAAACTGTCACCTTTGCAGTTTCATCAGCCAACGAATTCCCTGCAATGTGAATGCCAGCACGTTGATGACTCAATATATGAATGACATGAGCCCATGGCAAGCGTTCTTTCAGCTTCGCCACCTGTTCCCAAAACAACTTGTGCTTCACTGTGCAGCCTTTCAACTCCCTGAATCCATTCTCACTCCAATAATGAAGGTACTCATTATATGACTGTGCACAATGATTCAAATCATACATAAAAAGTGTGGTGAATCCGGAATCCATGTTCTGTTGTGCCAGTAATAGAGCTGTTAATTCTGCCTGCTGCACCATGCAATCGCCTAGTGACTGCGTGTAGGTTTTTTCAGAATGGATGATTTAATTGTGCATACGCCTTTTATGACTGCTGAATATTGGTGTTTGGTCCATACAGCATGCTGAGCAGAACCATCAGTGTATATGATGTAGTGATAGCGATATAGAGGCATTATTTCATTAGGCAGAGGATATTCTTATTTGTACTGGAGAAATTATTGTGTCCGTAATGTATGGTCAAATATGTAGTCTACATCTGTTGCAGTGAGCGAGTTTGCCCATTGTATCCATCATGGATGTGAAACTTTAGTATTTGGAACCCTTACTATAGTAACCACCTCTAAGGTTGATACTGGGCTCACAACAATAATTAATTTTCCTTGATCCAGGGCACGCTCTCTCACTACAGAAGTTTGAACTGCTGTCAGTATTTTTTCAGTAGGTGCAAAATACTTCTCATCATTGGTATAGAGATGCGATTCATATGCATTTGGTACGGTGTCACCTTAATTGAATGTATGTGCATCCTGATGTACCCACGATTATATGGATAACCAAGTTTGTTGTGTTTATACTTGTTTGTAAATGTTTAGAAAGTATCATACCAGCTTGGGTGGAACGTAAAATGTATGTGAGTTCTAGTGTACAATGTGTACTTGGAAAGTCTGGACGAATTAAGAAGTGGAATGGTTTTACCCATTCTGCGTAACCAGGAATGTATGTACTGCAAAAATTTAAGAATTCTGATATGTATTGTAATCTTTTCAGAGTGGTTGGAGCAATGCACATTTTTCTAAAAAAAATGGGTTGCCAGGCTCTTCCCCTCACTTGAAAGCTTGTATCCCAAAAATAAGACAGTGAGGTGGGCATATTTAGATTTTTTTTTATTGAATCTATAAACAATGTGAACAAACCACAAGATTATGAGGTATACTCTGGTCAAGTGTTCCATCAGGTCATTGTCCATTAAGTATATCTCATCGACATATAACATTGCCTAGTCTTCAACATTTTCAAGTAATTCTGTAACTCTGGCTGAAAACAGCCCGGGGCTATTCTTATACTCTGGGACAAACAGCAGAATTGTTTCTGAGAGCCTAGCGCCTTAAAGGTGGTCAGATATCTGTTTCCAGGTGTCATATTTTGGCAGAAACCCCCATTTGAGATATCTAATGTTGTTTTGTATTTTTTCTGCACCCTGTTATTCATTAGTGCAACACTGTGTGCATTTAGTACTGCAAATGCTGGAGTAGCTGCTTTTAGGTACCTGTTATGATTAATCTGGTTTCATTACAAAAAACAGAGGATTATTCATTGAAAAGGTGCAGCTTTCAATCACACCTTAATATTCAAGTTGTTTTAGGATTTCCCTAGCTTGTTGTTTTGCATATTTTTTATTGGGTATTGTCTTTGAGGTTGTGGGGTTGTCCTCAATGGTATGTCATGAGAAGGTGACAAATGCAAAAAGAACAATTGATGGACAGAATGCAGAACAATGTCATGACATCACCCCAGTGCAGAGATCTGGGGTTAAATCCATTGTTTTTTTGCTCACCATGCCTTTCCAGTTTGGACCTAGTCATATGCAAATCAGTCTTGACACTGTGCCCAATGGGAACAGTCCAGCCCGAACTGCCAAGCCAGGTCCTCCCTGGACAGGAAACAAGCATCCTAGGACCGGTTTCGGGGTTTAACCCCTCTTTAGCCAGGATAGCTTGAATTCAGTGGCATGGAGAGCACAGGACCCACGTTTGGGCATACCTGTCCCACTCAGGGTGACAAATGCAAAAAGAACAATTGATGGAAAGAATGCAGAACAATATCATACATTCACCCCAGTACAGAGATCTGGGCCTAAATCCATCGTTGTTTTGCTCACCATGCTATTCCAGTTTGGACCCAGCCATATACAAATCAGTCTTGACCCTGTGCCCAATGGGAACAGTCCAGCCTGAACTGCCAGACCAGGTCCTACCTGGACTGGAAACAAGCATCCTAGGACCCTTTTCTGTGTTTCACCCCTCTTCAGCCAGGATAGCTTGACTCCAGTGGCATGGAGAGTACGGGACCCACGTCTGGGCATACCCGTCCCACTCGTGGTGACAAATGCAAAAGGAACAATTGATGGACAGAATGCAGAACACTGTCATACATTCACCCCAGTACAGAAATCTGGGCCAAAATCCATTGTTTTTTTGCTCACCATGCAATTCCAGTATGAACCCAGCCATATGAAAATCAGTCTTGACCCTGCACCCAATGGGAACGGTCCAGCCAGAACTGCCAGGCCAGGTCCTCCCTGGACTGGAAGCAAGCATCCTAGGACCGATTACGGGGTTTTACTCCTCTTCAGCCAGGATAGCTTGACTCCAGTAGCATGGAGAGCACAGGACCCACGTCTGGGCAAACCCGTCTCACTCGGGGTGACAAATGCAAAAAGATCAATTGAAGGACAGAATGCAGAACAATGTCATACATTCACCCCAGTACAGAGATCTGGGCCAAAGTCCATCGTTTTTTTGCTCACATGCCATTCCAGTTTGGACCCAGCCATATGCAAATCAGTCTTGACCCTGCAGTCCAGCCCGAACTGCCAGGCCAGGTCCTCCCTGGAATGGCAACAAGCATTATAGGACTGGTTTCGGGGTTTCACTGATGGCACTTCCTGTGAGGTCATGGTTAAAATGTCACTTCCTGTGATGCCATGATGTCATCTTGTGATATCACACACCATGATGTTCCTTGCATTCTGTCTAACTTGGTTAGTCCCGCACTTCTCCTTTGAGGACTTGTGCCCTGCCTTAAAGGTAGATACAACTGCTCACCAACCTTAGAGATGCATCTGGGCAAGGCCAATTTGTTCCCCATTCAGGTCCCCTCTAATGAGGCGCCAGTCATACACAGAATTTGGTGGGGGCTGACCTCAATAAAGTGCTTGGGAGATTGATTCTACAGCATTCACCCTGACTTTAGGGTCAGTTTGGCCTTTTGATTCCTCATCTCAGTTGCTGGCCGGATAACTATAGCCAAGATGGTAGCGCTGTCACCCAGCTCCACTATTTTGCCACTCTGCCTGTGCTTATTCTCAGAGGGAAATTTAAAGACATTGGGCCATATTTATTAAAGGGCTGCATCACTTTTGCCCCACGCAACGGGGTGCATGTGTGATGGAACCCTTAATTGTGAATTATCAAGCCATGTGAGGCCGCCTTGAGTGGCTCTGAGTGTCTTGATGTATCCAGAGTAAAGCAATGCAGCGCAAATTGATGCATTACGTTACTCTACCCCAGGGAGGTGTTTCATGGGTGGTGCGTGGTTGTTCCCAAACAACAGAGTGCCTGCATTGGTGCTAGGCAGCGCATTTTGCGCCAGTGCTGGGAAATGTTAGGAGTATGCTGTAACATGTTAAATACTGCACATTCCTACTCTTTCCCTGCCACACAGCACAGCACGGCAAGGTGGCTTTCTGTGCTGTGTACATTTTGATAAATAGCCCCCTTAGAATCTATCTTGATAGACCAATTATGGGGTAGGGGATGATGGGGAGTATCCCTGACTAAAGTGATATGGCCAAGCTCTGATCGGGGCCTAAGAGTCCCAGACTTTGAAACATACTACCCAGTGGCTCAGCTGAAGTGGTTCCTGCATTTGCTTCAGATGATACGATCACAACCTGAGAGACTTCCTCCACTCAATGCCCCACCTCCAGATTTGTTGTGGTCCCTTCTACTTAACCCCAATTGGCCCCTGGAATTCTCAGCGACTTAAAGATGGCTAGATATTGCTGGATGCATGCACTTCAGAAAAGCAACACTTTAATACCTTATTCCTTGTAGAACCCTCTATGGGCTCTGACCGATTTGTGCAAGAAGAGCACGGCAGGAGACTACAGCGGTGGGTGAACATGGAGATTGACATTATTGGCAAACTGTTTCAAGGGGAGACCCACTAACTTTTGATGAGTTCAGAGAGGAATATGATATCCCATGGCACACTATTGGCAGCCATAAGATGGCACTGGGGGTTGGGGACCAAATGTACAACCCAAACCCCTTACAACATATTCACATCCTATATTTGTTGATCAAAACTGTCCCACAAAGAGAATAACAACTTTTTTTTATAAAAGATTATTTTGTTTTTATTATCAAAATAGTAAACATATACTTATTTATTTATTTCAATTATTTTTAGATAAATACATATGCAATCAATTCTGTATGATGCAAAGATTCATTTGATACGCAGGAGCCCCAAGTAAGGGGGGAGCATTCTACTTAATAAAGGTACATGTCCCCACAAAAAACAATAAGGGTAAAATCAAAAGAAACATAAATTCAAAAACTCACAGTTTAACAAAGACAATGCATAACACTTGTGAACATCAGAAACAATTTAGACAACACAAGTGCTCCGACGCGTGTTTCGGAAATCCCATGTACCATCCTTCATCAGGGCTCTGATTTGATATAATATTTTCAATATTCAGAAAGCCTGATACATTTAACACATTCAGCAGGAAATGTATACAATATTTTGAGGCTCTGTTAGTAAAATCCAACCAACTTTCTTAGGCATAAATTCTGGAGAAATGTAGACTTTCTAGGTAATAACTTGAGTCCTTCGCAAGGTTTAAAATATTGCATGTCTGAGGCTCGACATATATTTTTATATAGTCCTGTCAGATGAAAGACTCAATACACCGTTCCCACGATGAGGTCCTCCAGTTTACAACATAGAAAAACTCTGTTGAAAGATATCCATGCAGTCCCAAAGTTAGCAATCGTAATTGTAGATAACACTGGTGGAGGTAAGGTCAATCGTTTCCAGAGATAGATATTTCAAACAGGAATGGAGTATGTCTCAGAGTCTGACTTTATATACGTCCAAATGGTCTGTGATATGTAGCAATACGGTAGTTAGTCCTCCTCCTTTATAGTCAAGAGGGGTAGTTGGGGAGCAGCACCCTCTGTAGGCAAAATTCAGCCATCCAACTCCAGCTCGGAAGATACCGGAAACTGGGGGATGGGGAGAATTTGAACCCATGACACACAAGGCCTACCAGTACATATGCTCTAGATGGGCCACATAAAAACTAGTGTAAGGGCTGTATCAAGCTCTGGGAGAAGACATGACACAGCCTCTCTCCCAGCTTAAAGAGAAATGGGAGGACGATATAGACAATCTAATTTCTGGGGGAAACTGGGCTAAAATCCTAGCAGCAAGTCCAAAAGTATCCCATAACACACAATTTAAAATGATCCACTACTGCGTATTACAATGGGCATACCTCACTCCTGGCAGACTCAATATTATATGTTTGATACTTCATATACATGCCCCAGATGCCATCTGGAAGGTGTGGGAATAATGCATCTGGCGTTGGGGCCCTCTGATGTTTGGATACTTTCTGCCGCTTGAATGATTATACAGACCTTAGTATTGACTTGTTGCCTAAGGCTTGCATACTAGGGCTTTGCCCCAGACCCACAATAAGTCAAAACAACAGTTTCCCTTTGGGTTGTTTGAACGCACACTGTTTCTTACTCATACCACATACATGCCAAGCACACTTCTATCACCAGAGGGTATCACAAAATCTCCAAAGCTAATATATAAATGTTTTATTCAAATTAGTTACACTAAAAAGATGATAAAAATGCTAAAAAAACAGGTCAAATGTTGCACCATCGATTGACTGCAAATGTGAGAATTCAAATACACAAATTAATACATAGAAATTCAATACTGGAGAATATGATAGACATTGACAATTTGTTGTTTAAGGCACTAATCCAATGAACATTCCATGATCAAAACATCTTTATGTACAATTCTTTTTTTTGACCAAGACTGATTAGATTTAGTGCTTTTGTTGTGGCATCGCGGTGCGTTTCGGTGGCTACTCTTGTTCCTACCACCTTCTTCAGGTAGAAATACTTGATATCTCCCAAATTATTATATCTATTGTAAAAACATTATAGAACAAAATATGAGAATCCATAATTCTAAAAGCAACATATCATTTTCTTCAAAACAGTTCATCCTACACATTGTGTTACAAATTACTCACATTTAAAATATTGTTTAAAAATCTGTAGTTTTTTCTAAAATATTATGCTTTGGCGAATACAAAAATGTAATTATTTTTAGACACTCTGGTGAATACTAAGACACAATCACAGGCATAGACATACTACCATTAATCTCAAAACACCGAAGTTAGGGTCTCTTGTAAAGTATTCTTTAATCAATTAACTTCATCCTGTAAAAACAGCTATGAGGGGTACCCACCAAAGTTAGTAACATGATTAATATCAGTTCTCTAAGAGTCTGGCTACTCAAAATGGCCGGACCACAGGTAATACGTCCCTTAGTTTCGATAAACAGAACTCACACAGAGCCTAAAAGGAAGGGTATATATACATTAATGTGTAGTCTTTCAACTTGTTATTACATCAATTCAATACATCATATAATGTTATCTTTAATTAATAATTACCTGTAAACTTATAGTGCGGGAGAGAGATTATATATACAATTCAAATAATCTGTACTAGCGGGACAGACTAGTCTCCAGGATTTCAAATTTTCTTGCTGCACCCAATCTTCTTACAATTAAAGCCAGTTGCGTGTTGTCTCTTTATACAGAAAGCGTAATAGGCCAATATCATTATTTACTATAACAACCCTCTACACTTGTCTGACTAATTTTCTAGTCTTCATTTATTAGTTGTTCTATTGGAGGATGAATCTTATTGCTTTACACACCCCTCAATATTCAAATTATCTATTGTTTATATCGGTCTGATTAGAAAAGCGTCTATACAGCAGCAAAAGTCCAACAACCATAATGTGAAATGTGGTGATTGCCCTGTGTAAGAGCGCCATGCACTGATTACACTTGTAATCATATTTGCCAATCTACAAGCACTTGTAGAATGAATATGGTGAACTCCTCTTACTAATGCTTCACCCATTAGCAAGGTTGCTGTTATATTTTCCTCACTAGACTACCGGTTATAAAGAATTGCCCCCACCTAAATGTGTGTGACTACCCACAGGCTTGTAAGAGATAACTGACGACCATTAAACCCATTGATGATTATAAAGATTATTACAGCCATATGTCTTCCAAGTCAACGTGTTAAATGCAAACTCTCTCCTATATAGTCCCCCCATAAGCAAACCCTCCACAGGTGGATTAGGGACTTACTGGGACTGAACAGTCTCCGACATGCACCGGTCTGAATTTCTTTAAGCCAAAAAATCAATCCGGGCAGGTCAAGACCTCGCTGTAAGTAGAGCCCTCCCTTAATGGACATGGAACTAGAGATGAGGAGCGGATGTTTTTACAACCGCCGCCATCTTAAAACAGTTTCTTTGTTTGAAATGGGGGATCAGATGTTGGTGCACCCACCACCATCTTTAAGCAGCTCACTCGTTTGGCACAGCACTGTAGATGGGAAATCGGAGGTTGAAAACACTGCCACCATCTTTAAACAGCTTCTTTGTGTGATCAAACAGTATATGGAGACCTTCCTCCCTTCTCGATTAAAACGCGGAGCATAAACAAGAGCTGCCTTACTTTTAAATTTGGACATCCATTTATTTAAATGACAAAATTCTTTTATTAAGTATAATAAAATAAGACATCTATTCAACTTTTTATACACATAAACCAGAGTTTCAAATTAAAGGAGGCATAAATCTATTCTAAAAATGGTCATAAAAATACACTATTGTGGTATTAGGTGACAACTACACTAAAGTGAATCGGTTTGTAACCTGTGTTATCCACCCCAAGAATATCACCATAGAGTGCTTCTATCCATTTTACTAGATGTTCTCAGTTCACCAGTTTTTCCCATTCTTCTCTTGAGTTTACTCCCTGTCCTACTGTTTTTAAAATAGAGATATGCCATTGTTCTCTGGCTTTTCTTTTAACTTCTATATTTCCACCTCTTGTGTTCAGTACTACTTTTTCTAGAATGAATCACTCAAATTGAATCTTTTTATGGCCACATTCTTGAAAATGAGACACTAATGGGGCATTCTGTTTATTTGTTTTGATGGCCTATCTATGTTCTAATATTCTGATCCTAAGTTCTCTGCCCGTTTCACATAGGTTAGTTCGCAGGGACATCTCAGCAAATAAATACCATTCTTGCTGCAGTAGTTATTTAGAGTGTGTGCTGTTATTTTTCTACCATTGTGCAATAAGTCTTTGGAGACTATGCATTGTGAACACACAGAACAACTGCCACATCTCGTATTGCCCTTGGCAATGGTGTTGTCAATTGCCCTTTGTCTTTTTCCAGGTTCATCTCTATAAGTGTGTACCAACTGATTGCGCAAATTCATATTCCTTTTATAGGCAAACAGGGGTCTTTCTAACCTGATTTTTCCTCAACATTAAGGATATTCCAGTGTCTGTTGATGACATTTTTATCCTATTGCTAATGTTGTGGTATTGACTCACAAAAACTATTTTAGTCATCTCCTTCTTGCTTTTGGAACTGTTTAGTTTAGCCTCCCTATCATAAAACCAAGCACGTTTGAGGGAGTGCGATAGTAATTTCGTAGGATACCCTCTCTCCGTTAATTTTGATTTTGAAGTTTCTGCATGTTTATAAAAATCACTAAGATCTCAAAAATTTGTAAACGGAGAAATTGGCAGAAGGGGATATTTTCCTTTTGGGACTTAGGGTGAAAACTGGAATAGTGGAGCAAGGTGTTTTTATCCATTGGTTTTGTATATAGTTCCACTTCCAGGTTTCCCTCGTCTCCTTTATTATTATATATGTAATCAACCTTCTCTTTGCTGTAATGGGCAGTAAATCTTAAATTGCAGTCTCCGAGATTAAGCCAAATTAAAAATTCATTAAGAAGCTCTGTAGGGCCATCCCATATAAAACAACATCATCAATAAAGCGATGCCATTCTCTCACATTCTCAAAAAATGTTGCCACATTATACAATAAACTCTTTGTTGGCTTCATTGATCTTGGTGTTCTCTAAAATCTCCCTGATGACCTCAACTGTGGATTGCTGGGGTATATTGGTAAATAAAGACTCAATGTCTACTGTAAACAGACATTGAGTATCTCTATTGAAGGACTTATTTTCCAAAATAGTGATGATGTGTGTCGAATCCCTGACATATGATTTCTACTTGCTGACTAATGGTTTAAGGAAAAAGTCAACATACTTGCTCAGGGGCTCAAGTTATGACCCTAGGCAGCTAACGATCTGTTGCAAAGGAAGATCTACTCTATCCTAATAGATATTTGGTAATCCATATTTAGGGTCGTTATTGTTGCGGAATTTAAATTCTTCCTCACATATCCAGTCTGGGTCTCCAGCATTAGCAAGAAACTGACAAAATTTCTTAGCCAAAACAACAAGTTCCTTCTCCTTAACCCTTTCATAATGTGCTGATAGATTTAAAAGCTTAAGTACCTGATCTTCATAATAACAAGTATCAAAAACCACCACCCCCCTACCTTTATCGCCGGGTTTAATGGTAATCGATAAATCTTACTTTACGGTGCTGATTGCTATTCTTTGATTTCTATTCATATTTTGGGTAAGTGGGTATTCCTCCTTTAGAATATCCTGAATACCCACGTCTACAGCTTTTCAAAAATATCTATATTCTTGCCCACCTGTGCTGTGGAGGGAGTAAATGTAGACTTTGTCTTCAGGCCAGATTTATTATTAGAAGAATCCCTCAATGGCCTATTTTCAAAAAATCTTCTAAGCCTAATCTTTTTAAAATCCCAGATCTTTTGCCAGTTAAAACCTGTTGACCTTAGCAGTCGGGACAAAACTAAAACATTTTTCTAAAACTTCAAACTCTTATTTGGTAAAAACCCTACCGCATAGATTTACAATAGGTATTTTGTCTATCACCAGTATCTCTGACTTCTTGTACGCATGAACTCATGAGGGGGCTTGCTGCATGTGGGTTGTCCCCTCCCTTGATTCGTATTGTAACGCCCCCTCCTGGATTTCTGTTAAAAAAAGCCCCATATTCTTCATTGGGCCCTCTGCCATTATTTTCCTCTCTATATGTGTGCTCAGTATCGCTACTAGAAGCAGAGATGTCAGAGAATGTGACTTGTTTTCTACTTCCTTGTGTGTATCTAGGCCTCCTATATGCCTGTCTGTCTCAACCTTGATCATTCCTCTGCTCATAATAGTTGTCCTTTAAGAAGGGGTAAGTTAACTCATGGCTAAACCTATTGATGTCCTTTTTAAGTTTGTTAGTTTTTTTTATTTATTAGGTAATCTTGATAACCATCCACATCCCTATTTATTTCATAAAGTTTTTGTTTAGCATCTTCCAAGGCTGTTCTTACTTTGAGTTCAACCTCTAATTTCTCAATTGCTTCCTTCTCGATGATAATGATTTCCTGTGTTGTTTCTATTATAAGCAGCATCCAATCTCTGCTACATCAATTGGAAATTTGGGTCCATGTTTCCAGGAATTTTTTGTTTTCTATAAAAAGGCCAGGTTCATTGCGTATCTGTAAACCAATGGGTATCACCCTTGATTTAACGTATTCTATAAGGAAGTCAGAATGGGCTTCAGTTCTTATGAGCTTTTTCTCAAGGTTCAATAATGGTCCCCATTTTTCACCTTTGCCTGAGCTAACTGTAAATTTATTGCCCTGTTTAGTGTTCATTATCCTGTTATATTGGTCATCACTAAACCCAAAGGGTTTAAACTGATCCATCCTCCAAACACAAAATAAACATCCTATTTCATATATCTACATCTCGTGCTGGCCAAGCGTTGCATACCCCTTCAGTGGAAGGGTCCCACTGGACCACAGATAGACAGATGGAAGGTTGACCTCCTTAGATGGACTGAACGGGAAGGGGGGTTGTTCCCTGAGATGTCAGGAAGGGTAAGGAAACACTGGAGTTTGCTAGAGCCTGGGGAATTGAGTAAAGTCCCACTGTGCATAGGATGCGATGCATGTAAAGATCTTGGTTGCAGGAAATGCTTGAGGATGGAGCTTCTAGGAGCCCAAAGATCTCTGGTGAAATTAATCAATAAACCTTGGCAACGGCAAGTCGAGGCAGTACACGGGGGTACTGCTCCAGCGGTTCCGATGAGGGATAATAGCTTCAAACTTGCTGTGAATACAGTGCAGGCCTCGAGCAAGTTGCAGAACTACCACCTGTGTTACAGAACCTTTCAGAGTCCGTAGGAGCTCAGGAACAGCAGACTGCTTATCTTCAATGCGTGACCTTCAGATGCAGGGAAGTGATTCCTTCGCTTCGAGAGATTCCTTTGAGTGCCTTGGATGTCCTCAGGGCTGTAGAAGAACCTGTATGGAGCACAGGAACAGATAACACAAAATATTGGCAGGACTTCAGATCTGAATCTTTTCCCATGACGAATCTAAAGACCCACCCACAGGTAAGCCCTTAAGTACCCTAAAGAAAGGGTTGTGACTATTCAGGGGTCCCTCCCAGAGGAGGGCTGGACAGTGAGGAGGATATTCCTATGTCCTTTGTCCAGTGTCACGCCTGAACTGGTTTCAACTAGAGTAATGCTAGGAGGCCACCAAATGTGCCCTTCAAAGCAGTGGGCTGGCAAGCCCCCCACCCTGTCCCAGTGCACTATGTCCTGTCTGGCAGGAGGTCACACCTCCCTGTGGCAGGAAACATATTGTCCTGCCTCCCCTGCTCAAGCTTGGCTAAGCAGCAGGGGGGGCAGAATCGTGTCTCTGTCAGCAGCAGCCACGCATTCTTAAAACCCTCTTCACCACTTGCTCTGGACCCCCTCTTGCTCTCCTTAACTCCTCTCTGGCTCTTGGATCTGTCCCCTCCTCTTTCAAATCTGCCATAGTCCTTCCGATTTTAAAGAAAACTGGTTTAGATCCCTCTCTTCCCTCCAATTTCCGTCCCATCTCTCTCCTTCCCTACCTTGGCAAGATCCTCGAGGCTCATGTCACTTCTTGCCTCTCCTCTTACATTGAGGAGAACAGCCTCCTTGCATCCCACCAGGCAGGATTTCGCCCGGGCCACTCCACAGAGATGGTGGTCCTCGCAGTCTTGGATGAGCTTAAGGGGAAGGCTGATTCCAATCTCCCCCAGGCTCTGGTCCTTCTCGACTTGTCCGCTGCGTTTGACACGGTCGATCCATGCCATCCTTCTCGACCGTGTCAGCGCAGCGGGCATTCGGGGCGTGGCCTTTTCCTGGCTGGCGTCCTTCCTTCAGGATAGGTCCCAGGCAGTTCATCTTTCCGGTTTTTTCGCTCCTCCCCGTCCTGTCACTTGTGGAGTTCCCCAAGGCTCTTCTCTCTCCCCTCTCCTCTTCAATCTCTATATTCACCCCCTCATCACTTCTCTTCTTGAGCTGGGGGTCTCTGTGTATAACTACGCAGATGACCTTCAGCTCGTCTTCGATCTTTCTTCCTCCCCTGACTCTCTTCCCAAGTTCTGTTCCACTTTAGTTTTCATTTCTGACTGGATGTGCGCTAACCAACTGAAGCTCAATCCAGATAAAACTGAACTTGTTCTCACCGGTGGCTCCTCTAACCCCTGGACTCCCGCACATTGGCCCCTCTCTTTTGGTCCCCCCCCTGTTCCCTCTTCTTCTGTCCACACTCTTGGCATCAAAGTCAGTCATGACTTATCCATGCACAGTCAGATCAGCTCTGTTGTGTCCTCCTGCTTTCTTTCCCTCCGTTTAATCCGGAAAATCTCCCGCTTCTTCTCCTCTGATGCTCTCAAATCCATAGTCATGGCCCTCGTCATCTCTCGCCTTGAGTATGGGAATGGCCTGTACGTGGGCATACCTGCTTACGAATCTCGCCGCCTACAGGCCATTCAAAACCAAGCTGCTCGTCTCATCCTTTCCCTCCCCAAATCCTCTCATATCACCCCGGCTCTTAAATCACTCCACTGGCTCCCTGTCCGTCTCAGATCCTTTTTCAAACTGGCCTGTCTAGCTTTCTTGGCTCACTCTCGCTCCGCACCCCTGTTCATCAACACTCTTGTCTCTTCTCATGCCCCTGTCCGCACCCTCCGTTCTTCCTCTCTCTCTCTTCTTCACACCCCTCGTTTCCGCAAATCCAGAACCGGGGGAACCCGATTCTCAGTCCTTGCCCCCCAGTTCTGGAATAGCCTTCCTCTCTCTATTCGCTCCATTCCCATCTACTCCCACTTTCGCAAAGCCCTTAAAACCTTCCTCTTCCTTCAGGCATTCCCCTCTTAATCTTCCCTGGGTCCCCTCGGCCGAGTTCTTGATCAGGTCCCCAGCGCCAGGAAGCCGCTCGGCCATCGCGCGCTTTATTAAATATTTTATTCATTCATTCATAGTTTGCTGGCTGGGCCTAGAGGATTTGTACCAGGAGCACTGAGTGCCTCCCAGAAGAGCTTTACAGTGCCTGGAATCATACCCCCAACACCGTTTTCTGTGTTGGAGTATGATTCCAACATGTTTGATACCAAACACAACAGGGTTTGTTCCAGCCAGTTTAGAGATAGCCATCTTTTAATGATGCATGGCCACTCTATGTATCGAAATGGCTGATGCACTTACAACCTGGGAGAATGGAGTCTGTGGATTGTAGGGGAGTCCTGCTCATGCAGGCCCACCCTCACACGTATAACCGAGCACCCTGCCTTCAGGATTGAAAGGCCTGCCTTTGGGGAGACTGATAGGTTTTAAGTGCAGTGACCCAAGATATAAGGAAACCTATATCTGTCATAAGTGGTGCTAGCGCCAGTGTACACAGGCTGCAATGACAGGTCTGTAGTTTCAATTTGAGGGGTCTCCCATGGGTGGCATAGTACATGCTTCAGCCCATTGGGGAGCCCTGGTGTACTTATGCCCTAGGTACCTTAGTACCATGTACTAGGGACTTACAAGGGTACATCAGTAGCCAATCTGGGGGGTACCTGGGTACTCACCATTACCAATCTACGGAAGGAGCACAGAGACTGTGGTCCTTATTAGCAGGATCCTAGTCAGACTAGTCAGTAAAACATACTAACGCATACTAACACCAGCAAAAAGTGGGGGTGGCCATAAAAGCAGATCCTACTTTCCCTCAAACGTAAGGACATGAGACTAACATTGCCCAGTTGAGTCTTCATTTTCTATGTGGAAATATCTGGAGAGTCCATCTGCATTGGCATGGTTTCTCCCAGGCCTATGTTCCACTGAATAGTCCATCCCCTGTAGGGAAATGGACCGCCTTAAAAGTTTGGGATTTTCACCCTTCATTTGTTTAAGCCATAAGAGGGGCTTATGGTCTGTCTGAACAAAGTATTGAGGACCAAAAATGTATGGCCTCAACTTCTTCAAGGCACACACAGCAAATGCCTCCCTCTCTAAATCTGACCAACGTTTCTTCCTGGGGGTCAACCTTCTTCTTATGAAAGCTACTGGTTGGTCCTGGCCCTCTGCATTTAGTTATGACAAAACAGCTCCTACCCCTATATCAGATGTATCTGTCTGGACAATGAAGATTTTGGAATAGTCTGGACTCTGCAGAATGTGAGCAATGCACATGGCCTATTTCAGATCCTCAATGCCTTTTTGACAGCTAACTGCACACTGAACTTTCTTAGGCATTTTCTTGGAGGTGAGGTCATTAAGGGGGATCACAATGGATCCACATTCCTTAACAAACCTCCTATAGTACCCATTCAGGCCCAAGAAAGCTCTGACCTGAGTCTGGGTAGTGGGAGCAACCAAGTCCATGATGGTCTAGATTTTGCTCTCCAATGGCTGAACTTGGCCTCCATCTACCAGGTGACCCAAGTACACAACCTTGTTCTGCCCTATCTGGCACTTTGTGGCATTGATAGTGCTTTATGCAGGGCCTCCAGTACATTCCTGAGGTGGACCAGGTGATCCTCCAGGTAGAGCTAAAAACAACAATATCAGCTAGATATGCTGCACTATAGGCTATCAAACCTGTTAGGACTTTATTCACCAACCTCTGAAATGGGAGCCCATCCAGGTACACCAAATCCCTCGATCATGTGGCTGTTTGGAAGGTATAAATAAAGTCACCCAGGAACAGGCTGCAGGCACTAAAGAGGGGAGAGACATTTTCAAAATTGGAACTTAAAATCTAACTTTACCATTAAAGAAGGTTTTAAATTACAATTTATCAGACAGCAAGCGTAAAATGTTCACCTGTTTCCAATCAAATGTTATCACTTATTAAATGTAATAAGAAAACCAAATATTATCCTGTGGGATAGGTAGGCCTCACAGAAGTGAAAAAACGAATTTGGGAGTTTTTCAGTACGCGGACATGTAAAACGTAACCCCTTCGAAGCTAATGACGAGCTGGGCTCGTCATGGCGCTTACCTGCCGTGCGCGGATGACAAGGCCAGCTCGTCATGAATAATGGTCATTTTGGTGATTCAGCGCAGGACGGGAAAACGCCTAGCAGCCATGTGGTTAAAAGTACATGTCCAACCATTTAATTACAATGCACCCTGCCCTGTGGGTTACCTAGGGCCGGCCTCACGAGGTACTTATTTGTAATAAAAGGGGAGTGTAAGGATTGGAAAGGATGTTATATTGCCAAGTTAATTTTCTGTTTAAATCTGCATTCAGGCTGCAATGGCGGACTTGGCACAGTTTTTAAGGTTCTGGGTGGCATAATAAGTGCTGGAGGACTACTAGTAGCATTTGATATCCAGGCCTGGGTATATGGTATGCCACAACTAGGGACTTATAAGTCAATGAAGAATGCCAATCAGGTGTAAACCAATTAACAATGTTTTAGGGAGTGAGTACAAGCACCTTAGCACTGATTAGTAGTGGTATGTTCAGAGCCCTAAGGCCAACAAAAACAAACTCCGCAAAATAGGAGGGTGAAGGCAAAAGGTTTGGGGAAAAACACACTGTAAGGCTGACAGGTCTCACAACCTCCCACTTAGTAGTAAATATTCTCAATTTTCCAGCCACTCCTCCCACATTTACTAGCAAAACATAGCTATATGTGTGTGGAGATTCCAGAAGTTGAGGCAGAGATCTTCACACAGAAGTGATAGGAATGGCAGAGACCTTTGCATGGAGGTTTATGAATTGCATGTTGTAGTATGTGAGTGGTACTGTTGTACTAAATGTACTACAAATGCAGTTTGTGAATAGCCCCAAAATGTTCATCTCTTCAACACTCACTAGGGCTTAACAGGCCCTAGAAGGATTACTCTAATGTCCTCATTACAAGTTAGGCATAATAGGGTGAAGTATTTACCACATAAATACCTACTATTACCTCTATCCCACAGTGAGGAATTCATCACATGAAGCTTTTGCAGAGGATCAGAATGTTGCCCTCCACCTGCAATAAGGGAGGAACCACCATTAACAGTACTGAAATATACTCTTAGCCACACAGATGCCTTCTCATATCTTATCGCACAAATGATGGGGTGAGCAGTATAACGGCAGGGCGGAAGCTTTAAAGTATTGTGTGGGCGAGGAGGAGCCATGTTTACCTCCTTTGCCTGTGCGTGCGCTAAAAAGGGTATTGACCCAATCAGGCCCTCCCCTCCTCCCACTGGCCCCTCTCTTGCCTCGTTAGAGATAACCGTGACCTGCGGCAGTCTTAGCTTTTTTCTGTTATCGGGTGAATTATCACAACTCAGCACCGAAAGCCCCATGACGCTCCACAGATTTTAACAGCTTGGCATCGACACATTGCTCGGCCTGAACCGCGTGAACGTATCTGGACTCTGTAAGATTTTGAGACTCATTTGTCAAAGCAGACATTAGAGCAATTTCCAGGTCCCGTGCCAAAAAAAGACGGGGTATCTCGCCGTAAGGGAGGCCGAGCCCATGAATGTTATTTTTGGCCGCTCAGCGCATTTCTGCGAAGCATAATTTCTTTACTGGGTCGATTTGGCTGTCTGTCATAATTATTAAGACACAACAACCTACAAGTTCGGGGAGCAGGGCACTTTCCAGCTTTTCCGTCTTTGCAGGTCGCGTCTGCACTGTTTTTTAAACAGATTCTACCATTGACTGCCACTGGATGTAAAAGGTTTTTTTTTAAAGCGGCATTTGACACCGAAATAGCTTCTTGGCGCTAAAGAAGAAATGTATGTTGCTATCAGTGCTGGTGAACTGTATTCCAGTCTTACTGAATGGACATACTGTAAGCCCGTGGCGGGGCCCTGTTCAAGGCAAAGCTCATGAAATCTGTACAACGCTCTCCTGAGTGAAATTTCAGGGGTCCCTCGTCAATCATATGTCGTTTAATTTCAGAAGAACACAGGATTTTTTAGTTTTACATGTTCTGAAACAATGTTTTCTTCCTTATGTAAAGCGCTCTGATACCTCCGGGTCTAGCCAGCGCTATCTAGAACTCGATAAATAAATAAATACATAAAATAAATGCACACCTGAACGAAAGACGAGCAGCCATTTATAAGTCCAGTGGAAGCTCTGTCCGCAATCGGTGGTGTCTGTGTGTAAATAGCCCAATCAAAAGGAGGACACTCTCTTAAATGTCTTTATTTATCCTGGCTAATTTTATTCGCAATGTTATGCCTACCTACTTCCAGCGATTGCAGCTTGGGCTTATGCACAGGCTATAATTGTATGGAAACCATTTGGATAAATACTGTAACTGCACCACAACGTAATGCTATTCCATGTCTGAGACTCAAAGCCCATCTTCTCCCAGACATAACTACAGTCTGCTCAAGTCCACTCTCTTCCTTTCATACCTCGTTATGAGTCTACCTACCAAAGAATGTACAGCCTTATTCATGAAGGCTAAATCGGCTCGCAAAGGGCCGGATTCTGAGAATCCGGCCCTTTGCGAGTGCGATTTTTGCATTTGGGATTCAGCATCCCAAATGCAAAAATCGGTAATTGCTAAATCGCTAAATTGCGAGGAATTACATTTAAGGAATCTCTATTTGAGATTCCTTAAATGCAATTCATGAAGCATTTGAAAATTGCGAAAATGCAATTTTGGGCCGCTATTTACCGAGAGGTCAGACCTCTCGGTAAATAGCAAAAACTTAGAAAAATGCTTTTAAAAGCATTTTTCTAAGTTGCATGTTGCACACACACATGTCCTTTGGACATGTGTGTGCGCAACACCTGTTTCAATTGCATTTAAAGGGTGCTACAGGGTGTCCTTTGGACACCCCTGGCACCCTTTAAATCGCTATCTTATTTGCGAGTAGCAAATTGCTAATCGCAAATAAGGAATACTCCCCATGCATTCCTATGGGCCTTTTGGCCCATAGGAATGCATGGGGAGTTATTCCTTATTTGCGATTAGCAATTAGCTAATCGCAAATAAGGAATCAGTGGGAATCGCAATTAATATTGCGATTCCTACATGATTACCGTTTTGCGAGTCTCAACTAGCGATTCCTTATGATTCGCTATTTGAGCCTCGCAAAACGGCCCGATCATGAATCAGGCTGGTATAGACTACTAAAAAGCACTTGGCGCAGGATCAAAGAAAATTATCAAAATAATATATGGGATAACATAATTTCTGCTGTACATTAGGAGGATATTGTAGTCACTGAAACTTCTGTGAACATATAGTGAAACGATGGCAAAGGCCGAGCTCCTTCTAGAAGATCATGGAACTCCGAGGTGGCTTGCAATATCCTTTCAACGTATGGTTGTGGCTATTTTATTCTTGAAAATAAAGGATCACACCATATACTATCACTCTTCACACACGCCTCTTAAATCTTTGGGGTGTTGCTCCTTTATATAACAGTGATACTGTGTCTGCGAACGTGAAGAATAAAACAAAAATACACTAGAAACAGTTATTAATTTGTTACAAAAACATAGGAGAATCAATTTAATGTAATCAGATTTACAAAAAGGCTATAGCTCGAAATGAGTAGTAACATGCAGAGATTTTCTTTCTTCTAATAAACTGTATGGCAAAACATTAACATGTTGCCATAAACCTCTCGTTTCTGCAGATAATTGATCATTTTACAAAAATACATGCAAGCATTGAAGCTTTTATTGTTTAAACTGTAGCTGCAAAAATGCTCCATAACCTGCCCATTATCTTGCTGCTGATTTTGGTAGCAGACTTTATAACAACACAATTAATTGTAATAAAGTATTACAGTTAAACAGCTAGTTATTTTCTTATTACAGGAGACTAATTAAATCACAACTCGACTATAAACAAGAGACACTGGCTTTGCAGGCTTCAGTGTATGGCATGTTTTTCTAAAAACCCTATTTACCAGTTATTGCTTCCTGAGCACTATGCATATTGCCGGAGATGAAATCTCCGCTTTTGTGATAAATATGAACACTGAAATATGTAAATGTTGTATGGGTCGGTTGCGATGACCCCATAGGGAGCTTATCAACCTCCATGGCACTTGATGCTTACCTTAGTTAATGGGGAATTCAGAGATAAAACGAAACTTATTAATCAAGTAAACAACCAGATTCCCCATATAAAAGAGTGACACAGCAAAAAGTGAAACCAAGTGCAATGCATGATACAGGAATACTCCTTTTGGTGGGTGCATATTACATATCATATGCGCCCAGAGCTCCTTGGCCATAACAAACGGGTAGTGTGACATCTGACTTGTGCCCCCGTTCCACTGGGAACGGTGCTAATATTATTTAGCAGCCTGGTCCAGCTCAACATGTCAGGACCTGCTTAGGACTCCATGAAAATATGTCCAATTTATGGTATCAAAAGCTTTTTCATTTTCAATAGAAATGACAGAGTTCAATGACATATTTCTCACATAGGAAATCAAGTGGTACGATTTTCTAAAGTAATGGGAAATATTCTTAAGTTAGCTTTGCCAAGGTTATATAGGAGGGCTTGTCCAATGGATCCTTGTTAGGCTTAATGAGCTCCTCCATCATTGCTTTTTTAGTTGAAAGGAAGGACACAAGCATCTCTTGATGAAAATATGGGGGCATATTATCAAGCCTGTGCGCTAAAATTATCGCCGCTTTATCGGCCGAAAACGGCCGATAAAGTGGCGATAATGGGCTTGATAATATGCTCTGTGGAATTCCAATCGAAGCCCATGTTAGATGTCTTCACATCTAACATGTGCTTCGATTGGAATTCCATAGAGCATATTATCAAGCCCATTATCGCCACTTTATCGGCCGTTTTCGGCCGATAAAGCGGCGATAATTTTAGCGCACAGGCTTGATAATATGCCCCATAGTTCTTTAGACGTCTTGGAGTAAGTGGTGAGGCATATGTTGCATACAATTCCAGCAGCAGTATATCTGAGTCAGGTGTCTTTCCTATTTACATCATAATAATCAATCCTTTGATTTCTTAGACAAAGATTGGAGTCTCCATATATTTTTAGCCTCTAGACTCATTCTTGGAAGACCTCTTCTATAAAGTGAGTTAGAACAGATGCATCCAATATATTTACTTCTCATATAGTTGCTTATAATAGGAATGTCTAATTGTATCAATCTTTGAAAAGACATTGGTTATCACATCACTAATGGTGATCAGATCATTACGATTGGTATTTTACCTAATCATGCTATTTTAAGTTCAGAATTGAGTTTATTAGGAGATAGTAAAATAAAATAATGAATACAACGAAGCAATAAATGGTCACATAAATAGAAATAAGGCATTAAAAGGAATAGCTGGGTATATATTCATGTTTAACACAGCTTGAAAAGAGGGATATTGAATTAAAATATTCAAAGAAATTTACATTGTATATAAAGAATAAAATAGTAATATTAAACATATGCAGATTAGTACATTGCCAATATGAGGAAAGTCACGGAGGTTTAGGAATTCTTGTTGAATAGGGGTTTGAGAAAAGGACTTCTTAGCATTAGCATCTAGCATCTAGGAACGAAGTAACAAGTGACCATAAATTCAAACGTTTTATAGCAATATAAACAGAATGTACAAATGTGATATTTAATCTATAGATATGTCAAACTGTATACCGCCAAACTTGAAAAGATAATTTTGTGAAATCTTTCCAATTTTTGGGAATTTGTTGAAAAGCGACTGCTAATATTAGATCTAAGTTCTTTTTATTAGAATTACAATTGTTCCAAACAGCAGATAAACTTCCTAAAAGAAATTAGTAATGGAATAAGGGATTGGAGAAACAAAAATGTAATTAATTTGAGATGAAACATTTTTCCAAAAGATGTGCACATAAGGACAATTAAAAAGTAAATGTTTTAAGTCGGGGAGTGTGGAGAAACAAGTACAACATGAGTCAGAGAGGTCTGTGTGCCTTTTACTTAGAGTTACAAGACATAAAAGGAATCTATTATAGATAAAAAGACTGTTTGTTTGGTATTGGCCACTCTAGAGGATTTCCTAATTTTGGATCATACTTTATTCCATAGGAGAATCGACCGGTCAACCTCTAAATCATGTTCCCATGATAATTCTACTTTCATTTTTTCTCTAACAATAAGTGAAGTGCAGAGATGAGAATAAATATTGGAAGCTTTGGGACAAGTACGAAGAAGAGCATGTAACCTGTTAAAAGGAGAAGAAGTAGGAGGACTAGAGGAAAGAAAGTGAGCGTTTGCAGTGTAGAGGGCGTGTTTCAGGAGATTACATTTGGGCTGAAAGGAGGAAGAGACGTAAAAAAATTGGTTGGCCTGTGAAAAAGGTATAACCTCATCTTGTTCAAAGAGCTGATGTACCCAGATTAGCCCTCTGTGTCTCCAGGATTTCCAATAGAGGGCTTTGTCACAAATCAACACAAGTCTATTATGCCATACTGTGGTTTCAAGAAAAGAGTCTGAATCTCTAGGGACTAATGATGGCCTAGATTCTAAGATTTTACATGTATGTTTAATAATAGGAGTAGATAAGGTTTGTGGTTTGCGGGAGAAAGATAAATATTCTTAAAATGAAAAGGGGGATAGATAAGAACTCTCTAGCTCAACTCAAATTGGGCAGTCCAGAAAAGACTCGGAAAGCCACCTCGAGGACTGGCATAGTAAAAATGAGGGAAATTTTCCTCACCCTCCGATTTTGGATATGTTAACTTTAATAAAGACATGCAAGATTTTTTATTGCTCCACACATATAAAGATAATGTGGAGTTAAACTCTTTTAAAAATTTGTAGGGAATGGGTAATGGAATTTTGAAACTGTATAAAGTATTATGGGGGTTAACATCATTTTAATGGTGTCTAAATGGCCCCACCAGGAAAGGTATAGGGGATGCCGTTTATTAGTTAGAGTTTAGATTTTCTGTATACATTTATCCATACACAGGGAGAGTGTTGTTGATGTTGACACAGTAAATTGTAAACCTAAGTATTTTATGTGATGAGGACTCCATGTAAGATTTGAGATAATAAAATCATCTTTAAAAGTATATTTAGTCAGAGATAATATTTCACATTTATCATTGTTCAATTTGTAGCCGGAAACTGAAGTAAAGGATTCGTCTTTTTGTAATAATGCGGGGAGAGAGTATGAGGTTGTGAAATGATTAGTAATGCATCCTCAACATATGCTGCCAGTTTAATTTGTTGAATATTAAAATCAAATGCATGTATATCTTTATTTTGAGGTATTCTAGACAAAAGGGTTCTAGGGCTACATTTAAAAGGAATTGGGAAAGAGGACAACCTTGATGAACACCTCTCCCAAATTAAAATATGAAGACGTAAGGCCATTTGCACAAATAGCTGCACACAGATGTGAATAAAGAACACAAATCAAAGAGATAATTTTGTGGCAAAACCAAACCATTTGAGTGTTTGAGAGAGGTAAGGCCAATTAACTCGATCAAACGCTTTTTCTGCATTTAAGGCCACTGGTGCTAGAGAATGGAGTATGTTGGAACAAGTGAGTATTGTCAGAAAGAAGGCATCCTCTAACAAAACCGGATTGTTTCTTACCTAGTAATTGGGGGAATTATGATTCCAATCATAGGGCCAGAGCCTTAGAAAAAACTTATAATCATTATTGACCAGCGAGATAGGTCTATAATTTTTACAATATTTTAAATCCTTCCCTTCTTTAGGGATAAGACAAACTAGGGCATCTAAAAACGAACCTGAAGATTTGCCTAAACTTAAAAAAATATCTAAAAGATTGTGTGTTTAGGGAGGAGTAGTTGTGTGAAATGTATAAAAAATCCCAACAGTCAAGCCATCAGGACCCGGATCTTTTTTTTTTAAGTGTATGCAAGACAGAAAGAAGTTCTTTTTGTGATACACCAAACTCTATCAAGAGTGTCATAGGAATGTTGCAGCCTCCATAACCCCGAGGTACAAGACCGTGATTTTAACACAGCGAAACAAGTTTTCTCCCAGAAAGAAGGACAGGCCAGATCATCGGAACAGCTAGGGCACAAGCGGACCCCAAAAGAAACCCCGCATCTGCTTGCAGCACACGACTACCGGCCGAGGCGCTTTCCCGGAGCTCGAGAAGATGAGGATGCACAAAATGGCGATCGGCGACCACAGAGAAACAAGATAAATTAGGTTAGTGCGCACTCACCACCACAAAGACCCTGCCAGCACCTGCCCAACACCGGGATTAGTCATCGGCGCCTAACGGGGATGTCCGGGGGGGCACACGGAGAAGAAAAGGAAGGTACGGTAAACCCGAGTGGGGATCGGCTCCATAAGGAGAAAACGAAAGCGCTGCCACGCGCAGCCATCTTGACGGCCGCACCCATAACTCTCCGAGCCCCCGACCGCATACCAGCAAAACCCCACGGGACCAAAATACAAACACAAGCATCGATAGCCTGAGAGCCTCTAATGCCAGAACGGAACCCCAATACCACCATCAACCAGCAAATACAAACCGCGTGAGCAGCTCCCAGGCGGGGAAGGAAACCGAAACTGAAGGCAACGTCGAGAGCAGCCATTTTGCGCACTCAGGCTCCTCCTTCAAAAGACTGTAGCACAAACAATCACCATCGCTACGATAACGAGGAGCCCAAAACACAAGCTAGCCCCACCTACCGCGTGAGAAGCGCGAGGAACTCCCGGACAAACAGGAAACCGAAGCTGTAGGCTACGCTGGGAGCAGCCATCTTGCGCAATCCAGCGCTCCCCTCAAAAGACCGAAGCGCAAGCCCCCGTCACCGCTACAGCAGCGGAAGGACTCAAACGCATATGCTAACCAAAGCCATCTCCAATCAGCCGGCCAGGCGCAACCGTAATGCCGATATTGAGAAATATGAAGCTCCGAGGGAAAAGTCTCTATTGTGTACAAGGATTTATAAAAATTAAAAAACCCATCTAAAATTTCAGAATCTTTACATTTCAATGATTGTCATTGTTAGAAATGGGGATCTCTGGTTGGCTAAGGCTTGCGCCAAAGCCAGGCAGAGACCACCACTCTAGTCAGGGAAAGGGAGTTACACGCCAAAGATAACCCCTGCTCACCCCCTTGGTATCTTGGCACGAGCAGTCAGGCTTATCCCTGTGGCGATGCGTAAAGCATTTGCACAACACACACAGTAACAACATACTAGGCACACCACAAATAGAACTCCACACAAGGGTATATATAAAAATAGCATTTGTATTTTCATAAAACACATTAGATGGTAATCACACAATATACACTCTGCCAACTGGCACTGGGCAATATTTGCTGGGGATTATTTACATATGACAGGGTCACATAACACAGTATGCAAAACTTCATAATCATAAACACATCTAGAAGCATAAATCAGGGTGCATAAAACATAGCATATACATTACATTTCCTAGCACCTATATAAATCACACTAGGGCCTGGCACCCTACAAACCTAATAGCCCCCCTGGCCAACTGGTCATCTCTAAGGGGCTCAAATGCCCTCTGTCTGAAAGTCAGGGCGCGCTGCCAATGCAGAGACAGTCAAGGGTGCGCACTTTGCACAGGACTAAACGTAGCAGCTGGCACTAAGTGCTGCGCAGCTGTGAATAGATGGGGGCGAAGGAGTGTGTCTCACTCCTGACTTAAACATGGCCTCTAAAGAAAGAAAAATCTAAACGTAAGTAAAAAAAAAAGTAAGTAGTTCTTTATTGTTGGTTAATTAAAACCATTACAATATATACAATTCCACAATGTTTAAAATGAACATTTAACTATATAAAAAGAGAAAAAGTATGAATTCTAAGTGTCCAAAAGACTGACGTGAGTTTCAGTGAAATTATTCAGGACACAAATTGTCTTTGGAAACAGGGTTCTTAAGTCAAGATGAAGGTCGGGCCTGTGACAATAGGTCTTGTTTTTCCACGAAACTGTCCAGGAATTTAACTGAATCTACAAATCAGTTGAGGATCCGCAGTGCATAAGATTTGGATTATCGCAGTCCGGCAGGTACGAACTCCTTGCTCGTTGAGCTTGTCCTTTAGCCAATACCGCTGACCTTGATACATAGCCGGACAGATGCAAACTATATGAATAATGTCTTGTTTACCTGCGCCACAAAGGTCACATTCCGTTGATTCTTGTGGTTTCCATTTTGGTTGATCAAATCTTGTCGGGAGGTTACCCAGCCTTAATTGAAGAAATTTACATTTGATAAAGAACGAGAAGGCCATGTCTAAATAAGCTGCTGGTATGGGCTTTATGTATGATTTGATGGTCATCCAGGCGTGGGTCCGGGCGCTGAAGGTTATTTTATCGTTGAGAAGTGAGTGTTTCTTGGCGATCCTCACGACCGCTTGTTTGAACGAAGAAACTGGCAGTTTTGTTTCCCACAATGGTCCCAGCTCGGTTGTATCTAGTGAGAGTTTTAGGTACTTTGCGTGCTCGGAGCTCGGGTTTGTGTGGATTGCTTCCCACAATGCCCCATTCATTTTGTTCTCCTTGTTCCTCCAAACGTTGTACCAGAATTTGATAGCCTCATATTTTTTCAGTAGTACTTGTGATTGTAATCCAAATTCAAGTCTTACTTGCGCTGGTGAGGAGCTGTTCGGTAGGGAAAAGACCCGTTTATAGACTTTAGTTTGTATTTTGTCTATGAGAGTAGCACTTTTCCCATGATGTAATACACTCCCATATGCTATTGTGGGTAACAGCTTTGATTTCATTGCGGTTAGCAAGGGGGAGACAAGAGGACCTTTTAGCTCTGCTGCCAAACTAGTGAAAGCGTGCAGTAAGGTGGACCCTTTTTTTTCCATGTCCTTAAAATGCACTTGGAAATTGAGGCGGTTGTCTAAATGTACCATAAACATATAGAGTCAGAAGGTCTGTTAAACAACGTAGCTGAGTCTATGAGGTCCTAATGGAGTGATCCTTTTGGATTGCACTGAACCAGGCCAAGTGGTCACGAGACACAGATATGTGTAAGATATCCTATCAGCCCACCCATTCGGCGGAGCATCGTCATGTAGGACACCTAACCAGGGTGGTGAGTCCAAGCCCAGTGAATTGGCCAGACATCACACACTACTGGTCCATCATGAAAAAGTGTCCGTGCCACTAAGTGGTGCTGAAAAAGTGCAGTGCAACACAAGGAATAAAGAATAAGTGATCTAAAATGACGGTCGAGGCAAAGAAAATTATTTTTAATGAAGATATTCACCAAGACGTCAGATTAAAAAGAAGTGTATAACAGTGTGAAAAAAATCACTGTGATGCTTTGCTATGTTGTAAATTGGGCCAACATGTTTCTGCCGAAGGTGAAACTACACCGGCATTCTTCAGGGCCAAATAGGATGTTGCTACTGCAAAGATACACTCATACAATATATGCAAAAGTGAAACAAAAACAAAAGGGACAGACCAAATTGTTTGTTAAAGACCTGTCCAAACTATTGGTGTGGTCATATAGACCATCCTACCATGTCCTCCAGATCAGGAGTTGATAGAGGACGTACTCCTAGAAATGGGAAACAAAAAAGAGACAAAAATGTTGTCCCTACAACAATCATAATAGACTATTCACAAAATCAGAACCAATAAATAAACTCAGCTAAGCCAGTCCAAAATAGGACAACAGCATGTTATATAGGTATCTAATTAAAGTAACCCATCAGTCATTGCTGAACATTAATTTCAAACAAGTATGAGAGGACTTACCCAGCAGTATGTGGGAGTCAAACCTCACCTCACCCGGCAACGGCTCGGAGATTGAGGCCCCGCTCTGTGCACAGAAAATAAAAATATACCACGTCATCCTGAATTGACTCAGAGGTCTGTAGTCAATGACAGGTTGTACCACTGTGCATATGAAAAACTGAATGTGTGACTGTCCTTACCGAACACTGCCCCATGGAGGACAAGGAATAGACTGACTAATAGACAAAGTTAGTGACTAGTGACTGGCTAGCACAGTCATACTGAAATGAACACCCTAATAGATCTAGTGCCTATACTATGATAATGAAGTTAGTTAAATACTCCTACCCTCAATGAGCCAAGCAAAAGTGTATAAAGTATGGCTCAGGGATGATACTTCCAGAGGAGTGGGTCTAAGTTAAAAACGACCCCTGTCCTGTATTCATCTGTAAGAGTATACAAGGTAAAGTGAGCCTGGAACTGACTCCCTAATCAATTGTTAAAGAAGGAATAGGAAGAGCTCAGTTGTAAGGTTATGGCTACAATTAGCGTCTATCTATAAGGAGAATGACCTAAAAATGAGCTAGGCATGGAAAGGAGGTGACAGCAGGATCACAAAACATGGCAGTGTGCAGCAAAGTCTAAGCTACTCACCTCTCCGTCGGTACCCCAAGGCTGACACCTAAGCCGAAGGGGAGGCAACGAGGAGAGGTGAGATTCATGTCTTTATACCCTGTGTGATTGGGTAAGAGGCCGCAGCTGTGTACCTATCGCAGCTACCGGTGTTGCGAGGAGAAGCCCTTTGCGCATGCGCGGCTGAGTGACACTACACACCACTGTGTGTGCAGTACCGGGCATGCGCGATGCAGTACCTCCAGCCAGTGCCCGCGAGCGCTGGTAGAGGAGCAGCGCACGCGCAGAGGAAACCCGGGCTGGTGTATAGAACGCCTCGGGATCCTCGCTGGGTGTTGTTCCTGGTTTCTCATACACTTTAGTGTCCTTATATCTATAGAGTGTATTGATCTATTTTGGTCTGTAGCCATCTATACCATTGCCATTACAGGCGCATTACTCTGATGCTCACTGTCTCCTTAGGATACTTTGTTTCACTTAAGGGACGATAACACACATGGCCATGCTAGTTGCTAGCTGTTATTCACCGTGCCATCCATGCGGCCGCCGACTGAGAACCCCTCGTTTTCCAGGTGCGACTGGTTGGTTTACTATAGTGAAACAGCGCTACGCCATCTGTTTGGTTACTTGCTACTCCTAACAACTTTAAGTGGTTTTGCATAACTTAACATGCGCGCATTAGCGACGGCCTCTTACCCAATCACACAGGGTATAAAGACATGAATCTCACCTCTCCTCGTTGCCTCCCCTTCGGCTTAGGTGTCAGCCTTGGGGTACCGACGGAGAGGTGAGTAGCTTAGACTTTGCTGCACACTGCCATGTTTTGTGATCCTGCTGTCACCTCCTTTCCATGCCTAGCTCATTTTTAGGTCATTCTCCTTATAGATAGACGCTAATTGTAGCCATAACCTTACAACTGAGCTCTTCCTATTCCTTCTTTAACAATTGATTAGGGAGTCAGTTCCAGGCTCACTTTACCTTGTATACTCTTACAGATGAATACAGGACAGGGGTCGTTTTTAACTTAGACCCACTCCTCTGGAAGTATCATCCCTGAGCCATACTTTATACACTTTTGCTTGGCTCATTGAGGGTAGGAGTATTTAACTAACTTCATTATCATAGTATAGGCACTAGATCTATTAGGGTGTTCATTTCAGTATGACTGTGCTAGCCAGTCACTAGTAACTAACTTTGTCTATTAGTCAGTCTATTCCTTGTCCTCCATGGGGCAGTGTTCGGTAAGGACAGTCACACATTCAGTTTTTCATATGCACAGTGGTACAACCTGTCATTGACTACAGACCTCTGAGTCAATTCAGGATGACATGGTATATTTTTATTTTCTGTGCACAGAGCGGGGCCTCAATCTCCGAGCCGTTGCCGGGTGAGGTGAGGTTTGACTCCCACATACTGCTGGGTAAGTCCTCTCATACTTGTTTGAAATTAATGTTCAGCAATGACTGATGGGTTACTTTAATTAGATACCTATATAACATGCTGTTGTCCTATTTTGGACTGGCTTAGCTGAGTTTATTTATTGGTTCTGATTTTGTGAATAGTCTATTATGATTGTTGTATGGACAACATTTTTGTCTCTTTTTTGTTTCCCATTTCTAGGAGTACGTCCTCTATCAACTCCTGATCTGGAGGACATGGTAGGATGGTCTATATGACCACACCAATAGTTTGGACAGGTCTTTAACAAACAATTTGGTCTGTCCCTTTTGTTTTTGTTTCACTTTTGCATATATTGTATGAGTGTATCTTTGCAGTAGCAACATCCTATTTGGCCCTGAAGAATGCCGGTGTAGTTTCACCTTCGGCAGAAACATGTTGGCCCAATTTACAACATAGCAAAGCATCACAGTGATTTTTTTCACACTGTTATACACTTCTTTTTAATCTGACGTCTTGGTGAATATCTTCATTAAAAATAATTTTCTTTGCCTCGACCGTCATTTTAGATCACTTATTCTTTATTCCTTGTGTTGCACTGCACTTTTTCAGCACCACTCAGTGGCACGGACACTTTTTCATGATGGACCAGTAGTGTGTGATGTCTGGCCAATTCACTGGGCTTGGACTCACCACCCTGGTTAGGTGTCCTACATGACGATGCTCCGCCGAATGGGTGGGCTGATAGGATATCTTACACATATCTGTGTCTCGTGACCACTTGGCCTGGTTCAGTGCAATCCAAAAGGATCACTCCATTAGGACCTCATAGACTCAGCTACGTTGTTTAACAGACCTTCTGACTCTATATGTTTATTGTAGTTTGATTAGGGGTATTGAGTTTGGTAGGTCTATAAAGATAGTCCCCTTGACCCTCCTCAACCTTTGTTTTCTGTCTAAATGTACCCCCAGGTACTTATAGCTATTTACCACTTCCAGTTGATCATTGTTTATTCGGAAGTTTGGTGAAGTTTTGCGTCGTCGCGTTATGAGCATTACCTTTGTTTTCCTGATGTTTATGGTTAACAGGTTCTTTTTTGTGTAATCGGACATGTCATGCAGTAGGCGTTGGAGGCCAATTTTTGTTTGGCTCAGCAATACCACATCGTCCGGGTATGATAAGTGCGTTACACGGAGGATGTGCGTTGACCTTGTCCAGGCTTTCTGTCAGATCACCCATAAATAGATTAAATAGATGTGGGGCCAAAACACATCCTTGCTTTAGACCGTCGGCAGTGTTGATCTTCCGGGTTAAGCAGTGCCCGTTGTCAATTTTTACCTGCATCCAGGTGTCAGTGTACAGGTTAATGATGGGCAAGAGAATAGGGTTTGGTAGGCCCAGTTTTTTTAGTTTTGCCCATAGCAATTGCCTGTTGACGCGGTCAAATGCCGCCTTGAAGTCCACAAAACAGGTGTAGAGCTCCTGGCGGTTCTGTAGGCTTTTCTCTGCGATCAGGCATAGGGCCATAGCATTCGTCATTGTTCCCATGCCACGGCGGAACCCAGACTGATTCAGTGGTATTTTGTTGTTCTTATCTGACCATTGGGCCAGGTCTGCTAGTATCATTGACGCGTAGTATTTTGCTTCAGCGTCGATGAGGGCGATCAGACGGTAGTTATTTGGATCTTTACGATCTCCGCCTTTGTAGATTGGAGTTATGATCGCCCCCCTCCAGCTCTCTGGGATACCACCTGTGTTGTTTACTGTTCGGAAGAGCGAATCGAATTTACTAGCCCAGTACTGTGGGTCCTCCTTATAAATGGCGTGCGGAACGCCGTTTGGACCAGGGGCGCTTTCTTGCCTACTTTTCTTGATTATTTTTAATATGCTTTGCTCTTCGTCTTGCCTGGAGTGTGGTGCCAAGTTTTCCACAGCTTTTAGGCGGTCCCCTTGATGGACTTGGACAATGTGTTCTCCCACTGATTTAACTGTTACTTTGCTAAGCAAAGTTGCCGGTGTCATCCAATTATTTATTGAAAATGTATCCGTTATATGTTGGGTCCATTCCGGTTCAGTTATACAGGTCATACTTATTGGTTGAGCTGTCCGGTTTACGGAGTTAACTTGTAACCAGAACGCCCTCGAGTCTGCTCTCTTTATATTATGCAGTAATTTAGACCAGAATTCATTTACAAGATTTTGCTTTTCAGTCCATATTAATTTCTTATATTGTTTCCTGGCCTTACGTACTGCTTCCCAAACTCTGGAATTTTGGGTTTGACCATGTACTCGATGCGTTAATTTTTTCAAGTGCCTCCTTAATGATCGTGCTGAGCTATCGAATCTGATGTTAAATTTGAGAGGAGTTTTGGTTTTGTTGTTTGTACTGGTCCTCGGGAGTTGTTTCAAATAGTCACTCCAAATTTCTGGGCTCAGAACGTTCTTTATAAGGAGCGCTTGTAATAAGTTCTTAGCATCATTAGCTATTTGAGGGAGGGATTTGCTCGTCCACTTAAGTCGCTTCAAGTTAATAGTAGTGGTGCTGCCTGGTAGCATGGGCGCTGGTGCGTGTTTAGTTATGCCCGTCCTAATCTCAAGATGTTGCATTGAATGGTCACTGTCCAAGGAACAAATTATGTGGAAGTCTTGTACTTGGAAAGGGGCGACCACTCGGTCCCCCCGCACGTATGGCAGAGTACCACGATCCCCCCGGGAAGCCATCTTGGGCGGGAGGTGTGTCCCGGCTGGTATGCCCGAAGCGGCGTAGCCGGGGGCGCTTTTTCCCGCCCTAGAGTGGGCTGGCCTAGACACTGACGCGGCGGGCCACGCCCTCGGGGCAGGCAGGGGCGGGTTTACGCCCACCCTGAAGACGGATAAAAGGGGACGCAAGACCAGAAGGCATCCTCTTGTTCCTGTGCTCTGAAGCTGCACCTCCTCGCTGCACGTGAGCTCGAGACGGAACGAAGAGCCAATTTTGAGCGTTGTAATCTTTCTTTTGTCTTACAGATACTCTGTCGGAGAAATGCCCAAGAAAGGCGGAAAGAGAATGACGACTGAACAGATGGTTCGGGTCCTCATGAAGGAGATGACCGAGCTGAAGAAGCGGGTGGCAGAGAGAGACGGGGAAGGGGGGCCGGAGCGTCCGTCAGCTGGAGCAGCTCCAGGAGGGAGAGCCAAGAGGCCAAGAAGGGGACCAGCTGGGGGAGACGTCCCGGTTCCCTGTACCCCGCTCGAAGCGCCAACCCCAGTACCGGCGGAGGGGAATCCGATTCCCGTGGTGGTCACCCCGGTGTCCAATGAAGATATGCCGCCCGAGCTGGCAGCACAACTTGCAGCGTGGTTGGGCGACAGTAGTGAGGGCGCCACGGCTGCCGAGGCGCAGGCGCTGATGAAGCAATTGCGCGAGAAACGGGATGCAGCCAAGGTGTCCGCGCCGGTTGCAGTAGGTGACAAGCCACAAGGGACGATTGCGACCGCAGAGGCAGCGTCCGGTGCAGGTAAGCGGCCATTGCCGATTGCGAGGGATGAGTCAGCACCCTCTCGTAGAGAAAGGTTGGGTCAACATGTGCCTTTGGCAATTAAGGAGAAGATTTGGGCGGGGGAATATATGAACATCTTCTCGTTGCTTGTTGATCATTATGAGGTGGAGCATGTTAAGGGTCAAAAAGACCTCATGCATCCGAGTGTTTGGCGCGCAAAAATGGCCGCCTTTAAAGTGAATGAAACTATTGGCAATTGGGGCAATGCATGGGGAATCTTTACGTCGATCTTGGGGGAACGTAGGCCCGAGTTGCTTTCCGAGTTGCCGACCTATCAGTCGCGAATCATGGGGTACTCGACATCATACCAGGGTAACCATTGGTTCTGCTACGATAATCTTTTTAGAAAGGCTAAAGAGCATAACAAAAGCTTAACCTGGGACTGTTATGATTCTTTGACATGGGATAAAATGAAGGAAACAGGTATGTTGAAAATGCCATTGGTAGGAAGTAATGTTGGCGAATCCTCCCGCCAATATGGTGGGACGCCCTTTCGTTCAGGTGCAGGTACCGACGATCACTCGAGACCTGCCGGCAATACAGGAAAAAGGGGGTTATGCTTTAATTTCAACAGAGGTAAATGTACTAGGCCCCAGGGATCGTGTAAATTTAAACATGAATGTAGTGGGTGCGGGTCGCCCCATCCTGAGTCCACGTGCAGAGCCAAAACGGGTGATAACGGGGGGAGAGGAGGCACCAAACAGGTCTAACATAGTCCGAGGGGCGCCTTTACCTACCCCGATTGATACCTTGGCGATGATTCCCTGGCTCAGTGAATACCCGGATCGTACTTCTGCTGGGGTGCTGCGGAACGGATTTTCGTATGGTTTCCGCATCCCGGTAGGGGACTTTCAGGGTGTGGAAAAGTGTAAAAATCAACTGTCGGTCCTACAGCATACGACTGTGGTTCAGGATAAGATCCGGAAAGAGGTTACTCGAGGTCGGGTCGCCGGCCCGTTTAGTGTACCCCCGGTGCAGGATTTTGTTTGTTCTCCGTTAGGGGTGGTCCTCAAGAAGGACCCGGGTGAGTTCCGATTGATTCATAATTTATCAGCTCCACGTGGTTTTTCTGTCAACGATGCAATAGATCCGGAAGTATGTTCGGTGCGGTACGCATCCTTCGATGAGGCCGTAGCCATTTTGAATCGCCTGGGGCCCGGGGCGCTGATGGCGAAGTCAGATATCGAGTCAGCGTTCCGATTACTCCCGGTACACCCAGACGACCAGCGTCTCCTGGGTTTCATGTTTCAGGGTGATTATTACATGGATAGGTGTATGCCGATGGGGTGCTCTATATCTTGTGCCTATTTCGAGAAATTCAGTAGTTTTCTACAATGGGTCTTCACAAAGACGACGGGTTTCCAACATGTAATGCATTACCTTGATGATTTTCTGTTCCTTGGGGCAGCCGGGGAGCTCGAATGCGGCCGGGCCTTGGCCGAATTTTGTATGTTAATGAAGCAGTTTGGTGTGCCATTGGCACCAGGTAAGACGGTAGGTCCTGCGACTTGCCTCGAGTTTCTGGGGATCGAGTTAGACTCCAGTGAGGGTTGTTTTCGTTTGCCAGCTGACAAAGTGCTGAAATTCAGGGCAGCCCTGCGAGAGTGTATAAATGGATCTAAAGTTACGCTGCATCAATTACAGCAGTTGGTGGGACAGTTGAATTTTGCCCTGAGGGTTATACCAATGGCCCGCCCATTCTCCCGTTCAATTGCCCAAGCTATGGTCGGCCTAAAGGAGGGCCATCATCGCACGAGACTGTCGGCTGAGGTCCGCCAGGACATGCGCATTTGGTTAGCATTCCTGGCGGACTTTAATGGTCGAGTCGTCTGGAACAAACCAGCCGTGTCCTCGGAAGAGCTGGGGCTATGGACAGATTCAGCAGGTAGCATAGGTTTTGGTGCCATCTTCGGCACAAAATGGTCGGCACAAAGGTGGCCGACATGGTGGCATGACAATGGTCTGACAAGTAATATTGCTTTCCTTGAACTTTTTCCCATTTTGGTGGCCCTGAGAACCTGGCCCGAAGGGTTCAAAGATCACTCTGTGATATTTTGGTCTGACAATATGACTGTGGTCGAATGCATCAATAGCCAGGCTGCACGATGTAAATTGATTTTAAGACTGCTCAAAGAAATTGTTTTACTGTGTATGCAACTGAATGTGCTATTCAGAGCAAAACATGTCCCGGGGGTAATGAATCAGGCGGCTGATGCACTGTCTCGTTTTCATATGCAGGCTTTCTCGGGTTTCCTTCCCACAGCGGACCCAGAGCCGGCACCCTTTCCCGAAGCTCTCTGGTCTCTCGGTGCCCCGAACTTCGTCACCTCGTGGGAGAGAGTCTAGCACCAAGGACAAGGATGGCATATGAAGGGGCGTTTCGGTCCTATTTAGCCTTTTTGGGGACCGATAGAGAGGGGCTTTGGGGCCACGAGGAATGGGTGGTGAATTTTCTGATGTCCTTACGTAGGGCTGGGAAATCGGTGGCTACGGCCCAGAGGCATCGTGCTACCATTTCCTTTGTTGCCAGGGCCCATGGTATCCAGGACCCGACAGCGTCTTTCGTTGTACAGAAAGCGCTGCGTGGGTGGCAACGCCTTGAGGGTCGCAGAGTAGATGAGAGGCGCCCGATAGGTTTGGATAGGTTGGCCCAGTTGTTGGCCACACTCCCTTCCACATGTTCATCTCAGTTTGAGACAGTGTTGTTCCGAGCCGCTTTTACGCTGGCATTTCATGGGGCGATGCGGGTAAGCGAACTGGTGGCTAGGAACAAACAGGATGTGACGGGGGGTTTGTGCCAGGAACACGTTCAGATCAAAGGAGAGACAATGACTGTCTCCTTTGTCAGGTCCAAGACCGATCAAGGTGGGATGGGTGACTGCATAATCATACGCAGGATTCCCGGGTCCTCCATGTGTCCGGTAAAGTGTTTAGAAGACTACCTAGCACGAAGGGTGGCATCATGGGGGGGGACCTTGTTGAGGCACGCGGACGCCACCCCACTGACGAAATTTCAGTTTCAGCGGGTGCTTGCGATGTCAATTGCCGCTGCGGGCTTGAACCCGGGCGAGTTTGGGACCCATTCCTTTCGGATAGGGGCTGCTACAGAAGCTACAGCTAGGGGTCTTAATGTTGAACAAGTGAAACGAGTGGGGCGTTGGTCCTCCAATTGTTATAAGAGGTATGTACGGTTGCACATGTTGTGAAGCTGTAATGATGTACTCACACCTCTTGTTTTTGTTTGGTTTTCAGTTACGCAAGCCTACGAGGCGGGGCGGACTATGCAGTCGACCCAACACCGGGCCAGCGGTCAGACATCACCGGCTGTGAACAAGGAGGTGTGGGTCGTGGGCCACTCATACGTGAGGCGTGCCGCGGACGTATTCAAAGCAGGTGACATGATTCACGTAGCTGGGGAATACGGGTACAGGGTGTCCTTCTACGGAAGAGGCGGTCTCTGTATTGACCAGTTTCAAACATTTTTCGAGGGTTTGTTAGGGCGGACGAGGTCACCGCCGTCTATAGTCATAGTACATCTAGGGGGCAATGATTTGGTCACCACCGGTAGACGACTTCTCCTGGAGGCAATGCTTTCCACTGTAAGTTGGTTGGCGAGGAGAGTTCCGGGGTGCATAATTGCGTGGTCACATATGATCCCACGAAAGGTGTGGCGAGGGGCTATTTCTATTCCTGCTTTGAATCATTCTGTTAGAAAGCTTAATAACAAAGTGAGTAGGTTGTTCCGTTCCAGGACATTGCATTCTATTTCGCATGGCTGTATTAATGATGACAGTATGTATTTGGGGGATGGTGTGCATTTGTCTCGGGTGGGGAATGAGTTACTCATAGGAGACTTCTTAGCATGGTTAAAAACGTTAAAACATGACCTTTAGGTAGGAGCTTTGTGGGGGGTCCGGATAGCCGGTCAACTATCCGGCCTGTGGCGGTAAGGTCATGATCGGTGAGCACTAATTGGAAGATCCCTATGAGTGGGCGTCACCCAACACGGATGGGAGCGCTCGGGAGAGGTGGCCATTGGCCCCTCAACGGGGAGGCGGTCCCTTCTAAGGATGGGTCGCCGAAAGAAAAGGAAAGGCGGTCAAGGCCCCTTCCTGTGTAGGAGGGGTTACAGCCCCCTCCTGGGGAATTTCCCGGGGCCAGTGACGTCTGCGACGGCAGATGTGGTAAGTTGTGTGGGGTTTGGGGGGAGGTCTACGCTACCTTCTAGATACCTCACACGAGTCCTCGAACGACCTTTAAATGGCGTCGAGTTTATTGGTGCCCCCGTCAAGTCAAGGGAAATTGGTAGTTGCACTTGAGGTACGCCTCAGTCCTGTCGCCCCTCCCAAGTGGGGGGGGTATTTCTGGTTAGGGATCTTGACACCGGTTACGACCTTGCCGTTGGCCCTTAAACGTTAGGATGTACAATTTCAAAATTTCAAGTCAATGTTTTGTAGGATGTTAGTTCGGCTAGGAGAACCTCTGTATTAGAGAATCTGTTAAGGTTAGCCAAACATCGCAATGTGGTAATGAAATTGTACATTAATATAATGTTTTAATTTTTGTTTTAATAAATACGGCCGGGAGGGTCACTCCCTCCCTCTTCCAAAAACTTCAAGAACTGTTTCCGGTTTCCCTCCTTTGGGGATTGTGTTGAGAGGGGGTGGCGGGTATCTCAGCCATATGGAAAGGGGCGACCACTCGGTCCCCCCGCACGTATGGCAGAGTACCACGATCCCCCCGGGAAGCCATCTTGGGCGGGAGGCGTGTCCCGGCTGGTATGCCCGAAGCGGCGTAGCCGGGGCGCGCTTTTTCCCGCCCTAGAGTGGGCTGGCCTAGACACTGATGCGGCGGGCCACGCCCTCGGGGCAGGCAGGGGCGGGTTTACGCCCACCCTGAAGACGGATAAAAGGGGACGCAAGACCAGAAGGCATCCTCTTGTTCCTGTGCTCTGAAGCTGCACCTCCTCGCTGCACGTGAGCTCGATACGGAACGAAGAGCCAATTTTGACCCACCCACCAGCCCCTGAAGACAGCAAGTGGTTTTTAATAATGTCTGAATAAAAGTTTGATGGATAACTCTGATTTTCGTTTACAGGTTATGGTGATTATCGTGATGACTTTGAGTATGCAATAAAGTCTGGTCAATTTGTGTTATGTTTTGCAAATAAAGTATTTCTGCTTTAGTGTTTATCAGTAAGCATGCTTTTAATAAAGTGGTTGTTGCTACTGTCTTTTCATAGTAGTCATTTAGTAATTTAGTTAGCATTGTCGTATTTATTTTGGTCGGGCGGTAAGGTCATGATCGGTGAGCACTAATTGGAAGATCCCTATGAGTGGGCGTCACCCAACACGGATGGGAGCGCTCGGGAGAGGTGGCCATTGGCCCCTCAACGGGGAGGCGGTCCCTTCTAAGGATGGGTCGCCGAAAGAAAAGGAAAGGCGGTCAAGGCCCCTTCCTGTGTAGGAGGGGTTACAGCCCCCTCCTGGGGAATTTCCCGGGGCCAGTGACGTCTGCGACGGCAGATGTGGTAAGTTGTGTGGGGTTTGGGGGGAGGTCTACGCTACCTTCTAGATACCTCACACGAGTCCTCGAACGACCTTTAAATGGCGTCGAGTTTATTGGTGCCCCCGTCAAGTCAAGGGAAATTGGTAGTTGCACTTGAGGTACGCCTCAGTCCTGTCGCCCCTCCCAAGTGGGGGGGGTATTTCTGGTTAGGGATCTTGACACCGGTTACGACCTTGCCGTTGGCCCTTAAACGTTAGGATGTACAATTTCAAAATTTCAAGTCAATGTTTTGTAGGATGTTAGTTCGGCTAGGAGAACCTCTGTATTAGAGAATCTGTTAAGGTTAGCCAAACATCGCAATGTGGTAATGAAATTGTACATTAATATAATGTTTTAATTTTTGTTTTAATAAATACGGCCGGGAGGGTCACTCCCTCCCTCTTCCAAAAACTTCAAGAACTGTTTCCGGTTTCCCTCCTTTGGGGATTGTGTTGAGAGGGGGTGGCGGGTATCTCAGCCATATGACTTAACAGGGGTAATGTGACTAACGTGTAGTCCAGAATGGAGCTTGCGTTGTGACCTGTGTAGGTCATGGAGGGGGGGTTATCTTGGTTAGATCTTCCATTTAGTACCCTAAGGCCAAGATTTTCTAGATCCCACATGAATTGTTTGCCCTCCTTGTCCCTCTTCCTAACTTGAGGAATCACCTGCGGCATAACATTCCAAAATTCATTAGCTGTGTTGACGTTAGTTTCATCTTCTGATTCTTGTAGCAGATTAGAGTTAAAATCACCAGTGAGAATTATCTCCCAGTTGGGGTGTTCCAAACGCAGGTTTGAGACCACTGTTATTATACGTTGGAAGAGTGCTTTTTTGGGAGTTTGTTTTTGGATTAACATATGTGTTTATTAAAATTAAAGTTCTGGTTATGGCCCTTATCGTACTTTCCAATTTTAGAATTTGCATGTCCGCCGTTGTTGCAGCCAGTTGTGATGCTTTGATGTTTAAGGCTGTTGAAATATAGATGGAGAGGCCCCCACTAGCTCGCCCGAAGCGTTGAGAGCGGGTCGCACTTACATGATAGCATAGCCGGCCTGGTATGTCAATTGGCTCGATTAGCCACGTTTCTTGTAGGGCTATTATTGCGTATGAAGCCCAGGTGGCAGCTTTGCCATTTTTGTTTAGAATGTCTTTTGCGCCCGCAATATTCCAAGAGAGTACCTTTATGACTTGTCTTTCAGTATTAGTTGACTTGCGGGAGATTCAATTGGGGGATGTCGATTGCGGCCATAGGTGCTCACACTCAGTTACTTTGGGTCCCCTAGCACCATGAAGGACTGAGCGCGTTGGTCGGTTCGTCTGTACTTGATTTACGATCTCGTGGCTCCTTTTTAGGAGCGGGGACGGATACGCTGCCTTGGCCACTTCCTTCAGAACGATTCCCCATTTCTTAAATTTAGCCATCTCGGAGAGAATGTGGGTCACTATACTTGCGTCCCTCCATGTTGTAACCGTGCATTCTTTTTTTGCCTCGTCATTCATTGTTATAAACTCAACCGAGAGAAGATCTGCTGAGGTGAGGTGACCAAGGCTTGGGATTGCTGATGTTAAACGAAGTATGTTCCCTCGGTTTAGGTAATCTTGTGAGCCTTGTAGTTCATATTCGGGGATAAAGAGAAGTTTCCCTATGTTAGTGGTTTCCTCCTTTATCGTTTGCGAATTGTCACAAGTTTTAACGGTTTGACGTTGTTTCGTTTGCATGCGACTTCCAGTGTCTATTATGTTAACGGTGTGATGGTTTTTGAGTAAATTAAGTGCACCATTCTGGAGTCGTATTTGTGGTATAGTTAATGTTTTTGCTTCTTGTTCCACACTTGTTGTTTGCCTCATTGCTGCTAAGCACTCATTTGCGTCAACCGGATTCTCAGGGTGGTCTCTTCCCCTTACTTTGTTTGTTGTTTCAGCATTAACTACCTTTATGTCAGTGGGGAAGGTAACTTTGATGAGTTCCAAATTTTTCCTATTAACGTTTGTTGCCAGTTGCCTGTCAGTTTCTATGTCCGCACTGGTGGTGGTGGTTAAAATTGTGGATGCCATGCCGTTATTGGTTGATTTTTTGGTAACCTGACTGTAAAGCCTGTATTTACCAGATTTGCCGTTGTTTTGCTCTTTCTCTAATATTGGGTGCCGCTTATTTGTACTCTGCAGACTAGGACTTTGTGTTGAGGCAAGATCAGGTTTATCTAGTTTGAATTGACAAGTCATTAATGGCATACTTGATTGACCTTCAAGGCTGGCTCCTTGATCAAAGGAGGAACTTGATCCAATAGAATTACATTGGTCAGTAATTGGAAGGTTCCCTGTATCCAAGACTTTTGGGGAGGTGGCTACTGCTGCATGTGGGGGTCTGCTGGACAGGTTTTTCTGTGCTTGTTTGCTAAGAGTTTCTGTCCTGCAGTCAAGTACATTCTTCTGATCGTTATATTTGTTGTCTTTCATTATCGTCAACTGTGGTGAATCATTTTTGGTGACACTCCTGCTTTTTACTTTTGATTTGGCTTGATCAAAAATAGGGAAGTTTGCTATGCTCTGTTTGTTTTCAGGTTCGCATCTAGGTTGTTGATTTCTGTTTTTTCTGGCCCTTTTTTTCTGACGTTTGGTGAGTCTTGTCCCATTGTCGATTTTGGTAGTTTGATCAATTGTGGGGGTTTTAGTGGTGGTGGGTTGACCTATCAAAAGAATGTTGGATTTTACATTTGTGTTACCCATTCCTTCATCTATTATTATGCCTGAGTTGATTTGATTATCATTTCCTTCTGTCAGCTGTTGTAGAGGAACAGCTTTGTGAGCTGCCTCTACGTTCCTAGACTTGCTTGCGTCGCTTGGTTGGGTCACTTGATGGTCAAAGGAGATCAAATCGCCACTTGGTTGAATATTGTTAGTAGATTGACTTGCCTGCTTGCATTCCTTCAGGATATCCTTTAGTAAGTGCGGCAAGTCCTGCAGTTTGTCTAGTATTGGATAACAGGTGCAAGGCTGGGTTGGCATACTTGGGCAAACTTGCTCCATGAAGCTGTTAAATGTGCCAGCCATAGTGTCAAGTTTTTTATTTATGCCAGCTATATGTTCAGCTATAGAGCCCATTAAGTATATTTGTATGTCAAGTTTATCTGATTGCATATTGAGGGTTTTTATGGACGTTTCCAATATGCACCCCAGCGCGCTATGGAGAGTCAAAATGGCTTCTAGGTTGCTTTTTACGTCCTGTTTAACTTCTGGTTGGTTGCTGTGGTTTTTATTTTGACTAGTACAGATATCCAGGTGTGCCTGTTCGCTGAACAATGTTTCTTGTTTCATTGCCTGGATTCGATTTTGTTCAAGTTTTGGGTTGCTTACTATTGATGCAGTGTCTGATGAAGATAAGCTTGATATTTCTAATATGGATGCTTTCTTTGGACCATCCTTGTCACAAGGTCTTGCATATGTAAGCATTTCGTTATCTGATGCCGGTTTTGTTCTACTAAGGGTCTTTATTTTGCTTTTGTTCATTCAACCTGTATTTAATGAAACTTCTGACTGTGAGTCATGAATCGTTATCACTTGGTCCTCCAGTGCAGCAAGGAGTAGTTTGTCGCTTGTACTGGTTTGGTCCATATCACTTCTAGTTACATTAATGGATGAACGGCTCCTGTGCCTTGCAATGTTTTCATTGTTATTCATTATTATGTGTGGTTTACATACCAGATTTTGGTCTTTTGTTTTTGCTGTACTAGATTTTAGATCTTTGTTTGGGCGTGGAACCAGTCTTGGAGTTGAATGGTTATTAGGATGAGCCTTGTCTAGGGAGTCACTCCAATTGATTTTGTGAGGGCTATTCCTCTCGCAAGGACTATCCCTTGTGCTTACTGAACACTTACTTTCAATCATGGGTAAGTTTGTTCCACTGTTGTTAGGTATTACTTTGCTTGTGTGTCCTTCCAGAGAGGTGTCGAGGGGTCTTTTTGATGCTGGCATTGTTGTTAATGAATTCTCATCGTCAAGTCCTTTTGGCGGGTTGGATGTAGTATTATTCCTGTGGACTTGGGCTTGACATTGCATCATGTGTATATTTGTGTCATGGGTTAGATCCACGCAATTGTGCTTCAATTCAACTCCGTTCGGCGTTGTGCTTGAGGCTGGTTTAGGAACCGTCATGTCCGTTTTCTCTGACTTTGTTTTACAAGTGTTCGGCGTCATAGGTTTTTGTAGACCATTTGGGGTTGCCGACATAGAGTAAATCACCGACATTGGGTCCTTCATGAATGCAAACTTCCCGGAATGTTTCAGTGTTCCAAAAATTGGATAGGTAGGGGATGTTAAACTGGGAAGTGGGCCAGCTTGTTGAAGGTGAGCGGGCGATTTGGTCTTGACTTTCTTCCTGGTGGTTCTAAGTGGAGTTGTTCTCAGCTTCCCAGATCTCATCTTTTTGTTTCCCAGGTGGTTTACTTTGTTAGATTTTTAATTAGTTGGTATTTTCTGAGATTTCCTGGTACTGGCTTGGGTGCTTACAGCCTCGCACCTTGTTTAACACTGAAGACCTTGAGAGGGCACACAGATCACCCCCCTGGCTTGCCCACCCTGTACCAGGCGGGGTGCAGTGTGTATCACGACCTTACTGCTGATTCACGTTTTGTCCCTCTTTCCCTATTCAGCAGTAGCTATCTATGAGGCAGTTTGGACTTGCCACTAGTGTAGATTTTAGTGATGGTTGATGTGGTGGTAATACGAAGGACTTTCAGGGTATTCAGGGAGTGTTGTCACAGCGCTATGCCTTTACTTCCTGCGCTCACACCACCTGCTACCACTGTCCGCTGTCCAACTGCACCCCCTTCGAAGCTGCAGGTTTGGTAGCAGCAAGGGATTGCAGCAAGGGATTGCAGAAGGTATTGCTGTTACAGCCGCTCAACTAAGTTCGATTAAGCACTATGTTCAGAAATTATTCAATAGTCCTACTGTTCAAATTGTCAATTGGTCGGCACTTGCACCACCCGACGTTTCCTTAGTGGATTAAGGCACTGCCGATAGGGCCAAAATCACTAATTGCTGCTGAGGGGCAAATTAAAGGATTGTACCCACTCGCACAATTGCAGTTCCTGGCAAGATTCCGGACAGTTCACTGTCTCCCACTGTGTCTTTTGTGGTTTTGGGCGCTGCCGGTTAAGGCAATTTGCTTCATACCGCTGCGGGACAGTTGAGGAGTTGAGCCCGCTCTCACACCCACACCCGTGCCCGAGCCTGCGCCCAATGCCCAGCACCCTGCCCAGCACCCAGCTCTAGGGCGCTCACGGTCCAGTTCGCATCAGCGTCAATGGCTGCAACAGGCGGGGGGCAGCAGCTACAGCCAATTAGCACGCGGGCGGGAGGACGGACAATCAAACCGGGAGACGGCAGGACGGCGGGTAGGTGCGGCTCGCTTATGGGATTCCCCGCTGTCCCCCGCACCGCTTAGAGTTTACGGCGGTCTCCTACCTCCTGCTCCACCATTAAAATCTAAACGGTGCAGCTGCCCACTACCTTCTGGGCAGCTGGAAATAGAGAAATGAGGCATGGGCTCTCAATGGCCCTTGAAACAAATTATGCCAAACGTTGGAGCCATCTGGGCCCTAAGAATACACATGTCCCCAAAACGTGGAGCACACTGTCGCTTTAAATAAACATGCCCATGAGGTGCAGCTGCCCTCAGGAAGCGGGCAGCTGTGAGAGATGCGACTATGGCCCTGTGCCCTCATGTTGGCGCCACAAGGGGCTCTGTAGACAAATAATGCCCTCATGGACCGCAGTAGCGCTTTAAAATTAAATATTCCCTGAGGTTGGAGCGGGCATCGATAATATGCCACCGATATGCGCCTCCCCTCAGGAACTCTGATCACGCAAAAATGCCCATAACATAGCTGCCCACTGTCAGGCGGGGCAGCTGGGATTGCCTAACCAAAAAGGCACGGGCACCTCGGGGCTCTCTGTAACCCCCTGGGCCCTACAAACAATGTGGCACCTCTTGGAGCGGGCTGCAATGGCGGGACCACTCAGGAGAACAAAAGGGACAACTCCAAGCCCTCACTTACCCGGGCTCTGGGGACTCGCTGGTCTCTTTTTTTTTTCTTTTTGCAGAGTTTTATATAGCGCAAACTAGACCCGAACCGAATCGGGTATCAGAGCGCTTTATATAGCACCGGTTACGTTACATGAGGACACACATTCATTTTAGGCACGGGGAGATGAAGTGATTTTCCCAGAATCACAGGAGGTTTTTGGCGTCGTTACCGAGACTCAAACCCAGATCCCCAGGTCCGAGGTTGAGCGCCCTAGCCGTTAGGCCAACTCTTTTCCCTGTTCCCCTCCTGGGGGCCGGGACTCCTCACAGGCGGCAGCACGCTGGGCTCACCCTCCACCTAGGAGAGCCCCACCTGGAATTGACATCCTGGTGTGGCACACGGGGCTCCTCTTTGCAACGGGAGCCCCGTAGGGGCAATGGCTGGTCTTCTGGGTTGCCTTCCCCCGGTCGGGCCCGCCCACAAATAGGCAATTGCACTTGTCTTCCAGATAGCGCTAGGCAGCGGCCCGGGGGAGATTCCTCTCGCGGCTCGGGCCGTGGCGGTGAGACGCGGAGTGGGCACCCACTCAATCAATAGGCAAAACTAGGAGATGAGGGGTAGGCTCCCTCTGAATACAAGTCTACAAAGCGGGGTGGCACCCGCAAATGCAAATAAAAGTCAAGTCGTGAGGTGGGGACCGGTGCACTATTTAAAATGAAGATGCAGGGTGGGCACCTGCTCCATTAAATAAAAACAAGCGAGGTGGGCACCCACAAGGCATCAGAGAAAGCGGGGGAATCACTACGTTGGGATTCCCTCGATAATGATCGCAGCCCAGCGCCACAGGGAGTAAATAAAGCGCTCCCCATCAGCTTGGCATTTTCCGAAATAGTGCTCCCAGGCGCTAGATGTAGCCAGAAGTCCTGGAATCAAAAGCAAAGCACTCCCAGACGCAGGAAGTCCCATTAAGTTTTTTTAGGAATAAAGGGGCAATGCATAAATCCAGCAGAAGGTTCCAGAACATAGCTGGACCCAGGGAGGCAGCCCTCCTGGCAAGTCCTCCTGGGCCCGAGCAGCAGCACGCCCTGCAGGAATTAGGATCCAGAAAACAGAACAACATCATGGGGTCACAGCCCCTTCTTTTATACAGCATTTCCCTTTGTTCTAAAAGTGTAGGGCACGGGAGAACCAGATACAACTGGTTCAGGGGAGCTTTTGAGCACTTTGTTTTGCTCAGCTCTTCTTTCCCTTTCACAGGACAGGCCAGGGACATCAGACGCACCACAGGAGGTGTAGCCAGCATTGTGGAGGGAAAGCACAGCCCTATTCAGGTTCCAGGTGTAACTCCTCCCTCCTATCTACATGCAGATCTCCCTATTCACCACTGGGCAGACTCATCCTGGCTCCTGGAGCCAGCCACACCATCCAGCACCTGTCACACACAAGCCAGACTTGAAATTCACATCACACAGCACACAGAAATGCCAACTTCTAAAGGTGGCATTTCTAAAATAGCCACAATAAATCTGCGCACACTATTGCGCAGCCTTTATTCTCATGAGTTTGCACATACTAAACTTGACCCTGCACTCCCCGCATATCTGGAATTACCATGGATACACATATCCCCCATGCATTCCTATGGGAGGGCAGGCCCATCTCACCACACGCACTCAGAGTGTGCACGCACTTTACACTGGGCCACAGTGCTAAAGTGCGCAGAGGCCTAAAATCACTACCACTATGTCAGAGGCTTAAGGCAAAAAGTTTAGGGGTGAACCTGCTAAAAAGGCCCAAGTCCAACAGTCATACGTCCATAATGGATTCAATGTTAAGCTTATTATGTTTAACCTTAAGATAATTTGCTAATACTTTACCAGCTTTGTTCTGGCCACCATTAAACTTTGTGGTAGACTTTAATAAATAAAGTGATGCCTTATCTGTCGAATCCTTATTGAATTGAAACTTGGTAGTAATAAGCTTAGATAAACAATCTTCCGATTTATAGAAATAATAGGAATGTTCCAAATTCTTTACCTTTGCTAACAGTTCTTTGGTCTGCTTTTGTGAAGTATTACGTTTTTTGGAAACATAACCAATAATGAAATCATGAGCAGCTGCTTTGACTGCAGGACAAACAACAGAGAAAGGTAAAGTATCAGTTTGAATAAAGAAAAGAATATATTCATTAAAGAAAGAGACAAAAGAGGAGGTGAACGCAAGGTCCAAAAGGAGTGCGTTATTAAAACTCCATTGTTTAGGCACATTGGGTTTTTGCAAAATATCTAATTGAATAGAGATGGGAGCATGGTCAGATATAAGGATAGAACCAATATCAGCAGCTCTTAGGGATTGGGAAATATTGTTAGATATAAAAAAAACAATCTATTCATGATTGGGTCTGGTGCACCGGTGAATAGTAAGTGTACTCCCTCGTAGTGGGATTGCAAAGTCTCCAAGCATCAATAAGCTCATTTTGTTGGACAGTGTGAACAAAAAATGTATTCACTTTATGTGATGTAAAAGAGACCGACAAATTACGGCCATAAAGGAATCAACAACTTGGTTGCTGTCCTCTGCAAGGTTAAAATTATCATCAATGGATCGTGTAATTTGCTGAGTAAGATTTGAACAAAAAGGGCAATCACCAGCAGTGGGAGCATAAATATTGAATAAATAAACCAGAGCATTCCCAATCAACAGTTTAGTATATAGCCATCTTCCATCGTCATAAAAAATCTGAGGAAGCAACTTGACAGAAAGTGATTACGACAAAGGGCCCGATTCCAATCTCGTACGGAAAGCATTCCTACAGACACGGTTCCGGAATGCTTTCCAAATAAGTTGATTGCGAGCTAGCCGAACAACGGAGTACGATGCATTGGATGCAACCTCCAATCGATACGTTCGGATTCCGATTCGTCCGACCAATTCGTTCGTAAACAAGCCCGATCTGACCGAATGGTATGGGAACACTGACACATAGCATTGCGGGCATGATTTAGACATGGTTCAACCTGCAAACAGTAGACGATGCATACGACACAGAAACGTGTCGGCTTGTGACAAAAAATGCAACCGACTCGTTTATGAACGCTGAAACATAGCATTGCGGGCATGCATCAGACACGGTTAAACCAGCAAACAGATGACGATGCATACAATGCGGTCTTTGAAACGTGTCAGCTTGTGACAGAAAATGCAACTGGGAAATGCCAATTCGTAGGAAGACAAGCATTGGCCACGGCAAATATCAAAATCATTAGCCACACCCACAAATCCACCTATATAAAGGGGAAAACAGATGACCATGATCCTTTGTAACAAATGAACTGCTGAGAGGACACAGACATAGCCACAGATTCACTGCTTTCTGGGATGTCGTTGGTGTTGGAGCTGGGCGGCGGAGAGTTTCTTCATGATGTTGAAGAGATCTTTGCTGTTGTGTGAGTTGTCATGTAGGCGGTCTTTGAAGGAGGCCCTTTTGGCAGGTCTGATGAGGTGATGGTGTTGGTGCATGGCATTCTTGTGGGCTGTGTAGTTGTCCGGTGTCGGTTCATGGTGCTATTTCTTCTCTAATTTTCTGCATGTGTGCTTGGAGGCCTGGAGGTCCTCGGTGAACCAGCTGGCTTTCTTGCTGGTGTGTCGGTTGGAGGGTTTCTTGTTTGGGGCAAGGGTGTTGGCGCAGTCATCGGTCCACTGTCTGAGGTTGCGGGCGGTGGTGTCGGGGTCGGTGGGGTCGGAGGCTGGGCTTCGGGCGAGGATGGTTGTTAGCTGGTCTTCAGTAACTTTGCTCCAGCAGTGGCGAGGGATTTGTTGGGTGTTGTGGTGCGTGGTGATTTTCCGGAAGGTGAATTGAATGCAGCAATGGTCAGTCCAATGGAGTTCAGTGGAGTGGCTGAAGGAGACGTGGGAGCTAGCGGAGAAGAAGGGGCCAAGCGTGTGGCGGGCAAAGTGGGTTGGTGTTGTGACGAGCAGTCCAAGGTTGGTGAGGTTGTCGATCAAGGTGCTGGAGTTGCTGTTGTTGTTGTCCTGAAGGTGGAATTTAAGGTCCCGAAGGAGGATGTAGTCTGTGGAGGCGAGGGTGTGTGTTCTGATGAAGTCGGAGATGGAGTCGCTGAACTGTGGCCAGGGTCCGGGGGTCTGTAGACGAGGGTTCCTGTGAGGGTGGGGTTGGGGTTGGTGTGGATCTGAAAGTGCAGGTGTTCGGCGGTGCTGATGCTGTCGTCGTTGTTGGTCGAGACTCTGAGCATGTTCCTGTGGATGATGGCAACTCCTCCTCCTGTTCCGTTGGTGCAGTCCCTGCGGGTGATCTTGTAGCCCTCTGGGATGGCTATGGCAATGTCAGCACACATGTCCCCATCTCCATCAAGAAGGCGACGTCTGGGGAGGTTGAGTCGAGTAGGTCCCAGAGTTCAGCGGCGTATTTGTGGGCGGAGCAGGTGTTGAGAAGAATGCATCTGAGGTGGATGCGTTCTTTCACGGTGGGTGGCTTGGCAGATCGGATGCTGGTGAAGCAACAGTTCCAGCAGGAGAAGGGTCCTTGGGTACACTTCGGGGCGGCCAGGAAGCAGGTGAGCGATTGTCCGGTGTTGAGGGCGTGGAGGGTGCTGGCATCGTATTTGTGTCGGGTGCCGTGGCATTCGCGGGCCAGGGGTTCTGGTGCTGGGCGCGGTCCAGTCACGGACGGGCGCAGACGGGTTTCCCTTAGGCGCGCCAGCAGCACGCCCACTATGCACGGCCACCAAGAAGGTGAGGTGGGAGGGAGGAGCAGCTGGGAGGAGGGAGTGGACTAATGGGTGAGTGGGGGGCCGGGCCACAGGTGACGCAGCAGCAGGAAAACCGGGGGCAGGAACAGCAAAGGAAGAGAAGGTAAAAAAGGGCACAGGTCACAGAAATACAAAAGGGGAAAGGAGGAACGAAAAATGAAACAAAAAAAGGCCACAGGGCACAGAAATACAAAAGGGGAAAGGAGGAATGAAAAATGAAACAAATAAACAGTTAAACAGAAGCAATACAATTACAAAAGCAAACCTACGGCCTACCACTAGTAACCAGGGATGAGGCGCAAGAGATATCCTGCTGGTGGAGGAGGGCCTCGAACTCGCAGCAGTGGCAGCAGCAGCAAGCTAGGATACACAGGCACAACATGTGGTGCTGTTGTGCCGTTGGGGAGAGACCTGCCTGGAACAGGGTCAAGGTCGCTCTCCTCTCCGCGCAGAGGCCGCCATAAGTTGGGGAGGTCGGAGGGAGGAGCAGCTGGGAGGAGGAAGTGGACGAATGGGTGAGCGGGGGGCAGGGGCTGCAGGGGACGCATCGGCTCGAAAACCAGGGGCAGGAAAGGCGATGGAACAGAAGGCAAATAAGGGCAAAGGGCACAGAAATAAATACTAACGGGGAAAGGAGGAAAGAAAAACAAAACAAAAAAAGGGCACAGAGCACAAAAATACAAAAGGGGAAAGGAGGAATGAAAAACGAAACAAATAAACAGTTAAACAGAAGCAATACAATTACAAAAGCAAATCTAGGGCCTACCACTGGCCACCAGGGATGAGGCGCAGGTGGTAGCCTGCAGGTGTTGGAGGGCCTCGAGCTTGCGGCAGTGGCAGCAGCAGCGAGCAGGGATGCACGGGCACAACAAGTGGTGCTGTTGCAGTGTTGGGAGCGACCTGCCTGGAACAGGGTCTAGGATCTCCAGACTTCCTAGCTACGAAAAAGAGTGGAGATGACACAGGGGAGGTAGAATGCCGAATAAATCCCTTTTTTAACAAGATCATCAAGATAACTTTGTAAATACTGGGTCTTGGGTTCAGTAAGGGCGTATATGCGACTGCAAGGTAAAGGGGCTCCAGGTTTTCAATCAATCCTGCAATTGGAGAGTCTATGAGGAGGAAGTTTAGTAGCTTGGACTGTGTCAAAGACATCAAAATATTCTTTATAAATATTAGGTAAGATGTCTTGTTCCACTTGTGCACTAGAGCAGTGTATAGGGTATATTTGATCTTGAGTCTCTTGATAACAATGATTCCGACAGAAGCTAGAATCCAAACTCACAGGTCTTTGAGACCAATCTATACTAGGGTTATGTTTTTCTAACAAGGGTATCCCTAGAATAATTCCAACGGTAGGTGTATCAATCAAATCGAACATTACTTGTTCCGTGTGACCATTTTCACTTACAATAGTCAAGGATATTGTATGAAATTGAATCAATCCTGAAGATAGGGCTGAGCCATCTACGGCTCTTATAGGTTCTTGTTCGGATTTAGGTATTTGTGAAATGCCTAACTTTTGTGCTTACTGGATATCAAAAAAGTTTCCAGTATCACCAGTGTCTAATAGTGGGAGAAAAATGTGTCTTTGTTAAACAGTGATTATTACTGTCATTATGAGCATCATGTGTCTTGGAATATTTTTATTATTGGTCATTACATGTTTTGAGATCTGTTTATTTCTTTTTCTCGAAGAGACTACCTCTACTTTCTTCGAAACACTTAGTTTCCCGATTCTGGTTGTTTATGTTTTAATGACACTGCTATTTTCTTACTCTGCGGTTTGACAGTACATTCCTTGGCGAAATGCCCAGCCTTACCACAATAGGCACATAACCTTTCTTTACGTCTCCTTTCTTTTTCTTCTGGAGTCAATGGGCCTCTAATACCACCTATCTGCATACATTCTGGTTCACGATTTTTGAGTTCCTTATCTTTTTGTCTGACTTTTTTTATCTTTTTGTCTGTTATTGTACTTTCTCCCTTTCTTTCAGTTAATCTGTGGCCAAGCTTGACTACAAGATCGACGAATTTTCCATAGTCATCTGGTAAATCAACTATATGTGCCAGGGAGTCTTTTAGGTCATCTTTTAATCCTCTATAAAACAAAAAGAATGTACTCTTTTCTTCTGGCCAGCGTGTTCCGGTAAGAATTCGATTATATGTAGTTATATATGTAAGAAGGTCTTTGGTTCCCTGACAAAGTTTTAAAAACTCATTGTGACTGGATTGTACAAAAACGTGACGAGCAAATAAATGTGTCATTGTTTCGTTAAATGATCAAAATTTTGAAAAAGGAGGTCATTTGTATCCACCAAAGGGATTGCCCAATTTGCCACCACTCCTTCCTAAATAAGAAATCACAAAAGTGGTTTTAGCAGTATCAGAATTGAACACTTGCGGTTTACAGAGAAGATGGAGTTGACATTGGCTTTTGAAAGCCGCAAACCGGGAGCTATCCCCTCTAAACCTTTCTGGATTAGCTAAAGGAACTGGGGTTGGTAACACCACTGTAACTTGTATGTTTTGGTCTGACTGTGTAAAGCATGAGGAGAGAATTTAGGAGGTGTTAAAACTGGGCCTGTGTCTGAATCTTTTGGTTCCCTCCATTGCATGAACCATGTCCTACTCTTAGCTAGTTTGTCCCTGAGAACTTGGTTCTTGTGTTTAACTTGTTGCATCTCAGCTTGTAAATCTTTAAAGACCGCAGTGAGTTGAGATAGTTGGGATTTTTCTCCAGGAAATTCCATGCTTGATCCTCACCATAAGGAGCGTAGTAAGGCTTAGTCTTCTGTCAAGGTAAGCACCCACCTGAAAATCCTGCTCTCCATTGGCGACGAGCGAACCCCAGCCTCCCTGGAAACTCCCAGAGTCACAGAAATAAAAATTAACTTTGTCACTGAGAAAGACCCCAAAGGGAAAGGGGGAATGGGAATGAGAGAAAAAGAGATGTAGAATCTTCCGTTCTAATGCAAAATCTCTGCCTTCACTGACCGCTTTTCTTCAGTTCTATCTTGGGAATTTTGAAGTTCACCTTTCCGAATGCTGGAAGATTTCTTGTTATGTCTATAATGAGATATACTATGATATCAGTAAAATAACTTAACCTTAGATCAATAACACTCAGCAGATTTCAGGAATAATTATCCTTTCCAATACCTAATATAACATTCTAGGGCTCCTGAATTGTTTCTCACTGATTTCTGGATTGATAACTTGACTGCTTTAGTACCCTGTGAATAAACAAATAACAATGTTCCTAGAATCCGGATTACTCACATACTAAGTTAAATACAACTGTAAGTCTGTAGGGATATTCGGTTTTCCTTCTAAATACCTGTGAAGAATACTTTAACACATATCTAAAGTCTCAACAAGTTTCTCCTAAATCTGTCCAAAGAAACGTCTCTTAGATCTGTTTCTTTTTGAGTCCAGACTCCAGTTCCATGAGCAATCAGTTGGCACTTATTAACAATGTCTCCTTTTGAAGAAATTATTCAAAAATCTAAAAGGAAAACTTGAACGTCTTAACTCTTCAAGCTTTTTTTGTATTTTCCTTATAAGTTTTCCTTTAAGTAATTAAATAATGTACTTACCGATAGAAGACTTCTATCAGTATCAAACTACTTTTCAACTTGTTCTCTTTCTTTTGCTAGACTCGCCTTCTGGATGAAGAACGAGGAGTTGAAGATCCGGTTCAGAGAAAGGGATCCGAAAATCAAGACCGCCACTGGAGGGTTCCCAAGGATGAAAAACGGCACCAAGAAGAAGCAGGGAACAACCGGGAGGCCGCCAAAGGTTCTGGAAAGGAGAATCAGGTAAGTTCTGGATCCGCTGTCGACGAGACCAAGCGCGTTTATGGAAGCGCGAGCAGCTTAAATACTTTTAGCGCTCGTGTTGATTTCCATAACGCGTGCTACACGCTTTGGTCAATTTCCATGTGAAAGCGCCTTGGGCGTCTGTTGAAATTCAACACTCACATGCATTTCTGACCCGTGAGACATGCGGCTAACATACCAAGTCCTCGTGATTTTGCTAAATGTATAGAGACAACGAGATGTTTACCAGAGCTTGATCTTTTGAGATTAACATGTGCAATTCCTTCATTATAGATTCAACACACAATGTAGTAGCTATATAGGATATGACTCACATGTAGAAGAAAGAATGTATATATGAAAACGTATTCTTCAAAAATATAATAATGGGAAAAGAAATAAATAAAAGAGTTTAACCAGTTTAGCACCAAGAAGGGTTTTTTGTGTGAGTTAAAACCTTTTAAGAGGGTTTAGCATGGGTGTGGACTTCGGGATTCATGACGGATGGCTATGCATCACACCCAGGAAGTGGAAACCTGCTCCTAATACCCTCCATTTTGTGCCAAGTGTACACTTTGTTTACTCTCACTGAACTCTCCCACATTGGATGGAGGGACTTAGTTGGACTTTGAACTCAAATAACTATGGATTTACTTCTGACAACTTCATCTACAAACATTACCAACTCCTTTCTGCACTTTTTTGTCCCTGTTTTGTTTGATCACTCCCCCATCAAATCATTTGTCATTAACCAATCATGAACTAAAATAAATCACTTTGTAACAAATACTTGTTCATGTTGTGACTTTGAAACACAAATGTGCACGTTGAAATGGTGCACTGAAGATCAAAGATGAAGGTGTCCACAAAATTGGACAAGGAATCAATCTAGTAATGTCAACTACTGGCTTGGCAGTAGATTTAACCAGTCACAACATGAGAGATAGACAAAACCAGGTTATCACACAACCCATCGTACATGATAATGATGCTATCGCAATCTACTGTCAGCACACATGTCCCCATCTCCAAGCCGTAAAACATTCATTGTTAACAAAATTGATCTCCATGGAACATGTTTTGTATCAGGATAACCTGTGGATTTGTGCAAACTGACAAGGCACAATGCAATGTGTAGCTCAGGGTTATTTAAATAATATAACCTTGCACCTTGAAACAAACTGCAATCACATCACACAGTTACAAAAAAGGTTTAACAAGTCCAAACAAATGACAATTCTTTTAAAAGGTGTAGTGGCCCAGGGATGTCCATCACTGTTCACTGTTGGAGTATGACACAGGATCATGGCTCTGGTGTGGTCACAACTCAGCATTTCACATGGTGAATGATCCTGAGAAGGAGGAAAACATAATTGAGTCATAGACTCATAAGAGATTTGGATTGATGTCACAAACCGTCTCAGCTAAAGAATGCCAATGTCAGTGTGAACACAAGCTGTTACTGAGTGTAGCAATGTCCTTGTCACATGCAAATTTGGATTAGGCAATTCTGTCCAAAACCATTGAAGAATAACAGACACCCAGCAGCATACATACACATAGGACAACACCAACACACAAACAAACATTTATGGGATGACTCCTCTCACTCAATACTCACATTTATGTGAAGAAGTTGCAGATAAGTTGTTGTCGCAAATCACCCTCATCATCTTCATCATCACTGGCCTCATGTCCCAAGTCTGGTTCCTCCCTTGCTGGTGGCTGCTGGTCTTCGTCAGCCAGTATTAGTGGTATTTCCATATGGATTGCAAGGTTGTGAAGCTTGCATGCTACGGTTATAATATTACACACCTTCAGGGGGCCATATCGTAGTGCACCTCCTGTCCGATCAAGTCAAGTCAAGTCAAGTCAAGTCAAAAGATTTGTATAGCGCGCTAAATACCCGGAGGGTCTCAAGGCGCTTGAAGAAGGGTGTCTTGTCTTCAGTAGCCCAAATGTATGCTCAATCACTCTCCTGTTCCTCCCATGTGCCTCATTGTAATAAATCTCAGCTAAGGTGACAGGTTTCCGGATTCGTGTCAGCAACCAAGGCATGTTGGGGTATCCAGAGTCTCCTACATTGAACACAGAAAATACTTCAGTTGTATGAAAACAGAGCACAATCTGACATACAAGCCACACACAACATAAACATACAACATAACCTAGCAGCAAGACAGGCACGCTGAGGTTGCAGTCGAGATATCAACTGGGGATGGCACTATTCCTCATGATGAGCGCGTCATGTGCTGATCCAGGAAACCTGCACACACATGGGAGATTACCATGTCAATCAGACATACCGCCAGGCTCATTGGCTTGTGGGGGGGATCAAAGCTACATGTATCCCATCAATTGAGCCAATGACAAATGGCATGGTCTCCAATGCATAAAACTCCCCCTTGATGTCTGTGAACTGTGTTGGTGTGGGAACTTTATGTATTTTTCTAGGAAAGGTAGCAATGTCTCCAAACCATCACTAAGCACACGGCTGAACATGGTCTGTGACATGCCACCTGATGTTGCCAATGTATACTGAAATGAACCCATGGCGAATAAATGTAGTGTCGCCATCACCTTTACCTTGGGTGTCAGCGGAGTGGTAAATGGGCATCCAGGCTGCGAATGCAGTGCCAACTGGTCCGCCAGCTCAACAATAAGTGGCCTGGTAAAGAGGTATCTACAGATGCAATCACGTTCTTCCATGGTCTAGGGTCGGGGAAGGGCCTGTAGACTGGAGGTCTTCGGTGACATCTATGTGTAGAGTGTCAACACAGTTGATGTCAGATTATAATGTAGAAAGCTACATGTACTGCAACACCCGTAAAATGATATTTGGACAAAAAGAATTTCCAGGACATTTGAAATGAACATTGATTGGATAATTGTTGAGCCTAGATACAAAGCACAGCATTAGTTCCCATTCCAGACATGTCAACAAACTATGGTTACACAGCAGTGTCAGTGCTGTACTGTAAATAGTCACTAGTGTCTGTCACCGTACATGTGAGCAACCATCACATACTCAATCACATGCCAAACCGATTATACAAGAAATGAGTTTGTGACAGCCATCACATGCTTGAAAGGTACACACAATAGGATTAAGTAGTGCACATATATGTTAGACATCAGACACACAGAGGGTCACCAAGAGAAACATGCACACCACTGTCACAGGTTGAACACTGTCTTGGTGTCATGTCTGACATACATGTACAATCACAGACCCTGAACTGCTACAATGTAGGGGTGGCATTAAGTTTGCAATCATCCACATAAGCCTGGAACACAAACACATGACAGCAACTCACATAACATACACAAGCTGATGTGGCAGCTAAATATCATGCTACAAAATGTCAACATTTACTGCATTGTACATGACTCAGGCACATCAAAAAACTTCCCCCAATGCACAGTGGGTTACACAGTCCTCCAAAGCAGTGAATATGTGTAGCCAAAACATGTTTTCACAAATGATCCCCTGGGACTATGACCAAGCCTAGGATGGTAATCTGAGAAGTGCACTCTCAATGTTGTAATGGGCCTCACAAACAGGGTGTTGTATGCCCCTCAAGGTTAGCTCATCGTTGGAGTGCGACCTTTCAATTCAAATGTACAAGATCTAATGAAAACACTGCCTCCACACATGTAATGCACCAGAATATTATTATTTGCACTAGTGCCTGCCCTGCAAACTGATTAGTGGAAGGACTTTGTAGCCTCATCCAAACCGAATCCATCGCGCTCATTTTCTGTTGGTCGTCATGGTGAATGACGTGGGTGAGTATTCAAAGGATGCAGTAGCCGCATCCGAAGCGAGTCCGTCGCACCCAGTTGCTGATGGTCGTCATGGTTCCCGACGTGGACAAGTATTCAAAGTACGCGGTAGCCTCATCCGAACCGAGTCGGTCGCACCCATTTGCTGATAGTCATCATGGTGAATGACCCAGGTGAGTATTCAAAGGACGTGGTAACCACAGCCAAAATGAGTCCTTCACACCCATTTGCTGTTGATCGTCATTGTGATTGACAAAGGTGAGTATTCAAAGGACATGGTAGCTGCATCCGAACTGAGTCCGTTGCACCCATTTTACTGATGCTCATCATGTTGAACAACACTGGTGAGTATTCAAAGGACGTGGTAGCCGCATCCGAACCGAGTCCATCACACCCATTAGCTGTTGATCATCACGGTGACAGACGTGGGTTTCTTTTTGTGTCCGATTCGCGTGCAACACAATTCGGTAACCTTCCATCACCAATGTATCTAAGTCAATAGTGGGACGATGCAGGTATTTTGAACTTTGAGGTAGGCGTGTCATTCGCTAGCAATGTTATGGATTAGACAGATTCGGATAATGCGACTAAGTCGGACCTAACGCTTTGTCCGCATGGAATAGAGACCACCTCTGTCTGTTCCCTACAGCCCTCACATGCCTGCACTACCTGTACATTACCTGCATCTCCTCATCTCTCTGCTGCTGTTTTCACATCCTCTGGTGGCTACCATGGCACTTACAGGGGACAGGGCCCCGGCCTTCACTGAAGAAGAAAATCGGGCCCTGCTGGACAGCCTCCTCCCAGTGTACAGCCAGCTGTATGGAAAACCAGAGAAGCAGGTGAGTGATTATTCCACTACCTTTTCATTGGACATATGCAAAAACATGCACTGCTAGCATTGGGAATCACAAGTGTAAGTATGCAAACTGAGTTCCTGTAAGTTTTGGTGTGTGTAGAATTGTGTTCTGGCCAGGTACACTGCAGTAGAAGTGTGTACTGGGTGGTGTTGACTTCTCAGCACTGTTCACATGGGATGGAGAGATCATTGCACACAGGAAAACTTCCCATAATGCCACTTGTTCACCCCTTAGACATTTTTTGCAATCTTATCTTGAACAATGTGTAAAATTGTCTGAGCTAGAAACATGTAGCATGTGACTCAAGGGACTGTCGCCAGGTCATCCTCACAGGTCGACTCCCATCAGAAGGTCAAGATGTGGCAGACCACAGCCCAGATAATTTGCTCAGTGGGGGTCACCAACAGACGGGTCCGCCCCTGCCAGAAGAGGTGGCAGGACCTCTATGGCTGGACTAAGAGGATTGCACAGGTAAAACTGAACTTGTCACCTCCTCGCAAGAGGGGCGTATGCCAGACCCTGACTCCCCCACATGCTCCGGATTCTGGTGGTGGTTTTCCCTGAAATGGATGAGCAATTGAAAGCCATACAGCAGCAAGGAGGAGGTAAGTATGTGCCATTTTACACACCTATGTTCAACATGCATGTTGCAGTCTCTCACCCTTCTGCCCCATTACAGTTTGTAAGTCTTCCAAACACACAGTTCTGTCACAAGAGATGCATATGCACCATGACTACTAAATTCCCTGTTGTGCTCCTTTCCATCTGTGACATATGTGTCACTTATGTCCAGGCTAGTGACTGTAGGCTCATGCTCATGTGTTCTGCACAATCTACAACATGTGCATGGAGATGACCTTCTTGAGTGATGCAAATGTCTGACATGTGTCAGCACAGTGACTAATGTATGACCTGTAGAGTGGATAAAATATATATGTGCAGTATGTTGCAAATGTACCAATTGTATACACCCTGGCTGCAGGTAACACTAATGTGGATGCCTTGTAGAGTGTATCCAGATCATTCAGGCAAATTTCTGTTGCAGCTGTAGTGCTCAGCGTAATCACATGTATACCATGGGCCAAGGGGAGGAATGCCAATTCCAGGCAACTGTGTCACTGGCCTATCACATGTTAGTATGTGTTATTCCTTTTTCCACATTGAAATGAGAAAATCCATGTGTCAGACTCTGTCACAGCGACTATCTTTGACAGACACAGGTGGTCACTGTTGGAAACAAGGCTACACTTCAAATGAATTATTTATGTTTTGCATACATAACTGTTTACATGTGTGTAAAATCTCTTTACTATACATACTTGTGGCTTGGTCATCCATGTGCATGCTGCATTTCTTTCATCGTGATAGATGTCAACTTTTCATCCAAGTTCGTTTGTGAGTTCACAAATCCTGATGGTGAACAGAGGCAATGTCAGTTTGTCAAAGTGTGCAAATTGTGTCTAACACGTAAAGGACATGCAGACTTGTCAGCCGAAGATGTGGACTGAAGTAGGCTGGACAGGATTGGGATACAGTGGTGACTGGAATCATGTGGTATTGAGGTCTGTACTACTAGTACATAAAGATGGTTCACCCAGACAGACCTGTAGCATAGTATACCACATGAAGCATTGTAATGATGCAGTCATTGATCTTCAAATTGTGTTGGACATTGTGTAAATATTGTATAAATATGTAACAGTTGGACTCTATACAATGTGCATGACATGCTGGCTAATCCCACCCAAACTGTCCATGGTTGACATAAGACAGTGGGCCAAGTGCCTCTCACCCTAGCTAGGCATAACACCTTGTGTTTTTAAAATGAGAATCAGATGTATGACCTGACAGCAGAGGACCAAAAGCAATAGACAAATGACCACTATCACTGTTATCTGTGTGAAATAAGTCATTAATTGACTATGGAACCCTGCTATATTGCAGGCTGAACATTTCCCCAGTTATGCGATAGCCATGGCTTCCAAATTAGATGACTGGGGATGGAAGAATGTTTACCATGTCACATTTCAAATGTGTACATTCTATTTGCAGTGTCAGTTCAAGACTCCCTTGCAGGAGATGAGACAGGTATGTAATGACACAAGACCGTCAGGAGCATTAGGAAATCATACCACATACTATGTGGTGTAGGAGTTGATAGTGTGGTTGTGGTTAGAGCCGCACTTCGCTATATAATTTCTTCTTTATCCAAATAGATGTGCACAACATTTCCTGCACTCGCCATTGTTAAGTGCAACTGCAAACGCAGAACAGAAATAAAGACTATTTGTAATGGTGCACCATAAGCATTCTTGTCAAAAGTCAATAAGGAAATGAGTCCGGCAATGTGTTCTTTTGAGACATCTCTTTTATTATGTCAGCTCAAGTTCATAGCATCAACGAACATCATCTAGCCAATGCGTTTCGTTCAGATATTACTTGAACTTCGTCAGGGCTCATGGAATATCGATAAGTTTGGGTATCCAATTTAATCCCAGGCCTCTTTAAGTGTAGGGTGTGGCACATGTGTCACTTTCGAGTGTGCCAATCATCAAATACAGAGCAGGCGAATGTTGAAATGACAAGGCCTAATATTAGAGCCAAGGGTTCGATAGCCTTCAAAATATGCCTATAAACAGCGACCTCACATCTAAGCACCAACCGGGTCAGAGTTAGGCATGGGCGGAAAATCCGTTCCGCTCGCGGATTTTGCGGATTTTCGGGAAATCCGCAATCCGCGAGATTTGCGAATCTCCCGCAAAATCCGCAAATCCGCGAGCAGCGGATTTTGCTCGCACTGCTCGCACTGTTCGCGTGAGTTCGCGCCCCGCGAATAAGTGCAAAATTGCAGAAATACGATTTTAGCAAAACTGAAAGTAACTACTTACCAGGTTCAAAAGTTCAGGCTCATCATTAGTAGCCATTTCCTGTAGTGCTTCCTGAGGGGCCCCTCCAGAGTTCAGTTGCCAGTTGAAACTATTATGTGACCCTGCTCTGAACCTCAGAATAGTTACACATATGCCACAAAGGTCCTGAATTACAGCTAAGGGAGACAAGCAGGAGCCAGGCTGGAAGTTAAAATCCATTAATCAGCCCCTAATTCATTATTGTCAGTTGGGGCAGGGCAGGTGTTGTAACTAATTTTGCAACAATGAAAGCACTTAGCAAGTGCAAAAGATCACTAATCAGGGCGCACTAAGGAAGCAGGTGCCAGCTAAAAAAATATTCTGTGACACATTAATCAGCCCCAAATTAATTCAGGTCACTTGAGGCAGGGAAGGTGTGCTTTGCTTTGCTGAAAATAATGTACACTGGACAACCAGAGGGTGTGGTGATGAAACAGAGGGTGGCATGGGTGGGCCAGAGGGTGGCATGAGTAGTCAGAGAGTGGCAGTGGTGACAGAGAGTGGCAGTGATGAAGAAGAGTGTCCCAAACAGGCTGGACACGTAGAAACAACAAGTTCGCGAAACTTGCGACCCGACAGGTAAGTTCGCAATTTGCGAAAGTGTACAAAACCCTCGCGAACTGGCAGAAACACGGGCGAACACAAAAAAAAAAATCCGCAAATTCGCGGGAATTCGCGGATTTTGCGGATTGCGAATCCGCAAATCCGCAAAATACGCGAACGCGAGATCCGCAAAATTCGCTCATGCTTAGTCAGAGTCTGGATATCGAAACTTTCCATGAGCCCTGACAAAGTTCAAGTAATATCTGACCGAAACGCTTTGGTTGGATGATGTTCGTTGATGCTATGAACTTGAGTTGACTTAATAAAATAGATGTCTAAAATGAACACATTGCCGGACTCATTTCTTTATTGACTTTGGACAAGAACGCTTATGGTGCACCATTCCAAATACTCTTTAATGGTGCACATGACATCATGTGTCTGTGAACCATGGTTAACTGGCCGACTGACAAGTGCCATATACAAATATGTGTAATGAGTAGAAATCTGCAGTCAAAAGGATGTATATGCTTGCTCTGTGATAATTTGTGATGATGCCCATGTGTCAAGTACATGCGGATGACTTATTTGAATCTCTATGGCATTCTTTTTCACTACCGGAGGAGGCAGTGCCATGAATCAAGGGAAAGCATCTCGCCAGACTGGGTCCAGTGTGAAGGAGGAGGAGGAGGAGGGGGAGGGATCTAGTGGCACTACGGGTGAGGGGAGCCACACTGAGGGCAGCTCCACATCACTATCAGAAGGAGCTGCCGAAGATTACACCTCCAGTGATGACTCCCTTGTGGTGGTGGGTGAGCTAGGATTGGTTCAAACTACATCTGATTCTGCCACCACACCACCATCTCCACCCTCCCAGCTGCTCCCATGCCCAGTATCCATGACCACTCCCTTGTAACTGAGCATGTCTCCTTTGGGCCAGGTACCACACCCCCTGCAGCAGTCTCCCCTGCTGCCCTGAGTGTGGAGGCCATGGATATGCTACAGCAGATCCATGTGGGGTAGACATCCATGCTAAATGTCCTCCATGCGCATACCAGTCTCTTGACACAATTTGTGTCACACATGGAGGCCATCCACTCGAACATGTCTGCCCTACAGAGCTCAAACCAGGCACTGGCCTCCACACTGATGGCAACAGTGTCACTGATCCAGCAGTCCCTCACCCCTTCCTCTTCACCATCCACAGTCCCAACCACCCTACCTGACTCAAGCACACACAAACATGCACATGCACACACAGCAACATCCACATGCAGCACACAACCCCACACTCACAACTCCAAACACACACACACACACACAAATACTCAGGGGACTGACAGCACACACACCAGGGTGAGGCATAACCTTGACAAACATGTATCCACAGGCACTCTGCATACCTCAAATCCCTCGGCCTCCACCACCCCTACCCTTGACTGTCTTGCACCCCCCTTCTGCCCAGAAGCTATTCCTCTGTGACCTTGGCCTCCTCCTCAAAGACGCATCTGTCCCCACACCCAAGGGCAAGAGAAACACCCCCGACTTGACACCCTAACTTGGCCCCACCACCCCCGTAAAGAGGAATTACCGAAATCCCCCCCCCGAACCCCCCCCCCCGGAGTCCCAAATAAAAAAAAACACCACCGACCCATACTTCACCCAGAACAAAAGGACATCCCAATGGAGGCCCCCCTCCCAAAGATCCAGAGTCCATCACCATCACAGGTTTCCCAATCAAGAAACACACAATCCCAAAGATAGTCAGGCCCAGCCCTTCCCCCTCCCCTATCCCACAAACATCCCCCCGTCAACTGTCCCCTCTCAGTCTGAAACTGCCCCTGCAGTGGACCCCCTCCTCAATCTGGCCCAACAACTGTAGTCGACCCTCTCCCCCTAAATCTGGCCCATCCACTGCAGTGGACCCTCCACCCCCTCAAATAGGGTCCATCCACTGCAGTGGACCCTCCAACCCCTCAATCTGGCCCATCAACTGCAGTGGACCCACACACCCCTCCAGATCCCATCCCTCCCACATCCCAACATAGTCTTCTCTAGTCCAGTTTCATTGGTGCCTGGCATGCCCCTTCCAGGGGAGGTGTCCCCTTCCACATAGAGTGCAGGCAAGTGATCGAGGGGGGATTACCCCTGACCCCCTTAAAGACTTGGAAAACTATGGACTGGGCATTGGCCTATGTTTGAATTTAAAATGTTTGCATTTTCATGCTGAATAATGCATGTTTGAAGTTTCTCACTGTTGATTTCTGTGTCCCACAGCTTGCTTATAAGTCAACTGTTACTCATGGACAATTCTTTTGTGAGTATAGAATGAGGTTCTTATGTCGTCGACTGCATGTGGTCCATGGAGTATGTGACCTATAAAAATATGTATAAATGTCTGAATAGTTTACCTTCGCAGGGTATCATCATCCATTTCATTTTTGCCCCTGATGGTGACATGAATCTGCCAAGCTTCCCTTTTTTAATTTCACCTTTGCACATAGGTAATGCTGACATATGTTAATATAGTACAAGTGTTCAAGGTGCAACAATTTATGATGGGCATGCAGAATATGTTTGTGATGTGCAGCAAGTCACCTGTCTCATCAGTACATCTGGGCACATCTTGATTTTGTATACGTGGTGTTGACTTTGGACACAACCATGCACACAAGGTATTGGTCCAAAGGCTATCATGTGACTTGATAGTGTTTGATCCATATCTGTGTCTCCTTTTGATCTGGTAGAGCCCTGCCAATGACAAGCTTGCCACAGGTGGGCTTCCGCTGTAGGGAATTTACATCATGGCTTTGTGACCATCTGTGACATATCTCAAGCCCATGGTATGTGTGAGGTGAGTATGAATCATTCAGTCTTCAGACCCTGTTGCCTCCAAATACCCAGGTAAATGAAGATGTTCTTGTTTGACAAGGTTTCCATGGTCTTACTTGTCCAGTGCTTTCTCATTGAAAGGTGTGTTGTGCCATCCTGCTTTTGTCTGGATACTTCATGTTGATGCTGTATTTTTTGTCTGTGCAAGCTTTAACGTCATTTATTCACCCACACACCATTTGTCCTTGAGATTTGTGTGTTGGCAGTTTTGGTGTTGGTGACATGGTGTGTCCACATTGACCCTATGTGAGTGCTTGACATGCAAGTGTATGATTCAGAGTATGAACGCTTGATTTCCGTCTTCCATCCTGTTTAAGGTATGGTAGGAATGTGTTGATGTGATAGGGGAATATCCAGCGGGACAAAGTTGGAATTTTGTAGGTGATGAGAGCTGTGGTCCGTGGCACTATTGTGCAATTGGGCAGTGACGTTGCATTTTTGATGAGTGGGGTTTGTTTATACCGTGCATGCGTCCATGGTGTTCATGCTCATGGAAGTCTGATGTGGCTGTGACAGGGCCACATTGCGACAAGGTTTAAATAGCTATATGTGACAGAGTTAACAATTGTTTGTGAAGGTATGTACAACAGTAGTGTGATTATGGTTGCTCAATGGAGAAAAGTGAAGTATTGTAGAGTTGTAGTATGTTGTGTTGATTCATGCAGATGGATCTTTTTCTCAAGTGACAAGTGGTTGGACTTGTGCCAATATAATTGTGTATGTGGTGATATGCAAGTGACTGAGTAAACATTCATTGAGCTATGTATGTGTCTTGTTGTGAGATCTGGTGATGTCTGGAGTGTGCATGTCAGGGTGTGCAGTGATGCTGCACATTGTGGCATGAGTGCAGTCCAAGGCATCACTGAGTGTGATACTGGTGATGGGAGTTGTCCATCTGGCATGTTACGTTTGACGTCTGCTGAGGAGGGGATGTGTACTGTACATTGTGTGCATGTTATGCATATGAGAGGTGTTGTGCACATGCTGATGGATAGTGGTGCTGCCAGTGTATGTGGGGATGAGATGAGGGCAGCGCACATGTGAGTGAGGACGACTAAATTGTAAAGGTTTGTGTAATGTGCCCTAGCTTGTTTGTCAGACATGCTTTTAAGACATGCTTTTACATTTAGATTAAACAAAGGGGGTCATGATGTGTTTGTGTGACTGTTTGTAATGAGAGTTTAGCATGTACTCTGACCTGGATTTTGGAGGGGTGATACCTGCATATGTTGAGTTGATGTAGGCCTTGTGTTGAAGTTGGCATGCCTGTATGTTGCTGTGGATATTTGACCCCCAACAGACAAATGATCTCACACTTGCGGATGGGGGGTTCCCTACACAGCCCTTATGATTATGCCATGCTGGGTTCATTAGACACCCACACATTTGCCTCTATATTTCAGGGGGGTTACTCCCCCTAAACCCCATTTTGTCTCTACATTGCTGGTAGGGTTAGCCCCCAAACCCCATATTTACTCCACATTGCTGGGGGTTAGCCCCCTAACCACCATATTGTCTCAACATTGCTGGGAGGGTTAACCCCCAAACATCATATTGTCTCCATATTGCTGGGGGTTAGCCCCCCAAACACCATATTGTATCCACATTCCTGGGGGGGTAGCCCCCAAACCCAATTTTGTCTCCACATTGCCAGCGGGCGTTAGCCCCCCAAGCACCATATGGTCTCCACATTGCTAGGGGGGGTTATCCCCCCAAACACCATATTGTATCCACATTGCTGGGGGGGTTAGCCCCCCAAACCCCATTTTGTCTCCACATTGCTGGGAGTGTTACCCATCCACTTCCCTGTAGGGTAGAAAATGCTGGTAGTGTTAGCCATCCACCTCTATAGGGTAGACAATGCTGTCAGTGTTAGCCATCCATCCCCCTATAGGCATTAGATTGCTGGTAGTGTTAGCCACCCCCCCCCCCCAATGAGCATTAGATTGCTTGGAGTGTTAGCCATCCACTCCCCTATAGGGTAGACAATGCTGGTAGTGTTAGCCATCCCCCCAATGGGCATTAGATTGCTGGGCGTGTTAGTCATCCACCCCTTTATGGGGTAGACAATGCTCGTAGTGTTAGCCATCCATCACCCTATAGGCATTAGATTGCTGAAAGAGTTACCCATCCACCCCCTATGGTGCAGACAATGCCAGTAGTGTTAGCCATCCACCCCCCTATAGGCATTAGATTTGTGGGTAGTGTTAGCCATCCAACCTCTATAGGCACTGATTGCTGGTAGTTTTAGCCATCCACCCCACAATAGGGTAGACAATGCTGGGAGTATTAGCCATCCATCCCCTTATGGGGTAGACAAGTCTGGTAGTATTAGCCATCCACCCCCTATAGGTATTAGATTGCTGGTAGTGCTAGCCATCCCCCATGGGCTTTAGATTGCTGGGAGTGTTAGTCATCCTCTCCCTGTGGGGTAGACAATGCTGGTAGTGTTAGCCAGCCACTCCCCTATAGGTATTAGATTGCTGGAAATATTAGCCATCCACCCCTTATGGGGTAGAAAATGCTGGTAGTTTTGGCCATCCACCCCCTCTAGGCATTAGATTTCTGGTAATGTTAGCCATCCCCCCATGGGCATTTGTTTGCTGGGAGTGTTAGCCATCCCCCCATGGGATATACAATACTGGGAGTGTTAGCCATCCAACCTCCTATAGGCATTAGATTGCTGGTAGTGTTGACCATCCACCCCATATAAGCATTAGATTGCTTCGAGTGTTAGCCACCCACCCTCCTATAGGCATTAGATTGCAGGGAGTATTAGCCACCCAGCCCTCTATGGGGTAGAAAATGCTGGTAGTTTGGGCCATCCACCCCCCTGTAGGCATTAGGTTGCTGGTAGAGTTAGCCATCCCCCACCATAGGCAATAAATTGCTGGGAGTGTTAGCCATCCACCCCCCTTATAGGGTAGACAATGCTACAAGTATTCTCCCCACCACAATGGTGACTGTGGTTTCTTTCAAGCTGTGTGTAATGTTGCCTTTTGTGGGGTAGTGGTATTTTTGTCTGTGAGGTAAGCTTTGGTTGGTGTTGTAGTTTTGGCAGTTGGCGTAGAGTATGGGTATGACATGAGTGATAGGATACATGGCTGCACCGTCTTGGTCGCAGGGATCGTCTTTGGAACGTTTCAGAGCTGAAATACTGCTCTTCCGGATGCTGTGACGTGTGGGTAGTGACAACGGATTTGTCTCATGGGAAGAACGCATCATACGTGGACGGTCGTAATCGGGCTGGAAATATGTTTCCGTTCAACTCCATCAGATCTGTTTATTTTATCAAGTACATAATAACTCCTCTTGGCCTCCTTGAATTAGACACAACATTGGGATGACGGGCTCATCTATGAGCCCGCTGAATGTTATGCACCATTTCCTCTGGCAAATTTAACAACCTGGAAAGGAAGGACTTGAAGAAAGAGAGGGTTTCAGAGCTTTCTGAGCCTTCCGGTAATCCATAAATGCGGAGGTTGTTTCTTCTATTTTGATTTTCTAGGTCCTCAACCTGCTTCTGAAGTGAGGAAACCTGAGATTGAAGTTTGTTGACTTTAATTTCAGTGAGTTCAAAAAAAGATACGTTATGCTCTACCTCTGTAAGTCTTTACCCATCTGGGACCAGTTGTCTCTGAGAAATTGCAACTTAGTATTTGTTTCTTCCATGAAAGCACGTAGGGCCTATATCTCCTCCAGCAACAGATCCAAGTAAACAGGGGAAGAGGACATTGTCAGAGAAGGCGGATCTATTTTCAGCTGTTTTGTAGAGGCCTTCCCTGTAGCAAGAGGGATGGGAACTGATGACTAAGAACCTTTAGAAAGAGACACCAATGAGTCTTCCATCTTGGAAAATTCAGTGAAAATCTTAGAGTTCTCAATAAAAGATTGTGTAGCGCGCGAGGCGAGGGGGCACTTTTTTCACTCTTCCCATGCGAAATAAAGGAAGGCAGTAGTGCAATTCCAAAAGATTATGTAAAAAAATAGCAATATTATGGGCGTACAGCCCCAAAGAAGGGAGCTACAATGGAGGCACCACTGCCCTATTTCCCAACAATTATGAGCTTAGTTCAAATTTGTTGCAGGATAAACCATTCTGCCTGCAAACAATAGTAGCATTGAAGAATTCTGCTCAGGAAAGAAAAGAAGAGGAAGCTAATTTAGTTAGTACCGCTGTTTCCATTGAACTGCATTGTCACAAGGAATCATCGCAGTCCAAAATGGAGGCTGCAACCGGTACCACACTGAGGTGATGCCTGCCTTCGGTAAAAAATGGTCACTGCGCCAAGTGCTTAACCGAAAAGGCTTACACCCGTCTTACCCTAAATTAATAATACTGCATTTAAGCCGGTCGGTCCATGACGCTCCGAGGAGTATCAATCAGGCTCCGCCATCTTCTGCGGACGTCAAGCCACTCCCCCTAATAATGCTACTTTAAATTTACTTTATAGCTGCCAAGATTTTCAGGTCTATGCTTGATGTGCTGATCCAGTAGAGGTGTTTACCTTTGATTTGTAGTCCTGTTTTATTATGAAATAAACAAGACTACAAGTCCCACAATCTGAAGAAAAAAACCTGAACTAGAACAGCACATCATGCATGGACTTGGTAAACCTGGCAGCTATTTTCCTGAGCAATAAAACTCGGGCTTTGATGACATATGTTGTAGCTGACAGATCCAAATGAGGTAGTGGGTCCTACAGTTGAATAAGCTGATTATTAATCAACTTCCTAGCTCCTAATGTTTCTGCCATTTTAAGCTGTATAGGAAGTACTTCTATGTTAGAAAGGTGCAAATAATTTGTTCCGCCAGTTGAAATGATAACTAAACGCATGTTGGTATACCACAGAATGATGAAAACCTATTCAGAAAAGGACACTGGAAAATAAAGGTGGCGCAACTGGACCTTGCTTCTTAACACATATGTAAAAACATAAGGTGGATGGGCATCCTCGAAAGGTCCACACCAAATATATTTGACTCTGTGGCCAACAGCGAGCTTCAACAAATACAACTACAGGAGGCAGGAGAGCAGAACAAAGATCAGAGTTGATTGTTAGCATCTCTTCCATTTGAAAGGAGGGGTCCCGTCATCCACATAACTTAAAAAGCCCCAAGTCGTTACATGCCATTCCACACGATACCCCGCTGAACAGCTGCTCCATTACAGATTCCACTGCTAAATAGCCCAGGGCCCGTTCTTGCAATGCACACCTGAGGAGCCCAGGCCTTGGGTTGTCCACTCATGCTGTCTGCTTCGTGTCCAGGTAGGCTGGTCGGGGCATATCGGGAACTCAGGTACCTCTGCGTGTTACATTCACACTGCCAAACACATGTAACAGATGCTGGTGCTGCCGAAAACTGCACCCTCTCCTTCAAACAGGCAGGGTTGACATCGTCTAACTTGGCAAAATGGGGGATGGGCACTGTTAAATCCTCCAGAACTTCTCTTGCAGTTCACCCAAGGTCTAATCTTTTAAACCACAGCACGCACCAGCTCTTTCCCTAAATCTACACGTCTTCGACAAGGGACTACAGCAGCGGTTCAATGGGTGATGTTAAAGAGAACAGGACACTCACTTGGAATTCTGTAGAAAGTGTGAGCCATATGTCTCAGGCCTTGTCCCCTGACAGCTACTGTATTTAAACTTTGTCACAGCAACACAAACTTCGAGTAGGAACCTGATGAGGAGCAGGGATTCGTATGGGTCAAGGACTACTATACTAGTAGGTTTTTTATCAAATTTGCAGAACTATGAACTTGGTATCGCTGAGGTAGGCTGTGTTAGTGCAGCTTTGTTTTTTTAACAGTGTGATGTAATATGGACATACCAATCTCTGAAATTCTTGCAAGTATTGATACTGACCTATGCATAGTTTGCTAGTTTCATAACAGCACTGCACATAGCTTGTGGATATGTACCAGAACTTGGAAAAATTCTATGACATCGGCATAAGCATGCATAATTTCGGGAATTTCGCATTAAGCCATTACATGGAATCCCCACAATTATGCCATTATGCTACGTGGTGAAAATATTATGTGAGCATGGGAGCTGCTCGAATGAGCAGAACTCGAGCATCTGTTCACGACATTTGTGGTTTTTGCTCAACTTTAATAGTGCAAAATGCATCCTATGAATCCAAAATGGAACACAAGGATGCATTTCACACTAAAATATATTGCCAAATGCCAGATTAGCATTGCACATAGTTTTATGTATTTTCACGTAATGTTTGCAAACTTTTACTTAATTATGCAAAATCAAATCACTATAATTTTCTTTACCCCTAGTATAACACGTAAATAGAATTTTGTAAACAGGATGGAATAACACTGCCTGGAAAAGAACGATCAGGTCGAAAAAATGTAGGGAGGAAACAGACACAGCAAGTCCAAAACTGATACATTCCGGTGCGATCTCTCAGATCCAGTAATCAGCTGCTTCTAACAGTGCCAGCTGTTAAAAAAGTAAGGCAGGGTGGCAGGGCTCTATCCGTAGCCGGCACGACCTTGTGGAATGGATTACCTCTGGCACTTAGGAAATGTACAGAACACTTGAGTTTCAGGAAACAACTTAAGACCTTCTTGTTTCAATCATAAATCATTTCCTCTGGACTCGCAGAAAACGCTCTCTATGTCACAGGCGCAGAGATACTCCCCCGGGAGTCGATTCCTAGCGTGGTACAAACCTATAAATAAATAAATACAAAGTGAAAGAATATGCCAACCCAGGTGAGTAATTTAGAAAGAAGGACAATAAACCATGAGAAATGCAAAAACCTAGTAAATAACAATAATGAATATGGTTTCACCATCTACATCATTATTGAAATCAAACAGTGCTGTAAAGAGTGGTATTCAATTGTTAACTAAATATGTAAATGAAGAGCTAAGAACTGTCTATTATCTAAGAAAACGGAAAAAATGCTTGAAGAGTTAAATCGATTGAAAGAAAGCTGCACCATCATAGTTATTAGGTATTTCAATGAAGCACCTTACATCCTTCGAGGGTCTCTTGGTCTCAGTCAGCAGTTCAAGCCCCTAACATATCTACTATGGAGAGCAGGGAGGGAAGAGTCACATTTTAAAATGTTTCTTTACCTTGTTCAGGTCTGATATTCTATATAGTCACTGCTGTAATCTGTTCCACACGATGGAATCAACCATGAAGACGGCTTTACCACCCTTCTGTTTCCTCTGAAATAAGACATCTACAGGAGAACTGATTGGAGGAATTAAGAGCATAAAGTGGGTGTATAACCATGCAATTTCCTATTTAGGAATGATGACGTGTAATCATACACTGGTGTGTGTACAATGCACGAGGACGTCATAAGAGGACCACCATGACCAATGAAATAAGCACAACAAAAAGAGTTTAGCCAATCGCGGTCAATGCAGGTAGCAGCCGTGGAGTCGGGTAAGAGAGGATTTCGAGGGACGATGAAGATAGAAAATTAAATAAATAATGAATTTTCCCTCACCTTCGTCCTTCAAAATCTTCCCTTACGTGTCCTCATCGCTGTTACCTGCACAGACCGCGTCTGCGTTTAGCCACTGATTTCACAGTAGATTGGAAGCAAAACTGGACATATCAAGCACAACAAGATTCTTTCCCAGGTCTTCATAAGAAAATAGCAATACAAAGAAGTTGCACTGACATTTAGGTGCAATTTCCACAGGAGAGGGTGCCATTCGTAATCCTGTGGCCAAAACGATTGGAACCAAATGTCTTTCTTCTTCCAAAAATCAAATCTTTTTTTTTTGTTTTGATGTCATCCAGTGCTCTGCCATCAAGCTAAACATTACCGACACCCATGATTGACATTTTGCAGTGGGTGTGTCTATACACCGGTTCTGTCTGAGTAATAAGTGAGTATTGTACATACACATCAAAATATGGCACCAACAATACTGGAGTAGGCATGACTGGTGCAGGTGGTTAATGGTGGTTAATGGCTCAGAAAACGCACTAATCATACTGGGAGACAGTGAGCACCACTGTAGAATGTTTCACATCCCACACAGATTGTGCAGGCAAACCTGTAACTTGTAAATTATTTAAGGGAATTGGATGGAGGTTGGTGGCAATATTTCTGTTCATTAGTTGGCCAATGAGGCAGGTATTAAGTAGTTCAGTGGTAAATAGAAAAAAGGCATTTGGGAAACATCTTAATAAATTTCATGGCTTGGTAGATTATTTTTTTTACAAACAAGACTTTTAAATGCTTTTTCATAGGGGCCTGATTCAAAACACTTTTTCTGCCATTAATTACATCTTGCTCTTGACTTGGGTGCAAATTAGAGATGAATAGCAAGGCCTGATTTAGAGAGCATTTTCTGTGAGTTATGTCTTGCTCCCGGATAAGGTGTCATTTCCTCTAGAATTTCAAGGTGTAACGCATGATTAATAGAGGAGTAATACCCATCTACTCATAGAACAAGCTTTGTAAAGTGGGCTCTGAGGAAACAACATCTTTTTGCAGCATTACAGATTAAAGATGGCTTGGAAGGGAAGAAATAAACACAGGTGCATACATTTAAAAAACTATTCAAGCTACAAGACCACCACTCACTGCAATAAATGATGACTTTGAGATTTATCTGGAAAACTTAGGCCCCATTACAATGTCAGTCGAAAACCAACTCAGTGTCGGAAACGTTTCTGACCCAATCAGATTTAGGGAGTCCGACAGGACGATTACGATGTATCTGAATGGGAGTACGTGCTCTGACCGACAACACAGCCTCCATTTGAAGAAAGGGGTGGGTGGGGTGAATTATGCACCCTGTGGCAGGCACCATGTGCATGGTTGTTAAGAGGGGACACATGGGTTCCCCACGAGGCCCATTCAAGAGGGGGATTGCTTTAGGCCCCCAAAGTCCGTTTCTGACAGCCGATCGGTGTCGGAATAACCGATTCGGAAAGGCTATCTGAATCTGACATCGTAATCCGCCGGTCAGAAACGCGGGCCATTGATCTCTACAAGTTGGCTCCGACCAACTCAGTTCCTCCGAATTACGTTCGGAACGGATTTGTATCCAAGTCAGAAAGTCCAAACGGTTTCCGAACATCGTAATCGGTCGGTCAGAAAGGTTTAGAACAAAGCGATGTGCCATTAGGAGCCTTTCCGACAACATCATAATGACGCCCGTAGTGCACTTTAAAGTGCAATATGATCAATTATAATAATAATGCACTTTAAAGTGCAATACGATCAATTATAATATTAATATGATCATAAAAAAATCTTTATTAATAAAATATTGTTAATAATAATATTTATTATTATTGTTAATGCCATCAGTATTACACTGATTTGAATAATCACAACCAATAGAATTCTTTCTTCAATCTAGAAGCCAACCAGTATGGTGGAATTGGCATATTCACAATTTTAGGGATCGATTCCGGACTGTTTGCATTTCTTGGCGGAGCATCGTTTTGAAGATGGTAGACACCCATCTGATAGGCTTCTCTCTCAGGCCTATATCTCGGGGATAATTTCCCACCCTGAAAATACAAACACAGTTTCTCCTGTGAAAGAGAAGAGTAAGGGGAATTACCTTTTACACCGCAGATTGCCTGGAGGCGACTGATAATCCGGAGACAGAGAGACTGCTTGCCTGCCGACCAAGGGCGCTGTTGTTTGGACCTCGCCGCCGCCGCATACCACGCCACCCACCAGCGGCAGCGGAGCGGGAGGACCACAGCCCCCAGAATCCCTGGCGTGTTAGCCACGCCCACCGACACGCGATCTTTGGCGCCCGGAGGCGCATTTAACACCGGCACTTCCCCGGCAGAGCGGGGGACTTACCTTTTACACCGCAGATTGCCTGGAGGCGACTGATAATCCGGAGACAGAGAGACTGCTTGCCTGCCGACCAAGGGCGCTGTTGTTTGGACCTCGCCGCCGCCGCATACCACGCCACCCACCAGCGGCCGCGGAGCGGGAGGACCACAGCCCCCAGAATCCCTGGCGTGTTAGCCACGCCCACCGACACGCGATCTTTGGCGCCCGGAGGCGCATTTAACACCGGCACTTCCCCGGCAGAGCGGGGGAATTACCTTTTACACCGCAGATTGCCTGGAGGCGACTGATAATCCGGAGACAGAGAGACTGCTTGCCTGCCGACCAAGGGCGCTGTTGTTTGGACCTCGCCGCCGCCGCATACCACGCCACCCACCAGCGGCCGCGGAGCGGGAGGACCACAGCCCCCAGAATCCCTGGCGTGTTAGCCACGCCCACCGACACGCGATCTTTGGCGCCCGGAGGCGCATTTAACACCGGCACTTCCCCGGCAGAGCGGGGGAATTACCTTTTACACCGCAGATTGCCTGGAGGCGACTGATAATCCGGAGACAGAGAGACTGCTTGCCTGCCGACCAAGGGCGCTGTTGTTTGGACCTCGCCGCCGCCGCATACCACGCCACCCACCAGCGGCCGCGGAGCGGGAGGACCACAGCCCCCAGAATCCCTGGCGTGTTAGCCACGCCCACCGACACGCGATCTTTGGCGCCCGGAGGCGCATTTAACACCGGCACTTCCCCCCCGTCGCGGGACGCGCGCGGGTGCAGCCGGGCGAAGCCCGGGCAAAGGGCGGGCCCTCTACGGCCCTCATCGGCTAGAAGAGGCCGGGCTGGGCCAGAGACCCTGGTACAAGGACCACGTAAGTAACTGTCTCTGTTGTGTGCCCACCTCGTGAACACCCCTTACCACTGAATGGCTGCTGCGGCTACAAGCCCTGCACTAGTGGGGTTGGACAAAAATATCATCAACCGAACACTGGATGACTATTTCCTCAAACCAGCCGTAGATGGTAATAAGGAGCTTTTGTTAGCCGAGAGGAGGGCAGACCGCCGCCGTTCTATTGAGCGCATAAAAAATAGAACATTCTCTGAACCTATAATGTCTGTTTCTTTAGACGACGATTTGATCAGCACCCCAGTAGACAACACCTTACTGACTTGCAGCGTACCCTTGCTCCTCCAAGAATGTTTAGCTCCGGCACTGTCACCCACTCAAACTCAAGAAACCACCTCTACAGTGACCACTGAACATAATAACATCCCTAAGATCCTAATATCCCCTACAATAAGGCCTGGTAAAGTCGTAAGAGGCAAAAGCTCGAGGCTAGTGACAGATAAAACGCATGGGCCCCCTCCACCTAAAAGAAGAAGGAAAACCATAACAGCTAACAAGCCCAAAACAAGTCACACCGAGTTTGGTAAAAAGAAGAATACTGTTACACTACCATCAATGGGAGTTTCTGATACAAACCAAACCATAACAGTCAGCCCTACTTTACCGTTATCTTTACCTCCAGCATCTACAGATTCAGATACCACTCTTATCCAGATGGAGGAGGACTTGCAATCCGCCACCCCCAAGTCGCTTCTGGACAATATTGAGTTGATTATACGTAGTTACATGCTTGCTTTGTCAGACAGATTTAGGGGGATGGAGGCACGTCTAGGTAAAATTGAGGGGGATTTGACTGTGTTAGGGAATTTTGTACGCCTACAAGGACAGTCTAAAGTACAGCACCAACAAGTCATCACAACAACCCAACCCCTCTTAAAAAATACTGTGGGTCCCACTCCGTCTAAACCTAGCACAAGTAATAGCCAGGCAGTTGTAGCAACTTCAGCCACCCCTAATTCCTCAAATATGGCACCGAAAGCACATGGCGGTAATACCTGTAAAAACTCTCTAACAACAGCTTCAACCGCTACACAGGGTAAACTTACTACCTTATTACCACCTAGCAAAACAACCACTTCCGCCAATATTCCATCCAGGGAACCTAGTACTCTCCCGGAAAGATCCCCTAGACCTGAAGGGAAGGAGAATAACTGGGGAAGAGGGGGCCAGTCTAGGATACCACCCACAGAACTTCCCCCAGAAGCATTACCGTACGTGGTCATACTCACTGGGGTCCCAGAACTGCCCAATGGTAAAAGAGAGGGATACTCACAATTAAAAAATAAAATAACGCATTGGCTCTCTCTTTATAGACCCAAACCCATTGCGATAAACGGTGAGATAGTCCATGTCCGGCGCCTGTCTTGGCTGGGGGGCAGAGCAAAGGACATTGGTGGCGATGTCGTGGTCATAAATTTTAGAGACAGGAAAGCCGTACAACATATCCTGAACTGGCCTTACGGAAATGAAAAGAACTGCATAGTACCACGCCCCCTGACATACTTTTACCCCAGATCCACTGTCTTCCCCCCACAATACTATAATAACAATACCTTTTCCTCTTCCCAGTTCCCTAACATCGAGTCCGCTCTAAACCCTGTATACATGCACCAACTGGCTCCACCACCAGCTATACACGGGTGGAATACCATACCTTTTAATCATAAAACAGGTTTCAATGGGAACATGTCAAATTTGTTACCATTTACGCCCCTAGAGCTTTCCAACAGGTTCATGGCCTTTAGCGGCCTAGAGGACTGCGATTGATGTTTAAGGAATGCGGAAGCTATGGGGGGTGGGGTAAGTGCTTCATGTACTTCAAGGTCACCTGAGAAGCTAGGGGGTCGCTGCTATGATAAAAATTCATACACTGCCCAAACAATTGCTGTTAAAAACAGTAGTCCCCCTAAAGCACCACCTACAGTGTTCTCTGGGGAAATCGAGGTGCCCTTCACACCCCTACCAGATATAAGGCTAGTTAATAGCGATACATCCGAGCATCGGGAGTCAGATGCAGTGAGTACTGTGGGCCCGGTGGTGGCAGGCGCAGCGTTGCCTACTTCAACATCCACCCAATTAATCAGAGAGTTTGTTACTTGCCCTGCTCTCAATGACAGTGTAAATTTAATCTCTTGGAATATTGCAGGCTTGGCAAATAAGCTACGAGATCCAGTATGGCTAACATTTATTAGAAAATTTAGCATTGTGTGTCTCCAAGAAACCTGGATAGAGGATAATAATGTTCATATGGAGGGTTTTCTAAGCTTTATTACTCCAGCAGTTGCCTCGACCAGGGGTAGAGCCAAGGGTGGCTTGGCCATCTTCATTAACCAAGGTCTGCGATGTAATATAAGCAACTACCATAGTGTAAATTTGAATTTACAGAAGATTGATTTAAAAAATGGCAAGATTGTGTTGACACTGGTTAATTTTTATAATGCTAACAGTAGTAATGAAACTTGCAACATTGCATCCCTAAATGATATTCTGAGTAAAAACGTTTACAATGTATCACGGCATTTGTTGATAGCAGGTGATTTTAATGTTCAACCATGTGGTAACCCAGCTAGTACGCCAATGGGGTCCTTAGGGTGTTATAACGAGGAAGGTTTTCACTTCTCCCACAGTAGGGGTGGCAAGAACCTAAACGACCTAATGAATGAACACAATCTGACTGTAGCTATGTCGTTGGTCCCCGATATAAAAATCTTTGACACCCCAACCTTTAAAGGGCACGGGCAGGGTTCCTTTATCGATCACATATTAATATCTCCAGATGCTGTTCAATGGGTCTTGCATTTTTCTATTCTCACCAGTATATACAGTGATCATAATCCCCTTGTTATAAACTTGGGTGGACCATTTATTGCAAAACGTCAGTCACGCTTCGATCATGGCATGTTAAGGTGCGTAAATGGCAGGCGTCGCATTAGATGGTCAATGGTAAATCAAGATACCCTGTATACTAACATAACCAGCGCATGTGAAGAGGAGCTGTCCGTTTGTCTTTCATCTGATTCAATCCCCTCGAACATTCTGTCTAGGTTCGAGGGGCTAGTCGCCAAAATTGGCTCCATGCTCACAGCGCCAACAAAGGGTCATAGTGAGAATAACTCTAAATGGTTTGATCATAACTGCTCAAAGGCAAGCAGGGATCTGAAACTTGCATTAAAAACTAAACCAAGAGATCGTGAATTGATAAAAAATCTTCGCCTGGCCTATAGGAAAGTAATAGCCATTAGAAAAAAGGAAATTAAGGCGAACGTTATTGAATCCCTTTTAGACCCATCTGTGTTGGGGAATAGCAGCAAGTTTTGGCAAATAATTAACAAACCTGTGTTTGAAAATCCAAATGACACAGCCATTGGAACAAACATCCCAGAGGGGGAGTGGGTGTCCCATTTCAGTACAATTTTTAAGAGCAATGAGCAACGGGAAGTCTCTGACCTTTTAATTCCAACTGCGATTCCACTGTGTTTCACAGTACAAGAGACCGTTAGGGGAATACAGGGTCTAACCACCAACAAGGCCCCGGGTCCGGATGGATTGCCGCCGGACCTGTTTAAGTCTAGTATCCCTTTCTGGGCCCCGGTTCTCACGGCTGTAATAAATGCAGCGGTGACAACTGGATGCCCAAGAATTTGGGGTCTTTCGACTATAGTCCCCATTTTTAAGAAGGGCGACCGCAGTAGCCCGTTATGTTACAGGCCAATTTCTTTACTGAATTCAGTAGTTAAAGTGGTAGGGGGTGTAATTCTTAACAGGTTATCTACCTGGGCTAAAGAAAATAATATCCTTTCACCCATACAATACGGGTTCAGACCAGATCATTCGACCATTACGCAGTGTCTGAACCTATACCTTATTCTAAGTAAGTATACATTGGCGAGACAAGGCACTGTCTACATGGCCTTTATGGACTTGTCGTCCGCTTTTGACTGTGTAGACAGAAGCCTATTATGGGCCACTCTGCTGAGAATGGGTGTAGAGAGGAACCTTGTTAATTTCCTCGCTGATCTGCATACAGACACAAGGGCGAACGTCCGTTACTCTCAAGACCTTAACGTAACGGATGAATTTAAAATAAATCGGGGTGTCCGACAAGGTTGTATCTTGGCCCCTTTTTTATTCAACCTGTATATTAACGAACTGGAGGAATTTCTTTTACTTGTAGAAGCAGATTACCCCTTAGTCGAGCGCAAAGGGGTACCTGTATTACTCTACGCCGACGATGCTGTTCTTATTTCTAGAACAGCAATCGGCCTCCAGAAACTATTAAATTCCTTCCACAAATTTATGGAGTCACGTGGTTTAAGTATAAATAACTCCAAGTCCTTCGTTATGAAAGCAGGTAAGGGTATTCTGAAACCTGGCCATTTCAGTATAAATGGGGAGAAAATTCCATCAACCAACTCCTTCTCTTACCTCGGGGTCCTGTTAGATCACAAGTTATCATGGGGCCCAGCAGTCTCCAAAAAGAAGGGAGAAACAACAAGGGTCAATGCGGCCATCCTTGGCTTTGCAAAAAAAATCGGCAATTGCCCGTTGGCCGCATTGCTTAAATTGTACCAGGCAAAAAGTGTTGCTGTTGCCTGTTATGGAAGTGAGCTCTGGGGCTATCGCAAGACTAAAGACCTAGAGGTCGCAGAAAACAACTTCCTAAAAAAGATCCTAAGACTGCCCAGGGGTATCGGGAATTACTCAGTACACGAGGAGCTGGGGGTCCCCTATCTAGGTGACAGAATAGCAGTAAGCCCAGTCACATGTTGGTTGAAATGTTGGCTAAACAATGAAATTCCATTAACACATGCCCTACTGAAAGAAGCTTTACAGCTAGATGGGAGATTTAAGGTACCGTGGGTAAAGTATATAAAGGACAGCCTAACGGCAATTGGTCGACAGGATCTGTTTTATGCCCCAAACACAATTAGAAAATCTGATGTGAGCCTGGTCAAGAATGCCATAGTTTTGTTAAGATGTACCGACAGAGAAGAGGCCGAGATACAGAAGGTCAGTGTTAGAAAACATCTATTGTTAAAAACATGCTTGCAAACAGAACCTTACCTGACATGGCCTATGTCTAGCTATGAACGGTTTCTGCTAACAAGGTTCCGCTTTGACCTCTATCATCTCCTATTGGCATTCCCAAGTGGTGCTCAACGGGGCGAAGTGTTGCCAGCTTGTGGCTGCGACGGAAAGTCTCCTCAAGATCTGGCACACTTCCTTTTTATTTGCCCTTATTACTCTACTCCACGGAAATTATACCTTAAACCGTGCCTTAAAAAAATGAGTTTCACACAAATTAAACCCGCACTTTATTACCTACAACTACTGAATATTGACTGTACTTTGTTTGTATGTAACTTTTTTAAAAAAGCCATCTGCTTCAGGAAAAGCATGGATGGCTAACCATGATGCAAAAAATTGCTGGTGCTTTTTTAAGATCACAGTTATTTATATTTTTAACCATATATTGCCCATGCTCCTATTGTCTGATATATTGTACTGTTTACTGTGTCATTATTTGCCATTTGAAAATGAATTGTGTGTAATGTTTTTAACTGTGTGCTTATAAAATGCACTTTTATGATTGTAAAACCTACAATCGAATAAAGATTATGAATTGAATTGAGTAAGTGCCTTTCCCTTAGGAGGGAAACCCCACTTTTATTGTGGCCCTAAGTGTAGGAATGTCTCCAGAGGAAAAAAAGAACAAAGATAGGTTACATGTGCTTATGCATATTCATGTCATGTACATATGCATAATACTTTACTTGGTGCAAATTGTGCACATATGTATTTTATACCCTGTACTCCAGCATATCAAGGACCTTTAGGATGTGTTGTGAATCAATAAAAGGGATCTGCTGTGAATGTAACCCTACAGCAGCAGACCGCTACCTTCTCCACTCGATGTTTGTAAATCAAGCCCTTAATGTTGAACGATACTCCAAACCACAGATCTAACAGTATCTAGGCAGAGATCTTTAGGAATGAGGCATGTAGTTAAACTAAAGAAAGGAGGGTGGGTAATACCCTCGATAAAAGTTGGAGATTTTCTAAGACCTTTTTATTGACACCTTTAGAGCACTCCCTAAAATGGTAGTTTGAAACAAGGATCGTGCAAAAAAACTGTTATGGTACATCACTGGATGGTTGTATGTCAACGCAACGCAGGCTTTGACCACGCGTGCCATTACAACGGAGGCTTTACAACGCAAGTCATTACCACGACTTGCGCTGTAGGGTGATGGACTTAGGAATAGTACAATTTACTATTCCAACACCAGCCTATGTACAGTAGGGAAGGTGTTGGAATAGTAAATCTACTATTCCTTAGCATAGAGCGCCCTCCAGCGCAAGTCGTTACCACGACTTGCGCTAGGTTGTAAAGCCCGCGTTGTAATGGTAGTGCGGTGTAAAAACCGCATGGTAATGGATGTTCCCCTCACTGGATATGCCCATTTAAATGGCAGAGGCCATAAAATAAGATGTTGTTCTTCTCACATAATTAGGCATTGATTTTTAATTGTCACCCTTTCTCTGCTCTACCTAATGTTTTACAAATTAGGAGATTTATATTAAAATTCTAAAGTCTAGCCTATGGTGTGAAGAGATGCACTAAAATATCTACAAACAAGAAATTCCAACCTATGCACCATCTTGGTTATTCGTTATGGTTATATGTATGCAGATTTACAAATGTGAAGTAGTACGAGTTAAACTAAATGCATTATAAGTAAACATGGAAATGGCAAATTACATTGACAAGCTGTGAAGATACTAGGTCCCAAATTCCATCTATCTTCATATTCCTTACAAAAAATTCAAAAGATTTTACATCCAGTGCACTTTTTTGCATGGAGGCACAAATAAAAAGGAACAAAAGAGGGAATGGGAGAATCAAGCATACAGAAGAGGAAGAGCAAAACTCCTCTGCTGTTCCAGTTTTAAAATACAGAAGCTGAGAAGGGTGTACTACAAGAATATTGCGGGCAAAACATTGCTGTGCAAAAATACATAGCCCAGCTATTGTGAAAGTAAGCACAGATAGGTAGGTCTACATCTGCAAATATGTACTTCAACACAATATATATATCTTCAACATATGTGGTTTTGTAGTTAAGAATATATTTTGCTTTCCTAGACGTACTTAACTTCACCATGTTTTGTTGCTCAGTATTTAGTCTACTATATTATTACACATTATTATAATGCTCCCTCTCCATTCTCACATACAACCGACGAGAATAGTGAGGTCCCTTAGCAAAGTCAAGTGGACAGTTTGGGCCAAACACCAAACTGTGGCCCCCATTAGGATGGCGGGCGGACTTTGCCCGCCCGCCATCCCCGTGCAAAACGGGACCGCCCGCCATAGGAGCGCCGGTCCCGACTTTGCAATTAGGATGCGCCCACCACAGTGGTGGGGCATCCTGTATTTTTACCATTGCGGCGGGCGGTCCTGAAAGTGCCGCCCGCCGCAATGGTAAAAATGCACGTTGTGCATTTCAAAGCACAACATGACAGGCACGGCACCACGCGGTGCCTGCCATGTTGCACTTTGAAATGCGGGGGGTACCATAGGTACCCCCCATGTGCACCCTCCGGAGTACACCCCCCGGAGTCCCTGGAGGCCTGCAATGGGCCCCCGCAAGGATTCTCCACATGCCTTTTCGTGGCAGCATTGCCTCCACGGAAAGGCATTCAAATTTGCCCATCATAATATGGCTGGGGGTGTCTGATAGACACGGCCATCATATTATACCTTTTCCGCCGCGGTCGAAAAGCGGCGGACGGTCTTACCGTCCGCCACGGTCCCCCTGCCATCTTAATATGGCGGTGGGTCTTTAGAGCAAGGATGGCGGGCGAATCGCCCCCGCCAGGCCGGCGGTGGCTACTGCCAGCCTGGTGGGGGCGATACGCCCGCCATCCTAATGGGCCCCTGTGAGTGGAATTTCGTTTGGTTGTATGCTAATAGTTGTTGGTAGGATCCACCCGATCAGTACTCATAAATCCTGTTACGTGACATTTTTCAGAAATCAGACTGTGCAACAGGCACAGAGGAACAGGGTAAACATTAATAATTCTGATATTGAGTTCAAAAAAGGACACGAAGGAATAGTAAAACAAGACCTCATATTAAGAACTCATTTAATTGCAGCTTTCTACTGTGTTAAATGAACTTTAAAAAAAATCAAAAGCAAAAACAGCACTTTGAAATCTGCAGATGTGTTCTGTGTTTAATAACGTTCCCCAAAAAAATCAGTTTGTGTGCTCAGTTTTGGATGCAATTGCACTTGCAAATTTTAGTGCATATTCACAGCACCTACTTGCAAGCATACTTGCCTGTGCAACCAGTTGCAGCTTTGCATCCACACTTAACAAGTACACCACATGCCTTAGATACCACTGGCAGTGCTCTCCACAATAGTTTCCAGATCTGACTTTCTCTGTTCATTTTCTACCCCCATCCCTTCAGAGTAGGTAGATCCTGCTGAAGTAATCACATCTGGACCAGATCCCGGCTTGGTAAACAGCACGTTTTGTATGTTCAAGAAGAACAGATCGTGTTGGTGGCATGGCTGTCAATGTCTTGTTTTGCTGACAAAACATCTCTCTGTGGGCTTTATTCAATGACTCCAGTTGACTAATTCTCTGGTGCAAAATTACGGTGAACCTCTCAAGGATTCGGAAGCGTCACTCTAAGTGTCCACTGAAAAAATAGATTCCTGGCAAAGTTGGTGAAGACTTCTGTAACTTTCGGAAAAGATTTCCAGGCCATCCATCCTGATTTCTTCCACTTTCAAGGAATGCTGAGACTGTGTCACAGCCAGTGAAGCAGCGAAACACTGGCAAGGCTGTGGACTTCTCCTTTCCCAAGGTCTGAGCAATGACAATACTGTGTATGTCAGAAACATTCCTCCCTGTACCTAATGCTATCCCAAATATTGGCATTAGGACCAAAGTCTTGTAGAAGGTGAAACTTTCCTCTCAGAATCCCTATGACATCAGTGTTCATTGTGTGGACCAAATAAGACACATAGCCTCGTTACAGGGCATGTTGTACATGTAGGGCCAGCCTTGTATCTTCCTCTTCGCGGTTACAGGATGGCCTGGTTACTGCCTCTGACCAGAATGCCATCTCCATATGTTGTCACAACTTCCTTGCCAGGGGGAATTCACTGCTCTCTGTCTTCTAGGCCAGGAACGTGAACAACTCCTGTTTGTTGTCTGCATCACACAAGACGTTTTGACACTGTCTTAAAATCTTATTTTGACTTGCAACCTTTCTTCCCTTTCCTTTTCCTCTTTTCTCTCTGACAGAGCATTTGATGCTTCCTTTAACATACCTGTCTCAGACAATGCCCACCTTTCTCGAGCTATCAAGCTGATGCACCATGTAAGGTATGAAAACATCAATGGCATAGTGTTCAAATGTCCTGACACCTGTAGTTGGTGAGAGGAGGTGCACCAGGGCAGCACCATCTAACACCTTCACATCAAGGGCCTTTGACGTATCTGTCTCAACTGTTTCTTCCAAAGACACCAGTCAGGAGCAAGATTCCGAACGTTCACCTCTGTTTATGGCTCTTCTTCCTCCATTTCTCAATATTTCTAGAGACCAACAACCTCCTTCGCCACTCCCAGACAGGGTTCAGACCAGGACAGGTGACTGACACCGCCCTCCTGGCCATAACAGAGGAGACAAGATCCATCTTGGACGCAGGGGGATCAGTGGCAGTGATCCTCCTGGACCTGAGTGCCGCCTTCGACACGGTGGACCACACCATCCTCCTCCACCACCTACAAAAAACTGGCATCACTGGGACTGCCCTGGCCTGGTTAAAATCATTCCTGGAACATAGGACCTTCCAAGTGGCTGACAGCTACGGTCACTCCAAAGCTCTCCCCCTGAACTGTGGGGTTCCCCAGGGATAGCCCCACTCTTTTTAACGTTTACATGGCCCCCTTAGATGACATAGCTTCACCATTCGGCATAAAGGTGGTCATGTACGCCGACGACAGCCAACTAGTCGTCTCAATCAACCAGGCCGATCAATCCATGGAGAATTTAGCCGCCTGTCTGCATAATATATCCAAATGGATGGGTGACTCCAGACTTAAACTCAACGGTGAGAAATCTGAAATTATGCTCCTAGGCGACCCAAACAAACTTCCCGAAACCCTTGCCTCACCTAGCATGGGCACCCCCCTCCCCCCACACACCAAAACAAGAAATCAAGAGCTTAGGCTCTTGGCTCGACCAGGACCTCAGCTTCAGAGCCCATGCGAGAAAGACAGCTGGCACCTGCTTTGGGCTCATGCGAGCTGCCCGGAAGATCCTCCCTCTTATCCCCCCCCAGTCTAGGAAAATTCTGATCCAGGGCCTTATTATATCGAAACTGGACTACGAAACGCCCTGTACCTAGGCACCCCAGCAGCTGTCATTAAAAAACTCCAGCACGCCCAGAATGCCGCAGCAAGACTACTCACAGGGACGAAATCAAGGTGCTCGGCTAAACCCTCCCTCAAGGCACTTCACTGGCTCCCCATTCAGGAGCGCATCGCCTTTAAAGCCTTATGCATCTCTCCTAAAATCCTACAAGGCAAAGACCCACCTATACTTAAACCACTTATCAAACCCCATAAATCTACCAGACAGCTCAGGTCGGACTCCCTATTTCTGGCCAGTGTCCCCAGAATAAGAAGAGCACGCACGGGTGGGCCCCGCTTTGCATACAACGCCCCTAAGCTCTGGAATAGCCTCCCCTTAGCATCCGCAAAGAAAACAATCTGCTTTCATTCCGCAGACTACTGAAAACCTGGCTGTTCCCCCAATAATCCTACCCCAGGAGTACTGTCAGGCTGTTACTATAGCGCTGGGACGCCTGAGGGTAGCTATGTGCTCTATAAATCCGAAATCAAATCAAATCAAATCAAATCAAAAGGTATGCTGCATTTCAGTGCTTCTGGATTGCTGCTGAGGGTATGCAGGACACTATTACCTGCTGGGGCCTTCCTGAAGAGAGGTACATATTTTGCCCTGCTTGATTTCTAGACATACATCCAAGTAGTCTTTTCTGTCTGCACTAATGTTGCCTGTCAGCAGAATGTTATATTTGTTGGAGTTCAGTTTCTCAATTAATTCCTCAGCATCCCCTTTGGTACCTCTCCAGATGATGAACAAGTCATCAATGTGGCGTAGCCACATGACGATTTTCTGGAGCTTCTCCCTGAGGGTGGTGCTGCCAAATATCTCTTGTTCCCAGTAGCCCAAAAAGAGGTTCGCAAAACTGGGCGTAAAACAAGAACCCATGGCAGTACCATTGACCTGCCTGTAGAGGGCGCAATTGAAGGCAAATATATTAGTTTTAAGGCAGAAATCAGTCATTTCAATGATCATTTTACTATGTTCCCGATATTTGAGGGGCCCACATTGTAAGTAGTGCTCACATGCCTCTAAACCCTGTTCATGATCTATAATAGTGTAGAGCGAATGCACATCGAGTACAATGAATAGGAATTCAGGGTCCCAAACCAGATTCTCAATTTTACACAGAAAGTCTATGGTATCTCTCAAAGAGCTGGGCAATTGTACCACGAAGTCCCTTAAGAAGTGGTCTATATACTTGGAAATGGGCTCACTGACACTTCCAATGGACGATACGATAGGGCGCCCTGACGGATTGGTGTTGTTTTTGTGCAGTTTGGGAATAAGGTAAAGTATGGGGAATAACGGATGGTCTTTTTTCAAATAGCAGAATTCTTCCCATACCAGAAGTCCTTTCTCCCTCCAATTGGTCAGTTTCTCCCATATGCTGGTGATACTATGGTTGTATAGATGCTGTGTAATGGGTATATAAAATGTGCTGTCATTGAGTTGTCGTAAGGCCTCTTCTATGTAGTCATCTATGTCTAAAATGACAATGTTGCCCCCTTTGTCCACAGGACGGATCACAATATTGGTGCCCTCCTGCAGAGACTTCAAAGCCTGTCTCTGAATGTGAGACAAGTTGTTGGTTGTGTTCCTGGTTTGTCTGTTCCTGTGTCTCAGATCTCCAAGAGCCTTGATGGTACAGCCATGGAAGGTATCTATATTGTTATGAGGTAGAAGCGTAATGAAGGTGGATTTGATATGCACTTTACTTAAATGACACATAAGTAACACTTAAATAACTTAGGAGTAGTCTGTGGTGATCCAGCAATTTCTATTTGTAACACAGCACTATCCGACAGCTTCACACGCAGTCGGCTGACATGTGGAATATAACTCATAACTCATAATCAATTGTCTTTGTCATGTGTATCCTACCAAGAATCTAAAGTTTTAGCAATACATTTCACATGAAGAAAACATGGTGCTTTTTTTCGACCTGTAAATTCTTACAGGTGAAAGTTTAAGGAGTCAAAAGCCTTTTTTTCCTTCCTAGAGTGACAGCCAATCACAAAGTAAGCCTTGATAGCTCACACACAGTGCTTCCTTATTCACGAATGGATATCCAGATTGAATTCATATATGTTAAAGGAGTACATAAAAGTTACCTACAAAAATGTATATCACATGCTTTGTGAATCTTGAGCAAGCATTTCTTCCTGGTTGAAATGTACAAGTTTCACTAAAGTCTGGAATAAGCACAAATTCTCACACACAATGCTTTGTTAAAGTATCTAAATCATGAAACCTACAGAAGCATTCCTAAACTTCAGCAAGCATTCCTTAAATTCAGCACAACATTGGAAAGAAAAGAATCAGACTTCACTTTCAAAAACTAATTAGAATAAACACACTCTCTCTCTCTTGAGCAAAAAGTTGGCTGTTTACTTAACTGGCTGTAGGTTAGAAAAGAAAACGTGTTTTCTCTGTTTTATATGTATTTGTGTAATCCCAGCCTTTAAGTGACCCCTTCAGTATATAAACACATGTAAGTGTATTTTCACCTCCACTTAAAAGCTGTGTGGTTCGTTCCTGGCCAAAATATAAATATGTAAACCCATAACTAATTCCTATGAAAAGATGTGTTGTTTCTTTCATACTGGTCGTGCTACTTGATATATTTTCACTTGGCAAGATCTAGGGGTGATATGTGGTGTATTTTGCTTTTAGGACCTGTCAGGAAAACATTCCTTGAATTTCACGTAAAATTCTTCTAAAACAAAAGTAAATAAAAAGTCTTTATTTTCTATAATCCCAAAAGACCTTTGTGGGGTACCAGGATATGCCAGCCTTCCTTTGATCTCCATGTTTTGCAATTCCATAGCTGCGGTGGGAATTATGAACGTCTATTCTTAGACAGTGAACATATTGCACATTTCCACTCAGGCCACATGGTGGAGTATTACTTCATGAATAGATTTTCTTTCTAACTTTGTAACTCCTGTGTACATTAAATGAACAATGAAAGTACTTACATTTAAATTAGGCGATTGTAAACAATGGAATCAACCTATAGTATTTGTTTTGAGCAGCTTGCAATTAAAATGCTTTAATTAGATACGTTTTTGTCGTGCAACCCGTTATATATAAATCGAACCCATTATCAAAGGATAAATTATAATCTGAGTTTAGCAGGGTAACGTTGCTCGAAAACCGTTGTGTATACCCCAGAGCCAAATATCGACAAATGATCCAGGTGAAATCAATAGCGGGGTTAAAGATAGGCCATGAAGACAACATTTGGCATTTGAACAACTTTACTGACCCCAAGACGTACCCATCATTCCACGTCTCTAGAATTACAAAATCTGCGGGGATTTGGCTATAAATAGTGCAGCCGGTGCAGTGGAACCGGGGATCAGGGGCGTGACCGCTCACTGCGTTTCAATCACAGTTGTTTTTTCCTCAAGTAAACACAGCATTGGGGGTCAATTTCCCTTCTTTATATTAGTTATAAATTCAAATTGACATGCATGCATGAACATAAATATTTATGTGGCTAAAACTGTGGTGAACGAATAGTGAGATAACAGGTGCAATGGAACCACGGAGGTGTAGAAATCTCACTCATACAATCACCCCCACAAAAAGGATAAATGAGCCAGCGCAGGCCGAGGACTCTTGCTCATTTGCTAAAGTTTAGTGTTGGAGTAGCACGTGCCCACGTGGATTCCAAGGTAGCATAGATTAAGATTTTTTTTACGTAGATTTATTAACTCGACCCGAAGGTATTGGAGTGCTTTACATGATGAGCACCGGTTACGTTACACAAGGACACGTTAACTTTTTTTCTGAAGGCATCGGGGAGATTAAGTGATTTGCCCGGGATCACAGGATGTGGACACGACCCCGAGGCTCGAACCTTGGTTTCGCAGCTCCAAAGTCGGCAATGTAGCTGCCAGATCACAATCTCTTACTGAAGGTAAGGTAAAGTTACTGAATAGGAGGTGCACTCCACCCTTCTACTGTGTGAGCGCACTAAGGTGAGGTCGACTGCGTTGCACCACACATTCTAAGAGAAGCTGTTGAGCAGGCGGTACAGGAGTATGCCACTTTCCTGCCAAATACACCAGGGTATCTGTGGTCAATTGTAGTGCTAATCCCCCATTTTCGGAATAAGAAGAGGCAGAAAATAGGCCCAGGTACCACGATAAAAGTGGCCCCAATTAGTGAAACAGACAGCTAAAAAAGTGACACACATTTGCAAATCGGAGGCAGATATGACCTCGTAAAGGCATATTATATAAGAGTTTTGCGAAGTATGGGACTGAATGTTATTTTAAGAATTTTTTAAAGCGCACGATTACCAAGGTGTCTTGGCGCTGTCAGAAGAGGCAGGTGAGTGGAGACTTAGATGTTAAATAGCCAGGTTTTTATCTCCTTCCTAAATAATGTTAGTGAAGGAATAGCTCTGAGGTGGGGTGGGAGGCTGTTCCAGAGTTTGATAGTATTGAGGACTATACCTTCGCCTCCCCATTGCATCTCCTTAACTGTCGGAACAACTAAAAGATTGGCATTGGCCGATCTGAGTTCTCTGTTGGGCTTGCATCTCTTGAAACCCGACCTGAGCAATTCTGGGCCTGAGTTATGCAGTTCTTTGTGGGCCAAGCAGAGGACTCAGGGCCGGCTCTAGGCTCATGGTGGCCCTGTGCAGGGAGCGTAGGTGGGGGCCCCGGAAGAGGGGGTCTGGACGGGGTGGAGCTCAGGAAGGTGTTTTAATAATACGTCCAGAAAAGTCGTTAGATGACCAGTACCTGCGGCTGCTCCTACCCTTCCGAATTTGTCTCAGAACTATACAATTTAGGAGGAGGAGGGCATTGTGACACACAACATGAGGGACTGGGCGCACAGACAGCTGCAGTGCCAGGGCCATGACAGGTGCACCGGACCCCCACAACCCCCCACAGAGAAATAATCGGTGGCTCTTTGCCCGGAAACAGTAATATCGATGCCATATCGAATATGGTGTCTTACTCTTGGCGGATGGCCACGTCCATTGCAGACACTGCATAGCCACCTCGTAAGGTGCTCTCCGGACCGCGCTCCACCGGAGCACGCGCCTGGCTGTGTCAAACTGAAACTAAGCGCTCGGGTTGGCCCGGTCGCTCCCCTGCCACCGAGCTCTAGGGGCCCCCAGAGGTCGCTGGGACTTGAAGCCATATTTCAACTGTCTGCCGCTTAATAGTGCAGAAATACCCTTTCTCTCCACCTTTATTGGCACAGGCGGAGCAGGGGGCCTAAAGAAATCAATCACCACCAGATTACATGGGAGGCCGCGCCCGCTGCCTGTGCCACTGACTGGAAGACACTCACGATCGAGCTTCAGTTTGACAGGACAGACGGCGCTCGGATTCTGCAGTGAACGCCCACATTGTTCATAATTCGGGATTGACCTTCCGGCTTCCCTCCAGGGTGTCATATTTTCCTCCTGGCAGACCAGACCCCAATGTCCCCCCTCCCTCCCTTGTCTTGATAAAGACCCCCTGCAACCACCAATTGGGGCGCAACAGGGTCGAAACGTTGACGCTCAATATTGGTCAAGAAACATCCGGGAACTTTCACAGTAACCATCTGTTTCCCTGGAGCATCAACTTAGAACTCTGACCTTCAAACCAAAAATAACCCTTCCCCCTTCTTCTCCCCCGTGTATAAAATTGTATACATTTGTATATAAGTGTCACCAAATTTAATGCACTATTCACTTTGTTCACCAACAGTCACTCATCACATGTTTTAGCATTAATTGAAACTAAAATGGAATGAAGTAATTCCTGTGTACTGTAATTGTGATTTTTACTATATAAAAGTTTTGAACTTCATTTGTTTTCAGAGAGGTTTAATTCATTGTGTTATGAGCTGATATAGCCTTCCTTCAAAGCAATTAATTCTGCTACCTAACAGAACCAACTTTGTTTTTAATCACTGACTGGAAGACAGACCGCGGCCTACGAGTCGATGGATGCGGCACCGGCAAATTGAATGCGGCGGGCCCCCTGCCCCTCGGAGAAAGTGTCAGTGATTCTGAAATGTAATACTCGGCAATGATTAGGCCTTCCGCTGGCTGGGAGCCATATACTGCTGCTTAATTTAATGCAAAATAGTACCCGAGACTCCACCTTTATTATAGGCCCTGCAGGCACACAGGCGGAGAGGGGCCTAAAAGAAATTAGTGGCCGGTGCTGCCACTGGAAGACAGACAGCGGGCGGCCTACCTCGATGCGGCAAAACTCCCGGCTGCAGTAAATTCACCCCTCCGACCTCAAGCATTAACAGCTACACTCACGCCCGGCTACCTATCTTCATATGACTCGCTTGCTTGCCATGACGCGTCGTGATAGTCAGTCAGTGCCACAAACAGTGTGCAGAAATATCATTATCAATCATCTGAGAGAATGGATCTATTCTGCCCTTACCCGGCAAGTGCGTTCCTCACTTCTTCACTTTATTCTCAGTCTGAGCTCAGGGGCCGCTCAGCTTTTGTCCGACTTTGACGTCGACGACCACCAAATGGCTGGGCTGTGCAGAGAGAGTCATACACCATCAGTCCCATAAGTTAGTTATGCACGGGGGGAAGTCAAGCAGCAGGTTAGGTTGAGTCTGCGCGCTGCCGCAGATCCCTCTATCCTGGCTTCCGGCATCTGTGCCAGCCAGCCGGGTGACAGTCATAATGATTTGAAACACCCCGGCGCCCCTGCTGCCCAATCAGGAACGAGGTCAGTGCGGACTTGGGGCCAGAGGCCAGGGAATTTAAAGGGAGGAGGGGGGGGGTGACTCACTGTTTCAGGGTTTGGAACTGTGACTGTCGGAACTTAGTATTGGAAGCCGGGGTCGGAGCCGGAGGCCGCCAAATCCTGCCAGGGAGCCGCCAGTGCCACGATGTATCATTGATCCTTCTGATCCGATCCTCGTCGTGGCGGCCCATGGGGATTGGCGACCCTGTGCAGGTGCACACTTTGGACATGCCTAGGGCCGGCCCTGATGGGATGCAATGCCTCCTTGGGCCCCAGAGCCGACTTCACCGTCATGCAGGCTGTGTCAGGGGCCGGACGGATCTTTGTTGCACATATTATGCATATGGCCCATTTTGCAACAGGCATGCAGAGAGCTTTTACGCAACCCCTTTAATGCTAATGGAGTTAGAACATGCTGCCAAGCCTCGCTGTTCTGCTTGCAAGGCCGGAGCTCACAAGTAATAGCTTGCCTGGTAAAGTTTACTATCACTGTGGAGCAACAATTTAAAGAGGTTGTACCATCAAATGGAGGAACTGTCCTAAAGGCTACTCATCTGCGCTTCCATGCACCAGCGCTTTACTGTCTGTTTGTCTGTCTCAACTAAGGAGACTTGATGAAGAGTTTGTTAGTGATTAGCACGCAACTGCACTTTTTAATTGTTTTACTCTGGTTGAATGCGTCCCATTCTTCAGTTTTATCTGCTGTACCTCCGCTTTTTAGGTAGCATTAGCGACATTTACTGAAGAGCAGGGCTTTAAGTGGGATGAAAATACTGAGGCGTCTCTCAAAAGGGCGTGGCCGATGTAATTAAGGGCGTGGCTTAAAAACACCTACGCTAAAAATCTGTGCTTAGCATAGTGTGCCGTCCGACTGGTATTTTGCGGTTTCTAAATCATTACTCAAATAGGAAGGGGAGAGAGCTACTGCTCTTTTTCCATCCTCCCTGTAATGCTCATACTGTAACCATAAAATGAGGAGAAGGAGGGAGAGGACGGTGGCCAAGATAACACCCTTCTCTTTAGAAAACCTGGGGTTTATTAAAAGACTGCTCTCACCCACTAAATAGTGCTTGCTTCATCAGAGGCCTGCTACAACATCCATGCAATGTCTGGAATGGAGCAAAGAGAGGGTTTGAAAAAACGAAAAGACAGTGATTGTGCGAGTGTAAAACGAACTCAGAGATACCTTTCCAATTGTTTTTATTCCCGGAGTCCCTGGATAGGATTCAAAGGTAAAACATCGGAGATGGTCTAGGGCAGTGGTTCCCAAACTTTTGACTCCTGAGGACCCCTATTGAGTCGCTATTGGAAGCCAAGGACCCCCAAACAATTTGTACGATTTAAATTTCAAACATTAAAACAGAAGTTTGAAAAAAGTAAACACGCACTTGTGCACACCAAACAAATACTCGAATCACTAAAGATTTTAATATTGTATATAGAAAGAATTAGCAAAATCGAAATCTTTTAATGGGATGGTTAGTGCTGCATCTCGGCAACTACCTTTTCAATATTTGGTTCTATTTCGCAGTATGAGGCTCCTGCCAGGGCCAGACTGGAAACCCAAAGCCACCCTGGCAAATGTTGTCAGACCAGTCCCAGTATTAGGTGCAGTGAGTGAACCTGGCCACTGCAAAGCAAACTTTGGGGGGCCCTCCCACCAGGGAAATTTGGGAAAAAATGGTGCATTCTGAAACACATTTGTCATTATATATTGAATTGAATTTGCTTTTAAAGCATATTAAATGATGACCTTACTAAGCACCAATACAACAATCTTTTTTGGGCTCTTTTGTGAATCCCTCACTATCACTCTCCAACAGTGCCTCTCTTCTCTCAATAGCCCCTCTGTCACATGTTTTTCATTTTTTTTATAGCATCTCTCATACAAGTGTAGGGTGTCGGAGCACTTTACATCAGACACATACAGAGACAATGAATCGTACGTGTGTAAATCGATGTATAGAAAATGTTATCTTATATAAGGCAAAGGGGACTTCCAAGGTGTAGGATTCACGTCATCCATACTGGTGAGCATTTTTTAAGAGTGATTGGTCGGGAGAAGCACAGCATCTTGACATAGAAGACAACAGAGGGGTTAGCTTTGACGTTAATTATAACAGTTTAATTCTACCCAAACAAACCTTTTTGGCAATATGAGGATTATGAAAGACTGGGAAAAAAAGATAGCATACTAACTTGTACCATGCACTTTGCATACCAGCTGTTTGATGGCCGGTCATAGCTTCAGGTGCTAGATTATGATTGTAACTCATAAACTGCACAATAATAAAAGAATCTCTGTGACAAAAGCAGTAACCCACTGAGCTATGCACATAAACTACAGTTTTTTTTGTAATGCATGGTACACATTCTTTGCATCCGGCATATTAACCCTCTGTGCTACCTTAGATGAGTCAAACCTGCTACTGAACCAAATACTCATCCCTCTCCAGCACGTACATTAATCACTAGATGTTATCTTGACACTTTTATAGTTGGCCGAAAACTAAAGATTATTCAAGGAACTTTGAAGTGCTTTTAAAACTGTTGCTTGCGGACCCCCTGGGAAAGTGTCACGGACCCCTGGGGGGCCTTGGACCACAGTTTGGGAAACACTGGTCTAGGGGAAGTTAGAACCCCTTCCTCTCCTATACTGCTTCTATGCTGTTTCTGTCATTGCATCCAGAAATATGATATATCAAGTCATATAACTACAACAAGCTAGGACTATTGGCTTTGTCAATTGTTGTTAGTTGCATAAAATAAATAAACAACAACTATGGCTTGATGGTATATAATATTGAAAATGCTTCGGTTCTGAAATGATGAGACAGAAATAACTAAAATGAGTCTCTTTGAAGTGACATCAAAGGCTTTAAGCAGTGGTACTGCTGCAAAGTTAAGATTTTTTTTCATCCTGAGGGCGAGGGTAAACATGGAGAGCCCGATAGGAACCTGTTTCAGCACCTGCTTGTAAGAACTAAGGTGCTGAGCACTGGCAGGACCCGGCCCACTGAAAGCCCTGCTGAAGAGTGTATGCACTCGCACTTTACCTTGAATAGACTTGTATTAATTAGGACATTTACTGAAGTGCCCTCATGTTTTTGCATGTCATTGTTATTTTTAACAGATTGTATACTGGTTAACATTGTGTTCTTACATCATGTAAAGGTTTTACTTAACTAGAACATGATTAATATGCTTCACATTTAAACTAAGACTGTTGTGGGTTCAACCTGATGGAAGCTTTTAAAATGTGATGCCTTCATGCACGTTAAAAGGGTATCCACTGTCGATCCGCAAACTCATGCAACAAAACTTAAGAACACAGCTTGGACCCCAGCAATGCCTGGAAGTAGAAAAAGAAAGAGGATTTCAGAACAAAAATAGTTGTTTGAGGTTTTATGCCCTTTGCGGTGGTGTTGGGGGGGGGGTGGGGGCGGCGGGGTGTTGTGCTCTCTTCACTGATGTTGCAACAGAGCCAACTATGTGGCAAATGCCATAATACACTCCCAGCCCATTTGGGATGTTATGCAGTACAGACAGTAATCGTATATAATTGCAATGTCTCCCCTTTTCTATTTCCCCACTCCCTCCTAATGATGCAGCAGCCATACGGTAGAGTTAAACATACATCAGGAATTGAACTTTCATTCAGACGAGGCCGCCACGACGATCCTCGTCGTGGCGGCCCCTGGGGTTTGGCGGCCCTGTGCAGGTGCACACTTTGCACATGCCGAGGACCGGCCCTGGAGGACTTTAAACTTAGCCTGGCTGCGCATGGGAAGCCAGTGCAGCTTAATGGAAGGGGATTTAGGAAGATACAAAATCTGTCTTGCTGCAGCATTTTGGACTAGTTGGAGTTGACTTAATGTTTTTCTAAAAAAGTTAGATAAAGTCTATTACAATAGTCCAACCTGGCAGGTACAAGCAGGGTTATTTACGTTTTTCAGTGGCTGTCTGGAATGAAAGGAAGAATTTTTCGTATCATTTTTATGATATAGTAAGCTGCGGATGTGACAGATGATATTTGCGTGCTCATATTAAGGTTGTCCTCAATGATGATTCCACAGGCAGAGGTAGTCAAGCTATAGGACGATAGATAGCCATGTCATTAACCTTTAAGTTGGACTTTTTTAAGAGTGGAAGGATAGAGGTCTGTTTCCAGGCCTAGGGGAATGTCCCAGTCGCGAACATGATATTGAAGGTCTGAGATATGTTCCTAGTGATAATGTCAGGGACCAGCTTCAAGATCTTTACTGGGCAAGGTTCATAAGGGGAGCCTGATTTGGATTGCCAAATTAGAGAGCTTAGTTGTTGTGGTGAAGTGGCAGAAAATTGTGTAAAAGAACACATTCCCAGTAAGGGCTCCGGAAGGATGAGGGTCCCCCTTGTCGAACTCCTGGAAGATTACATTTACTTTCTCTTTGAAGTCGTTAGCAAGGTCATCACAAAAGGATTGATTATCAGAGGGATTGGTTTTATTTGATATGGTACTAAGTATCTGAACAACTTGAAAAAGTTATTTCGATGAATTAGAAGCCCTATTGATTGCCTGGGCAAAGCAGCTACTGTTTTCCTTCCTTCTAGTATACTAGTCTAATCTGGTTATTGTAGTTTTTTTCTCCAAATCCTTTCTTGCCTTCTACAGGTTTGTTTTTTCAGCCCCAAGGCGTCAGAGAACCAAGGAGCCATAGGTTCCTTCCTAAAAAAGCGCTTATTTTTGGTGGGAACCAGCTTCCTGTAGGTGTTCGACAACCAGTTTGTATAACATGAGGCAGCTGACTCGGCCTCAGCAGGTGGGGGAGCGAAGGGCTCAGCTAAGGACTGTTTCCAAGTAACAGAGTTTAATTTTCTCCAATATGTGTAGCTGATGGTGGCTGGTCCGTTCTGCTCATGTGACCGATCACTAAGGCTTTCAGTAGAAAACCCGATAATCGAATGATCAGACCGGATCTCCAGAAGGATGTTTATGATTTTTAAAGATGGATCATTAGAGAAGAGGCCATCATGTATGACCAGCTGTGTGTGTAGGCTCCTTAACTAACTGTTCTAGTCCTAAAGAATCTACAATATCAAGGAGATTGGATGTATGTTTATCATCTGAAGCCTACAGGTAGAAGTTAAAGTCTCCTAGGATGGTGAAGAATTTTGAAAGTAGACTGCTCTCTGCTAAGTATTGTATTGCATCCTGGGGGTCTATAACGAAGGACTCCAGAGAAAAGGACTTGGCAGTCCCTAACAATTTTAAACTGAACTTCCTCGTCGGCTTCAATAGTCACATCCTTACAGATCGCCGAGGGTACATTGCGATAGATAAGTGCCAAACCACAGCCCCTTTAAGCATGTCTATCTGCCTAAAGAGGGCATAGCCCTTTGGGACGGCAATCACAAAATCAGGACTAAAAGCACTATCTCCCCAGGTCTCAGTGATGAATAAACAATCCAACCCTGCTGTTTCAATCAGCTCTGCTATCTAAATTGTATGTTTAGGAATAGACCAACCATTGGCTTAAGGCCAATTAAGTCTCTTAGATTTGGGCAAAATGTCAGCTTTTTCTGAGGGACCTATGGAAAGCATTGGGACCCCTCATGTCCTCATAATCACAGTTATATATTGACAGTTGTACGCTGAGCAGGTAAGCAGCGAATGCTGTGAGAACAGCCTAAGAGCCATGCAAGAGCAGCTATTCATTAAAGCTGGTAAGAGGTCCCAAAGCTCCTTAGCTGAATAAGTCAATGTTTGTATGAGTCCTAAATGCCAGGGTCCTGGTCCTGGGCCTGGTCTAGGTGCACACAGGCTTGCCTTAAGCACGCCCAATGCGCGAGTCCTCGGCTTGTGTCCGGCTCAGCATCTGAAATTTATGGCTGGTCAGAAGTGGAAGTGCAATGGAAGGGGGAGGAACTGTACCCCTCCACAACAATTGGCAATGCAGTGGCGGACCGGGGGACAGAGAGCAGCAATCAGCCGCAGTGAATCGTGAGTTAACACGCCACACAATACTTAGTAAAAGTATATATTTAAAATAATTCTACAGCAGGTTAGAACAGGTTAAACTACAAGTGTAAAATTAATTCGATTAAAACAGATATACAAATAACGTACAAAAAGGCCAGGCTACAATGAGGGCTTCCATCTCACACTCACTCAATTAAATTGTGCTTGCCTCGGGGAAAGTTAGTGTTAATATCAGGAAAATCAACAGTGAAAACCGGCACACCAGACCATAAAATATTCCTGCAAAGAACGAGAAAACAAGCCCATCATACCAGCTATTATGGCGCTACCAGATTGCCTTACAGGTCAGCCCAGATGTGTCAAGGAGAAGATCACCAGATTGAACATGTACTATATGACACCTTTGTTTCACTTACAGTAGAACACAGGAGTATAAAGCAGTGTTTGATCAAACCAAGGAGCATATTTACAATGCCCCTGCGCCACCGTAGCATTACTTTTTTTGATGCTCCGGTGGTGCACAATTCTGAGCCTGATTTGCAAGGCCATGCCAAATCACCTTGTGTGGCTTTTCATGGCCTTGTAAATATGGCCACGTTTCATGCATTACTCTGCGTGAAAGGGGCGTAACATGGCTGTTGCTGTGGTCATTCCCACGCAACACCCATGAATTCTGATACATTCTAGATTTATAAGGGTTTGTAAACTTGGGAATGTGCCAGATTCTAACACCTCCCATGGGGAGAAGTTAAAGTGGCGCGGCAAGGAGAAATACCTCTCCATGTTTTTTTGCTATTTCTATGTGTGCTACATTCTGCAGCACACCTAGAAGGAGGAAAACACCATCAATGATTGTTTTTTTACAGGAAGGTGTCCCTTCCTGCAAAAAAACACTCCTCCCTGCAATGTATGCACCCTTCCACCATGGTGCATGGGTGCCTACATTGGCACATGGTAGCCAATTGTGCGCCAATGCAGACGAAAGCACAGGGATGCGTCATATTGCTGCAAACACAATGCATCTCTACACTTTCCTAATGATGCAGCTCGCTGCAGCAAGATAGCATATAGAGTTGCACTGTGGCCTTTTCTACTAAATATGCCCCCTAATTTCCTGAACCGCCAACCCAGTCAAACTTGGCGAGATGCCCAACCATTCCACCTGAGCCTGGTATGCACGCACTATATTACAGTCACAGTGCACACAGTCCCTCAGGCCCTGTGTTTTAACTCGAAGGCAGAGCATTGCCAACAAATATCCCTTATCCTAGGTTGTGGTGCACTCCAACATGTAAGCACTTTGAGTCTAGACATTTCCTTTGCTGTAACATATTGAGGCGCTTTTAGGGGAGAATGATGCCACTTCCACTGACTGACACTCTGTGGTGCTCTCTTGCTGAGGTGGAACTGAGCTAACTTTGTTTTTTACCACTTGCTGAAGTTCCTTCTGGGCTTACTGGAGAACCTAAGATGCTGCTCTCAGCGGGCTATGTTCCATGGTCCCAGTGTACGTTGCAAAAGTGTCTAAACCAGTGTTTCAAAACCTTCTAACTTCTTTGGGACACCAGTGTGACACTGGAAGGCAGTGATCCCATGCTAAGTAAGTAATTTCTACAATCTAATGGGTATATTTACTAGCCCCTATCACCACCAAAACATCACTTTTAGTGACGTTGTGATGGCTATAGGGGCTTTGCCTTATGTACAAGGCAGTGTTAAGCCACTTAATGTGGCTTTGCACTGCCTTGTAAATAAGGCATCCTTTCATGCTGTACTTAGCGTGAAAGTGGAGGGAAATGGGTCTATGGTGCTGGGCAGTCCACCGCAACACCAATTGATTTTGATGCTGCCTCCTATTTACAGGGGGTTTTTATAGTTATGCTCAGATTTCACTCATAGGAAACCATAGAAATTCAGCTGTTATAGTTACCTAAGCTAACTATAACCCACTCCTCGCAAAGCACTGCTTCTGACCTCACAAAATACATCACTCATGGCATGGTCAGGGACATCACTGATGATATCTCAAATTACCTCACCGATGACATCACTGATTACATCATTGCTTGAGTGTAAGTGTTTTGTGAATGTTTCTGAGACTTTAAAATATATAGTGAGCTACAGAGTACGTTAAATTACTATTCTTTCTGTAGTATTAATTAGTTGATGCCTGAGTGGATGTGTCGGTGTGCCAGTGGCTGTATGGATGCATTAGGGCATATGTGACTGGTTGTATGAGTAAGTGTTTGTGTGAGTGGCTGTATTGGAAACTGAGTGGGTGTGTGAGTGGCTGTATGGGTGAGTTAGTGGCTGTGTGAGTGGCTGCATAGGTGTGTAAGTGGGTGTTTGATTGGCTGTATGGGTGACTGAGTGGCTGTGTGAGTAGCTGTATGGGTGAGTATAGGTAAGTGAGTGGGTATGAATGGCTGTATTGGAGAGTGAATATATGAGTGGCTGTAATGGTAAGTGATTAGATGTATGAGTAGTTTTATGAATGTGTTAATTATTATTTAAGTGGTTCTGTGTGAGTGCGAGTGGGTGTCTTATTGGTTCTATGGGTGAATGAGTGGCTGTATAGTTCAATGAGTGGGTGTGTGAGTAGCTGTATTGGTGGGTGAGTGGCAGTGCGAGTGGCTGTATGGGTGGATGTGTAAGTTGGTGTGTCAGTTTCTGTATGGGGGATTGATTGGGTGTGTGAGTAGCTGTAAGGGTATGTGATTAGGTGTTTAAGTGTCTGTATGTCTGTATGACTTGAAATGTGAGTAGCGATATTGGTGAGTGAGTGGGTACATTAGCGACTGTATGGGTGGGTTAGTGGCTGGCTATAGAGTGAGTGGATGTGTTAGTGGCTCTATGGATGAGTGATTGGTGGTGTGAGTACTTGTATGGGTCTTTGAATGGGTATGTGAGAGGATTTGTGGGAGTAAGTGTATGAGAGGTTCTATGGGGGTGTGAGTGGGTGTGTGAGTTGTTCTGTGAAATATGTCAACAGTGATGTCATCAGTAGTGTCATCAGTGATGTAATTTGAGATGCCATCAGTGATTTCATCAGTGATGTCACTGACCATGTCTTAAGTGATTTAATATGTAAAGCCATAAGCAGCGCATTGCAGGGGCGTAAGTTATAGTTAGCTCAGGTAACTATATCGGCTGGATTTCTATAGTTTTGTATTAGGGAAATCGGAGCCTAAGTATAGCATCAGTAATTTCTATGTTTAGCTCTGTTTCTTAACTATAATGTCCCTGTAAACCTTCTTTATTACACTAAAAAAATGTAATGCAATTTCCTACCTATAACATCCTTGTAACCTTTGGTTTTTGAAATGTGAATTTCTAAGTTTTTTTAAATTGTATTTCTTCATTGTAACCTCTGAGAGTGACTGTGTGAGTGAGTGCATGAGTGTCTCAGTGGATGTGTGAGTGAGTACATGAGTGTGTCAAAGGGCATGTGAGTAGGTGTGAGTGTCTGAGTGGGCCTGAGAGTGGCTGATAAAATGTCTCATTGGTGTGTCAGTGGGTGTGTGAGTGTCTGTGAGTAGGTGTTTGAGTGTCTGAGTGGGCATCTAAGTGGGTGTGAGAGTCTCTGAGTCGGGTTGCAAGTGTCTCCATGTGTATATGATTTTTTTTATTTAATCTTTATTGTTTAGTTAATTAAAACCATAACAAGTGTATGTGACTCAGTCTGTGAATGATTGTCTGAGTGGGTCTGTGGTTGGGTGTGTGAGTCCTTAGTGGGTCTGTGAGTGTGTGTATAAGTGTTTGAGTGGGTCTGTGAGTTGGTATGTGAATCTCTGAGTAGGTATGTTAGTGGGTGTGAGAAAGTATCAGTGGGTCTGCAAGTGGGTGCATGAGTGTCTAAGTGGGTCTCAGAGTGGGTGTATATGTCTGAGTTGCTCTGTGAGTGGGTACATAAGAGTCTAAATGGGTCTGTGAGTAGCTGTGAGAGTGTCTGAGTGGTTCTCTAAGCGGGTGCATGAGTGTCCGAGTGGGTCTATGAGTGCATGAAAGAGTATCTCAGTAGATCTGTGAGTGTGTATGTGTGTGGGTGTGCAAGTATCTAAGTGGATCTGTGAGTGGGTGCATCAGTGTCTGAGTGGGTCTATCAGTGTGTATGTTAGTGCCTGAGTGTGTGAGTAGGTGTCTCCATGTCTGGGTGTTTCAGTAGCTGAGTCAGGGATTGGGCCTCAATGCAACCACCCCTGCCCTTTTATCCAAAAAGATTCCACTGAAGTATCTACTGAAGTAAAGTACTTTCTACTGGTTAATTACTAAGTGCTACCACCTTGGGAGAATGTTCATTATGTATTCCGCACCACAGCTGCATAACGAGCACGCAGAAATGCCACTAGTAACATTGTGTGTAGTTTGGCAATCTGATTGTTCCTATTGCACCTTTAGCCAGAAATTTGTGATAACATGAATCTTTCTATAGAGAAGGCGACAAGAGTACAAAGAGGTAAATCTCCAACAAACAAAGGCCCTTCCTCTTAACTATATGAAGTAATGTACTTCTTTGTTTGGGGGAGATGTCCTCACATTCTTTGGCACTCCTCACCAAAATCAGTGGGAAGCACACTAGAGTGCCACTTGTGAAGCTCTCCATCATCCTGGCAAAATGCACAAAGACCTTTGCATACTACTAAGGTGGGCGGGGGCAAATGGGTGAAGCTGCTAAGTGATTTGCACATTTCCATTCTCGTAATCACATAAAGGGAGAACCTTGGACTCTGCTCTCACCAGGTCAGGACAAGAAAGAATCCACTCATCACAGTCACATTCAGATTGTGCGCCAATAGATCAGCAATGCATTAAACTCCACAAAGCATTACAGATAATTATTCAATATGCACTTGCTAATGAAAACACACTTGCTTTGCCTTCCCCAAGCCCAGGATAATTTATCCTTTTACCGAAGTGGAGCTTCAGCTGGGTACTAGCTGTGTTTATATTTGTAAGTGAATCCTGCTGAGGTATAATATCTGTTAAATGAGCATCAAGGCCAAATCGGTGCCAGAAACTCTACCCTCCCCCCCCCCCCCCCCCAGGGCCTGGCCACCCCTTAACGGATGAAGCTTCTAAGCGATTTGCACATTTCTATTCTTGCAGTCATATGAAGGGAGAACCTTGGACTCTGCTCACACCTAGTCAGTACAAGAAAGAACCCACTCATCACTGTAACATTCAGATTGTGTGCCAATATATCAGCAAAGCATTCAACTCCACAAAGCATTTCAGATCACTATTCAATACGCACTTGCTTAGAAAACACACTTGCTGTAGTGGGAATTCTGTTCTCCTACAGAACTGTGCATAGAGATTTGGAACCTCAGTGAATTAGGATGGCCCAAAACTCACCTCAGTACCCAAAATCCCCTTACCGAGCTAGCTACAGTGTCTCATTGGTCATAACAAACTCCCAATGTTTAGACAAACCAGAACATGATCTTAGAATACCTCAGGTATCGTGGAACGCATGAACACTCTTTCGCTATGTAATCATTTCAAACCAGAACGTGGAGTAAATGAGGACACGTGCATATTTGAAATATTTATTTACCAATGCAGGGTTCTCAAACACAGTATCTTATATAATACAAGCAAACATATTATAAGAAACAAAGTTATCAGCATAGTTAATAGTCCATAAAAAGCGAACAGTGACAGCATACTAAGATGCTGAAATAAATAGGAATTAACAACACCTAATTCTCACCCTCCCTAATTAACATAGTATATTATATCTATGAAGGTCTCTTTTGGGTTTTAGCAGGGCGGGCCCATACCTCAAAATCTCAGTGGCAGAGGGTCATCTTCCACCAGCTCTCTGCATGCGAAGCACCATCAAGTGTGTTACGTGTGTTTTCAGCAAAGCAATATAAAACCCGCTTAAAGCCAGAATTTGGCAGCAGCTGCATTTGTGTTATGTCTAGGAAGGTGCGAAGATCAGACCTCACAACAACACTGTGTCGAGTTATCCTTGGAGGCTTCAGCACTCACTGTGCAGACAGTGTACCAAGCGAAGCTGATATCAGAGCAATAACATATTATTTCTCAAGTAAATCACAACGCTCTTCTAGGTTGAAAGCTAAAATAACAATTATGTGTCGTGTGCAAAATGAAGCAAAAGGAAAAATGGCGTTTAACCCCTTTACTGCGGCGGCTATTCCGCCGCAGTGCTAAGGGGGCGGGCGGAAGAGCGGCGGGCGCATGCTGGTGACAGAACCGCTCCGTCACCAGCGTCTGTTGTGCTGTGCTTATGACGGAGCGGTTCCGTCATCGCCCCACCCGCTCAATAGAACGCTCGGCGCAGGTGCGGAATTCGTGCCGCACATGAGCGGCGGGCTGGCCATGACGGAACCGCTCCGCCATCAGCACAGCGCCACCGCAGCTGATGACGGAGCGGTTCCATCATCAGCAGGGAAGAGGTTAAACATTTAATAAGCTCATGCTATCTTAACACAGTATATAGAAAAGAAGTAGCTATATGACACCCCCCCAATAATCCGAGCATGGTCAAAAATAAGGCAAGGTAAGACCAGAATAGGGGTATAACATGAAAGCAGAGTTCCATAATAATGAGCTAAGGTAATACTTCAAAATTAGATGCTATGGCCTTACAGCGGCCAAAGTAAAAAGTTCTAAACTTTTCAACACAAGGCCCTCTTTCATTCAAGTCAATATGCTTGGGGTGTAGAAAAAAATTGTTTGTACGCAAAAAGCAGCCCCTAAAAAAATGCAATCAGGAATGTGCTATTAGCAAAAGTTCCGAAGACTTCTCAGGATAGGACTGAATATGCAAAATATGCAGCTACAGCCTCCAGCATGAAATCACTGTCATCATCCGAAAACAGTTCAGCCATCCAATTAAGTAGTGGGAAAGAACATACGTGCTCTTCCAGCACTGGATCCTCTAGCATCACCGGAGGACAACTCGGTGGGTTCTCAAGAAAGCTCTGTGCTAAGAGCTCATGCGCTGCTGCAAGTATCTCCCAATGACCCATTAGTCCATGCATCACTGCCAAGGCCATAATCCTTTCACCAGAACAAATCAACTCGTGAGCAACTACGGGACTCATCAGATGATTAAAATCGATGTCAGGAGACACCGTCTTGCAGAGACACAAATCAAGGGCCCAGGCAAAATCGCAGCTCAGGCAATGAAACACAGGCTGGACACATGTGAAATAGGAAAACCGAAACGATAATCCAAATGCCGTGCTGAAAGTCGCAAGGGGCAGTGCGCCATAGTAATCAAGCATCCGGTTGCGAAACAGTGGCAGGAGGGGCTGCGCGGCATCTAACGCAGGACGGGCATCCATGTTCAATAAAGCAAAATGTCACCAAAATGCCTGCAGCCAACGCTTCCAAAACAGGGAAGCCACCAAACAGGCTTGAAAATATAGAATGGAAAAAGGCAGGGATGAATCTAACTATTTTAAAAAAGTGAGCGAGGCCAGAAGTGGAGATGGCATTAAAGATTTGATGAACCAGCTCGCTGAAATGTACTGGCAAATCAGTATTTAAAAGCGCCTGCACCTCTGTGTGCGTGTTAGCTATGTGAAGGACAAATGTTTCTCGGGCCGAACTCAGGGCCACCTCTTTTTGAGACAAAAGGGCTCTTATTCCACTCATACCATTGAACTCTGCCTTCAAGGTTGGGATGAGTGGCCGGATGGAAACATCTGAATTCCCATGTGTAGGAGGATACAGAACGTTTTTGCAACAGACCACACATTCTGATACTGTTACCACATAAGCGATACCTTTAATTAACCCACAACATTCTTCGTTATTCAACAGTAAATAACTACAGTTTGTCAGTAATGTGAAAGTTGGAACGATTGCGGGAACTGGAGTACCTTTCAAAACACAGGCTAAATTTGGCCGGTCCTGATTACAAGAACCGTGCAACTGGATGTGTCTGCATATCAATGAATGATCAGGTGTCTCTGTACATTCTTCCCCCATAAGATAAACTTCTTTCTCGTCTTTCAGGCACCTATAAGTGAAAGGAAGCGACCATGCCTCATGGAGAAACGAGCTACCCAATGGTTCATATCTCTTATCGCAATATATCGCATACAATTTGTAAATTTGTACAAGGCAAATGGTAATGTGATTAATCCGTGTATAAGCCACGTTGCAGCAGTGTTCTCAGCTACAGAGAATGGTAAAGATTCCAACCTCTCAATGTGTAACATGGAAAAGGATGCATCACGCATTGAAAGCATGCGTTGCTTGTCTGTCAAATTTAAAGGGGCAAACAGGGAGGACACGTTCATGTAATTCCAAGGCACCCTACCAGCCTTAAGTGTCTGCAGGGTCCACGCAAATTGCATAATGGAACGCAATTGATTTTGACCATGGTATAACACAGACACTTCATCATGTACAATATCAATAACAGAAGATACAATATTATTCAACGTGTAAATGCGTGAAGAAAGCATGTTAATATTATTATCCACAACAGCAAGCACCTTTTCCAAATTAGCTTGATCAATTGCTCTAAGGCGCTTAGCAGCCTCAACCTGTGAAGTTTTCCAGATTTCATTGTAAATCGCATAAATCCACCTTTTAGATCTACCACTAGCCGGGCCTTTTATGAAATCATTTAAATCCACCTTATCAGTCAGGTTGGGTAGATGTGATTTAACTGCAGCTAATGTAGAACGTTGAAGCCAATTCTGATACAATTTGCCAACTGAGTAAGTGGTGACAGAATGGTCAGTATCAAAACGGGGATCAGGCCTGACTTATGTAAATCCTTCAGTCAAACTCAGAAAGCGACGTTGGCAAGAATCAGAGCTTCTGTGCGACATCAGACAACCCTTCGGATTTAAACTGGATACATTAAAGGATGAATTGTGCAATAGTGTTTGCAATTCTCGAATGGAAAAATGTGTTATATTATTCCAACCGGAATAATCTCCAAATCGGGGATAGTATGTGTATTTAATTCTTTAGAAGTAGCCAATCCAAAGCATGTTGTCTGGAAAATGGTAGAATTTAAAAACAACATATGATTTGGGATGAGACATGCACGGTGCAAAGCCTCAACGCCTTGTACCTGCCAACTTTTAGAACCCCAAACTGATTTAAGGTCAATGGTTTCCTTCCATAGCTCGTAGCCCTCTACAGCCAATTTGTCTAGAAAGGACTTCGAATACAACAATTTAGTATCGGTAAGTCTAACTTTGGACATGGACTTTTGTGTCATTTTAAAATAAAAGGACCCAGGATTTGATTGATTAAAGTCGGTAAAATAAGTGTACTTTTTCAAAAATGTACTAGAGCTGCCTTGTAATGGTGCTGGGCAATGATCCCACTGTGTGTAATTTACAGTACCCCTTCTGGAACTTGTTTTATGCAGAAAATGGTTACCAAAATGTTGAAAGCAAAATAATTCACCATAATTAGCAGATTCTAAACATAAATCTTCAACATCAAAGGCAGCATAATATTTCAAATCAGAGAATAATGATTCCACGGCCTGAATATCCCAATCATCAGAACGTATGTTTTGTTTCACCACATCCCCCATGTTCACTCTGAGCACATTAGGGACATTAACCACTTCAGTAGGGCCATGGATTTGAAATTTAACCGCATCCCACACATCAAGAACAGGCCAAGCAGTGATGTTAACAAAACTCAAGTCTCTCTTCAGTCTGTGTGCTGAATGTGACGAGGAAAGGGGGGGGGGGGCAAAGTTCCATTAAGGTGCCGAATGCATGTTCTGTCCTCGACATAGTGTCCATCGATGAGACGGAAAAAATAAAACACAAAACCAATTGACATAAAAAGGTAAACTGAAAAAAGTACCAGCCAAATATATGTCCAAGGGGGATCAAAAAATGTTTTTTAAATAAAGTGGCATAAACTGCAAAACTTGAGAGTTTTTTCGAATTCACTGAAACAGAGTCAAAGGAGTATCTGGATTCTGTGGCCAAACGTGTTTGCAAATCAGGCATCGCTAAATCAGCTGGATAGGTGTAATCTAGGTCATCAATGTTATTAACAGGAAAAGTACTTAATAAAGGATTGGAAACAGCAGGCATCTCGAAGGCCACTTCTGGCTCAACATTAGAAGTAGTGGCCAAAACAGAATTTCTCACAATCGAAGGACAGGAGACCGCCGGTGTCATACTATGAAGAATCGGCCACCCTGTGTATCTTGACATTGTCAATTGAGATAAACCTGTTTTCCTTACGACCTGGAAGTGGTGGTAAAATGAGTGTTCTCGTGCCCTTCACTCCAAGAATGGGAACCGGAGCTCGATAGGAAGGACCAAATTCTTTCTTGTTATCGATCTTCTCTCGAACCAGTTCTCCAACTTGGGGTAGCCAGCCAACTACCGGGATCTGCAACGCATCATCCGATATGGAGGGCAAATGTTCCTTTGCGAGACTGTGTCTGGTCTTTTGTAGATCCTGTAAAACAGTGCAATGTTCATCTACGTCAAAGGCCGTGGCTTAGGCCACGCAGTCTAGACCGTCGAGGTCAGGGACATACATTTTGATACCAAAGAGCATTTCGTACGGGGTCCGCCCACCCAGAGACTTCTAGGGAGATTATTAAGAGTACGCTGCACGCCATTGAGATGGGCCAACCAGTTTCTGCCAGTGCTATAACTCGTGCTGTCAAAGATTGCTTTATGTCACGGTTCATTCGTTCCACTACACTATTACCCTCAGGTCTGTATGGAGACGAAAACTTGACTTGGACCCCCAACGAAATCATAGCATCCTTATACGCCTTAGAGGCCAAAGCCGGACCCTAATCCGAATGGAAGGTACCACAGGCAAAAATCCCTACAAAGACACGCAAATCTCTTATGACAGTCCTTGAATCAGCGCTGAGATGGGGCCAGGCCCACACAAAGCGTGTGCATGAATGAACTGCTACTAAGATGTACTTATATGGAGTATCAGAAGAAAAAGGACCGCAGTGATCTAAATAAACGCAACCCAGTGGTTTATTAGATATGTACAACTGTGTCTGAGGCGGACGCGCAGCAGTCGAAGGCTTAATCTGCTGGCAAATGTCACATTGAAGGACATAGTCGGGCGTCTGTTTGTACAGTCCCCGCCACCAAAAACGTTGTTGTAGCTGTGTTACAGTGGCCGACACGCCCGCATGCAGACGCCACACCTTCATGCACCTCTGTAATCAACGTAGCCCTGCGATCCAAGTTGGGAATCAACCGTTCCCCAACTTCAGGAATTTTCACATAAGGAACCTTATTGGGACTTAAGTGGTATGTGTACTTCGAAGGAAACCCCGTAGGATATTTACCTCCCATCTCAGTGGCAGCTACAGCCGCCAAGATGTCATCATCTATTTTACTTTTGGACCGTGTAACTGCTGCAACTAAATATTTTGATACTGCTGATTTCGCCGCTTCATCAGCAAGCGAGTTACTGACAGCGTGAACTCCAATACGCTGATGGCCAAGAGTATGAATGACAAACACAAGTGGCAACTTCTCCTTAAGTTCAGCCACTTGGACCCAGATCATCTTATGTTTTATTATGCTACCCTTGGAATCACGAAAGTCATTCTGAATCCAAAAGAACAAGTTCTCATTATAAGACTGGACACAGTAGTAAGAATCACTTGCAATCAAAGTCGTCACACTAGGATCAGCGTACTCCAATGCAAGCATCAGAGCACGAAGTTCTGCTAATTGTGCGGTGCAGTCCCCTAGTGTCTGCGTGTGCACGACACTGGACTTGAACTCATCGTTCACCAAGGCACCGACCACAATGGCGCACGCGAAAACGTAGGCATGTGTAGAGCCATGCGCAACCTGCGCCGAACCATCAATGTAAATGATGCAAAGGGAATCCTCCAAAGGTCGCATTGCTAAAGGAGCCTGATAAACAAATTCATGCAGTAAGTACTCCTGTGACCGTAATGAGGCGTCAAAAATAAACGTGACATCCTGGGACGTCAAGGATGCAGCCCATTGAATCCACCAAGGGTGCAAAGCTTTGGAATTTGGTACACTGGCTTTCATAACTGCCTCCAAGGCAGGACACGGGGTAACAACCAACATGCGTTTTCCCTGTGACAGGGCACGTTCCTTGAGAATTGCCATCTGCACAGTCGTTAAAACTTTCTCCACAGTGGAAAATCGCATTTCAGCCGAAGTGTACAAGTGTGACTTGTAAGCAATAGGTACTGTATATCCCTTATTAAAAGTTAGGTACGTGAAGCCCACCGTCCCAGGGATAATTCTTATCACCAGGTTGGTTTGGTTATCACGAGTCTGTAAGAATTTAGAAGCAAGCAGATCAGCTTGCAAGGATTGCAGTATAGCAGAATGCTCAGGCAGCCAGCATGATTTGGAAAAAGATGGTTGTATCAAAGCATACAAAGGCTTGATACGCTGGGCATATTACGGAATGTATATCCTTCCGTATTTTAAGAAGCCCAGTAAAGATTGCAATTTTTTCAGTGTCGTCGGAGCGCGCAGCTGTGCGCATTTATCCAGGCAGTGAGGAGCCAAACCTTTACCTTCATTGTTGAGCTCGTAGCCCAGAAACAACACTGTGTACTCTGCAATGTGCGATTTTGCAAAGTTACATTTGTAACCCATATTTGCAAAGGTACAAATTATTCGACTCAACACAGATGCTCCCAAACATCTTCGTCTGTGGGATATATGTCATCCACATACGAACATGCATCCGGGTCGATTCTCTCCAAAAGAGAGACTATGCGGGCAGTAAAAATCCCAGGACTATTCTTATATCCCATAGGCAAACACCGAAACAGTTTTTTGACACCGCCGCACGTGAAGGAGGTCCATTGGGAACTCAGACCATCCAATCTATGGGCATCAAAACTATTGGAAATGTCAAGCATGGTTTTAAACCACATACGCACAAGACTATTCACTAGGGCAGAGCCGTGAGTATTCTGTACTGCACAGTTAAGGCAATGCGAGTTTAAATGCCGGTAATCCAACACCAAACAATACGAACCGTCTGGCTTGTTTACAGTAAAAAGAGGGTTATTCATCGGTGACACACATGTTTCAATCACACCTTGATATTCCAATTGTTCAAGGATTGCCGCGACGGAAGCCTTGGCTTCATGTCGTATGGGATATTGAGGTTGAGGCTGCGGCTGAGACCGTAAAGGAATCTCGTGACTCAGGGAGAATTTATCCCAACCACATTGATTGTGGTACACAGCCGTCGCTAGAGCCAGAGCCCACTCTTCTGCAAAATGCAGCGCATCCTCTTTCGAGACTGTGTTCGCGAAACTGGGGAGGATTACCTCCTCCCCTCGCGGAGCTGCGAGAACAAAAGGTGGGGGCCAGTCAGCCTCAGAAAGCAAAATGTCATACGTAGATGAAAGATTTTTCCAAAATACCCCTTTTATGGTTCGCTGTATGTCAGCTTCGATTAACAGGACAATTTCAAAAAGTCTATCAGGGGGAGCAACTCTTGTACCTGCTGTTTCTATCACAACATAAATATCAGTCGCGGTCACCTTCAGTAGTGGACGCAGGGCCTCTCTCACTATGGTAATCTCCGCCGCGCTGTCCAGCAAGGTCAGAGCCCACGTCAGATTCCGAAGCCGCGTTCTCACTATCCGTGGCATATCGATGCGCTGTTAAAGCTGCGACTTTCTTCTTGGCAAACTGTGGTCTTTTCGGCGTTGAGCCGTCCTGCTTTCCTGCACCGTCTTTCGAGCGGGGCTGGTCATGTCCTTGTTGACCACCCTGACCCCTGCCGCCCACTCCACCACCGGTCGTCGAGGCCGATGAGTCCTGAAAGGAACAAGGAGAGCGTTGATCAGAAACCTAAAATCGATCAGGAGTTTTAATCGTCACGCGATCGCGTAAGTCATAAACAGGTTCCGATTCTGCAGGCAACGGAGACGCAGGGCGAGAAACCTGTGTTTGTTGTTGTTGCTGTTGCTTTCCCTGTTTCTGTTTCTTAGGCAAATTCTGTTTCTTGGACTTGGGCTGAACTTCCGTTTCCAAAGCTTGTCCCTGGGGTTGCTTTTTCTCCTTAACAGAAAAAGGCTTAAGACCCTTACTATTGCGATCCACGGTTTTATAAGCCGCCACAATAATTCTCTCTAACCGAGGGGGTTTCTCGGCATCGGAAAGCGCTGCCAAAGCGTTTGCAACCTGAAATTTCACTGCATCCCCCTTGACATTAGCAAGGATGAGATCGCAAACCACATCAAAGGTGCCACACAGACGCATACCCAACTCAACTGCAGACTCCGGTCCGTGATCATCTTGAACACGTTTAAGGACCGTAGGCAGCACTGCCATAGACGGAGTGCCGTAGCACCTCGCATAGACCGCCGCAAAAGTCTTACCCCAGGTCTCACAGTCAACGAGTCCAGGGGCCAAATCTTTCGGCAAACTTAGCGTTAGAATCTGGTGTTTTTCACCAGGAGTCGTATTAGGAAATACAGCTTCCAGCTGGTCAAATTTCTCGGCAAGCCAGAAAGGAAAATCATCCTTATCCTGGGGCTTCTTGCCCATTACAGCATTGACCATGACAGGACTGAGTTTCAAACCACCGTGTCCGGCCGGAAGCGCCGCACCCCCCGGGGGTCCACCCGGAAGATTACGGCCCATGTAGTGCACTAAGGCTCTACTCACGGCAATAGAGACTACATGTAGTCTGCGAAGTTCAGCTAGGTTACAATTGCCGTGTTGAGGATGAGGAGTAAATCCAGCCAAAACAGGCCAACTTGCGCCTGGAATGGACAAAGGACCTAACCTCGTAGCGGTCAAAGTATGGGGTAGGGTGCCACCAAACCAAACTTGATGCTGCCAAACGTCAATAGGAACTTCCTGTGCCCTGTACGGAGTATATTTATTCTGTACAACCGAGGGAGTGTACGTGTGGAACACACCAGAATTAGCGTCCACCTCCGTAAATGTCACCCACGAATAAAACAATTCATAAGGGTAAGCAGCATCCGCACTCACCACCATTATCACAGCCAAACCCTCCAAAGGTACATTGTAAATCCGCAAATGATCACACACCGCAAAATGACTATGCTGCGGAATGTCCACGGCATTGGCCATGACAGCACAGGAACCTAGAAAAACAAAGGAAACTTTGTAGCACAACTAGGTAGTAATTCAAGGAAACCGTTTTAGTAAGATTCAAGCTTGAAAAGACCTATTTCACAAATAGGTAGGTTTGTTCCGACACCACCGTTTTCCGGAAACAACAGTGAAGGGGTTAAGGATTGAATGATATACTACTCGAGTGTCATGATATAAGGCCAACAACGTATGGGCTCCATGCAGCGGGATTCCGTTCTCCAACAGAACTGTGCATAGAGATTTGGAACCTCAGTGAATTAGGATGGCCCAAAACTCACCTCAGTACCCAAAATCCCCTTACCGAGCTAGCTACAGTGTCTCATTGGTCATAACAAACTCCCAATGTTTAGACAAACCAGAACATGATCTTAGAATACCTCAGGTATCGTGGAACACATGAACCCTCTTTAGCTATATAATCATTTCAAACCAGAACGTGGAGTAAATGAGGACACGTGCATATTTGAAATATTTATTTACCAATGTAGGGTTCTCAAACGCAGTATCTTATATAATACAAGCAAACATATTATAAGAAACAAAGGGGCATATTATCAAGGGGGTTTATCTCCGCTTTTTTGGCTTTAAAAGCCAAGAAAGCGGAGATAAAATTATCTCCCTATTACCAAGCTGTCGCTAACACCAGTTAGTGACAGCTAATAGGAGATAGCGACCATCTTGGGCCCCGCTTTGCATGTCAGTGATATTTATCACTAATGACATGCAAAGTGGGCGTGCCAAGATGTTAGCGACTGGAAACAGTCCCTAACATCGCTATCTCCTATTATCAACTTTTGGAGATATTTGCGCTAAGCGCGAATATCTCCAAAAGCTAACACCTGCCCTGAGCAGTTCTTAGCCATGTTATCCAATGGGAGGTGGATAACATGGCTAAGAGCATTTGCTCGATAATGCATGAATATCGCTGACTTTTCAGCGATATTCATGCATTGCGGCCGTTTTTTATCGCATTTGCGATAAACCTTGATAATAGCAAGGTTTATCTGCGATAAAAATCGCCGATGTGCGGCGATAATTTTTGTCTCTAAACAAGTTAGAGACAAAAATTATCGCTAGTTGTTGGTAATATGCCCCAAAGTTATCAGCATAGTTACTAGTCCATAGAAAGCGAACGGTGACAGCATACTAAGATGCTGAAATGAATAGGAATTAACTACACCTAATTCTCACCCTCCCTAATTAGCATAGTATATTATATCTATGAAGGTCTCTTTTGGGTTTAAGCAGGGCGGGCCCATACCTCAAAATCTCAGTGGCAGAGGATCACATCATCTTCCACCAGCTCTCTGCATATGAAGCACCATCAAGTGTGTTACCTGTGTTTTCAGCAAAGCAATATAAAACCCGCTTAGAGCCAGATTTTGGCAGCAGCTGCATTTGTGTTATGTCTAGGAAGGTGCGAAGATCAGACCTCACAACAACACTGTGTCGAGTTATCCTTGGAGGCTTCAGCACTCACTGTGCAGACAGTGTACCAAGCAAAGCTGATATCAGAGCAATAACATATTATTTCTCAAGTAAATCACAACGCTCTTCTAGGTTGAAAGCTAAAATAACAATTATGTGTCGTGTGCAAAATGAAGCAAAAGGAAAAATGGCGTTTAAACATTTATTTAGCTCAAGCTAACTTAACACAGTATATAGAAAAGAAGTAGCTATATGACATTGCTTTGCCTTCCCCAAAACCAGGATCATTTCCTTTTACCGAATTGGAGCTTCAGCTGGGTACTAGCTTTGCTTATATTTTTAAGTGAATCCTGCTGAGGTATAATATCTGTGAAATAAGAATCAAGGCCAAATCAGTGACAGACACTCTACCCCCCCAGGGCCTCGCCACCCTTTAACTGGGGAGCAAGGCCATGTGACCCCCTCCCCAGGCTAATTTCAGCCCCGGGGATCCCATCTCCAGGGACCCGGCCATTATTCACTGCGGGAAGGGTACCATGGAATCCCCCCTAGCTGGGTTGATTTTGAACCTGGGGACTCCGTTCCCTGGGGCTCAGCCTTAATTTATATATCTTAAATGGGGGAGGGTCTGCACTGCCGCCCTCCAGTTCAGCACCAGAGATCCCATCCACGGGGTCCAGAGAAAATACAATGGGGGAGGTGGGCTTAGCAGCCCCCGTCCCCATGCCAATTTTAGACCCTTGGACCTCATTCCCCAGAGCCTGGTCATGTGTCCCTGGGTGCCCTGGTCCCAGCCAGGGTACCTGGTGTGAACAATGGGGACAGTTGGGGGAACCTCGGGGCCCCCACAGCCCCAAACCCCTTCCCACCACCTGGAGAAGCTTGCATTCCTGCTGCACATATGGAGCTGCTGGAAATGCATCTCTCTGTGTGTAGGAGCATTAGTTTCATATATTTCCATGCCTGCATGTCTACGGGCAAGGAAAGAGATTAAACCTCTGCTTCTAGTGGATGGGAGCAGTTTAACAGCTCCTGCCAGCTGGAACCAGAGTGGTTGATTTTGCTTGTTTCGAACTGTCAGAGCTCCCGACAAGCAAAACTAAACAGCTATGCCCTGGGTGGTGGCCACCTCGGGACATAGCAGGAGCCAGCCATGGGGGGGGGGTGGTGGGGTGGTGGTGATCCACAGAGCCAGGTATTGCTCCAGGAGGGGGGCATTGCTGCCCACCACCTTTGATTTTCAAAGACCTGCCCCAGGGAATTGGTGGTCCTCAGGGCAGAGAATGGCCTTTCTCCTTCTAAAAGAAAAATCCCCGGGGGGTGGTGATCCCGGGGGGCTCAGTGCGGCCCCACATATGTTTGTAGTTACAGCCCGGGGAGGTGGGGGTCCTAGGCAAGCGGAGGGTCCACGCAGCCCCCCACATTAAATTTAACATTAGCCCGGGGAGGTGGTAGTCCCTGGGGTTCAGGGGGGTCAGCGGCGTCTCTCTATTCTTTGTATTTATGGTCCTGGTGAGGTGGTGGTCCCCGGGGCCCAGTGGAGTCCACTCAGCCCTCAGCAATAATTATAATATAAGCACCTGGGAGGTGGTAGTCCACCCAGGGGCTTTATTATAAACAAGCGCGGGCGACCCTGGTTCTTTTTTTTCTTTTTTGCCGCAAATTTGTCATTATTGCATGGAAAAAGTGTTTTTTGTAGAGTGCTTTTTTGCCCTGGCAGGGTCCCAAGACAAGGCTTGGGGGTCAGGATATTCCTACCTTGCCCCCTTTTATTTTGTTTCGCATTTTTTGGGGGACTCAACTGAACTCCAAAGATGGCTACCAAATCTTCCTGGTTGAAGTGTTGGCAGGCACCTAAAGCTCTCTACAAGAACTTGTCATTATTTGTGAAGACTTTCTCAATTTTAGATATACAAATTTGGCTTTCCTTTAATATCTTGCTTATTACTGAATGGACTTACACCAAAAAAGCATAATCTGGAGATCAAAAACTACCTTTTTGCCAAATTTGGTGTAATTCTGTTCAGCAGTTCGGGGGTTGCAGCCGTGTTTAAAGAGTCTATGGGAATTAACATGCAAAAACACACTTTTTTTACCCCTTCCCTTTTTCTTAGATCCTGCTTGAAGAATCATACTCAACAGGACCCAATATGACATTTATTTTGGAAACTTTAGTGAAGAATCGACAAATGGCACCAAATCTATAGGCAAGTCAAAATACACTTTTCTGTAGAAACATGACTGGATGCATGATTATTTGAGAGCTACTGTGACTGGGTGCATGAGTATCTGAGTGAGTCTATGAGTAAGTGTATGACTCTTTGAGTGGATCTCAGACTGCACACCTGAGGATATGAGTGGGCCTGACAGTGGGTGCATATCTCTTTGACTGGGTGTGTGAGTGGTTGCCTGACTCCCTGAGTGGTTCTGTGAGTGGGTGTGTGAGTGTTGGTAGGTGTGTGAGTGGGTGCATGAGTCTTTGAGTTGGTCTGTGATTGGGAGTGTGAGTGTCTGAGTGGGTGTGGGTGCATGATTATTTAATTTGGTCTTTGAGCAGATGCATGAGTCTCTGAGTAATTCTGTGAGTGGGTGCATGAGTCAGTTGGTGTATGAGTCTCTGAGTGAGTCTGTGATTGTATTTCATTTTTTTATATTTGTGAATTCAGCATGGCATCAATACCCATGATCGCAAATGTGTTGCCACGTTATACAGGGCCGTGCTGATGGTTACGATGTCTTAGTCAACCTAGCGCTTTCAATTTTTATTTTATTTCATCACATAACTTGTTGCATCGAAACCCCTTACTGTCAAACATGGGGTCAGAGTACCTCTTCTCTGTCCCCTTATATCACTTCTGTGTTGAATTTTCAGCTCTGGGAACCATTCCGCGATGCATAGAATTGGAGCCACAACTTTCTCTCACGAAATTTCTCTTGCCGCTGCCACAGATATCACTATCCTGATTCTCTTAAATTTCTCAACAACCACTAAATGGATTTGAACTAAATAACAAAAAGCTGAACCTACGTAACCAAACCTACCTTTATCCCAAATTTGGTGAAATTCCGTCCAGTGGTTCTGGCTATAGACATGTTCAAAGGTCCTATGGGAATTAATATGGGAAAACACACTTTGTTTGAGCCCTCTTTTTCTCGGCTCCCGCTTGAGGGATTGCCCAAAAATGTTCCATGCACAGCAAGACTTACTATGACACTTTTATTCGAAAATTCTGTGAAGATTCATCAAACAGTACCAAAGTTATAGGCAAGACATTAAACACTTTTCCTATGCAAACAAGGTCCTAACTATAACATCCTATTGGCGACCCAATACATATACATATGTCATACATTTTATTTATTTCCTAACGTTATTTAATTTACTAAACAGTTGTGAACCCCCTAAGTGGGCATTGAGGGTCACCACACACCTGTGGAACTTATGTTAAGAACCACTGTTGTATAATATATTGGCAGGTGAGATAATTGTGTTGTAGAGGCAATAGAGTGATGACAGAATCATAGTAGAGCAATAGTTTTATGTCCTCCATCCAATTGTTCAAATCACATTTTGAGTGATTTAATGAACTTGAGTATACACAAGGCCCACTAACCATAAGTACATCAGGAAGGAGCCTGGAGGGACACAATGATCTTTCCTGTATGAGTGATCTTTATTTGATAACCCTACCATTGTTTTTAGTGATGTCTTCAGTCTCCAATGAGGGAAGGATATTGTTAATTGTGACAGGCGTAAGAGTTATATCCATACCAGTCACACATGGGCCACCTGGGGAGTCAAGGCAGCCTGTTTGTCTCCTTTGATGAAAGAGTCCGAAGATAAACTCATTCTAGAGCCTCAGTTACCCCCTGGAGCCCATGCATCCCTCCTATGCATATTAATTTATCATATTCAATTGCCATGGTATTCTTCTAGCACTACAGCCTGCACAGGGGCTTTAATGGTAGAACAATATTTGATGTTGATTTTATGGAAGCCAAGTGAACATTGGCTCACATTATGTCTATATCCCAATATAGGTGGTGGGTGTAGGAATGTTATCTCTGTAGAGTTAGTATCAGTGTATATTGTTGTCATGTTTGGTAGTTTGTGCTGTTGTCAATTTAGCAGACACATGGTCTTATCTGTTAAAGTTAATGTGATTGTACTACCGGGCATAGTGACTCACACATGTATTATCTCAGTATACATGCAGTTTCACAGACACAAGGGAGCGCGTGCTGGTGATGCGGAGAGTGGCGTGCATGGCATACATTTTTGGGGACGTGTAGAGCTGGTGATTAAGGGCTGAGCTGCCTTCATGGCAGGAAGGTCATTTTGCAGCATTTAGGAGAGAGGGACGGTGCCTCTGGTGATGCGGTGGGGGATACAAGCTCCGGCTTAAGTTGCCTGCGCGCACTGAAGGTGGAGGGTGAGCTTTTTTGGCTATTACTGATCTGAGTGTCGGGTGGAGCTTTCCAGTCGAGCCTGAATTGAGTGGTGATTCTGATGGACACTTTAAATCTACTGTCTTTGATGTCAAACATTCTGTTTGCATTTTGTTTACCATGCTGTCCATTAGCTACTGAAACTGAAGAGGGGCGCCTCCCTTCATTGCCCTACAGGTTAAGGAAAGTGACAGAGGACTACCTCCCAGAGAAGCCTGGTGCAGTGAAAGAGACATAGGACTATTTTCTAGCTCGGAGCTATCAAACCTTAGATTGGTCAACTTTATTTCACACACCTTTTCAGATATGAGACTAAACACTACCTGAAATCAGCCCCTTTTATGATAGAGGTACAGGTTTAGATAAAGGAGTCAGGAACTCATTGGGCTGAAACTGAAATCGAACCTAAAGACAAAGCTGAAGGTGCTGCCACTGACCGGGCCACCCACGACTCTCAGTACAAGGTCCTTGACCATTTTAAACATTTAAACTTTTTTTTTTTTTTACTACTGCCTTACTATTCTCCCATAGTGAAACTACTGACTTTACCTCAATGATGCTTGGAAATCTATGTCCTAATTTGTGCTGTCTCGCATTTATGATTTACTTCTACTGGCCAAGATTGTAAAATTAATATTTTGATGTACTTCTATTGGCTATGACTATAAGTTATCACCTGCTTTTCATATTGCATGCAATGTCTCTTTCTGTCCCCCTTTGATTATACCTTCTCTCCTATCCCCTTGCTCCGACCCCTCTAATCTCCCCCTATTCCTACCTGCTTCTACACCTCTGCAATTTCCCCTAAATGTGCATTGACTGACTAGCCCACCTGTCACCTGACGCCGTTTTTCGATCCCTCTTTCTTGCCCTCTCTCCCACCTGGTCCCAGACTTGTTCAAGTTGCCCTATATGTGCATTGACTGATTAGCCCACCTGCTCCTACACCTCTCCAATTTCCCCTAAATGTGCATTGACTGACTAGCCCACCAGTCACCTGATGCCGATTTTCGATCCCTCTTCCTTGCCCTCTCTCCCACCTGTTCCCATACTTGTCCAAGTTGCCCTATATGTGCATTGACTGATTAGCCCACCTGACACTGACTTACTGCATCTCCTCCTTCTAATACTTTCCTCCTACTCCACTCCCCCTCTGGTTTCTTACTCTTCTCACTCGCTCTCGCCGCTTCAACTTCAGCCCCCACACCTTGCCACATCTCACTTCTAGCCTTCCTCCACCCTCTTTTCCCCTCCCCTAGCCTACTTAATCCAAATACTGTGCCCCCCTCACACACACTCCCATCATAACAGACCACAGAATCCACCCACAGGACTCACTCATCACTAGACATGGCCCGAATTCTTGGTCCATCCTCTACCCTCGCAATCTCTCTAAAAACGCTAAGAAAAACTTTAAACATAAACTTCTTATTGGTCATCATGAAACCCTATTTGTCGATAACTACCTTAGCCTCTCCTCCATAATAAAAAACAACCACATTTTTTACTCCAAACGTCCCTCCAAATGGAAAAGCATCTTTTTCCGCCACCTCCCCATAACGAAATCATGCAAAATCCCATATGGCTTCAAATTGTCCACCTCCCCTTCCCCGGCTTTCCTTGGCGAAGTAGACATTTCCATCTTCAAATCCATTAAGATCCTAATCCAAGCTTCTGAAAACCATATCACCATCTTTGAACAGCACTTCAGCACCTTATCCTACCTTCTCTCCATCCCACATACTAACTTTTCACCACCCCAGCAGATTGACGTCCTCGCACCCTCCCCTTCCTTGTCCCCAACCCCTCGCCCTACAGACATTTTTACTATGTGTGACGACTCTCAAACCCAATACTCCAACTACCCCCCTCGCTAGCAACCCTCCCTCATTCTAACACCTCAATAGCATGCCCAGTTTCCCAAACCCTATCTCTGTCTTATGACTTCTCCCCACCCACCTCTAGATACACCCCCTCCTTTACTTCCCCCTTCCAACACCCTCCTCCAGATATTCCTATTATTCGACAGCCTGTTCCTATTTCACCTACTCCTAACTACCTTCCACCCCTCACCCAAGATGTTACTATCCAGGATGTTATTCCACCTCTCCAACCTCTAGACCCCTTTCCATCTCAGGACACCCTTAACACAGCCATCACTCCGTCCACCAACTTGAGAACGCCTCTCCACCACCCCCCTGAGCTCCCAAACCTAAAACTCCACAGACCGCTCTCCTTGGATAACTCTGATTCGAATTTAGCCCAGACCCTGGCTAGCATCAACACCTCTCTTCTGATCTTGGCGTCTGAACTCTCCCAGCTCAAGAAAGTTCTCTCCTTGTCGTCTCAACCCTCTCAACTCAGGAAAGATTTTAACTCCCTCTTCTCTGAAATCCACCATAACCACACAATTTCCCCAAACCCTGACTCACAAAACAACTCCAACCCTCTACAGTGGAAAACCCTCCCCCGCTGAAACTGCTCCCATCCACCCCACCGTGCCCTGAACCTTTTCTCCTCCTCGATCTTTGTAACTCCTACCTCCCTAAATATCCAATTAATCCGCACTCCCCCCAATCTGCCATTCCCGTGATCTTGGGGACAAGCAGAACCCCTTCCTCCCCCATTTCACCCAGGCTCCCAACACAACTTACCACTATCCAAACATGCCCTACTCCCATAAACAACCCAAAACCCCTAACATGCATGCTGGTTTACTGCCGCTCAGCTGTCAGGCATGCAACTGAAATAGCTGAAACCCTTCTCTGCGAAGACATTGATATTGCCTTCCTTACGGAAACTTGGCTCAAGGCCCATTCTACATCTATCCTTGACCTACTTTACCCCCGGTTACTTCATACTTAGAAAAGATATACTAGATAAAATTGGTGGTGGTTTAGCTATAATCTTCAAAAACGAACGTCAACTCTCGGTTGTCAAGAACTCTGACCATGCCACGTTTGATTACCTCAGAGCCAAACTTAAAATCCAGGGTATCACACCCATTCGCCTCCACAATATCTACCACCCTCCGGGCGAATCCCTTCTCTTCGCTGAGGAACTCTCTGACCTCCTCACCCAATCATCACATTCCAACTCTAAAAATCTCTTCCTTGGAGACTTCAACCTCCACTAGAATGGTATCAAGGACCCTGCTGTTAACCTCCTCACGGATCTTATGGAGATCAGTGACCTTAAACAAATCTGCCACTCCCCAACACACACCAAGGGGTCTACTCTTGATGCCATCATCACTAATAATGATTTGGCCTCCCTTTCAAACATCATCCCAATTGACTGGTCCGACCATCACCTCATCCTCTTCACTATCACCACTACAGCACCTTCACTCCAAGACAAAAACATCAAACACAAGAAATTGACCAGAAACCCCCATCTTATCCCCCCTGGCGAACTAGATACGAAGCTCAAAGCCCAATTCCTGCTAACTTCCCTCTCCCAAAATGATAACACCCTAACCGAGCACTATATTAAATCAGTTACTGTGGTCCTAGACCAAGAGGCACCTCCCAAACTTAAAACCCAAAGAAGCATACCTTCCAAAACCTGGTTCAACTCTGACCTTTACAACGAAAGACGCTCCCTTAGGCAGGCCGAAAAAACATGGAGGCAACACCCGTCCCCCTCCCATCTAGCCCTCCTCCGATCCGCTAGGTCCAATTACAAAAAACACATCCCCAATGAAAAGGCCTCCTTCTTCCGAACACAGCTTAATAGGGCCAAAAATAGACCTGGAGACCTCTTCAGCATTGTCAAAATCCAAACTTCCTCCGCCCCCCTAAAGTTGATAGCCACTAACACGAAATGCGAAGTAATTGCACATTTCTTCTCTGATAAAGTCACCAAAGTTGATCAATCCTTCCTCTTAAACTCCCCCTCCCCAACCCACTACCTTCCTATGACATTCCCCCTGATCCTCCATCCTCATCTAATCCTCCCCAGGTCCCCTCCCACCTCTCATCTGTTACCTTCCCACCTGAATCCAACCCTTTTCTCCCCCAGCAACAAAAAAACAACACCTCCTGGCATAATTTTCACCCTGTCACAGAACATGAAGTCTATAACATAATCTCGAAACGCAAACCATCTTCTCACACCAAAGACCCTATGCGCTCTAACCTTGTCCTAGACCTTAAATATATTATTGCCCCCTCTGGACCGCCATTATAAACACATCCCTCACCACTGGGTGTGTTCCCGACTTCCTCCAACTGGGTCAAATCACACCCATCCTCAAAAATACCAACGCTGATCTCAATGACCTAAAAACCCCTTGACCTATCTCTAACCTCCCTCTCCTCTCCAAAGCCCTAGAAAAGTGCGCCCTGCTCCAACTAGATAATCACATCAACACGTTCAACCTCTTTGACTCACTGCAATCCGACTTCAGAAAAGGATGCAGCACAGAATCTGCCATGCTCAATATAGTGGATGACATACGTCACTCACTTGACAATGGTGCATCTTCCCTACTCATTCTCCTCGACCTCTCCGCGGCTTTCGATACTGTTAACCATTTTGCCTTACTTACTTACTTACTCACTCTCAAAATCCGCTTTGGCATCAAAGGCCATGTCCTCAAATGGTTCACCTCCTTTCTCCAACACAGAAACCAACAAATCAAAATTGAGAACTGTCTTTCTAACCCCACTCCAATCGCCCTCGGTGTACACCAGGGATCCATTCTCTCTCCCGCTTTCTTCAACCTCTTTATGGAACCACTCACCCTCATTCTCAAACGAGCAGGAATCAATTACCACCTCTACGCTGATGACACTCAACTTTACTATAAGGTTAAATCCCACTCTGATGTCCTTCACCTCAATGACACCCTGTCCAAGATCCAATCATGGTTCTACCACAATCATCTTAAACTCAACCCTAATAAAACCGAAATAATTCTCTTCACCCCTAAAAACAACCCTCTCCCCATACAAAACTGGATATCTGACCTTAATGCCCTCAACTGCTCTATCATCACTACCAACTCAGTTAAGTCCCTAGGCATTACCATTGATTATAACCTTACTCTTTCCTCCCAGATAAAATCCACAGCCAAAGGAGCGCTATTCACTCTCCGCCATCTCAAAAAAATTAAACCCTTTATCCCGGCCGATGACTTTAAAACTGTTGTCCAATCGCTAGTCCTGTCTAGAATAGACCATGGTAACGCTATTCTCGCTGCAACACCTAAAGTCCATCTTGCACCTCTCAAATCTGTGCTCAACCTAGCTGCGAGACTTATCTTTGACTACAAACGGTTCAACCACATCTCCCCGCGCTTAAAACACCCAAATGGATTCCCATCGAAGACAGATCCTCCTACAAGATTGCATGTATCACGCCTAAAGCACTTCACCCAAACTCTCCATGTTACCTCACAGACAAACTACACAAAGCAGGCTGCACCTGACCGACAAGGAGCACCAACACCCTCATACTTATTCCCTCTCTGCTAAAAAAGAAAAGCACACAGGCTCGATCCTACTCTGGAAACGCTCCTTCCATCTGTAACTCCCTGCCTAAAGACCTACGCTTTAACCCTTCCTACATCAACTTCAAAAGAGACCTCAAATTATACCTCCTCAACAAATATTGGGGTCAATAATACCTACCTCTGACACCGTCTCCCGCTGTTCACCTCATCAGGCTTTCCTCTTTTGCCCTCCAACTCTTTCGACTCCTCTTTCCACCTTCTTTCTCCCCTCCTTCACGCTACTACTTCCCCTCCCCATACCACCCTCCCTGCCCCTTCCTTCAAGTATGACATCAAGGGGCATATTATCAAGGGGGTTTATCTCCGCTTTTTTGGCTTTAAAAGCCAAGAAAGCGGAGATAAAATTATCTCCCTATTACCTAGCTGTCGCTAACACCAGTTAGTGACAGCTAGTAGGAGATAGCGACCATCTTGGGCCCCACTTTGCATGTCAGTGATATTTATCACTAATGACATGCAAAGTGGGCGTGCCAAGATGTTAGCGACTGGAAACAGTCGCTAACATCGCTATCTCCTATTACCAACTTTTGGAGATATTCGCGCTAAGCGCGAATATCTCCAAAAGCTAACACCTGCCCTGAGCAGTTCTTAGCCATGTTATCCAATGGGAGGTGGATAACATGGCTAAGAGCATTAGCTCGGTAATGCATGAATATCCCTGACTTTTCAGCGATATTCATACATTGCGGCGATTTTTATCGCATTTGCGATAAACCTTGGTAATACAAAGGTTTATTTGCGGTAAAAATCGCCGCAGCTCTGCGGTAAATTTTTGTCTCTAACCAAGGAATAGCGATAATTATCGCTATTGCTTGGTAATATGCCCCCTAGACTCTAGCAAGGCCTCCCTCTGATCTCCCACGACCCTATTCCTCTAATCTCCCAATCTCCCTCTTTTTCTTCTCTTTTTCACTCCCTCACACCCACCCTAATCTAATCACACTACATTCACATTAGTTTATCATTGTACTCTTGTATTTATTGCACTTGTATTTATCTGCTTTTCCTGTTATATTGGTTTGTATGGCAATGTTATTGACCAAATGTATCAACTACTGTACCTCCTTGCACTCCTGTAAAGCGCTCTGATACCTCTGGGTCTAGCCAGCGCTATATAAAACCTTTAAAATAAATAAATAAATAAATAAACAAAGTCGTCTTCACCCCTGGCATCTTGGAAATTAGGGACATCAATCCAATTGTCTGTTCTGATCACATGGTGATTCTTTTTCTAAACTCAAATCCACAGGCTCTGTGCAATACGGCTCTTCAAATGTAGCAAATTCCCAATGGGAGTTGTCCCCCAGCGCACCGCTTTAGGTGATACCAACAGGTATAATAAAGTTCAAACAGACAAAAATTTGTATTTCATTTGTTCATTAGTTGCAATTTTTCATGATTTCCAATCAGTATAAGATATCTCCAATTTCTTTTGCATTAAATGTAAGGTTTCTTAAACATCAGAAAGACACATCCGCATTCTTTAAACATAAATCCCAACAGTCCCCGGTGTTAACTGTGGCTTTCACCACACTAATATGGCTCCCGCTATGGGTTTACATTCTCCGGACTATTTTGAGTCCGTCATCACTGTTAACTCACTGCCCAGCAGTGTTGCTTTTAACTTCAGCACACGCCGACCGGCAACACCGAGGTATCCGGAAATCCTTGGACCGGACCGCACATTTAAACGAGTAAGTTTCGCCATAAGCCCTCTCCTCTAATACTCGTTGCATGCTCACAGATTGATTTACACTTTCTGGAACTCTGGTTTCATTTAGATTCGATGACCTACTTATGAGCCCTTTTGAACTTTTGTCTCCTAATGCTCCAGCACGTTGATTAATTGTACACTCTTTCACACTAGTTTTCTTGTTCTTACTTAATACACAGTCCGATATTTTCACTACAGGATCGCCACGTTTAGATTTCTGATGTAGTTGCACACGCCCTCTCGTTTTCTGAGCTCAGACTCAACTATTATTGGTATATTTCACTCGCTGCTGCAGCACGTTATTTGGGCAATGGTATTTTTTGGATATCATTGTTTTTTTTCCCTTGATGTATTTTAATCATTGATGACGCACAGTGCATGTATAAACCAACTGCAAAGTCACATGTAAATGTTTCAATATTCTATATTGTGTTAGTATGTGGAGAAATCTTCCCGAAATTTAGTTTGTGTTATTCTTTTGATTTACAGACCCCTCCCCTGACGAAGGGCTACACCAGCCCGAAATGCATAGGGACTGTTGGGATTTATGTTTAAAGAATGCGGATGTATCTTTCTGATGTTTAAGAAACCTTACATTTAAAGCAAAAGAAATTGGAGATATCTTACACTGATTGGAAATCATGAAAAATTGCAACTAATGAACAAATGAAATACAAATTTTTGTCTGTTTGAACTTTATTATACCTGTTGGTATCACCTAAAGTGGTGCGCTGGGGGACAACTCCCATTGGGAATTATAAATTTGCAAACATTCGTGACAAGAATTTTCAATTCTATTAAGGACTAGGAGGCAAGGATTATGCTTAGTCTCATTTCTTTATTGAAATGCTCAGCAGCCAAGTGAAAAACCACATTACCCAGAAACACTTGGGTGATAACCATAGAGTCTTGTAGTATAAATAAGCGTGCAGACAATCCCATTTCCTCTTTCTTTGGTGAGGAGAATCCAGGAAACAGTAAACAATCCAAAACAGGCAATGCAGCAGCAAGGTTCAGTCCATGGAAGGCGACGAAGGGAGACATACCAACAGCCGAAGGCAGAAAAACAGGAAACATCTTCAGAGAAGAGAACAGGCACTCCTACGTGGAACCGGAGATACATCACTTGGGATCAGAGCCTGAAAAGAGACACAAAGCCGTAATACACGTCCAGTAAAAACAGGAACATGTCGAAATAAGGGTGGGTAAAGAAGCCAAAGCAATAGAGACTGTTGTTACAGAATAATGCATAAACAATTGTCAATATTCACAATGTATAATCCATGGGTGGGATAATCCTCGCCTCCTAGTCCTTAATAGAATTGAAAATTCTTGTCACGAATGTTTGCAAATTTTGAATTCTATTGCAGGACAGGAGGCTCCGATTACGCTTGTTTAAAGCTCATCCAACACCACAGAAGCAACCGTAGGTACAGGTTTAAAGTAAAAAGTCTTAAACACAGAATCTGTCGACCAATCAGCAGCTTTCATAATGTCCCCCAAGGTGACTCCCAATGAAAAGGCCTTAGAGGCCATGGCCCCACGAGCCGAATGAGCACCAAAAACAGAAACATCAATTCCTGCCTCTCCCATAAGCCACCGTACCCAGCGAGCCAATGTAGCAGGAGTAACGGGGCGGAAAGGCTTCAGCAATGCAATCAACAACTGACCTTGCATATCAGAACGAAGAAGCGAAGTACTCACCTCATAAACCTTAAGGCATTGGACCATACAAAGGTTGGGACGAACCGGAAAAGAAGGGTAAGAGATAATCTCAGTATTAGTTTTGGTGCGCCTGGAAAGGCGAAATGTAACCCCTTCAGGAGTAAAACTCTGACCAGCAAGATCCAATGCGTGAACATCTGAAATCCGTTTGCAAGAAAGCAAACACAGCAACATGGTAAGCTTGGCCGAAAGTTGTTTGCGCGATAGCAAGGAATTGACCGGCCAGGCCTCCAAAAAACACAAAACAACCGAAACGTCCCATAAAGCCACATATTTGGGACGCGGAGGACCAGCCATACGGACACCTTTAAGGACCTTGGACACCAGAGGATGCTCCCCTACAGGTTTACCATCAATAGGAAGATGGCCCGCTGAAATAGCAGTGCGGAAATTGTTGATAGTACGGTATGCCAAACCAGAAGCCGAATATAGGGAAGCCAAAAAATTGACAATTAAAGAGACATCTGCTGATGTCGGATCAACTAGCCGTTGAGCACACCAATCACTCCAACGTTTCCAGGAACCTCTGTAATGTTTGTGGGTAGCTGGGGCCCAGGCGTTGCTGAGGAGTCTGGTAGCGTCCGTCGAAAGGCCTGACACAGCCCAACGTTCCCCGAAATCCGCCACGCCAGGAGAAGGAGAGAGCCTGACTGAACTAGGGGATGCGGATTCTGAAGCGGATCTAACAGGAGATTCTGCTTCTGAGGCAGAAGAAATGGCAATGCGCAAGTCATTTCCAGGAGAACAGGGAACCACGGTTGAGCCCGCCACAGAGGAGTGATCAGAATCAGCTCCGCCTGAAAACGTGTCACATAGGCCAGAACCCTGGGGATCATCATAAACGGGGGAAACACATAACAGAGGGAGGCCGGCCACGGTTGAAGGAAAGCATCCGTTGCCAGAGCCTCCGGGTCCGGTCTCCAGCTGAAGAACCGGGGAAGTTGGGCGTTGAGCCGGGACGCAAAGAGATCGATCTGACAAGGGCCCCAAATCCGTAGAAGTTGTCGAAACACTCGCGGATGGAGTCTCCAGTCGCTGAAATCCCTCAGGTACCTGGAGTTCCAATCCGCCACAACATTACGACAACCCGGAAGGTATTCCGCAATAACTGTGATCCTGTTGTGTAGACAGTAATGCCAAAACTCCTTGGCGATCTCCGCCAACAATCTCGAACGAGTCCCCCCGAGCTTGTTGATATAACGGACTGCCGATACATTGTCCATCCGGAGAAGTATACAGCAGCGGGACTGAAGTGGAGACAGACATTTGATCGTGAACGATCCCGCCAGCAACTCCAAACAATTGATGTGGAGAGAAAGTTCCTGGGGGGACCACCGTCCCCCCGTCGTGACCGAGCCGCAGCGGGCTCCCCAGCCCCACTGACTGGCATCCGACTCGATCACAATCTCCGGAGAAGATCCGAAGAGGGCTCTGCCGTTCCAGGCCTCCATGTGATTCAACCACCATGTCATTTCCGACTTCGCCTCCTCTGACAGGGGAATGTGGTCGGAATAGCGAAGGCCCTTCTGAAGATGCTGAATCTTCAAGCGCTGCAACGCTCGGTAATGCAGCGGAGCTGGAAATATCGCCTGCAGAGAAGACGCTAAAAGACCGACAACTCGTGCTAATGATCTCAACGACACCGTCGGACTCGAGACAACAGACCTCAATTCCCGCTTGATGTATTGAATTTTCTGACGAGGTAGCAGAAGTTGACAAGAGAGGGAATTGATTTGGAACCCCAAGAAATCTATCACCTGAGTAGGTTGAAGTACAGACTTGGGAACATTCACTAAAAATCCTAGAGACTGGAGAAGGTCTACGGTTCACGTCAGATGAGTCATAAGCATGAATGGACAATCCGCCAGCAGGAGGATGTCGTCCAAATAAATGATCAAGCGAACTCCGCGACTGCGGAGAGACTCCACGACCGGACGCAACAGTTTCGTGAAGCACCATGGTGCTGACGAAAGGCCGAAAGGTAGAACCCGATATTGATACCACATCCCCAGCCACTGGAACTGAAGAAAGCGGCAATGGGGCGGAAAAATCGGAACAGAGAGGTATGCATCTTTGAGGTCCAGACGGACCATCCAATCCCGTTCCCTCAGGAGATCCCTCAAAAGATGGATGCCCTCCATCTTGAAGTGGCGGTAAACCACTCCCGCATTGAATTCCTTCAGATTGAGGACCAACCTCGATCCCCCTCCCTTCTTCTCCACAAGGAAGATTGAGCTGGCAAAGCCCTGAGGATGGCGCACTGTCGGCACAATCGCCCCTTTCTTCTCCAGAGACCTGAGTTCCTCTGTGATGAACTCTTGACTTTGATTTGAGAAACGGAGAGGAAAGGGAGGACGGGACTGACGAACAGGCTGATAAAACTCTAGTTTGAAGCCCTGAACTGTCTCCAGCACCCATGCATCGCTGGAGATTGATCGCCAGTTCTCTAGGAAAAGGCGAATCCTGCCCCCCAGAACAACACTGCATGCAGGAAGAATTCTCACCTGAAGTGGCGGAATCGTGATAGCCGCCGGAGGAGCCACCAGCACGTCCTTTTATAAACTGGCCACAGCCTTTTCTGGAGGGATAGAAGTTCGAACGTTGGGTATATCCTGAATCCTGCTGACCTCCTCGCTGGGACTGGTACCCCCTCTGGGAGGGCTGCTGTTGACCACGGCCGGAGGAACGCCCCCTACTTCTTCCAGCCCTGTTGAAAACCGGACGAAAGGTCCGGCGCAGAGACGCCTGTGCCTTATCCAGGCCGCTAAAGGTATTTACGAAGTTGGTCAGTTCTTTCAAAAATGGATGCCCGAAAAGCAGACCCTGAGCCGCAGGGCCCGACTCAGAAGTCGCCAATTCTGCCAGCTTAGGGTCCAATTTCAGTAAGATGGAACGGCGCCGCTCGGCAGAGAGCGCACAGTTGGCATTACCCAACTGGCAAATGGCGCGTTGAGCCCAATTAATTAGCTCATCTGGATCAACCATCCGATTAGTATTTTTTGCCAGAAAACCAAGGTCCAACATTTTGGTGAGGGGCCCCAAGAGATCCAAAACCTTGTCTTGGCAAGCCCGCCAAGACCTATCAAGACCCTTTTTGGGATCTTTCGCAAATTTGCGCAGGTACGTCGTCATGGTGGGATCCACCTCAGGGGTCTCCGCCAGATGGTCAGCCAAACCCGGGCGCGGGCATTCAGACCGGAGGCGGGCACGTACCTCCTTTTCAAAGGGCTGACGTATGTGCTGCTGGACGTACTCCGTCACAGCCGGGGAGGGAAGCCAAGCCGTGAACTGAGGATGGACAATGTCCGCCGGCTCAAATGTAAGCACAGGGGGATGCGCTGAGGCATCGACAAAATGTTCTTTACACTTCTTCTTTTTGGGAGGGGGAGGAGCAGGATCCGAGGACGAAGAGGACTGCAAGTCTTCACTCTCTTCTTCCTCCACAATAGTGGACGACTTGGCAGAGGACAAAGATTGTGCCAACTTTTTAAAGTCTGAAGCATGTGGATTAGCAGCGGAAGTGGAAGAAGCCTTCTTGGCTGCAGGGACCCAACCCTGCTGACGGGCATATTTAGTCAAGTGTCGCTTGAGCGGCGTGATAGCACGGACAAGTGCCTTATTCATGGAGTGTTGAACTCCCTGGTCCAAAGCCTCTACAAGATGCTGCTCCATGGTGTCCGGAGCCTCTTCATCAAACTCCTCTTCCTCCTCATAATAGTAATCACTCATGGTCACGAGGTTCGTGAAAATTATGCCCACAAAGGAGGAAGGTAAATCAAAACAAGCCAAAGGCCAAGTCAAAGGGGAGTGAAAAAACCCTCACAGTAAGCCAAACTGTAGAAAAAACTACAGACAAAAGACAATTAAAGAGTGGAGGGATGGCTCACTGTCGCAAAAAGAAAGTCACTCTAGGCAAAGCCTATGCAAATTATTCCAGCCGGAGACTTTTGATAGACACCGGCGTCCAAAGGGTCAACTGCGAAGGCTGTGGGTGAGAACGTCGTGAGAGACGCCAGTCAGACAAGCTCCGAGGAGAAGTAAACACGGAGCGCCGGAAATGCCAATGCGCGCATGCGCGAAAACCGGCTGCCTTCCAGTGAAGAGGGTAGCTCGCGCGAACAGCGCGAGGCCACCAGGACCCTTATATCCACTCCACAACAACAAACGAGAGCACAGGCACAAAGCGCCCAGTCCCAGGAAGGAGAACTCTCGCTTCCAGCCGCGCAACGCCGAAACTCAAAACGGAGCAACAAAATACAACGCGGCAAAGAGCGCAAACAAAGCGCATACAAAGCATACACAATGCAGTATGAAAAGCACAAGAAAGCTCAAATACAATCAGAATAAGGTAAGAGCACTTAACTGGCTGTGGAGCAGCAAAGAAAGAGGAAGTGGGATTGTCTGCACGCTTATTTATACTACACGACTCTATGGTTATCACCCAAGTGTTTCTGGGTAATGTGGTTTTTTACTTGGCTGCTGAGCATTTCAATAAAGAAATGAGACTAAGCATAATCGGAGCCTCCTGTCCTGCAATAGAATTTGCTACACTTGGTATTCATTTCAACGCTGTACCGCTCAGACAGCGAAGCCCTAGCCTGCACGCAACAAATTTTCATTTTCTCAAACTTCCACGTTTAAATTCCGGTGCGTGTCTTCCATAATATATGTACAATACGGATCTTCGCCCAACTCCTACTTGCCCCAAAGTATGGAATGAACATGATATTGCACAGTGGAACACATTTCTAAGTGACTCCAAACCATGCCTGAGTGATACGGATCATACGAGTGGCACTCTAGTAATGAATGAGTGCATCTCAGACTCTCTTGATTCTATAATCCTATTCATATACTCTTCTCATAAGAAGAGAACTCCATCTGCACCATGGTATGACTCTAAGATTAAAGCATTGAAACTAGTTTAAAAAATACTGAGCAGACATAGAGAGGGGTCAACACTGGGCCGTTAAAAGATGCTTGTAAGCGCCAACTAAAAGTATATAAAAAACATGTATTAGCAGCTAAAGCAGAATTTTATCATAAAATGATCACTGCAGCAAAAAATCCTACAAAGGACTTGTTAAAATTACACAATTCAATGGCACATCCAGAGGCTGCAATCAGTCAAACAATGCCTCGCAATAATTAAGCAATAATTAAGCTGTCTTTTTTAGGTAAAAATCAACAGTCTCATTAGCTAATTTAGACGAGGGGTGGACAGCTCACCTTGCATTGTGTCACGTCCCATCGAGGGCCATTCACCACCTTCTGCTGTTAGCTAGTCCACTTTTATGATGGCCTCCTATGATGGCATCCTTTCAACTCAGACCAAGCTTAATTCTGCTTTGTCCTTGATCCCTTTCCAGGCTCTTGTCTGAAAAATGTTTCAGTGACTGTTTCCCAGAATGCAGGTGTTTTGTATCGCTGCCCTACGGTCATGTGTAGTGCCTCTGCAATGGCAGACAGCCATTGTGATTCCACTCCTAAAGAAACCATCATTGGACCTATTTCCCCTGGCTAATTTCCATCCTATATCATTACTCTCCATGATAGGTACATTTTCAGAAGCAGTCGTCAATAATCAACTAGCAGCCTTGCTTCCTTGGATAACCAGCTACTCCATCACACTACTGGACCTGTCAGTAACTTTTGATACCATCTCTCATGCTATTTTGTTAGAAAAGAAGGCAGGTCTGGGGGTGGTGTTAACCTTATTTAAATGGTTTTCGCCTTTGCTGCATGGTCAGACACAGATTGCACAGTTGGGTAATTTTCATTGTACCATGAGGTCCACAGCCATGGGAGTGTCTCGGGTCTCACCAGTAAGTCCCACTTTTTTTACTCTGTATGTCTTTGCTTTTGGGAATTCTTAAAAACACCATCAGAAAGCTTGAAGACATCTTAAACTTTGCTGCCTGGCTGGTGCTGGGATTGGGTTTTAAATACTGGTCTCTGACCAGCTTTGTAAATTACACTGACTACCAATAAGAAAGAGAATTTTATTTAAGGACCTATGCCTTGCACATGCTACAGTTCATTGCCAGAGGAGCAATCACTTTATGAAGTCTTTGTTCTAGATTTACTCCAACTAAGGGACACATGCATCAAAATTGTAAATTGCAACTACCTAGTTGAGAATTCCTGAGAATCGCAATTAGGTCATCACAATTTACGAAACTCAAAGAGATTCAGATTGCGATTCCTTGGGGGTCGCAAATCATACTATCTCATTAATACAAGGAATCGCTAAAATCCCAGGGATGGTGGCCTGCTGAGGTCAGCAGACCATCATGTCTGTGATTGCTGTTAAATAAAGCAATCTTTTTTTGTTGTAAAGCAGCCCGTTTTCCTTAAAGGAAAATGTGACTCTTTACAAAAGTAAATTGTAATGTTTTCTTTTCATTTCTTAAGATCAGGCAGTGGTCCATGGTGTGGAAATGTGCTTTTCAATGAGTACACCGGTGCAGGGGGTCACCCTTCTCTGTCCACGGGTCCTTTGACCAACAAAATAGAGATTGGCACTGAAGCTGAAATTCAAATAACAAGTTTATTAATCACTCATTCATGACAGTTGAGTCTGAGACCTGGTGTTCTGTCAGCTACAAACTCTTTAGCATGCATATAGCTTTTAGCTGAGTCAAGAAGTCAACTAAAATAGGCAGCACAGGTAGGGAAAAAGACGAGCAGCAGAGGATGGGAGAATTACAAAGCCAACAAAATGGATGCCATTACAAAGATGGTTTCAGACTATGCTAACAGAAATTATTTCAGATGTCCACAATGGGATCACTGCCTGCTCCTAAAAATGCTTTTACAACCATTCACAAATGGGAAGGGATCCCTTGGGTACCCCTTCCCATTTGCAAATGGGTTACCACCTACTTCAAGTAGGTGGTAATATGCAAATGTTTTGAGACTGCATTCACATTCACAAAACATTCATGCATACATTTAGGATTAGGTTTTTGGAAGGGACGCCATAAACACGCCCCTTCCAAATACCAAATTGCAAACCCATTTTGCGATTGGTTGCCAAATCGCAAATTGGGGTTTGTTGCATCTAAAAACCATTTTTTGAGTTCACAAACGGGCCGAATTGGCCCGTTTGTGATTTCAAAAGTGCTTGTTGCATGTGCCCCTAACTAAAACCATATAATCCTCCTCCCAATTTCTGCTGGCTGTTTCAAGATTTAATGAAACCAGAGTTGGAAGAACGATGATTGCGGTGATCCTCCCAGAAGTCTGGAGCAGCATGTATCTTCAAATCTATTCCTAATCTAACCCAACATAGCCTTGGAAAGATCTCAAAACTTTTTGATCCTAATATCTAATTCAGCATATTTATCTTTCTCTTTTTTTCTGTACTGCAGTCTTTCTTAGTCCTGTGACTCTTCTGCAGGTACATTACTTTGTACTTTACAGATGTCCTACATAAACACAGACATAAAATGTGAATATGTGGTTCCCTACAGTGACACGCAGCCTGAAACAGAAAATGTAATCAGCTGCAAACAGTATGCATTCAAGTTGATTTGTTTGTTGACTGTTTGGAAAAACCCTGAAGGCTTAGCTTAAAGGTCGTTCTTTCCAAAGAAGAATAGCAGCCTTTCTGATGGATGGTATTTGGACAAAGTATTGAGTTGTAAATATCAATAGACAGAAATATTGGACAATATCATGATACAAAAATATTGTGATGCAGAAATATCGTTGCCAAGAATACACACAGAATATCGTTGTCGTTAATATTGTTTTCAATATTAATAAAACATATTGTTGATAAGATTTTTAAATATAGTTTGTAATATTAAGTGATTTATAATTTTAAATTTAATTATTATTAGTTATTCATAGTATTATAGCAGGTTGTTATTAGGTTGGGAAGTTAATTAAGCAATAATGAATTAAAAATGAATTGTTAATTTATTATTAATAACGGAATTGTTTATTAATGATGTTAATTTCATGATACATATAATTCTTTAGTTATATTTTACGTGTGGGCTACTGAGTTTGTAGTGGTACATGCTGGAAATTAAATTAAGTAATAATTAATTAACAATTAATTATTACTTCACTATTTATTATTTAATTTATTGTATTTGCTAGCTATATTTAGGTGTGGGCTGCTGGGTTTGCATGGGTTCAAGGTGGAAAGTTAATGAAATAATAATTAATTAACACCTCATCATTGTTATTTAATTGATTATTAATTATATCAATTGTGTGATAACCTTATATATATTTTTTTTAAAGTTTGGGCTGTTGTGTTTGTAGGTATTAAGGGTGCAAACTTAATTAAGCAATCAGTAATTATCAATTATTTATATATTATTGATTATTTAATTGAAAAATATTTATGTTCATTATGTAAAACTGATTTTTTAAATAATATTGCAGTTGTGTATTGCTAGGCTTTAGGAGTATAGGGTTGGATGCTAATTAAGTAATAATTAAATAATACATATTTATTAATTGTTTATTAATTAAGTAATTAATTGATTCAGAATTGTGTAAATTGTTTTATACTTATTCATTTTAGCAATATATTAAATGTGGGCAGCTCCGATTGTAGTGGTATAGTGTGGGAAGTAAATGAAGTAATAAATAAATATATATTTTTTTTAATGTATAGTTATTTATTAAATCATTTAATAATCATGTAAATTGCTTAATTGTTTTTACTCTTGGGCTCTGTAATGAAGGGAAATGCTCTGGATGCCAAGCTGTAGCTTTCTACTATTAAAAGCGGGAAATAATGACCTCCTTGTGGTGGCTTCCTTGAGGGGACACTCTCTTGTTTGGATTTGTTGAAGGCCAGTCCTGCGTGAGGAGAGCCCCACTGCGGTGAGCGGACCCATGCTGACGTCGGCTGTGTGTGGCTGTTCAGGTACAGGAGTATGCAGTGGAAGTCCTACAGTGGAGTTTGGTTTTAGCGGGACACTGCTTCTGACCCTCTGTGGTTTTATTTCTTCTATCTGGCAGATCACACACGTCTCACATGAGGAATACGCAACCGCACTACAGAGACCGACAGCCAGTTCAACTGCCCACGCCTACTGGGGCGGTTCTCAAGGACTATATCAGGTGCTGTTAATGTTGCGTGACTACCACAGATTGCCCCTTGATGAAGTGCGTGTCAGCACAAAACACGTTGGGCACTGTGATGAAGGGAAATGCTCCGGTTGCCAAGCTGCAGCTTTCTACTATTGAAAGTGTGAAACAATTACCTCCTGTGGTAGCTTCCTTGAGGGGACACTCTCTTGCTTGGATATATATGTATGTATATATATATACTAGCAGCCCGTCCCAACCTTGTCCAGGAGCAATCATGCTTCCCCGACCCCCGCCTGCCCCGACATTGCCCAGCAGCCCAGGCCCCCGGCCGCTCCGTCCCCCACCTGCCCCGACCCCCGCCTACCCCGACATTGTCCCCCAGTTGTCACAAAGGCCCAGTGTTTAGGCGCTCTGCATAAATCTCCATGGCAGATGATGTAAGTCCCCGTCCCCGGCCTGCCCTGACCCCCGGCTGCCCTGAAATTGTCCCCCGGGAGCCTTTCCTCAGCCGATGTAAATTTTACCCTTCTGTTTTGGTGTAACTCCCCGTCCCCCGCCTGCCCCGACCCCCGCCTGGCCCGACATTGTCCCCCGGAGCCTTACCTCAGCTGACCTAAATTCTATCCTTCTGTTTGGTGTAAGTCCCCGTCCCCCGCCTGCCCCGACCCCCGACCCCCGCCTTTGTCCCTCAGAGCCTCACCTTAGCCGCTGCTCCTCAGTTCACCGCTCCTCACTGCTGGTCACCGCTCCTCCCGCTGGTCCGCTGCTCCTCACCTCCTCCCTGGCGCCATGTCCGCCGCTCGTCACCGCTTCTCCCCGCTCCATGTCCGCCGCTCCTCCACGCGCTCCTGGACGCTGCACCTCCCCGCGCTCCTGACGTCAGCACGCAGGTCGCAGCCAGCGCTACTTCGAGGGGACTACTTTTTTTATAATGTAAATTTTTTAAATATTACGTATATTTTAACTTTATATAGCCTATGTCCATCTGCACACCCTGAGGATTATAACGATGTATCGGGTGTGTGGATTGGCGCTGTGGTTCCCGCGTTTACCCGCCTCAAAGCCTCAAAGTTCTTCCTTTATAATAGTAGTATAGATATATATATATATTACCTACTGGCTATCGCCAGTAGGTATATATAGTTAGGATTAATTCCCTATGGGATTTTTGAAAATTCTATGTCTAATAACTTTGGCGTTTGAGGACGGAATCGGCTGAAATTTTCAGGAAAATGGCAAATTTTGTTTCTGAGCAGCCCCTGAAAATTCGGTGGGGTTTCGTCAAGGGGGGGCTGAGAAAAAAGGGGGGTCCCAAAACGCGTTTTTCCCATTCATTTTTCCATAGGGCGGTTGGACTCACTTTTAGCTCGAACGGCTGAATGGATTTGCACGAAACTTGGCAAAATTGTAGGGACTGTTAGCCCGATGTGCCTTTGCTAGGTCTCAATATATGTGCTCCAGTAGTTTTTGAGAAATTAACGTTCAAAACAAGATATATATCTGTAACAGCGCTCCGGGCAGCGATCCGGTCCGCTTACTTTTCGCGAAACGGAACTTTGCGCGCAGAAAGCTGATTGGCTCTCCGGTGTCTGTCAACATTTTAAACAGTCCGGAGCGGCCGCCATGTTATCTCTCGGTAGGATCGAAAGAGAAGAAGAGGTGAAAAACGAAGGGGGAATTTATTGAAAGGGGGCAAGGTATACCCCTCTTGACCCCCTAGGAATGTTGTTGGGGTTATTAAAGGGTCCCGTGGGGAAAATAAAAAAAAAATGATTTTTCACGGTAGAAGCGCTTCACGGGCCGCGAAGTGGGCCGCAAACTGGTAGCGAAACGGGAATTCACCATTTTGTGCTTCGTTTTAATTGTTTAGAGACAAAAATTATCGCCGCACATCGGCCACAATGCATGAATATCGCTGAAAAGTCAGCGATATTCATGCATTATCCAGCAAATGCTCTTAGCCATGTTATCCACCTTCCATTGGATAACATGGCTAAAAACTGCTCTGTGCGTGAGCTTTTTTTTTTTTTTTGCTGCGTGACGTTTGTTAACGTTCGATTCGATGGAAATCAGGAAGTGTTGACCACCATTTTGTCACTGCGAGTAAATATTTTGTTATAAATGAATCCTTATTGATAAACATTGTCTGCGCCATCTTGCGTTTTTGTCCAATGCCACAATTGTGTCGTGCACGGCAGCCATTTTAGATGCCTTGACCAGGGCCACTCTCTGCACGCCGCCGATCCTCAACATGGCTCCCCACCCTCGCAAGCATCTCCCCCACGCACTGGTCCCCCCCGCTCTCTCTCTCATGCATGGGACATATACTTCCCCCCATCTGCGCTGCTCTTCTCTGAGAATCACACCCTGTGCCCGCCCGACACCTCCCTTTCACCCTATTCACTACCGCACCCTCTGACACTCCTCTTCCTCTGTGTCCGATTGTCCAGGCCGGACCTAGGCTATCACCTAGCCCTGCGGATGTAGTTTATGGCCCCAGCTGTAGAGTATCCAGACATGCCAACCCTCCCGATTCAGGCGTGAGACTACTGATTTCAGTGCTAGTCTTTCGCTTCCCGATTCCTGCAAGGAAAAACCCGGGGGCATATTACCAACAACTAGCGGTAATTTTTGTCTCTAACTTGTTTAGAGACAAAAATTATCGCCGCACTTCGGCGAATTTTATCGCACATAAACCTTGCTATTAGCAAGGTTTATCGCAAATGCGATAAAAAACGGCCGCAATGCATGAATATCGTTGAAAAGTCAGCGATATTCATGCATTATCCAGCAAATGCTTTTAGCCATGTTATCCACTTCCCATTGGATAACATGGCTAAAACTGCTCAGGGCAGGTGTTAGGTTTTGGAGATATTCGCGCTTAGCGCGAATATGTCCAAAAGTTGGTAATAGGAGATAGCGATGGTTAGGGACTGTTTCCAGTCGCTAAAATCTTGGCACGCCCACTTTGCATGTCATTAGTGATAAATATCACTGATATGCAAAGCGGGGCCCAAGATGGTCGCTATCTCCTTTTAGCTGTCACTAACTGGTGTTAGCGACAGTTTGGTAATAGGGAGATAATTTTATCTCTTTTTTTGGGGGCTTTTAAAGCCAAAAAAGCAGAAATAAACCCCCTTGATAATATGCCCCATGATTTCTCGGGGGTTTCAGCTGACAGGGCTTGGTATTGTGTTACGTGCTAATTCTTCCAGGAAACGTCAGAGGGTCGATGCAGGGGTTCTAGAAGGGGTGATAAACCATTTAAGCCTCATGAACAAGCGCATGGTCTTTTAAAGATTTGTGAAGTACTCGGGGCGGCGGTGTGTGTGTGCCCTCTTTCAGGAGCGGGCGGGGGGGCACTGCCAGCAACTTGCCAGGCCAGGCAGTGTTCAACACGTGCATCACCCTTTCTCTGCCTGCTATTGCGCTCCATGCTTCGGAAAGGTAAGAAAAAGAACGTGCATTTGAGTTTGAAATGTCCGATCTTGTAGCAGTACACTTGCAAAGCCCACACATGACAATAACCCGATTCAAGGCCCCATTCACCCGATTTTTTTAAACATATATAGCACTCCAACAAAGTTAGATTTTAAAACTTTATTAACATTTAAATATAACGAACGCAACAAAAACTGTAAATATATTTAACCATTTTTTGAAATTAACCAGAACTATAACAATAACAACAACAACAACAATAATATAACTTTTATGCCTAAATTACGCAAACATTTAGCTAATCTGCTAAAGGGGGGAGTCGCCATTTCTTTACAATAATCAATAATGAAAAATCCACATCAATAGGGTTGTCCGTTTTCTCGATGCAGCACTATAGTGCAACATACACAGCACCTGGGGTGTCAAGAGTGAACAGGTCTTTCTTTGTTCCTTAAGATGTTATCTGTGTCAACCTCTTCCGAGAATGCTGATGCGTTAGGATTTCCTTGTGTTTCTTAATAGCATTGGTGTCTGTACACTTCTTTGTCAATTCTGTCAAGATGATAACTGCTTCATAAACAGACGATATCTTTGTTTAGTCATTAGTGTTAAGTGTGTCTGAAACTACAGTGCCCTTCTGTTTTTTTTTCTTCAGGCTCTACAGAGTTTTGTGTGTTGTTCTTTTGAGCGATAATTATTCCAGAGGTTTCAGGTTCACTTGTTTTGTCCTGCAGTGAGTTAACAGCTTTAGAGAGTTCATGTTTATTTGCTATGTCCTGCTGTTCGTCAACTGCTTCAGAGACGTCAGCCTCATTTGTTATGTTTCAGTAGATCTTGGACCTGCCCGGCCGCGCCCAAAATGGCGCCGGTGTAAATGGGACTCGTAACTGCTTGTTGTGTACTGGTTGCCCAACCTTGATATCACGAGATACATATGCAGTTTTGAAGCACATGGCGGAGGCTTGTCTGCTGTAGTGGGGCGCCCCTTTATCGTTTCAGTCGCCATTCCGCCCGCTTTTGCTACACTGTGCCTTTTCCGCCATTCAGCTGTTTAGCGCCCGCTCTTACGGCTACAGCGTCTCGCTCACCATGTAGTTGAGTTGCTCCCACTCTTGCGGTGCAGCGATAGGCGGCTTCCACAGGACTCTTAAAATGGCGGTCGGCTCTTCGGGTTTGGGCCTGGTCCAGTAAAATGGCCCTGGGACACCTTGGAACTCGGACGCTTGTCTGCCAGGGCTTGGGTTCCATTCTCGAAAGCGTCCCCTCAGCCTTGAAGATTGTAGAAAAGTCTTGGGGGCCGTCGACTCCCGCAGGCTTTCGGTGGGGAGCGGCTGCCATGATTGCTTGCGGAATGGCCACGACGGAGCTACGAGATGGTGGTGCTCTCATGGTGACGCCAGCTTCAGTCTGAAACATCCAGAAACAAGGTGGGGCTTTCATCGTTTGGGAAAAAAAATGTTTTAATCCAATGAAAAGTGTTATTTTTAGGTCACATGACCTAGTCTTACATAATTGGGAAAAGAAAAGTAAAATGAACCAATGAAAAGTTTTATTAACAAGTCACATGACCTGTTATGCTTACGTTACGCGCTGCGCGGCGCGCTCTGGATCGTTTCCGGGAAGCTGCGCCTTGCGCACCGGAGCACTTCCGGGTGCGCTAACGCGTCGCGTCATATGACGCATTACGCGACAATGCAGGTCCAGAATATAGTCAAAATGTCTCCACCAACCAGCGGTCGGAATACAACCGCTTTCAGCAGTCCAAAAAGTTCGGTTAAATCTTAAGAGCGGGAGCAACTCAACTACATGGTGAGCGAGACGTTGTAGTCGCAAGAGCGGGCGGTAAATAGCTGAATGGCGGAAGAGGCACAGAGTACCAAAAGCGGGCGGAATGGCAACTAAAACGGTAAAGGGGCGCCCCACGACAGCGTGTCTTCAGGTCAAACGGATTGTGGGACAAGGTCCAGAATGGAAGATTCTTCAAAAGGGAAAAAATTCCGCCGGACCCCGGGAGCCGGCCGCCTATGCCGGGGGCGATCTCAGGCCTCACCAGGGCAACACGACTTGGGGAGGGGGCAGGAGCCAAGCGCCCCCTCTCAGTCCGCGCCATCTCACCGCCCCTCGGGGGCCTCCGTCAAGCGGTTTAGGGAGGCACCGTATCACATTGTTTTCCAATGCAGTCAGGTCCACAAATGGACCCCACTTACTTTGAATAGTGAAGCTGCAGCAGGTGCAAATAAGGTTTAAACAGTGTTACAAGAGCTGCTTAGAACTCTGAAGTATGGCACTCAACAACCAGGACTTATGCCATTTGTGTAAGGCAGTGACATGGAAGCAACTCAGGGACAAAAAGCATGAACGAACATTCACGTATGAAAATCTTATTTGGGGAAGGGGTAGAATCCAAACGCCCCCTGCCAGTTCGCGCCACTACACCGTATGTGGAAAATCTGAAGCCATCGTTCTACAAACTCTCAACGCTTGTTATCAGTGCATGAGTTTCATGCTCGATCGATTGAGCTAGCCGGATCGGGCAATAAAAAGTATAAAATAGTTATGTAAATAGTTATTTAATAAAATGTTTTACTCTGTTTCTTTGCTGGTGTGTTGTGTATATTTATAATATTTGCATAGGGTTTGTCGTTATTTTGGGCGGTGTGGGTGGCGGAGTCGAGCTGTTTTGCAGCCCTCATGGTGTGGAGCTCAGTTCATTTCACTATTTTCGTATTTCTCATGAAGGGTTGTTCCTAATGTTTGTATTTTACCGAGGTCAAAAAGAGATCGAATTAGTGGTCTACTGATTTTGCTCGATTACTTTTATTTTTTTACACGATTTTTCACTATCTGCAAAGACTAAACAGAGTATTGCGACTTTGTGCTTGTTTGTAAATAGAGAATGATCCAAAGAGAACCAATTGTAAAACAGTAAATGCTTGGATAATAATCAATCAAATGGAGAGACAAGCAGGTATGACGGATTACAACAGGGGTAAAGGTCTGCGTTAACTACCGTTCACTATCTGCAAAGAGAGAGTACTACTAAGAGAAAAGAGGGGAGTGGGGGGGGGGCAGCGTTCAAAGCACATCAGCGTGCATAAACACGAAAACGTTTTTACCTATCACGTACTTGACATTTGACAGCTTTTGATATTTGCTATTAAAAAACCATTGAAATTCACAGAAAAAACCATAGGTTATAGTCCATATATAATTAGGAATTTGCATTTACAAAACCTTGAAAATTCAATGAAAAAACCATTGGTTTTAGGCCATATATAGTTAGGGATTTGCATTTAGAAAACCTTATTTTACTCGCATAAAACCATTGAAATTCCATATATAGTTATAAGCGCTAACTATATATCGCGCACCCGCAATCCACTGCTGATGATGTCACATATTACATCATTCATGACATGGTTAGTGACATCACTGATGACATCACTGATGACATCTCAAATGACATCACTGATGACATCACTGATAACATCTCATTTGACATGACTGATCACATCACTGATGATATCATTCATGTGATAATACCATGAACCTCTTCAGACTCTAATATAACCTTAGAAACAATCAGTGTAAACAGACAGTCACAGACTGTCACTCATCCATGGAGTTACTCACACACCTAGTCAGTTATGCCAAAAATCAATCACACCTCCATTTTCTCAACTATACAGTTATACACACCTTACTTATTCAAACATATACTAACACATATTTACTTTACTCTCTTATACAATCTCTGATACATGTTCACAATGATCCATACAGCCACTCACACATTCACTGGCTCTTATGCACAGTTATTTATAGATGTCAACTCTCACATGTACTGTGTTTTACATATGTACTTAATTTGACATGTAGCACTGAGATATCCATTCACTCACTAATACACTCATGCACAGTCAACCGCCCATACAGCTGTTTCCACATGCACTTTTGAATCTATACATATAGTGAATCAAGTACTCACACATCTATGTACAGATTCACACACCTCCCAGCCACCCATACACACACACTCAGTTTCCCATACAAATACTTGGACAACCAATCAATAACCCATACAGTTACTCATATAGCTACTGATCAACATATGCAGCAGTTTGTAGAACAACAGATATAATGATGCACAAATTAAAACAGTTTAGTCACTAACCCATGCACTCAGTGAGACACATTTAATCACTCACTCAATCAGTCAGTCATGCACCTAGTAAATCCTTCATCCAGACACTTATATATCCACTCATTCTTCAATATGTAAAACATATTTTAACTTTACAGAAACATACAGTCACTGGATGTTGTAATCAGTGATGTCATCAGTGATGTCATTTGAGATGTCATCAGTGATGTCACTAACCATGTCATGAATGATGTAATATGTGACATCATCAGCAGTGGATTGCGGGTGCGCGATATATAGTTAGCACTTATAACTATATATGGAATTTCAATGGTTTTATGCGAGTAAAATAAGGTTTTCTAAATGCAAATCCCTAACTATATATGGCCTAAAACCAATGGTTTTTTCATTGAATATATATATATATATATATATATATATATATATATATATATATATATATATATATATATATATATATATATATATATATATATAATTACCTACTGGCGATAGCCAGTAGGTATATATAGTTAGGATTATTTCTCTATGGAACTTTTGAAAATTCTATGTCTAATAACTTTGGCGCTTGTGGACGGAATCGGCTGAAATTTTCAGGAAAATGGTACATTTTGTTTCTGAGCAGCCCCTGAAAATTTGGGGGGGTTCGTCAAGGGGGGGGCCGAGAAAAAAAGGGGGTCCCAAAACGCGTTTTTCCCATGTTAATTTCCATAGGGCGTTTGGCCTCACTTTGAGCTCGAACGGCTGAATGGATTTGCACGAAACTTGGCAAAATTGTAGGGACTGTTAGCCCGATGTGCCTTTGCTGGGTCTCAATATATGTGCTCCAGTGGATTTTGAGAAATTAACGTTTTAAAAAATTTATATATCTGTGACAGCGTCCCAGATAGCGCTCCAGATCGCGTACTTTTCGCGTCACGGAGCTTTGCGAAGCGATGCTGATTGGCTCTCCGGTGTCTGTCAACATTCTAAACAGTCCGGAGCGGCCGCCATCTTGTCTCTCGGTGGGATCGAGAGACAAGAAGAGGTGAAAAACGAAGGGGGAATTTAATGAAAGGGGGCAAGGTAGACCCCTCTTGACCCCCTAGGAATGATGTTGGGGTTATTAAAGGGTCCCGTGGGGAAAATTAAAAAAAATTGATTTTTCACGGTAGAAGCGCTTCTCGGTTCGCAAATTAACGGCTGAATGGATTTGTACGAAACTTGGCAAAATTATAGGGACTGTTAGCCCGATGTGCCTTTGCTGGGTCTCAATATATGTGCTCCAGTGGATTTTGAGAAATTAACGTTTAAAAAACAGGTATATCTGTGACAGCGTCCCAGATAGCGCTCCAGATGGCGTACTTTTTGCGTAACGGAGCTTTGCGTAGCGAAGCTGATTGGCTCTCCGGTGTCTGTCAACATTCTAAACAGTCCGGTGCGGCCGCCATATTGTCTGTCGGTAGGATCGAGAAACAAGAGGAGGAGAAAAACGAAGGGGGAATTTAATGAAAGGGGGCTAGGTAGACCTCTCTTGACCCCCTAGGAATGATGTTGGGGTTATTAAAGGGTCCCGTGGGGCAAATAATAAAAATTTGATTTTTCGCGGTAGAAGCGCTTCTCGGTTCGCAAACTGGTAGCGAAACGTGAATTCGCCATTTTGTGTTTTGATTTCATTAAATTACTAGGTATAAGGGGGTACGGGAGACGTATCCTGACCCCTTTTGTTTTCTGAGGGTGGCTGAGGAGGCTCATATATGTTGATACATGTCTTCCAGCGGCTGTGCGTGAGCGGTTTTTTTTTTGTTGCGTGACGTCTGTTAACGTTCGATTCGATGGAAATCAGGAAGTGTTGACCGCCATTTTGTCACTGCGAGTAAATATTTTGTTTTAAATAATTGTTATAAATTAATCCTTATTGATAAACATTGTCTGTCTTTTTTGCAATGCCACACTTTTGTTGAGCACGGCAGCCATTTTAGATGCCTTGACCAGACCCACTCTCTGCACGCCACCGATCCTCAGCATGGCTCCTCACCCTCGCAAGCATCTCCCCCACGCACTGGTCACCCCCGCTCTCTCTCTCATGCATGGGCCAGAAACCTCCTCCCATGTGCGCTGCTCTTCCCTGAGAATCACACCCTGTGCCCGCCCGACACCACCCTTTCACCCTATTCACTACCGCACCCTCTGACACTCTTCTTCCTCTGTGTCCGATTGTTCAGGCCGGTCCCAGGCTATCACCTAGCCCTGCAGATGTAGTTTATGGCCCCAGCTGTAGAGAATCACCCCTCTTCAAAGGAGTTACAGTAGATCTGTCACACCACACGCGTTCCTACTATCTGATAACCATCCTGTATTGTGCTTGGGGAGGGGATTCTCACTGTGAGGGTGTGTGGGACCGAGCCTGAAGCGGAAGATTCCAGGGATGCCTCTTTGTACATCAAAGTTTTTACAATTATGTGTCACAATATAAATATATAGTACTCCAACAAAGTAGGATTATAACACTTTAATAACTTTTAAATATATAGAACGCAACAAAAACAGTAAATACTTTTAAACATTTTTTTGAAAAAAGAAGCAACAATGGTCAGTAGCTGTGTTTTGTGCGAATAGTCCCAAGGCAGCACAACGTGCTGAGTTCTGGAGGGCACCCAGGTGATGTTACCTGGGTGCCGCACTGGTTTTTGGTATCCTACAATGCAGCTCCGAAAATTGGCGTGGGGCGTCCCGGGGGGTGCGCGGGGAGGCCTCGTCAGTAGCGGTCTGTTGTGCGAATAGTCCCAAGGCAGCAGAACGCGCTGAGATGTGGATGGCACCCAGGTGATGTCCAGTAAGTTGTCGCACTGGTTTTGGCATCCTACAATGCTGCTCCGAAAAACGACGTGGGGCGCCCCGGGGGGGGGGGGGGGGAGGCGGCGTGAACGGGTCTCCCCAGGTGGAGGCTCGTCGGCTGTACTGGGGCGCCCCTTTACCGTTTCAGTTGCCATTCCGCCCGCTTTTGCTACACTGTGCCTCATCCGCCATTCAGCTGTTTATCGCCCGTTCTTGCGGCTACAGCGTCTCGCTCACCATGTAGTTGAGTTGCGCCCACTCTTGCGGTGCAGCGATAGGCGGCTGCCACAGGACTCTTAAAATGGCGGACGGCTCTTCGGATTTGGGCCTGGTCCACTAACATGGCCCTGGGACACCATGGAACTCGGATGTCCCCTGAGCCTTGAAGATTTTACAAAAGTCTTGGGGGCTCCCGACTCCTGCAGGCTTCCGGTGGGGAGCGGCTGCCATGATTGCTCGCGGAATGACCACGACGGAGCCACGAGATGGTGGTGCTCTCAGGCTGAAGCCAGCTTTAGTGTGAAACATCTAGAAACAAGGTGGGGCTTTCATCGTTTGGGAAAAAAAAATGTTTTAATCCAATGAAAAGTGATATTTTTAGGTCATATGATCAAGCCTTCCATCATTAGGAAACCAAAAGTAAAATGAACCAATGAAAAGTTTTATAAAGAAGTCACATGACCTGTTATGCTTACGTTACGCACTGCTATAAAAAGCGTAGAAAATCCGTTGGCACGTGAGGCGGCGTCAGTAGCGGACCGATGTGCGAATAGGCCGAAGGCAGCACAACGTGCCGAGATCCGGATGGCACCGAGGTGGTGTCCAGCAAGTTGCACTGGTGTTTCCATCCTACAATGCTGCGCCGAAAGTCGGCGTGGGGTGCCGGGGGGGGGGGAGGAGGTGGCGCAAACTGGCCTCTCTCGCCTCCCCAGGTGGAGGCACCTGATGTGCAGTGCGGCGCCTCTTATCTTTTCACTCGCCGTCCAGCAGAGTTGCGCCCGCACTTACTGCTACAGTAGGCCGAAGGCAGCACAACGCGCCAAGATCCGGATGGCACCGAGGTGGTGTCCAGCAAATTGCCGCACTGGTGTGGCCATCCTACAATGCTGCGCCGAAATTCGGCGTGGGGCGCCCCGTTGGCCTGTGAGATCGCGTCAGTCAGTGGGGGCTGTTTGAGAAAGCAATGTGATGCTGTGCTTCGCCCCCAAGATGGAGGCTCCTCGGCTGCAGTGTGGCGCCCCTTGGTGTTTCACTCGCTATCCAGCTGAGTTGCGTCCGCACTTGCGGCTACAGTAGGCCGAAGGAAGCACAACGCGCCGAGATCTGGATGGCACCGAGGTGGTGTCTAGCAAGTTGCCGCACTGGTGTGGCCATCCTACAATGCTGCGCCGAAAGTCCCATGGTCCGGCGGAACTTTTTTCCTTTTCCTTTCTGCATCTTGTCCCACAATCCGTTTAACCTTTAGACACGACCAGGTCCCTGAATGTGTGCAGGGGGACGCTATTGATTGAATCAAAATGGCGGCTTCACACAAAGCTGACTCAAGCGTTGCTGGTGATGCTATACAGACAAAAAATGGTTTTCAGTTTGTACATTCTTCAGGATTTTTCCATCCAAGTCTGCTTGAGAGTTTGTAGAACAATGGCTTTAGATCTTGCCCTTCCCTCTTTTGACTGTTGGTCTTGTTGCCTATCTCTTCTGTTGTCATTTAACTGAACCTTTTTTGACTGCCGAAAGGGGTTCTGGTCCGACCGCTGGTTGGTGGAGATATTTTGACTATATCCTGGACCTGCCCGGCCTCGCCCAAAATGGCGCCGGTATAAATGGGACTCGTACCTCCTTGTTGTGTACTGGTTGCACAACCTTGATATCACGAGATACGTATGCAGTTTTGAAGCACATGGCGGGCGGGAATGAGAATTGATTGAATATTTCGACATCCCTATTGATATTAAGTTCTGATGTGTTATTGATTACTGTACTATTGAAAGTTCGAATTAACGTCACCCATGGTACTTGCCCGCAAATGTATATCTAGATAATTTTATTGCAAGTGGCCCTGTCGTATTTTAATTACAAAATGTACGTCCACCGATTCCGCAAATGTTAGACACCTTAGTTCTTGCAACCTAATGGCCCGCTCGTTGCGTTCCTCTACAGTGTAAATGTCTCCTCATCATATACGATTACAGTTTGCTCCGTGGCCGGCCCACGTGGTTATAGGCCCGTATTTGTATACTGACATTTTCACAATAAAGGTTTTTAAAACAAAACATGGTAGTAGTATTTACATTGGTAAAGTTTTTAATTTTAGTTTCTGTTTTCGAATCAGTAAAAGGCAAGTGAAATAAAGCAGTCCAATCACATGACGGATAAAAGGTATAATACGCAGGAACGCAGTAAAGATAAATGGTCAAGGGCTGTTGTGTTTTTTACTCCTGCAACATAAAGTGATCGATAAGAATCTGATATTCAGGCGTATCGGCGACTAAGACAGCAGGCTGAGCATCTTTTGCTCAACGGCTCCGTCATGGGACGAAGAAACGCCCTTTTGCTAGAAAAAGGAATATATTTTACTTGCAGGACAGTTGTACATTTTCCGGGAAAATACATTAGCCTGGAACATTATAACATATATGTTTAAGAAAAAATAATGTTCGAAAGCAATAAAAAGCGTAATTTTTAGGTCATATGACCAAGCCTTTCATCATTAGTATAACAAAAGTAAAATGAACCAATGAAAAGTTTTATTAACAAGTCACATGACCTGTTATGCTTACGTTACGCGCTGCGCGCAGCGCCCCGGATCCCTTCCGGGAAGCTGCGCTTCGCGCACTGGAGTACTTCCGGGTGCGCTAACGCGGCGTGTCATATAACGCATTACGCGACAACGTAGGTCCAGAATATAGTCAAAATGTCTCCACCAACCAGCGGTCGGAACACAACCCCTTTCAGCAGTCTAAAAAGTTCTGTTAAATGACAACAGAAGGGACAGGCAACAAGAACCATCAGTCAAAGAGGGGAGGGCAAGTTCTTCCCTACCGGGTCACGTTGGGGCGCTACCGGAACTGATCGAATTGGTAGTCTACAGTGTTTCTGGATGTTTCAGACTGAAGCTGGCGTTAGCATGAGAGCACCACCATCTCGTATCTCAGTCGTGGCCATTCCACGAGCAATCATGGCAGCCGCTCCCCACCAGAAGCCTGCGGGAGTCGGGGGCCCCCAAGACTTTTGTAGAATCTTCAAGGCTCAGTGGACGCTTTCGAGAATGGGGCCCAAGCCCTAGCAGACAAGCGTCCGAGTTCCAAGGTGTCCCATGGGACATTTTAGTGGACCATGCCCAAATCTGAAGAGGCGGCCGCCATTTTGAGAGTCCTGTGGAAGCCGCCTATAGTTGCATCGCAAGAGCGGGAGCAACTCAACTACATGGTGAGCGAGACGCTGTAGTCGCAAGAGCGGGCAGTAAACAGCTGAATGGCGGAAGAGGCACAGTGTAGCAAAAGCGGGTGGAATGGCAACTGAAACGGTAAAGGGGCGCCCCACTACAGCGTGTCTTCAGGTCAAACGGATTGTGGGATAAGGTCCAGAATGGAAGAGTCATCAAAAGGCAAAAAGTTCCGCCGGACCCTATGTCGGGGGAGATCTTAGGCCACGCCAGGGCAACACGACTTGGGGAGGGGGCAGAAGTCAAGCGCACCCTCCCAGTCCGCGCCACCACACTGTATGTTGAAAATCTGAAGCCATCGTTCTACAAACTCTCAACCAGCATTGGATGAAAAATCTTGAAGAATGTACAAACTGAAAACCAGTTTTTGTTTGCATAGCATCAGCAGCAACGCTTGCTATCAGAATGCATGAGTTTCATGCTCGATCGATTGAGCTAGCCGGATCAGGCAACAAAAAGTATAAAATTTTTATGTAAATAGTTATTTAATAAAATGTTTTACCCTGTTACTTTGCTGGTGTGTTGTATATATTTATAATATTTGCATAGAGTTTATCGTTATTTTGGGCGGGGTGGGTGGCGGAGCCGAGCTGTCTTGCAGCCATCATGGTGTGGAACTCAGTTCATCTCACTAGTTTCGTATTTCTCATGAAGGGTTGTTCCTAATGTTTCTATTTTAGCGAGGTCAAAAAGAGATCCCATTAGTGGCCTACTGATTTTGCTCGATTATTTTTTTTTTAACACGATTTTTCACTATCTGCAAAGACTAAACAGTGTATTGCGGCTTTGTGCTTGTTAGTAAATAGAGAATGAACCAAAGAGAATAAATTCTAAAATAGTAAATGCTTGGATAACAATCAATCAAATGGAGAGACAAGCAGGCACGACGGATTACAACGGGGGCAAAGGCCTGCGTTAACTACCCTTCACTATCTGCAAAGAGAGAGTACTTCTAAGAGAAAAGAGGGGGGGGCAGCGTTTAAAGCACATCAGCGTGCATAAACACGACAATGTTTTTACCTATCACGTACTTGACATTTGACAGCTTTTGATATTTGTTATTAAAAAACCATTGAAATTCAATGAAAAAACCATAGGTTTTAGCCCATATATAGTTAGGGATTAGCATTTTCAAAACCTTATTTTACTCGCATAAAACCATTGAAATTCGCATATATAGTTAGATGCGCTAACTATATATTGCGCACCCGCAATCCACTGCTGATGATGTCACATATTACATCATTCATGACATGGTCAGTGACATCACTGATGACATCACTGATGACATCTCAAATGACATCAATGATGACATCTTAAATGACATCACTGATGACATCTCATTTGACATTACTGATCACATCACTGATGACATCATTCATGTGATTATACGATGAACCTCTTCAGACTCTGATATAACCTTAGATACACTCAGTGTAAACAGACACTCACAGACTGTCACTCATCCATGGAGTTACTCACACACCTAGTCAGTCATGCAAAGAATCAATCACACCTCCATTTCCTCAACTATACAGTTATACACATCTTACTTATTCAAACATATACTATACATATTTAGTCCCTTATACAATCCCTGATACAAGTTCACAATGATCCATACAGCCACTCACACATTCACTGGCTCTTATGCACAGTTATTTATATATGTCAACTTTCACATGTACTGTGTTTTACATATGTTCTTACTTTGACATGTAGCACTGAGAAACCAATCACTCACCAATACACTCATGCACACAGTCAACCACCCATACAGCTGTTTCCACATGCAGTTTTGAACCCATACATCTAGTGAATCAACTGTTCACACATCTATGCACACCTCCCAGCCACCCCCACACACACTCACTCTCCCATACAAATACTTGGGCAACCAATCAATAACCCATACAGTTACTCATATAGCTACTGATCAACACATGCAGTAGTTCATAGAACAACAGATATAATGATGCACAAATTAAAATAGTTTAGTCACTAACCCATGCACTCAGTGAGACACATTTCATCACTCTCTCATACAGTCAGTCATGCACCTACTAAATCCTTCATCCAGATACTTATACATCCACTCATTCTTCAATATGTAAGACATATTTTAACTTTACAGAAACAGACAGCCACTGGATGATGTCATCAGTGATGTCACTGACCATGTCATGAATGATGTAATATGTGACATCATCAGCAGTGGATTGCGGGTGCGCGATATATAGTTAGCGCATCTAACTATATATGCGAATTTCAATGGTTTTATGCGAGTAAAATAAGGTTTTGAAAATGCTAATCCCTAACTATATATGGGCTAAAACCTATGGTTTTTTCATTGAAAATATATATACACACACATATATATATATATATATATATACACACATATATATATATATATATATATATATATATATATATATATATATATATATATATATATATATATATATATATAATAGTATTTTAAGTAACTGTCTTTATTGGGATTTTTTATTTTTAAATATGTAATTTATTTGGTGATTTATGTAAAATATATATCTTGGATAATAGTGTAGCATTAGGTATGTACATATACACATACAAACACACATTTATGTGTGTGTGTGTTTATTTAAGTATATATATATATATATATATAAAATTAAATAATATTTACATTTGTTTTATTGGCATATTAATGTTGTATATGACAATTGTTAACATTTACTATTAGAAACTATATTTTATATATATATTAAAAGCAATATTTGTGTATGTTTTTCAACAATATTATTACTTACCATTATAAGTATAGGGACACAATATTTTTGTAAACTATATTTTTGACACACTATTTTTGTATCACAATGTTATTGTTTTTGATATTCTGTCAGGGATCTGTTGGACTCTAAGCCAAATTTAAAATACCTGTTTTGAGGAAACCCACCAGAACTCCGTCATGAAAGCTGCGCTGCAAGTCCCCTACTCTGTAAACAATTAGGCCTGCGACTGTTGGGGAGGGGAGGGGGGGAGTCACTTTTTAGATGTCCATTCATCATTGAAGTTGTAGGTAGCATGGACCATGACTATTGGGTTACCTTATATTTGTCCTGCATTTGAGATAACATGTCCTCTTTTGTTTCTGACCCGCCTGGGCGGTGACGGTAGTGGCCTAATCCAGTCAGTACACATTAAATCTTATTCATTTATGTTGATGAACCTCTCATTATCAGCACTAAAACAGCTAAGCTGTCGAGAAGCTGCTAATCAAGGTTTTCATTCTGTCCAGATGAGCAAGTTAGGTTGCCAGGGTTGTCACTTCAGTAAATACAGATATACTCTCTCGGTCAACCTAAACTATAGCAGTGATGCACACTTTTGTGACATTTTCTGAGAACAGTAGGGTAGAAATACAAATAAATATGCCTGAGAATGCATGCTAGACCACAAAGCATATATGCATAGAGGACACTCTGACAACGTGCCAAGAAGGGCATTGAGCCGACCCTTCACCACCCATTAACACATCTTGGTGGCCAGGCAGACCTCACCTCCCTACCCATCCCTTAGAAGCGAACACTACAGCAGACAGACCTAAGCCTCCTACATTGCTCCCCCACACGCAGCCCACGGTCTCTCCAGTAGTGTTCCAACTGCGCCTTGGCCAGACTTTCAAGCAAAACGAGTGCTTTGTTCTGCTAAAAACAGAGCACAAGTACCCCCCTTACCACCCCTCTATCAACCTACCAACCATCTGATTCGTAGAGATGGACATGTGCATACATGTATGTGGGGCTCATATATAGTGCTCAAATCTAGCTGCAACCTATATAATGGGGGGTGTACATAAAATGCATACAGCTTATGAACTTTGACAGACAATGGAGAATAAGCATTGGCAGAGCAATAGGTCTCGGTTTTTAATTCCTGAGCTAGTCAATTTTCCAATGCTTGTTGACACCATTCCCCGACAGATCATTGTCTAAAGTACCACAGATACCGTTCATAATCTTCCTCTCTCGAAAGCTGCGAACTAATTCAAAAACAATGAAAATGGAAGCTTTAGAGCGCCGGATCAATCTCACTTGTTAACTTAACTAGTCTTGATTGGCAAGAGCCTAAGAGGTGCTACATTCAAGAAAACAACCTGCGATGACGCAGCGAGTCATCCCTGGCCTAAGGGTACCCAGCATGCAGTTCTAGGTCAGGGATTGAAGAAGCCTCACATGACTTTGGCTTTCTGCTCCAAAGAAAGAAAGGAGTGAGAGAAAGAGAGGTAGAGAGATTGAGTGCAGGCGAGGGAAAGAGACAATGCAGGAGAGAGAGAGAAAGAGAGACATTGATGGCAGGACAGAGAGAGTGCAGGAGAGAGAGAGCAGGAGAGAGAGAGTGCGAGAGAGAAAAACATTTAAGCTGACTGAGTGTTTAGCAGGGTGCCATCGACATTTCTCTCCTGCAGTTTTATTCACTGGTCTATCTGCTCAGACTCCTGCCAACAGGCTTAAAGTCATCTAATAGTACTGGACGGTGGGATGCAAGGACAGTGGGTACAGTTCATTACCAAGCGGCAGCTACATGCTGGCTTTCATCACCATTGGTGCCTTTCATGACATATCCAGGAGTCGAAATGTGTGGGAAAGGAGATGCACGTCTAAAGCCTGTTTAAAGTTCCCCAAAGTGATATCCTTAGCCTCAAGTGTAAGAGTGGCCGGCCATATGTAGACAGTAGTGAAAACCAGAAGCGAACAGAAAAGCTGTCAAATCTGCTTCGCAGCTTCTGTCGGTCGGGTCAGCATGCAGGATGCGGTTGTCTGCGGAGGGGTGGAAAAAGAATGGAAAGGGGCGACCACTAGGTCCCCCGAACGTATGGTGGAGTACCCCGATCCCCCCGGGAAGCCATTTTGGGCGGGAGGCGAGTCTCGGCTGGTATGCCCGAAGCGGCGTAGCCGGGGCGCGCCTTTTCCCGCCCAAGAGGGGTTGTCCTAGACACCTACACCGTTGGCCACGCCCCGTAGGCGGATTGGAGGAGGGTCCACGCCCGCCCGAAGGAGGATAAAAGAAGCAACTATCCAAGGAAGCATCCTCTTGTTCCTGTGCTCAGAAGCTGCACCTTCCCGTTGCACGTGAGCTCGAGACGGAACAAGGAGCCAATTTTGAGAATTTTTAATTTTTGTGTTCTCTCTTTTAGTGCTTCGAACGTTGGTTCCAGGACCTTTCGGTCGACTATCGTGAGAAAATGCCGGGCAAAAGGGTCGGAAAGAAGGTTAGCACCGACCAAATGCTTCGTATGCTGGTGAAGGACATGGCGAACATGAAGAAGCAGATGGCGGCCATGAATGGTACGGGCCGGCCTAAGAAAGTCATTGGACCAGCGTTGCCGGGGGTAGTCCCCGCCGGGAGAGGTAAAAGGGCCAGGAACAGGGCGGCAGGGGGCGAGGCTCCGGTTCCCGAGTCACCTCCGGCGAGCCCGGTCAGGCCAGTAGAGGCCCCAGTTCCGATTCCGGACGCAGGATAGCCGATCCCTGTCGTAGTTACACCTGTGAATGAGGGGGATATGCCACCCGAGTTGGCCGCCCAGTTGGCGGCGTGGTTGGGCAAGAATAACGAGGGTGCCACAGCTCCAGGGGATACGGCCGAGGAGGCCAAACTAATAATGAAGCAGTTGCGGCAATCGCGAGATGCTGCGAAGGCACCTTGTCCTTTTGTTCCCCCTCAGGTTCCCGCGGAGCAACCGTCTTCGGGCGCTGGAACAGCGGCAGCAGCGAGTTCAGCTACTGATTCGGGTAAGAAGCCGTTGCCGATGGCCGGGGAGGGGTCATTACCCTCAAGGAGGGAAAAGGTGGTGCAACATATCCCGTTGGCAACGAAAGAAATGATATGGGCGGATAAATACGTAAACATGTTTTCGCTGTTGACTGATCATTATGAAATAGAACACGTTAAGAATCAGAAGGAACTGTTGCATCCAAGTGTATGGCGAGCAAAGATGGCGGGTTTCAGAGTTGATGAGACAATCGCTAATTGGGCCAGGGCTTTTGGGATGTTCACTGCAATCATGGGGGAACGTAGGCCCGAAGTATTGACTGAATTGGCTTGTTACCAGACACGAATAATGGAGTTTTATGAATCATACAATGGTGATCAATGGTTGGGTTATGATAACAAATTTCGTAAGGCCAAGGAGCACGACTCATCCCTGACGTGGGATTGTTTCGACTCCATTTCCTGGTAGAAACAGGTTAGGTCAAACCCGGCAAAGCCGTCTTCGTTTGGCGGGAATGGGCCAGAGCCTTCCCGCCATTTCCCGCCGGTGCCCTTTCGAGCGGGCGCCGGTAGTGATCAGCACACAAAGAGTAATGGGAACTCTGGCAGGAAAGGGGTCTGTTGGAGCTTCAACAGGGGCAAATGCACTAGATCACAGGGGACGTGCAAGTTCTGGCATGAGTGTGCACGGTGCGGACAGTCTTCACACCCCGAGAGTTCATGCAGAGTCAAGAATGGCGAGACAGGGGACAGAAGCGGCGCCAAACAGGTCTAATGACGGCCGAGGGGCGCTGCTACCTACTCCTATCGACATCATGGCAATGATCCCCTGGCTGAACGAATACCCTGATCATGTCTCCGCCGGGGTGTTGAGGGACGGTTTCTCATGTGGTTTCCGCATCCCGGCGGGGGATTTTCGGGGGGAAGCACTGTGTAAAAGCCAACTGTCGGTTCAACAAAATGCGGTGGTAGTACAGGCAAAGATTGCAAAGGAAGTGGCCCGAGGTCGGGTTGCGGGTCCATATGCGAACCCGCCTGTTCCTAATTTTGTTTGTTCACCGTTAGGGGTGGTCCCCAAGAAGGACCCAGGTGAGTTTCGATTAATACATAATTTGTCCGCTCCTAAGGGTCTTTCCGTGAATGATGCGATTGACCCGGGAGTTTGTTCGGTGCGGTACGCCTCCTTTGATGAGGCCGTCGCCATGTTGAATCGCCTGGGGCCCGGAGCGCTGATGGCTAAATCTGATATCGAGTCAGCGTTCCGGTTGCTCCCGGTACACACACAGGATCAGCGTCTGTTAGGTTTTATGTTCCAGGGACGCTATTACATGGAAAAATGTATGCCAATGGGTTGCTCCATCTCTTGTGCGTATTTTGAGAAATTCAGTAGTTTCTTACAATGGGCGTTCACCAGAACTACGGGCTTTACGCAAGTTATGCATTACCTTGATGATTTTCTGTTTCTGGGGGCAGCCGGGGACACGGAATGTGCACAGGCTTTGAGTAAATTTTGTGATCTCATGAAAAGATTTGGCGTGCCACTGGCACCAGGTAAGACAGTGGGGCCGTCTACCTCACTCGAGTTTCTAGGAATTGAGCTCGATTCTGAAGAGGGGTGCTTCCGTTTGCCTAAAGAGAAGGTAGTGAAATTTAAGGCCTCGCTTGAGACATGTATTGGCGAGACGAAAGTAACATTGCATCAGTTGCAGCAGGCTGTGGGTCAGCTTAATTTTGCCCTTAGAGTGATACCAATGGCTCGCCCCTTTTCTCGCTCTATTGCTCAAGCCATGGTTGACCTTAAGGAAGGGCATCACCGCACAAGACTCTCGGCAGAGGTTCGCCTGGACATGCGCATATGGTTGGCATTTCTGGCGGATTTCAACGGTCGTGTCCTGTGGAACAAGCCAGCGGTTTCCTCCGAGGAGCTGGGATTGTGGACCGACTCGGCAGGGAGTGTGGGTTTTGGCGCCATCTTTGGTAATCATTGGTCGGCACGAACATGGCCGGCATGGTGGCACGAGAGTGGGCTCACAGGTAACATTGGTTTTTTGGAACTGTTCCCTATTCTAGTGGCCTTGAAGACATGGCCGGAGGGGTTTCGTGATCGCGCTGTAGTGCTCTGGTCGGATAATATGACCGTGGTTGAATGTGTCAATAATCAGGCAGCACGATGCAAATGGATATTGAGATTGATGAAAGAAATTGTGCTGCTGTGTATGAAATTGAACGTCCACTTTAGAGCAAAACATGTGCCTGGGGTACTGAACCAGGCGGCTGATGCACTCTCTCGTTCCCACATGCAGGCCTTCCGGGGCCATCTGCCCTCTGCGGACTTGGTGGCGGCACCATTTCCCGAAGTTCTCTGGTCTCTCGGTGCCCCGGATTACAAAACCTCGTGGGAGAGAGTCTAGCCCCCAGGACAAGGAAGGCATATGAAGGGGCGTTCCGTTCCTATTTGGCATTTTTGGGTCCAGCTAGGGGGGAGCATTGGGGGCAGGAAGAGTATGTTCTGAAATTTCTAGTGTCATTGCATCAGGCAGGTCGATCAGTGGCAACAGCCAATAGACACCGAGCCGCCATTGCGTTCATGGCGCAGGCTCATGGCATTCAGGACCCCACAGCGTCCTTTCTAGTAAAGAAGGCGCTGCGCGGGTGGCAACGCCTTGAGGATCGTAGAGAGGACGAGAGGCGCCCGATAGGGCTAGCAAGGTTGTCCCAGTTAATGGCCGTACTCCCTGCGACTTGTTCATCTCAGTCAGAGACAGTACTGTTCCGGGCCGCTTTTGCCTTAGCATTCCATGGGGCTATGCGAATAAGGGAACTGGTAGCAAGGAACAAGCAGGATACGGGGGGAGGTCTGTGTCGAGAACACATCCAGATTAAAGGTGACACGATGGTAATCACTATAACCAAGTCCAAAACCGATCAGGGAGCGATCGGAGACAGTGTGGTTGTTCAGCGCACGCTAGGGTCCCCCATGTGCCCAGTGAAATGCGTAGAGGAGTACTTAGCGCAAAGGGCGGCATCATGGGGGGGGAGCTTGCTGAGGCATACCGACGCCACCCCACTGACCAGGTTTCAGGTTCAGCGGGTGTTAACAATGGCAATCGCGGCAGCGGGCTTGAACCCGGGTGATTTTGGGACCCACTCATTCCGGATAGGTGCTGCTACAGAGACTACAGCCAGGGGGTTGAGTGTGGATAAAGTGAAACAGTTGGGGCGTTGGTCCTCGAATTGTTATAAGAGGTACATGCGGTTGCACATGTTGTGAAGCTAATGTCATGCACTCACGCTTCTTGTTTTCTGTTTGGTTTTCAGTTTCGCGAGCAGGCTTTGCGGGGCGAACTGTGCAGTTGACCCGACACCTGGGGACCAGCGGTCAAAGATCACCGACTGAGGGAAGATTGGTGTGGGTCGTCGGCCACTCATACGATAGGCGCGCCGCGGACGTATTCAAAGCAGGTGACATGATTCACATGGCTGGGGAATACGGGTACAGGGTGACCTTCTACGGAAGAGGCGGGCTCTGTATTGACCAGTTTCAAAACTTTATGGAGGGATTGTTAGGGCGGACAAGGTCACCGCCATCTGTAATCATAGTGCATCTTGGGGGCAATGATTTGGTGTCCACTAGTCGATGAGTACTTCTCGAGTTAATCCTATCCACTGTAAGTTGGTTGGCGAGAAGGGTTCCAGGGTGCACGATTGCATGGTCACACATGATTCCGCGGAAGGTGTGGCGGGGGGCTATTTCTGTGTCAGCTTTAAATCAGTCGGTGAAGAAAATAAATAACAAACTTGGTAGATTGTTTCGTACAGGTAAATTGCATTGTATTCCTCATGGATGTATTCGGGGGGACCATATGTATCTGGAGGATGGGGTCCATTTGTCCCGGGAGGGGAATGCCTTACTCATAGGAGACTTCGTAGCTTGGTTAAAGAGTTTGTGCAGCCATGACCTTTAAGTAGGAGCTTTTGGTGGGGGGCCGGATAGCCGGTCAACTATCCAGCCTGTGGCGGTAAGGTCACTAAGATGGCGTCGAGTAAATAGGGGGCCCCTGTTAAGACAAGGGAAATTGGAAGTTGGCACAGAGGGACAGGCCTCTGTGCGCCCGCCCCTCACAAGTGAGGGGGGAGTTCTGGTTTAGGGATCTGACACCGGTTACGACCTTGCCGTTGGCCCGTAATGTTAGGATGTACAATTTGAATTTTGAGAAATGCATTTACAGGATGTTTTAGAATCGGCTAGGAGAACCTTTGTATTAGAGATGTTTTAAGGTTAGCCAAGAAACATCGGAATGTGTAAATGAAATTGTACATGATATGAAACTGTTATTTTAATGTTTTGATTTTGTTTCATATTTTAATAAATACGGCCGGGAGGGTAACTCCCTCCCGCCTTCCAAAAGCTCAAGAACCGTTTCCGTTTTCCCATTCTTGGGGAGTGTGTTGGGAGAGGGTGACGGGTATCCCAACCATATGGAAAGGGGCGACCACTAGGTCCCCCCGAACGTATGGTGGAGTACCCCGATCCCCCCGGGAAGCCATTTTGGGCGGGAGGCGAGTCTCGGCAGGTATGCCCGAAGCGGCGTAGCCGGGGCGCGCCTTTTCCCGCCCAAGAGGGGTTGTCCTAGACACATACACCGTTGGCCACGCCCCGTAGGCGGATTGGAGGAGGGTCCACGCCCGCCCGAAGGAGGATAAAAGAAGCAACGATCCAAGGAAGCATCCTCTTGTTCCTGTGCTCAGAAGCTGCACCTCCCCGTTGCACGTGAGCTCGAGACGGAACAAGGAGCCAATTTTGACCCACCCACCTGCCCCTGAGGACAGCGATTTTGTCTTGGAATAAAAGCGAGTGACATGATACTGTTTTCTTTTCAGGTTATTGTCGATTAAAGTTGGTAATATTGTTATGTAATAAAGTGATTGCTCTTTCAGCATGTATTTCGGCAAAGCAGTTGCAGCAGAATTAAATGTAGTGCTTGGTAGGAGTTTATACTTTGAAACGCTCAGTATAACTGTCTTTCCATCCTCGTTAGTTTAAAAATGTCGTATTTTGGTCGGGCGGTAAGGTCATGATCGGTGAGCAGTAATTGGAAGATCCCTAGAGGTGGGGGCGTCACCCATTATGGATGGGAGCGCCCGGGGGGAGGCGGCCATTGGCCCCTCAAACGGGGAGGCGGTCCCCTCTAAGGATGGGGCCGCCGAAAGGGAAGGCGGTCATAGGCCCCTCCCTGGGGAGGAGGGGCTACGGGCCCCTCCTGGTAATTTCCCGGGGCCAGGACATCTGCGACAGCAGATGTGGTAAGCAGTGTGGGGTGGGAGGGGGGTCTACGCTACCTTCTAGACACCTCACACGAGTCCTCGGACGACCACTAAGATGGCGTCGAGTAAATAGGGGGCCCCCGTTAAGACAAGGGAAATTGGAAGTTGGCACAGAGGGACAGGCCTCTGTGCGCCCGCCCCTCACAAGTGAGGGGGGAGTTCTGGTTTAGGGATCTGACACCGGTTACGACCTTGCCGTTGGCCCGTAATGTTAGGATGCACAATTTGAATTTTGAGAAATGCATTTACAGGATGTTTTAGAATCGGCTAGGAGAACCTTTGTATTAGAGATGTGTTAAGGTTAGCCAAGAAACATCGGAATGTGTAAATGAAATTGTACATGATATGAAACTGTTATTTTAATGTTTTGATTTTGTTTCATATTTTAATAAATACGGCCGGGAGGGTAACTCCCTCCCGCCTTCCAAAAGCTCAAGAACCGTTTCCGTTTTCCCATTCTTGGGGAGTGTGTTGGGAGGGGGTGACGGGTATCCCAACCATATACACGCTTTGCCAAAGCCAGTTGATTTCGACTGTTAGACCTACTGCTTTGGCAATGGTTTTTGCTGTCTTAGACACCTGCTGTGAAAGTGCATGCATTTCTGGTGCTGTCTTGGAATGGTAATATGTAAACTATTACACAATTCATGCAAAGATGGCCACAAGAGATGCACACGGATCTACAGTGGCCATCTTTGAATGGGATTTGGTAAATGAAATGCAGTTCATCTAGAGATGTCCCCATGCATTTGTAGGCAGCTGTCTTGAAGTGGTTAGAAAATACTTTTAGGATGACTACCAGCTGATAGTGGATCTTCGAGGGTGTGAGAGGACACTTGAAGGGGAAGGAAAACAAGCATTTGCAATGCAATAGGTCTCCCATTAAGAACGTTTGAGCTATTGGTCTTGTAAATGACACATTTTATATTTATGTGTTGCTTTTGAAAATAGCAAAATTAATAGCTTTGTCATTTACAATGCCAATACTTTTAACTTTTGCAAATGTGACACTTATAACATTTGTAATGCCACATGTTTTGTATTTACGTGACTTAGATGTATTGATATTACAAATAACAATGGCTTTTTATTTTTTTAAATAATTAATACTTAAATAAAAGTTATTGTAATTTATAATGGCAATAGCTTAAACTTTTGTAAATACCTTTTGTGAAGATTATGTTCAGTGTATTTTATTGTGACGAAAATCCAAGAACAGAAGTAAAATATTGACGTCTTTTTGTGACATTTGTAATAAAGCTTGAAACATTGAGAGAACATATTTGAACCAGTTGTTGTTGAATGGTTGCACTTATTGATGCTGTGGTGGCGCGGAGAGATGTTGTGTAGGCGACGAGTGATGATGTGGCATTCAGTGATGCTGTGGTAGTGCATAGTGATGTTGTGGTGCCCCTGAGTGATGCTGTGGTGCCCTGAGCAATGCTGTGGTGGTGCGATAGATAGATAGATGGCGATAGATAGATAAATAGAGTGAGGGCGATAGATAGATAGACAGAGTGAGGGCGATAGATAGATAGACAGAGTGAGGGCGATAGATAGATAGACAGAGAGAGGGCGATAGATAGATAGACAGAGTGACGGCGATAGATAGAAAGACAGAGTGACGGCGATAGATAGATAGACAGAGTGACAGCGATCGATAGAGTGAGGGCGATAGATAGAGTGAGGGCAATAGATAGATAGAGTGAGGCAGATAGATAGATTGACAGATAGATAGAGAGTGAGGGCGATAGAGAGATAGAGTGAGGGCAATAGATAGATAGAGTGAGGTGAATAGATAGATAGAGTGAGGGCGACAGATAGAGTGAGGGCGACAGATAGAGTGAGGGCGATAGATGTGTGTGGTTGTGTGTGTGTGTGGTTGTGTGTGAGTGGTTGTATGTGTGAGTGGTTGTATGTGTGAGTGGTTGTATGTGTGTATGGTTGTGGTTGTGTGTGGTGGGGTGTGTCGGGTTGTGTGTGGGGTTGTGTGTGTGGTTGGGTGTGGTTGGGTGTGTGGGGTTGTGTGTTGGGTTGTGTGTGTAGTTGTGTGTGTGGTTGAGTGTAGTTGTGTGTGTGTGGTTGTATGTGTGGTTGTGTGTGTGTGTTGTGTGTGTGTGGTTGTGTGTGTGGTTGTGTGTGAGATTGTGTGTGTGGTGTGGTTGTGTGTATTTGAGTGGTTGTGGGTGGTTGTGTGTGTGGTTGTGTGTGGTTGTGTGTGTGTATAGTTGTGTGTGTGTGGTTGTATGTGTGGCGGTGTGTGTGGTTGTGGCTGTGTGTGTGTTATTGTGGTTGGGTGCGTGGTTGGGTTTGTGGTTGTGTGTGTGGCTGTATGTGTGGTTGTGTGTGTGGTTGTGTGTGTGGTTGGGTGTGGTTGTGTGTGAGATTGTGTGTGTAGTGTGATTGTGTGTGTTTTTGTGGTTGTGTGTGTGGTTGTATGTGTGTCTGTGCATGGTTGTATGTGTGTGAGCGGTTAGAGAAGGATGTATGTGGAAGAGAGCAGCAGATCAGCACAGCAGAAGAGAACAGGGAGTTAAAGAAGGAGGTGGGTGGAAGAGAGCAGCAGATCAGCACAGCAAAAGAGAACAGGGAGGTAAAGAAGGAGGCGGTGGAAGAGAGCAGCAGATCAGCACAGGAGAAGAGAAGAGAACAGGGAGCTAGAGAAGAAGGCGGGTGGAAGAGAGCAGCAGATCAGCTCGGGAGAAGAGAAGTGAACAGGGAGTTAGAGAAGGAGGTGGGTGGAAGAGAGCAGCAGATCAGGACAGGAGAAGAAAAGAGAACAGGGAGCTAGAGAAGGAAGTGGGGTGGAAGAGAGCAACAGATCAGAACAGCAGAAGAGGATATGGAGTTAAAGAAGGAAGTGGGGCGGAAGAGAGCAGCAGATCAGCAGAGGTAGAAAAGAAGAGAACAGTGAGTTAGAAAAGGAGGTGGGTGTAAGAGGCAGCAGATCAGCACAGCAGAAGAGAACAGGGAGTTAAAGAAGGAGGTGGGGTGGAAGACAGCAACAGAATAGCACAGTAGAAGAGAACAGGGAGGCAGAGAAGGAGGCGGGTTGAAGAGAGCAGCAGATCAGCTCTGGAGAAGAGAAGTGAAGAGGGGTGTTAGAGAAGGAGGTGGGTGGAAGAGAGCAGCATAACAGCACAGCAGAAGAGAACATGGAGTTAAAGAAGGTGGCGGGTGGAATAGAGCAGCAGATCTGCACAGGAGAAGAGAACAGGGAGTTAAAGAAGGAGGTGGGGTGGAAGAGAGCAGCAGATCAGCACAGGAGAAGAGAACAGGGAGTTAAAGAAGGAGGCTGGTGGAAACGAACAGCAGATCGGCACAGGAGAAGAGAAGAGAACAGGGAGCTAGAGAAGGAGTAAGTGGAAGAGAGCAGCAGATCAGTACGGTAGAAGAGAAGTGACAAGGAATTTGAGAAGGCGGTAGAGTGAGTGAGGGTGGTAGAGTGGTAGAGTGAGGGGAGGGCGATAGAGTGAGGGTGGAGTTGGAGGGTGGAGGGTGGAGTTGGGTTTGGAGGGTGGAGTAGGGGTTGGAGGGTGGAGTTGGAGGGTGGAGTGAGAGGGTGGAGTGAGAGGGTGGAGTGAGAGGGTGGAGTTGGAGGGTGGAGTTGGAGGGTGGAATTGGGGTTGGAGTGTGGAGTTGGGGTTGGTGGGTCGAGTTGGGGTTGGAGGGTGGAGTTGGAGTGTGGAGTGGAGGGTGGAGGTGGAGTTGGGGTTGGAGGGTGGAGTTGGGGTTGGAGGGTGGAGTTGGCGGGTGGAGTTGGGGTTGGAGGTTGAGTTGGAGGGTGGAGTTGAAGGGTAGAATTGGAGGGTGGAGTTCGCGGGTGGAGTTGGAGGGTGGAGTTGGCGGGTGGAGTTGGAGTTGGAGGGTGGAGTTGGGGTTGGAGGGTGGAGTTGAAGTTGGAGGATGGTGTTGGAGTTGGAGGGTGGAGTTGGAGGGTGGAGTTGGAGGGTGAAGTTGGAGGGTGAAGTTGGAGGGTGGAGGGTGGAGTTGGGTTTGGAGGGTGGAGTAGGGGTTGGAGGGTGGAGTTGGAGGGTGGAGTTGGAGGGTGGAGGGTGGAGTTGGAGGGTGGAGTTGGAGGGTGGAGTTGGGGTTGGAGGGTGGAGTTGGGGTTGGAGGGTGGAGTTCGGGTTGGAGGGGGGATTTGGGGTTAGAGGGTGGAGTTGGAGGGTGGAGTGGAGGGTGGAGGTGGAGTTGGGGTTGGAGGGTGGAGTTGGGGTTGGAGGGTGGAGTTGGGTTTGGAGGGTGGAGTTGGAGGGTGGAGTTGGAGGGTGGAGTTGGAGGGTGGAATTGGAGGGTAGAGTTGGCAGTTGGAGTTGGAGGGTGGAGTTGGGGTCGGAGGATGGAGTTGAAGTTGGAGGGTGGTGTTGGAGTTGAAGGGTGGAGTTGGAGGGTGGAGTTGGAGGGTGGAGTTGGAGGGTGGAGTTGGAATGTGGAGTTGGAGGGTGGAGGGTGGATGTTGGTTTGGAAGGTGAAGTAGGGGTTGGAGGGTGGAGTTGGAGGGTGGAGGTGGAGGGTGGAGTTGGAGTTGGAGGGTGGAGGTGGAGGGTGGAGGTGGAGGTGGGGTTGAAGGGTGGAGTTGGGGTTGGAGGGTGGAGTTGAGGTTGGAAGGTAGAGTTAGGTTGGAGGGTAGAGTTGGAGGGTGGAGTTGGAGGGTGGAGTGGGGGTTGGAGGGTGGAGTTGGGGTTGGAAGGTGGAGTTGGAGTTGAAGGGTGGAGTTGGAGGGTGGAGTTGGAGTTGGAGGGTGGAGTTGGAGTTGGAGGGTGGAGGTGGAGTTGAAGGGTGGAGGTGGAGTTGGAGTTGGAGTTGGAGGGTGGAGTTGGAGGGTGGACGTTGAGGGTGGACGTGGACGTGGAGTTGGAGGGTGGAGTTGGAGTTGGAGGGTGGAGTTGGGGTTGGAGGGTAGAGTTGGGGTTGGAGGGTGGAGTTGGAGGGTGGAGTTGGAGGGTGGAGTTGGAGGTTGGAGTCGGAGGGTGGAGTCAGAGTTTGGAGTTGGAGGGTGGAGTTGGAGTTGGATGTTGGAGTTAGAGTTGGAGGGTGGAGTTGGAGGGTGGAGTTGGAGTTGGAGGGTGGAGTTGGAGTTGGAGGGTGGAGTTTGAGGGTGGAGTTGGAGGGTGGAGTTGGAGGGTGGAGTTGGGGTTGGAGGGTGGAGTTGGCATTGGAGGGTGGAGTTGGAGGGTGGAGTTGGAGTTGAAGGGTGGAGTTGGAGGGTGGAGTTGGAGGGTGGAGGGTGGAGTTGGATTTGGAGGGTGGAGTAGGGGTTGGAGGGTGGAGTTGGGGTTGGAGGGTGGATTTGGGGTTGGAGGGTGGAGTTGGAGGGTGGAGTTGGAGTTGGAGGGTGGAGTGGGAGGATGGAGGTGGAGTTGGAAGGTGGAGTTGGAGGGTGGAGTTGGAGGGTGGAGTTGGGGTTGGAGGGTGGGGTTGGAGGGTGGAGTTGGGGTTGGAGGGTGGAGTTGGGGTTGGAGGGTGGAGTTGGAGGGTGGAGTTGGAGTTGGAGGGTGGAGTTGGACGGTGGAGTTGGAGGGGTGAGTTGGAGGGTGGAGTTGGGGTTGGAGGGTCGAGTTGGGTTTGGAGGGTGGAGTTAAAGGGTGGAGGGTGGAGTTGGAGGGTGGAGTTTGAGGGTGGAGTTGGAGGGTGGAGTTGGAGGGTGAAGTTGGGGTTGGAGGGTGGAGTTGGAGGGTGGAGTTGGGGTTGGAGGGTGGAGTAGGGGTTGGAGGGTAGAGTTGGGGTTAGAGAGTGGATTTGGGGTTGGAGGATGGAGTTGGAGGGTTGAGGGTGAAGTTGGAGGGTGGAGTTTGAGTTGGTGGGTGGAGTTGGAGTTGGAGGGTGGAGTTGGAGCGTGGAGTTGGAGGATGAAGTTGGAGCTGGAGGGTGGAGTTGCTGGGTGGAGTTGGAGGGTAGAGTTGGAGGGTGGAGTTGGAGGGTGGAGTTGGAGGCTGGACATGGAGGGTGGACGTGGAGTTGGAGGGTGGAGTTGGAGTTGGAGGGTGGAGTTGGAGGGTGGAGTTGGAGGGTAAAGTTGGAGGGTGGAGTTGGTGTTGGAGGGTGGAGTTGGGGTTGGAGTCGGAGGGTGGAGCGTGGAGTTGGAGGGTGGAGGGTGGAGTTGGAGGGTGGAGTTGGAGGGTGGAGTTGGAGGGTGGAGTTTGGTTTGGAGGGTGGAGTAGGGGTTAGAGGGTGGAGTTGGGGTTGGAGGGTGGAGTTGGGGTTGGAGGGTGGAGTTGGGGTTGGGGTTGGAGGGTAGAGTTGGAGGGTGGAGTTGGGGTTGGAGGGTGGAGTTGGGGTTGGAGGGTGGAGTTGGGGCTGGAGGATAGAGTTGGAGGGTGAAGGGTGGAGTTGGAGGGTGGAGTTTGAGTTGGAGGGTGCAGTAGGAGTTGGAGGGTGGAGTTGGAGCATGGAGTTGGAGGGTGGAGTTGGACCTGGAGGGTGGAGTTGCTGGGTGGAGTTGGGGTTGGAGGGTGGAGTTGGAGTTGGAGGGTGGTGGAGTTGGAGTTGGAGGGTGTATTTGGAGTTGGAGGGTGAAGTTGGAGTTGGAGGGTGGAGCTGAAGGGTGGAGCTGGAGGGTGGGCAGCATGTGAAATCAGACTGGGGTTGAAAGTGTGAAAGAAAGGTTAATTGATAGAAACATCCGAAAGGAAAACATTTTCACAGATAACATTAAAAACAGGAAGAAGTGTGCTTGTTAATTGCTAGCAGCGTGAAAGCACTATACTTATTCTTTTCCATTAGTGTGAAAGAAATGTACATAAGTTTTTCCATGGCTTGAAAGAAAACTGCTTAGGTATTGCGATCTCATCAATGATGCTAGTATGAAAAATATGCACAAATATTGCTACATGTGTGGAGATGTGCTTTGCCCTTGCCACAATTAGTAATTTGCAAGCTTATTGCCACGAGATGACAGTAACTGCATGGTAGTTGTAGTGTGAATGGAAGAATTGTGCTCTGACATCACCGCACGGGCATTGCCGTAAAGCCACTAGAGTGAAACATGCATGGGAGATGCTAGCCCCTCATTAACCAAGACCTCTTCGAGCTTTTGTGTAGTAAGCCTTGGTTTTTTTTGTATTCCTCGTTCTTGGTGAAGTGATGATAAAACTTTGACTATGCACCAACACTGGGGGGGGGCAGGTTTCTTTCAACGTTAAGACGATCAGTTGGCACCGAACCCCGGTGGTAACGTTGAATGTAGACTATGTTAAGTAACTTTTTTCCAACAATGAAATGGCTAATAGGGAATAGAATCCACCATAACTGGGGCCAAGAGCGGGGCATATTGCAGAATGGACAGCCCATGTGCTCGAATGATAAGTACATGGCTACTGTTGATGAAATGCTTTTGGGAAGATGGTTGATTTATTCAGTAGTATGCCAATGTATTCCCGAGAGTGCCTCTAAAAAACAAGTCAAGGTTCCCAAAGACACAACATTAAAACAGGGAAGGCAGTAAAGTGCAACCCTCCCACACTCAAAAGTTGTAGGGAAGGCAGATACAGCACAAGCTTCCCTCAGCTGGAGAACAACTAAAGGGCAGCACCTGAAACGCGAGTTTTAGTGACACACAGAATGTCTCAGGAGGACTGGAGTGGGGTCGGGTCAAGGGAGCCAGATGGAGCCACAATAAAATACTTCAAAACATCTGATGGAGGGAGGGCCTGAACTCTGACCTGTAGAGCACTGCTGTGAGTAAGTGGGCAGCGCAGAGCTTCATGGGAACACAGAGGAGATCACGAGAGCACACAAAGAGACAACCTAAACAAGCATTGGAGGCCGCAAAGAAAATCGGTCGCGAAATGAAAAAAAACAAAGAAAGTAATTAGCATAGTAATTATCACAGCATGCTGCCAGGGCCCGAAGCACGTGTCCCTGAGAGGTTGCTATACTAAGTAAACAAATGTAAGGCGCCTGCTCAACAGTCTTCCAAACAGGAGCACTTACCTATAACTAACGCCCAGTAGGTCTTCCGGCGAGGACCACTCAAATGCAATTGAACGGGCAAAAGCTATCATTGGGAAGCGCGATCCCATTTTAGAATCGGCTTGTGGAAGCGCGTTCACAGAGCAGATTCTGCTTGTGCACTTGTCTGTCTCTTCCGCCCTTCACGCGTGTCCTACTTTTCTTTCACAGATGGGTTGTTAATAACTACAGACAAGGGGAATTTAGAATGTTGTTGTGAGTTTTAGCTCAATTTATTTTCCAATCGGTGGTGTGCTTATTTACTAAAATAATGACAAGGAGAGCGCCAGAAGCTGACCTGATCTCATCACGCGAGAACAGTTGGCAATCTGCTTCTGAGCAGGACCGCAGAGGTTGGGTGGAAGTTTGGCGCCACCATCTCCCTGGCACTTCAGTTCGTGAGGGGCGGGAGAAAATCTGTGTCTGTGCTGCGTGGTATCAGTGCACAACCAGAGGTGAGCAAATTGAAATTTGGGGATGGGGACACACGAGAAGGCTGGTTGTGAGGAAGTTGCATTGTGTTCAACGAGGGGGAGGAGGGGGTTGCACGAGCGGCTGGTGGACTCGGGGGCATTCTGGGGGTCGCGGTGGGGAGGCTTGTGACACCTGGGTGTAAGGTCCTGGGTTTAAGATGCTGGATGCATGTGGGCTGTCGTTGTGCAGCATGTTGGAGGCGAGGATGGTGCGGTGTGCTGGCTCCGAGTCATGCGACTGACACTTCGTCCAACTGAGGCAGAGGGGGGAGGGGGCAGTGCGAAGGCGGCCGCGGTGGAGCTCGGTTTCCGGCTAGATAAGCGAAAGAAGCATGGCCCCAGGGCTGCAAGTATAGTTTCATCACCCCCATCGGCCCCCTCCCCCTTTCTCTTGGCTGTCTCGAGCCAGGTGGTGAAGTTGCATGTAAGTGGGCATCCTGGACACAGAGGGAGGCAGGTTTGCAGGAGAGGTGGGGCGAGGGGCGCATCTGTCTGCCGGGGGGCGTGCGAGGGTTGGGGGCTCTGTTTCGGAGGGAGAGCTCGCGAGGGGACAAAAGGTGGTGGGGTGCGGGGCAATGTGCAACAAGAGATGTGCTGAGGTAAGGGGGAGGAGGGGTGTGTGTGCCTGCGTGTGTGTGTGAGTGCGCGCGTGTGTGTGTGCTTCCGTGACTGTGGACGTGCGCGTCCACAGACCATAATCGCCGCACGTGCCCCGGTCTGTCTCCCTTGAGAGGCATCTCGGCAACAATAGGTCTCGAGGACGAGACCTAAAAAAGGGAGATTTGTAAAGAGGGGGGGCAGGGAGAGAGGCAGTGGAAATAGTCTCTCTAATGCACTGCAAAGTACGATCTTATGTCAGCAGTGGAAGGATACATCATCCAATAAGAATGGTAAGAGATTGAATTCTTCCTGGAGGACAAATGCAAGAATGAGGAGGAAAGCTATCGAATGAGCAACAGTGAAGTGCGATAGACACCAAAGTCATCCAATCCTGAGAAAGCGGCTGGCCGAAAGCTCACTTTAAGCATATGTATTGATTAGAAACAATAGGTCTTGCCAACAGTCGACTGAAGCTGTCTGTTGCTGAGATCCAAAGAGGGGTACAAAAATGAAGAGGGGAGTTGCAGGACTATATAAAGGTCTTATTCTGAGTGGGCTTTTATTGGATGCAGTAATACTGTACATAGAAAACTTGACAAAACAAATTGCAATATTTACTGTTCGAGTTGTTCCCTCTTTAGTCTGAGTTTTCTTGTTTGATATGAAGGATGCCCTACAGTGTGTGTGTGGGTGGAGGGTGGGGGGTTTGTCTAACTACTACTAACTACTACTGATTTTGCCTCTTTCTGACCAGTATGCCAAATTTACATGTCAGCTTTTATATCCTACCCTGTGCAGAACGTGGAGGACATTTCTAAATTTTTTCTTTATGATACCACCATTGTTGACATGGCAGACCCAAACAGAATGGATACAGAAGGAATTGATGTTGAAGGGTGTCCCTTCTGACATTGTTTGTGTTGGAGTTTAGTTGATCACAAATAGTTTTGAGATGGCAGAGCTTGAGGAGGCTCAGCAATGAGGACAACTGCACTCTCCTCACTTTAAATAAGAATGGGAAACTGAGAAGGACGATGGGCCTTCCATCAAGTGCTTTGATATGGCAGTTTGCTATCCTCTTCAAAGTGAGTCCCAAACATTTATTACAGGCTTTACTGTGGTAAATCACTTCCCAGATTTAATTGTCACCATTAAACAATACCTCACTCTTGAATTATCCTTGCTGAATGTATTTTTTTTCTCAACTGAACAACTAGTAAAATATAGTCATCGCAGGATATGTCCACAAAAATTAAACGTCTTTGACAGGAAACAATCTCTTGTATAACATAGCCACTCTCCCTTCCCCTTGAGGATACATGTAAAAGTATAACCACCACCCTTGTTTCCAATTGACCACCATGCAAGTGTATTAGAGATCTAGAGGTGGCCTCATATGTCCATTCGTGATGTGCCTAACATCAGTTCTCATCCTGACCCCGCCATGGGAGTTCCTTGTGTGTAATTCGTTACAGACCATTGTTTGTCATCCCCAATATCGAGCCCAAAGTAACGTCTCCATGGGTCCCAGATCCTATGAATTTTTTTTGGACATCCCCTGCTGTGATATGTGACCCGTTCAGCTGCCATATATATGTCCATTCCCCTTGTCCATTCCTCTATGGTAGGTTTGTCTGCCACCCCCCATTTTCGTGCTATGTCCCGTTTAGCAACCACCAACCCCAAGAAAGCAAAAATCAGTTGCACTCTGGTGATATCTATGTTGTTTGGTATCCCCAGTATACCAAAATGGGGCTCCATGGGTAGCGTCACTCCCAAAAGGTCTCCCAGTAATTTGAGTATCTGCGTCCAGTATTTCTGCAATTCAGGGCATAGCCAAACCATGTGGAAAAAGTCGCTATTAACCCCATAGCAAGTCAGACAGGATGATGAGTCAGCCTGCCCAATTCGATGCAGCCAATTTCAATCGTAATATATACGATGTAGTATATTAAATTGGATAAGACGAAGTCTCGATGAATGTATTTTTAAACAACAGCAAAGTAGTATTTCCTTAGATGGTCCCCCTGTTTCCAATTGTATCATGAATGCTTATTTCTAGTTTGTCTATTTGATGTCACTTACAACGCCTTGGTGAAAAACAGCCTTGTAACGCACAGTTCCCCATCTATAATTCTATATTTTATTTGGGGTGTTCAACTAGCCACCTCAAGGGATAATCACGGGTCTTGTCAGGATGAACCCTTGAAGTCACCAAATTAGTCCATAATAAACCCCCTGGTAGCTTTGGTACAGAGCAGAGAGATTAAATTTAGGGTGATCTGTCACATATTTTTGCAGTAGGAAACAGAAATAAAGTGAAAATACCAAACAATAAAAATCTCAAACTGATTTAGAAAAGTAAAAAAATCCAATCATTGGGACTGGAGATATAATTTTTAAGTAGACATAGCTTCATAAAGCAATAGGTGCCAATGATAGTCTATGATCATGGTAGACTGGGAATTAGGCCGGGGTAGAACTGTTAATCGGAAGAATATTGTAATTACGCGTTACTCTTGTAACACAGAATTACTTATAAATTCTCCTGCTCCACAGGCGGCATTCATTTGCAGTAAATAAATGTTTCTAAAGAGGGCTGGAATGGGGAGCAGTCCCTCTATGTTTAAAAATCACTGCAGATGTAATGTTTAATCTGCAGTGGTTTTTAAACATAAAGGGACTGTTCCCTCTTCCTGCCCTATTTAGAAACCACTATAGTACATACATCTCGGCGCCTTTACATACTCTGCAGTAATTACTGCGCCAAGGGGTTTGCACTGCAGTGCTTTGAAGCTGATTAAATGTGGCAACTCTAGCACAGCAAATAGTGAGACAGAGAACCCTTGAACCCAGCACTTCCTCCCACCAGCATAGCCTTTGGATGTAATATATTGATTAGCCTCCAGGAGTGAGTATTTAAACTGTTTTAAAATACATATGGTATTCCGACAAAGATGCTCTTATATATACTCCAGTGAAGTGCAAAACAGCAACTATAGTGAACACTTTGGGGATGACACATGCTAGTACTGTTTTGAAACATTTTTTTAGGGGCAGTAATATACAATGATTGGATGACCCCATCTGTGGCATTTCTTCTATAAAATAACCTTACAAGAATCAGTGTGCTGTGTTGCTTTAATCAAGCGCCCAGACATTGAGGTAAAGTATGTACCATCTAGCCATTTATCGTCTATTCAAGTATGTGTCACCTTTCACAGGTGCGCCGCCCGACACACCAAAGGAACCGTTTCATTCGCTGTTCATGCCCAGAGAACAATCAGTGTATTATCTAAATCCTATGACTAATGTGCTATTTTGCATGCATGCTGCCATTCTAACAATTCAACACATGCTTTCAGAGTTATTTAATGGACTCTATGAAGCAAAGGGCTGGAAGTCTTTTTTAAGGACAGCAGTTTCTCAGTACTTTTTTCGGATCCACACCAGTGCCCTAAGATTTTCTAAACCGTATGCGCTGCTCTCCTTGAGTGATGAATGGTCTTGACAGTGTTGGGTGCAGGTTACCTGAAAAGATGCGTTATAAGTATGGATCACACTGCTCTTCACATGGTTTTACAACCCATATATTCTATGTCAAATAACCCGCATGCGTTCTCCTTCAGTGCCTCCAATCCATAAAAGTGTCAATAATTCACTGGACAGTGCCCGTTCTTCCAGGTCCCTGGAAAAAACAGCATGCCACCTCCTGACAGCAGCATCATCTGGCATTCTTAATACCAGCTCACCTCAGTGGTGAGGTAAGAAAGAACCACCAGCGTCCAAAACCACGGGTATCAAAACATGTTATGGGGAGTTCTGGGAGTGGGGTATCCAGTGAAGGTGAACCCAGAGAGACCATGCTTTTATTCATAACAAGGGTACATTGGTTCGAAGTTACAATCAGGGTTCCCTTCTAAGTGAGATTCAGAGCATAGTAGGGGATGTATGATGCCCAGGGGATGGCTTAATTGGGTCCTCACTTGCTAAAGCTTGATAAGTTCTGAAGTGATAGCGAAATCCCAACCTCCGAGCAGAAGCGTTCCATGGGGTTTTCAATATGCACTTACCCATAGAGTCGGCAGCTAACACTGATGTCGCACGGGAGCTCTCAGTCCACCTTTTCATTCACAAGGCATCAGATTTGCCCAGGTTGCCTACTGCAGTGTATACCCCTCGGCACCCTTACATACTCTGCAGTGATTACTGCAGATTCTGATAGGACACCAAGGGGTATGCACTGCAGATTGATATCCAGTGGTTTCTAAAGATTACAAACCACTTCATGCCACTCAGTGCCAGCGACTGAAGTAATCACTGCAGAGTGTGTGAGGACACCGAATGGCATTTGGCTGCACTGTTTTATTAGAACATAATGCATATTCGCATCCATTTTTGGATGCAAGGGTGCATTTTGCTCTAAGAAAATAGTGCCAATGCCTACCACACCCCATTGGGAAACTCCATGGAATCTCGCAAACTTTTTATGTAATACCACGGAATTCTGCTGGACAGAATTCTGCCGATTCTGCCTACCCCTAATGAGACCTAGGCGGGATTTCAAGCTGACTGCAATTGTTACAGGTCAAATACACCAACCTGGTTCATCCCTCTTAAAGAGTTTACCTTCAGACTTAGGGCCCAAATTAGATCTTGGCGGACAAGTTACTCCGTCACAACGGAGACGGATACATAAATCCTATAGGATATAATTGGATTCATATTTTGGAGTTCGGGATATCAATCACTGTTGTCACAAAGTAACCAGCCTGCCAAGATCTAAATCAGGACATTAGGCTTTTAAGTTCTGACTTTTCAAGATTTCTGGAGCAGCTTTTCAGGGTCAGGAGCAACACTTAGAGGCCAGGATTAACTCAAACAGTGTTCACCAGAAAGGTCTGGTCAAGGTCCAGTTGCTTCTGGTCAGTTGGACACTCAGAAGAAAAGGCCTCTTGCAGATTGTTGAGCCCCTGTATACGCACAGGAGGTCAACCAGCTGATCCTTGGAGTCTAATCCTTGGTCATGTGGGAAAGGACAAAGTAGGTCTAGTCCTTCTGGGCTCTTCTCAGGTCACAAGCAGCCGGTCCAATCCTCCTCTGTTCTTCTGCAAGTTTAGGAAGTGTTCTGATGGGCTGCCTTGGGGTGCTACCATTAGTTTTGGACACTAGATAGCGATGGGGATGGGCCCAGGACACTCCCTAACCAATTGGGTAAAAGTGCCCTGGAGCAACCCTACCCACTTTTCCAGTAGGTTCTCTTTGCCTTACTGCAAACAGGCCTAAAATGACACGTCTCAGGGCATGTTGAAGATGGTGAAAGTCTTAGGCTAATCTAAAGTTGGGCTCAGTGAGTTGTGGGTGTGTAGAAGATTTCGCTATGGTAATCATTGGTGTCCACCCACATCTAACACTATATTCCAGTTTGAAACAGGCACTGTAGTCACAAAAAAAACAGAGACAGACCTCTGGTAGAAAAAATCAGCATCCTTCAGCAAACAAATAGGGGATACAAAATAATTATCCTGGCATCTTGATCATTCTCTCTCTTTCAAGTGTGCCAAAGTGTTACATGTGGCTCAACAGACCTATCAGGAAAGAACCGGCCGCCCACACCCCCACCCTGCATATTCTATTGATGTCAGAGGAGTTAACTCCATTTAGGCCAGACTATTGTGTACTCCTGGGAGAAATTTCACACCTATTTCACGTTTTTTCCCAGACTGAGCACAGGCAGGGATGTGCTGGAGACTAAATGAAAATTAGCCTCCAGGAACATTTTCCATAATATTAATTACATTCGGGCTTCACCTTTGAATTGGATTTTAAATAATTATTGAAAATAGTTGTTTAACTATTTTTCAAACTGGTCCCATTTCTGAGATACAATATTAGTGTTTTAATCTGTACTTTGATTTACTGCACAGGTCAGCTGCGACTGCCAGAGTGAAATAGCTTTTAGGGCTTTGTCACTGTGGGACATGATAATATTAATTTTCTACCTGGCCTACTTTTAAATACCATGCTCCCTGCTTTGTGAGCTACAAGGCCTACAAAGGGATGATTTAATACTATTTAAAACATAGATCTTTATCTATCAAAACAAGTCATTTGGACAGGTGGTACTACAGGTTTTATACTTCAACTACACAGCAAGGACCTGTAGCCAAGTTTGCATTGCCACTGTAGCAGATGGTTCAATAGGTGCTAACAGTCCACTAGTGGCATTTAACGTCCAGGCCCTGGGCGCACTTTCTGCACCACATATTAGGGGCATACAAGTCAGTTAAATGTGTCAACTAGAAATAGGCCAATTTTATCATGTTTAAAGCAGGCACAGGCACTTTATTACTAGATGGTTGGGGTTAAGTGCACAAAGTTCTAAAATCAGCAACCGTAGGGTCCAGCAAAATGTAAAAAATCTTGGGTGACCACACAGAAAAGGCAGATTTTCTAGAGTTGATCTGCTCATCTAGTGAATGTATCATGAGTATTTGATCAGATAGCGAACCGAACAAATGAACCAGGGCAAGGTGTGTCCTTACTTTTCTTCCTTATTGATTTATATTACATTGTGCTGCTCTAGGCCTAGAGGGTAGTGCCTGGGAACTTGCCGATGACCAATCTGCACAGCCAATGCACCTCTCCTCATTATTATTAATGCATGTGCTGATGTTGCTATTTGTCCAAATGAGTAGTTTAGCCTAGCTCAATCTACACCATGAAGTTTGGACAAGGTGAACGCCCGCCTATTGCAATCTATGAACCAATTGATTCAGCAACATTGGATCACACCCAAAAACAACCCACTCCATCTCACATTCTCCGGGCCCTCCACCATCTACTATAGTTATTGAACACAGTAAATAAAGCCCACTATCTAGACCACAAGACACAGTTCTCATACAGCCTATCACACCAAACACAATTAAAATATATATGTGACGCAATCACAAAACAATAAAGGTATCAGAGCTAACAAATATGCCCTCTCACAAAGGCAAGGCCATAATTACGTTGTATCAGAGCTAAACATCCAACATCAATCAACAATCCAAATTTGCAAACCGATCTTTACCTCAAAACTGAATGTTTGTGTGTATGTATATAACCCTAATAGTGAATGTGTACATACAGCGTTAATGATTAAAACCATTAAAAGAAAAAAGATACTTCCAAAATATATATTGGCATTTGACTGATGTACTGGCTATAGATTAAGCAATTTCGCATTTATTTTGTCTTCCTCTGCCTGGTTTTACATGTTGATACAATAATGTTCTAAGAGTACATTTGTATTTTATGCATTAGTAGACAGAGTAAGGTTCCCTTTGCCTGAGTGTGGCACTGTCTTTCTGGTGAGTATTTCTGTTGTTTTGCATGTCTTTTACTTTTTGTGAACTAAGATATGAACAATAGGTTGCCCTGTTCAATTCTAAGGTTTCTCCACAATTTCACTTTTTTCCTCACCTCTTCGTCTGCTTTCCATCTAAAGTGAAACTGAGCAAAGTGATGGCAACTGTCCAAATAGTTATTGCATGCTTAATCAGGACCGATGCTGTTTGGGCCACTTCATCACTGGTGAGAAAGAAAGAAGCTGTTCAGAATCAAACAGAATATGACATATTTCTGGAAGTGCCTGAAACATTAATTTGATGTGTTACTGTGGGCAAGTGGTAGATGTGCACATTGGCATCCAGCACTGAGTGTTTGTATATACTACTAAAAAAACATACTCTACATTCTGTTTTGTTCACATATATTTTAATTCCTATCAAGCACATTTATTTAAGCCTATGTCATGCAGTAATTGTGAAATGGATTCCAAGTAAACTTACATAGGTTCCTGGAAATGGAACATGCGCATTTCTCGCGCATGTTCTCGCAAGAAATGCGCATGGGCAGGCGGCCGCGCATGTGCATTGGTATCCAAGACGGCGGCGCGATTAGAAGAGGGAGCCCCGGGACGAGGCAGACAAGGTAAGTGCTTTTTATTTACTTTTCTAAGACTATTTAACACAAATTAGGTATGTAGGGGAGGGGGCAGGCGGCGCATAGTGGGGCTACGCGAAGTACGTAGGTGGCTGTAGTTTCTCTCCCACTTTGCATAGCTTTGCGTAGCCCCACTATGCATACTACGCCCAGGGTTAACGCTGATTGGCTGTCATGTCTGTCCACACTCCAAAACAGAAATTGTTGGCAGCTATCTAGTGCCTCGGTAGACTGAGGCACAGGAAAGCAGAAAAACAAACGTGTAGAACTCAAAAAGGGGGCAGGGTAGAAGCACCCTGACCCGCTAGGCCTGCTCAGGGGGTCCCACAAGGAGGAACACCCAGGCCCCAAAAAAATGTTTTTTAAAAAAAAAAAAAATCACGGGGTGCGCGCACCGTACGCATACCTAAGCGGAGGTACGTGTACGGTGCGCGTACCCCGTGATTTAAAAAAAATATATATTTTGGGCCTTGGGGCTCCTTGTGGGACTCCCTGAGCAGGTCTAGGGGGTCAGGGTGCTTCTACCCTGCCCCCTTTGAGTGTTTTCCACCTTTGTTTTACTGCTTTCTTGTGCCTTGGTTCTACAGAGGCACAAGATGGCTGCCAACACTTCCTGGTTTGGAGTGTTGACAGACAGTGGCAGCCAATCAGCATGCCTTCCAGAGAAAGCAGCATGCTCATTGGCTGTCAACACTTCACACCAGGAAGTGTTGGCATCCATCTTGTGCTAGGTAGACCAAGGCACAAGAAAGCAGAAAAACAAACGTTTAGAAAAAAATAAGGAGCAGGGTAGTAGCACTCTGACCCCTAGGCCTGCTCAGGGGGTCACACAGGGACCCCCAAGGCCAAAAATGTTTTTTTTTTTAAAAACCCGTATGTTTATTTAAAAATTACCCCCCAAGGGGACCAAATCGTGAGAGCATAGTGAAAAAGAAGTGTGGGGGGTGCCCAATACCCCCACACTGCCCCGGGGAAAGCAGCCACCTGGCTCATATTGGAGGCTTCTGGTGGGCTAGTTGCCCCCCAGGACCCCCAGTATGCAAGGGGAATTAGTTCCCCCTCTGCAAACACGCCCGGGGGTTGCGTTGCAGAGTGGTGTAAAAAAGGGTGTGGCCTCATTACACCTCTCTGCAATGCAGCCCACTGGCTTATACTGGAGGTTAAAGGTGGGCTAGTTGGCCCACAGAGACCTCCAGTATGCAAGGGGAATTAGCTCCTCCTCTACAAACGCGCCAGGGGTTGCATTGCAGAGAGTTGTAAAAAAGGGTGTGACCTCATTAAACCTCTCTGCAACGAAGCCCCATGGCGCATACTGGAGGTTCCAGGTGGGCTAGTTGGCCCACAGGGACCCCCATTATGCAAGGGGAATTAGTTCCCCCTCTGCAAACGCACCCGGGGGCTGCGTTGCAGAGAGGTGTATAAAGGGGCATGGCTTCATAACACTTCCCTGTGGCATGTTTTAAGTTGGGGAATTAATTCTTCTTCAATCCAGAGGTCCCCTAGAGGGCAACTAGTCCAACAGGTATCTCCAGTAAGCGCCATGGAGCTGCGCTGCAGAGGGTTGTAAAAAGGGGGCCTGCCCCCTGAACACCTGCCTGCAAAAATGTAGTAAATCAGTATAAAAAATAACAATTAATAAATTTAAAAATTGTCATTTAAAAAACCTATGAAATTAAATGAAAAATCCATAGGTTTCAGGCCTTATATAGCTAGGAATTAGCATTTGAAAAACCATTGAAATTCACTGAAAAAAACATAGGTTTTAGGCCTTATATAGTTAGGAATTTGCGTTAAAAAAACCTTTGAAATACACTGAAAAAACCATAGGTTTCAGGCCTTATATAGTTAGGAATTAGCATTTTAAAAACCTTTGAAATTCATTCAAAAAACTATAAGTTTTAGGGGTGTTATAGTTAGCTGGACATTTCACTCATACAAAACCATTGACATTGCTCCTATATAGTTAGTTGTACTAACTATATTTCGCGCACCCGCAATCCACTGCTGATGATGTCACATATTAGATCATTCATGACATGGTCAGTGACATCACTGATGACATCTCAAATGACATCACTGATGACATCATCATCAAAAAACATGCAAGGAGAGAAAAATATCTAAGTTTCACCTTTGTGTTGGGCCGAAAGTTCACAAGAAATGTAGAGCACGTTTTGTTAACTTGAAAACTCCGTTCCAGGAGAAAGAATCAGATCCCACAACTTCTTGTGTTCTACGGTCATGTGAAACCCTGTTAGATTTTAGAAAAAATAGTTTTTTCTGTGGTACTGAGTTAAGTTTATACTTCAGGGAGAGGAAAAAAATTTGTGGTTTAATGCATGAACAGCTGAATTCAAATCATCAGTTTTACAAAAATGCAACGAACGCAATGATGAATGGGCAGACAAAGTTAAGAGACGTATCCAAAATGTGTCTGATTTACATGCTGTAGATGCATGCTACCACAAACAGTGTTTCGTACATTTTTATACTGGAAAATCAATTCCCGGGCAGTTCACTGATAACCCACCAATATCTTCAGCTCGACCAGAGGACTATTACCAACAAGTAGCGATATTTATCGCTAAATAGGCTTAGCGACGATTTTTTTATCGTTGCCTATCGCTGGATATGTTTGCGGAGAAATCATGCTATTAGCAACGCTTTTCTCCATTGTGCTAAAATACTCAGCGATAACGGCGAAATGCGTGAATATGGCTGAGAAAACAGCGATATTCATGCATTAGCGACAAAATGCTCTTAGCCATGTTATCCACCTCCCACTGGATAAAATGGCTAAGAACTGGTCTGGGCAGCTGTTAGTATTTGGAGATATTCGCGCTTAGCACGAATATTTCCAACGCTACGCCTGCCTTGCTAATAGGCTATAGCGACGTTAGCGACTGCTTTCAGTCTCTAACTGGTTGGGTATGCCACCTTTGCATGTCATTAGCGATAAACATCGCTGACATGCAAAGCGGGCCCCAATCCTCTCGCTATCACCTAAAAGATGTCGCTAACATCGGTTAGCGACAGCTTGCTAATAGGGCAATAGAATTAACGTCACTTAGCGGCCGAAAACTGCTGCTAAATCGGCGATAATTGCCTATCGCACCCCTTGGTAATATGCCCCTCAGTTCGCCAGGAAAGTTTTCTACAAGTAGTTAAATACATGGAGGAAAATGATGAAGAACAAACTACTGTTAAAGAACTTGTTAATAAAATTGCGAGAATTACTGTCAGAAGAGATCGAACCATACAGTTCGAAGTATATGAAACAAAAACTCAAAGAGCATTTTGAAGATGAAATCTTCGTAGAAACAGTTGCAGGGACTGCTGATGTTGTTACTGTTAAAAGTATAGCTGCTCATGTATTGCAAGAGTACCACAGTCATAGCCATGAAGATGTTGAAGAGGATCAAAACAATCTCCTTATGGCAGCTGCTAAAATAATAAGAAATGATATTAAAGACATCCCTGTAGAAACAGAAATATATCCACCCATTGAAAACATGAGTAGGATTGACTATAATGTGAGCTATATTCCTGATTCGTTAAGGCTCTTATTATCAGTTTTTGTTACTGATAAAACCAACAGAGAGAGAAAAGTAGCTTCTATAGGACAGGCAATTATGCAAGCTGCGCGCCCACTAGTCTTAGTCGCACCGTTGCAGTTAGGGCTGGCAGTTCAATTACATGACAATACAAGCTCGAGATTTGTAGTTGAAGCAGTAAATCATATGGGATTCTGCAGCTCCTATTCAGAAGTTCTTCGTTTTGAACATTCAGCTGCAGCAGAAAGAGGAAATACTATACCAGTCCTTGTGGAACCTTTTGAAAGTCCTCCGAAATTCATTCAATATGCAGCTGATAATATTGATCACAATATTATTATAATTGATGGCCATGGTACTTTTCATGGGATGGGCATTATCACCACTGTGACTCCAACTGGAAAAACGGTCATTAAGACGACCTTTCACACGACTGTAGAACACGAGAAGTTGTGGGATCTGATTCTTTCTCCTGGAACGGAGTTTTCAAGTTAACAAAACGCGCTCTACATTTCTTGTGAACTTTCTGCCCAACACAAACGTGAAATATTTTTCTCTCCTTGCATGTTTTTTGAATTTCAGTCACTCCTCTTTCAGTGAGTACAGATACATTGTCAAGCATCTTGAAACACCACATCACAAATGAAACACTTTTCTACGTCCATTTTCACTGTATCTCACAGCAACTCACAAGAACCTGTAACACATAAATGAAACATTTTTGATTAACAAAAAAACAAACAATAACAACAAAGTTAGAAAACAAAACACAAACAATAGCAAACTTTTCATTTCAAAAGTTAATTGTAATATTTACGTTATTTCACACTTTGTCATATAAGTCAATGAATAAATTATACAAACTTTATCTATCTGATATATTCCGCGATTATTTGATAATATGGTTATCAGAAACAGTTTTTGATGTTATTTCTTACTTTCGCGTCCCTAAAAACATATAAAATGATACCACACATGAGCATATAAACAGTTATATCCTACATCTCAAATAATGGGCAGCCATTTTGAAAAATCCGCCATATTGGATTAACGTGTCATGATAGAGTGGTAGACTTTTCACCATCGTTTTCTACGGAAAATTTTCAATAAGAATCCACTCACAGAAATTGTATTGCAATTAGTTCTAGGTTAACCCATTTTTTTAACTGATTTGACTAGACTAGCAGCACTGGCTTAGCATCTTTCCTTGGTGGTAAAGGAGACGCCGATTCTTCTACCTCTTTGTTGGTGTTCTTTTCAATAGAATGTCTTACACACATCACTAATGCCTGTGATAGCCAAGGGTGGAGAGTCGTTTTTTAGATATCCATTCATCATGGAAGCTGTAGGTAGCATGGACCATGACTATTGGGTTACCTTTATATTTGTCGAGCTTTTGAGATAACATGTCCTCTATTGTTTCTGCCCCTATCTGGCGGTGACAGTAGTGGCCTAATCCAGTCACTGCACATTAAACCTTATTCATTTATGTTGATGAACCTCTCATTATCAGCACTAAAACAGCTAAGCTGTCGAGAAGCTCCTAATCAAAGTTTTGATTCTGTCCAGATGAGCAAGTTAGGTTGCCAGGGTTGTCACTTCAATAAAGACAGATTTTCTCTCTCAGCCAAATTAAACTATAGCAGTGATAGCTTACACAGAGAAAAGGCCTGCACACTTTCATGATATTTTCCGGGAACACCAATTTAGAAATAAAAATAAATATGCCTGAGAATGCAAGCTAGACCGCATGGTATATATATGCACAAAGGACACTCTGACAAGGTGCCAAGAAGTTGCCAAGAATGGCATTGATATCACCCCTCACCACTCATTAACACATCTTGGTGGCCAGGCAGACATCACCCTCCCAGCCCACCCCTTAGAAGCAAACACTGCAGCAGACAGACCTAAGCCTCCCGCCTTCATTGCTCCTTCACACACAACACACGGATTCTCCAGTAGTGCACCTTGGCAAGCCTTTCAAGCAAAACGTGTGCTTTGTCCTGCTAAATGCAGACAACATGTACTCCCTTCACCAGCAACCATCTGATTTGAAGACATAGATATGTGGATACATGTATGTGGGGCTCACATATGGCTCAAAACGATCTACAAACTATATAATGAGGTACTGTACATAGGATGAGTACAGCCTATGCAATGTGACAGACAATGCAGAATAAGCATTGGCAAAGACAATAGGTCTCTGCTTTTAAATTCTGAGCTATTGAATTTTCCAATGCTTGTTGACACCAGTTCCCGACAAACCACTGTCTAATGTACCACAGATACCGTTAATAAGCTACATTTCTCGTAAGCTGTAAATTTATAAAAAAACAATGACAAATGAAGCTTTTGAACGCTAGGTCAATCTCACTTGTTAACTTTGCGAGTCTAGCAGTCTTGTGACCATTAGACTTGCACAGGCGGTTCACCGTCTTCCATATTTCAACTGTGAAAGTCGTAGGGGAGATTGACCGCCAGCTGAGCCAGGGAACAGTTGTTTCCTTACAGTGGCGCAGGACGCTCAACGGGGACTGGTGCAGACCCGATCAGCATATTTTGAGTTCCTGCTCCACCAGCCATTTAATGGCGGCGCCCTGCCATGAAATGGCTGGCAGAACAGAGTCCCCATATGGAACTGCCGTGGGGATATATTCAATGAGGCACAACATGTGCCCCCCTGTCTGTACTCTCATAAAAAACCAGCACTGCCTGGACGTCCACGTCCATGGCGGGCTGGAATTTTGATGTAGTTCCCATTGTGGTGCCTGTTTTTCACACACTGCCATGGAAAAGGTAAAGGACTGCCAACCGTTTCGCGAGTTGAACTTGTGTAACACAAGTTCAACTCGAGATACGGTTGTCAGTCCTTAATCAAGTTTGGTGCAGCGGAGCCGGCGTTGAGTCAGCACCGTAGCTCAAAACTCATAAATAGGCCCTAAATTCATTCCCTTTTGCAGAGAACATTTTCACTAGGTTTTATCTTCTGGATTGGTTCTCGTATACCATACTGTAATTGTGCATGTGATCACACCACATGCGAAGTTACCACATGACTCATAACGATTATACCTGAAACTCCGGTGTTCACGCAAACAGTATTTTGAGCCCTCTTGTAAGATTAGCTTTTAAAGATGGGGAATATATCGAAAAATATCTTAATAATACATGTGCCTGGTTTATATCCAAGTGCTGAAAATTTGAAATATGTGAAACGTATTTCAAAAGGCCCAGTTGCTTGAAACATAGCAATTATTGGAAAAGCTGCTCATACTTATCCAATACGTCTGCCTTTGCTACAGAGCATGTAGAGGCCGAGACCAGTATAGGCACAGATAGAGAATATACCTACATGCACATTTGGCAGAATTACAGACACAGGTGCACACATAGAAAATATACAGACGTGCATACACAATCACCCAGGCAATAATTCGGGCACTTCCCACATGACAAAGGGATACCTTTGTTGGTGATAAGCCCTGTGGACGTTGGTCGGGCTGATTCCTGCTGCTGGACTGTTTTCATGTGCCGAGGTGCACACCTACGCCTCGCCTCCTGGGACTGCGGGAGGGACAGCACCGTGACACTTCAGAAGGGGCTGCTGGAAAGCGAAGTGCTGGGGGAAGCATCAGCGCACCGGCAGGGCTGCGAGCAGTGTAGCAGGGACACAATTTCCCAGGAGTCCCTGCTTGTTTAGCCCGCAACACCTGGGCAGCTCTCCCTGCTTGCCATGCCCCCGCTCTAGCTCTACTTAAACATCTTGTAAGACCGCTGCGCAGTATCGCGCGGGAGCGCCCGGGGCTAAGCCCGGCAAGGGGCGGGCCCTCTGAGGCCCTCGTAGGCCAGAGGAGGCTGGGCTGGGCCTACCCTCTTACTTCCGCAAGCGTCTCCCACTTGTGGTCCTTGATACAACTGATGGACATGGCTCTGATTCCCGAGGATGCCACCACTGGAATGCCGGGGGGTCTAGAAACGGGACACTCGACAATTATTTCTCCTGGGTATAAACCGATGGTGATAGGGAAAACTTGTTGGCAGAGCGCAGGGCAGAGCGCCGACGCTCTGTTGAAAGTTTCAAAAATAGGTCTCTTGCCAACCCCACACCCCACTTCGTTGTCCAGGAGGGAGGAAGCCCAAGTAGTAATCAAGATCTATTATCAATGGATAGTGTCCCACTGCTGTTGCGGGACTGTACCCCCCCTCCCTGTGTTCTTACCGACCAGATTGTAAGTGCTTCCCCCCTTTCAAGTTCAAGCTGTAAGGCTGTCGACTTAATTACCCAGATCCCCACCCGTGCTAAGCTGACAAGGATGAAGCCGAAGCACCCAGCATTGGCAAAAACTCATGGCCCACCCCCTAGTAAAAGAAGACGGAAGATGGGGGGAGGGCTGCTCAAAACTAAAACTGGCCACTCTGATTTTGGTAAATCTATAAAGTCCGTCAATAAACCTGTCTTGGCACCAGTGGAGGTGCCAGAAAGTCTCTCAATCTTGCCACTGCCCCCAGTTGTTGCACTACCTGTTACGGATATCAATATCACTGAGCCTGACCCTGCCCTTGTGGAGCCATTACTGAATGTAGAACCCCCCACAATTTCAACGGGAAACTTGGAATATCTAATTAGATCTCTCCTTCGGCCCATTATAGAGAGTTTAAAAAGGGTGGAGATTAGACTTACGATCCTAGAGACCGCCATAAGTAGTAAGGTTATTCCACCTAAGGCCCAGGTAAGTGTGGCTGCTCCGCCCACAACCTCGGTTATGTTACCTACTACTAATGTCGCTAAAGCTCCATCCCAAATTACTAAAGCCACTCCACAGCCCTCTAGTAGGGCCGACTCTATCCAACAAAGGCCACAGCCACAAAAGCCGGTGGGAGCTCCGGTTAGTGAACTGCCAAGGAGTTTGGCAATGGCCCCCACAGGGAACACACAGGAGGAACGGGGAAGTGCTAGACACACTAGAGCCATAGTGAACAAAGGGCCACAAGTGGAACTACCCCCACAAGCTGTGCCTTTTGTGGTTGTTCTAACGGGGGTTCCACCACTATCAGACAACAAGAGGGAAGGGTTCGCCCAGCTGAAGAATACAATCATGCATTGGCTGGGCACATATAGATCCATCTCACATAACATTGACGGCGAGATAGTGCACGTTAGGCGACTTAACTGGCTGGGAAGTAAATGCAAAGACATTGAGGGCGATCTGGTGGTAGTTAATTTTAGAGACCCGCGTGCAGTGGATTACATATTAAATTGGCCCATGGGAAGTGGTGATAACTGCATTACCCCTGGGGCCCTGACATACTTTTACCCTAGATCTCTGGTGTTCCCCCATCCTATTCAAATGGGCTGATCCCCACTCATCTATACCCCCTGCCATTATATAATACTAGGCATGCACCTCACGGTCAATACCCTGCACATGTGGTCGGGTGGAACACGGTACCCCCGAGATATAATAGAAACACCAGTAGGAGAATGGACCACTTGAGACCCTTTACACCTCTGGAGTCAGGGAACAGGTTTTCTGTGTTATCAGGTATGGAAGACTGCGATTGAAGATCACAGTTGAGGGTATACATGGGTGATCGATCATGTGATGCCAGCCTAGGGGGTATAGCTCAAGTGGCTTCAAGTGAGGCCAGTTGCTATGATAAGGGGAAAGTGGGCCCCATATTATCCAATCTCACGGTTAGTAGTGTAACGACAGCTACCACAGAGGTATTGTGCCCGGGCTCCAATGTTGATAATAATGTAGCCCTAAATCTAACTAAACATGTGGAGGCCAGCCCAAAGTCCATTGCTCGGGGGAGGAGTGGGAACAAGGGGGCCCCTGATGCGACCGCTATAGGTTATAGGGTTGTTCACTTGTTATCTTGGAATGTGGCGGGGTTAAAAAGGAAGATGGTTTTACCGGAATGGCACACTTTCATTGGGAAGTTCGATGTGTGTCTGTTCCAAGAGACTTGGAGTCTGCTCCCATTACATAAATCAGGGTATTCAACCTTCTTCTCTCCCGCCATAAGCTGTGGGAAGGGTAGACCAGCGGGAGGCTTACTGGCCTGGATTAAAATTGATTTGAACTGGGATGTTGATAGTCACAATTCAGCATGTAGGGATATCCTACATCTCTCATTTAGGGGACAAAATGAGGGGAGTAGGTTCGATTTATTCAATGTCTACTCCAGAGGGACACCGGTGGATGCAGCCTCACCCACACTAACGAGTCTAGATTTGGCGCTAGCCAACTGCCCCCCATTCTCTAAAATTATAGTGGGTGGGGATTTTAATTGTACATTCGAGCCCCTTAGCGGGGATGATCCCTTGGGCATCGAGGAGGAAGATTCTAGATGGTCCATTCCAACCTTGTCATTAGCCCCAATTAGAAAATGGTCAGCAAGGGCAATACAAATAATGCCCTTACCAGGGAACATAATCTAAGAGCATTGAACGGTAGGACTATGTCTGACTGTGCTGGAGCGATGACTTTTAATAGGCTTACTGGTCCGTCAAGAATCGATTATATCTTACTGGACGTTAAATTGTGGAGGGACCTGGTAGATATGGAGGTGGTATCCACACAGGACAGTGACCACAATCCCCTCTGTACCAAGTTAAGGTGGGGCATCCCAAATGGATGTGTGAAGAGCGTTCCCTTGAGGACAACCAATGAGGTCATCCCTTATAATGGTAACCGAAGGCTGAAATGGGACAAGGCCCAGCTGCAGGAAGATCAACTTGTGATTGTTAAGTCACATGTGGCAGATCTGACCGCGGAATTGGTGGCTCTGGAACTGGGAATGGGAAATGCCCAGGAGTCGCCTTTCGGTTTTGCCACAGCATATAAAAACACAATAGAAGAAGTAGGCCAACATGTTCTATCCAAGGGGAAAAGAGGAAGACTAAATAATACATCTCCCATATCCAGCAACCCTTGGTACACGGTTCAGTGCAGGGAAAAAAGGAAAGAGCTAACAGTTGCCCTGCTCAAAAAAGATCCCTCACTAGTTAGAGCTGCTCGGAAGGATTATGCAAGGGTAATGGCATTGGCCAAACGAGAATGGGAAGAACAACATTGGAAGGATCTTAATTCTGCAGTGAGTAAGAGGAATGCAATGTTGTTTTGGGAGCTCATTAATAAAGCTAGGCAGAAGAGCTCTCAACCACTAGCTACCCACATAACAAGCCAACAATGGTTCTCCCACTTCTCTGCACTGTACAGTGGAGTTGAAGAGCCCTCTTGTCCCCCTCCAGCCCCAGCTAGAAGGGATCAACTCCCACTAGTGTTTGAGGACCCATTTTTACCCTCGGAGCTAGTAGTGGCAATTAGGCATTTGACCCCGGGGTAGGCGGCTGGCCCGGATGGGATCCCAGGGGACCTCCTGTTAGAAGATCCTACTGCTTGGGCCAAACTTATTGCCCTTATAATGAACCTGATTGCCAAGGGACAATCTGTGCCAGACTCTAGGAAGGGGGCAGAGGTTGTTACCGTGTTTAAAAAGGGGGCTAGAGATGACCCTGCCAACTATAGACCCATCAGTCTGATAGATGTGATTCAGAAGGTGGTTGGCAGGGTCATTATCTCTAGGGTGGGAACCTGGATGGAAGAGGAATATGTCCTCTCCCATTTTCAAGCAGGATTCCGCCAAAAGGTGGGCACGATGGACCAGGTCTTTCGTTTTTATGCCATCTATTGGAAGTCTGTGACCATCAATAAGGGTAGTCTCTACCTGGCTTTCATAGATCTCAAGACGGCATTTGACCTGGTCCCTCGAGTAAGGCTGTGGGATACGCTAGAGAAGATGGGCTTTCCTGGGCCTCTTTTAGGTTTGATTGTAAGGCTTCACGAGGGGAACTATGCGAGGATTAGATGGGGCACCCAGGGGCAATTGACAGACAGGGTGCCCGTGAGGAGTGGAGTCCGCCAGGGTTGCGTCATGGCGCCGACCCTCTTCTCTCTCTTTGTGAACGGTGTGGTGGACCATCTGAGAGAGGAAGAGGCAGATGCGCCAACCCTGGCGGGGGAAAAAACACCCACTCTACTCTTCGCGGATGATACCATACTGATCTCTAAATCCCCCGTGGGACTCCAGAAGCTTTTGCACCATTTTAACACCTTTTGTACGGATAGAGGACTTACCATTAACACCTCTAAAACTAAGCTTATGGCCCTCTCACCCTCCAAAAGATTTAGGAACAACTTCACGCTCACCGGGACACCTCTGGAGCTGGTAGATTCCTTCGACTATTGGGGGTTCGGGTTAATAGTCGGATGAATTGGAAGGACCACCTGGCCAAAATGTTACTCAGCCACAAAAGAGTGTCAGGGGTGAAGTTGAGAGAACATCGGGAGTCGATGAGCAAACCTGTGGCACCGGCTCTGGCATTCTATGAGGGACAGATTTTACCGGCCGCCCAATACGGCTCCGAGCCATGGGGGTTTGAGAATGTCTCGGAGTTAGTCTCAGCTGAAAATAAGTTTTTGAGGGACCTGGTGGCTCTCCCAGTCTCTACTCCGCTAATCCCTTTACGGCTAGATTTAGGCAGGCGCTCCTTTAAAGACTTAGTGCGACTGCGCTCGCTATTATTTTGGGTACGGCTGCGAAGGACCAGGGAGCTTACAAACTATGCTGCTGTTTTAGACAAACTCATTTTGCTCAATACCAGTAATAAGATCAGGTGGTTGAGCAACCTGAGGCAGCTGGTTGTACAACTGGGCTTGAGCGATGCATTGGCTAGTCAAATGCCACCCCCTAAACTAGTGATGAAGAAACTCTACTGGGATTGGGTTCAGGCAGAGGCAATAGGTAGTGGCGCAGGGGGCTTGCTCACGGAGCGGTTCTTAGAGTTTAAATGGTCAAGAAAATTGGAATCTTTCCTAGACCTTATATCAAAGCCTCTGGATAGAGCACTTTATTTAAAACTTAGGTATGGGACCCTCCCGGTGCATGACTTCACCTCGGGGTGGACCAACGCTCGCGGCTCGTTGAACCCCTGCCCCTGTTGTGCTGCCCCGAATGAGTCTGTGGCACACTTCCTCTTTGCTTGCCCCGCATATAAAGTTGCCAGGAAGGTTTGGCTAAAACCATTATGTAGGGGGTTGGGTCTTAGATGTCACAAAATGGCCCTACGAGTACTTTGCACAGATACGTCCTCCACCCTTATGGTATGCGGGGTAGCTAAATATCTGGGTAGTGCATGGCTGACATGTATGAGGAGGTTGAAGCCCCACCCCACCCCGCTTAACAGCCAGCCGGCCCTCTTGTAGGATACTTGATGGTACTTTTTGTATTGGTTAAAATGTATTCTACCAGTATGTAAGGGGACAGTTATGTGAGATTACAGGCATATTTTGTTGTTGGGCCCTACCATACTATGTGTACTGTACAATATGCACACTTCTTGATGGAATTTTATTGAACGAGGTACCTACTAATGTATTTTCAATTTTAACAAATGTATTGTATAATCTGTATACTTTTATGGTGAAATTTTTACCGAATAAAGTTATTTCACTCACACTTATTCAAAAATATCAATTCTTTTTTGATCTTTACATTACAAATTAATTAAAGAAGCAACATTAAATAAAAGTATAGTTGAATCCTCAGAAAAATCTGAAACGCAAGGCCAGCAAGACATAAATAAAAAGGAAAGGATGAATATCCAAGACACATAATACCGTCATGCCCTCTCTCAAAAATGGAACAATATAAACAGTCACACATAAAATATTACTCTTTTATTTAGTTCAGAATATCTGCTTTCTTCCAACGTGAAACTGCTCTTCTTGTTTAAGCTGCTTCCAAAGCTGCTGAGATCCCTCATAGGAGTTCGACTTTAGCTTTCCTCCCCTTTTCTTCGTCCCCCTTTTCTTCGACTGGCATTTAATTCCCTGCCGTTACAGCGACCCCACCTGTACTTTGTCTACATTGTTGAGTTACAGCATGACTTTGCCAATAAACAATCACAAAAAAGATTTGTAAGGTAAGCAACATTTAGCATTAGACTTATTTTGAAATACATTATATGCATGTACTTTTCTTTAATTTAGGATTAGAGTTTGTACTATTGTAATTAACTAAATAAAAATTGTGCTAAAACTGAAAATAGATGACGTTAATATATTTGAAGGACCGGGTTAACATTAGCTTTATAATACGTTTTACAGTTATTTTAATTTGATTTAATTTAATTTAATTACAATTCGGGCAAGAGTTAATATATTATAATGCCAGGTGATTTAAAACTATTAAATAATATACATTAAATTAAACACAGGGTTAATGTTAGAATTAGGACTAGAATAAGCGTATTACTTTTCATTCAGTTACATTGATTAAAATAGGGTTAACGTTTAGGGCCTGATTACAATGCCAGTAGGACCGACTGTTCCTCTGCCTCGTCCTCAATCCGATTTGACCGCTGAGGCCAGGAATGTTCACCCCAATGTATTGCAATGCAACCACTGTTACTGTGGTGGTCTCTTTTATGACGGTGCATGTATTGCTGAATATGTTGGTGCAAGTGCATTCCAAATCACAGGAAACATATGATACGTATGCACAATCATGATGTATGTGGGACTATGCCTTGTGCACCATGTAACATATTTCTCTAGAATGGCGATCTGTGCACAGTCTAGTCAATTGGGGTACATGCCACCTACAGACTCACCTGTATTTCGGTGCAGTGAAGGGGGCTGCTTGAGAAAAGGATCCATCCCGGATACTTTCGCGGAGAAGCTGACTTGGGTGAGTATGCACTCCAAATCCATTGTTTCTGAAAACTGGAGGCAGACAGTCAGCCCACCACGGTTGGTTCATCTGAAACACACATCATAATCTGGATGGGGGTTGGAGATCCCTGTTCTGCCCTATGGATGCTGTTTTTCTGTGACCGCCATCTCGGTGGTCGGAAAAAGGCTGTTGTAATCGGCGGTCTTTCAACGGTCGGATGTGTCGTAATCTGGCAGCCGCACCGACTGCTTCTGATGAGATAGCGGTGGTCAGACCGCCTCCGACAGGACTGCGGAAGACGGTCCGATTGGCATCGTAATCAGGCCCTCAGTGTTAATAGTAGTTTATTCTCACACAAATTGTTTACATTAATTTAATTTGAGGTTAGGGTCGGTGTTCTAACTAGGAAACATTATTTAATTAAATTTAAAAAACATAGTTTAATAAATGTAGGTTCAAAATAATATCAACACATTAATGTAAATAAATTGAACTAAAACAACATTATGTATGCCATTAGCGTATGGCAAGATTAGGGATTAAGGACAAATTGAAGACAGGATGAAAGAAAGGGGACAATGTAAATTTAATTTCAATATTATGGCCATATTGGCGATTTTAAAGGTAGAATAAATTAGATGTGGGGAAGAAAAGGTAAGGGTAAGTAAATTATTGGAAATAGATATGACACACAACCACCAAAGTAACGTATGGCCCCTGCTACTGAAATGACATGTTTGGCTTTAACATCCCAACTTGGCAAAGTGATTCACATCAAGGTGAGTAATGCATTTGTTATATGCAATGCTTTGATAATACAATATCATTGGAAAAATACTGCAAATAATAGAGCTAGTTTTCATGCTGCATGTTGTAAACGTGAATTAGGAGAGCAGTTTCATGTTGCATAACTTTGTGGTCTGGAGGAAATTAAATGTTTTAATATACTTGCATCTAAAGCTCCTATTCTCCTCATTTTGGACGGAATTTCTTGGGCTTGAGTGAATTACTCTCTGTTCAATGTGAGTTGCTCTAGTCTGTAAATCAAGGTGAGGCACTTTCTTTTTCCTATCTAAATCAGTTAGTGTTAAGAACACACATTTGATTGCAAACACACTATAACAGAGGCAAGAGTCATATACTCTCCAATCTGGTTAATGTAACTAAATAATGCACCTCTTGTATTAAGACTTGTATAGCTAGCTGCAGATGGCACTTTGCCACAGACAAACAGCTTTCTACAGCAGCTTCGAATGCCATGTATACAATCCGCAATGCAAGACCATTTACAGAGTGACATCTCTGAAACTGATATTGCTGAAGCCTTAACATCAAAGGTCTGCAGGGAAGGCTCCAGGAGAGAATGGTTTCCCCAGTGAGTATTACAAAATCATTGTGACTGTAATAACCCTTTACAGGTAGCTGCAGATATAGAGAAGTTGTGCTCAAAGTGTATTCCCTGCTTCCAAATTGTGGAAAGGACCCCAGTCTCTGCACTAAACTACATGCCTATTTCTTCAATTAAAAACTTAAAATGCTTAACAAGATGATATTATCCCGATTGCAAATAGTGATAACATTGTTGGTGCACCAGAATCGAGTGTAAATGGTCAATAAAATAATCTAGAAATTACCCAATGATGCTCTTACACCTCCCGCAGTAAGTGGGTGGTGACAGTGATGACAAGCTGGCCTTCGCTCTAGCTGCTTAAATGGCTTTGTACTTGGTTAAATATGGGTTACTGTCCAATCCCGAGAGAGGACAGGATAGGTTTACATTATTTGATGATAGTATATCCGGAACTTTCAAACCAATTCACGATACACTGTGGTACATATACAGTAGAGTTGTCCCATATCACCCTTGCTATTTTACATAGCGCTACAACCACGGGTGACAGCCCTAAGACAATCAGCAGAGGTGAAGGGCATAACAAGAGCAGCAGGGGAATTGAAAATGTGCACTAGGCTGGCAATGTTATGAAGATGATCTCTGAACTGGATACTTCCATGCCATTTTGACATTATGTCTAAATTCTCAAGCTTTTCAAGATACAAAACTTGGTACGGAATGAGTTCTGCTAATAACAAAAGGACTGCTTTTGCAGAGGATGTCCCGTTAGATGGAATAGCTGGGTACTTTTGATAGGCTAGAATACCACTGACAAGGTGAGCAACAATATTCTCCCTCTGCTAGAAATACCTCAAAATGGGGAGACGGTTGCGCGACCGAAGCAAGATGGCAGCTGCACATTAGCCGCTACCACTCTCCTGCCAAATGACAACCGCTAGACATATATGCAGGAAATATCAATGCTTTACTTGTGATGGAGTCTTCTTTCCATCTGCAGGCTACATATTGGTGTCTTTTTGGTCCGTTTTCAGAATAGTGTAGGCGAGTTTCAGGACTTGCTCAGACAACGAGATTAAAATTCATGACAGTATCAGGGCTATTCCTGACATCACTACACTAGTCCAACAAATTTCACCAATGCACAAAGCTCTGGTGGAACTAGAAAATAGAAACCGACAGAATAATTTACACTTATTTAATGTTCTAGGGGGAGTTGAAGTTTCAAACTGTCGACTATACTGGGAATATACCCTGCCTATAATCTTCAAGCTAAATTGTTCAGAATGTTTTGAAACTTATAAGGTTTATCTTTCTCATTGGGGTACAAAAGGGGGTGGTAATGGATGGAGCATCCGAACCAATCAAACACTCACACCCACTCAAAAGATCTGGGTTTAATCCATCACTGTTCTTTAGCCCACTCTGCCACCCCAGTTCAGACATGGCTATATGCAAATCAGTCTGACCCTGTGCCTCATGGGAACAGTCCAGCCCGAACTGCCAAGCCATGCCTTCCCTGGACCGGAAACAAGCTTCAGAGGACCAGTTTCTGGCATTCCAGCCGTCTTCAGCCCGGCTTGCTTAAATCCAGTGGCAAACGGAGCAAGGGACTCACGTCTGAGCATACCCTGCCACACTTATGGCGGCCAAAAGCGGTACAAAAGGGGGTGGTAATGGACGGAGCATCCGAACCAATCAAACACTCACACCCTGTCAAAAGATCTGGGTTTAATCCATCACCGTTCTTTAGCCCACTCTGCCACCCCAGTTCAAACATGGCTATATGCAAATCAGTCTGACCCTGTGCCTCATAGGAACAGTCCAGCCCGAACTGCCAAGCCATGCCTTCCCTGGACCGGAAACAAGCTTCCGAGGACCGGTTTCTGGCATTCCAGCCGTCTACAGCCCGGCTTGCTTGAATCCAGTGGCAAAGTGAGCAGGGGACTCACATCTGAGCATACCCTGCCATACTTATGGCGGCCAAAAGCGGTACTTTGCCACTGGATTCAAGCAAGCCGGGCTGAAGATGGCTGGAATGCCCATATACTGATAAATGTTTCCTTCAAGAAACTCATATATTTGATGGTAGCTTACATTCTATGTTGAAAGGTTGGGATGGAAATATTGTTTCGTCTCCTGCTGGGTTTGGGTCACAAAAAGGTGTTGCCATTCTCTTTTCCAAATGAGTACAAGCACAGATTTTAAAACACCATCACGATGCTGATTGTAGATTTCTATATGCCCAAGTTCAATTTTATAAACACTTTCTCATTTGATAAATGTATACTCTCCTACTAAATGAGGACACCCCCTTTTTGGAAAAATCTTACTACTGAAGTTGTTAAATTAGGTAATAATCCATTATTGTAGGAGGGGACTTTAACCTTAATCTTGTCCCCTACTTGATAGGTATTATTATGCTTTCAAATTTCACCCACTAAATATTATTATCTACTGATATCTTTTTTGCCACCACCAAATTGATTGCTTTCTGGAGGCTTGCTAATACAACAACCAAAGATTAGACTTCTTTGTCTCACTCTCACTCCACCTTTGCTAGAATAGATTATCTACTTACTTCCAGACACATATGTCACATGATTTTGAATCCTAAAATTGAACAGACCTCTGTTTCAGACCATGCCCTGATATTTTTCCCACTGATCATGGTACACACTCACTCAAATCTCTCTGGAGAATGAATACAGGTATTCTGCTCAATTAAATTAACCCTAACAAACTTTCTAACACTATCTCTGACTTTTTTTTATAACTAACCACTCGGACCAAACCTCTATCCTGACTAATTGGCATGCCTTTAAGGCTTATATCCATGAGGTTACTTTAATGCAGTTACGTTAACACTGCCGTTACATTACGTACGATTAGTTTAATACCTTAAGGCTTGTATCCGCGGAGTTACCATATGCTTTATGGCACATCAAAACAAAACATTTTATGCACAGCTCAAGTCCATCAAAATGCAAATTGCAGAATTAGAGCATTGTTTTTTTTCATCCAGAGATCCCAAATATATGTTTTTACTTCAAACAGACTGATATAATTGCAAAACGTTACTAAGTAAAAGAGTTTGATTTCTAATATCTAATGAAAAATCAAAAGTTCAACTTAATTCCAATAAATCTGGACTGTTGTTACCTAACTACCAAAGTATTGAAAAGGAGAACATTCTGATCCATGCTATCAGAAAATCTGATAGCATGTCTAACACACAAGTCTAATTTGTGAGTTCAAAAAACCCTTTGAGGGTTTTTTTAACTCACAAATTAGACTTTAGGAGCTTATTCTTTCACAATCTACCGTGAACAAAGTCATCAAATACTGATAATACTAACGAAATATAGAAATTGAATTACAAAGTAACATGCACTCTTTTTAACAGTTCTGTATGTAGTATCTTTGTTCCACCTCTGATGGAGTTCTTCTATCGGAGTGTTCTTTGAGCAATTGTTTCTTCCCTTTTCAATAGAGCGGTGCTCCAATTACCTGAGCTGCAGCCAGGTGAGGTGATGCCTGTCCTCCTACCTAGTAGGTAAGCAGGTCCTTATGCTAATCAAAGGATAATGTAAATATCCCGCAATGAAAAATGAGTAAGCTTGAGACATCGCCTAGTTACTGTAGATGTATTTTATATGGTTGACATCTTTTTGTTCTCTTTTATGTCCTGTTCGGGTGTAAATCCTCTTCTGGCCTGTTATAAGCAGCTTCCAAGTGGAGGACTTTCCATGACCTAAATCAGGTGATATGGTTATTGGTTTTTCTTTGATATTTTTCCACTAATTGCAGTAGCTAACGGTCCTGACGAAAGCAGTGGAAAATTCCACATATGCTGAAACATGTCTACCAACATCTAAAATAAGCAGCTATTTGGTAAACATGCTTCTTTTTTTTGCACTGTTTTTAACTTTGGAAGTCTGGGAGATACTTAATAAAATATTTTCACTCCACTCTCCAATTTTATATATGCATTTTATTTCACACTAGCAGCCCGTCCCGACGTTGTCCGGGTATGAATTGCTGCCGGCCAGTAGTATATTGTTTTGTAGGATTTCGTTTTGATAGCATTTCTTATCTGTGACAGGCCTGTGAAACGCTCCGATTCACAGTGCACTGCTGATGCACTTAAGACTGCGCGTTCAGTAGTGTGTGAACTCGAGTTTCCCTACTTTATTTTTCCTTGCAATAATATATAGCGCAAACTCGACAACATGTCATGAGCACAATTTACATTACAGAAGAACACATTCATTTGTGGTAGGCACGGGGAGACAAAGCGATTTTCCTGGAATCACAGGATGTTGAGCTGATGCCGAGATTCGAACATAGCTCCCCATCTCTAAAGTTCGCAATTCTAGAACTTGTGGCGGGAGGTGTGTCTAAAAGTGTATGTCGGTGCTGGCCATCAATGAGAGAGACCTGTGCATTTTTCAAATGGGTGGTGAAAAAATATGAGTATGTTGCTGGAGATGTGGGCTGCCGTGCCACCAATGTACTTACCGTGTGAGGGTAAACACCCATTATTCTGCAACTTTCTTTCCGCATACCATCACTCCGCATACTTTCATTACGAAAGTACCATGACTTCGCAATGCCATTATAACGCATGGCATTACATTTTATATGCTTTTACCACGCATACATTTACAACGAAATTCGTTGTAAATGCATGAATAGTAAAAGCATGTTTTTTTTATGTTTGGATAAGGTACGTATGGGTATAGGGGTATATGTTTTGGGGTACTGGGGTATATGTTTTGGGGTGTTTGGGTATTTTAAGGGTTCAGATATAGGTTTGGGGTACAGGGGTATTTTTAGGGTTCAGGGCTAGATTTGGGTTTTGGGGTATAGGGCTATTTTTACGGTTCAGGGGTAGGTTTGGGTTTTGGGTACAGGGGTATTTTAAGGGTTCAAGGGTAGGTTTGGGTTTTGGGGTACAGGGGTATTTTTAGGGTTCAGGGCTAGGTTTGGGTTTTGGGATACAGGGGTATTTTAGGGTTCAGGGGTAGGTTTGGGTTTTGGGTTACAGGGTTATTTTTAGGGTTCAGGGCTAGGTTTGGGTTTTGGGGTACAGGGGTATTTTTAGGGTTCAGGGGTACGTTTGGGTTTGGGGTACAGGGGTATTTTAAGAGTTCAGGGCTAGGTTTTGGTTTTTGGGTATAGGGGTATTTTAGGGTTCAGAAGTAGGTTTGGGTTTTGGGGTACAGTGGTATTTGTAGGGTTCAGGGCTAGGTTTGGGTTTTGGGGCACAGGGGTATTTTTAGGGTTCAGGGGTAGGTTTGGGTTTTGAGGTGCAGGGGTATTTATAGGGTTCAGGGCTAGGTTTGGGTTTTAGGGTACAGGGGTATTTTTAGGGTTTAGGGATAGGTTTGGGTTTTGGGGTACAGGATATATTTATAGGGTTAAGATGGGTTAGTGTTTAAGGGTGTTGGGGTATTTTAAGGAGTAAGGGTGGGTTATGATTATGGGGTGCAGGGGTATTTAAAGGGAGAAGGGTGGGATTAGCACACAATATGAGACATGGCATGAAGGGCGGAATGTACGACACCCCCCCAGCATTTGTCACTCCCCCCAGCACACGCCCACAGCACAACGCAGACACGCCCACAAGGGACTACTTACTGGCACCGTTCTTTTACCTTTTAAATGTATATGGTGGGCGTCTGCATAGCCTATGTCCTTCTGCTGCAACTGCCCTTTCCACCGCTGTATTGGGTGTTGTGATTGGTGCTGTGGTTCCTGAGATTACCCGCCTCAAAGGTTTGGGCTCTCTCTTTATTATATTAGTATGGATTTTCACTAATTTATGTTACAAATTGGTCTTCTTGTACCTCCCACACCATATTTACCATTCTCAAAAGATTGGCAGCGATCAATGATAACAACTAGTGGTTGCCAACATGCTCTCCCTGGTGTAGGGAGAACCCAAATGATGAAAAAGGCGGTACAGGACGGGCACTGATGGGTACTTTGTACACCCTGGTGATACCATGTTGTGCTTATAGTATACACAGGTATGATTTCTTCTTCTTCTTCTTTAACAAGCTGGTCACACCTTTATCGGGTCCTTAAAAGATGTTCCCACAGACCCATAGACATTTAGGGCCCGATGTAGGTAATCCCAGATTACCGATTCTTAAATACCGAATCATACCGATTCGGTATTTAAGAACTGGCAATCGGGATGTAGGTAATTTTACCGAATTAATTACCGAATCGGTATGATTCGGTAATTAATGAATCAGTATTTACCGATTCTGTAATTGCCATTGATTCCTATGGGCCTTGAGGTCCATAGAATCAATGTCAATTACCGAATCGGTAAATACCGATTCTGTAAAATTACCGAATTTGCAAGGGAGACAGGGTGTCACTTTGACACCCTGTTGCACCCCTGATTCTGGCTTGTGTGCCATTTGGCACACATACATGCCCTTAGGGCATGTATGTGTGCCACATGGCACAGGTGTGCATGCACAGATGTGCATGTACACAGGAATTCATTATTTACCATGACATAGTATGTCATGGTAACTAACAAATTCTTAAGGGCCGGTGGCACTGTTTTCAGTGCCACCTACATCACAAATTTGAGATTCAGTAAATTTACCGATTCGGTAATTTACAGAATCGGTAAATTTACTGATTCTGTAAATATACAGAATCGGTAAATTTAAGGCCCCCTACATCTCAATCACCAAATACTGGTCGGTAAAGGCCGAAATCGGCCGTTACCGACCGGTATTTGGTGACCTACATCTGGCCCTTAGTGTGTTTTTACATTTTCTTTTAATCGGGGGTTATGTCTATGTTGTGGTCTCTAAACATGCCCTGAGACACTCTTCTTTAAACTGTTGGTTCATATGGCATCTAGTATTATAGCCAAAAGAAATAATTCACGGAAATCCAAATCCCTTAAATACTTAGGTATTATTTTTTCAAGATCTATTACATTCGCAATTGGTGACACCTGTTCTGATCTACTCAGTAAAAATAAAGGCAAACACTAAAAATGGTCCACGCTGCATTTTAATTTGTGGGGCCATATTGAAGCACTCAAAATGGTTATTACTCCAAATGTATTATATACATTATCTATGCTCCCTTTGACTTTACCAGCCACTTGTTTTTAATAAGCTGTAAAAAACAATGAATTCTTTAAATAGAAAAATAAACCTGCATGCATTAGTTTTAAAAAGTTGCAAATTCCTATAAAAAAAATGAGGGTATTGGTTTACCTGACTTAAAAAAATATCACCTGTCTTTACTTATTGCACAAAACTCTTTATGGTCCCAACCTATGGTTCCTGAAAACGTTCCTCAATGGCTTTATTGGCACTTTTTCCTTTGCCTGCTTTTTTAACCATGGTTAACTCAAAAGGTAGTAAAGTCTCTCCTTTTCTTAATGCTATTAAAACAGCTCTTTTAACTCTCATTTATAAATTCATTATTAATACTACATCTTCCAAAAAGCTCTTCCGCTTGTATAATTTCCACTTAAAACATAATAAACATGTATCATTTTCGACCTTGTGGATAGAGGCAGGCATTTTTTTGAACAGGGATGTTTGTCAAGGCAATATGCTCTGATTTTTATATCAATATGAAATTATTTGTAATTCCATTCTTAACCACTATGGGCCTTATTACGATGGTGTTCAGAAGAGCATCTGACCACCATCGCAGTGGAAGTGGGACTGCACGACAAGTTGTCGGAGGTCCCACCTGCCTGATCAAAATTCGACCGCTGTGTAGAGGGTTGAAAACATTCCTTTTTCTATTGCAGATTGTGCTGTGGCCCGAAAAAGTGCTGCAGCACAAACCACAGTAGAAAAAGGGATGCTTTTAAACATTCATGCACCGTGTGCCAGGCACCATGTGGTGAATGGCGCTCTGTGCATGGATGTTTAGGGGGTTCTACATGTGCCCCCCAGGCCACATTGCAGAGGCCCACTGGAACGGGGGGCCGCGTGGGGTCCCAAAGTCCATTTCCAACAGCCTTTCCATGGCAATGGGACCACCTTAAGAAGGCTGTAGGAAACTGACATCCTAATCCCTTCGGCGGTGCCTCCACAAGCACCGCCTCCAATGTAGAGATTAGGCTCTGACTGGCAGCCCAACGGGCTCCTTGAGCCAGTCAGAGGTGGCCGTCTTTCCACTTGCCTGCTGCATTCCGACCATCGGTATCATAACCCAGCAGTCTGACCAATGCCCTAGATGTTGGGCGGACTGCCACTGATGGCCTGTCGGTGGCGGTCCACCCGACATCATAATCATGCCCTCTGTTAAGAAAATACCACCAGCTAAACCATGTGGTATGGAACTATATATTACCATTTTGTAACTTTCAGGTCACATTGCTTCAAATATGTATCAAAAGCTCAATCCTATGCACACCCCATTTATCACTTTTCCATCCATATGGGATTCAGAACTGGATACTAAATTATCTGCAAACCAGTGAATGTGTTATCTATCTGGTTTTCTTCCAGTATCTATTATTCAAACAGACCTATTTATTTTAATGTGATTGCTTCTAGACCCCTGTGAAATTGTCTAAGGCAAAATTAAATACTCCACCTAATTGCTGACACTGTAATGCTGTACTTGGTTCTCTCAAACAAGTATTGTATGATTGTCCTGTTATTTGTCATTTTTGGGCAGATGTATGGAATATAATTCAAAAGATTTTTCAATTACAGTTATCGTTATCATATACGATTGTTATGGATAAATCTTGTATCCTTCCTTAGTCACTCCTCCTAAACATAGCACGTTTTTGACTTCCTTTTATCTACAGCTATTTACTCCATTATGTCACACTGGATAGATGCTAGTTCATTATATATTCATGCCTTCTCGTAATCGCTCAGGGCTGCATCCCAGTTTATCATTTTTTTGCCCACCAGGACACATCAGTTTGTACTCAGCCAAATGCAAATCAGTCTTGACCCTGCTTCAATGTGAACATTTCAGCCTGAACTGCTAGACCAGGTCCTCCCTCAACTGGAAAACAAGCAACCTGGGACCAGTTTTGTCCCATTAGGGCTCATCGTCTAGGTATAGCTTAGTTCCAGGAGCTCAGTGAGCAAATCACCCAATGAAGAGTTTTTTTCAGTGTGTTTCAAAGATGAGCAAAGCCACTGGACTGCACGGTGAATGCTAAAATGTGTGATATAACACAAATCTGAAGATTCTTTAACATTCCTTTCGAGATGCACCTGTCTCTTACCATTCATCCTTCATTGTGTTAGCGGTAGATGTAAGATCACTTGAGACCTAGCTATTTGAGTAATGCCCGATGGAGCTACCTTGTTTAGCTATTGGGGAGACGGGCTGTGGATTCCCCCCTCAGATGTCACCTACCCAGTTGGTCTTTGGGCAGACTTCCTTTTGTCTCTCCTGCTGTCTTTTTCCTCGTCCTCTCCCTTCACACTCCACCCCTCCCCCCCGTACGCTCTATTTGTCTCACCTTTCTTTCCTCTCTCAGTGTGTTGCTTATTTTTGATGTCATGTGTAATTGTTATCATTTTCCATAACATAGTGTAACCTGATGTAAAGCGCTCTGATACCTACGGTCTAACCAGCGATATATATAAAACTCATTAAATAAATAAAGATAAACATGAGCACATTGTTTCGAATATGACTGCTGTTCTTGGATTATGGGTCTGTCCCCAGATGTAGATTCAAGCAGGAGTTAAGTGGACTTCACATTATTTTATGCAGAGTTCAAATTTATTTATGGGGTACAAATAAATGTAAAAACTTGAAGGTGTTTCTGTAACCTGCACCTAAGGGTATATCACTGCCAGCTTGTTACAGAAGAACGGAAAGCTTTTAAAAATTGCACGGAATTAAGGATGCCTATAATCTGCTAGTTATAAATCCCTAACTTGCGTTTTATGGCATGAAAGTGCCACTTGTTGTTGCTCTATGTGTCTCTTGCTATTGCCAGGTTGAATTGAACAGTGTGTTGGGTCTATGCTCTTCTCCTTTCTCTTGGAGAAAATAGGTACTCTGTATACAGCCTGCATGATGCAAGCAGAACCTGTGCAGTGTCTTCATAGCTGTTACCAAACCTCAAAGTCCGACTTCACACCGCATCTTTTGCACTCACTGTTCAATAAATGAAAGTTTGTTAGACTTCCAAGGAAACGTGGCAGTTGTACTAGGAATGTATTGTCATTCATTGACAGTGAGTGGGCAGCAGCGAACTCGTTAGTCTGACAAGACCTGGGAGATGGAGATGCCGACTTTGGAGCTGGTAAACCAGGCCTGAGCCTCGGCGTCGCCCAAACATCCTGTGATTCTGGGCAAATCACTTAATCTCCCCCTGCCTACCAAAACATGATTGTGTCCTTGTGTAGCGTAACTGGTGCTCTGGTAAAGCGCTCCAATACCTTCCGGTCAAGCTGTGCTGCCTGTATAAATCTGCAAGCAAATAAAAAACAATGCACAGTCTTACCACCATCAATTGGAGTCCGGGTCAAAAGACAAACAACATGGACTTGTTCTTAATCCAATGTTATGTTTAATTTTACTTTGTACGGTCGGTTTGACATGCCCAAATCGGCCCACAGCAAGAGAACCAGCCCCCTATCATAAAACCGGCCCCCACCCCACCCAGCCTACCAGGGGATTGCCCTGTGCCCGGAATTGTCAGTCCGGCCCTGATGGAGGGGCAGAGCCACGCAAAAATAACATTTATTCAGTTAACATAAATACATTACAGATCAGAAAACAAGAGTGTGTGCATCTTTTTGACAAAATTTCGCGTTTTTCCAGAGAACACTCTGTGCCTAATCCTCCATTCAGGCCGTGTGTCTCCGAGGAATAAACGAGTTCACTTCATGGCCGTAGATCTATGAGTTAAATGTCTAGAACATCCAATTAGAGAAGTGAGTGGTAAGTTAATGTTCATTAATAATCTTTGTTGAGAAGTTTAGTAAGCACCTGCCTGCTCCCCAGTGAGACGAGTAAGAAACAGATGGAAAAAAAGGCCAATGCAAAGGATCGTTCTTCCCCAAGGCACTCGTGAACTTTAAAGCTCCGCACACGAATGATTTAGGAAATCTAGTCTTTCACAGAAATATTTGCATGGTTTTGTCATATTTATGGTGCTGTCCAGATTTTGTTATGTTGATTTTGTTTTTGTTTTTTTTGTTCTGTCGATTTTTATTTATAGAAAAGTAAAATATGTTTCACAAAGGAAGTAAGTTAATTATTTTTTTTCGATTGAAGGTCCACAACAATAATTAAAAAAATTAAGCACAATGAATACAGTGGAAACATTATGTAATTATTTTTTAAAAAAACACAGTGGCCACCAGTTGAAGTAGGTGGACCAAAAATAAAGTCCAAAGCTTCTTTTGCAGTCCTCATTTTGTTACTATTAACCATGCCCTTGCGGAAATGTATTTGTAGGTAAAGGAACATGAGGAAAAGAAACGAAGGGGCAGATTTATGTTAACTGCCGCATCCCAAGGGATGCGCCAGTTAACGTGTGCCACAGTGCGCCACAGCTCCGCCACCCATGGTGCGCCGCATTTATAATGCATTTATAATGGTGCGCCGCATTTATAATGCGGCGCACCATGTTGCAAGAACAGCACAGATGCGTGACGCATCTGTGCCAGAAATGTGGCGCATTGCTGGAGTTGCGTCGCAAGCGCGACGCAGCTCCAGCAAGGCTCGGGGGTGCCCCATCTACACAATGCTGCATCAAGACCTACGCCTGCTTCAAGCAGGCGCAGGGTTTTGACGCAGCATTGGCCTGAAAGTGACTGAGTGAAATCTCATAGATTTCACTCAGCCACTTTCAGGAGGCGTTTCTGCGCAGGAATGCCCCCCCTGCGCAGGAACGCCTCCTTATGGCGCAGTTCTTTACAACGTGACGCATCTCCTAGATGCGTCACGTTGTAAATAGGGCGCATTGTTTGCGCCACAGTTGCGTCAAATAAAGTGACGCAATTGCGGCGCAAGGGCATCATAAAGCTGCCCCGAAATGTGAGTCATATTTAGTGTAACACTCCGACACAGTCAAACACATTCTCACAGTTTTTTTCCAATCCATTCATCTCTGATACGTTTTAATGGCAAGTTTCCTTTCCTTAAAATTGGGAAAAATGGTCACTGTAAGTGTTCAAGTAAAAAGATAAATAACACTCTTTTCTTTTAAATCCTGCAGATTCTGCCATTCCTGTATATAATTTTAGATGTCTGCAATGTCAGACAGAAAGCTTAACATTCCCACTGCGTTCCTAATTTCAAGCGTCATCAGAGAAACAGTATTTCAATTCATCATATTAAAAAATGAATATTTAGACTTCCAACACAAACTGTAAAGAATGCGAAGATATGAACAGGTATCCTGAGCCTGTTGAAATTTGTGCCTAGCATAGTCTCTTAAGAAATTGGTAGGAGACCTAAGGGTACAAAAGCCCCAGTGGGTATTCGCCCTAAGAGTTTTATGGTCACTGCTTAATGATCCAACTTGTAGGTGAAATTCTTGCACTGGTTTACTCTTCTTCTGAATCGTCAGTCATTTTAGGAAGTCTGTTTTGGTTTTATTTAGGAAAGCTAGTTTGTCCCAATACAGGAACTCAGCTGCACTCAGGAGAGTTGAAGGTTCCATTGTCTCCTAGATGTTCTACAGTTACAAAAGTACATATTTCCCAGTGCATCATACATTGTTTTTATTTCCCCTCCATGCGATGATGCACGGATATGGAGGTCTCTACTCTGTATAAGAACTATACCAAGATAGATACAATGCTTAACCCCTTCGCTGCGGCGGCTATTCCGCCGCAGCGCTAAAGGGGCGGGGCGGCCGCGCGGCGGCCGCATGCTGATGACAGAGCCGCTCTGTCACCAGCCGCGGTTGAGCTATGCTGGTGACGCAGCGGTTCCGTCATGACCCGCCCCGCTCATTAGAACGCCCGCGCAGGCGCGAAATCAGCGCCGCGCAGGCGCGGCGGCCGGGCCATGACGGAACCGCTCCGTCATCAGCACAGCTCAACTGTAGCTGATGACGGAGCGGTTCCGTCATCAGCATGGAAGGGGTTAAAAAACAAAAGTTTTTTGTTATCAAAACATCAGCTAAATTGCTTGCGTTTTGTTCTCTAGAAAAGGCTGCCACTTTACTTATTTTAAAAAGAACCCGCTGAAGGCAAATGGGTATTAGAACGAAAATAATAATGTTGGCTGCATACAGTAGGGTATAGAGTGCTCTATTTTCCAGGCATTATTGAAACTTACTAGAAACGTGTATGTATTTCTATCTCTGTTAACTGAATCAAGACCTTGCAGTTTGACCTCTCTGTGGTATGATAGGTCTTGGAGGTACTGTTATTGAGGTTGTACAAAGGACCATATTCTAACCTGTAAAACGTCTACGTGTGGTAGAGTTTGTAGTCAGTGGTACTGACCTGTGTTCAGCCGTATAAGGGCCCGATGTAGGTAAATCTAATTTACCACTTATGAAATACCGAATCATGCCGATTCGGTATTTAAGAAGTGGTAAATTAGAGGGGGGGAAATGTAGGTAATTCTGAATCGGTAAATACCGAATCTGTATCCTCCATTGATTCCTATGGGCCTTGAAGCCCATAGGAATCAATGTGGAATACGGAATCGGTATTTACCGATTCGGTAATTACCTATTCTTGCAAGGGTGCAGGGGGTGTCACTTTGACACCCTCTAGCACCCCAATTACAGGTTTGTGTGCCATGTGGCACACAGACATGCCCTATGGGCATGTCTGTGTGTCACATGGCACAGGTGTGCATGCACAGATGTGCATGCACACCTGGATTCAGTATTTTACCACCCAATTGGATTACGTGGTAAAATACCGATTCTTAAAGCCCTGTGGCCCTCTGACATGTGCCAGCTACATCTGCATTTACAGAATCAGTATTTTACCAAGTCTGTATTTACCAATTTGGTAATTTTACCGAATCGGTAAATACACAATCGGTAAAATACCGAGTCTGTAAATGCATGCCCTACATCTAGAAACCCTAATATCGGTCGGAAACGACCAAAATCGTCGTTTCCGACCGGTATTAGGGCTCCTACATCTGGCCCTTAGTCTCTTGTGTTATGTTATGTTGATTTGTATAGTGCACTAATCACCTGGGAGGGTATGCAGGTGCTTGGGGAAGGTGTGAAGGCGTGTGGTCCGAAGGTGCTTACATGAAGAGCCAGGTCTCCAGCTTTTTTTAGAACTCAAGAAGTGAGGAGCCCGCTCTTATGTGTTGAAGGAGGGAGTTCCATGTGTTAGGTTTGATGTAGGAGAATGATCGACCTCCAGCTTTGCTTTTACAGATGTGGGGGAGTTTGTGTGAGTGAAAGTGAAGCAGGGCATAGAAGAAGAAGAAGAAGAAGAAGATGATCCCTGAGCATTGTACCTTAACATCAAATAAGAATGCCTGGTCCTGATCCAAAACTTGCATTCTTAAAATAATTGAAGAGTTGGCCAAGAAAGTCTGGAGAATCATTCATTATACAGCTGATTAGGCATTAATTAAGCTTTGGTATAATCAGCTGTTAACTACGAACATTTTAAAACCTCAGCATATTACTAAGAGATTGATTTACTGATTGATGACAATTTATACAGAGTTGAGAGCTGATAACTGTCAAACAAAAGATTTTTTATGTTGGTTTTATGATTCATATAAGAATCATTTTTAAACAGTTCACTAATTTATTAGATCTTCTGGTCCTCAAGCCCATGCCATAGTAAATTTTTCAAATGTCCCGAACGTTCCTGGTGAAGACCGACACATTATTTATCCTCTCCTGAATCTCTTGTCACAGTCTCCATTTTGTGGCTTCAAGCACAGTCAATAAACCTTTTCCAGAAAGCTCTATTGTTACTAGCCTCACACTACTTCACAAATATCTTCAACTTATGATCCAAAAATGTTTATTTCCTCTTTCTTCCTCCCTCTTTTCTATCTGCCTCCTGATATCCGATTTGGTCTTTAGCCCTACTTGTCTTGCACCCAGACCCACTGCTCAGCCCTCCTCTGACCTAGATTGTATTAAATTGGGCTACTTCATGCTTGTGTTCTCATCAATTGCTGCCCATGCAATGTTTGCAAGTTGCAAAACTGATTCACAATTTACGGTCCATGCCAAAATGCAATTTGTCAATTGGCAACTTGCAAAAGGGAATCTTTATGAATCAGTATTTGAGAAAACCTGTTTTTTTTTACAGAGTTAATTCTGATTGACTAATTTTCACAATTTCTGGTTCACAATTTCAAAGGGTACATCAGGACCTCAGAACTCTGTGTTATGGTTGTCCCTTATTTGAATAGCGCATCAGTTTGAAGAGAAGTATTCTATGTGCTCATTTATTGTTGTAGTCCATTCATGCGCATGTAGATATCAAGCTTCACATGTCAAGTAACAAGGCTGAGCACATGCCTAATAAATTGTTATAACAATTGAAATCACAGATTTGCAAACCTCTATGTTTCAGAGTTTCCAGTGTCTTTAATACTTTGAAAAAGGAAAACATGAGTTAATTCCGTGGCCTAATACGACTAATGCTCGGACAGACAGAAGGTATGTAAGGAAGGGTGTGAGTAAACTTTGTGGCCAAGGAAGGGCCATGCCTCAGACAGATGGGCTGGATGGACTACTTGAAACATTCTTTGCCCTGAGTTGAATGGCGGATATGTTGGGTGGATTTGAGTGAGTGACCATGTGGACAGGAATGTCAGTGCTCGTGGACCGGGTCTTTGGGCAGGGAGCAGGGAGGATGGCTGCTGAGAAACACCAGCAAGCCCATCAGTTCCCAGTGAGGCTCCCTATTTATTTATTTAATTTACGTATAGATACATCAAATTTAAAATACGACTGTGCAACTACCATTTATAGACAATGCATATGTAAGTTTAAAATTTCATTCATGTCCTCATATATGCCACCAGTAGATGTTAGCTCTAAATAGGCGTTATTCAGGCCACTGACACAAACCTTCCTTTCCAACCCTTATGTTTGTGGATAGCCGATGAAGATTGCCCAGAGGTAGGGCTGTTACCCGTCCAACTCCCTCTCGTGATGGTTCTTGCTACTCAGGGAGGACAGGACCACATGACCTCTGGCATAATCATTGGATTATTAGTTTTTATTTCTCACTCCATGCATTCAAGGCCGACCAAAGGTTAACAGACTTCCCACCCCCACACAGTGTATCGAATCTACTCACCGCCATGATGTTTTTAAGGCAGTCAGCAAATTTTGGAGGGAGTTCCGACTTCCACTCTTTACAGATCTCTCTTCTAGCGATGACTATCACATAAAAAATAAACTGTGATATGTAGCTGTTAATATCATAATCGAATTGGAGACCAAATAAGACCAATCTGGGAGTACATATAAATGGAGACGAAAGTACCTCTTCCAGGAAACCACACACTTGTCTCCAGTAGTTACCTATTTCAGGACATTCAACAAACATATGTGCATCATTAGCTTCTCAAAACTTGCATCTAGGACAAGAATATTGTGCCGCTGACATTTTAGAAAGTTTTGCTGGAGTCCAATAAGCCCTGTACATTGTGAATACATTTGAAGGTTTAATAATTTTTTGAGACATCGTAAAGGAATCTACCCAAAGTTCCACTAAATTATCTGAAATCTGAACTGTGGAGGGATCCCATAATTTAATAATTTCTGTTTCCAGATTATCCTTACTTTCTAGTAAGATTTTATACCACTGAGCAGTCTCCCCCTTCCTTACCGTATTACGACTTATTAAATCTAACAAGGGGCTCTCAAATTCTGTATTCCAATTTTGACTCCCCCACCAGGCAGACAGTTGGTAGAACTTAAATCTCGTAAGGGTACCCCCGGTTAAACTCACTAGGACTTCCCAGTTTAATAATGTCGAAGCGTCAGAAAGGTCCCCCCATTTTGAGAGACCAGCTCTCCTTAATGGAAGTGCTAATTGATCCATCAAACATTCCGGGGTGCCGGGGGAGTCCCAAATTGGGGCTTGAGAGTGATAATAATGAATACCTAATATTTTACGGATCTGTAGCCAATTATCTAGGGCTGTCTTCAAAAGCTTCAGTCGCACTTTTAAAAAAAATGTTTGATCTCCAAACTTAAACAGAAAGAAATCTGCACTATGTGGGTGGTCTAGTAGCATAGCCTGGAAAAGTCTGCCGTGAGAAGTAAAATCCTGCTTATTGGCTAGAAGTCTAAAATTTTTAAATTGGAAGGCGTAGCAATAAAAAAGTAAGTCTGGGAGTGCCAAACCACCAAGTTTTAATCCTCTCCTCAACTTCTTCCAAGCTATCCTCGGAGATTTTGTAGCCCTGATGAAAGAGCCTATCCTACCTTGCAGATTAAGGGAATGGAATTAAAGAGAAACGTTACCTTTGGCAAGATTATCATTTTAATTAAGTTCACCCTGCCATAGATGTTTAAAGGCAGGGTGTTCCACCTAGACAGGAGTTTTTTAACCGCTTTTATTACAATTTCCCAGCTGGTTTTAGGAGTATCTTCCAGTTTTTGAGGAAAGTTGGATACCCAAATATCTGATCTTGGATTTAGCTTCTGGGATAGGAACAGGATTATTCCAGCACATAATATCGGTTTTATCTCTATTGATACTATACCCAGATACTGTACCAAAATCTTCAGCTAGTTTAAATAATCTTGGTATTGCTTCCACTGGGTTCGATGTATGAAGAAGAAGGTCGTCTGCGTATAGAGCTGTCTTAAGTGTTAGATCACCTATTTTAAATGGTTTGATTACTGGATCCTGTCTTAGGGAATAAACAAAAGGCTCAATATATATATCAAACAAAAGAGGAGACAAGGGGCAACCCTGCCTTGTCCCTCTACACATTTTCAACCAGTCGGACAAACCACCGTTTACCAAAATCTTAGCTCTCGGGCCCCTATATAAGGTTTCAATTCCCTTAACGAAGATCTCTGGGAAGCCAAATGTTATCATCGTCTTCCATAGAAAAAGCCAGTTCACTTGATCGAACGCTTTGGCCGCGTCTATTGCAACGATGGTGAGTGGCTTCTTCTGCTCTATTGCAATATCTATGGCTCCAGTTACTTGAAAGGTAAGTTCATTTAATTGACGGCCTGGTATAAATCCCCTCTGGTCTGGGTGTATAATTGATTTTATGACTTTAGCAAGTCTGGACGCCAAGATACCTGAATATATTTTTGAATCAGAATTCAGAAGCGAGATGGGGCGGTATGACTCAATTCTTTCCGGATCTTTGTTTGGTTTAGCTATTAAAGAAATTGTGGCATCTAGCCAAGAAGACAGTATTTGTTCTCCCTGAATGAATATTTTATTGAAGAGTTTCTGTAATGGATCTAAAATTTTTTCGACAATATCTTTATAGACCTCTATCGGGAGTCCATCAGGTCCAGAAGCCTTATTTCTTGTCATCTTCTTCAATTGGGACCTAATCTCTCCCTCTGTTATCTCCTTAACCAACAAAGCTTTATCTGTATCACTCAACTGTGGCAAGTCTCTTAACATCCACCAGTTATCCAGTTCTCCCACCGGTCGATTGGTTTTCTCTTGATAGAGTTCTTCATAAAAAGATCTGGCTTCCCTTTTAATCTCTATATCTTCTGTTAAGGATACACCGGTCCCTCGCTGTTTCAAGGATTTAATGCTGTTCCTGCTTCTATCCGTCCTAGCCTTCCACGCTAGCAAAGACCCACATTTCTCTCCATATTCAAAGTTTCGTAACTTACTTACTTCCCATTTATCTTTAAGTATTTTTTCAGCTCTTGCTCTGAAGTTTGTTTGTAGTTCCAATATTTCCTTTTCAAGTCTTGGAATACTGGTTCTATCATCCAAAGCTGCGGAATGAAGTTGCTGTTCTTTTATTTTAATCAAGTTAAGCTCTTGAATGTCTTTTTCTTTATTAAGCTTCCTGTTTAAAGTCATCTGGGAGCCGTATATTCATTTTATATAGGACTTAAATGTATCCCATATAATTTAGTCTGAGGCGGTATTGTCATTGAACCTGAAAAATTCTATTGAATTTTCCTTAATTTTATTCTTAAACTCTTCATTTAGTAGAATGGTCCTGTCCAGTGTCCACCTATATTCTAGGATGTTATTTTGGAAATTAATGTTGAATTCAACCGCAGAATGATCTGACAGACCCACTGGAATGTAGGAAATAGAAGAAATATTTGCTAAGAGGATTGGTCTAACAAAAAGAAATCAATTCTTTAAAATTGGCGGTACTTTTTACTTATTAAAGGAATATTCTCCTTGGGTGCCATGTTTAACTCTCCATGCGTCACGCAATGTATAATCTTTCATGATATTTTTCACAACTGTGAGGGATTTTTTTGGAGGATTATATTTGGCTTTCGAAGTGCGATCTACTTGGTAATCTAATAATAAATTAAAGTCACCCCCTAATATGATAGGAATTGTATGCTGTAGCATATATTTTTCTAGCTTTTGTAAGAAGAAGGCATTGTCTTCATTCGGGCCATAATATACCCCGCATAGAAACTTAACATTACCTATTGAAACTACTGCGGCCAGCCATCTTCCTGACTGGTCTGTAGTCCAGTCATGAACTCTAATCCCTTTATTGGCGCTTACTACCATTGCTACCCCTCTTGTGACACCCGTTTGTTTTGAGCACAAGATTTCCTGAACCCATTTATACCTAATAAATATTTTCCTGCATTCTTCTGCCTCTAAATGAGTTTCCTGTAAAAGAAATATGGAAGCTCCAGTGTTTTTCAAAAAGTTACAAATATTTTGTTGTTTCTTACGGCTCCCCAAACCGTTTAAGTTCCAGGAAAGGATTTTATTACATCTAGACAAAATCATCATGTAGCATAGCTACCCATTCACATACAGCCAGTAGTGACCATAGTGACCTATAGTAACATTTGAATTTAGAAGAATAAAGATTTATGGCAAATGAGGAAATTTTTATCTGTTTTTCCCCTCTCCCCTGTGAACCCTCCTCTCCCTCCCCCCATGGAACCCTGCCCTCCTGATTAGCGTAATTACGCCCTAGGAGGCCCTGTACCCCTGACACCCCGCATACATATAACTAAGCATTGGTCTTTTTTTTTTTCCCCTTGGACACCTCACCTTTTTTTTTTTTTTTTTTATTATTACTTATTTCCCCCACCTTCGCCTTTTCTCCTCCTTTTCATTATCTAACCATTCTCTAATGGAATTAGTTTAAATGATGACACAGTTATTCTTTCTGCTCCTTCATCCTAGCTAATATTTCATCAGCTTCCTCTGGGAAATGGCACGTAAACATTTTATTATTCCTCATTATTTTGAGGAGAGCTGGGAATTTCATTTGTACCTGCGCCCCCATTGAACGCAGATCTGGCATTCTAGAGCCAAGCTCCCATTGTCTTTGAGCAGTCTTTACACCTATATCTGACCTTATTTGATAGGGGTTGGCCCGGAAATGCAAAGAAGTACGTGACAAACATCTACTGAGGATCAATTCTTTGACACTATAAGTCTGGAAGTACACCAGAATCTTCCTAGGTGCTTTTCGATCAGGGTGTAGCCTAAATGGATCCCTGTGGACTCGCTGGATCTCAGCTTCCAGAATGATATCAGGTCGATCCTTTAAGATATCCTCACGAAGCAGTCTGCATACAAACCCCTTTATGTCCTCAACTTCCACCCCTTCAGGAATTTTGAGGATCCTCAAGTTGTTACGTCGACTTTGGATTTCCAACCTTTCCAGGTCCATTGTTAAGGTACGATTCTGCGCTTTTAAGGCTTCTATGTCCTTAGAGTTTCCTTTAGAGGTCTCTGAGAGGGCTGTCACTTTACCTTCTAGGACACTAGTTCTAGCATTAATACCTTCAATTTTGGCCTCCAGAAGGTCAAATCTATCATGTAAACCTCTCTGGTTCTTCTCAGAGATCTCAAATGTTCCCAATAAATCGTCTCTCAACGTATGTAATAGGGAACCCAGCCTATCCTCTTCTTTTTCCGATCCATACCTTCCAGCTGCCTCATCAAGATGTGGAGTTAAGCCATGCTTTCTCGAGCCTGAGTTAGGTGGAGGCAAAGGTGGAGGACTATTTAGGGGGAATTCTACTGCATCCATAGCCACGAAATCTTCCAAAAGAGGGGGAACAGTTTGTATCGTATATACACCATTCGGTAAGATATCTATATCTAACTCTAGATTCTGCCTAGAGATATCCTGTGCAATTGCCCCTGACCCCTCTCCAGGATGAATTGAGTCCAAAACAGCATACTTGTTACTTAGAGAAAATGTAGATAGAAGTGAGGGGGCTGATGTTATAGTAGACTTAGTATTTTCATCTATTGTGGGCTTCTCAGTTCCATGTAAACCTATGTCAACCCCGTGGTTCCTGTAATGCTCTCCTTAGAATTTAAAGCCTGCTCCATTATTTTGAAGTAACTTTTTAGCGAGGGAGTCCCTCTGGGTACTTGCGTTTGCTTTATCCCTTTGGACTTCCCTCTTTTTGCCCCCCCTTTCCTGTTTTGTTTGTGGGGCGAGATAGGTATCGGACCACTACTCTCTCTCTCAGCCGAATCAATGGAATTAAGAACCCCCTTCTGCGTAAGCTCTTGCTTAGATCGTAGCTGGTAACGGTTCTTTACTTCTCCTCTTTTTTCTTTAGTAGCAGTAACCTGCTTTAGGGGTTGTTCTGTGGAATGATCAGTTGAGGCGGCCCCCTCTATCGTTTCTCCTCTCTTTGTAGCTTCTATTGGGGTAATATTAACATTATGGGGGTCAATTATGCTTCTGTCTGCCTCCATACAATCACCCACTACGCCAATACTAGGTACTACTGAAAAGAAGTCCCGACACACTGGGGCACTCGCTCGACACAAAAATGCTAATCTCGAGCGCAGCCATATGTCACTGCAGCTCACCCGGAGTCTGGTGATTTCCGTGCCCTTCACTACAAACGAGCCGTTGCTACTTCTGTCCTGTTTCTGTAGGTCACTACTTTCCTTGCTCGGAGTTCGGCACAGCTGTCCGGTGTCTTGCTCCGTTGCGTACCTTGGCTCTCGCATCACGGCCGGATACCAGCTCAGGGTCCTAGTGCCTCCGTGTTCACCGTGACTCCACTCCAATCTCCGAAGAAGAGAAGAGAAAAACGGGGAAAACTCAGTGGCACACATTAAAAATCGACAAAAGAATAGTCGTCCATCTCACCGGTTGTTTAGATATAATTATCCGCGTTCTCGAGACATAAAGACCGGTCAAAACGCTCGTCCCGGGGCGTTTAGGTGCAGAGCCTCGCAGCAGCCGTTAGCCTACCGGCGCCATGTTCCTCCCTCGACCCTCAGCATTCCTGATTGAAGCATTTCTGTCAGCCATCTTGGAATGGTGAAAAACGAGAATATTCAACACTATTGCATCCGCTCTATTATTGAATTTCAAAACATTATCGTATATTCATTAATTACCCTACAATTGGTTTAAGCAAAGAGTAGCACAATACATTTTTGACTTCATATTTCATTCTAATAGACTTTGCAATCTATACTGTTTCGTATCAACTTAATGAAAACATTCTCGCAAAATTACATAAATGAAAAAGAACCACTTATTCTGATATTCGCTATTGCCCCGAATATCTAGCGGTGTCCCCAAGAGTATAACAGGCAGTAAATGAATACCACATCAATAGAATACATCTAAAAGTCTGCATAGGATTTATTCTCCCAGGAACCAGACCAGTTCCTCTTCGGAATTCAGGCCATCAGGGATTTTTGTATCTAATTCTAAGATATACTTAGATTCTAGCTGGCACAGTTTACGGATTCTATCACCACCCCTGCTTGATAGTGGTACTCGATTAATCACAAAGAAGTGTAATAGATTTTGATTGCTATTATGCACTTCTTCAAAGTGTTGTGCTATTGGGGACAGCTTATCCTTGTTTTGTAGTGCCCTCATGTGTTCAAGGATGCATTTTTTGGCAGCAGCAAACATCGTGCTGCCCACATACTTCTTGGCACATGGGCATACTAAAACATAAATACAGTGGTCAGAAAAGCATGTTAGATGTTTCTCAATGCTCATTTCAGAATCAATTAAGGGATAGTACACAGTTTTCACATTCAAGCTATATTTGCACACTTTACATGACGTGCAAACATAAAATCCCTGGATATCTCTCAGATTAGACTTCAGTTGTACAACCTCATTTTTACATAGCCTCTCTTTCAAGGAATTGGCTTTCCTATATGTTATATTAGGGGAATCTTTAACCACCTCCGCTAGTGTTGATTCAGTGTGTAAGATTTTCCAATGTTTTTTCAAACACTTACGTACATTTACAGACTTTGAGTTAAAAGTAGTGATATATCTGATAACATTCTTATCCTCCCCTGTTTCCCTTTCTTTAGGAGTTAACAACTTACTCTGGGTGAACTCGGCGGCTTTGGTATATGCGTCTTTGATAGAATTAGGACTGTATCCCCTCTCCTGAAATCTCTGTTTCAAGGCCTGCTTCGCAGCTCCAATTTCTCAACGCCCGGAGAAATTCCCCATATGGAATGCTGCGAATCAGTGCTTTGGGATGACTGCTTTCTGCATGTATCAGAGTGTTGCCAACTGTTTCCTTGCGGTACAGGCTAGATGTTAATTTGTTGTCAACTACTCTGATTTCTAAATCCAGGAATTCAATTTTGGACTGCTTATTTTGCTTTCAAATTGCAGAATTATTTCATTGTCATTAAGAATGTCAATGAAATCAATCACTTGTTCCTGACTCCCCTTCCAGATGATGAATACATCATGTATATACTGCAGCCACGAAACAACATGGCTGTGGTATTGGCCATACAGCTGGGGCACCTGTCACTCCCACCACCCCATGAAGAGGTTGGCATAACTTGGAGCAAAGCAGGTGCCCATCGCTGTGCCCTGTTTCTGCTTTAAAAAAGTCTCATTGAAGATAAAAAAGATATTTTTAAGACAGAAACTAATCATCTGTAAGAGCATCTCATTATGTTCCAGAAATGAGATGGACCGGGATTTCAAAAAGTGTTTACAAGCTTGTAGACCATTCACATGCTTAATGGATCTATAAAGACTAAATACATCCAATGTCATTAGAAAAAAGCCTTCTTCCCAGATGATGTCTCTGATTTTATTGAGAAAATCCCTACTGTCTTTTAAGTAGGAGGGCAAACTCTCCACAAAAGCGCGTAAAAAGAAATCAATGTATTGTGATGTTTTTTCCAAAAGGGAACCCATTGAGCAAACAATGGGTCTCCCTGGGGGTTTCATAGGATCTTTATGCAATTTGGGCAAAAGAAATAAAATTGCCACCTTAGGTGTACGATATTCAAATAGATTATTTTGCCATCCTCAACCTCCACGTGGCGATGAAGAAAGCACAAACTCCTCTGTAAGTAAGCGTGAATAATTTTTATTTCTCACATGAAGTTAGTCATTACGTGCTTCGGCCGACAAAGCGGCTTAATCTTAATCACATGCGGAAATGCGTTGCAGTGAATTGTTTTGTAGCACCCCTATGTGTCACATGATCCCCCATAGATATAAAAAATAGACTTTGAAACCACATTTGCATTGTTTGTTGATGGAAATAGCACATATTGATGTCTTATAATATAAATAGCGCCATCTGGCAGTATTATAAATATGAGGTAGAACTAGATAAAAGTAGAGATAACAATAAAAAGCATTTTAAATTGATGTACCTCAGGACATATTGGGACACATGTATTTCAGTGCATAAATGCATAACTGCTTCAGATTAAAATCCTTCAAATGATGTTAAAATCATAATACAAAAATTTAAGAATTTAAAACATCATTATTAATGATGAACGGGGAATCATCTTAACTTGATTACCTATTTGCATGAATGCAACATCTAATGATATAATATATGTCATGGTTTATACATTTCTCAAGATAATCTGTTGTTAATTATTCACTCCCACATGCCATGTTCTAATTTACTTTTAGTCCTAATCATCATGTCATTGCCATAAGCATATTGCCTTATACCCAAACACGCCTAAAGTGGCTGATGCATAATGGCTAATACCCTTGTGCAAACATTACAAGTAAAGTGCTAAGTGACTAATGCATTGTATCTCATAGCTATGTGCAAATAATGCAAACATAAAGTGCTATACATTGTGCAGTATTAATAGAGTACATTAAAAAATATATTTACAATAAATATATATAAAACACATCTAAGAAAATCTTTTTGGGGTTTCAATTTTTAGTAATTAAAATTATGTATATGATCAATTGATCAACATATGGTGATGTAAACAAATGTAGTGAGGCTGTAATTATCTCCTTATTGCCTATCTAGCTTTGTATTCTTTCTAAAAAAAAAGCGTACTATTTTTACCGCTGGTCCTATTGTATGTATACTTGCTACCAAATGAATCTAAAGAACAGAAACTTGGTCATAAAAAATTGTGGAGGTCCTCCATGGAATTTAAACCCATTGGGGCTTTGCTGTCAAATTCCATAATTATCCACGTTTCAAGTTTCCTTAGCATGAGCTCTCTATTACTACCGCATCGTGGGGCAGGTATAGCACCAACTACAAAATATTTTAGACAGTTGAGGTTATTGTCATGCACTGTCTTAAAGTGCCGAGCCACAGGGTAATTGGTATCATTTATTGACTATGGCACGCGGATGTTGTAAAATACACACATGCACCTGTAACTTTGTGCTGCCAATGTAATCCAGACCACATGTACATGTGAGAACATACACCGCAAATTTGGTAAGACAAGTGTAGTGACCTCTTATTTGTCTTGTACTAGGACTGAATGTTACTGGGTACTTAGTTGTGTATTCCCCGAATTTGCAAGCCCTACATGATGAACATTTAAAAAACCCTTGTTTTGGTTTCCACCATGTGGTACTGGAAACAGTTTCCGGGCTACTTTAACCCCTTCAGCGCGGCGCGAATTTTCGCGCTGTGCTGAGGGTTCTAAGGTTCTAACGGGCTCATGACGGAACGGTTCCGTCATCAGCACAGCTCACCCGTAGCTGATGACGGAACCGTTCTGTCATCAGCATGGAAGGGGTTAAACCAACTCAGTTTTCATAGATTTGGCACGTCTAAAAGTGAGTGTTGGCGTAGTTGGTAAATTGGGTGCCAACACTCCATCCATCAGTAAAATGGGCAAAGTTTTGTTAACTATTGCCCTCACTTGTCAACTATAAGTTGTAATTAGTCTTGGTGCAATGGTCTCATTTGCATTGTCCTGAACATTTGACGCTAATGTCTGTGTCATGTTGTTTTTGTAGTCTTTTTGATGCAACAGGGATTCTCTGGTTCACAATTTAGCTTTCTTGCTAGCTTCAGTTAGAATTTTCTCACTATATCCCCTTTGTCTAAATCTTCTTAGTGAGGCTGGTGTGCACGTGAAAAATTCTTCATCTGTGCTACAGATCCTTTTTAATCTTAGTAGCTCACCATAAGGAATGCTTGTGATTAAATGCTTGGGGTGAGTACTCATGGCCTGTAGCATAGAGTTACCAGATGTGGATTTTATGTGCAGTGTTGTTTCTAACTTTCCTTCAGCTACATAACAGGAGTATCCAAAAAATCTACTTTTAGATGGCTTATGTGCGATGTCAATTTTAAGTTTGCACTGTTGACATTAATATCTGCAATGAAAGTTTCTGCACTCCTTTGATCCCCTTACCATACTATAAAGACATCATCTATATAGCGGAACCAATGTGCTACATAGGTGTTAAAAACAGATGCATGAGTTCCCCTTAGAGCCTGTTCCTCCAACCAGCCAACATGCAAACATGCATAACTGGGGAGAAACAGGCTCCCATAGCAACTCCTCTTCTTTATTTGTACAATTCCTTACCAAACATGAAAAAAATTATTAAACATTTTATCAATTCAAGTATCATGATGTTGTGACTATGATAGTTTAACGGTTTAGTGTCCAAATAATGCTTTGCAGCTGACAGTCCTACATGATGGTCTATGCTTGTATAAAGCGATTATTTATCCAATGTCATAAGTAGATATCCCTCCTTCCAATTAACTTGGTTCAATATGTTGAGAAAGTCACCAGTGTCTTTCACATATGTGGGCAGTTTCTGAACATGATTCTGCAGGTAAAAACCCACATACCGACTTACATTTTTGCTAACTCCCCTTATTGCAGAGATAATTGGTCTGCCTGGTATGGGTGACTCTTTCTTGTGTATTTTAGGACTAAAATACATGGTGGGGATTACAGGAAATTCGTTGTGCATGAACTGATAATCTTGATTGGAAATCAAACTCCTGTCTTTTATATGCCAATAGGTCTCTCATCAAGGATTCTTTGGCTTTCTTATAATCCGTTATGGATGTTTTTTCATAAGATGTTGTGTTGTTAAATTGACGTAATGCTTCTTGAATATAATCCTTGCGGGATCAGATGACGATATTTCCGCCTTTTACAGATTTATCAATTACTATTTCTTGATTTTCTTTCAGCTTTTTAATTAAATTGGCATATTGTTGATTGCGAAATGTAGTTGTTTTTTCACGTGATTCACTTTGTAATATACCTTTTTTAAGTCTTCAGTGACTCTCTTGTGAAAAATATTAATCGGGTCCTTTGGCATCATAGGGTAGAAAGTAGGTTTGCTCTTAAACGGACTCCTTCCTGTGCTGCGCTGAATTATGTTAAGTGTTTCCAATCTTTCCTGCGTCGAACCTTGGATCGTGTGGCTGTCTTGCCCATCAGTAGTTTCCTTTCTTAAGTAAAGCAACAAAATCTTCCTCATACGAGAATATTATTATTGGTGATTCATCCCAACCATCTAGGTAGTTGTCCCGCAAATTTTAGAACATCACAATATTTATTGTTTCATATTTTCATATTTTATTAGTATCAAAAGGATAATATGATCACATATATATATATACATTTAAAAATTACTAACTGATTTCCAAATAATGCTAGTAATGCACAGGCAGCCGCCCATAGTTAAAAAACCAAAGGTGAAATTGGGAACATAACATGGAAAACACAAACATACAATAAATAACAATAATTCAAACACAAGAGAAACACATAATGCAATAATTCAATGCAATGTCAATACACAAAAGACTAAACAAAAAAACGCCTACGCGCGTTTCGGAACACGCAGACAATTGCACAGTTCCTTCTTCAGGGTGAAAACTTTTTTGAAGATATTTGAAAGGACCATCTGAATTCAATGATGTGACCAACTGATATGTGGTGTAGCAGCTCACAGAACATAAATTTAGATTGTAGAAGGAGGAACAAAATCTTCCTATAATGAACAACGACTTAATGGTATTAATGACAGCTCTACAGAGCTCAAGGGTAACAGCAGTCTCAAAATGATATAAATGGTCCAGATGATCTACTGATGGCCGAAGATAAAAGAATACCTTCCCTGGTCAGCACTTGAATGGGTAGCAAAAGGTGTAAAGGTAATGTATATGGACTAGCCAAGATCACTGTATCGGGCGGATGAGAACTAATCTTTACATAAATAAGGTGAAGAAGTAAGTCAGCCTCCAAATAGAACAAGCCTCCATGGTGCGCCTGCAAGGCAGGGAGGAACGATTCCCAGTATAGGGATTCAAGTGGGCTCCTAGCTATATGTATCTCGTTAGAAGTAAAGACGATGAAGGGAGTCGTCGGTAGTGGTCAAAGGTTTCCTTACTTAGTTCATGAAGAGTAAGTAACAGGTGCATCAGACACTTGAAGATTAATATCAATGGTATTGTACTTAGTCACATTCCTTTCTGTGTGTCTCTGTTGATTGTTTCCGTCTTTTATCGTGAAGAATGTTTTAAGTTTGAGTTTACGTATATGGCTGAATATATCCACTTTTGTTTTCCAATAATTGAAATTGTTCCCCCAACAGTAAGAGAGCCAGAGAGCCAGCAATTGTGTTTCAGCTTTAGTCAAAGTAATTGGAGACAAATTAACTATTGTATTGTCATCTAGCGCCTGCGCCACTGTGCTCTTCTGGGTTTTGATGCATCTGAGCTTGCGCCTTACTTTTCGCCTTTTGTTTTTTTCGTGATTTATTTGTTTCTTTTGATGGCGAGGTTGTAACGTTTGTTGAATGATAAAAAATCAAATTCTTCAGCTGGATTCAATTTGCTCCTTTCATCTAGTGTACTGCACGCATTGTTTCTTCCATCTTCTGATTCATTATTGCTTGTTAGTGAATCGAGGTCAGAAGCTGATTGCTTGCACTCTCATTTGTTTCTGCAGTCACATTGGCAGTTACTTTTGGCATAATGTTGAAACGCATTTTCTTTGCGTTCTCGTATCTACACGCAAATGTAAAAATTTGGCCTAACTCATAATCTTCTTTATCATGGGCAAATTTATGTACTTTTCTTATTTTAATCTTGTCTTCCTGTCGTTTGACTCTTTCTTGGATTTTTCTTCTGGTTTTTGATATATATTCAGTTTGTTCAAGTTTATCAAGTTGTTCATTGATTTTCTCCATTTGCTTCAATTACTCTTCTCGATCAATTTGGGCATATTTTATCAAAAGTTTTACTAAATTCATTGATGCTGTTAAGTTATTTTCTGCCCATTCTGTTAGCATGTCCCGATTAGGGTTGTCGAAACTCGGAGATAATAGGATACGGAGTCCTCTCGGGATCCGTCCCACCTCCTCATATTTTTTAGGGACTTTTGTTCCCACCATTTAGTCATTTCATTCCGTATACATTTCTCCAGCGTTTTTAAATGTGACTTTGCATCCCCCTCTTTGGCGCTCATTTGCTCAATTTGGTTATGGTATGAGCTGTTAGGAAGGTTACTGAATAGTATATATATGTGTGTGTTCACTAAAAGATTACAGGGACGGTATAGTTAGGCTGACATTTAACAAAAATGTATGTCCCAGCAAGGCACTGCTCATGACCTCACATATTACATCACTCATGACATGGTCAGTGACATCACTGATGACATCTAAAATGACATCACTCATGACATCTCAAATGACATCACTGATGGAATCACTGAAGACATCGTCCACACACCCACTTACAACCCCATACAACATCTCATACACATACTCCCACCCAACCACTAACATGCCCATTCACTGACCCATACATACATTCACACACCTACTCACTGATCCATAGAGCCAGTCACACATCCACTCAACCATAAAGCCACTAACCCAACCACTAACTCACATATACAGCCACTCATGCTTCTACTCACTAACAATACAGCCACTCACATATCCAATATCCAATCATACAGACACATGCGCCCCCCCCTTATTTTACATAAATTGGCCCTGGGAAGTGGCAGTCCCTGGGGCTGCAGGGAATGGCGACACAGGTCCTTCCACGTTTTTTCGACATAATTTGCCACAGGGAGGCGGCAGTGCCCGGGGCACAGACAGGCCCAGCGTTTCCACACACATACATTTTTTAACTGCCCCAGCGAGGTGGCAATCCCTGGAGATGCAGGGGGTCTGCATGGGCCCCCATGTTACTTTATAAACATTTCCCTATAGTAGGTTGCAGAGGGTTCCACGTGGGCACCCCCCACATACATAAAAAGCAATGCCCAGGTGAGGTGGCAGTCCAAGGTGCTTTCATAAGTTTTTATGTTTTGCCCCCAGGACTTGGCCCACTGGGCGCTAACTGAAAAGCAAGCATGGGAGCCCTCATTTGTTTTTTTCTTAATTTTTCCCACTACTTTACAAATGGTACAATTTTGCCGCAATTTGAAAAAAAATCCTTTTTTTGGCCTTGTGAGTTCCAAGGGAAACCCCAAGACCAAGGCTTGACAGTGAGGGTTTTCCTACTCTGCTCCCTTTCCTTTTTTTCAAATTATTTTTATTATTGCTTTTTCATGATCAACATCTTATTTGATTGCACAACACTTACAGATCTTCAACTTATTTGATAGCACAACACTTACAGATCTTCAATTTATCACATCTCTACATCTACATGTTCAACGTTACACAGCTTTTGTTGTTCCAATTACATCTCTGGCATAGTTTACATGCTCAGGTATCTCATGCCCAGTTATCCCATCCTCCCCTTGCTGGCATTCACAATTTTCTAGGCAAGTGTTTATTTATTTACTCATTTGTAGGGCGCGACGAATCAACCCCAGGGGGATCTCCCAGTGCCTGAGAAGAAGAGAACCACTGAGCAGTATAATCTTAAAACAGCCAAGTCTTAAGCGTTTTGTAAAATCGAGACAGGTCAGTGCAGGCACGAATCTCCTCAGGGAGACTGTTCCAGTGACTGAGGGCTAGGTGAGAAAAGGCCCGACCGCCCATTTGGACCTTCCTAATTCTTAGTGTGCGGAGCAGATTGTGATTACTAGATCTCAACTGACGCACGGGGCGATACAGTTCGAGTTTCGTCTTGAGGCAGGCTGGGCCCTTCTCCTGAAGAGACTTAAAGACCGTACATAACAGCTTGAAAATATCTCGTTTCCTAATAGGAAGCCAGTGTAGTAGGCGTAGGAGTGGTAGAGAAGGGGTGCAGGCCGGTTTATTGAGGGCCAGGAGAGCTGCCGTGTTTTGCACCACCTGAAGTCTTGATTGTAGGTCTTCCCTTATTCCAACCAGCAGAGAGTTGTCATAATCCAGCCTACTGACCAGGAGCGACTGGATGAGATCTTTCAAAGCATCCGCATTGTTCCAAAACAGGTGCCTGACAATGTCTTCACCTGTTCTTCCATAGATGATTTATTATCGATTCTAATGCCAAGATTCATGGCCCAACTTTTTGGGCAGGGGGCCTCTCCTAGTTCAGATGGCCACCAATCTGGGGTCCACAGTTCCTCAGCTTTACCGAACAGCAGTATCTCCGTTTTGGTGGAATTGAGCTCAAGAAAGTTCTTTCTCATCCATCTAGGTATATTGGACATACAATTTTTAAACTTTAGTTTGGTTGCTGCAGTATCATCCTCAATAGGGGCTATCAGCTGTGTGTGGTCTACATACGATATAGCCTCAAACCCACACCTTCTTATGACTCCGGCCAGGGGTCCACATATACATTAAACAAGGTGGGACTCAAGATAGACCCCTGTGGGGCTCCTTTATCTACCAAAGTGGTTTGTGACACAAAGGAGTCCAGCTGGACACATTGTGTTCTGTCTGATAAATAGCTTTGGATCCATTTAAAGGCCATGCCACTGACAGCAATCTCTTGCAGCCTATCCAGAAGGATACGATGAGAGATGGTGTTAAAGGCAGCTGACAGGTCAAGGAGGACTAACATCACTGGGGTCCCATTATCTAATGACATCCTAATGGTGTCAGTGACCTCCAGCAATGCGGCGTCAGTGCTATAAGAAGCACAGAAGCCAGACTGGGAGGAGTCCAATAAGTTAAGATGTTCCAGATAGCAAGAGAGTTGCCGATTAATTAGTGTCTCCATTATCTTAGAACAGCAAAGGAGGAGCGAGATCGGTCTTTAGTTTTGAAAATCGTCCGGTTCAGCTAGCGCCCTCTTAAGCAGTTGTTTAATCAGTGCGTTTTTCCACTTTGGAGGAAACATAGCTGTAGCTAATGCGATGTTGCAAACTTCGGCAAGCACACCAGCTAGGACCAGGGTGAGTTCTGACAGGAAGGCGGGAGATACAGGGTCTAGCGTCAATCCTGATTTCACGAGAATTTATAAGGATCCCACCTGCTCACCCGTGATATCTGGGAAAAATTCTAGGCTGGGAGGGCTGGTATTTTCCTGAGGGGGTGCTCCCTTGTTATGATCTACCTCCTCAGGCCCAAAGGTGTGATAGATTGTGTCAATCTTATGAATAAGTCCTCACATAACTCCCGAGTAGCTGGGGGAAGCAGGTTATTGGCCCTCGGGTTCGTGAACTCCTTCAGGATCTTAAAAAGCTCCCTCGATGAGGTCTTCACTTCCGTGATACGGGAGCCTAGATGTGCTCTTATCGCTGCGTTTCAGCTGTTTAAATAGGCTCTGTGTGCCGATCAATAGAGTGATTCATCTAACTCAGATCTGAATTTCTTCCATTTCCTTTTCTTAGCCCAACATAGACCCTTTTTCTCTCTTGAGAGTGTCTGAATACCAAGAGGCTTGGGCTGCCCTGTCATGAATTGTTACCCTCTTAAGTGGTGCAATAGAGTCTAGGGCCTCTATAATTGAAGACTCAAACTTCTCTAAGGCTGTGTCACAATCTTCAGAGTTCGTGAACGAAGGGGCAATGTATGTTTTACTGAAGCCAGAGGATGTCACCTTTCTCCAGGGTCTGCGAAAGTCTTTACGGACTTCCAGGTGGGCGGATGGTTTAGTAAGTGCCCAGGAAAAGCTTAGTGACGAATGGTCAGTTCAGCCTAACATCTGAGGGGGCTCTACTACTAATTCCCAGATGTGTGGGACTAACAACTCCTGAAGAGAGATCGAGTGACTCGGTGGCTGTCACTAAGCTGACAGACTCTGCATTGGAGAGCACCTCCAAATGGTGTTTAAAGTCCCCTACCAGTAGGAACTTGTCCGAGTGCAAAGTATATGGGGCCAATCTTTCTAATAACATAGTACAGAACTCTTTCTTATTTCCCCCTGGCGGGTGGAAAGTTAAGGCTCCTGCCCACTCTGTCACTTGGGATCGCTCCACCCTAAAGATCAACAGCTCTAATTTGGGGGAGGAGACAGTAACCAAGGTCCTAATATAGTAAGAAGGACACGTGGAAATAGCTAGACCTCCGCCCCTCTTTCCTATTCTATCCAAATGGGCAACAGAGTATTCTGCCGGGAAAGCCATTGCCAATACCGGCGTGGCATCCTTGTGCAGCTAGGTCTCAATGAAGAGACACATATCTGGTTTGGTGTCATCTAATAAGTTCCAGATTTCTGCCACATGCATCGGGATAGATCTTGCATTGAGATATAACCCCTGGAAGAGCGCTGCTTTCCCTTCCCCGGTCTGCTTCTCAGTCCCAACATGCTGCTCCTTACATGATTGATTGTTACTAAAAAAAGAGTGAGATCTGCAAGAAGCTTGTCATTCATGTTGTCATACCGGTGTAGGAGGTGGAGGCTTAACTCTTGTTTGTACCGTGCGGGGCATTGATTAAGTAAGCCTTTAGGGTATCTTAGATATCCTTCAGTCTGGATGTCACTGGCAAGAGTTCTACATATGTGTAATTTGTTCCTGACAGTAAATTAGATCCTGAAGGCATTCCTTGAATTTAGGAGCTCTTCCTCGTCCCTATCTACACGCAACCTTGCGTTTGGCTAACAGTAATCCAAGGGCTACTAGGCACCTCACCGGTGCTTCTACATGTTCAGTGTGACAGAGTAGAGCAATGATTTGAGTAAGGCTTATATGCTCATCCGCCATCCACCTCCCCAACCTCTCCCCAGTATTTATAGATTGGTCTGCATGCCTAGGCCAGGTGTAGGAAATCTGCCCCTCCTCCCCACATCTATCGCACTTACCAGTGTTTCTCAAGTTGTACCGATGTAGCCTTGCCAGGATATGGTACAACCTATGCAGAAACATAAAGTAAGTAATTTGTAGTCTACTGCTGGCCGTTATTTTCTCATTCTGCTGGCAACAGTATGTCCACTGTGTATCCTCTATTTGGGCACCTACTTCTGTTTCTCATACCTCTCTTGAGCTGCCATGAGAATGTCCTGATAAAGTCGTTCCACTGCGTGCAATGTGCTACATGCTTGGAGCATATTGTGTAGCGGTGATAGTGTAAGCGGTTCTACAATGAACTCTGGGGGGGGGCATTTTTTACATCCTGTAATAGTCTAATGTAAAGAAATATCTCTACAGGCAAAGATGGGTTCTTGGCAAATAACTTCTGCTTGTTATGAAAGCATCCCTCTGTGTATAAACTCCTCCAGGTATGGATGTCATAGCGATGTAGCATATTGCGGCAGATTTTTTCAGGAGTTACTGGAACAGTGCAGAGGAGTATATCATAGGGGCATGTATATGGTTTGCAATGCTTTCCCAAGCTGCATTTGTATGTAATACCATAGAGTCTCCTCCTTCAGCTGTCCCTCTATTAATGCAGAGGAAGCCCATCAGTGGATGGGTGACGGTGCAACGCGTACCGTCACAACGCGTGCTGTTACAAAGCGTCCCTTACAACGCAAGTCGTTACCACGACTTGCGTTGGGGGCGCGGATATTGAATAGTATAATTTACTATTCTAACACCAGTCCCCGTGGACACTAGGGAAGGTGTTGGAATAGTAAATTTACTATTTTTAATCTTCTAGCGCCCTCCAGCGCAAGTCGTGGTAACGACTTGCGTTGTTACGGACGCGTCGTAACAGCACCGCGTTGAAACATCCGCGTTGTAACGGATGTTTCCCCCATCGGTGGTATGGATGTCATGTATCCCTGTTCACTGCAATATGTGGCATGAAAGGTGGCGGGTGATACCAATAGGCCGCCTAGTGTGCCTGTGCGCTTAGATAATATAGTTCCAGATCTGGTGCTTCAAACCCCCCTTTGCGAAAGTAGTGTAAGAGTGTCCCAGCGGGTTCGAGGTTGTTTTTCTCCCCAAACAAGACAAACAAGCTGAGTTCTTATGCTTCAGACAAATGTGTGTCCCAGTGTGTGAGGGATGTTTATGAATAGATATAGCAGCCTAGGTAGGATTACCATTTTATACGTGCTATGCGCCCTGCCATTGATAGGGGCATAGCTATCCATTGGGTGAGGTCAATGCTCGATCATAGTTTGCTCTCAACAGTTCTTCCCTATCTCTGGTGATCACTATGCCCAGATATTTAGGTTCTGTTTCACACCATCTTAATGGGTATTCAGGGACATGGGGGGTTGTAAGTGGTGAGCAGGAATATCTGGGATGTTTCCTAATTGATATTTACACCTGAGTGTTCTCCAAACCTAATAAACTCCTGCAGTATTGCATTCAGACTAATCTGCAGCTCTCTGATATATAGTGTGATGTTGTCTGCATATACTGACACTATCACATGTCTGGAGAGGTATCTAAGCGTGTACGCCCGATGTCGGTTGTATAAGCACTGCCGCCAACGGCTCCACCGCAAGAGTGAAGAGAAGGAGGTGAAAGGGGACAGCCCTGCCTGGTTCCTCAAGTAATGGCAAAAGCAGGGAGTGAGCTCCATTAATCAGCAGCTTTGCCAGCAGTTTGTGGTACAATAGTCACACCCACTCTTTGAATTGCAAGGGGAAGCCCATATGTTGCAGTACTGATATGAACAAAATCCCACTCCAGTGAGTCAAAAGGTTTTGTGGCATCCAGGGAGACCGTCACAGCGCATATCTCTGGGTATATGTATTGCATTATCGAGAATACTGTTCATAGGTGTGAGGTGGCTCGGCCCGAGATTAATCCAGCTTGATCTGGACGTACCAAACCGTCCATTAACAAACTATGATGATTTGCCAGCAGTTTGGCTAGTATGTTTACAGCACAATTGTTTTAAGACAGTTGCCTGTAGGACTCGCTAATATCGGGTGGCTTGCCTGGCTTTGGGGTGGTAATGATCAGGGCTTTCCTCATGGAATGGGGGAGTGTGCCTAACTGTAGTGCCTCCTCATATAAGTCTTTTAGGATCGGTGCCAACGTTTCTATGTATGCTTTGTAAAACTCTAATGGGAGCCCGTCTGACCCTGAGGCCTTACCTGACCCCAGCTGCATAATAGCCGCTCAGATTTCACCTACCTCAAACTCTTCTGCAAGGATTTCTCGCTGTGTGTTACAGGGACAGATCTCTGAGTGGAGTATAGCAAGGAGAAGTGGTCTCATAAAGCTTGCAGGATCGCCCCTCTATCATTTTTGGGTTGTCCTGTCCGATCACTAATTTCTACCAAATGGTTGGAAAACAGGTGAGTGCGTGTAAGGTCTGCCAGCACCTATCCCAGATGTTCCCCACGTTCCAAATCTTATAGCCTTTTGATATTTTATGCAAAATAGGCATTCCCTTTCTGCCACGTCTTGATATTCAGTGAGCATTTCCTTTATTTTGCCCTGTACCTTTCCTTTTTTTTGTCACGGCGTATTTGTTTTATAAATGGCGGATACTCTTTTCCAGCTTCCCCAGTGTATGTCTGATTCACTCAGTATGCCTTCGGCTTTTGCAATGAAGACGCCCCGTATAGTTACTTTCATTGCCTCCCATACCGTCGCCAGTGTAGGGACAGAGTCTACATTGCATCTGAGAAACTCCTCCAACTCTTGCCGCAGTTCCGCACTAAAGACTGTATCAAGCAGTGACTGTGTTCGGAAGTTGCCAGGACATATATCAGACATGTGCATGAGTACCGGGGAGTGGTCTGAATATGTGTGCACTAAGTGTTGCGTATTCATTATCCAAATTCCGAGTCCTCTAGTCACCAGCCAGTAGTCTAATCGGGACGAGCTGGAATGCACAGTGGAGGGATATGTCCCCTCCCTATCCGTTGGGTGAACAGTTCGCCATGCATCAGTCAGTTGATATACTTCCATAATCTGCTGCACGTGGCACTGGGCCTTCATATAATGATGCAGCTGAAGGTGGGAGTGGTTCAAAGCTGGTCAGTAAGATTGAAGTCTCCATCTCAGATAACATGCGTGGACCCAATATTTATGATTAGTCCACATAGTGTAGTGAAAAACCCTCTGTCCTCAGTGTTGGGGCCATAACAGCTTACCAGCATAACTGTGTGAGATACTTGTCTCCCCCATGCCACTTTATACCTACCATTTGGATCACTTAGGGAGCCCACTGCTATATAAGGTGTGCTTTTTTTATAAGGATGGAGGTTCCTCTCAAGTAGGAAGAGTAAGAAGTGAAGTACCTGTACGATGCCCATCGTGCCAACAACGTTTTGCGTTAAAGTTGGTGCTGTGTGTGTTTCATGGAGCATAGCCTTTTGGATATCGTGCCTGTCTAGATAAGAAAGGACATTCCACCTTTTATGCGGATTCCCCCGCCCCCTGATGTTCCATGTTAAGAGATTTAACCCCAGTTGCTGATTATTATCTGCCATGTGCTCCCAGTTTGTTTGAGTCTGATGGGATAACATTTTGCCCGAAATGTCAACTCTGGTTGTCTAGTTGTGCACAGTGATCCGCTTGTCTGTTTTCTCCACATGTGCTGTGCAATCTGATTCTCCACTCTCTCCGACATTGGCTTCCCTAACCTTCCCGTACACAGTCCCTCCCTCCCTCCCACGTCCCCCAGAAATCCCCACTGTACCCAATGCTAACAGACATTCCGGTTTAACATCAGAGAAATTAGAGCAGTGTCCAAGGACACCGAATGCATACAAGTTTGGGGAGTTTAGTTGTAGAACAGTAAAGAAACATGCCCTGCAGAGGTGCAGGGTGACAGTCTTCCAGAAAAAGGAAAGAAAGCAAATGAGAGATAAGAAATTCAAAATAATCTAAACACTTATCAGTTCATTAATTAAGAGGAGAGAATTCCTGGTGGGGGGTATCTACTAGGGGGCAAAGGCAGTTGTCGAGTAGCATCAATGCAGCTTTATCTTGATGTCTAATGCATTATCCTGCTGTCTCTGGGCATTCTGATTGTCTATCCTCTGCTTTGCGTACTCTTCACTCCAGCTCTGATGTTGGGGAGACTGATATGCTTCTGGATGGTGAGTTTTCCTTTCGGTGAGGACTTTTAGGCAGTTGTTTGATGAACTCCATCACTTGCTGTGGAGTCATGTAGAAATGCTGTTTAATTGGATACATATTCCGTAATCGCGCCGGGAATAACATCGCATATGTGATGTTGCCCTGTTGTAACTTTTTCTTTGCCAAATGAAATTTCTTCCTGGCTTGCCCGACTGCGATTGTGAAGTCTGGATATAGTGTGATGCTGTACCCCTCAAATGTCAGTGATTGTTACTCCCTAGCTTTGCATAGTGCTGTGTCGCGATCCACATAGTTGAGTAGTCTAGCCACTATCGGTCTGGGGGTCCCTGCATGGGGCCGAGCCTCCAGTGTGCATTGTGCCTGTTCCACTACATGCAACAGGGAGAAGGCAGCCCTCCTAAAACTGGAGAATAGAAAGCGCTCCACGAACTCCTTCATCTTCCCTTTATTAGCAGATTTGGGAATTCCCAGGATTCTTATGTTGTGTCTCAGGACCAGGCCTCCAGGTCTTTGTTCTAGGCTGCTATTATTTTCAGAAGACGATCCATTTCTTTTGTTTGTTCCCTGCTTTGGGACGTGGTGTCTTCAAGTTCTGAGATTCTGTGCTCTGCTTCCCCAACCTTCCATCTTACTTCTCCAATTTTTGTGTGATAAAGTCCATGCATGTACACATAGAGTCCATTTTGGACTCTATCGAGGTTAGGCTGTGTTTCATTGTTACCAACAGCGATTTTATGTCTTCCTCTTCCAATGGTTGATTAGTTTCCGCCCTGTCAATCCTTCCTAGGTTACGCTTGTGCCTCTGCTGTCTGACCAATTTATGGGGTTTGAAAGTCAGTTTCGGTTGTCTGCTTTCAGTTTACCCATTTTGGTGTATGATATTTGTTTTCCAGGACCTATTGATGCCTCAGTGCTTGTGTATGCTTACAGTCCCCAAGTCTAGCTCCAGTTGGCAGGGTCTACGGTTTATGCCTGCAATTTGTCTGCTCAATGTGCAGATCGCTGCTGTCCACCTCTGCTTTACCCCAGTCCTTTACCTCTGGGGTTCGCTCCCTCTCCCTGTATTATTTCTGAATTACCTTGGGCTGTGATCTCTTGAGGTGTGGGGCTCGCTGTCCCCTTACAGGCGCACTGTCTGTCACTGCAGGCCAGAGGTTCTCTTGCTCTCTTCCCCATGTGCCATGGCCTCTTGTTGTGGTGTGCTTGTGCCCTACAACAGCTTCAGTGTCTTCCGATTTTTCAAAGATGGTGGCCCTTTCCATTAGGGGACGATCGTATTAGTTCCGCTTGGGCCTAGCATTCACCACCTCCATATTTTCTTACAGCTCCGGTTGTGGTGTCTGGCATGGTCCACAGTTTATGCCTGCTAGTTGTCTGCTCAGTTTGTGGATCATTGCTGTCCACCTGTGCTGTGCTCTAGCCCTCTATCTCTGGGGCCAGCCCCCTCTCCCCACCTGTATTATTTCTGAATTAACTGGTGCTGTGGTATCTTGGGGGTCCTGCTGTCCTCCCCGACTACTGATTGTCACTGCAGGCCAGATGTTGTCTTGCTCTCTTCTCCCTGTGTCGTGCCTCTTGTTGTGGTGTGCTCATGCCGTACGAAATGCTGCAGTACCTCCTGACCGTTCAATGATAGTGGCCTGTCACCTGAGAGGCTGATAGTAGCTGTACCGCTTGGGCCTATCATACACAGCGGCCATTTCCTGTTGTAGCTCCAGATATGGCATCCATCAGGAAAGGGGGGGGTTCCCAAGTGTCAGGTGCAAAGGCTCCAGCCTTTGCATATGCCTTAGCAGATTTTCTCTCTCCAGTCTGTGCAGCAGTAGGGAAAGCATTGGAATTTGTAGGAGTAAGATTTAGTATTCCCAATCCAATCTGTGCAACAGTAAGGAAAGAGTTAGACTTTAGAGGGGTTACATTTAGCATTCTCACTCCAGTCTAAGCAACAATAGGGAAAGCGTTGGACTTTGGAGGGGTTAAACCTACTATTCCCACTCCAGTCTAACCAACAGTAGGGAAGCTTTGGACTTCAGTGGGATTACATTTACTATTGCCCTCCAGTCTGTGAAACAGTAGGGCAAGCATTGGACTTTGGAGGGTTTACATTTACTAGTACGAATCCAGTCTTTGTGACAGTAGGAACAGAGTTGGACAGCGGAACGGTTACATTTACTATTCCTACTCCAATCTAAGCAACAGTAGGTAAGGTACTTCACTTCGAACACATATTTGCATTACTCATATTAATTAAGAACAAATATAAAACTCTTAATCTGCACATTAATAATTAACCCCAAAACTGTATATATATAAAAACTAAAAAACAATGAAACGACATGATTAATAAACAATGTAATAATGAATGATCATTTATTTTTATATGTATCTATTACTTAATAAACTTCCCACACAATACTCCTACAAACCTAGCAGCCCGTGCTTAAAACTTAACTAAAATAAATAAGCATAACACAATTTACATAATTGCTCATCATTTAGCTAATGAATTTATTAATAACAATTTGTTAAATAATTATTACTGAATAACTGTCCTACTCTATACCACGACAAATATAAAAACCTGCTACTAAAATATAATTAAAACAAATATTACATAATGTACATAATTATCAATTAAATAATTATTATTAAATAAATAATTAATTCCTAACTTCCCACCACATCCCCCTACATACACAGCAACCCATACTTAAAAAACGAAAATATAATTACACAATTTACATATTTAATCATCAATTAAATTATTAATAATTTATAATCAATTGGGAAATGATTATTACTTAATTAATCTCCCACCTTGTACCCCTACAAACCTAACTACCCACTAAAGCACTATAAATTACTGTTAGAAATTAAGTTAAAAATGATATATCACTTGAAATTCCAGATTATATTCAAAATTATTATTAACAATTAGACAACCATAAAAACACATGCAATTAATTTATGAACTAAACACATTAGGATAATTAAAACACAATATTATTTACAATGATGTGAATGAAAATATTATTAACAACAAGGACATTTTTATCAATGATATTATTTACTTTGAAAAATCGATATTCTTGATTACGATATTTCTGCACCACAATATTTTTATATGATTTTTTTTCCATATTTCTGTCTCTTGCCCTTTACAACTCAATATTTTGTCCAAATACATTTCTGATGGATGGTAAAGCACTTATCTTCTCATCAGGACAAATAATCCATCAAAGTCATTAAGACGTATATGAGCCATTGCAAATTATTTCTCAATAAGTTTATCTTCACACCATGGCAAACACAAGGAGATGATGGCCGGAACGCTAAAACTTTTCAAGACACTCACCCCCAGTCACAGATCTGTGTTGAATCCATCATTGTTCTTTAGCTCACGTCGCCACCTCAATTCAGACCTAGCCATATGTAAATTGGTCTAGTCCCTGTTCCTCATGGGAACAGTCCAGCCCGATCTGCCAAGCCAGGTCCTTGGACCAGGAACAAGCATCATGGGACCGGTTTCGGGGTAACATCCCTCATCAGTCAGGCTAGCTTGCATTCAGTGTTAAAGTGAGAAAGGGACCTACATCTGGGCACACCCTGCCAATGTAGGCTGAACAAAGCAAACAGAAAGAGATGATGGACAGAGCCCTGAAACCTTTCAGACACTCATCTCCAGTCACAGATAATGCCAAATGAGTTTCAATTGAGCCACCTGCTTGCATTGTCAATGCGATATTATCCACACTAAGGGGGTTATTAGGATGATGGCCCGACTTTTTTCCTCCCGCCACCCTAGTGGTGCTGGGACTGTCTGCCAGATGATTAGGATGCAGCCGCCACCCTGGCGGTCGCATTCACTGATCTTGATATTGCGGCACGAGCTACTGTGAGCAGCAACCGCTGCAATGCCAAAATGGCATGTTGTGCATTGTCATCGACAATGTGGCAGGCACCGCACCTTATACATGCCAATGTGCTAGTGCAGCTCCCCACCCCCTGGGGGCCTGCAACAGGCCCCCAAAGCTATTCCCCGCCAATCTTTCCATGGTGGCATTGCCGGCATGGAAAGGCCTTTGCAAACACACATCCTAATATGGATGGTGGTGCCTGCTAGGCGCCGCCACCATATTAAGGTCCCAGTCCGCCCGGCCGGCAATTGTAACGATTGCCGACCGGCAGAAAAGTGGCAAACGGTCTTTCCGTGTGCCGCGATACCCCTGCCATAATAATATGGCGGGGTAAAACAAGTGGGGATGGCTGACGGATCCCCAACGCCGAGCCGGCAGTCGTGATCCGCCCACCAAGATAATGACCCCCTAAGTTTGTTCTCTCTGAAGTGTGACACTGATGGGACCCCTTGTATTTTACATTGTAACCGAGACCGATGCTGAACAATACTCTTCTTTACTTTCTGTGGCCTATGTAATGAAAATTGCAGGGGCATGTAATACAATGAATACAAATTTAAAAACATTGCTCATTGACGAAACATATTGTTTTACTGAAACCCCATTGATGGGCACTTCCTTGATGTAGTTGGTGTGCAAGTGTGCCACATGAAGTTCCCTTGAATCGGTGGTAAAGATAGCAGGAAAGTTAAATCAGATTTAGTTTTATTAGGTCATCTGGTGCCTTGTACCAGAAATGTAAGAATATTCTGACACTTTTTAAAGGGAAATAGTGATATAGTAAATTTGAAATTGTGTAGCAGTTTCCAGTTCTTCTGTATAATCTTTTTAATGTTGTTGGCACAGGAACTGGAAGATTTGCCACACATCAAAGTCGCTTTTTTTCTTTTTTTTTTGCTTTAAGGCGAAGAGACCCTCCTGATATATACCATGCTGTTTTGAGAGAGGACTTCTCCTGTTTCTTTGGGTATTCTCTACCTATCAATCTGTTGTATTGTGTGTTGGCATTTTCAAAGAAATCCCTCCAACAAGGACGATTAGTGCAAATACACAGGAATTGCTTGTAGGGTAGGTTTCTTTGAATGTGCATGGATAATGTGTATGCTTGAAAAATGCAATAATGTATTCTTGTTGGTGGGGTTGGTATACACACTGACTGATAGATGTCCATCATTGCTCATAATTCAGAGGTCTAAAAAACAGTTTCTTTTTGTCAAAGTTCATATTGAATGTTATCTCATTAGAACAATGGTTAAGATAAATATGAAACTCATTGAAAGCTTCTTGGGATCCTGCCAGATAGGGATCACATCATCAATGTATCTATACCAGTGCTTAATGTGATCATTCTATAAATTAGCATACTTATAAATGTGCGTGCTATATGAGGAGCAAAGCTGCACCCCATTGCTACACCTTTAACTTGCAAATACATTTCTGACTTAAACAGAAAAACATTCTATCTTGCAAACTCTATACATAACAATAGCTCAAGAATATTTTATTTCCATAAAATGTCATTTATCTACCTCACTAGTGTCTTTTTCAATACCATACTAAACTTTTGTTGGGATTGGTATCTTCCCCCCCCTTTTTCCCAAAAACCTAGTACTGGCTACCTCAGAACATTTAGGGTCCAATAACAATGTCGGTCGGAAAGCCTCCGACCGCTAGTCAGAAGCATTCCGACCACGGTTTGAGGTCCGACCGCCCGATTATGATCGAGGTCACTGATGGGAACGTAAACCGTCCAACCAGCTCTCGGAGTCTTCCGGTTGGTCGGAACCACAGTGTAATCCCCAATGGACAGCTTTTTCGCTGTCAGGATTACGATGTCGGTTTCCCACAGTCTACCTTTGCTGGCCTTTCTGACACAGTAAGGCTGTCAGAAAGTGAATTTGGGGCTTCTAGCAAGCCCCCCTTGCCTCTACAGCCTATGACTGTTGGTTGGGTGGTACCTAGAGTGCCCCCCTGTAAATCCCTGCACTATTTGGCAGGCACCATGGGGGCCTGCCACAGGGTGCAGGGTTTTACACCGCCCCCCATTTCTCCATAGGAGCATGTATTATGGCCTGTTTACTGCCGTAACACAATGTCCCATAGAGAAAAGTGAGAATCCGACTGAACTGTGTTCGGTCGCATCGTAAGCAGGTCGGTCAGTCCTGAGACCAAGACGGTGTCAGTCGGTGGCAACTCCAACCGACATCATAATACCCCCTTTTATAGGATTTGACAATTGCCACTCAGCTGTGTTGTGAGGTGGTGATATGGTCAATTAAGCAAGATTATTCTACTCTTCAGTTGTCTTAATTATAAGAATGGCAACCATCATTGAGCTGTGTCAGAGGCAGAACAACACCACCACCCCTGTGGGTATCCTGACCGAGCAGCTGCCAGTACTACAATTTTCTCATATTATTGTTGAAGACTTCTCATTTCAGTTCACAAATAAAGCTGGTGAGATGTTATACACAATAATAACATTACCATTCTACTTTGAAAACTGTCCATTTTGCTAAGTACCATGTTAGTGAATACTGCAAAATTGCCTGGAGATGATGCGAGCCATTCACCTCAGCAAGAGAACAGTTGATCAGTCTCCACCGGATCACACCAAACTCTGATCTCCAGTAAATACATATTGTAGGAGAGGGGATTGAATAGCAAGACTTAAAGCCATTCACCCACGCAAGAATACTGCTGACTAACCATCAGAATATACACACTGGAGGAAAGGCTATTCTCATTCATTTGGACATTGCTGAAGTGAATTGCAGACAATCTTTTCCATCCTGCACATCATCGAAGCAGTGCCATGCTGATGCTGCTATGTTACTCCCTCGTGCCCATACATTATTGAAGGAGAGGTTATTCATGGCTGACAGTGTATATGAGCACTGAAAATAAATATACATTTATGCCAATCCTATCTTTCATCTTTCAACAAAAGGGACTGCACCTCTTCGATTAGGTGGGTGGTGCACTCCATACTCTGTTATTCGTACTCCACTCTCACAGATCTTCAGAATTTTCTATTCATTTATGTGTAAGGATATATCCTTTTCTCTGCCATAAAAAAGGGAATTACTTTTTTAGGCCTATGTTATAGGTTGTTACACAAAACTCTTCTCCTATCCATAAATGGACCCATTAATTATCCCAGCATGGAATCAGCAAGCTTGAGACAACCACCATCCTTCTGAAATGACACGGGTGAACCAGCATTGCTGTAGAAACATACACTTAGCTATTTGAACCATACTTGCTAGCTTTTGGGGGAAGACAGAGAAAATATCTTCTTTAAGTAACACAACCGACTGCATAACCTTGACATTGAAGGTTGCAAAGCGTATGGCAATCTTTGGATATATGATGTTACAACGCGGACTTTTACTCCGCATACCGTTACAACGCGGTTTTTACAACGCGGATACTGTAACAACGCATGTATTTACAACGCATTTTTTTACAACGCAGGTACCTTTACAACGCATACCATTACAACGTAAGTATAGGTAAGTATATGTTAATATTAATAATATAATAGTAACTTAATTTTAAAAATATAATTTAATGTAATTTTAAATAAGTTAATTTCCGTTTATTATTTTAAATTTAAATTAATATTACTTTATTTTTACCATGTACCCCTGCACCCCAGAAACTGAAAACTGACCCTAAACACCAAAAATAAATTAAAGTAATTTTATGAAATATAATTTAAATTAATTATTGAAAATTAAAAAAAATATAACATTATTTTTACCCTGTACCCCTGTACCCCAAAAACTCAAAACTGACCCTCAACCCCAAAAAAAATGCATTGTAATTTAATTTAATTTATTTAATATTAAATAATTTAATTTAAAATTAAATGTAATTTATTTTTACCCTGTACCCCAAAAACTGAAAACTGACCCTGAACCCTAAAAATACCCCTTTACCCAAAAACTAAAAACTGACCCTGAACCCTAAAAATACCCCTTTACCCAAAAACTGAAAACTGACCCTGAACCCTAAAAATACCCCTTTACCCAAAAACTGAAAACTGACCCTGAACCCTAAAAATACCCCTTTACCCAAAAACTAAAAACTGACCCTGAACCCTAAAAATACCCCTTTACCCAAAAACTAAAAACTGACCCTGAACCCTAAAAATACCCCTTTACCCAAAAACTGAAAACTGACCCTGAACCCTAAAAATACCCCTTTACCCAAAAACTGAAAACTGACCCTGAACCCTAAAAATACCCCTTTACCCAAAAACTGAAAACTGACCCTGAACCCTAAAAATACCCCTTTACCCAAAAACTGAAAACTGACCCTGAACCCTAAAAATACCCCTTTACCCAAAAACTGAAAACTGACCCTGAACCCTAAAAATACCCCTTTACCCAAAAACTGAAAACTGACCCTGAACCCTAAAAATACCCCTTTACCCAAAAACTGAAAACTGACCCTGAACCCTAAAAATACCCCTTTACCCAAAAACTAAAAACTGACCCTGAACCCTAAAAATACCCCTTTACCCAAAAACTGAAAACTGACCCTGAACCCTAAAAATACCCCTTTACCCAAAAACCATAAACTGACCCTAACCCCTAAAAATACCCCTTTACCCCAAACATATTACATTTAAAAAATAACTATATACTTACCAATACTTACGTTGTAATGGTATGCGTTGTAAAGGTACCTGCGTTGTAAAAAAATGCGTTGTAAAAACATGAGTTGTAACAGTATCCGCGTTGTAATGGATGCGTTGTAACAGTAGTGCGTTGTAAAAAATGCGTTGTAACAGGTGCACACCCAATCTTTTGGAACCAGTAATGGCAGAGGGTGCAGGTGAACAAGACGCTCATCAAATGTCTTTTAAAAATTCAAGGAACGTTTTGAGCGCAAAATAAATATTGTTTACACTTTTATACATGTGCAAGACAAACACTACATCATACATTACTGTTTTGACAGAATTTGCTAATAAGGGCAGTTATAGAGAGTTATGCGAATTGTGGATCTGAGTTCAGTAGTAGGGTGCACAAGAAAACCCAGGATCAAAGAAAACCTATTAGGTGACAAGCCAGATCTAAAGCATATAATGCAATTAGCCAAAGGCATGGAAGAACATCCTATTTGTGTAGTGTTGGATGGGAAAATGTCATGGGAATCATTAAAACATAAAGAACTGCTAAAATAATTGTGAACAATGACAAACTGAAATGTTACAGATGTGGTAGTCAGGGTTTCTACTACTACTACTAGCACTGTATGTTATGCAAAGAACTCACACTATAGGATCTATGTCAAGGAAGAACAATTTTCTAGTGCTTGTATGAAAATCACAAGCAGCCAAGTAATTGTATTAGATTAACTGGAGATAAATGCCAGTAAAATGGTATTTGAAGTAAATCATTATGAAATGGTACCTTCTCCTAAGGGCACAATCTTGCTAGACAACAAAATAGTCACAGACCTGGCAGACGTATGTTCTCTACCCCCTACTGACAGTAGTGTTTACTTGTTAAATGTCAGATAGAGAATATTATATTTTAAAGTCACCTGACATCAAACCAGGAGATTACAACAATGATCCTACTCCTGTGGTAGGAATGACAATCATGATTTTTTTTAAAAGGGTCAAGCCATGGAGGGGAAGGCTTTAGTAACCAAAAAGCATTAAGTGTGTTCGGGCGTAATCGTTTCTACTCAAATGGATGAATACTCAACATAGGGTGGACATGAGAGGGGCCAAGGCGTCTCACTAGAAAAACAGAATAGAGGACGCTGCAAACTCCGCTAAGGAACTCTTCAGAATTTTCAAAGAGATATCTATGGTAGCCGGCTCGAATGCGCCTGGCAACGATTCAGTGACCGAGTGCAACAGAGTAGCGGAGTTTTTTGCGCAGAAGGTTAGGAACATCTATGCCTCGTTTCCGAGCTGTCCTGAGAGCGGCCTGGTCTTCGAGGAAGTGATGGGAGACAGTAAAATGGGATTGAGACTTGAAAAGTTTACAGTCCCCCCTCCAGAAATATTGAGAAACATCTGCCTCAGTATTAAATCTGGGTCCCCACGAGACCCAGCTCCACCTAAGGTGCTAGAAGGTAGCCTGGTGATTCTGAAGCCTTATATTAGGCATATTCTGGAGACTTCGTTTGAATCCCAGACATTGCCAAGGGCAAGAGAGCGGTAGTCCTACCAATCAGAAAAAAATCTAACATCAGTCATGACGTTCTAGAAAACCTTAGACCCATCTCACTACTGCCGTATGTAGCTAAGGTAGCAGAGAAGGTGGTAAACTCCCAGCTGCTGGCATATCTGCAGGGAGCTAATCTCCTGCAGCCCTCTCAATCGGGTTTTCGGGCGGGCTACTCCACGGAAACGACCCTGTTAAGAGCCACGGAAACCATCAGGCAAGGAGTGGACGCCGGTCACACCATGGCACTGATTATGCTTGATCTCAGTGCAGCATTCGACACTGTGGCACATTTCACTTTGCTGCAGTGTCTGAACAAGGGAGGTGTGTCAGGCCTCGCTCTGGGATGGCTGAAATCCTTCCTGACGGGCCGGAGCTTTCAGGTCCGACGGGGATCCTTTCAGTCCACAGAGGTGGCTCTAGAGCAGGGGGTGCCACAGGGATCTGCCCTGAGTCCCACTCTGTTTAACCTGTATATGGCCCCCCTGGCGGAGGTGGTACAGGCTTATGGAGTGGAGTTAGTCTCCTATGCTGACGACACTCAGTTGTTGATATCACTATCCCAGTCTCCCTCAGCCGAGGCCTACAACTTTAGGGCATGCATGCAGGCGCTTGCCTCCTGGATGAATAAGAACTGCGTAAAGTTAAATGGGGGCAAGACCGAGGTGCTGGTGGTAGGTGGGAATACACTCAACTGGTCGGATGACTGGTGGCCTGAATGCCTGGCCACCACACCCACTCCTTGCAAGGAAGCTAAGAATTTAGGGATCTGGGTGGATTCCACCCTCTCTTATGAAGTTCACATTCGGCGGCTTGTAGGGAAATGCTTTGGTATCTTAAAAAACTTAAATTAAACTCTGGATTTGCTCCCACTAGGGGCCAGACAGACAATGACCCAAGCACTCATTACGTCCCGTCTGGACTACGGGGACGTGTTATACTTGGGTGTGTCTGAAAAGAATCTTGGCCGCCTACAAGTTCTACAAAATGCGGCAGCTAGGCTGGTAATGAGATTACCTAGAAGAGCGGCATCCAAGCCCACCTTGGCAGCTCTTCACTGGCTTCCCATTAAGAAAATGATCCTGTTTAAATCCCTCCTCATATGCCATTGCATTCTCTGGCACAGCGCTCCCTCCCATCTAGGAGATCTGGTTATCAGGTATGTGCCAGGTAGAGCGCTGAGATCAGTAGGAACAGGACAGTTAGTAATCCCCAGGTTTCAGAAAGCCAGGATGGGCGGCCGCTCTTTCAGATTCCTAGCTGCACAAAGCTGGAATAAACTCCCAACATGCCTTAGGCTGGAAAGATCTGAGTCCAGGTTTAGGATTCTTCTCAAAACTCATTTATTCACTATTTGGGGATGAGCAGGAACTGGGGGTGGGTCCCTGACTTCTGGTAGGTTTTTCCTCCACAGCGCGGGGACACGCCGGGAAGGAGTTACCAGGCGCTCTATAAGCTCCTTTATTATTATTATTATTATTATTATTATTATTATTATTGTTATTATTATTATGTGCATGTGCCTATACATTCAGCAGTGTGTGATATATCATCAAAGTAATAAAAAGTAAGGGCAAGGGGTTTCATTATTTTGTGTCAACTAGTCTACACCCAATAATGAGGGGAGCCCTGAGCAGGGGGCTTGGCTGCTTGGTTAATTATTCCCTTTTGCTATTTTACTGTTTTTTGTTATTTACCATCTTGTGACCACATTTAACTCCTGTATGTGCAAACATGTCTTTATAAAATAGCAGTTCACGAACAGACATATTATATCTATACTCTATCATCCATCCGGCTAGCGATCATTTGCAATCCGTTGTATGATAACTCTGAAAATATTAATAAAGATGGTTTAAAAGAACAGTTTGTTTGGATGGAAACAGCAGAGAATACTTAAAAATTAAACTCACCCGTAATGCCCCAGATCCCTGTTTTATTAGTTGACAGATCATTATGCCAAAATAATGTTTGTCAAGTGTATTCTAAAGTGTTTTCAGATTCGGTAGTGAGGTTCCGTGACAATTATAAGTGGTGTTTTTGACTCGTTCGAATATGGACGAGTTTGGTATCTATGAACTGCAAATGACGAGTTTAGTGGGTGTACGCGTTTTCGCTATGCTGACCTAAACCGTTCGTCCGTTTCGTGGGTTTCTTCATCTGAACCCACGGGTTCCATTTTAGATACAGCATCCATTTTGTCTCTTGCCCTCAAGTAGCCAGCGAACGGACACTGTCCGCTTCGTGACCCTGGGATTCCCAAACTCTTGCGGAAGACACGTGTTCCTTTGAGGGTGTCTTTATGACGAGGGGGATGACACTGCAAAGGCAGATGGCCCCGCTCGAGGCTCATCTTGACGTGCCGGTCTATTGTTTCAGCCGTGCATTCATTAGGCATGTCTCCTTTGATCCTGCAATCGTGTTTCCGATATCACCCCCCTACACTCTTTTCAATCTGTTGTCTATCTTTATCTTCCCTTGCACCTGTTTCTGACTCTTCCTTAATTTGTTTACAGCCGGAATGGAATGTACTAATGGTGGGATAACATACTTTTATAGTTGGGAACCGGCGATGTTACTGTAATTATGTTCCGGGCTCCTGAATACATGAAAGCGACCCTTCGAAGTTTTACTGTGGGAACTGAATTGTAACCTTTTGTTCACCATGTTGTGCAATGACTAAAAACTGTATAAAAGGAGCGATCCACAGTTGCAATTTGAAGCAGTCTCCCAGAACCTACACGTGTTGTACTTCTTGTGACTTCTGTGTTCCCTGCAGTAAATAAACCTCGATCTTTGACGCCGAAGGAAGTGTCCCGTGTCTCTGTCATTTGTACGCCGGAACAGGTAACCCACGAAGGTTTCAGGTGTTGTCACCTGGCACCGCTGGGCCTTAGAATAGCCCAGTCCTTCAGTTGGCGCCCAATGTGGGGCGACATCAGCGGTACCGGTCCAAAGCCCGACGATCGTGAGGAACTTCGTGTGAAATCTCCGAGGGAAGGTGCACCCCGCTTCATCGATCCTGTTGTCGAAACAAGTGGCCCGAAGACTTTTCCCGCGAAGATCCCCGCCTCCTGACGGCTGCGACAGACTGATGCCCTGACTGTCGACCTGTTTTGGCGCCTGGCGTAGTCCTTGGTACAGCGAGACGATTGACGGGCCTTCCTGGTGACGCCATTGTTCTTTCAGTTTAGTATTTGTGGGTCGCTCCCAGAGTCCTTAGTTGTTGTTGGTGCTTGGTTGTTGCATAGTTCCATTGCATTTGTGGTTCTTAGTACTTGGTTCTTAGTTGTTTTATTTGACGATTGCAATTGCCAAAGACCAAGGGTCTTGCATTTTTGCAAGGATATCGCAAATCGATAACCTTTGACGTTTGTGAAACTCGGTTAGTGTGCACGATGCCTGGCCGTAGTGCTTTGTTTAGCTGCTTTAAAGGTTGTGGTGCGGATTCCCGATTGGAGGACTCATGTCCGATACCTCCAGTTGGAACTCCGGTCTATGAGTTATATAGTCGACATGGAGTGGGTCCTATTGCATATAATGATTGCTGGGTCTGCTACACAAAAGATGACGGTGTCCTTAGTTGGCCACCTCATGGTAGTTTCGAAACAGCAATTTTGGATAATCTAGAAGCAAAATTGTTTAAAAGGAAAGCAAGGCCGGCCATGTTCGATTCCTTTCGGCTATGGCGTAAGGAAGCCAAACAGAAAGAGATCAAACAGCTTAAACGAAATAAGAGGGAAGGTATTGTTACGACGATGAGAAATGCAGAGCAGTTTCAGCGAGACAAAGAAGAGAAGGAAAAGGAAGTTTTTGATAGACTACAACGTATGGCGGTGGATAAGTGTTATCCCGTTCTACCATCGAGTACTGATAAGAAGGGAGAGGAAGCAGTAGAGGACCCTTTGTTGTCCTACCTACTGAAGTCACCACCTCCATATGCGCAGGATACTACAGCGCCTGTGGTTGCCCCTGTTCGCCAACCTGTTGTTCCGGCAGCTGCTGGTCAGCCTGTCGCTGGTCCTGTTCTTGCGAATCCTCTTGTCCCTATTCCTCTACCTGCTCCACTGCCTATACCTTCTCAACCTGCTGTTCCCGCTACTCCTGCCCTTGTGGCTACTCCTACTGCTCCTGCTGCTCCTGTGTTTAGTCCTCATGTTGTTGCCCCTGTACTTTTCTCCTCTTCTCAGTCTGTTCGAAGACGCATTCCTAATGCTGTTGCTAATCTTTACTCTCCTTTTGGACCACTTCTCGGGTCTGATGTTTCTGATGTTCCCCAACGACGAAGTCAGCTTCCTGGTGGTAGGGAACGTGACACGTTAATTAGGATGGCGCGTAATTGGATTAGGTATCCCCTTAAAAACACCCCGCGCATAATTTTTGAGACTTTCTCTCAATTCAATGAGCCCACACAGAGATTTGTGTTTGAGGAAATGTGCAAATGTTTACGTGAAGCGATAACAAATGATGAGGTAAACGATGTACCGCTCGACGTAACTGAACTTCAGCTTCAGTTTTCGAGTGGTATGATTGTGGGTAGTAATGTTCGACGTGCTGTAGAACATCTTCTATCCTTTCGTCCCACTGTAATACCTCGAGCATTGTTTAAAGATGATACTGAGGAATGGATGGCAACACCTGGTCAGTATCCCATGCGAGAAGTTCCCCCAGTGTGGATGCCAGGTGATGCGAATGCTAATCCTATTATTCCGCTGCACTTCCAGAGAGTTTGGATACACCTTCCATGGAAGAGATCGGAAGTCTTGCAGGTAAAACAATCTTTGCCTGACCCCCGTAAAAATCCTGCAGGATACTCTAAAGAGTTGTCCCAATTAGTAGATGCTACTATCATGAATCTTGCCGACATCGACATGTTGTTCGGCAACGTAGTACCTCAACCGGTTTGGGCGAAAATTCGCCAAGAAGATCACGCAGCTGAGTTAGGTGGTGATTGGGCTGCACTTACAGCGGCTGATGCATTGCAGGTTGGTGGGGCTAAGCCTGAGCAGTTAATTACGGCTTTGCCTCAAAGAATTATTACACTAATGAAGACACTTATGCCAGCAATGAAAGTCAATTGGGATAAACTGTCTGCGTGTAAGCAAAAGAAGGACGAGAGTGTCTCCGATTTCTTTACGAGATTTGAGGAGGCATTCATCGATCACAGTGGTCAGGATATGAGCATCGAGGGAGGTCAGAGGTTGTTCGTAGATAAATTTGTATCGAATTTGTTGCCTGACCTCAGCAACAAATTGAAAAATTCAGAGAGTTCGTGGGCTGTTTCTACCTCTGCCCAGATATTGGCCACGGCTCAATATTATGAAAATAGGGAGAAGGAGGAAAATGATCGTGCGGATAAGAAAACAAAGGATCTCAAAACGAAAGTTCTGTTACAGCAAGCGTATCCACCGCGCTCAAATCAAAATGATTCTCAGCAGCGGAATAGATCGCAGTCACAATCTGCTAGGTCACAGTCGCGAAATGACTTCCACGCAGGGATCTATGCTCGGGTATAATCAATGTGCGTACTGTAGAGGTGAGGGTCATTTGAAGTTTGATTGTCCGGTTTTGCGCGACCGAAATAGTGGTGGTTCAGCTAGAGGAGGTCGTAGTGGTCCTCAGCAGGCTTCGCGAGGTAGAGGTCGTGGTGTTACTCAAAATCAAAATGAGCGTTCTAATAATTCGTCTGATTCCAATAATTGCTTTGATCAGCGTGGTTCTTCGTCAGGTAGATCTGCACAGTATCATGTGGATGATTATTACATCGAGCATGATATTGATGACGGTAATTACTAGGACAGCCACAGACAGAGAGAGGGAGTAGTATCAGTTCCGGTTGATCAGAGAGGGCCTTACGTCGCAGTTGCCACATCCGGCGTAGTTGAGCCTTTTCTGTTGGACACTGGTGCAGCGAAAAGTTCCATCATGCATTCGAAACTCCCTGGCGCACCTTTGTCTGGCTTAACGAATGTTTCCGTTGGATTCTCTGGCGCCCCCGTTAGCAATCCGGTCTCTAGCCCTTTGCCCATTACAATTGGGCCTCGTGAGCTGAAAGCTCCCTTGATTTTGACTACTGGTTGTGGTGAAAATCTTTTGGGCCTGGATTTGCTGAAACGGTTATATGCGACTTTGTACTGTTCTCCTGCGGGAGTGGAGCTTACTTTGGGTCAGAGAGTGATCTCTCCTATGTATTTGTCATCTGATAAGCTCCCACCGGAATTGAGTTCTCTTCCTGCATCTTTGTGGGCAACGGGTCCCAATGACGTGGGCCTGCTTGACATCTCTCCTTATGTTGTTCAGCTGAAATCGAATGTGCGATTGCCACGTATTCCCCAATATCGTATCTCCCTTGATGGAGAACGAGCGTTGTTAGCGATCATCTATGATTTTATCGAGAAAGATGTTATCAAGGAAACTCGGGGAAACGTGTGTAATAGTCCTGTGTTACCTATCTTGAAACGCACTGATCCATCTAAGCCTCCTGTTTACCGTTTCGTTATTGATTTACGGGAGGTGAACAAAATTGTGATTCCTCAATTTCCTGTGGTGCCTGACATTACGGCTTTACTGACTCTGATTCCAGCCTCCGCTTCTTGGCTCTCAGTGATCGATATGAAGAATGCTTTCTTTAGCATTCCGATTGCTGAGGAAAGCAGAGATCTATTCGGCTTCTCATTAGGAGGTTGCAGCTTTAGGTTTAAACACGCTCCTCAGGGCTACTGTGAGAGTCCATCGATATACAGTCAAGCCCTGAAGAGTCAACTTGATGTGTTTGTGTTACCGGCTGGTGCGGCCTTGATCCAGTATGTTGATGACTTGCTGGTGGCTGCTGACACAAAAGAGATCTGCAAAACTGCTACGGTATCGCTGTTACAGCATCTCTGTGACTTACATCACAAGGTGTCACCTTCTAAACTGCAATATTGTTGTCAAGAAGTAACCTATCTCGGTCACTTATTGTCAAAGGAGGGAAGAAGGTTGACCCCAGAGAGAATTGCGGCGATCGCTCGAATGACTATGCCAACAACTCAGAGAGATGTGCGTGCCTTTCTAGGTATCACCTCATACTGCAGGCAATGGATTCCAAATTTTTCATTGCTAGCGAAACCATTGGTAGCCCTCACGTGCAAGGATGTTCCAACTCCTTTGCAATGGACTAAAGAGTGCCAGAAAAGTTTTTCTGAATTGCGTGATGCGTTGTGTTCGGCTCCTGTGTTAGGTACTCCTGACTACAGTAAGCCGTTTACACTATACGTTCATGAGAGAGAGGGTTGTGCGTTGAGTGTTTTGACGCAGCAATTTGGTGGTAAGCAGCGTCCATGTGCATATTTTTCCTCGACCTTGGACCCAGTAGCTAGAGCATTGCCGAGTTGTCTAAGAGCGACAGCGGCGGCTGCGGTGTCCATTCGACAAACTGCAGGATTGGTCATGGATAATATGCTTACGGTGATGGTTCCGCATGCAGTTGACACTCTTTTAAATCGTACAAAGACTCAACACTTGACGAGTGCAAGATTGTCCGGTTACGAGTTGACGCTTTTGGCAAGTCACATACAAATAAAGCGCTGCAATGTCTTAAATCTGGCGACGTTGTTGCCGACTAATATGGAGTCAGATGATGTACCACCACATGATTGTTATTTGCGAACTGAGGAAGAAACGAAGGGTCGTGTTGACCTAAAAAACACTCCATTGGCAGATCCCGATGGTACCTTGTATGTTGATAGTTCGTGTTTTAAGTTGCCGAATGGTGATGTGATGACTGCGTATGCTGTGGTAACATTGAGTACGGTTGTGGAAACTGCGAGATTGAATCAGAATTCCGCGCAGGCGGCAGAGTTGATTGCGTTGACGAGAGCGTGTGTTTTGTCGAAGGGAAAACGAGTGAATGTGTTTACCGATAGCCAATATGCTTTTGGCGTTGCACATAGCTTTGGTCGATTGTGGCGAGAGAGAGGCTTTATGACATCGCATGGCACAAAGATCCAACACGGACAGCTCGTGAACGATCTTTTAGACGCACTTACATTGCCTAAGCAGGTGGCGATTATTAAATGCAGCGCGCACCGAAAAGTGACGGATGATGTTGGTCGTGGTAACGCGTTTGCGGATGAGATTGCTAAAGAGACAGCTAGAAATCTCGCAACCCGAATGTATGTTACGAGTTCAGTGAGGTGGCCTGCAGAGACTGGTATGTGTGAGGACACTGTTGAGAGTGTGAAAGCGATTCAGAATGAGGCCACCGAAACTGAAAAGACTAAGTGGAAAGAAAGCACAGGAAAGTTAGATGCGTATGTCGGAAAATCAGAGATGGATGTTGCCGGATGCATATGTGCTAGCCGTTGTGACTATGGCTCACGGCTTGTCGCATATTAGGGCGAAAGGTATATGCAAGTTGCTGTCCCCTGTATGGAAGAATGATGGTATCGCTAAGTGTGCTGAGAGAATGGTTAAGAATTGTATGGTATGTATGATGTACAATCCTGGCAAGGGCACACCTACCCCACCTGGCCATTTTGCTCCTCCTACATGTCCCTTTGAGGTTATCCAACTGGACTTCATCCATATGGAGAGATGTAATAATCTGAAGTACGTTTTAGTTGTGGTTTGCGCATTCTCCAGATGGATCGAAGCCTATCCTCTCAAAGATAATACTGCCCTGTCCACAGCGAAAGTCCTACTGAAGGAAGACTTTCCTCGGTATGGAATGCCACGGATTGTATGGTCTGATAACGGAAGTGAGTTTGTGGGAAGTGTGATGAAGAGTGTGTGTAAGGGCCTTGGAATTACACAAAAATTCCACAGTGCCAATCATCCCCAGTCAGCAGGTTTGGTTGAAGGGTACAATGGTACTCTAAAATTGAAACTTGCTAAGATCCAAGCTACGACAGGTCTGTCATGGCCTGATGCCTTGCCGCTGGCTCTCTTGTCGACCAGGGCGACTGTACACTCTCGAGTAGGGCTTAGCCCATATGAGATTGTGTTCGGCCGTCCTGCGAATGTTTGGGGGGTCCCTAGGCCTAGGTCCTTCGATAGTCTTGAGTACCCAATGTTAATTGATTATCTTCATGATCTGACTGCTAAACTGAGGGTAATTCATCAACAGGTCTTTGAAGCACTGCCGGCACAGACATAGGGTCCTGGACATCGGCTTCAACCGGGTGACTGGGTTGTCACCCGTAATTTTGAAAGGAAGCGTAACTTGGAGCCGAGATTTGTGGGCCCTTTTCAGGTCCTCCTCGCCACGAGAACTGCAGTTCGTCTGGAAGGTCGGAAAAACTGGGTGCATGCCACCCACACCAAAAAGGTGCCTATACCTTTACCGGCAGATTCGTGGGTGAGGACTGGATTTGCAGCAACGGAGACTGAGACCCCGACTAAATTTGTGCCGTTCAGTGACGCTCAACTTGTAGGAGATACTTCATTGCAGTCAGACACATCTGTTGATTCTGTGCCTTTGGGAAACTCAAGACTTGAACTATCATCTGCTCAACAGGACTCTGTTCCGCAACCTGAACAATTATTCGTGGAGCAGACTCGTCCTGGAAGAAGCAGATATTTCCTTCGTTCTCATAACAAAGACTAATAAAATACCTTTTGGTTTTTTCCCCTTTTTTGAAATTCACGTTACCCCTTATTGTCATTTTGAACATTATGAACAATTGCAGCTTCTATTGATTTTGAGTTCTTTTCCACGTGTGTTTTTTTCCACAGCTAGGAGATTTTGTATTACACTTGAATGTTTGATTAAAGAACCTCGCATCCGGGTTGACCGTGGGGCCATGCGGGTACTTCCTTCTGTTTAGCAGGTTCCTGACACTAGGTCGGTACTTTTGTTGATTCCTAGGAACTCCTGGGAATTGATAATCGCTACTCAGAATGAAGTGCGTCAAGAACGTTGCGGACGGTTTTTAGAGGATGGGATTCTCAAAGTTGTCGGAAGTGGAGAAGACTCTAGTGCAAAGATCATCACTACACAGGGTTGTACGAACTAAATGCTTTCTGTTTCAGGTGTTCCTGCTGTTCTTGACTGTTTCCATTCTATGTGTGGAGTATATTATGGAATACAATCGTTATTGCCTTCTACTTCACCTACTTCTTCTTCTGAACCAAAATCTGTTCCCACTGTTTCTCCCCATTCCTTTCACCCTCTACCCCAACACAAACAGGTTAGACGTGCGGAATTCATGAATAACTCCTTCGTTCAGCTTCTTCATCAACATCAGTTGGTGATGAATACTACCAACTGCTGGGTGTGTGGTTTAATGCCACATACCATGGATAGGGGAATTCCGTACTTGGTTCTTCCTTATAGTTCCCAGGGGTCAGCTCGAGCATTCCAAACTATATTTCGTGGCGCACTAGTTTCCTACCCCCATCGAGAGCCACGCACTGCAGATCATGGTCCTGGCCCGTACCACAAGCCTTTGGCAAGAGCGATTGCCGATTTAGATAGAGATATTTTTGATGCATCGCTTATCCCAGAGGAAGAGGTGCGAGCATACGGAGATCTGAGTGAGGCTGAGTATAGCACGTCAGTGGGTGATCGGCAGCTTAAAAGCTCGTCTCCGATCTGGATCGTACCCCATCTTGGTAACTTCTGTTTGAAAGGTCTTGGCCGAAGTCCGCGAGCTCAGCTTGGGAGGAGTGCCTGTACTGAAACGTATGTTTTACCAACGGCCTCTTCCCCTGTTCTTTTGACTGCCAAGGGTACATACTTTGTATGTTACGACCGCGCATATACATGGTTGCCTCGTGACTTTTCAGGAACCTGTTATATTGCGAATCTGTTGCCACCGACCTTTAAAGTTGGGTCGGATTATCACAAGACCAGAGTTGTGAGAGGCGTGATTAGCTAAGAAGACACTGCCGGTCAAGAAGCAGGAGACTTCTTTAAGGGTTTCTTGCCGTTTTGGGGACCTATGATCAATAGTAGGAACCTGAGACAGTTGACTCGAGTGGTGGAATCGACTGCTAATATCACTGCAAGTGCCCTTGGTAATCTGACAGCAGAGCTTCAGGCGGACAGGCTTATGACGTTACAAAACCGTATGGTTTTAGACGTTGTTCTTGCAGAAAGAGGTGGTGTATTTAAGGTGATCCATTCGAGTTGCTGCATTTTCATCCCTGATAACGCTCCAACTGTCTATCAAGCCATCTCGAAGTTGCATAAGATCTCCGAGTCCATACACGTGGACGTAGGTGATTGGACGCTCCTAGGATGGTTTTGGGGCCTGATGTCGACGTGGGGTTGGAAGATTCTGATGATCATTGGGGTTGTTGTAGCATTTCTGTTCACGTGTTGTCTTTGTGTACAGTGTGGTCCTGCCTTATGTGGCCTCTGTGCTACGACGTGTATAAGACGGCCATCTGTTATCAAGGAAACATTGATGGATAGAATGATGTTGCAGCAACATCTGAATGATCTGATGAATATCGAGATCGATTCTGATATCGACTAGGGCTTGCCTACATGAGGGCAAAAGGAGCGTCTGAGGTTCCGTGACAATTATAAGTGGTGTTTTTGACTCGTTCGAATATGGACGAGTTTGGTATCTATGAACCGCAAATGACGAGTTTAGTGGGTGTACGCGTTTTCGCTATGCTGACCTAAACCGTTCGTCCGTTTCGTGGGTTTCCTCATCTGAACCCACGGGTTCCATTTTAGATACGGCATCCATTTTGTCTCTTGCCCTCAAGTAGCCAGCGAACGGACACTGTCCGCTTCGTGACCCTGGGATTCCCAAACTCTTGCGGAAGACACGTGTTCCTTTGAGGGTGTCTTTATGACGAGGGGGATGACACTGCAAAGGCAGATGGCCCCGCTCGAGGCTCATCTTGCCGTGCCGGTCTATTGTTTCAGCCTTGCATTCATTAGGCATGTCTCCTTTGATCCTGCAATCGTGTTTCCGATATCACCCCCCTACACTCTTTTCAATCTGTTGTCTATCTTTGTCTTCCCTTGCACCTGTTTCTGACACTTCCTTAATTCGTTTACAGCCGGAATGGAATGTACTAATGGTGGGATAACGTACTTTTATAGTTGGGAACCGGCGATGTTACTGTAATTATGTTCCGGGCTCCTGAATACATGAAAGTGACCCTTCGAAGTTTTACTGTGGGAACTGAATTGTAACCTTTTGTTCACCATGTTGTGCAATGACTAAAAACTGTATAAAAGGAGCGATCCACAGTTGCAATTTGAAGCAGTCTCCCAGAACCTACACGTGTTGTACTTCTTGTGACTTCTGTGTTCCCTGCAGTAAATAAACCTTGATCTTTGATGCCGAAGGAAGTGTCCCGTGTCTCTGTCATTTGTACGCCGGAACAGGTAACCCACAAAGGTTTCAGGTGTTGTCCCCTGGCACCGCTGGGCCTTAGAATAGCCCAGTCCTTCAGTAGGCCCCCAACAAACTTTCAACATATTAGTATTATGAAAACTAATACAACCCTAGTGATGCACGAAATCTGCCCCACTCCTCTTCTTGTGGGAAACCCACTTCAAAAAGAGTTTTGAAATTTTGTAATAAACCCATTGAAGCTTTGGATTGGCTTGACTTATAGTGCTGACCGAGCATTCGGGAGGTGGATGAATAATACTTTGTGTAGAATGTACAGCCTTAACGCCAAGATCTTGATTGACTAAAACTTTTTACCCAGAAAAAAGATTTACTTAATATTGTGGGGAATGTTAGCTCTTTCAGAGTGCTTGACTTTTGGCTTACCACCAAGTGGACCTTCACACAAAAATCTAGGCATCTCATATAATTTGATAATTTGTTACACCGCTGGGAGCATTCATTGCTGTATGCCTTTAGGGTTGGCATCAGCTGCAGCAGCCTTCCAGAGAATCATGTAGCACATCCTAAGAGATCTCCTTAAAGTCTTTTTTTCACAATGATATACTTGTAGATGGCGAAAATTAAAGGGAACACAACATGAAGATATTAACATGACTGAAATCTACGGTTCTTTTCATTAAGAAAGATAAATGTCAGATTGGGTTGGAATTAGTCAATTATTTAGGACATACCATCTCCCAAGATGGAAGCAAACCAAAACTGGATTTAGCCCAGGATAATGACCAATTTAAATCATTCCTTGTTTTGACAGAATACGGCTTCAAATTTGAGAAATATATTTCTAAAATTGGAGACCCACTTACAATAATATTAAAAAAAGATCACATTTTTATTGTAATGAAGAATGTCAAGAAGCATTCAACACTAAAAATGAAATAGTCAATGTCCGTACAATTGCATGCTTTGGCACACAAACAAAGCCATTCTTACCACTGATGCGAGCACCAAGGGGTTGGGGCCAACCTTACCCAGATTGTTGATGGTAAGGAATATATTGCGGCATTTGCCTTCAGGACACTCAAAGGGGCGGAATACAGTTATTTGGTAGTGCGAGGAAAAGCCTTGGGCTGTTACTGGGAAATGAAGCTCTTTAAGTTTTACATACAGGGTATGAAATTCACATTACACACTGATCAAAAACTCCTCTTTCATGCATTATCACCAGATATACACATCCCACATCAAGAACTTCTAAATGCATGCTGGGTTTGGAGGGTTATACTTTTGCAATGTAATATCTACTGTGGTTGAGAAATATAGTATCCGATTGCTTGTCCCAGTTGCCCATTCCAATTGAAGGAAGCAAAGAAGAGTTTACTGAAGCGCAGATTGTTTTGAATGGAACCATGGAAGGAATTGATAAGGAAGAATGGGAAAAGTGTGTACCAGAAGACGACAAATAGGGAAAGTGAAGAAACAGGTGGTAGAAGGGTGGCCTAAGAAACAAGACCCAGAGGAGTGTTAGAGAGCGCACTATGATGTGCAGGAAGAGTTGAATTTGTTGAATGACAAACTGTATAAGCATAATGTTGAGCAACTGGTATTGCCCAAATCATTGAGAAACAGGATAATGGACTTGGAACATGAGCGCCATCTTGGGAGAAGCTTGACAGAGAATAGGACGGGGTCCTTATATTGGTGGCCCAGATTAGATCACATGATTGAACTCAAAGTAAGAGACTGCATAAGCTAAGCTAACAGTGACAAGGTCTAGATGCTATGTACAGCTCCTTTATGTGCAGTGGAGGTTCCACGTTTATAGGCCCTATTGTGCCAAGGTGTTGGGTGGCAAGTTCATCCAGGTTTTAGTGGCTTATCGGTCACAATGGATAGTTCTAAAAGCTGTCAACCACACCTCCACCAAACTGCTTATAGAATTTCTGAGGAAGGAATTCCTACTACATTGTTGACCAACAATGGTGTTCAGTTACCTCGGAAGAAATCAAACCTTTATAAAAGAGATGGGGATCACACACCAAAAAAATGCCTTATTTTTCCCAGAGGTAATGGTATGTCAGAGAGAGTGAACCATAAGCTGAAAGGATGCCTCCAGACAGAAAGAGTGAAGGGCTAGATGGTATTGGTAAATATGCTGTGGATTTATCGTACCACCACATACTCTGTGACTAGAATGTCACCTTTTGCCTCCCCCAGGAGAAGGGAACCAGAAGCCAAAATTTCTCCTTCTTGGATGCAAGGTTATAAACATGTTCATGTGTATAGAGAGGATATCATGAGAAAGGTTGGTAAGTACAAGAAGAGGTACAAGGAGTGTTATGATCAGTTGCAAGGGGCTAAATTATCCATGTGGAAAGAGGGTAACTGGGTACTAGTTATGAGACCTGATCTAAAAAAAAGTAAAGGCACCACATTTTCTGAAAGACGCAAGATGGCTAAGGTTCTGAGCAATTTGGTAAAGTAAGAAAATTGAAAGTACTAGTGCATGAATAAGATTTTCTAAGGCCATGTAGGCTTGCCACCTCAAGAAGAAGACAGCATTATGTTTCAGCTATGGATGGATGTGAACAGCAAAACACACAAGATGATGGACGGAATGTTGCACAATGGCAAAACATTCACCCCCAGTCACAGATCTGGGTTTAATCCATTGTTTTTTTGCTCCCCAACCCACCCTAGTTCAGATATGGCCATATGCCAATCAGTCTTGACCCTGTGCCTCATGGGAACAGTCCAGACCGAACTGCCAAGCCATGTCTTCCCTGGACCGGAATCAAGCATCCTAGGACCGGTTTCTTGCTATCAGCTGTCTTCAACTAGGATAGCTTGACTCCAGTGGTGTAGTGAGCACCGGACCCACATCTGGGCATATCCTTCCCACATAGGGTGAACAGCAAAACACACAAGATGATGGACGGAATGTTGCACAATGACAAAACATTCACCCCCAATCACAGATCTGGGTTTAATCCATCAATATTTTGCTCACCAAGCCACCCCAGTTCAGACATGGCCATATGCAAATCAGTCTTGACTCTGTGCCTCATGGGAACAGTCCAGACAGAACTGCCAAGCCATGTCTTCCCTGGAATGGAATCAAGCATTCTAGGACCGGTTCTGGCTATCAGCCGTCTTCAGCCAGGATAGCTTGACTCCAGTGGCGTAGTGAGCATGGGACCCACGTCTGGCATACCCTTCCCACATAGGGTGAACAGCAAAACCCACAAGATGATGGACGGAATGTTGCACAATGGCAAAACATTCACCCCCAGTCACAGATCTGGGTTTAATCCATCGTTATTTTGCTCACCAAGCCACCCCAGTTCAGACATGGCCATATGCAAATCAGTCTTGACCCTATGCCTCATGGGAACAGTCCAGACCGAAATGCCAAGTATGTCTTCTCTGGACCGGAATCAAGTATCCTAGGACCGGTTTGTGGCTATCAGCTGTCTTCAGCCAGGATAGCTTGACTCCAGTGGCATAGTGAGCACAGGACTGGCTGAAGACGGCTGATAGCCAGAAACCAGTCCTAGGATGCTTGATTCCGGTCCAGGGAAGACATGGCTTGGCAGTTCGGAAAGGAAAACGGGATGCTTTTGAAAAAAAAAAAGAAAATGAAATTTTTTCGCTCCATTTTTTAAGGTCAGGTGGTGGTCCCTGGGACTACTGCCTGCCCTTAAAAAATATTTTCCCCTGCATTTGCAAAGGAGAAGGGGTCCCCTGGGGACCCCTTCCCTTTTTCGAGTGCAATACCACTCTTTTAAAGAGGGTGGTAATTTGCGCGTGTTTTGCGCCCGCAATTCAGGACGCAAAACATTCTTACATAGGGTTGTGCACGCTATTAGGAAGGGAATGCCCCTTCCAATTGCGAGTAGCTAAAACCTATTTTGCGAGTCGCAAAAAATTACGACTTGCAAAATAGGGTTTGTACATTCCCCATGCTGTTTTTGCATGCGCAAACTGGTTCTCAGACCTGTTTGCGCAACCAAAAATGGTTGTACATCTGGCCTGAAATGTCTTCTAAGATTAACAGATGGGCTGGTGAGTGATAGTCATCTTGCCATCGATAAATAAACACCAATTAATTCATATAACGGCACAGTGAAAGCAACCGAAATGTTATTGAGGTAGCTTTGACAAAAATTGACTTCATTGATCTTTCCTTTTGTTGTCTGTTTAAATTTTGTTTGCATAGTGAAGGCAGGACTGTAGTCAGATGTGTATATATACATATTACATGGCTCCACATGGGCTCAATTGCCTATTTCTCTAAGTCATCAATTCTGGTTTCAGTGCCTAACTTTCAGAGCTATATTATTGTGATTTCCGATCTTCCTTAGCAGTATTAAGGTTTGAAATGTCTCTGTTTTTTATTCTTCTTTTAAATTAATTTTGTGCAAATCACTCAAAGAAATCCACATATATAGGATTTATCTAATTTAAAAGATTGTGGTATTCTATACTCTCAACAAGGGTGTCTCAGGCTGAGCTGTAAAATTGAGCAAAATAAAAATGTTCTTTATAGGTTTTTGCATTAGTTATAATGCCCTAAACCACAAAACTGTCAGAGAAAGATGGCAAGATGAAATTACTTTGAGAAAACTGCCTTTAGAGCAGAATGCATGTGTGCATGTTCTCAGAGGGGCACACATGCCAGAGAGAGTTCTTTTTGGAATGCATCCACTATTAACTGCATGACATAATAGTGTGTCAAATTCTTGAAAGAAAGATTATCCAAATGAAAAAATATTGAATATGAAGATGAAATTATTAAAGTGGTTCCGCATATGTTTATAAATGGTGTGCCTTATGCGAGATAAATGATTAGCCTCTAGCCCAGTCAACATATTCACTTTTATGCTTAGTTTTAATTACATCAAAACTCCACTGAGGATCAGTTGGCAGGTTCAGAGTTATTTTCAATCTTTTTGGATGAGACTCATCTATGTAAATTAGGATTTGTAGGAAATCTGATTTTTTGCCATTTTCTGAGCTCAACTTTTGTGGGGGTTATGAGCCTGTGACACTGTGGTACTGTTAAAATTAGTTTCACCCAATTGACTTATTGAGCTTTCCTGTATGTCAATGGCAGTTGGTGCAAAAATAACACTAATGGAATGGGAGTTAAATGTCATGCGTGGGCTGAGGCATACATTTACACCAAACACATATATTACTAAAAGACATCTGCCAGGAGCACAACTGAGCTCTGGTTTGTCTACAATTAAGAAGCATTGCAGTGAGCAATGAAAAAAGTGCATTTCCTATGTAGAAAAATGTATTTTCAAACAATAATGTCACCCCTAGAGCGTGCCTTGTAAAACCTCAGGACTGGGGGGCATATTTATCAGTGGAGTTGCGTTACTCTTGCACCTCGCAATGTGTTCCCAGCACAACACAAGTAAAAATATTCCATTTATGAAGCCATGCATGGCCAACTGTTGTGGCCCCGAGTGGCTTCTTAAATCTGGAGTACCGCATCGCAGCTCAAATTGATGGGTTGCCTTACTCTGCCGAGGGAAGGCGTTCCAATGCCATTATGTGGGCATTCCCATGCAACTCCCACGGATTTTGATGCATTCCCCCATTTACCAAAGTGATAAACCTGGGAACACATCTAAAAGATATACACTCTAAGGGGATGCGTAATGAGGAGAAATATCTTTGTTTCACCTCAATACTTCCTCTTTCTATGTGTGCTGCATTCTGCATCCCTTGATCCCTATAAATTGGCCCTGTTGGCAGACTAACAGTAGGACATAACCGAGGACACCATGGGCAAACAACTTAACCACCACAGTTTTGGTCCAGTGGGCACTGCTTGCTCTGTAACCCCACAAAGTTCTGCTTAGCAATATAGGACAGGACATGACCTTAAGAAGTGGAGGCATCTCTCTTTATCTGTTTACTGGTCAGGATCAACCTTGTGAAGATGTTTATTTCTGTTTCTGAGCCTGCCCTGTAATTTAGAGAAGGCTTTTATCCCAAAAGAACAAATATTTTCTAAAAGCATGACATTGTCTTATGCTTTAACTGTAAAGTGAAAAAGGGGTTCACTCTGATAGGTTAATTTATATTAAATTTCAAATAAAAGGATATTTGACAATAACTTATACTGAACAATAAGTATTTAAGCTTTTTTAAGGCACTAACAGAACTGCAACAACATTAGGTGTTCCATAAAATGGTGCATTTCTTAGTGCTGAATGTGAAAAAGGTGCACATTGGTGAGATAAATGTCAAGTAGACTATAACACAATAGGTTTATCATAACACAGGAAAAGAGGTTCAGCTACAAGACCATCACGGAATGGAACTCCCTTTTGCTTAATCTAAGGAGGACCTCCTCCTTGCTCGACTTTAGGAAGCTACTCAAGACATGGCTTTTCAGAAACTAGTTTGCCCTGACACAGTATTGGAAGACCGCAAGTGCCTAGACACCCACGGGTTTTAGTGCGCTAGATAAATTGTTATAACATAACATAACACAGACTCCACTCAAACTTCAGGTTACAGATTTGCACTTTTGCTTGCACAGTCAACGTTTCGACTCCAGGAACATTATTTGTGGGTGGGATCTTCACCATGACACGGATAAGGTAACATCCTCTAAGTAATATGCAACTAATTACAGAAGTTTCACAAATTCTTCTATATCCAAATCATGTTAGCAAAGGCTGTTGTTAGCTTTCTTGCTCAAAATCACTATTTTCTATCTGTTATCACAGCTGCTACCTTATTTGGGTCCTGCTGAATACCCCAGCAACACAGAACCTTCTCGGGGTAAATACATTAATATATCTGAGTGTTGGCTGTGCAAACAAATGCGCAATTTTGAAACTTCAACTCTGAGGAGAGTTTGTGTTTTGATAAATCATTTGTATTACAGTAAATTGGACATCTATCTCACCATAGCTCACCTTCTTTTCACATTTGATACTAAGCGCTGCAACGTTGTATGGTTTACCTAGCAGTTTATGCACTTCCATTATTGCCTGCATAGAAATTAAAATACTGATTATTGAGTAAATTTAATTGTCAAATATTCATTCATTTGGAACTTTAATATAACAATCTATACTAGAAAAACCCAGTTTCACTTTAATTTTTTTTAACTGGGGTCCCAGGAATACCGGGTTGCCTATTATATTCTTCATGTTTTATCTGGTCAAGTATGACTCCTGCAGTCACCTGGCAATATCTATTTTTGGTCCTACACCGACTTGACATCGGCCCCGTTCTTCTAGCGTACACGCGACTATTATATAAAGGCCTTACCACACGGGTACGGATAGGTAGACGCATTTCCGCGGCCTTCGAGGTCCGGAAGGGCACAGGGCAAGGCTGCCCCCTTTCACCCCTCCTCTTCGCCCTCGCGGTCGAACCACTGGCCATAAGATTACGTCAGGATGGCATGCAATGGGGCATTCCACTCACGGACATTACTCATAGCGTCTCCATGTACGCTGACGGCCTTCTAATTTATGTGCGGGACATCGCGGATGACCTAACTCCCATATGGATGCCGCTCGCGGAATTCCCGGACGCCTCCGGACTCAAAGTAAATTGGGACAAATCCACGATATATCCATTCCATCCGGACCTCCCCATCGCGACGTATGGATGGGGACTCAGAGAGTGTCCTGGAGCACGGAGGCCCCCGGTACCTCGTGATCTGTCTCTACCATTCCTCTGCTGACATTTTTTAAGGCAACCACTGCAGAGCACTAGCGAGCCTCCTGTCGGCGGTAGAATTTTGGAACAGACTCCCGCTAGCCCCAATTGGCCGAGTGGTTTTAGCTAAAATGATAATGCTCCCCCGGCTCTTATATCACTTTACGAATCTACCGGTAATCCCACCCAAAACCTTCTTTCGCGACCTCAACTCCCTTCTTGGCGCGCTCCTTTGGGGATCGGGCAGACACAGAATAGCACTGAAGACACTAAAATTACCTACCACTCAGGGAGGCCTAGGAGCCCCATCCTTTGAGTCTTACTTTCTAGCAGCACAACTTCAATGGCTATCTTACTGGACTGCGGGTCGACATGCGAATGAGACACACACCCCGAGGGGTAGAATTCCCGCTCCAGAACTCACCCGTCTCCTCCTCCCCGGCACCAAACCGTGTCGTACATACCCCTTACAGGTAACTGTGGCGCGCCAATGCATGCTACGGGTTCACCGCATGTCGCCTGGAACTCTCCCATACTCCCCATTACTCCCACTGGTTGGCTGGCCGAGGCTCGAAACATACTACACGGCCGACATGCTAACGGCATGGACAGCATGTGGGATCACTGACATGGAATCCCTCTTCGAGGACTGGCTGATCAAGCCATTCCAATGCCTTGTGGACAAATACGGTCTCCCCCCGGGTCAGTTTCTACGATATCACCAACTCCTCGAAAGTTACCGGCCCCACCACAACCCCCGGGCCGGAAAGCAGATGCCACTCCCCAGAGGCTGACTTTCACCACATGTTCTGGAGTTGCTTCGCTCTTCGTCCCTTATGGCAAACTGTCCATGACACTCTGAGAGACCTCACGGGACTCACAACCCTGGACACGTGGGAAGCTAGCGCGCTCAGCATATTCAAGGTACAGAAGCACCTTAAAGCACACAAGCGCTTCATCACACTAGCGTTATTGTTAACAAAACAGAGTATAGCCATGCACTGGTGATCCCCCACGGGCCCCTCTCTAGCAGCATGGATGGGAGCGGTATGCAAGTGGGCGGTGGCGGAGGAGGACACGCTACGCGAAGTAGAGGTCAAAGGTACCCGAAAACACCCTATTTCCATGGAGTGGGCTGTGCTATTGCACCGTTTTAAACAAGCAACACGCAGGGAGGCACCAGATGCTAGCCCATCTAACCCCACCACCCCCCACCCACCAACGCAGGCACGACCGCAGACCTTGAACCCCCCCTGATGGCTCATGTATGCTGCTGACAGTTGTACCTCACATCATGTCATATAAAACTATTGACCCCCGTCAATGGCCCAACGTAGCCCCCTCTCACATGACACTCAGCGAATTGTATGTCACCCAGACCCGAATTATACCTCCTATACCCACACTCTGCACTTACATGCCCCTCTCCCTAGTTTACACCCCAGTTTTAAATAATACTGTTGCATATAGCTTACAGATCCGCTCCACATACCACTGCTGGATTTTTGTGAATACGGTACATTGTATTGATTGTATGTCTGATTACATGATTTGTAATGTTTAATAACGAAATGCCAATAAAAACAAGTAAAAAAAAAAAAGTATGACTCCTGCAGTAGTTAGAAAATACGCTTTTGCCTCCTTGCAGCACAGGCACTAAGCTGTACCAGATTGTAAATGGAATTACATGGCGGTGTCAGCTCCCTTTTTCAAGAAGAGTGGCTATCCCCACTAAAGAAGAGCCCTTTTTTCTCAGAAATTCTAAATCAAATGATTGAAGATCAGGGACCATATGGTCTGACCCCAAAATTCAAGGTCAGACTAAAAAGTTAAAAAGTTTGTCCTCTGTCTGTCAAGTATTTTTATACTGTGTTCCAGAATTCAGAAATAGAGGGGAGCCTGACTGTATTCCATAATTGAAGAATCATTTGATTGTAAATAAACATAGGCAGGGAGACACAAATAGAAAGAAAAAAGATTTGTAAACTAGGCCAGTTGCTGGATAAATATGGTTTTGTACCCTTCCTAGAGCTGGTCACTCAATTTGGTATTGAAAAAACCCTCATTTTTAGATCTCGCCTAGGCAGCGCATGCGCTGTCTCGCCGAGAGATGCTGAATACAGTAGAGCGGGGGAAGCTCCGCCCACTTTAAGCCTATCTTTTTGATTGGCAGAAATCCTAAATGCTGCAATCTGATTGGTTTTCGGTAACTTAATCCCGCCTCCTGACGGCCATGGTGTCATTTTTCTCCTTCCATAGCTATCAGCCCCTTTACTTTAAAACCTATTTTGTTCCCCTGCCTCCCCCGTTCCCTCTTGCAGTCCGAGACTTCTCTGACCACCACCACCCTACACTCCCGTTTGTACCTTCTTACACGCATGCACTTTTATTTACAATGCAATAGGTCTCAAATAAAGACAAGTCCTATTGCATTTATAAATGCTTGTTTGGTGCTGAGATTAGCTGGGGGAGTTCGCACTCTATTTTGCCTGACATGTCCATAACACATGCACATACAAAGTTTTTCATCCAGAAGAAGTTACTTTAACACCTTAGCTGCTTTGGAACGTCCAGCTCCAGTGCTGAACGTTCCATTGCGCAGGTGCAGCTGGAACGTCCAACGGCCGACGGCAGCACTCCCGAGGTAGTGGTGCTGTCGGCCGCTGGTATAGGCGCAGCACTTAAGAGGTTAATGTTTGCACCATGGGCCAATGCCGGGCCCCGGGGGAAGCACAGTCGCAGACTAGTCTTCCCCCGGGGTCATTCGCGCATTGATAGGCCAGGTAGGGGAAGGGGAGGAGTTAGGGGGTGGGTATTTAGGTGCAGGGGAGGAAGGGAACTTCCTCTTCCTGCGCCTGGCACCATCGGGAGGGAGCAGAAAAGGGAGGTTAGTTTAGCGATTAGTTCCTAGGTTTTAGTGTAGCCTGTGGGTTCCTAGTTCTTTCAATTAGCGGCGGGGGCTGTTTTTGCACGACAGCCGTTTCCTTGCTAACGCCGAAAGCGTAACATTTGGCATGATGTCGGGCGTGTCTGCGGAGGAGGTCCGGGAGGCCTTGTTGCTGCTTGCGCGGGCTGGGCGGGAGGATCTCATCCAGCCGGGAGTGTTACGGCAGGCGTGGGTGGGGGCCACCAGGGGCACGCGCGCTGCTTCTGTGGGGGTGAAAGCTGCGGTTGTGGCCTGTCTAGACGATGAGGCCGACGCGCAGGGACTTGGCAGTGGTCGGAGGAGGGGGCGGAGCGCCCAGAGACCCGGCGAGGGGCCGGAAACGCAAGAGCCTGCCCCCGCGGGCCTTCCCTCCGATCGCGTTTCTGCCTGGGGCCACGGGGGCTGCTGTGAGGGCCCCGCCTCCCACGCCTCAGCTCCTGGGGCCCGTGCAGGTGCCCGCCAGTGCCGTGCAGGGGGAGGGGCAGGGGGACAGCCTCGCTGGGCCCTCGGTGTCCTTGGAGGGGGCCTCAGGTGGGACTGGGGATAGTGAGTTGGTCGGGCAGCCTTCCCCCACCGCCCTTGGCTCGGGCTTGTCTGGGGACACGGTGAGGGTGGATGAGGGGCAGAATGAGGAGGTCCCCATCGACCTGTCCACTAGCTCCAGGGCAGGCACCCCTGCCCCCGCGAGGCAGGAGGCGGTGGGGGACCTGGGGGACCGGGGTGGGCCTTCCGCCCTGGTTCCCGTGGGAGGGGGGCCTGGCTGGGTCCCTGGGTTGTCTCAGGTGGGTTTCTTTCCCCCGGGGGCCGAATTCTATGGCTACTGCCCGCCCCGCCCCCCCAGATTTGGGGCGCCACATCCTGGGAGGACAGGGCCAGGGGTGAGAGGATCTTAGCTCAGATTCAGGAGGTCAGGTGGGCCGAACAGACCAGGGACAGGGTGGGTGCTGTGTGGGGTCATGAGGTTGAGGGCCCTCATGCCCCGACCTCTGAGGAGAAAAGGGAAGCGGAGTTGGAGGAAGAGCTAAGAAGAGTCAGGGCCAGGAAGTCAGTGCAGGACAGCTTTGAGGCCCGATGGTGCTGGGGCCCGCTCAGGTTGGAGCGACCTGAGGGGTGGGAGGGGATCCAAGCAGGCGGCTATCGGCAGAGCCCGGGGTGCCTGGCGGGGCGCAAGACGGCTCCAAGACGCAGGACAGAAGCAGTAGGGCAGTCCGCGGCGGCTGTCCCTCCACCGAGGGCTCAGGCTCCTGCGGCACGTGTGGGAACTGGCGTGCGTGTGCGGGGAGGTGTACAGAAAGGTGTGAAGAGAGCTGTGAAGGAAGTCGACAATTTGCGTGTGGATCTGGAACCGGTGCTTGAATTGGATTATGGTGCGGAGAGTGATGAGATGGAAGACGGGGAGGTGCGGGATGACTTGGAAGGCGTAGGGGGCGCTGCGGACAACGGCGACCTCTGTGTTTTTTCCAGGGTACGGCGGCGATGAAGACAAAGGCATGGACGGCGGCGGTCCAGGTGACGGCGTCAAGAGGACAGCCCCGGGAGCTGAGCTCAGCACTCACAGGTGAGGGTGCCTGGTGGTCGGCCTGGGAGGATGTTCCACGGGGGGAGGGGCGGAAGAGGACTTGTAGGTCGGTAGGTGTGGGTGATGGTTCGGTGCGGGAGGCGGAGAAGCCATCGGGCGGTCCACCCGAGGAGGGTAAGAAAGTGGATGGTAAGTCGGTGACTTTGGGGGTGCAGACGGACAAAGGGGACGGTAAAGAGGAGAAGGGAGTGAAGGTGCCTAAGAAGCTGCCGTATATGGGGCTGGCTATGCCATTGGGTTCGCATCTCTTGGAGAAGCTCAAGGATCGGATCTGGAAGCATGAGTTTGTGGATGTCTTTAAGTTGCTACACAGGGAGGTACAGGCTAAATAGGGGTCTAAGGAGGAAGCGTGGGAGCTGACGAGGCGCCCTAGGGTGCCGGTGACTATGGAGAACTGGATGTCAGCGTTCTTGATTTATGCCAGTGTTTACTGCCAGAAGTATTTAGACAGGGCGATTGCGCTTTTCAAATACATGGACATCATTCGCAAGGCCCAGATGCAGTTCGGGGGTTTTGCCTGGCTGAGCTATGATGAGGAATTTAGAGCCAGGGTTAGTCCGAATCCCGAGAAGAGTTGGGGGGAAGTGGATCAGGAGCTCCGGGTTCAGTAGATGGCGTCTTCGCACTCCACTGCGTCAACACACACGACCAGTGGCCTGCCGGTTGTATATCGGTCTTTTCCACCGCGTCCCACCCAAGGCGGGGCGGGGGGTGGAACGGTGCCCAGCACCATTGTCTCAGGGCGGCAGTCCAAGCCCGGGGGTTATTCCACGGGGGCCTGTTGGAGCTACAATAAGGGGTATTGTTCCCGGTATCCCTGTAAATTCAAACACGAATGCTCGAAGTGCGGCGGGAAACATGCCCTTACTCAGTGCCTCACGCTCACCACACCCTCGGAGCAATGGAGGAACGCCAGAGGGCGGGGCCACCCTGGACCTAAGGGCGCCTACACCGATTAGGGTGGAGGCGATGGCCCCGTGGCTCTCGTGCTACCCGGATCAGGAAGCGGCGGCGCAGCTTTTCTGGGGTTTCACTGAGGGTTTTAGAGTGGGCTACCAAGGTCCCAGGGAGCACCGTTGGGCCGACAATTTGAGATCTGCCAAAGAGCTGCTGGGTGTAGTGTCTGCTAAGTTGAAGAAGGAGGTGGAGGAAGGCAGGGTGGCTGGCCCGTTTACTGACTGGCCTTTGCAGGAGCTGATCATCTTCCCTTTGGGGGTGGTGCCGAAGAAAGAGGAGGGGGAGTTCAGGCTGATACACCATCTGTCATGGCCGGAGGGCCAGTCAGTGAATGACTTTATTACGGAGGAAGATTCTAGAGTGCTCTATGAGTCGGTGGACAATGCGATCCGTCTGGTGAGGGTGTGTGGGCCGGGAGCGGAGTTGGCGAAGTGTGACATCAAGTCTGCTTTCCGTTTACTGCCTATTCACCCGGCGGATTTTCCGCTCTTAGGCATGCAGTTTGGGGGGGCCATCTACGTGGACAAGGTTTTGCCCATGGGGTGCGCCATCTCCTGCGCCCTTTTCGAGCTGTTCAGCACATTTCTGCAGTGGGTCATGGTGCGAGTTAGTGGGTGCCGTGAGGTCACTCACTTCTTGGATGATTTCCTCTTCCTGGGGAGGTCGGATACCGGGGATTGCGGCAGGGCCCTGTCGCAGTTCCAGGAGATGGACTTTCAGTTTGGGGTGCCTCTGGCACCTGAGAAGACGGCTGGTCCCAGCTGTTGCCTCACCTTCCTGGGGATCAAACTAGACTCGGTGCAGTGGCTGGCGCGCCTCCCTGCGGCCAAAGTGGCAGAGATCCTGGCATGTCTGGACTGGGCGGTGGGGGAGAAGCGGATCCCTTTGCGGGCAGTGCAGAAACTTCTGGGTTTCCTTAACTTTGCGTGTAGGATAGTGCAGGCAGGGCGGACGTTCTGCAGGCGGCTCGGCATGGCCATGTCGGAGGCGGTGCTTCCACATCACAGAGTCAGAATTTCTATGGGAGTGAGGACGGACTTGAGGACATGGATTACTTTCTTGCAGGACTTCAACGGTGTGTCTCTGGACTTTGACGAGGAGAGGGCGGTCTGGCAATGCCAAATTTACTCGGACGCGGCTGGGTCAGTGAGGTTTGGTGTTTTCTGGGACGGCAGGTGGTGTGCGGAGAGCTGGCCGGCCTCCTGGGTCAAACAGGGGAGGAGCATTGCTTTCTTGGAATTCTTCCCGTTGCTGGTGGCACTGGAGGTGTGGGGGGAGGAATTTCGAAACAGGTCGGTGCTCTTCCATGTGGACAACATGACGGTTGTGGAGCTGGTGAATCATCAGAGGGCAAGGGACCTGAGAGTGTTACGGCTGTTGCGGAGGTTCATGTTGGCTTGTCTGCGGTTGAATGTGGTGTTTCGGGCTAAGCATGTCCCTGGAGCAAATAATGACATTGCGGATGCTTTGTCTCGTTCACAGTGGCAGTGGTTTCGACACCTGGCACCAGGAGCAGATACATGCAAGACCGAGCTGCCGGCCGGCATCTGGGCCTTGGGGGAGTGAGGATGATTGGACTGGTGGAAGGTTCGCTGGCAGAGACCACAAGGAGGACATATCGTTTGGCATGGTCTGAATTTAGTGCTTTCATGGGCTGGACGTTGAATGGCGTCGTGGGTGTGGAGTCGGCAGTGGAACAAGGGCTGAGAGGTTATGTGTTGGATTGTATCGATCGAGGTTGGACTGCGGCTGCAATTTCTGGCAAATTGGCAGGGATATCGTTCTTCTTTGTTTTGTTTCTGGGTTTTGATCCAACCAAGGATGTGATACTGAGCAGGATGTTGAGGGGCTGGGGCAGGGAGCGAGGGAGTGGGGGGGGCAGGCTGAGGGAAGCGGTAACGTTTGAGTTGTTGGCCCGGCTGGTTGGGGTGTTGCCGGAGTGTTGTTACGACCTGGTTGAAGTTGGCATTTTTCGCTTGTGTATGGTGTGGATGTTTTTCGGGGCATTTAGGGTGTCTGAGCTGCTGGGTACGAGAAGAGGGGCTGGCAGGTTGTTTGAGGAGATTCGAGTGGATGGGGGGCACTTGGGTATTTGGCTGCGGTGCTCCAAGACTGATCAGTTGGGCAGGGGCAAGTGGGTATGGCTGAATGAGACAGGCGGGGCGGTTTGCCCAGTGTTGGAATGGCGTACTTTCCTGGGGACGGTGAGTGTGACGTGTGGGGAGATTTTTTGTCATGCGCCTGGCGCGAGAGTGACGGCGAGCCAGTTGTTGGCGGTGTTGCGCAAGGCTTTGCGATGGTTGGGCATGGATGAGGCTGGTTTCGGGACCCACTCTTTCCGGATCGGGGCTGCGACAGCGGCGGCCAGGTTGGGTTGGTCCTGGGATAGGATTAGGAGACTTGGGCGATGGAAGTCGCGCTGTTGCGAGAGGTATGTGAGGAAGTAGGGTGGTCCCAGGCAGGATGTTGGTTGATTCATGTTGTTGTTCTTATTCTAACATCTTTTTCTTCGTAGGTTGCGTGGGTGGACCGGGCGGTAAGACGGTGACATGGATTGTTGGGCACTCCTTCGTGCATTGGGCATCCAAATATGCGGAGCAGCAGGTTTACGGCCGTAACCTGGGACTGAAAGGACACTTGCACGAGGTACAATGGTGGGGCAAAAGTGGCATGCGATGGGGGGCACTACTGCCCTGGCTCGCGAAGATGATCCCACAGAGGGGATGTCCTGATTTGTTGATCATTCATCTGGGGGAAAATGACCTAGTGCAGCTGTCCGGATTGGCACTTTTACAACTCATGCAACAGGACCTGGATGTGTTGAAAGCAAGGCTGGCAGGGACCTGCATTGCCTGGACTGAGTTGGTCCCCAGGAAAGTGTGGAGAGGGGCTATGAAGCATGGGGCTATCGAAAAGGCACGAAGGAAGCTCAATAGGGAGATGAGACTTTACTGTGGTGACAAGGACATTAAGGTTATTGCACATGGAGGGATACGACTGGAGGAGTCTTTAGTTTTCAGGGACGACGGGGTGCACTTGTCCCAGCTGGGCAATGCGTATTACATAATGGAGATGAGAAATGTGGTGAGCAAGTTGTGGAATGAGGCTATCTGGTGTCGCAGGGAGTGAATGCAGGCGTGAGTGTGGCCGACTGGCGGACCTGGAAGGGAGGTGGGGCAGTGAACCGCCCTACAGAGGGTTCACTGGTTGGCGGGACTTGAAGGGACAGGGGGGTCAAGAGCGGGCACACCCATCCCTTGGGGGGGGAGTTCGTAGGGCGGAGAGAAGCATGACTGGCAGGACGCAAGGAGTGGGCTGGATGACAAGTGATTGAGGGGCAGGAATAAAGCATGGTTGGAGCTTCTATGGCTTTGTGATGAAACGGAACGAGTGAAACGAATGAGAGGGGAGTGTGAGTGGGGGTTTGTTGTTATTATTATGTTTAAGTTACTGGTATGTACAGATTACGCAGTTCTGGTCTAATAAAATGGTCTTTTACGCTGACACTGCGTGGTCTGTTTATTGCGCAATGCCGGGCCCCGGGGGAAGCACAGTCGCAGACTAGTCTTCCCCCGGGGTCATTCGCGCATTGATAGGCCAGGTAGGGGAAGGGGAGGAGTTAGGGGGTGGATATTTAGGCGCAGGGGAGGAAGGGAACTTCCTCTTCCTGCGCCTGGCAACATCGGGAGGGAGCAGAAAAGGCCACCCACCCACCCGGCAGCTGGAGGTGTATTTTGGGTCGGTCTATAGTGTTGCCAGTTTAGGCCAGAGCTGCTTTAGGCGGGACTTGAAGGGACAGTGGGGTCAAGAGCGGGCACACCCATCCCTTGGGGGGGAGTTCGTAGGGTGGAGAGAAGCATGACTGGCAGGACGCAAGGAGTGGGCTGGATGACAAGTGATTGAGGGGCAGGAATAAAGCATGGTTGGAGCTTCTATGGCTTTGTGATGAAACGGAACAAGTGAAACGAATGAGAGGGGAGTGTGAGTGGGGGTTTGTTGTTATTATTATGTTTATGTTACTGTTATGTACAGATTACGCAGTTCTGGTCTAATAAAATGGCCTTTTACGCTGACACTGCGTGGTCTGTTTATTGCGCGATTTGGGGCGGAAGGCAGAGACAGCACAAGCAGCAAAACTAAACAAGACAAAGAGCAGCACGGCGGGTTCCACTCCCTCCTCCTCACCCGCTAAATCACCCGCCTGACTATTGCCAAGAGAGCACAGAAAGTAGCTTACAGAATATTTGCATCTCCAAGCGGCTTGTTCTTCACAAGTGCGCCCCTCAAGTAGTTTTCGAACAAATCTCCGGGCAGAGTATGGACTGCAGCTCGGATGGGGGCAGCCGCAGCATCCCACCATGTGTCACAGGCATTATTTTACAAAATTAATTTACCGCCAGATGCCTTCTCTGCGGCTCGACTGGCTTTAACCACTTTGGTGTTACCGAGGACCTCCCTGCAGAGCTTGACTGCTTCATGTTCCTTGGTAACACCGCCAAAATATAGTCAGCAATTTGCAGAAACAAACTAGTATCACCAATAGATTCTTGCATTCACATTTCTCCCATGCAGGTTGCCCACCCTCTTTCCCGATCTCTGATCGCTGCTCTGGAAGCACTTATTTACCACGGATGCAGCAAGTCAGGTTCATCTGGGAAACTCTTCCATAGAGCACTTTTAAAAGTCCTGGGGATAATTCCAACCGTTCACCAAGCCTTCTATGCTAACACACTTCCATTTTCAATTTGGAATATGTGTCACTGCAGCGTAAGTCCGTTGTAGTGCCGTAAAGAGCCTACTTCCATATGTCTGCAGAGGAATGCGCCTACCTGAGTTGTTACACACTGTTAATTGAGCCATGTCTTGAAAGCGAGCAGCGCCGAACCAACATAGTGAGATTTGTTTTCATTGCAAAGCTGCTGGTCCCCCCTGATGTCCGGAGGCATTAGCCCCTGCATCCTAAGTGAAACTCCCCACAAAGACATGGGCATTACCAGTGATCTGTCCAGCTTTACACAGTACTGGTTTAAAAACTTCCTCATAATGCCTTCGCCGCTGCCCAGCCTCAGGCAACTTCTGATTGGTTTATTATTCATGGTATTTCAGCTTTAGTTTTATAGATGGCATAAACTTGGGGTGGGCAGTCAACAGTTAATCGACGTTTGTCTATTTTGATATCCTGTTTTTTTTCTGCAATTTTACCTGGGATTTGCTGCTGTCCTCAAAACTCTGGGAAGATTCATGGTAGGATTTGATTTGATTTGATTTGATTTTTCTATTTGTATAGCGCGCGATTGCCCGAGGGCGTCTTGGCGCTGAGAAATCCCACTAGCTCATTAAAGATGTATGATTAGAGCTGTTTAGCGAAAAGCCATGTTTTAACTTCCTTTCTGAAGGATTTCAGGGATGGACTGGTTTTTATGTCTAGCGGTAGTTGGTTCCATGTTCTTGCTGTCTGTACCAGAAAACTTCTACCACCCCAATTGGTTCTTCTGAATCTGGGTACCTTTATGAGTTTCATTTGACTGGATCTGAGAAGTCTGTTTGGCTCATATAGTTGCAGATGTGTTCTTAGGAATTTTGATCCAGTTCCGTTTATTGCTTTGTATGCCAAGCATAGTGATTTAAATTGTATCCTGCTTGCGATTGGGAGCCAATGCAAACTTTTTAGTTTATGGCTTACTTTTTCAAACTTTGGTATTTCCAGTATCAGCCTAGCTGCTGCGTTCTGCAGGCGTTGTAACTTAAGAAGGATTTTCTTCCTTGCTCCGGCATATAGGCCGTTTCCGTAGTCCAGTCTGGACAAGGCCAGTGCTGTCACCACTGTCTTGCGTGAGTCATACGGTATGTAAGGTAAAATCTTTTTAATCATTTTTAAGATGTACCAGAGTGATGAAGCTAGTTTGCTTGCTTGAGCGTCAAAAGAAAGGTTAGTGTCTAACATGATCCCTAGGTTTTTCACCTTTTCTAATGACTCTGGGCATCTTCCCATATCTGTAGGCCACCATAGAGGGGACCATATGTTTGTGTCTCCTCCTAGTATCATGACTTCACTCATGTTGCCGTTCAATTTTAAGCCGTTCATTTTCATCCATTGGCTGATTTTTGTCATGCAGCATTGGAATTTTTCTGCTGTGTCTTGTACCTCCTTACTTATTGACACTACAATTCGGGTGTCGTCGGCGTAAGATATAGGGGTGAAGCCGTTGTTCCTTATTATTTGTGCAAGTGGAGCTACATATAAATTAAAAAGAGTGGGGCTCATTGATGAGCCCTGCGGGACTCCGCATGATAGGCTGAACAGATTGGATTTCGCTTCTCCTGATTCAACTGAGAAGGTTCTGTTCTCTAGGTAGGAGGCTGTAAGAGCGCAGGCTGAATCATGTATGTTTGCTGTTTTTAACCGCGTTATAAGGATTTTGTGGCTGACCGTATCGAAGGCCGCTGATAGGTCGAGTAGTATCAGCGCGGCCTTCGATCCGTTGTCCATTATTTTCCTGAGTTCCTCCACTGCTGTGATCAGGGCTGTCTCCGTCCCATGTTCTACCCGGAAACCGAACTGAGAATTTTCCAGCCAATCTCCGTCCATCAGATGTTGAGATAGCTGTTTATTTAACAGCTTCTCCAGGATTTTTGCGGCAAAAGGGATCCTGGCTATGGGTCTGTAGTTGTTGGGATTTTCGCAGTCTAGATTGGGTTTCTTTAACAGTGGCCTGATGGATATCATTTTCCAGTCATCTGGGAAGATATTGGTATTAATAATTTTGGAGAATAATTTTTCCAGAAGTAGGCTTAGTTCTATGGAACAGACCTGCATGATTCTGGGTGGACAGGGGTCCGTTGGGCTACCTGAGTTGGTGGTGTGGATTTCTTTCTGGATCTGCTCAGCTGTAGGGGGTGTAAATCTAAAAGCTGATGTTTGGTCTTGTTGAGTTACTGGATTTATTGAGTGTGATATGTCCTTTTCCATTGTTTCGGTATTCTGATTTTTGAAGGAGTCATATACTGATGAGACTTTATTAACGAAGAAGTCCCCTAATATATTGCAGAAGTTTGATGACAATGCTTCTGGGTTATTGTTTTCGAACTTTGAAAGTTTTTTGGCAGTGTCAAAAAGAGTTTTGCTGGAGTTTTTTGACTTGTTAATCTTATTAGTGAATTTACTTTTTTCTTCAATTTTTTTGACTTGTTAATCTTATTAGTGAATTTACTTTTTTCTTCTATTATTAGTTTTTTATAACTGTTTAAGGTGTCTTTATATTCTTGTCTGAGGTGGGCGTCGTAGTTAGTTCTCCATTTTTTCTCTGCTCTTCTACACGTTTGTTTTTGTGTTGAGCTTCTGAGAACCATGGTTGTGATGGGGTTTTTCTTTTCAAGGTTGCCTTTTTTTGAGGGACAGTCGAATTGACTGCCTTGTCTAACCACTCATTAAATTGTTTACAGGCTATGTTACTATTGTCGTTAAAAGTGGGATGGGATGTTTGGAGTTTTTCTATGAATGCCTGGTTGTTCATTTTAGACCAGTCACAATAGGTTACTTGCTTAATATTTTCCACTGGTCTTCCAGTGTCCTTTTTAACTTCCAGCGTAAATCTTACTAGTTTGTGGTCTGTCCATGGGATTGGGAGGGTGTCTATTTTATTTAGGTTCTGGCAAGATGTGAAAATACCGTCTAGTGTATGTCCAGCGTTATGAGTTTCTAAATTGACTTTCTGTTTCAAATCGAAGCTTGCCATTGCATCAATAAATGCCGCTATCTTGGGGTCTGATTTTTTCTCTAGATGTAGATTGAAATCACCTAGGATGAATACACCAACCACCTATGTATTATTTCTGTAGGGAAAACAACCCAGAACTGCCCTGTCTTGAAAAGGGGACTACATACACATCAGCAACTGGTGGCACTGCTAACGCCAAACCCTCCTCATGTACCCTCCCCCTTCCTTTGTCAAACCAAAGGTCATGTTTGTGCCCCTTCCCTGGAGTAAAGTGTCCCACCTCTTTCTGCATACCAAAAGGCAGGCATGCGAAATGGCAGGATTGGGCTCTAAGGGACCATCAATCGCATACCTGCCACCTCTCCCGTTGCCGCCCTTCGCAGTGCTTCCACTCTTTAATGCACCCGTCCCTCCCCCAGTCCTGGCACTGGGAAACACATCATACACCAATAGAATGGAAAGTTAAATCTCACCTATTGACTGCATCACCTATTACCCTGCCACATGCACCAGACCAACAAGAAAAACATGGCTTCAGTCCTACATCTGTAACCTAACTGCTGTAGCTATTTTCACAGTAATGGGCTATGGCCAATCCTCAAATAAAATACTATTTTTGCTAACTTTGTTTTGGGATAAGCTATAGACATGATTGAATCACTGTGTTTAGTAACTATTTAGAATCCAATTCAAACTTCATTAGATACGGATCTGCTACTATGCATATTACTGCCCCACCCCTATGGCCCACTTAGTTCTGTTTATTATATGATCCCTGTTGTTTATTATGCTTAGTTTTGTCCCCCTTACTCCTGTTTACTTTATCATCCACGTCTTTTACTAATTTGTTGTTGTCATTACACTCTTGGCCTCTCTTGTAAAGCGCTCTGATATCCTTCGGGATCTAGTTAGCGCTATATAAAACGTCATAAGTAAATAAATACATGGTAAAGTTGAATTTTTGGTAAGTATACAGGAAAAGTAAATATCAGAAAATTAGGCTATGCCTGCCTGTTGCTGCAGCAGTCCAATTAGCTTTCACAAGCCATCTACTGCCCAGTAGCAGCTCCTGGAGGGAGTGCTGCCGGGCGGTGACGCAGGGTGGGTGAGGGGGAGGGTGGGGGGTTGTAAACTCTGGATTATGGCCTAACGGAGGTAAGTATACAGCTGACAAATGCGGTGTTCTGGAGTCTGCGAGGTGAAATCTGCCAGGGCACCTCGACCGTCCTTCCGAGATCGATGGGGTTGAACGCATCTTGGGGAGTATTGTCACCTGAGCCGACCGGCAGCCTGTCTGTGTGGTTCCCCGTCGCCGCAGACCAGCGCGGCAGCCTGAGCGGGAACTACACATCCCAGCAGTCTCTGGGGCATCGCCTTCTCGCCTTCACCGGACTTCCGCGCCAGGAGGCGCCTAAAGCCCAGCTGTCCCCCCGGCAGAGCGGGGGTTGAACGCATCTTGGGGAGTATTGTCACCTGAGCCGACCGGCAGCCTGTCTGTGTGGTTCCCCGTCGCCGCAGACCAGCGCGGCAGCCTGAGCGGGAACTACACATCCCAGCAGTCTCTGGGGCATCGCCTTCTCGCCTTCACCGGACTTCCGCGCCAGGAGGCGCCTAAAGCCCAGCTGTCCCCCCGGCAGAGCGGGGGTTGAACGCATCTTGGGGAGTATTGTCACCTGAGCCGACCGGCAGCCTGTCTGTGTGGTTCCCCGTCGCCGCAGACCAGCGCGGCAGCCTGAGCGGGAACTACACATCCCAGCAGTCTCTGGGGCATCGCCTTCTCGCCTTCACCGGACTTCCGCGCCAGGAGGCGCCTAAAGCCCAGCTGTCCCCCCAGCCTCGCGGGAGCGCGCGGGGCCGCGCCGGGCTAAGCCCGGGCAAAGGGCGGGCCCTCTTTGGCCCTCATAGGCCGGAAGAGGTCGGGTCGGGCCACGGATTCTGGCTCCATGGACTATGATGTACAAGTAAGACTCTGTTTCCCTCATTGCTATATACTGCACTGCTGAAGAGTAACTGTTGCTCGAGACTGTGTTAAGCTAGTTGCCCTGCTACCCGCTAATATGCCCACCATTACCATGGACCCATCTACGTCGGGCCTACGTACCCTGGACAATTTTGTGCTTAAAAAAGTCACACAAATTAACAATGAACGCAGGGCCTCATTGGGTAGTAAAAGTCTTCCACCCTGTATGGATATTACATCTAATGAGTCCACAGAAGTGCCAGAATGCAACTTAGCACAGGCTGCATACAGTATTGAGGTCCCCAGTGTAGTTGCACAGGCACAGGTGCACTCTGAGAACCCAGTGAATCCAGTGGAACTGCTCGTCACCTCAGAGGAGGACTCAGTAGCAGAAGAACCACCGGAGGTCTCTTCTACACAAAGACCAGTGAGGAAATGCAGAAAGACTCAGGGGAGGCGTGGGGGAAAGTCTGTAAAATCTAAAACTCACGTCAACCAACCTAATAACTCTAGGGACACTAATGTTAATAGTGCAAGCATTCAGGTGGTGGAAGAATCCAATAAAGAGGGCTGTAGTACCGAAGGAAGTGTGTCCTTGTCTGACACCATGATAGAAGGATTAATAACTACGATAGTAGGTAAACTGGAGGCTAAGATTGTACATTTAATTACTCCAATAATGACCAAACTGGACATAATAGCCTCAGAGGTGGAAAGACTGGGTAGTTTGGTGGCGGGATATATGGCCCCAGCACCAGTCCCAGCACCAGCCGTGATATCACCTACAACTACTCCTGGCGGGAGTGTGAAGGAGCACTTGCTCAGGGGACAGAGTACACAGCAGAAGAGGCAGTCCAACCAAGAAACCGTGGCTGTTACTGTAGCCGCGGTTCCCAAGGCTCCTGTGACTCAGCCGATCCATCAGGCCCCTGCCCCGGCCCCCCTGGGCAATTGCCCACCGGTCCCTCAGAGGGCTAGACTTAGGAATGTAAATCTCCCCCCTGATTGCGTCCCATTTGTGGTTGTGCTGACTAATGTCCCGCGTTATGAGGAAATTGCAGCACAACCTCATGGAGAATCACACGACTCATTAAAAAACAAAACGGTGGCATGGCTAAATAAAAACTGTGGCTTCCCATCTCACTACTATGATCAAATTATATCCACTGTAAGAGTAAATTGGGTTGGACCTTCAAGGAAATCAACCACGGGGGACTGTGTAATCGTTAATTTTCAGCACCCACAACACGTTGCCACAGTCTTGCTACGCGCATCCTCATTGGTTTACAACACAAACAGTGTCTGTGTGCGACCCCTGGGATATTTCTATGCGCCTGACCAAAACTCACCTAAAAACCCCCCTAATACTTTCCGTGGGTATAGACCTACATCACAAATTCAGACACCAAATTCGGCAACACCATATATGTATAACAATGACACTAGTGGGCTACCTGGGTGGCAAACGCCAGCAGGAAACGCTAATGGCTGGCGGATACCACCTGCAAATTTTAATGCCGAGAATCTGAACAACAGAGGGTACAATATTCCTACACACAATCGATTTGATATGCTTTCAGGGCTGGATGCCTGCGACTGACTGGGGGCCTTGGAGGGTCAGGAAAACGACCAGTCGCCTGTAGCACAAATGTTAGAGGTGATTCCATCAATTACACCAAAAAATAATGTTATATGTTGGAATGTGGCAGGCTTAGAGAACAAAATGCAGGATGATAGTTGGTTAGCCTATATTAGAGGCTTCCAAATCATTTGTTTACAAGAGACTTGGTCAGTGAAATGTGATATTCAAATGGATGGCTACAAGGCATATTTTGTACCTGCTATACCAGTAACCCGGGGTAGATCAAAGGGGGGTATGGTAATGTTCATATCGGTAGCATTGAAATGCACAACTGTAAGTAGGCCTTCAAATAATCATGGCATACAAGGTCTAGTTTTATCGGCGGGTAACTGCAAGGTTGGTCTGATCAACTTTTATAACTCTACTAATAATGATACTAGTTATGCCCATTCTCTAAGTGAGTATATAGGCACTTCAATGAGGGATTGTTCACACAACTTGTTGATAATGGGTGATTTCAACACTCATTTATGTAGTGATCCCCTAGACAAAAGCCTCCTGGAACTGTATTGTCCCAGAATTAACGGTCTACACTTAGAACATACCGTGGAAGGGACACTCTTTAATAATCTACTAAACGAACACGGTCTCACGATTGCAATGAGTTTATGTGATCCCTCAAAGCGCTTTTGCACCCCTACCTTTAAAGGGCACGGGAAGGGGACATTTATTGATTACATGTTGCTAACTGCCCCCATGCAAGTGTTTGTGCGTTCATTCTCTATAGATAGCAATCCACTCAGTGATCATAATCCCCTGACTATACATCTAGGGGGCCCCTGGGTGGAAAGAGAAGGACGTAATTTAAGTCGGGGTAGGGTTACAGCTACGGACGGTAGACGTCGTTTAAAATGGTCTATGTGTACCCCGGCCCTCATATATCAGAATATTCAAACTAACTGCAGTGAAATCATTACCAGATGCATCCAAGTTGATTTAGACCCAGCCCAGGTTCTTTCGGATTTCAAAACCTTAACTGATAACATAGCTATTTCAATGACAGAACCCCAAAAATATAGAGGTAAGGAGGGCCCAAGGTGGTTCAATAAGGATTGCTCCAAAGCAGCCCGTGATCTCAAAGCAGCCTTACTGCTAAGACCTCGCAACAAGGAATTAGTCCAGAGATCACGTAAAGAATATAAAATAGCCATTGTATCAAGAAAGGAGGCATTAAGGAATGAGGCCTGGGCCGAGATCCTGGAACCACAAACACTGAAAAACAGTGCTAAATTCTGGGCGGTGCTAAAGAAACCCTTCCTGGTGAAAGATCCAGGGGATGGGTTAGAATGTGTCATCTCAAAAGAGGAATGGGTTGCTCATTTTAAACAATTGTATGGGGGGGGAGATATTAATGTGGTACCATATGAATGCACTGTTGGAGGTCCTTGTATGAATGTTAGTATAGGAGAGGTCGTGATGGGTATCGAGGGGCTTACAGCGGGCAAATCACCTGGCCCGGATGGAATACCTCCGGATCTCTTCAAATCTGATCCTAATTTTTGGGCACCGATTGTCGCGGCAGTTATTAATGCAGCCTCAAGGGCAGGGTGCCCGATGTCATGGGGTCTCTCCACAATTGTGCCCATATTTAAAAAGGGGGACAGGGACAGTCCCCTTTGTTACAGGCCTATCTCCCTGATCAATTCTGTGGCCAAACTGGTGGGGAGAATAGTTTTGCGGCGATTAATTGAGTGGACACGGGACAAAAACATCATGTCCATCGCCCAATACGGCTTCTGTAATGGTCGCTCGACTACAACACAATGCCTGAATCTCTTCTTATTACTAAGTAAATATACCATCGTTAAAAAAGGCACAGTCTACTTGGCCTTCATGGACCTATCCTCAGCTTTCGACTGTGTTAACAGGGGGAAGCTGTGGGGGTCCATGAAGGATAAGGGAGTGGACAATGATATTATAAACTTTCTGGCTGACCTCCATAATAACACCAGTGCAAATGTAAGGTATTCCCAAGACTTATCTGTAACTGAGGATTTTAGAACCGGGAAGGGGGTAAGGCAAGGATGCATATTGGCCCCCTTCCTTTTTAATTTTTATATAAATGAGCTGGACGGTGTTCTACGGGAGGTAAAATCAGACAGCCCAAGTGTGGGGACTAGAAGCATTCCAGTCTTGTTATACGCAGACGATGCGGTTCTGTTAGCAAGAACCGAAAATGGCCTTCAATTGTTACTGAATGCATTTAAAAAATTTATGGAAGATAGGGATTTGTTAGTGAACAACTCCAAATCGTTCATCATGCAGGTAGGGAAACAGCCAAAGAAACAATATACTTTTAAATTAGATGAGACAGTTATACCACTCTCAAGCACATTCTCCTATCTGGGAGTACTTTTTGACTCTAAACTATCCTGGGCACCCCAACTCGCAAAGAAAAAATGTGATGTTTCAAAGGTTAATGCCTCCATTTTTAACTTTGCGTCAAAGCTTGGCAAAAAACCAACGGCTGCTATGATCAAATTGTATGAAGCAAAATCTGTAGCTACCGCAGCATATGGGAGTGAGCTTTGGGGCTATATGGTGGGGGAACAACTTCAGACCACAGAAAATCTGTTTTATAAACGGCTTTTGTGTGTTCCGGCCTCTACCTCAAACTTCATAGTACATGAGGAACTAGGAGTAGGGTACCTGAGCGATATCCTGACCCTACGACCTCTGCTATGCTGGCTGAAAATGTGGTTATGTGAGGAAATCCCCCTAACACACCTAATTGTCAAGGATTTCCTGGCTCTTGAGCATGCTTCACGCACTCCCTGGTTGAAGTACTTAAAATCATGTTTTACCGAGATGGGTCGCCCGGAACTATTTGAACACCCAGAAGGAATTGTGAAGGCGGATATTGACTCAGTTAAGCTGTTGTTCTTCCAGCGTAAGAAGGCTGAGAGGGAGGGTGTTGAGCTACAAAAAGTTAGTGTGAGGAAATTCATTATGGTAAAAACATGTTTGTCAACGGAGCCTTATCTACTCGGCACTTTCAGCACCCACGATAAATTCCTGCTTACAAGATTTAGATTTAATCAGTTTCAACATCTGCTTATCAGACCCAAAAAGGAGAGCTTCTGTAAACATCCTCTGTCCTGTGGCTGCGACGGTAAGTCTCCACAGGACATGATGCACTTTATGTTCTTATGTAAATACTATGAATTCCCCCGGAAACGCTTTTTAATTGCTCTTTTAAAAGAAATGAATTTTAAACAGATACGACCAGCCTTTTTATACTTACAATTGTTATACAGCAACAGTGTCCTTCAAGTTCTTGAATTTTTAAAACTGACTCTTAAACTGCGACTTGGCCTGGATCAATGACTGAATCACTGTATGTAACGATCACAGTTCTTTTTATCCTCTGAATTTACAATGTAATTTGATGTATGTACTGTATGTTTTTATTGTACTTTTATGGTTGAAATATTACCGAATAAAGTCTGTTTTGATTTTGATTTGATTTACAAATAAACAAAACGAATTTCGTTACGCGCGCTTCATCGCCAAATGCGGACCTGTCAGTAATTCAGATGCATCTTTTGGCACTAAATTGACGCATTGCTGGAGTTGGTCGTAAGACTGACGCAACTCCAGCAATGTGTCAGAACATATAGGCGAGTCCCATGTTAAAAGTCCTGCATCAATCCTTAAGCCTGGTTTGAGAAGGCATAGGGATTTTGATGGAGTCAAGTCATAGAGTATCACAGTGAAAAGTTTTAAAGTTCACTGCGTCAGTTCTACTTGGCTTTTAATGTGGGAACATCTACCCTGCATACATTATAACTGGTGCAGCTATAATGTGATGCAGGCCTCTACAAACTGACCCACTGGGTCCAATGCATCAGAATATGAATCAATGTGGAGCTCTGATTGCATCGCCACCGAGTAAAAAAAACAGACATTTCGGCGGCTCTGGCTCCTTGTAAATATGCCCCTTAGAACTCAGCAACTCTTTGAAACTCAATACATGCATGCCCGAGCTGAGCTTTTCTCTTAAAATTGAAATATTCTTTAATGCACACTCAACTAAATGCAATAATCAAAATGCCAAATAATACCAGAGTGTCAATCACATATCCTAAAGAAATATCACAGGGGGAACCATATGCTAAAAAGTATGTAGTCTGTTCCCGATATTTGTGAGGTACAATGTGACAGTTTGTTTACTGGGAGGATCTAAACAAACACTCAAAAGGGTTCCTTTCTGTGGTTCCTAAGTTAAAGCGCCAAAGCTTTTATGAATAAGACACCTAAAACATTTCTGATCTCAATAGTGCATATCTTGACATGTTCCACAATTATATCCAAAAAACATAATTATTCATTAAAATCAAATTTATTAAAAGCTTAGTCAAAAAGCAGCATATAGTCAACAATTTTGCATATAAAAATAATCACAATACATTAACATTGTATACACATATATTCACAATAATAATAATTGTGAATATATGTGTATACAATGTTAATGTTTTGTGATTATTTTTATATGCAAAATTGTTGACTATATGCTGCCATGCCCCGGAACTAAGTTGGTAACACCCTTACATAGTACTTCTCAAAAGAATGATATTTGCCCAGTCGCGGCCGGTGCAGGTAAGCACTTGGGGATGGTGGAGTGGGGGTCGGGGGGGGCTGGGTCTGGGGTGTCAACAGAATAGATTTTATTTATGTATTTAATTTGACCTATTCTGTTGCCCCCTGCCACCATGCTCCACTCCTCCGCTTACCTGGCAAGAACGCCGCTGTATTTGCCACCATTAAACCGCAACTGAATCCCTCAATTAATGCAACATTCTGGCTATGAAGCAGCCTTTTTTATCTTCTGATTAATCAATTCCCCACAAGTACACTTTTTTGTGAGGTAGAGGGTACCCTGGTCCCTGGTGAGAAGGTTTGGTTCTTCCTTTCTGCCTGCCACTCCCTTAGCTTCACAATACAGGGGACCCCTCCCTCCCAGACACAGGTTCCTTAAAATCCTCATCAATGGTTCAGGAACAGATGTTTTATAACAATAGGAGAACTGTTTTGTAAGATTAAAAAAGCCTGGGAATGTCATTTACCCAACATAGCCCTCCCATTTCTACCACTGCTGCTTTCTTATCATCCACTTTAGTAGTACTGATGTGATTTTTGTTAAGTGTAAATGTCACGTGCCACAGTGAAAGAAGTAGATTTAGTGATTAGATTCAAAACAAGTAACGCTCCCCCTTTTTAGGTCTGCCTTGATGGTGCAGCTGTTACCAGGCCTTATGTGATCAACAGACAAATGGCCCGATTTAGAGTGTGGCAGAGAGGGTACTCCTTTTAAAAGGTGACAGACAATCCTCTCCACCAGACTTGAAGGTCCTCCACCTCATTTAGAGTCGACAGGACTTTCAGTACGTCAACATCAGGGACTACTCCGTCTCCCCCGCTGACACACACCTCCGACTGCCCAACAAAGTAAAGGTAGTCTGAGGCTTGGACATTTGTTCGCCCGCACTATTTGGTGTGGGCAAACAAATAACAAGTTTTACTGTTCGTCACTGCCACAAAAAACCTAGTGGTAAGAGGCAGTGGAAAAGACCCCCAAAGCATGGAAAAAACTCCCATGATTGTTTTTATTTTATTTTTAAAAACACAATCCTGCTGTGTCTTGTTGAAGGAGCCGTCCATCAAACTTTCAATGCATTTTGAGGAACTGTAGTGACGGAGGTTCCTAGAAATGCAAGAGGGTTCTGCTGGAGTGGTGTATATCTCTAAATTGGGCAAGCGTAGTATCCACACCATAGTAGGGAGTAAAGAACTCTGCCATTGCAAATGTATACACTCCGTCCACAAAAGTCTAAATCGACCCCTAAGATCTATAAGAAGCACTAACAAAAAAGGGCTTTGGCAATGCCCAAATGTTGACCTACCTCCCTGCTGGATTTGATTTGTCCTAGCATTGTGTTCTTTCACTGAACACTAGTCCTTGTATTGCATTGATTGCCCTTTATGGACATATTGTTATTACACTGTATTAAAGCCCATTGGCAAGTATTTTCGTAACAAGTTTTACTATAGATTACTTATTAGGCTAAAGTTTTAGTTAGACTATCGGATAAAGTCGTTTTTTTGTTCAAATGTCATTGTTTGTTAGGCCTGGCTTCACACTGGAGCTCTCAGGGCGTATGTGATAATAAGAAAAAGAGCTGTAAAAAAAGAGTACAAAGAGGGGACCCGTGGCTCTTCCATCATGTCATCATATTTATCTTCTCCTTGGAAAGCATTTGATTGAAAAAGAGTTGTGTTAGTTCACCAAAGAAATTGTTGAATTCTAGGTCCAATACAGACCAAAGGAGCTTTACATGGTCTAACCATGACCAGAACAGTAGGAGGGGGTTTTACATTAATTGTGACACATATCATAAAAACAGGCGTTAAATTGCAAAAAACTAAAAGAAGTGACTCGACATTATGAACCCTCTGACAAATACAACACGGAAGGGGCTTTACATTGTGACTGCTCTGACAAATGCTATAGGAAGGCGTTTGGCATTATGAAGTACCTAACAAATATAATAGTTGTGAACCCTCTGTCAAATACACTAGGAAGGAGTTTTACATTATGAACATCATGAAAAACACCATATAAAGGGGTTTTACACTTTGACCTATAAGACAAGTACAATAGAAAGGGGTATTGCATCCTGAACTCTGATAAATGGCCTTGTGATGGAAACTTACACCAAAGTTTGCACAAGGTACAGTCCTAATGGGCATTACTAAAAATATATACTTTAAAGCATGATGGGGATCCTGCTCGCCTTATTGCAAGTGCATTGTATCCCAACCACTTGTAATAAGGGGAATCGGATTTCTGTCACCTTTGTAAAGGAGCATCCCTCCACCAGACTCCAAACCAGGCCCTAGATCTCTGAATATTATTTGGCAGCCTGCTTTATACTTTGTGTAGTACAAGTTTAAAAAACAACTTGAGAGTCATAGTGCTTACAGACTAGTCTCTGACCTCGTAGCACTATACATGCACATCAGGATACCCTACTGTGCTAACCACGACTCATGTTTACAGCTGTCTGGTTATACACATAAACATCCTTCATGGAATGCTTGTCATTACATTTCTTTCCATTTAAGGCGTGAGTTACATGTCATATATAGTTACCTAAATGTAAAAGACTAACGAAATTGTTTCGGAATATTTCGTTCATTTTAGTCACGTTTCCGGCCCCACCCACACTGACACCGCCCCCACTGCAGTCTGGATCACAGGTCATGCACCTCAGCCGCTGGTAAAAAGGCTCATGAGATTCACTGGCCTATGAACCCTGTTCTTCAGGCGATGTTGTATAAGGAGAGTTTGCAAAGTTTGCATCCAGGTCGACACACTTCGCCTACTTTACTGAGCACAAACTGTGAAATGTCAACAAAAGTTCCTCCCACTTGGAAGTGTTTACAAAGGAGCGTCCGCAGCGCCATAGCTGCTGCTTGGTAGGTAGAGCGGCAGGCTCGTAGGTATTTATGTAGACACAGCCTATTTGCTGGCATGCGTGTACAGACAGTGCGATGGAGGTTCCTCACTCCTCCGTGACCTGGGAGAAAGACGAGGAGAGCACGCGTATTCTTCACGCAGTCAGACAGAAGAAAGTGTATGCACGGATTACACAACCCAACAGTCACGTTGGTGGTTTCCTGTGAACCTTAGGACACCAGCCTTTAAAGAGCCTTGGACAAAGGCAGCTCAGCCCACTCTGCAAAGCGAAGCAGTAGGTGCATGAGTGATGGGTCTGTTTTCAGTGACGGTGGGGTCATATGGGTGAAACAGAGGGTTGTGTAAAATACCAAAAGTGTACAATTGTGTTGAGATATTATTAGTTAGTTGCAAGAAACAAGAAGCCAACCGATTGATCCTGAGTTCCAAACGTTATAATAAATGACATACCGTTATCACATATTCATACGTGCATACTTTCAGTGGTAGATTAGTTTTGAAATCTGGTTGGTTATGGTGATTCTTCTAAGGTACGGTGCTCCTTGAGAGCAGCTTTCAATGGTGGCAACTGAGGCCCCGAGCCAATTTCAGCTGGACGAGTGTAGTGGCTGGACGCAGCAACAGAGAAGAACAGACTCTTGATGCAGCCCATGGGCGTCTGGTTGTAGCTTGGGCCGAGATTTACTAAACTTTGCAACAAGGGAAATTGCTAAAATATGGTGCAGTTATGCTCTCTTGTAGTTCTTAACGCAATTCTGGCTGCCTGCCCAGGCACCCTTGCACGATGACACAAGGGTGCTTGCGTTGTGGTCAGAATATGTTTTGTGCAGAAAGTGAAACCTTCCGGCACAAAAACTATTCTTAGAGGCTGATTCCTCCATGTGTGCTGCAGCACAAATGCAAAGAGGAAATAACAAGAAGAATAGAAATATTTCCCCCCCTTACGCTGGCCTTGAGTAGACGCACCATTTTGGAACAAATCCACATTCACTGACTTTAGTAAATGTGGCTTTGCATCAAATTACTTGGGTGGCTGCATGCAAATGCTCATGCCCCACCCATGTAACTCCTTCACAATGCAAGGTAATGCAAGGCAGAGCTATGTGCTGCACTATGTTGCTTTTGGGATATTGATTTGCATTGCTTGGTAAATCCCAACATGGGGGTCTATTAGGATGTCGGGTGGTGGCACCACTGCGGTGCTGGTGGGGCAGAAAAACGCCTTTTTCCGCCCGCGAGCATCAGAACTCGCGTCTGCCATATTAGTATAGCAAAACATAGGTCACGTTCCGTCCACCATGGAGTGACGTGCACCGCCATCAAAGTGCGCCCGCCACTGCGGCGGTGGTAGCCAATGGAGACTCACTGCCGTGCGGAATGACGTCCGCACCCCTCCACAAATTAGGATGGCCCAAACAGGCAGACACACTGCAGCGGAGACACCGCCCAACCAAACACGGCGGGAACTCAATAGCGGAGCGCCATAGCACAGAGCCTGTCGTCACCACCCGGTCATGAACGCCATGGACCCAGCCCACATATGCATCCGGTCATGTACCTGCTACTGCACTACCATCAACTGGGCCGCCGCGGATGACGCCGCAGGTAGGCTAACACACAAATACAACACACAACACACGGGCTGACACAGGGTCCAAGTCCACCACAGACACCCTGCTGGGGGACACAACACATCCACAAGGGCACCCCTATATCACCCACCTGCCAACAAGTCACCCCTCTTCATCCGGGACACACATCAAACACGAACTAGCAGCAACGCCACTCTCCCGGTCACGTCACCGCAGCAGTCAACACATGCACACAATGCACAAGGCAATGCCACAACAAGACATGTGCAGGGCACAGACACCACAGGGACACACCACCCCCAACCACACATCAACACACTCATCAAGTCACAGGCCAGGTGCCCATCCTGGGCTCCTCCATGCACAGCAACAAGCACAGGAACAAGCAAGCACAATAAACACCCTGCACCACACTACAGACAACCAGGGAGACAGCCACTGCAGGAGTGGCTGACAAGGAACATACAACACCTGTGCCTCACACACTGAAGGCTGACAATACTTTCCAGCACATTCACACAAAAACAAACACACACCATGGGTGTATCCACAAACAGGACAAACACACAGGGTAGCTTGAACAGATGCCTGCCCACAACGACACAAAAACACCACAGGAACACACACACAACCCCAACAGAAGCAGACATACCCTGCCAGCCAAACTGTGGAAAGGTAATGGGAGTACAAACACAACATCACTGCACAACATCATCACTCACCAACAAAACACACACAACATACCACAAATCACACAAGAATTGCACTTGTACAAAACTACACTGCCACATCAAACAAACCGCACATGCACATGAAAGCACAAATAAACAAACACCACAGGACATCATGGGATGCACATCAGGCGATGCTAAGCCCATATACCCACAACACTGTACGCACAACAAGCACAACAGCTACACACAGACATGACTGACACAACCTCAACACACACACCACAAATCAGCACAGCACAAAACCAACAGCACACCCCAGAAGTGAAGCTACACCACAGCCAACACACAGACACCCAACACAACCACAACAGGATGCACCACTCTGGGATACAAGAACACAACCAGCTACCCCAGAGCACTGGACAGCACACACAGCTCAAGTGCACAAGGGCAATCCACACTGATGAATAGCACAAGAACATCACACATAAACCAATGTGGCCATGTCCAGAGTGGATCAGCACTCTTGGCCCAAAAACTGCGCAGTCTCACAAATGAAGGGATGGGGAGGCACATACACATGTAAACAAAGGGGACAGCTGACATCCAAATCAACTGACTTGCATGTCAGCATTAGACATGTGAGGTGTGTACCATACACAAATAGAGGAAATGCAGACCAACAATGGATTGGCACAAGTGTCACACATAGGGGATGACATCACACTACACACCATGCCATACAGGAGGAGAAAAGGCACCATGTGCCTGCAGTGCAAGAGAAAGTCACACACAATGCCAGTGAGGAGCAGCAGGGCCACACAGTCCACACAAACACACACAACACACATTGATGATCAAACAAACACAACACTGATGTGCAAGTCACACACTTTGCACACTCATAAGTGACCAAAACAACAAGGAGGAGTCACACAGAACTGCATGGACACATCAACATACTGCACAGTGCACAACAGACAACTCACACAAGTGCATACAATCATTTACACAGGTCAGGACATCCAAACAACAGGCACACAACTCCTGGCTAACACATGTGTGGCTATTACAATCCAGGGGCACACACACACATCCACACTCACTACAAAGTCACACCCTTCACACTGCACTCCTCCTCACCACCCAGGAGCACACATCTCATGTATGCCAGGGGACCAGGACTAAGGGCCAACACAGGATGACCGTGCACATACACAGCTGGGCACATATACAGGAATAACACACATACATTATGACAGTGCCCAGCCTGCATGCAAACCTGTGCACAGCATCACACCCTGTGCTGGCAGTGTACCCCAACCTGACATGGCAACAACGTAGCCAACAACACAAAACCACTCAAAAGAGAACTGCATGACAGCTAAAAGAGCCAACACAGATAACACAAGTATCAGTGTCTGAATGGACTGAAGACCCTGTTACCCCTGTTTAAAAATGTGATGCAGCCATAGAGTTTGGCAATGTTGAAGTGACACGTAGAGCATGGGGCACAGCCAATCAAATGAACACACAAAAAGATCTTTAAAAAGCAAGTACGCTGACAAAACAGACAACAGGAGTAACTGTCTTTATTCACATATTGGACAGATGTGATAGTAGAACAACTGTACACAAGATCAAGGTACAAAATGCAGATCAAATGCAAGATATCCTGCACAAGCAAACTGTAAACAGGAAGGCCAGTGGGCATGGCACAGGGGAGACTCCAACAAAGCAGAGCAACAGGGCCAGTGTCCAGGGCAGGTGGCACAGCAAGTACATGAGCGGCTGCACAGGTGAGAGTTCAACACAGCAGAGCAACAAGGCCAGTGTCCGTTGCACAGGGGAGACTCCAACAAAGCAGAGCAACAGGGCCAGTGTCCGGGGCACAGGTGAGAGTACAACACAGCAGAGAAACAGGGCCAGTGTTCAGGGCAGGTGACACAGCAAGTACATGAGAGGCTGCATAGGTGGGAGTACAACACAGCAGAGCAACAGGGCCAGTGTCCATGGCACAGGGGAGACTTAAACACAGAAGAGCACAGGGCCAGTGTCCAGGGCACAGGGGAGACTCCACACAGCAGAGCAGCAGGGCCAGTGTCCAGGGCAGGTGGCACAGCAAGTACATGAGAGGCTGAACAGGTGAGAGTACAACACAGCGGAGCAACAGGGCCAGTGTCCAGGGCAGGTGGCACAGCAAGTACATAAGAGGCTGCACAGGTGAGAGTACAATACAGCAGAGAAACAGGGCCAGTGTCTAGGGCAGGTGGCACAGCAAGTACATGAGAGGCTGCACAGGCAAGGGGAGAGCAGCAGTGAATGGCAAGGCCAGTGGCCAGGGAGAAGTGCAGAGTCAGGACATGAGAAGCTGCACAGGCAAGGCCAGAACAGCAGTGAATGACAAGGCCAGTGGCCAGGGAGAAGTGCAGAGTCGGGACATGAGAAGCTGCACAGTGAGTGTGTTTGACTGTACCCTTCCATGGCCAGCAACACAGCCAGGTGGCAAACAATGGTCAGGACTAGCACACCTCTATGAGAGAGAGGTGTATGAGGGGGACTGCCACTCACATCTGGCTGTCAGGTGGACTTGGAGCTGGCTGTCTGTCGGGGTCAGCAGGAAGACTTGACTGGGGAGACAGAGAAGCAGATGATGTAGGGCTATCAGTCGTTTGGCAAGCTGGAGGGCTGTTTGGACCAGGTGGTATAGTGGCACGTGGAGGTGGAGTCATGCAGACCTAGGACAAAGTGTGGGGGGGAGAGGTTAGAGGGGTGCCTTTCCAGTTTTTGGGAATACAAAATGGCTTCCCTGTCTTGGGGTTAATGGGAACTGGTGATGACACAACAGGTACACACACCAACTATCCCGCATCTGGTTCAGACACTGGCACTCCCTCTGGTGATGTGCTGGATCCTGCGGAACACTTTGTCTGCCTACGCCTCTGGACCACCTTACCCTGCTTGTCAGGTGTCTCACTTACAGTGCCCTCCTTTGCCTCTTCGCCAGGTGTCCCACTCACAGTGCCCTCCTTTGCCTCTTTGCCAGGTGTCCCACTTACAGTGCCCTCCTTTGCCGCTTTGCCTGGGGTGGCCCCTACAGTGTCCTACTTCACCTGTTTCACTGGGCTTGCAATTGAAGTTGATGTGGTGGTAGGATATGGGCCTGTGCCCTTCCTAGGTGTACCCTTGCTATACAACACCTCCTCAGTGGGCACAGACACTGCATGCCTAGCTCTGTGTTAAGTTTTAGGGACAGGGGAGTCCTTTGCTGGTGATGCCTCAGAGGTTTGTGATGCTGATGTCAGCCTCATTGCTTTTTCGGCCTTGCTATTCCCTGACAGGCTCTTGTCTTTGCATTCGGGGCTGGCTCTGCTCTGCAGGGGGGATGGTGTCTGTGGGCGGGACCGCTTGGGTTGTGTCTGCTTTGTGCTCTTTGTGCTGTATTGTGTTTGTGATGCATGCGAACAGTTGTCGCTGTCCTCTGATGTGGCCACTGACTTGTGGGTGGACAAAGGCATCTGAGCAGGAATGGGAGCATGTGCTTGTTGAAGGGCAGACATTACTGCAGATGACAAAGCCTGGACAGTAGGGTGGAGCCTACCCATATCAGAGTGTATGTCCTCCATGTAGGCAACCACCTGCCCTAATCTCTTGTCATGGTCGCTGAAGGCATTGAGCAGGGCGTTCTGGCCCACATAAACCTGGCACAGGAGCTCTACAGACTCAGCACTGAGGGCAGCAGGGGGGACAGGTGCCGGCTCAGCGGTGCCTGGTATGATTGAAACTCGTCCCCTCTTACGGACATGGGCTGCACCAGAGGAAGTGGATGGGAGGCTTGTCACTGGCCGTTGAGTGGTAGTTGAATTAGCAGACTCCCCATCCCGTGTGCCTGACAACATGGATGCATCACCACTCGCATCAGATGATATAGTACTCTGTGTCTCAGCCACAGATTCCTCCTGCATACTCCTGTCCCCTTCAGACGCGCTGGTGAGCTCTGTGTCACTGGCCTCCAGTGCAGCTGTAGTGCTACTCTCGCCACCACTGGTTTATGGCTCCTGTTCCTCCGTGCCCACTGGTGATTCTGCATGAGAGAGAGATGCAGGGTTGTATAAATGACATCATCAGGACCAAGACAAACAAAGTGGTGTAGGTATGGCGCACAGCAATGTTGGTTGAAAAATTCGTAATAACGAAGTTGAGGTGGGGGTAGTTAAGTTTAAGGTGCTCATACAGGTGACGTAACTGTTCAGGTGCGTCCTGAAGTTGATAGGTTGAGTGCGCTACTGGGGTGTAGGCGCATCCCTGTGATTGGGCACACTTGTGTGGTTCTCTGTGTTAAACAACACAATAGATTCCATTGAAGTTCAAATAAAGCTCCAAATAAGTATAGTTGTAGGATTTATTGAAAGTTGTAGTTGTCACATTTTTTTACAAATCATCAAAGTTCTTGATGAACATCATCAAACGACATTAGATTAATACTCCAATGCATTTCGGACTAAAAAGTCCTTTCTCAAGGAGCGCTGCAACAAAGAACAAAAAATAACCCAAATCAGTTTTTAGTACTATGAAATGTATAAACAAAGCAATGTTACATAACTTGTGTGGGTGGATCAACTACATGCATCCAAAATGAGATAAAACACCTAACTAAGTGAAACTGCATGGGTGGTTTGGACGGTGTCAGGACTGAGGGTGAACGTGCTGGGAGGTGGAACGGATCATGCAAGGAAGGCAGAGGGTAGCGGGCCTTTTAAAAAAAGCGAGGTGAGGTCAAGGGGTGTGGGGGATATGAACAAAGTGAAGAAAAAGGAAACAAACTGCTCGGAGTTGTCGAGTCTTACGTAATCATCTTCAAGATTGCGGGAGAATGCTCTGAAAGACATGAGGAGTGGAAACACAAGTGTGCCCAATCACAGGGATGCGCCTACACCCCAGTAGCGCACTCAACCTATCAACTTCAGGACGCACCTGAACAGTTACGTCACCTGTAGGAGCACCTTAAACTTAACTACCCCCACCTCAACTTCGTTATTACGAATTTTTCAAACAACATTGCTGTGCGCCATACCTACACCACTTTGTTTGCATTACCTTCACTGTTCTCCAGGTAGGCAGCACGCCGCTACCCTTCAATTCAAAATGGAATATGAAGAAATTTCAAAGTCGACAGAAGCTCGAGCGGAAACTCTAGCATTCCACACAGAAGCAACAGAGAGAATTTATGGACTCATCCATGAGGATTTGACCCAAACCACAACCAACAGAACCAAAGAACAATGTATCAAACAACTCTTATATTTATCAAAACGGCGCATCAACCAAAAACTCCACGCCAACACACTAGTTAAATACCACAAGGTACTCCGCCATCCCCGAGGCCTATGGATTGCCCTGAAACCGTCGTTATGCAAAAATTCCAAAGCGTTCGTAGAAAGATGGAACGCGATCCTAAACAAGTGCAGTCTGGACCTAATACTACTAATTATTGAGGAATTATCTGGTATTCTAATTGAACTAACACATGAGATAAACACCATCGAAACTGAACTAAAAAAATCAATCACCCCGGAAGAACTCACTGAAACCCTTAATGACATCAACAAACAACTAGACAGACATACGAAAGAAATTAATGAGCGCAAAATACGCAAATTTCGCCGGGACACCCTGGACTACAAATTAGGGGAAGTTTACACTTGGGCGGACGTGTACGCCCAACGTCGAAGGAACAAACCGTTCAATCCCAACACTGACACATCGTCCTCCGGTTGCGACACCTCTAATCGCCCACCAAGAAAACCTCAAACAGGAGTACCTACCCCCACTACCTCATCCAGTGGAACACCTCCAACACATAATACAGATCCATCTACCAGCGAGCCTTTTTTAGAGGTAGGCCCAGACAGAACCGACGACCCAGACGGGTCAAAAGGGCAGGAAAAAGCAAACGAAAAAACTCAACAACCACTGAAGAACAAACAAAAAACCAGGAAACATCGCTAGTAATCAACATCTCGGACACCAACCTTACAAACCATGAAACCAAGATTCTACAAAAGGGCATGTCATTCGTCCCCACTAGCAACACCAACCTTCTCAAGCTTGAAGTCAGCACCTTTAAACTCACAAGGAAATTACGTTTGAAACATTTCTTTGAGAAAGTTTTAGAAACCCCCAAGGACACCAAACCAGATTTACTCATGGGTTTACGACCTCCCAGTACCTTCATGCCACCTAGCACACACAAAAGCATCGACACCTTCGAGACCCTGGTTAGACAGGATATCTCTAAAATCAATTATAGAAAAAAGGTTCGAAAAAATCTAACCAACAAGGACCTAGATACGTTAAAGAACATTGCCAACAACAATTCAATCAAATGTGTGAAAGCCGTACCTGCCACTAGATGGGAACCCCACCAGTGAATACAAAACAGAACTATCTCTAATTGTTGAGAAAGCAACAGTGGATGGCACCATTGACGAAAGAACCAAAAAATATTTGTTAACAGAACATCCCATGAGCCCTTCTATCACCATGCTGCCGAAAATCCACAAGAATCTCAAGGACCCTCCTTTCCGCCCGATCGTCTCCAGTAGAGGCTCTATACATGAAAGAACTGGCAAACTCATTGACAGATATTTACAACCCATGGTTTCTAAACTAGATAGCTACATCAAAGATACCACCGAGTTTTTGAACAAACTTGCATGTTTACAAATTAATGAAAATGAAAAATTGATTTTATGCACAGCTGACGTGAAAAGCTTGTATACCTCCATCCCCCACGAAGGAGGGATTTATGCTGCAGAACAAGCTCTACTCCAATCCAACATTAGCGATCACTTAAAATCATTCATCCTGAACTCATGATATTTACCTTGTATCATAGTTATTTCACACTCGACCAGAAATGGTACTTACAAATGTCCGGAATGGCTATGGGCAATTGTGCGGCTCCTACCTACGCTAACCTGTACATGGGCAACTTTGAATACAATCACATTTATTCCAACAAGAACTGGACGGAGAACATAAAACTCTATGTACAGTACATTGACGACTTGTTCTTCATGTGGAAGGACTCTCAAGAGAACCTTGAACTCGCACTAACAGATTTGAATACCAAAGACGACCGAATCAAATTTACGTGGAACATCAACCACCAGGAGATAGCTTTCCTAGATGTTCTCATCAAAATTACCTCTCAGGGCATTCAGACAGACCTCTACCGTAAACCCACGGACCGTAATAATGCCTTACTATTCAGCAGTTTTCACCAAAACTCCCTGAAAAGACACCTACCATACAGCCAGATGTTAAGAGTAACCCGCCTCGTTTCAGACCCGACCAACAGAAATGCACAAATCAAATCTATGGCTACACGATTCCAAAACAGAGGATATCCTGATGAAATATTGAATGAGGCCATCAACAGAACTTCTGCAATCTCCCGTTCTGAAGCTCTCCGGAGCAGCATGAAACCAGACAACCAAAGGATGGTTCTAGTCTCAAGATATTCCACTGTCAGCAAATCCTACAAGAATATTATTCTGAAACATTGGCGCATTCTCTCATCTGAACCAGACTTTGGGGATCTCTTTAAGGATTCTCCAATCTTTGCATACACCCGTTCCATGAACATTAAAGAAATTCTCACAAAACCCAGCATCACCCAAGTGGAACACACTGGCACACGTCCATGTCACCACTGCAACAATTGCAATAACATCATAAAAGGCAATCAAATCAGTCATCCGATGAGAGGTTTTAACATCAAACTATGTGTCGATGCAACATGCGACTCTTCCAACTTGATTTACCTCCTCAAATGCCCCTGCGGGAAAATTTACGTGGGTAAAACCAGCAGGAAAATTAAGGTTCGCGTCAACGAACACAAGTCAAACATACGGACAAAAAACATTAAATCCAACGTGGCCATTCACTTTAATGAATCTAACCACAACGTGGCCCAATTGAAATACATGGTTCTTGAAGTCGTCCCAAAGATCGAAGGAAGAGACAATAACAAAACTCTCTTGCAAAGAGAGACAGCTTGGATATACAGGCTCCAATCTCAAAAGCCTTTTGGTCTTAATGACCGGACTGAACTTAAGTTGCTACCTGTAAAGCCTATTGGCACTTTTTGATACATTGTATCCGCATTCTGTTGATTGTTCTTTTACAATGTTACTTGCATCCACAATCCCTTCCCACGTTATTCTTCCCCACTCCAACATGTCTTCCCCTTTAATCCCATCATTTGAGTAGTCCCTCACCCGTTTCTACCACCCTGCCTATTTTTTTCCCGGAACTCCGCGTCCACTTCGCGAAGTTACCGCACTTTGAACCCGATCATCCCAGACACGTCTCCGACGCCACCTCAGTAAGTCACAGCGCGACCTTTTCACGCGTGTTACCCGCTTTCCTTCTGACATCTGTTCTCAACTATGTTTCCACTCCTCATGTCTTTCAGAGCATTCTCCCACAATCTTGAAGATGATTACGTAAGACTCGACAACTCCGAGCAGTTTGTTTCCTTTTTCTTCACTTTGTTCATATCCCCCACACCCCTTGACCTCACCTCGCTTTTTTTAAAAGGCCCGCTACCCTCTGCCTTCCTTGCATGATCCGTTCCACCTCCCAGCACGTTCACCCTCAGTCCTGACACCGTCCAAACCACCCATGCAGTTTCACTTAGTTAGGTGTTTTATCTCATTTTGGATGCATGTGGTTGATCCACCCACACAAGTTATGTAACATTGCTTTGTTTATACATTTCATAGTACTAAAAACTGATTTGGGTTATTTTTTGTTCTTTGTTGCAGCGCTCCTTGAGAAAGGACTTTTTAGTCCGAAATGCATTGGAGTATTAATCTAATGTCGTTTGATGATGTTCATCAAGAACTTTGATGATTTGTAAAAAAAAGTGACAACTACAACTTTCAATAAATCCTACAACTATACTTATTTGGAACTTTATTTGAACTTCAATGGAATCTATTGTGATGTTTAACACAGAGAACCACACAAGTGTGCCCAATCACAGGGATGCGCCTACACCCCAGTAGCGCACTCAACCTATCATCAGGACCAAGCACATTAAACAATTTATACAGGGGATGCCCACATCAACATGCGGACCACCACACCCTGCATAAACATTGCAGCAACACACTACATACACCACAACAGTGCCTGCAACACTGACTACCTGCCATGACTGAGCCATGTTTAGGCCACACAGCACAACACCTTGCCCGTGGATGAAGTGTACCACACACAACTTGCCATGCCCACACCTATCCTGACCCAACACTCATTGCCACTGACAGGCCTTCAGGGAACCTGAAGGGAGAACACACACACCTATTAGGACATGACCGTCCACAATGCCAAGTAGGCCATCCCAAGCACCATGTGGCACTCTGGGGCACCGTGTTGTCATACCTGTGACCCTCAACAATCATGGTGCATGCAAAGTCGGAATACATGAACTCACACTCAGATAGTGGACCCTTATGTTAACCCCCTAATACATTTCCCACATCATCACAATGCAGAATGACCATGTGGATCGAACACACCTGGCTATGATAAAGCACAGCAGGGATGATCAGCCTTGTAAGGGCTGTTTGGCACAATGCCTGACACTAGCACACATCCCTGCAGCCACTCACATGACACACCACAGCACCACCCCACAAACATAACATGGCTCACCGCTGCCACTGGCTCTGTACACATGCATCCGCTCCCAGGCAAAGTCACCCTCCCCAAATACTCACCTCTGCCTTGGTGGCGATGCTCCTTCAGACGTGCATCCAACTCCGGATTAGTCACTGCTAATATGCGGAACGTCAGTGGTGTTAAGTTGCGCCATGCGAGACGCCCAGTGTGTGGTTACAGCCCCAAGGTCATCTTGGCCATGTGTTTTGCTAGCCGGCTGATGTCGTCCCATCCCTTGTGGCAGTGGGAGCGTCATCTGTTGGATACCCCCAGGCCTTGTACATTTGCAGCAATGGCCCTCCACACGGCCTTACGCTGGTGTACCTTGAGCTGCAGGTATGGGAGAAAAGTAGGATAAATGACTAGTTACACAGTGTCATGTACCAACATCTATCACAACAGTAGCAATACGCAGACTCAGGAGCAATTGTAATCCCCCTAATTCCCAAACTGGGGGAAACCTCACAAGGGCACTCTGCATGGCCAAAACAGATATCATAGCGGATGTATGTTGTTACAATGCGTGGTATTACCACGCGTACCGCTACAACGCAGGTTTTACAACGCAAGTAGTTACAACGACTTGCGTTGGGGCGCTGGATAGTGGAATGTTTTAAATTACTATTCCAACTCCAGTCCCCGTGGATAGTCGGGAAGGTGTTGGATAGTAAATTAAACTATTCCCTATCCTACAGCGCCCTCTAGCGCAAGTTGTTGTTACGACTTTCGTTGTATAACCTGCGTGGTAATGGTACCACGTTGTAAAAGATTCGTGGTCAAGGATGTTCCCCATCATAGCATGCATACATGAGGGCGTAGAGGCTACATGACAATCACACACACATGCAGGATGACTGAGCTGAAACCCCTCAGTGGGTCGCACACATCTCCAGCCCCATGCATGTCTGCCCCCCCCTGCCCAACAGCACCCTCAATGATAACTTACCACTACATTGGGGCCACCATACAGCCTCGGGTACTGTGCCGGCACCTTGTCCACTAGCACCTCCAGCTAATTGGTTGTGAATGGACTGGCATGGATCTTCTCAGTTCTTGCCATCCCTGTGGTTGAAGTGACTGGTGAGGAGTCCCAGACAGCAGGCCCTTGTGGCAGCAGCAGGAGAGGGTCACAGGTAGCAGCAGGGGAGGGTCCCAGGCAGCAGGCACTTCTGGCAGCAGCAGGAGAGGGTCCCAGGCAGCAGGCACTAGGGTCCCAGGCAGGAGGCACTTCTGGCAACAGCAGGAGAGAGTCCCAGGCAGCAGCAGGAGAGGGTCCCAGGCAGCAGGCACTTCTGGCAGCAGCAGGAGAGGGTCCCAGGCAGCAGGCACTTGTGGCAGCAGCAGGACAGGGTCCCAGGCAGCAGGCTCTGTGAGCAGTGGAAATGTGGTGATCACTCCCACAGATTTATAGCCCACTGGGCTCATTTTTGAGGTGCAAAGCTGCAATTATTGGTTGTGCAGGACTGCCTCATTCAAAAGCATCCAATGACCTGTTTCGCGGTGGCGGAGCACTCCTTCCGCGATTTTCAAACCTGCATCATGCCACCGCAATCATCGCTCCCATTGGCTTTAGGCAATGCTCCATGGTGGTGATGCACTTTAGGGGCCCGGGGTGCGCTACCGCAATGGTGCATCATTGAAAAGCATCCAATGACCGGCTCCGCTTTGGCGGAGCACGCCTTCCGCGATTTTCAAACCTGCATCATGATACTGCAATCATCGCTCCCATTGGCTGTAGGCAATGCCCAATGGCGGTGATGCACCGCCGTGGCCAGGCGGTAGCAACTGCCATATGTGTGGTGCAGCATGCCCACCGCCAGCAACCCATGTCTCCATGCCAATGTCTACCGCACTTGTATAGGGGTGGTGCTGATGTCACACCGCCGTAGACAGGCGGTAGCTACCGTGAATTTGGTCACATGCAATGGCAAATTCCATTGTGAACTCTGCATCAGTACACAGCAGCAACATGTTTAATGGCACATCATTGTGCACACAATGCCATTTATTGGTTTCAAGCACAGGTGGTCGCACAATATGTGTGACACACATTGGTCTGTGGTCCCTGCAATATCACTGTTGCATTTGATGGCTGATGATGCCTGACAGTGTTAAGCTGGTGTCAATAATGTGTAATTAATCAATGTGTTGTGGGTCAGTGCTGACCTTGGCAAGGCTTGTCTCACTGTATGGTGTTGTTTCATACGTGTGCTACCATATCAGCTCATGCACACAAGTTGACCATCTACTGTGATCATTGTGCTCTTGATGTGCGCCAGCTTCACATGATGCATTGAGGTGTGACAGGTACAGCAGATGTGTGTGAGTCATTAATGGTCATCTTACACACTTTTGTGGATGGTAGGGTATGAGGCGTGCATATGTGGAATGTTGTGTTCAGATGTTAGTGCTTTTGCATTGACATTCGGTTATGTTTGCGGCACATGTGTATTGAAAATGGATTGGCGTGTCCTCTGTGTGTCTCAAATTTAAACACATGTAACCTAGTGTGCCACACGTCTTTCATGGCATTTTAAGGTTTTTCCGTGAAATGCTTAACGGTATGTGCTGAGTCCACCTCATGATGGTTGTCATTGACATGTGTCCATGTACATCTCAACTAGGAGGAGGCCAAATCTCATACGTCACCTGACAGTGCTGGGGGACATGGAGGATATGGCGATCATAAGAAATTTCCGCCTCGACAGACGACCATGAAGACCCTTTGTGATCTGTTGGAGCCCCACCTTCAGCCTCGTTGCCACTACCTAACAGCCTTCACACCCACATACAAAGCGATGGCAGCCCTCCACTTTTTTGCAACTGGTCCCTTCCAGGAGACCGTGGCCGGCGCTGCAGAGCTTGTGCAACCTATGTTCAGCATGGTGCTGAGGGATGTTCTTGCAGCCATGATGAGATATAAGGATCGTTACATACATTTCTCCAGGGGAGCAGAATTGCCAGGAGTGAAGGGTGACTTCTATGCACCTGGGCACATCCCCCATGTTGCTGGTGCCATCGATTGCATCCATGTCGGTCTGGTGGCACCACAGGCCACTGAGCATATTTTTAGGAATCGCAAACATTACCATTCAATAAATGTGCAGATGGTGTGCTTTGCGGACATGACAATTTCACATGTGTGTGCAAGATTCCCCGGCTCTGCCCATGATTCATACGTCATGAGGAACAGCATGGTGCCCCGGATGTTGGCTAACCTGCATCCCGATAATGCATGGATTGTGGGTGAGTATGCCCAGTGATATGGCATGCTGGGTGTTTGTGACCTGCTACCCTCGGCCTGTGCAACATTGCAATGTGTATTTGTCATTCCTAGGAGACTCTGCATATCCCAGTCGTCCATGGCTGCTGAGTCCACTGAGAAATCCCAGGACCCCGGCTGACGTCATGTACAATGAGGCCCATGGCAGAACCCGACGTGTCATTGAGCGGACTTTTGGCCTTCTCAAGTCAAGATTCCGCTGCCTTGACAGGACTGGAGGTGCACTGGCATACTCGCCTGGGAAGGTCTGCAAGATCAGTGTGGCATGCTGTATGCTGCACAATATGGCCATTCACAAGGGTATTCCCCTGCTCCTGGATGACGGAGAGGAATCAAGGCCCGTTCCTGCCCAAGGACCTGAGTCCAGTGATGAGGTCAGTGGAGAGTAGGAAGGAGTTGACATGCGTCAACAGCTCATCACCAGCTACTTCACCTGAAGGTGGGTGAAGAGGTACGACTTGTAAATTGTCTGGTTTGATTGTTGTTGTTGTGAAGGGCTATGGGCGGATGGTACAGACAGGCACATGTTGAGTCACCTGTGTGTAGGAAAGGTGGCATTGACGTTCCATATGTGGATGTATGCTGGACTCTATTTGTTGACACCTGCTGCACATAGTCTTGTATGCCTGTAGACGCATGTGTATGTTTTGTGTAGTGTTATGTCTGTGATGCCACAATGACACCAGTGACTGTTCTGTCTCCCTAGGTGCTTCAGGATAATCCATCCCTACATACTGTACATCATTTGGACACATCATGGATATTTTCTAAACTGTAAATATTGCACTAAAAACGATATAGCACAAAATCTGGTGTAGCAGGTATTTTATTTGCAAAGTGGACATGTGAGGGGTGCGGGAATATTTACATGAAGGTGGGTGAAGGAGCAGTGAGTTGACAGTCATGGTAGATGAGATGCAAGAGTAGACACCACATGGATTTGGTGACCCAGTCCAACAGACGAGTGCCATTGCCAAGGCAGTGTGGGGAAGGACAGTCCAAACAGTCAATGCAGTGGGGAAGAGGGTTGCCATCAGGGCTGGCTCCGTGACTGGTGTGTGGATGGTGCTTTGCCTCCGGAGACTCCCAGGCTCTTCTTTGGACGCCCCCTTAATCTTTTTGGTTGTGGGAGGCCTGCTGAATGGCCAGCGGCGTCTGAGGACTCACCCCTCTCTGTTGGCTCAGGGGAGGATGGTTCACTGTCATACTGCAGCACAACAGAAGGGGGCAGAGGGGTTGGTTGTGACGCAGGCCTGTCCCTCAGCAACGCCACTTGCTGGGCCATGAGGTCCACCATTTGACCAATGCATGTGCCGATGGACCTCATCAGCAGGATGAGCTCACATAATAGTTTGTCCGACCGGCCACCTTGTCCCTGTACCTATCCATATTCACTGATGACTCTGGTGAAGTGGTCCAGGGATGGTGTGCCAGCCTCCTGAGGTCTGGGGGCACCCTGGCCCTCCCATCTGCCCTGCTCCCACGGACCTGTTGCCTCGCCACAGTGGGTCCTCGCACACTCTCCTTGCCCTCCACAGTTGGTGTTGTGTCCTGGTCGTCCCCTGGGACAGGAAGGGTGGTGGTGGTGGTGGCCCAGGTGGCAGCAGTGGAGGCACAGGCCGTGACTGCAGGGGTGTGGTGTGCAGTTGTTGGTGCAGCAGACATGGTGGTGGGGAGGATGGGGTCCTGGGACTGGATGGGCCTTGGCACATCAGATGAGCCGGCCCAGAGCTCATCGTCCAAACTGTCCTGGGACTCAACATCCGAGAGTCCATGTACAGAGGGTGGAGACTGGCTCTGCTGGTCGTTGTTGCCCTCAGCAGCAAGATCTTCATCACCTGTGGATTAGATTGGAAATGGTCAGTGTTGGGCAATGTGCAAGTATTCTGTTAGCTGCTTGTCATCTGCTGTCTGTACACTACACAATTGAGACAACTTTAGTATTATTGTTACATGCAATACTGGCTGTTATTACATGGTGCATAAAAACATCAAATAATCAAACATGTCCTGTGTCGATGCATTGCATGCAATTGGTGCTGTGTGTAGTGTTGCAGGTCTCACAACCACAAACAGCCAGACCTGTGACAATGGCTACCTACCTGTTAGGTAAGGGTGAACAGTGCAATGGGTGACACATGCTCCTGGGTGGGGGAGGCCTCCATGCTGCTGGAGTGTGGGACAGGGGGCATGCTGGGAGTGGTAGTGCAGGCCTCCCACCCCCAAACATGTCTCCCAGTGAAGATAGCTACCTACCCATTTTTGTAATTATCAATTAATAAATTAATACAAATTAATTACCAATTATTAAAAATTAATTACCAATTATAAATTAATTAACAATAAATTAAAAATCAATACCAATAAATAAATACAAATTATTTACTTAATCATAATTATATTACATCCTACATTATTCCCCTATAAACCCAGAACCCGCTACAGAAATTAAATTAATAAAAGTAACATAATTATCAATTAATCAATTAATAACAATGAATTACCAATTCAAAATTAATTAACAATTAATTCAAAATGAATACCAATAAATAAATACAAATATTTAATTATTACAATTAAATTACGTCCCACCCTATTCCCCTATAAACCCACAACCCGCTACAGAACTAAAACTTAAAATTAAATTAAAAATAATTAGTAATTTCAAAAAATTAATATTCAATTTAATATAATTAAATTACTTCCCACCCTATTCCCTATAAACCCACCGCCCGCTATAGAATTAAATTACGCAAAAGTTAAATAACATAAAATTCATTACTTAAAATAAATTACAAATATAATATACACTTTTCACTTATATACTAACATGCAAAACACTTTAAAAAATCAATATTATTAAAAATTCGATATATTTTAATACCTATATTATATACTTCGATATTTTGACTTTCTATATCTTAAAAAATCGATATTATATTACTTACCTACAATTCGATATTTTTCACCACTATATTTTGTCCATTCGATATTTTGTCCATTCTATATTTTGACTTGTATCTTTTGGTAATTCTATATTTTGAATTTGATATTTTGTCTTTTTACCGTCACAAAACCTAATAAACCTAGACTAAGGCTTTTATAAGCACATCGGTCATCTTCAGGACTCGCATAGTGACCCAGAATTACAGAGGTGGGGTTTATGGATGATCCCTTCATGGGTTTGAACAGCTAATTAAGTAGCTAATAGAAGCCTCTGTTTTTTGCTGACAATCACTTACTTGGCAGTGGTACTGTATAGATTTAAACAAGTTTTAACTTAACTCTTCAGTAAACTAAATTGAATGCATGTTTTCCACATTTGCAGAATAACAGCTATGTAGCTTTTGCTTTTATAAAAAGTTAATTTAAAGTTATACAGGTTAACAGCACAATCACAAGCTATTATCAAAGCTGTTTTTACATATTTGGTAGCTAATTTGTATTTATTTCTTTAACTGTACAGCGCACTTACAAAGTGCATAGATTACTTTACAGGAATGCAAAATGTTGACATCATTTTTCATTCTTTTCATCAAACGTTGAATTCCATTACATTTTCAACTTGCTCTATGAAAATATCAGTACATAAGGGGGTGGTGATGGACGGAGCATCTGAATCAATCAAACACTCACACCCAGTCAAAAGATCTGGGTTTAATCCATCACCGTTCTTTAGCCCACTCTGCCACCCCAGTTTAGACATGACTATATGCAAATCAGTCTATCCCTGTGCCTCATGGGAACAGTCCAGCCCGAACTGCCAAGCCATGTCTTCCCTGAACCGTTAACAAGCTTCCGAGGACCGGTTTCTGGCAAAGTGAGCAAGGAACTCACGTCTGAGCATACCCTGCCACACTTATGACGGCCAAAAGCGGTACAAAAGGGGGTGGTTATGGACAGAGCATCTGAATCAATCAAACACTCACACCCAGTCATGAGGCACAGGGTCAGACTGATTTGCATATAGCCATGTCTGAACTGAGGTGGCAGAGTGGGCTAAAGAGCAGTGAGGGATTAAACCCAGATCTTTTGACTGGGTGTGAGTGTTTGATTGCACTCAGCACCGCCCGCCACAATGGCAGGAAGGCATGATGTGTACTTCCATACACAGCATGGCAGACATCGTGCGGTGCTTGCCATGCTGTGCATGGAACTGCTGGGGGGTACCATAGGTACCCCCCATGTGCACCCTCCACCACCCGGAGTCTATGAGGGGGCTGCATCGGGCCACCAAAGCAGACTTCGCATTTCTTTCCGTGGCGGCACCGCATCTGAAGAAGCCCATACTAATATGGCTGGCGGTGTCTAATAGACACCGCCACCATATAGCGACCGGGGCGGAAAAGCGGTGAACGGGCTTTCCGTCCGCCCAGCCATGTTCATTTGGTGGGGGGTCTATGCAGCAAGGATGGCGGGTGGATTGCCACCGCCAGGCCACCGCAATCTGCCTGCCATCCTAATGGGGCCCTTAGGGTCATTAGGATGACGGGCGGACTTTGTCTGCCCGTCATCCTAGCGATGAAAGGGACCGCCCGCCATGAGGGCGGGGGTCCCTTGGCCAGCATTGGGATGCGCCCGCCACAGTGGCAGGTGCATCCAGCATTCCTACCATTGTGGCGGGCGGTGCACTCAGCACCGCCCGCCACAATGGCAGGAAGGCATGCTGTGCACTTCCATACACAGCATGGCAGGCACCGCGCGGTGCCTTCCATGCTGTACATGGAACTGCTGGGGGTACCATAGGTACTCCCCATCTGCACACCCCATGCCCCCGGAGTCCATGGGGGCCCGCATCGGGCCCCCAAATCAGACTCTGCATGCCTTTCCGTGTCTGAAAGACACCGCCAACATATATTCCCTTTTCCACCCTGGTCGCATGGTGACCGGGGCAGAAAAGCGGACCCCCCCAGTCATGTTAATATGGCGGGGGGTCTATGCAGCAAGGATGGGGGGCAGATTGCCCCCGCCAGGCCAGTGGTGGCTACCGCCAGCCTGGCGGGGGCCATCTGCCCGCCATCCAAATGGGGCCCTAAGTTTTGCATTTTTTAAAGTCCAAAAAGAACTGTCCTCTAACCTGAGTTCACATTGAAATATCCAGTTTTGAAGATCCTAGCTTTGATTTTAGGATCTAGATCCTGATTTGAAATTCCTGCAGCATTAACTCAGAGTTATTTTTACTTTTTTTAGGATACTATCTGACCCTTTGGGATGCCACATCCTGTCTAGGTTCAGGAGATGCACTAGTGTTCATTTATGTGTCCCCTGAATTTTTGTTCCGACCACACAGTATTCAGAGCCTCTTGTATAGTAATGACTCTCTAACAAAAATGTTTATCTACAGCCTGCTAATCAGGTAGCTAAGAACCTATAATTTTTGATTTCCTCATTTGACCCCTAGGTTTCTCCTTTCCTGCATGAACTGCAAAAAAGATTTCACAAAACGAAAGAAAAGTGTGCAATTTGGATATGTGTTTTTAATATCTATTTAATGCATTTCTATGCATGGGGCAAAGCTTGCAAGGTTTTTTCTTATAAAACATTTCATTGTTTTTTCATCTTAAATCTAGCTCCTGGTATATGATTCACTCTTGAGTTCTTTATCAAAAGAGCAAAACAGGTGATGTGTGCTATCCCTATCAGCAACATACCATTAACAAGCATTTGCAATGCAATAGGTCTCACATTTACGTGAGTTTAAGCTATTGGCATTGTAAATGACAATGCCTTTTATTTCTGTTTTAAAAACTAAAACAAAAATAAAAGGCTTTGTTATTTGCAATGTCAATAGCTCAAACTTGCGTAAATGCGAGAGCTATTGCATTGCAAATGCTTGTTTTAATATCGGTTGTGTTTCTTTTTTAAACGCTTGTTCTGATCACTCAAAATATTTTAAGCTCTGAGGAGTTTTCTATTAATTCTACCAAGCTCAGTTTTTAGTGGTTGCTCGGGCATTTACAGTGATTTGCATTTTGAAGAGTTTCTATGGTGTTAACACTGTTTACTTCTGTGGAGGTCTCCTGTTTTTATCAGGCATTTGCAACTCTAGGGTGAGGTCTCGGAAATTATTTGCGATTTGACACCGAAATGCTTCTGTTGTGTTATCGTTCAGGGCCACATTGTGCGCTGGGAGATGCTGCGTCGATGATGTTTAATGGTGTTTTAAGCTGAAGAGACTCCGGATGCAACGCTCTGAACTGAGAATCCATTCATTGCTTTGCCCCTCACTGACAAATTGTTTAACGGAGCATTAACTAAAAGCTGCCGCAGTGATGCTCTTTCTCTCCTATCTATCTATCCTATCTATCCTTTCTATCACCATGAGTGAGGAGCACGCAGCACGTGACCCTGGCCCGCGGGAGCACCTCCCTCCGGGGGGCCAGAATCCATCTCACGTCCTTGCATGCAAGTTATCTTATTTGTTTTTGAAATACAAACACGGGCTTCGTGGACTGTGAATGAGCGAGCGAGCTGTGCTGACACATCGCATTAGTGTAACAAGGGGCCGCGGCGCAGCAAAATCACATTCATTAACGTCTCTGTCACTTAGCAGCTGTCTGAATGCAGCTGTGCAGAAGGCCTCCATGACCGAGGGCGGCTCGCATCTTCAACTGGTCCCTATAGGAAACAAGCTGTGGGCTTTGCAAGAGAGAACAAGTTGTCACCATTACGCAAACAGCAGCATGTTTATTTTTGCATCGTGCTTTCACTTTAAGAGAAGGTGTGATGCAAAAATTAACACGCTGCTGCCTCAGCGGAAAAGCACCCTGAGTCTGCCGGGATCCCCCTGTCCTCCCCATGACCCTCTGCACCTCAAAGCTCCATGCCCGCCCGGAGTAAACAAAGTGAACACAAGCATTAAGTAATAAAAGGAAACATGATCCCTCACTACACGCCCCCTATAGATAAGAAATACCTTCACGAGAGCCGTGAAGCTAACGGCCCAGTCCGGATGGGCCATCCAAAAGGGAGACAGGGTGGTAACCAAGAAGCATCCTTTTCAATGGGAAGCAAGCATTTAGGTTAAACGCTGACATGCCCCAATGAAAATGATGGAAGGGGCTTCAACTCCCCTTCTGAAATCTCCTCAATCACACTATTCCTTGCAGAGCGAGCAGCGCAAGTGTGCTGAAAAGCTAGGCTAGACCTAAAAACAGGTGCCCCTTTATTTGTCCATTTAACAGCATGGTTATTTGCGAACTATCCTACTGTAGAGCTTAGTTATCGTTTCTGACAGCTTGGCACTCCCTAATTTACAATTCTATCCTAAACTCCAAAGACAGACCCCATTTCAAACTGTTAACTTAGTCTGTCTGCCTTTGGACCACATGCAACATGTACTTATCATTGTCAGAACTTGTGAAAGTGTCAATTTATCAAAATGTGTTTGACTCTGGGCCCGACGCCGCGACCTTGCAGTCGGTGCTGTTCTTTGGGATTTTCATCTGTCACGATGTGGTAATAGCCCCATGTGGGGCTATTTATTGCTAAGTGTGCTATTTTCATGAATAACCTATTTTTGGTGATGTCAGGATATAGGTATTGTGGTGTATTGTCATTTTGGTCTTGCTTTGTTGAGATAAAGATTACTTTTTTACCTAAACAGGTCTGGTGTCCATTTGTAGTTTTTCACTCTATTACTGTATGTGTACACAAATGCTTTACACACTGATGGTGCAGTGAGCTAAAAAACGGCGATGGATCAAGCCCTGATCTGTTGACTGGGTACGAGTGTTCTGTTTAATTCAGATACTCTGTTCATCACCACCCCCTTTTCTGAATCGTTTTGTCCACCATAAGCGTGGAAAGGTATACTCAGATGTGAGTCCCTTGCTCACTGCACCATCAGGATTCAAGCAAGCCGGGCCGAAGACGGCTGTAATGCCAGAAACCGGTCCCCGGAAGCTTGTTTCCTTTCCAGTATAAGAATTGGCTTGGTAGTTTGGTCTGCCCTGTTCCCATGATGCACTGGGCCAGGGACAGACTAATTTGCATGTAGCATCGTTCTGAGCTGGGATGGTGCAGTGAGCTAAAAAACGGTGATGGATCAAGCCCTGATCTGTTGACTGGGTATGAGTGTTCTGTTTAGTTCAGATACTCTGTCCATCACCACCCCTTTTTCTGAATCGTTTTGTCCACCATAAGCGTGGAAGGTTATACTCAGATGTGAGTCCCTTGCTCACTGCACCATCAGGATTCAAGCAAGCCGGGCCGAAGACGGCTGTAATGCCAGAAACCGGTCCCCGGAAGCTTGTTTCCTTTCCAGTATAAGAATTGGCTTGGCAGTTTGGTCTGCCCTGTTCCCATGATGCACTGGGCCAGGGACAGACTAATTTGCATGTAGCCAGGTTCTGAGCTGGGATGGAGCAGTGAGCTAAAAAACGGTGATGGATCAAGCCCTGATCTGTTGACTGGGTACGAGTGTTCAGTTTAATTCAGATACTCTGTCCATCACCACCCCCTTTTCTGAATCGCCTCTGAGATAAGCCTGTCTGCTCACGCCAAGCTACCAAGACGGTGAGCAGGGATCATCTAAGGGTGGAACTCCCTTACCCGGACTAGAAGCAAGGGTACCTACCTGGACAAAGTTGCAAACCATTGCCAAAAAGAGAACCCCATTTCTAACAGTCAGTGAAATGCCCACTGACCGCACATGAAAACTATCCTATAGTGTAGTTTCTGTATTCCCAATAGGCTCTGCGCATTGGAATAATATATCCCATAGATGTGACGTAGGACTTAGGTCGACTAGGTCTCTATCGAATATATTAAACTTAATTGTGAGTGCCAGCTAGCTCAGAGGTCACTAGAAACTTTCTCGAATAAACAAGGGATTCGTTTCTGACAACCGCATAAACATGACAACTTTGTTTCCCCAAGATAAAACTGATCTTCAGAGTTGTGGAAACAATAGATAAATATTTTACTCATTCATTCGTGCATGCTTCGTTTCACCAGAGGTGGAGAGAAATAGAGAGACGGGCGTTTTCAATAAAAGTATTTATTGAACAGTCTTCTTTCTCATGCAGAAGAAATTAACTGCTACAATCCTAAGACTGGCTGTAAAGTATAATGCGTACAGCAGGAAGAGTTTTATAAAATCATACTGTAAAAGCATGGTATGGTTTCTAAGCCATAAAATACATACATAAATAAATAAAGACTAAAAGTACTCAACTGGTGCTTTTAAAATACACCTACCCCAATGTACCTAACCTAAGTCTAGTATGAGGGAAGAAGTAAGTGTGGTGTAGCATAAGTTTAGTATTTTTTTGCCAAGAATCTATCCAAGATTTCTCTTAGGGTCTAATCAGCTCCGTAACTTGGTTTAGAATGAAGGAGGTCTGGTATCTCTCTGTCTCCGGACTCGATTTCCCAACACCCCGCAAGGGCAGCTTGGAAACACTGGAGGTGGATTTCTCAGCAAGAGAAAAGACAGCGTCTCTCTCAGTGCGTCTGCTGGAGGGTCGGCTTCCTTCGGCACTTGCTGTAGCGAGATGTGTCGGGCAAGTAGTTAGTCGAACTGCTCCAAACCACCGTGTGATTTTGCTATGGCAAGTGTGGGTATATTTATACCTTGAAGGTGCCGAGTTTGACATACAGTTGGACATAATAACGTCATCAAAGAGTCGTAGTTCTTTGAAAACTCCATGAGTTCTTGGAAAAATCAATATTCAACCACGGGGAAGTCCCGAACTGCTGAAGCTGAGTTTTCCAAGAAATCGTTATGGCTTTTCGGAACTAGTGGAAGTAGCAATGCCGTATTTGGACTGGATTGGTCATGTCTAAATATGGGTATGATTTCTATGCCTATATGAGGACAAGGTGATTTATACTCATATAAGGGCATGAATCAGGAAAATTACACTAGGGTCCTAAAATGCTATACAACAATCCCTTGTACCAAAGTAGTTGGTGTATTGTACTTGTGGCCTTTATAATGTCCAGGGTATCGTAGTGATCTGTTATTCTATTCTGAACCTAGGTATTTTGTGCTCCTCACCTTTCTGCCTTCCTGAAGGGTTCCATCCTGCCTTGTCCCCCAAACCACCCTCCTCCTGTTGTGGCCTTTTGTAGAATGTATCTAGAAATATATTTTCTTTTCTAGTTGGTTGCATGTTTATGCAGGGTAGGTTCCTTGACCTAAGGGTGGTAGTGGCCATGTTACCTTTCCTGGTGTCTGTTAAGCATGTCTTATAAGCTTGTCCCTTACAAGAGCACAGCCTATTTATTTTGAAAGTGGTATGACATTGTCGCTCATTCTGACCCCTGTAACTGATGGCAGATGTGTGCAGACATAACATCCTGATATATTCATAGCACACACACACATTTCAACATTTTGTACTTAGTTGTTGCCTACATATTCTTCCAAAATCCTCTTTTCCTCTCCTCCTCCATTCCCAATGTCCCCTATTCCATCAAATTCAAGTTAAGTTGGGATGTGGGGTTCATTATCTCAGTTTTATTCACATCAGGCTCTAGTCCATTAAGGAATGGTATGGTGTTGTAGTCAGAAAACACTATCAGGAGTGTCATTATTATTATGCTAGGAATGGAGGTGCATACTGCAGCCAGCATCCATGGCCATTTGCTGTCATTCTACTGCATCATCCGTGGCATTGTTCCAGGCGTTGCTAAGTGTGGTGTTTCGAAAGGAACAATACATTTGGGACTCGATAAAAGAACTATGTTTTCCAGTTGTATTTGATCCTAGGACTTGAGAGCTTACCAGCACTTCGGCCACTCAGATACTTTTAACATAACAAAACTACACCAATGGTGTCCGGTTGCTGCTGCTGTGGCAGGGTATGGGGTCAGGTGTTTTCATTGTCAATGATCAGGGCCCGCTTGCACACTCCACTTTCCTGGTGACGTGCAGCATGAACAGCCCTCTTTAGCTCCTACCTAGTGCTTTAGTGGAGACCACCCACCGAACCATCCAACACCGACGACACTGCCCACAGCCGCACTGGATCGAGGACTGCGCCAACACCCTCGCCCCACTGAAGAAACCCCCCCACAGAGACACTAGCAAGAGGACAAGCTGGTCCACCCCAGAACTCCTAACCTACAAGCAAGCCTGAGGGAAACTAAAGACGAAATGGCACAGTGAACAAACTCCAGACAGCCACGCAGCACACAAGGACGGCATCCGCAAGCAACACTACCTCATCAGGGCGGCCAAGAGGACCGCCTTCAAAGACCGCCTTGACAACAACGCACACAATAGCAAGGAGCACTTCAACATCGTGAAGAAACTCTCCAACCCCAGCTCCAATACCAACAACATCCCACCGTCGCAAGCCCTGTGCGACTCCCTCGTCACCTTCTTCCACCACAAGATAGCAGACATCCACGACAGCTTCAACACCCAGACAGCCCCAACAGACAGCAACACAACAGACCCTCCACACACCATCGACCACGACCCCCTGCTGGTCTGGGCCAGAGTTAGCATCGATGATACCATCAAGACTATGCGCACAATCCACTCCGGCTCTCTATCAGACCCATTCCAGCACCACGTCTTCAAAAGAGCAAGCAGCTCCATCGCACCCCACCTGCGCAATGTCATCAATCTCTCATGCAAGACCGCGACCTTCCCAGAGATCTGGGAACACGCTGAGATCAACACCCTACTCAAAAAACCTAAGGCAGACCCAAGAGACCTCAAGAACTTCCGGCCCATCTCTCTGCTCCCCTTCCCGGCCAAGGTCATTGCGAAAACTGTCAACAGACAGCTAACCCGATACCTCAAAGAAAACAGAATCCTGGATGCTTCCCAGTCAGGGTTCCGCAGCAACCACAGCACTGAGACTGCCCTCATTGCCGCCACCGATGACATCAGGACCATTCTGGACAAAGGCGAGACCACAGCACTCATCCCCCTAGACCTCTCTGCCGCCTTCGACACTGTCTGCCACAGCACACTACGCGCATGCCTCCACGCGGCAGGGAGCCGAGAGAAGGCTCAGGATCGGACCACCTTCTTCCTCTCCAGCAGAATCCTGAGCGTCCGCTGTCCGCCTTCCCCCATTCTTTTCCAAAGCCATTGAGATCATCTGCGGAGTACCCCAGGGATCCTCCCTCAGCCCTAGGCTGTTCAACATTACATGGCCCGCTCGCACACGTAGCACGACACACTACCTCAACATAATCTCCTACGCCGATGACACTCAGCTGATCCTCTCCCTCAACTAGGACCCCATCACGGCCAAAGCCAACCTCCACAAAGGAATGAAGGCTGTCGCCGAGTGGATGAAGACCAGCCATCTGAAGCTGAACTTGGACAAGACGGAGGTCCTCATCCTCGGCTCCAACCCTTCAACCTGGGACAACTCCGGGTGGCCGACGGCACTGGGGGCAACCCCGACACCCACAGACCATGCACGCAACCTGGGAATCATCCTCGACTCAACGCTCTCAATGACCAAGCAAGTCAGTGCCGTCTCTCTCCTGCTTCAACACCCTCTGCATGCTCCACAAGATCTACAGATGGATCCCGACAGATACAAGAAAGACAGTCACCCAGGCCCTCGTCAGCAGCAGACTCGACTACGGAAATGCCCTCTACGCGGGAGCCCTGACCAAGGTCATCAAACGACTACAACGCAGCCAAAATGCCTCAGCAAGACTGATCCTCAACGTACCACGCCATGGCCACATCACCCCTCACCTGAGAATCCTGCCCTGGCTCCCCCTCAACAAGAAGATGTGCTTTAAGCTCCTCACCCATGCACTAAAGGCTCTCCACAAGACTGGCCCAGCCTACCTCAACAGACGGGTCTCCTTTTACATCCCCAACCACCAGCTACACTTCCCCGACCTCTCATTCGCCACCGCCCTGTGCATCCGAAAAACAACCACCTCTCCCACCTCACTGCCAAGACATGTAACACCCTCCCACTGAGCCTACGACAGACCCAAGATCTGCTGACCTTCAGGAGGATACTCAAGACCTGGCTGTTCAATCAGTAGCAACCCCCCAGCGCCCTGAGACCCTCGCGGGTATGTAGTGCGCTTTACAAATGATTGATTAATTGGTTGATCTGAAGGATGCTGCTGGAACTGCTGGTGCTGTCGTTGGTGCTTGATGTTCTTGTTCCAGTCCTTATCCTTTCTTGGTGTGGGAGCTGTGATTTCAAGAGGTGAGCCCCTCACACGTGATGGCCATGGCAGTTTTCAGGAGGACCTGGTAGGGGCCCCACCACCTTGACTGGAGGCAGTGTCATCTGGGGTGGCCTTTTATCCAGACACAGTCTCCTGTCTAAAGCCTGAGGAATGGTGGTGTGTCTGCTTGCAGGAGAGCCTGCAGAACCTGCCGATGAAGATAACACAATGTCTCTGTTAGTTTCTTACAGTAGTATAACAGCAAGTCATCTGCCATTGATAGTGGAGCAATAGACATGTGGCCTGGAATGTTCATGGGGTCGCCAAACAGAATCTCGTGTGGGCTGAGTTTTTTCACTCTGTCAGGAGTGCTTCTCATTGTCAACAGGGCTAGACGTAGTGTATCTACCCAGGATAGTTGAGTGTATGCACACATCTTTCCTATTTTGTTTTTAAGCACACCATTCCTCCTTTCCACTGATATGCACAATGAAACATCAGTGTAACCGCAAGCCCTCTACATATTCCCCCGATCTCATGGGAATTGAACACAGGTCCATTGTCAGAACTCAGAAGTGCCAGCAACAGCTTGTGCATAACAGTTCTTTGTTGGGTATGCCTCAGTCCATTTACTGAACACAAACACGATGACCAGTACCTACTTGTATGTGGGAGGCATATCAATGAAGTCCATCTGCAAACTCTCAAATGGCCCATGTGGAGGTGGAAAGTGGCCCGATGATATTGGTGTACCCTTCCCAGTATGGTATTGCACACAAACAGTACATTGACTGCAGAGGTGGCCTGCTGTCTGATGGGATTTAGTATTGTACCAACATTGGGAAAACAAGCGGATCATACCATCTAAACCCACATGTGAGGGACCATGAAAAAGGAGGGCCTGGGCGGAGAGCATTGATAGAAACAAATATATTTTACCATTAGGGCCTGTCCACAATCCCTATTCTATCTGAACACATCCTCCCTTTCTCCACTCCTATTTTCCCCTCTCCTCAACCTGTCCCTCAATGTGTTTAGCGTCAAAACACATAGAATATTTTTATATTGGCAACTCCTGTTTGTGTTGTGTTTTCTGGACCATTGCACCTTCATGGTATGTCAGCGCTATTCTCTTTGCTTCCCCCTCAATGAAAGCATTGCCCTTTGAAACATAGTCCTTAGGTGAGGTGTGCACTGCACATTTCACTATTGCTACCCTAGCTTGTAATAGCAAGGCCTGTAGAAGGTGACCATGAATTATTCTCTAATCAGGAAAACTAATACAGGTGTGAGATGGGAGCAGGCTCTATTCCCCTGTTCATAACTGTGTCACCTCTGGAATGATATAACAGCTTAAAACATGGCACCTTATTCGTAAAAGAAATATTTGTCAGATAATCGCCTGAAGCAACAGTTGTAAAATAGGCCTTCCCAATTTTTCTGCACCAGGAGGTGAATAGGAAACCTGAAAATAAAAGGTGCTATGAATGTGTGAAACTCAAAACATTCATCAGCGTGTAGGTTTATATTTGTAACACAGTCTCACCACTGTTCCTTAAATCAACAGTTTCAAAACTAAAGTAGGAACAAAACGCCGTGCTATAATTACCCTCAACAGCAAGGCCAATACATTTCCTCCCAGCAACACATTATGTAGGAAATGACACGAATGTAAATCTAGTGCCCACAGTCAGGGTCACTCAGTAAATTCATATTAAATGCATTTTAAGGATAGTTATTCATTTCATGCTGAATTGTTGTATGTCAATGCACTGTATTGAATGAAAACCACAGCTCACCACCATTTTAGAGGCAACTCACTACACATAGTTCTAGCTCCCTTGTCCCTGGCAGATGCACTGCCTGAAAAGCATTATAGTGCACACCGCTTACAATCCAGGTCTATAGAAGAATCTTGTCTGCAAGCCAGGGAAATATTAAAATGCACACACACAAATGTATAAATGTATAAAGTTTGTCCTTCCTCATTTTGGTGCTAATTTGTGAAAGGCTTTAAGAAGTCAATATCTCTAGTTCTTCTGGTTGTATTTCTGTAGATCTGGTATACCTTCATTCATTCATTTAAAGAGTACTTTATTTAAGTAAATTATTTACTATTTCTCACGTGCTGCATTTCCATTTTAGTACTAGTTGTGTACTGCATAAATACTTTATAAGCTGTCATATAGTTACTGCTTTTCTATATATTGTGTTAAGTTAGCATGAGTTTATTAAATGTTTAAACAACATATTTTCCTTCGGCTTCAGTTTGCACACAACACATAATTGTTATTGTAGCTTTCAACCTAGACGAAAGATGTGATTTATTTGAGAATAATATGTTATTGCTCTGATATCAGTTGTGCTTGGTACACTTGGTACACTGTCTGCACACTGAGAACTGCACCCTCTAAGAATAACCTAACACAAGGTTTCTGGGAGGCCTGATCCTCGCACCACATTAGACATAACACAAATAATGTTGCTGCCAACATTGGGCTCTAAGCGGGTTTAAGATAGAGTTACCGAGAATGCAAAAACACACTTGATGGTGCTTCGCATGCAGAGAGTTGGTAGCTGACGATGTGATCTTCTTCTGCTGACATTTAGAGGTATGGGCCCGCCCTGCTAAAACCCAAATGAGACCTTCTTAGATATAATATAGTATGCTAAATAGGGTGCGCGAAATATAGGTGATACAGATTTCTATAGATTTTGCATTATAATATGCTATCACCGTTCGCTTACTATGGATTAGTGACTATGCTGATAACTCTGATTTTTATAATATGTATGTTGGTATTATATAAGATACTGCGTTTGAGAACCTTGCATTGAAAAATAAATATTTCAAACTTGCACGTGTGTTCTTTTACTCCCCGTTGTGGTTTGAAATGATTACAGAGCGAAAGAGTGTTCATGTGTTCCACGATACCTGAGGTAACCTAAGTTCATGTTCTGGTTTGTCTAAATCGTTGGGAGTTTGTTATTACCAATGAGACACTGTAGCTAGCTCGGTAAGGGGATTTCTGATACTAAGGTGAGTTTTGGGTCACCCTAATTCACCAAGGTTCTAGATCTCTGTGCACAGTTCTGTGGGAGAACGGAAACCCTGCTACAAAGCTACCAAGGGTGAACTGCAAGTTAGTTTTAGTGGCTTTTTTTTGTTCACTCTGACAAGTATTGCCTTAGTGGGGCATCCTATAAAGACCACATGCATACAATGAGCAGAGTACAGTCCAGTGATACTACTTCCACCTTGCATTGATAAAACTATGCCTGCAATGAAGGTAATATAGAGAAATCCAATTTACAGTATATATTCTTATTCACTGTCTCGTATACACATGTAGGGCTATTCACAAAGGCAATTGAGTACTGCCCTAAAGGCAGTCACGGCAAAGCTTATTGACAAATCATCAATATAATAAATAAACCTAAATGAGAGCAAAGTTGGTTCTTGTTTGAGGGAGCTTCCATTCTTTCAATGGTGTGCAAAATATTAGATGTGAAAGGTATGCCCTCCTGTGAAATATAATATGGCAAACATTTAACGTCTTTAGCTAAAAACTTACATTTTTCCATTTGGAAAGTCCTTACTCTATCTTAAACAAATCATTGGGTATTGATTTACTATTTGTCACTCATTATCCTTCTCTATTTCTTGAAAGACATTTCCATGTTCACTGGTAGCGTGCAGGGTAAGTTGGTGTGGTGATGGTCCGTGGTGAGTGATTATTCCGTGCCTCCAGTGGCTCCTGCATCTCTGTACTCTGTCCTGTTGCATCGTGTACTGTACGTTTCACTGATGTGCAAATATCCCACATCAGTTCACGCCACACTCCCCCCCCCCCCCCACAGCTGGACTCATTGTGTACTTCATTCATCATATCACCAGATATTTAGTGAGGCTCCGGATATACAAAAGCCAATCTGTGAAAGTAAAAGTGGTGCATTCACTAAAACAGTGTGCTATAGCTGTGCTGCTCTTTCAGGAAACATACCAGATGGAGGGACTTTGCTCCTACGCATAACATTAAAAGGTGCTGTATAAGGGTTGAGTCTCTAGTGAAATTACTATGGGTTCTGCACTACTAAACTGCAACACACTCAATCTCTTTTGAAAGAGAGAGATATAACTTAAAAACAAAGTGCCTTCAATGTGACTAAACATCACCTTATTGCATAATCTGTGCATAGTAAGTAACACAATTAGCAGTGCACCATGCTGAATCTTCACTCATTTCCCAATTACAAAGCCTTTTCCTTCTTTTCGTCCTTTGCCTAACCCACGCACCAACACCACTTACTACACTCCCTACTAAACCCTTGTGTTCCCTTCCTGAAAGCCCTAAATGCACAAGGCTATCTCATACTTGAACAAATAATCCCATACTCCACCCACATTATCCTGTCTCAAATGCGCATGCAACTGTTTTTGTTCTCATTAACACATTTAAGGGATTTTATGTTCTAAGGAAAAAAGAAATGGGAATAAGCAATAAGAGAGAGAAGGCAAATATAGGTATTCTCAATACTCAAGACAATTATGGACAACAACCAGTTGGAACCTGCTGAGACTTGGAGGCAAATGTATGTTACTGTATTTAGTGCATTAAAATGTACCCCAGACAAAAATACCCACAATCAATAGGAATAATATAAAGTAGAACATGAACATACACATAGGAAATACACATATTTTCTTCCATGCATGGAACCCTAGGAAAAGCATGGGAGGAAACAAAATACTTTTGCTACAACCAAATATTTTAATCAGCAATATATTTATAAATTAATATATATACATCCCTGCATCCAGGGTGTATCGACAATTATACAAACCTCAAATCTTAGGAGTATTCAAATATTTATTTTTCATCAACATTCGTTGTACATTCTCCACTGCACAGAATATAGACTTAAGCCAACCGAACTATACTTTGTCTCCTGTGCGCATATAATAAATACCCTTATTGCTAGTCTCGGGATATTGTGACAATCTGTGGCTTTACGTCTGGATCCCTGCCCAGAGTTTGTGGTCAGCCACCGAAGTAGTTAAACTCCTCTGACTTATCTTTTTTAAGTTCAAAAGTGAGTTTATTGAGATAAAGGAATATATTAATGCAGAAGATATAATAACAATGAAAATAAAAGAGTTACATACAATATATCAGTTGGAATTAATAAACATAAAGGGTTTGAAATAATAACAGTCAAACATGTCATGTATAAGTAAAATAACAATATTATATGGAAAATCAAGTATGTATATCAGTAGAAAATACACATAACAAAATAGAGTATAATTTAAACTATATAATATCAACATGGAGGAGGTCATGGAGGTTTAGTCACTTCTAAGCATGGGCGGAAAATCCGTTCTGCTCGCGGATTTTGCGGATTTTAGGTAAATTCGCAATCCGCGAACTCTCGCGAATTTACCGAAAATCCGCAAATTCGCACGCAGCGGATTTCTTTTCTTGGTGATGCAATATTGCGGCGTGCGGCGTTCACTTACCGTCATTCAGCGTTTTTCCGAGATGTTTTTCTCAATATTTTGCGAGTGCTGCGCCATTTTGGATCTTGCTGCGGGATCCCGCGGGAGTTTGGCGACGCATCGCGAGAGTTCGCAATTGCGAACATGTAGGTGCGGCGGGCAGTAACAATCTCGCACTCGCGAAATTACAAAATTTGCAATTCTGCACAAGAAATCCACTGGCAAGCAGCATAGACCTTCTGAAAATGATGATTTTTATCAGAATAACTCCTCAGATTGACATTTGCCTGCACTTTTTTGGATTTGAGGCCTTTTGACTTTCTTTGGATCACTTTTGGATTAGAAATCAACTTTCACAAGTAAGTTTGTTTGGGGCATTACAGTTGCTGTTCTGCATAAAAACGAGTTTTGCAAAACTGAAAGCACTCAGCAGGTGCAAAAGTTCACTCATCATTAGTAACCATTCCCTGTAGTACTTCCTGAGGGGCCTCTCCAGAGTTCAGTTGCCTATGTTTGTTTGGAGCATTACAGTTGCTGTTCTGCAGAAAAACGAGTTTTGCAAAACTGAAATCACTCAGCAGGTGCAAAAGTTCAAACTCATCATTAGTAACCATTCCCTGTAGTGCTTCCTGACTGGGGCCCCTCCAGAGTTCAGTTGCTAGTTGCAACAATTCTATGACCCTGCTCTGACCCTCACAGCAGGCTCATACAATAGCTACAAGTAGGCCACAAAGGTCCTGAAAAAAAAAATTGCACTGCAACAGAAAGCAAATTACAGATAAGGAAGCAGGTGCCAGACTGGAATTTTAAAACAGTGATACATTAATAAATCTACCCCAAATTAATTCATGTCAGTTGAAGCAGGGCAGGTGTGCTTGCTTTCCCCCCCCATAATCTACAGTGATGAACCAGAGGGTGGCATTGATGTATCAGAGGGTGGCATGGGTGAAACAGGGTGGCAGTGGTGAAACAGAGGGTGCTGTAAACCGGTGATGATGAACCAGACGTAGAAACAACATAGTCGCGACCGTTGCGAGCCGACAAGTAAGTGCGCAATTGTGAACTGGTACAAAACCCTCACGAACTGGCAGAAACCCTTGCGAACACAAAAAAAAATCTGCAAATTCGTGAGAATTCACGGATTTTGCGGATTGCGAGTTCGCAAATACGCAAATTTGCGAACGCCAGATTCGCAAAATTCACCCATGCTTAGTCACTTCTTGATGTAGAGGAATAGGAAACAAAGAATGTCTGGCACTTGTGTCAATGAACAATGTAACAGGTGCCCACAGGTCTAAACGTTTTGTTGCCATATGCCTTGCATATACAAATGTTGTGTCCAGTCTGTGATTGTAACAGACATGCTTGATATGATAATTTGGTGAAGTCTTTCCAGTTCTTGGTTACTTGTTGAAAGGCCTCTGCTAATAGCAAATCTATGATCTTAACATTAGAATCACAATTTTCCCAAATCGGGGACAGACTACCTAAAAAGATATAAAAAGATATGTGAAAAAGAAAAAAGGTTACTGCATCAAAGATGGAATGAATTTGAGACAATACCTTTTCTAGGCATGGGCAGTTAATTCCGTTCCGCTCCCGTGATTTGCGGAATTTGGGTAATTTTGCGATCCGCGGAGAACGCAAAATTGTCCAAAAATCTTCGGTCCGCGTCTTTGCAAAATGTTTTGCTTGTTCGTGTTCTCAAATGCGTGTTCACAAGATATTTCCCCCCGAGCACGCAAACAGCGATTGCGAACAGGAAAAAAGCATCGCGAACAAGCAATTCCGCGTGTTCGCGGAATTTCTGCGTGTTCGCTGAGATTTTTTACCGTTTCGCTGAGATTTGCGTGAAGCGATTATGCAAATTCCGCCCAGCCCTAACCTTTTCCCAAAAAATCTGAACAAGTTTACATGTGAAGAACATATGATAGAGGTCAGCGTGTGGTCACGAGCAAGTCCAGCAAATATTTGGGAGGTCAGGTTGTCTTGCATTGAGAGTGAGGGGATGAGAGTAGGAGCCTATTGTTTATGAAGAACAGTGTCTGTGTGGTATTTGCAGCTCTAGAGGACTTTCTAAGTTTAAGCCATATTCTATCCCAAAATTCCACAACCCAACAGCTTTCTAAGTCCTTTTCCCACAATGTTTCTATCTTGGTTTTGTCTCTCGTATTAGAGGAACTATGTAAACATTTATATATAGTGGAAGCCTTAGGGTCATGTAAAGTAGGGCCCGTAATTTATCTGTATGAACAGGTTCAGGTGAAGTGTTATGTTCAGCCATGGCCCGTGGAAGGAGTTGCGGTGGGGCAGAGAGGCGGGAGGGGGAGGGTCAGGGTGGGGGGTGCTAAAAACAGGCATATGGATATTTGGAGATAAGAAACAATTTAATTAATAAAACGAATTTCATAGGGTGCCCTGCATTGCAAAATGCGAGGCAGCGTGCGCTACAAAATTTGTTTTATTAATCAAATGGGATGGGAATTGAGCTTTTTAAAATATTTTAGGGGAATGGACAGTGGAATATTAAGACTATAGGAGAAAGCATCATTTTTATGGTGTCTAGACGACACCACCAAGACAATTATAGGGGATGCCATTTTGTTGTTAGAGAGGACAACCTTTGTATGCAGTTTTCCAAACAACGTGATATAATTCCTGATATAGAATGAGTAAAATACAAACCTAAGTACTTGATGAATTGGGGTCTCCATGTGAAACCTGAAGTAACAAAATCAGCATTAAAAGTATATTTGGTTAGGGGTAATATCTCACACTTATCCTTATTTAGTTTATATCCAGAAACAAATGCAAAGGAATCAACTTCTTCTAAAAACGCTGGAAGAGAAGCTTGAGGTTGTGATATGAATAAAAGGACATCGTCAGCATAAGCTGCAATTTTAATATTGGTCTCCTTAAAAGTAAAACCGTGAATATTGTCATTTTGACGAATCCTTAACAAAAAATGTTCTAGGGCAAGTTTTTTAAAAAAAGGGAGAAAGTGGACAGCCCTTCCTGACACCTCTACCAAGGTGAAAATAGGAAGAAATATCACCATTTGCTGATACAGCTGCTCTTGGATTAGAATACAAAATAGATATTAAAGCAGTCATTTTTGGGCTAAAGCCAAACCATTGAAGTGTGTGGAAAAGTTAAGGCCATTCGACTCTGCTGAATGCTTTTTGCATCCAGAGCTATGGCTGGCAGGGGATGAGAGGTGTGTGAGGCTTTAGAAAGAATATCAAAAAATAAGCGAGTATTATCTTTAAAGAACCGCCCCTTAACGAAACCGGATTGTTCTATTCCCAGTAAATCAGGCATCTGAGATTTCAAACGCAATGCTAGAGCTTTTGAAAATATTTTATAATCAATGTTGACCAAAGAAATAGGTCGATAATTTTTACAGTGTTGTGGGTCTTTGCCATCCTTAGGTATAAAACTACAAAAAACAGAAAATGGTCAGGAGGGATCAATCTCACAATCCTTAGGGGTTAAGGAACTGTAAATTCCCTTATACTAGGAACACATTGCTCAGCATTAGTTTTATTCTCTCTACAGAATGATCACATACCTAGTCATAACCACGGTTTAACAATTTTATTTATAGTAATCCTTGATGCAAAGTAATATTTTTATGTGATACTGTTAATCAACATACAATATACACAAATAAAAACACAAATATCTACCACAATTATATACAAATAATATATAAGGACAAACAATACTCCTGTACAAAATCAACCTTTTTTGCCCTGAAGGTCACACTAAGTCAATCAAATGTCCCCCTATTTATTCAGGGAGTACACTAAGAGGAAGTCTTTTATACACACAATCGGTTCTAGTAAATCCTGAACCTTGATTCAACGATTGTGTTAAACCAAACAATTAAATATGGTACAGAAAATATCATCAGACTCCTCTTGTCAAATATGGCATGTCGATGCGGAAACGTTTCGGCCTCCAGACATCTTGGTCTCCTCAAACAAGTTAAAAATATACCGGTTATCTTTATCAATGACAAACCTTACTTGTTGGATTTCAGTGGAGTAGGTACCAAATGCTCACAGGACTGGATTGTCCTCTCCATACAGATGTCTCTGAGAATAAGTGAGGAAGAATTGAAAGAGATTAAGAGGCTGGAAGAAGAAATTGGGGCAGATACTGGGATTACTGATGCTAAGGCACTCTTGGAATTTATTGAAAAAACGATTGTGGACTTTAGAATACATACAGTTAATTTAAAAACTACAGAGGTTGCGAGGGACATAAAGAATTTCAAAACTGAAACTGTTTATCCGTATTTGAAGGCAGATTTCTTCAAAAAGAACAATCCGAGCACCTTAAATCTGCAGTACAGGGCGAGATCACGAAGAAATTTCATTACCTTTCCAGATTCATCCTCTGATGCAGATCAAGGTTCAGGAAGTTTTTTCCAACCGTACCAACCGTATCCTACTTATTTTCAATATCCTAGATTCCTTCCTTTTTTAATTGCGAAAAATTAGATAAAAATGTTCTTCTTCGACAACGATGCAGCAATTGAGACTTACACGAGTTGCTCACGTAATAAATCTACGTTGTGCCCAGATAGCGCATCAATGCTGGATGAGATTCTCCTCTTTGAAAATCAGATTTTGAGAGAAGTGGATGAATGTAACAAAAAAAAATTTTTTTAAAGCAAATTTTTCAAAATTAGAGAGGGTGGCACTTAAAGAGCTTACTAACAACCCCCTTAAAGTCATCAAACCAGCATATAAGAGGGGAGGGATTGTACTCTGGGATGCTAACGACTATGATAATGTTGTACTAAACCAACTACAAAACCTTGAACATTACCGTCGGATTACTGATAATACAACTTCGAGCCTTAAAGCCCAAATTTTGCATCTGACGACTAAAGCATTGGAAGAAGGTTTTATTTGCATAAAAGAATATGAATATTTGTATCTCACTACATCTAAAATTCCCAATATTTATGTATTGCCCAAAATCCACAAAAATACTCAACTACCTCCGGGGCGGCCGATTATTGCGACTTGCCGGTCCTTGTTAGAACCCCTAGCCAAATACATTGATGTATTTTTGGAGCCATTTGTGCCCTTGATGAAAGCTTACATCAGAGACACAATGAATTTTCTTTCTAAGGTTGAGAATTCGATATTTGACAGTGACCAACAGTTGTTGGTCACTTATGATATCGAAAGTTTGTACACCAACATACCACAAGAGGAAGCCCTATTAGTGTTGGAGAAAGTGTTAGATGAAAGACCGAGACCTCACGCAGTACCCACCAACTTTATTTCAGCCCTAGCCAAGATTTGTCTTAAAAACAACTTTTTTGCCTTTAAGGATGAGCTGTACATCCAAGTTAAGGGCATGGCAATGGGGTGTTGTTTTGCCCCTGAGATTGCGAATCTGGTAATGGACACCTTTGAAAAGAATTATATCTTTCATGATGCAACACCTTTCATATCAAATATTGTCTGATGGATTCATTTAATCGATTATATTTTTATGATATGGTCAGGAACGCGGTAACAACTCTTATTGTTCCATAAGTGGCTTAATACACGTTCAGCTGACCTCAATTTCTCAATCACGTACAGTAACACTAAAATCAATTTTCTCGATTTGTATGTATGTAATAACGAGGGGTCCCTAAAAGTATGTCTTTTCACTAAGCCGATGGACCGTAATTGGTTATTGGACTTTTCCGGTGGCCATCCTAGATCCTTAAAATAAAATTTGCTGTACGGCCAATTTTCAAGGATCCGTCGAAATTGCACCAATAAAATGGACTATTTCGAAAATGCTGAAGAACTTTAAATCAAGCTATGTAATCGTGGTTATCCCAGGAAGTTGGTAAGAACTGCACTAAAAAGAGCTTGGTTTACCCCTCGTGAAACGTTATTGACTGCTAAAGAAAAAAATACATCAGACCGGATTACTTGTTTGTTGACATATAATCCGAAAGCTAACAAGATTAAAAAGATTATCTTGAGAAATTGGAGGCATATTCAGCAATTTGACATCCCCAAACCATTGTTCGCATTCCGTAAAGGAAAAAATATACGGCAACACCTTGTGAAGGCTGTTCGGTAAATACTACCCAAGGGTGATATAAGAAATATGTTGAGTCTCCCACGAGTAATTAGACATTTTAAATGTAACAGCTGTGGGGTATGTCCCCATACCACCAATTCCAAGTTTGTGATGTTGAACAATGTGAAGCATGTTCAAAACAGTTTTTCCAATTGCAATATGAGAAATTTCGTATATTGACTTACTTGCCCTTGTGATAAGATTTACATAGGACAGACAACACAAGCTGTGAAAATGAGAATAATGCAACATCAATCCAAAATGTGCTGTAACACACAGGGGGATCCCTTGGTTCAGCACTTCAATGAGCATAGTCATAGTGAGAATGAAATTAGGTGGTCGGTGCTTCTAATGGTGAAATCCCAAAATAAGGTGTCTTTACAAATGACCTCAAATAGACTTGAAGCCCCTATGATAGAAAAGTACCACACGTCAATACATGGGTTGAATGATCGTGATGAAATATGGGCACTTATCTGAATTCGGTGGTTGGACTCTGTGATTTTCTGATACAAAACTGAATGTATCTGTCATCTGTATATACTGCACATCTGTACTATGTACTGTATATAGCTGAACAGCACTGTTTTTTCTCCCTCTCATTGTTATATATATTTGTATATATGTGTATATTTGTATGTCTAATAATATTCATTTACAGATTCAGAATATACACAATCATATATGTTCTCCATAGATTGGTGCCCATCTCTGTGCTGTCCATTGCATCCATCTTGATGTCACTATTCACTGAAGTTAATTAGAAAGAACATTTTACGTTTTGTCTTGGTTGTGTGAATGGTCCTACTGTCCGAGGATGCCCGGATAATGTTGGGTGTAGGTTTTCTTACTCATTCCTTGTTTGGTGTCTTTGATAACTTACTGGAGAGGTAGTATTCCTTTTTCATCACTGTTGGTTTATTGACAGTGGTGTTTAGTTGATTCCTCTCGTAATTATTCACCAAGGTGGCCACTCGGTTTTTAGTTTGTATCATTTAATATTGTTTGTGGTGGAGGTCACTTGATATATTCATTCCCCTCCTGCCCCTTTGTTTTCAGTTTGTGGCACTTTGATTGTTTGAAGTGGTGGCTCCTTGGTAATTCACCCCCTTCTTGATTTCTTTATGTTGCCAGTGGATTGTAGGCATTTGGTGAGAGTGTCCGTTTTCAATTTTGATTACCCTGAGCGAGGGCCGATCACATGGTACACTTTGGTTCGATCACGTGGGACGCAGAGTGCAGTATTTTTATGGCGCCCGTTGAATCCCACGGTGTGTGCCTGGATGGAGTACTCCGTGAGATGGTTTGCCCGTGTTCACGACTAAAGAAGGTAAGTGGGGAAACTTTCAGTTGAGTTGATAGAGGTTATGGCCCGGTTGTGTTGAAGAAAATGTAAGAGTCTAAGGACGTGTGGTCTGATAATGAGCCCATTTTGGTTTTGTCAGAGTTACGGAAGACTTAAAAGATAAAGAGGTGTTTTATTGCCCTCTCCGGTGGGGCGCTTGTCGACTCAGATTTATTTTCTATACTTAAGGTAAGAGACTTTTTGCTTAGTCCCTCCATTGTATTTTAGTCATGATCTGAAGTATGTCAATAATTAGTAGCTACCTATGTGGTTATTATGTTTTATAGATATTAGCTGTTGAATTCCCCGGGTGTGATTATTGGCACCGTGATCAGTGCCGTCTGACACTCCCTAAGGCACTCTCTTGTGGTTAGAGGTTACTCACGATTAGAATTCCTCTGTCTGTGGCACATGAATAGTAGTGCATGTATGACCCTTCACATTATTTGGTTGCTTTGTTTAGTGTACTCCCTTTCAGTGTTTGGTGACGTTCCCTTGGGACCATGGTAGCCCAGAGATGGCTGACAGTTTCAGTATAGGTGTAATACATTTTGGGTTTCCTTTTGTGTATTTACCTAGGATGTTCTTTCACCCTTGTCCTGAGGAGGCCAAGATGTCTGGAGGCCGAAACGCATCCGAGTCAACATGCTATATTTGATAAGAGGAGTCTGATGATATTTTCTGTACCATATTTAATTGTTTGGTTTAACACAATCTTTGAATCAAGGTTCAGGATTTACTAGAACCGATTGTGCGTCTACAAGACTTCCTCTTAGTGTGCTCCCTGAATAAATAAGGGGGACATTTGATTGACTTAGTGTGACCTTCTGGGCAAAAAAGGTTGATTTTGTACAGGAGTACTGTTTGTCCTTATATGTTATCTATACTACTATTATAAAGAGAGAACTCTCAACTTTGAGCCAGGTAAACTCGGGAACCACAGCGCCAATCTACACACCCGATATATCCTTGAAAATGTCAGGGTGTGTAAATGGACATAGGCTACATAAAATAAAAAAAATGTAAATTTAATAAATTAACTTTAAAAACAAAGAAGTCCCCTGAAAGAAGCGCTGGCCGCGATGTTGCGCTGGCCGCGACACGCTGCCCGCGACGTGCCTGATGACAGGACATGGAGCGGCAGCGGTGATGTGAGGAGCAGCTGATCAGGTAAGGCATTTACAAACACGGAAAATGTCGGGGCGGGAGCGGGGGCGGGAGCGGGGGCGAGAGGGGAGCGGGGGCGGGAGGGGGGCGGGAGGGGGGCGGGAGGTGGTCCATGTCCGTGTTCTGACAGCAAGAAGGAGAAGGGGGAGTCCCGGCTGAGGGCTGAGGGCTGAGGGCGGCCGAGAACGGAGCGGAGCAGGGTGGAGGAGCAATCTGCCAGCGCAGGGGGTCGGGCTGCGGGGGTCGTGAGGTACATCACACCTACCTCTGCTCGCTCCACCACATGCTGCCCCCAGCCCCCTTCTGCCCCGGCCAAAAAATGCAGCCCCCAGCCCCCTTCTGCCCCAGGCAACGCTGGGGCGGGCAGCTAGTTAGTTTATAATTGTGATAGATATTTGTATATATATGTGTATATTGTATGTTGATTAACAGTATTACATAAAAATATTACTTTGCATCAAGGATTACTTTAAATAAAATTGGCAATTGTGGTTATTACTAGGTATGTTATCATTGTGTAGAGAGAATAAAACTAATGCTGAGAATTTTCTTCCTAGTACACGGGAATTTACAGTCCCTTAACCCATAAGGATTGTGAGATTGATCGCTCCAGACCATTTTCTGTGTTTTGCTGTTTTGTGTCCTTTACCCAGGTAAGGGAGGGTTATTTGGGTATACCTCTATGATTATTGATTACATCCTTAGGTATAAGGCAGATAAGAGTGTCTGAAAAAAAGCAAAAAGACTCACCGGATTGTAAGACGGCATGTATGAGGGTATGTCATTTAGGAATAAGTAAATGCGCAAAATGAGTAGAAAATTCCACAGTGAAGCCATCTCAGCCAGGGACCTTATCTTTTTTGAGTGTTTTTAAGGCAGCAAGGAGCTCTTTCTGTGTTAAGTCAGATCCTAAGAGCGAAAGGTCTGGGCGCGTGTTGGGGGTACATTGGATTTTGGAAAGAAATTGAGGGATAAAGTGATCAGAAGAAAGGGTTTCAGATGTATATAGTGACTTATAGAATTGGAGAAATTCATTTAGGATGTCTTCGTCTTTGAATTTCAGTTCATGATCTTGACCAAGGATAGATTCTATATTGAGTTTATTTTGTTTTACCTTTAAATAGTTAGCCAATAATTTCCCGGCTTTGTTCTGGCCACCATAGAACTTTGCACTGGACTTCAACAAGTAGTTTAAAGCATTGTTAGTTGTATCCAGGTTAAATTGAAATTTAGCTTTTATAAGTTCAGATGAGCAATCTTTTCACTTGGAGGAGTAATAAGAGTGCTCCAACCTCTTTATTTTGGCTAACACGGCGTTGGTATCTTGCTGTGCCTTTTTACGTTTGTTTGAGACAAATCTAAGAACAAAATCTCTGGCTGAAGCCTTAACGGCGTCCCAAACCACATGAAAAGTTGTGGCGTCCAATTGATTAAAAAGAAAATATTAATTAAAAAAAGAAATAAAGGATGGCGTGAAGGCTGGATCCGTAAGCAAGGTGTTATTAAAACGCCATTTCAGGGATAATTTAGATTTGCGCAAAACATTGAGGTGAATAGTGACAGGAGCATGATCAGATATTAGGATGGAGCCAATATCTGCCGCCATTCGTGATTGGGAAATGTTATGAGATATAAAAAAAATAGTCTAGTCGTGACTGAGTATGATGTGCTGGTGAGTAAAAGGAGTACTCTCTCAATGTGGGGTTGCAAAGTCACCAGGCATCTGTAAGCTTATGTTGTTTAATTGTTTATGTAAATAATTTATGAGATTTATGAGGGACGAAGGGGGTTGACGAATTTAGATCTATGAAGGGGTCAAGAATTTCATTGCAATCTCCTGCAAGGATAAAGTTATCATCATAACACTGTGTGATTTGTTGGGCCAGGGAGGTCCAAAAGGAGGGGTCACTAATTGTGGGTGCATAGACATTCAATAAAGAGATTGGAACATTATCCACTATAAATTTATCAAATATCCATCTACCTACTTGATCTGCACATTGTGATATTACCTTAATCGAAAGGGATTTGCGAAAAAGAATAAGGACACCATTACGTTTATCATCACCCGGGAGAAGAGGACCTCACCCACCCAGCCGCTTTTCAATTTTGCAGATCCTTCAGCTGACAAATGAGATTCCTGTATACATGAAATATCAGTTCCTAGTTTAGCTAATGATTCAAAAGTCTCTGTCGCTTAATAGGTGAATGTAAACCTATGACATTCCACAATATAATTTTTAAATTCATAGAATAAAACTGTAACTATATGTTAAATACCGATTGAAGCAAAACCTTTAACAGGTTAAACCATGTCTAACAATAAACCAACTGTATGTAAAGTGAAGCAACTGGAATGGAGAAGAAAAGAAGGAAGAAGAGAAAGTACAGCGGATAAACAACATTTGGAAAGAGTGATGCAAGATAGAGAAAAATGTTGAGGTAATTAGAATTTGAGGTAGGGTAATCAGAGGAAGAGAAAGATAGAAAAGAATAGAGATAGTACAAAAGATAAAGAGATTAATTAAGAAAAAAGACTTACATATAGTCTGGGACATACGAGAGGTGGAGGGGTGTAAGGCCACATGGAACAATGACGGGTCCCAGACCCATGCAGGAGGCAGGAAGGAGAACAGAACCAAAGGACTTTAGAATAACACGCGGGAGCAACCTGTGGGGAGAGTATAGAGGTTAAATCTATACTTAAAACAATAAGAGTGAAGATTAACTGTGTTTACATATTAATAGGCTGTAATTGAACCAGAAACAAAGTTAAAACTTATGGAAAGAGTAAAAACATAACAGGATCCAAAATTACTATTTGGAATTTGATGAAGAAGTAGTGTCCATTGAGTCAGTCTGATAGGAGTAGAGGAAACTCTTTAGTTTTATTGGGTCCCCATAGGTGTTAGTATTGTCATTGATGGTCACTTTAAATAGGCAAGGGTGGAAAAGACCATATCGTGCACCTATTGAGCGTAGTCGTGACCTTAGTGCCAAGAACTCCTTGCAATGATCTGCAGTTGATTTAGCATAATCTTGAGAAAAAAATAAGGAGTTTCCTGACAAGGTGATTCTATTCATTGTTCTTGCCGCAAACAGAATTTTTAACAAATTGGTGTATTCAAGAAGGTATAAGACCTCTCCTCTTGGTTTTATTGCAGAGGAAGAGGATGCCAGATGTACTGCTGGACATAATCGATGAGCTTTCTGGATGTTCAGAAGAGTGCTCTCCGGTTTCTTGAGAAGTTTTGGGATAAAGGTTTTGAAAAAACATATTGGATCTGAACCTTCTGTTCTTTCAGGTAAACCATACATACAAAGATTAGTTTTCATATTTCTGTTTTTCAAATTTTCTATTTGCTTGTGTACCATCGATACCTGGGAACATAAAGAGTCTACTCTGAAAGTGGAAGAATTTAAGGAGTCAACATTCTGTTCCAGTGTAGTGACACGTTCTTCCACACTTGAGAGAGCACCTGAAGCTTAGATTTTGTTTCCTCAACAAATGGGCGTAAAGCCCTAATTTCTTCTAGGAATAAGTCCATTGTGACTGAAGAACATTGTTTAGGAGGAGAGGGAGGATATTTCTTCAACCATTTAGTCGATGCTTTGGTAATACTAGAAACCAAAGTGATAGCAGATGTCGACACACCTTTAGGTGAAGTATTGGTTGAGTCATCCATGGATAAACAATGGTAACGTGAGCTGGTATGGATTAGAAATCTGCGAGATGAAGATTTAGGTTGAGGTAAACCTTTAAGTTGTCTTTCCATAGATGAAGAAGATGAATTTCAAAACTTGATATCAGTAATAGCAAAATTTCAACTTACAGAATCTTTAAAAATTAGCTCTATAGTATAGTAAGATTAGAGAAACATGCAAAAAAGGTGCACAGGGTAAGTACAACTAAATAAGTTGCTGCAACGTTGTATTTACATCTCTAGTAATGGTTCAAGAATAAAAAAAAAGAAACAAGAGAAAAGGAGTCATAGTATTCAAACATCAAAAAGGTTACAAAAGAGGGCTGAAAGAGAGCTATATAAGGATGGTTATATACCATAAATAGGCGCCCTCAAAAGCAGGCCATGAATACCCTATGTACTTGTTTTAGAATGTTGCACACAAAAAGTAAAATATGCTTTACTTAAATAAAGAATAAACCATATTTGAAACATCCGAGAATATATATTCACAAAGCATTGACCAACTGCATAACTTGATTAAAGCAAAGTTTAGACAAAAGTTCAGTCAGTGCGTTGGGGGAGGTCTATCTGTAGAGAGCCACAAAATAACAGTCATTGAATTCGCAGTGAAAGGCAATAGGTGAAATGACACTGTGCCAATTCATTTAGCGCTAGTTTTTCAGTGAAGATAGAATATAGGTACTGCATTGGAAGGAGGCTCAGTCAGCGGTAAAAGAAAGAAAAACAAAATGGCAGTCGCAAGGTCAATGGAGCCGCGATGCATCTAGCTCATGAAGTAAAAGTTGTCTGCAATTCTTGTAATTGTCTTAAGAGGGAGTACCTTCAATATCCCATGAGGTCACACGAGCCGCCTTTATAATATACAGCGAGTCTAACGATGAAGGCACCGCATTAGATGAAGCTCCGTCAGCGGTCGACTCAAAATGAAAATGTAAATGTAAATTGATACTTGTATAGTGCACTACTCACCCGCAAGGGTCTCAAGGCGCTTGTACGAATACCGCTGTGGAAACCATCCTGGCTTTCCCTGTGAGGCGTCCACTCCTGGGCACCCCCAAGGTGGAGGCCAGGCATCCTTAGCGTTGTGGGGGCCGTTGTGGAGATTAAGCAAGCTATTGCCCAGAGTTCCAGAGTGGGACTCCATGATTGGAATAGGCACCGAGGCGAGAATTATCAGGTCCGTGGAATTTTTGAGCCCAAGACCCGCCGAGGCGGGGAATTGAATCCTGGTCCCGGCTAGACCTCTGCATCAGGGTCTGCCGCTCTAATCATTGAGCCGCACTTCTCCTGGCGGTCGCTAGCTCAGCAGAGCCGCGCCATGACTCACTCGCAAACCAATGTTGTCTGCAAACCTGAAAACGCCTCAGAGTGGAATTCCTTGAACGACTCATCCTCCGTTTTGGGGTCGGTCCGTGTAGAAGTTATCGCTTTAGACCGCCTCCTCTCCCGCCGTACCAGGAGAGCTACGGATCTGCCGCCATCTTCGTCGGTCGCTAGCCACACCCCCTCCTCTGACTTATCTAATATGTAAACATTTGTATATGATTTTCTTCTGTTATCATTTTGTTCTATGATATCTCATTCTGCAATGTATAAATTGTCGCTATCAGATCTTTCACATTAATGGGGAAACTGGTGCAGCTGGTGTCTCAGGTGCATAATTATGGTGCAGAAAGACAATAGAATAATAAGGTGGAGATATTCCCACTGGCAATGCATCTGGCCAGTCGCCAGTCTGTCCGGATTGCCTCTCCGTATGGGTTACGGACACACACTCTATTAGAACTTGAACCTCTGCCACTAAACCAAAGGCCAACTGAACCAAATCATGAAACTCCTTCAAACCCGTCAACAGAGAAGCGGTGAGATAGTCAATGGAAATCCTATCTTGTTACTGTATTAAAACATCATGAGTTCCATGCTGTGCAGAGAGCTGCTCAGACTGCTCCATGCTGATGCATCCCCAACTCTTGTAGTAGTGATTCGACCTCCAAAACTTTAATTATTTAATTGAGCATGGACTCATGCTCCTTCTTCATTGTTCTCCCGTCGTCTCTATCTAAGTCTGGAAAACGTTCCTCTCTCTTCCTGTCTGAGGAATAATCAGGTGTGCTAGGTGTTTCAATGGGAAACATCGGTTATAATGCGGTGTTTACACCACAATACCTTTATAACATAGGTATTACAATGGCTTGCGCTGGATGGCGCCTTTACCTAAGGAATTGTATGATTTACAATTCCAACACCTTCCCTACTGTACGTAGACTGGAGTTGCAATAATAAATCATACTACTCCTAAGTACAGCGCCCTCCTATGTAAGTCATTGTAATGACTTGCATTGTAATTAGGGGTGGGCGGAATTTGCATAATCACATTACGCAAATCTCAGCGAAACGGTAAAAAATCTCTGCGAACACGCAAATATTCCGCGAAGACGCAGAATTGCTTGTTTGCGATGCTTTTTTCCTGTTCGCAATTGCTGTTTGCGTGCTCGGGGGTAAATATGTTGCAAACAAGCATTTTGAGAACGCGAACAAGCAAAAAAATTCGCGAAGTCGCGGAATGCAGAGTTTTGGGCAATTTAGCATTCTCCGCGGAACATGAAATTACCCGAATTCCGCAAATTCCGCGAGCGGAATGGAATTTACTGCCCAGGCCTAGTTGTAATGCCTGTGTTGTAAAGGTATCGCAGTGTAAACACCGCAATGAAACGTCATATATTCATTTCAGGAGATGTTAATTCTTGTATTTGCAAACAAAATATGTGGCCATTGTTCTAATTTGGGCTATAACCTGTTGAAGGTTATGAAGTAGTTTGGTCAAACCCCAAGGGTATATGTTGGTGGTATTAAAATAAAGCACATCAGGGGGTACATATATGTATTATGGATATTGCGGTCTCCTAGGCTGGCTCCAAACAACGCTCCCAATCTTCTAGTGTATTGCTCATAGAGGCCATAGAAAAGGCATGAGTCCTCGGCCACACAATCACATGCAAGGCGCAGTATCTGATGCTGTGAACCTATGGATGGGGGCCATTCACATATGTCAAGTTGAGGGTCTGTTAGCTTGTCTAACAACATTGTAGATGCAATTGCATCTGTGCTTGTGAACCTTTGTAGACTTCTTCCTAAGACCTATTGTAAAGCAAATGCCTACGTATCTGCAGGATACAAAGTAGGGGTGGGCTGAAACCGCACACGGGACTATCGTGGAGAGGCACGGAGATTAATTCAAACTCCGTGCCCCTCCGCGATATTTCCGTTACGCGAGCCCGCCTGCCTCTGGCCCGTCGCCACCTTCCCGCCCGCCTCCCGCCCGCCTTATTAAATTATGTTTAAAGGCTAAAATGACCTTTAAAAAAACTTACCTGATTGCGCCGCAAACCTCCTCATCGGGGCTTAATCTTTAAAACTGCGCATGCGCATTCCTCGCCAGAACTGCGCATGCTCCCACGCATGCCCAGTTTCCAAGATGAAGCCGTGATGAGGAAGTTTGCCGCGCAATCAGGTAAGTTTTATTTAAGTTTCATTTTAGCCTTTAAATATAATTTAATAAGGCGGGCGGGAGGCAGGCGGGAGGTGGGCAGGAGGCGGGCGGGTGGCCAACTTCCGTTCCGCCCCCGAATGTGCGGAAATTTGCTCAATGTTTCCGCCATCTTTGCGGAAGGTGCAAATTTCCGCACATTTCGTGGGCTGGACGGAAATGTCCGCCCACTCCTAATACTATGGATGTATTATGCCTGTTACCTACAGTAGAATTCGTCTCTGAAAGGTACCTCTTGGTCTCTTTCAACGTCAAATCTCTTTATAAATCCATTCCGCAGGATGCCACATTGGATACCATCCCTACCATCTTGAATGAGAGCGCTCTGGACTCAATTACTCCAGTTCATTTTATTATGACACTAGCTCATAAAAGGGAATTTCTTTCAATTTGAAGAAACTATATATCTCCAGGTCTCTGGAACTAGTATGGGGAGAGCTTTTGCGACTAGTTTGGCGAACCTGTACGTTCACATTTTTGAACAAGAATGTGTGCTAACTAATGATAACCCCTTCCATATGTCAATTAGGCTATGGAAGCAGTATATCGATGATATTCTTGTAATTTGGCATGGAGATGTGGAGTCATTCACACAATTCCAGGAATGGCTTAATACTCGTAATGAGTTTTTGAGGTTCACTGTAGAGGTGAAAAAAGTCAGGATATCTTTTCTTGATTTATCAATCTATGTGACATCTACAGGATTGGAAAGCAAACTTTTCCGCAAACCGATGGCAAGTAATTCTCTATTATGCTACGACAGTCAACATCCAGAGTCGCTGCGAGATAACTTGCCATTCCACCAATTTTTACGTCCCAGACAAAACTGTTTGACAATTGAAAAGTTCAGGCAGCATGCTGGTGATATGTCAAATCAATCACAAGAAAAAAAGTACCCAAAGAAGCGCATCAAACAGGCATGTAAGCGCGCAACTAATAACCATTGAGAAGCGCTTTTGGAGCCAAAGTCTGACTTTTGTGAACCCATTTAACACACTCACAAATGGAATTCAGAAATGTATACGAAAAAACTGGTGGTTTTTTAACACAAGCAAGGAAAAGATACCTATGCCACTCTTTGCCTTCAGACGGGGTCCAACCTATGGGATAGCTTGGTACATACACATCCTAGACAACAAGAACCAAGAGCAACTGGTACGTTATGGAATCGTCCACCTGTTCAAGGCCATTTCCCTATTGGAACATGCGCCATTTGTCCACAAACTCATCAATCTAAAACAGTGGAAATTGGGTCATCGAGACAATGGACACAAACTAGTTTCTCTAACTGTAATAGTGATAATCTTGTCTATCTAATCAAATGTCCTTGTGGGTACCATTACGTTGGTATGACAATGCGTAAAGTGAAGCTGCGCATGTTAGAGCATAAAATCACCTTTTGGTGTAGAAAGACTAACATCAAACTAACAAGACACTTTTCTGAATTCAATCATTCGCCAGACGATTTTTTCTGGTCAGTGCTAGAAAAACCATTTATACCACCTCATGTAAGTGACAAAGCTAAGTGCCTTTTTAATACAGAACAAAAATGGGTGTTTAGATTGCATAGCGACACCCAACGTCTAAATGATACCATACCGTGGACTCTGTTGTGAGATTACCATTTGTTAAAATGTTTTCACAAGACTGATAAAAATCCTGCAGGGCTCCAAGCATAGTCTTGTGTGGGCTCACACAAGCAAAGGGGTGTTGGCTGTACTGAGTATGTTCCAGGTCAAGGTTCTCTTAAAACTCATGTAAGGCCACCAAACGTCAATCACACACATTGACAATAAGTGACGTTACAGCCTCAGTCTGTTGCTTTTCAACTAGGTAACTGGAGTTTCACACCTATTATAAGGTGGTTTTATTAATAATTTGTTCAACTATATGACCATCGCTGCTCTGGTAATTTTTTAGACGCATTCCTGCACGGAATTTCGTTCCAATATCTGTTCCTAAAAAGAGACTGAATCCTCTGCATGCGAGACAAATTTTCAGCAACATCTTAAGAGGAAATATATCATTTCCTCTGATCAATACATTTATGAACCCAAAGGGCCTTTATATTACTGTCCAAGAGCCCCTCTTTATAGTCCATTGGGTTATTTTTTTATTTTAAATATTTTTATTGGAAAAAAAGGTGCATTAAAAGGACATTGTAATTAATTTGATACAACCAAGCAAAACCAGGGCTCACGCCCAGCATAAAATTGATAATAATATAGACAGCATCAGCATTGACAATCAAATAGATGAATACAAAGTTGATCATAAAAGCACAATGATAAAAACCACTTCCCTCGGGCCACCCTGACTAAACATCTAAAGTATAACATAATCATACTACCTCCTAGATCACACTCTTGCTTCTCTCCACTCTGTAATCGGGGCCCAAATGCGTCTTCCCATCTCCCGTTTTTTTGCCCCCTTCAATTCATATAAACTGGACTCAATATTATGTATACCCAATAATCTAGAGAGCCACATCTGGAAGGAGGGAGCGGTAACATCTTTCCAGCCCGCAGAGATTAAAATCCGAAGCACTGCAAATGACATAAAAACTAGGGCCTCCTCGTCCTTCCCGAGGTTCAGTTTAGAATCCGTGCCCAATAGCATCAGGGTAGGGGATAGGTCGATCTTATGACCTAGCAGCCCCTCCCAAAATTTCATTATCTCGTCCTTTATTGGGACCAGCAGGTTACAGAGAAAAAACATATGTACTATATCAGCTTGGCCAACATTACATCTAGGGCAACTGTCATCTTCCCTTACACCCTAAGCAAATAGCTTGGTCGGCGTATGATGAAGGTTAAAGATCATTTTGTAGTGCTGGGCCCGGAGATTAGATGCCAGAAATATCTTTTTATTCATGCAGATGGCAAGATCCAGGTCGACATCGGGATTCCCCAATTTTGTAGCCCACTTGCACTCCGTCTTCTCGGTATCATCCTCAATCCTCTCTATACACTATTTTGATCTTCTTACACCCTCTAGCTAATACCTCGACCAGAGGAAGATCCACCGTGAGCGACAGCTTTGGTTTTAGAGCCTTAAGGGTTCGAGCTATTTGACCATAGAGAAACCAATTGTTGGCTGTAATATCAAATCTGCCCTGCAGAACATCAAACCCAAGTATCCTATCCTCCTCCATAATATCCCCAAGGGTCCTAACCCCCAGTCCCTTCCAGACGTGAAGATTCCTGTCATCTCTCAGCTGAGAAAAAAAAATAGAGTTATTCAAATGTAAATAAAGGTTCAGTTTGGGGTTATTAAAACATTTCAAGATAGATTTCCAGAGCAGCCACGCCCCAAATACAGTCTTAAGTCGAGCCTTTTTATAAAATCTCCGTTCCACTTCACACAACAGCAAACCGGTTGCCTTTCCCCCAACAACATCTTAAAGATCAAGGGTGGGCACTGTGTCCCAGAACTTTTCCAGAAAACCCCTGAGCTGCGGAGTGCCACAGGGCTCCTCTCTGAGCCCTGTACTGTTCAACGTGTACATGAGGCCGCTGGCGGGTGTTGTCGAACCATATGGCATTAAAATCGTGTCATATGCCGACGACACCCAGCTTGTGGTCTCGCTGGCCACGGAGAACAACACACACTCCCCAACAGACCTGCTAAATTGCCTAGAGGATGTTAAGGGATGGATGACCAACTCCTCCCTTAAACTAAACGGAGAAAAGACGGAGCTCATTCTCCTAGGCCCAACCTCCCCTGTGTCTTTCACTTCCTGGTGGCCCAGTGCTCTGGGTCCCCCCCCCCCACTCACAAGGAAAGTGTTGAAAGCCTGGGAGTATGGCTAGACAACAAACTTTCCTTCTCCACCCAGGCCAAAAAACTGTCCGCCACTTGTTTTGGCCTACTTAGAATCCTGAGGAAAGTGCTCCCGTTACTTCCCCTAGAGGCCAAAAAGGTGGCAGTACAAGGTCTTATCCAATCCCGCCTGGACTCAAACAATGCCCTATACTTGGGGGCGCCGGAGATGACCCTCAGGAAATTGCAAATTGTTCAAAATTGCGCAGCACGCACCCTGCTGAAAATTCTGCGCACCCAGTCGGCCAGACCTGCTCTAAAAAGTCTCCACTGGCTGCCAGTAAGGCAGAGAGTGGCCTTTAAGGCGCTATGCTTGGCGCACCGCGCCTTTTGGAAAACGGGCCCTGCCATAAACACCGACCTTGTCATCCCCTACCACCCTAAGAGGAACCTTCGGTCGACGGAGGCATTCCTCGCCGTTGTTCCCAGAGTGAAGCGAGCCAGGTCTGGAGGTAGGTTGTTCTCTTTGAACACCGCCAGGCTCTGGAATGCTCTTCCCATCTCACTCTGGTCTAACCCAGACCTCCTCGCATTCCGGAAAAATCTAAAGACACTGCTGTTTGCTCAATCCTATGTACCTTAGCTCCTTCCATTCACTTTCCCTTCAACCCAGCGCTTGGACGCCTGCGGGCAGCAACCGCGCTCAATAAATATTTTTACAATTACAATTACAATTACAATTACAATTCCACCCTGGTGCCCAGATCACATTGAAAGAAAATAGCCATTTGAATCAGGAGGCAAGACCAGTGATACAGTCTTAAATTCGGGAGTGCCATCCCACCCCTTTCCCTGGGTAGCAACATAAGATTGGTGGATCGCCTAATCTTACCGTATTGCCAGATGAATCTTATGGATACGGACTCCAACTTTTTCATTATTTTTTCATCAATAAATAAAGGAATAGCCCGAAACAGATACAATCCTCTGGGAAACATTAGCATTTTTAGTGCATTGACCCTCCCTACCAATGAAAGATGCAGCACATCTATTCTTTTTAGTTCAGCTTCTATAGACTTAATAAGGTGGGGATAATTTTCCTCCACGATTCTGTCCACTGACGCTTTCATCTTCACCCCTAAGTAAATGGCAGAATCCACGTATCTTGAATCATGTTTAACAATATTTTTCGAGCATATTATCTGAGTTTTAGATTTATTTAGTAAGTTCCCTGAACCAGAGCCAAAGACCTTTGCCATCTTAGCCAGAATAGTAAGCGCCTGCTGTGGGTTAGGAGTAATCACAGCCAGATCATCGGCATACGCCAACATTTTATTCGAATGGCCATTAAATATCACAGGGGTTATCCTAGGGCATTCTAATATTTCCTAAATGAAAGGATCAATATACAGGGAGAAAAGAATGGGGGAACAGGGACAAGTTTGGCGAGTCCCTCTCTCAATGTTAATTGTATCCGATTTCTCACCCATTACCATCATTCTTGCTACCAGTTCTGAATAAATAGCTTTAAGAACTCTGATAATTTTCTCGCCAAAGCCTCTCCCTGCCAGAATACCCCAGAGTAAGCTCCAAGCAATGCGGTCAAAAGCTTTCTCTGCGTCGAGCAGGATCATGACGATCTCCCCCCCCCGCAGCAACCTGGGCATCAAACAGTGTAATTGCTCTGCTTGTGTGGTCTGTCGTACCCCGACTGTGGACAAACCCATGCTGCCACGGGGATACATGACCGCCAATGTCCCTGCCCAACCTTTTAGCCCATATCTTAGAATATAGTTTAGTATCCGCGTTGATCAACGATATCGGGCGATATGACCCTGGTTGGTCACTAGGTTTCCCCTTTTTATGGAAGATTATAATATTGGTTTCCTTCCAGGAATCCGGGACCACCCCAGAGTACATAACCCCATTAAACAGATCTACCACGAGAGGAGCGATCTCGGATTCCATGGCTCTGTAAACCTCCAGGGGGATCCCATCTGGACCAGATGCCTTACCTGGGGCTAATTTCCGCAGTGCAGCTATTACCTCACTTTGTGTAATATCTTTATCAAGTTCTTCTCTAGCTGCATCGTCCAAACAGGGGCCCCTATCCAAGAGTTCCTCCCCCTGATTTCTACAGGAATCTTCCGAGTTATAGAGCCTCTGGTAAAAGTTCTCAAACACCCTCAATATGTCCTTCACTTCGGTATACTCATTCCCACCCTCTTCTATACAGGAGATTGCATTCTTGGCTTTTTCCTGCCTTAACCGAAGAGCTAGAGTTCTCCCTGCTTGCTCCCCTGTTTCATATCTTTTAGCCCTAGAGGATTGGAATTCAAGAATCACCTTATAGGGTTACCTCCTTCTGTAGGGCTGCCTTCAACGCCAAAAATAAATTTTGACTTTCACTGCTATCCCTCCCTGAGGCAATATCCCTAACATGCTGTTCTTCCACTCTACCTAGGTTCCCCATTAACTTCTCTACCTCGCACCTATCCTCTCTTCTAAGCCTAGCTGAACAGTTTATAGTCTCTCCCCTTAAAGCAGCTTTAAATGCCTCCCAGACCTCATTCCGAGAGGTGCTATATCTGTTTGCTGCAAAAAATGTGTCGACCCATTTAGTAAGATGATCCGTGAACCTTTTATCTGCTAATAATCTTCTTTCAAAGGTCCAGGTGTCCTTTTCCTTTCCACCCTTCCCATATCATACGATATTACCAGAGGGTTGTGGTCCGAAATTAATCTCGGGAGTTTTGTAATACCCACTCTTTTAATCTCTGAAGATGAAATAAAGACATAATCCAACTTCGTATATCTTTGAGCGGGATTTGACAAATATGTAAAACCATGATTCTGAGGTTCTTTAGCACCCCACACATCCTGCAACCCATGCGAGCTGATAAGAGCCTGTACTGCCCTAAAAACTCTGGGTTTCCGCCCAACATAAGGTGCTGTATTACCCCAATCCACTGAGATATTAAAGTCTCCCGCTACTACTAGAGGGGTGGGCCAGCTAACTAGCTCTGCTTCAAGATGGTCAAAAATCTCAGGTCATCTTTATTTGAACCATAAATTACACTAAGCGTAAACCCCAATTCCAATTCGGCAATTGCCTATCTTCCATTGCTATCCACTTTAATTCTTCTTGCCTTTCCCAAGGATGTCCGTACTAGGATAGCAACCCCCCTAATGGTTGAGGTTTGCGTTGAACATGCCACCAACTCAAAACCATTAAGGAGCAGTAGATTCCTCTTGACCCATGGGAGGTGGGTCTCTTGGATGCAGAGAACATCTATTTTATTATACTTCACAAGAAAAGCCAATCTTTGTCTTTTCTTCCAGTCATTCATACCCCCACATTAATTGTGCAGATTCTAATGTTCGCCATTCTGCTGAGAAAAGCTACCTATAACAAGAAACTGATCCTTAATCATCCTATTCTTGATCAATCGTATACCTTGTCCCATAAAGCACCATTTCTCCTTTTTTCCAAATTTTCCCCCAACCCCACACTTGTCCCCCTCCCCCACCCTCCTAAATCCACCGCCCCTTGCACCCCCACTCCACCCCCCTGAACCCCCTATCCTCCCTACTCTGTGAGGCGCTCAGACCTAGTCTGTGCGTGTGATGAAGCACGGTGATAGCAGTGAGGGCTTCAAAAATACATACAAATCAATTACTACATCCAACGTGGAGCCCTAAGATCCCAAAAAGCAAAACAAAAACCAAAAATATTTGAAGATCATCCATCAGCCAGAGTCACCCAGTCCAACAATCTGTCGCCGCTAAACAGTCCTTAGAGCTTCCAATCTAGCTACCTAAAGAGTCCAAATACTCCTTTTTCTTTATTTCTGAAGAGAAAAACTACGTTTTCCCGTCATTGATGAAATTTAGCTATGCCGGATTTATCAGGAATGCCTGCAGCTTTTTGTCCTGGAAGGGACTCATCATTCCTCTTAATCGCCAGCATCTTTCTACAGTTGAATGACAGAAATCAGGCCGGATGAAAAATGAGATCCCTTCACTACTTCGTCTGGCATTTGGCCTGGCTAAATCCGAAATGGCCTGTCTCAGAATGAAATTGCTGAGGAAGATCAGGACTGCCCTGGGCTTATCCCCCTCCTTAGTGTTCCTTCTCATTTTAAAGGGGGTGCGGTGTACTCTCTGCACCTCGGTGGTCCATTTCCAGCTGCTCAACTCGGGAATGCCTGTTCAAATAGTTTGATGATATAAGCCCTAATGTCCGAACCCTCGGCTCCCTCCAGGATTCCCAATACCCTCAAATTATTCCTAGGAAGCCTGTTCTCCATTTCATTGAGCTTCCATTGTATGTCCACCACTTGGGAGCATTGCGCATTAACCTTGGAGACAGCATCAGCCACCTCCATCTCAGTTGATACTATCCTTTCTTCTAGATTTGAGACTCGGTCCCCGGTGTTTACACAGGCCTTTGATAATTTCCTAACCACGCCCTGTATCTTCCTCATGGCTGCCTGAGATTTCCGATTGTCCTGGCGTGTTTCCTCAATATGAGCAATAATTTCCTGATGTATTGTTTCCAATAGTGAGATTTGGGCTAGCTCCGTGCCAGGACTACCCTGCAGGGGCATAGCGGAGGAATGATCCCAGCTCAGTTTGCGCTGGGTAGGTGCCTGGCCTTTACCCGCCACTCCTGAGGCCTTTAAAGCAGTTGCCGGTTGATCCATTTCAGGGTCGCTCTCTGAGTCCAAATAGGTGCTGCACTCGTCATCCTCCTCGGACCAGCCGACCCCATCCGAGGCCGAAAAAAGGCTTCACTTGGAGCATTCTCTCGCCCATCCCCTGCTCCACCGACTACCAAATCGCTGCTTTGAACGTCTTTCTCAACAGTGGCCCCCTGCTTCAGTGGCTCTACATGTTATACCACAATAGTGTCCATTTCGGGAAGTCCCACAAGCCCATCTTTCTCCCCCAATAATACAGCGGCATCTCCGGGTGTCTCTCCATTGTTTGTACCATCCACTTACAGAACCCCCTGTAAAACTACTTCTTGCAGCGTGGTCTCAAGTATCGGGGGAAGGGAACTAGGGGAAGGGGCACTGCTAGTATCTGTGCCGCCTTGATGGACTTCCAAATCCACAACCAGTTCATCCACCTGTGGAATGCCCCCTGACTCATTCAATGTCACTTCGACCACCTTCTCCTTACCAGTTTTGGCAAATAACTCAGTAATTGATGTGGTGGCCAAATGGATCCGGGCAGCAGTCTGCTGTCTCTTCTTGGGCAGTACCGCCGGCGGGGGTGTTTGAGCTTCGGGCGCCTCTGCTGCAGCTTCCTCCCGTTGGTTCTTCTTTTTTCCTGCCGCGGTTTTCGCGCCCAGATTAACTTTGGGGGCCATAGTTTGCTTCAGCGCCGCGCCTTGCTGCCCCGACACACTCAGTTCTTCAGGTGACCCCTGCACAGAGTCTCTGCTCCGGCTTCCGTCCTCCTCTGTTGCGGCAGCCTTCGACCCTGACTCTGCCCTCCTGTGGGTTCACGGCGCTTCCGACCGGGCGAGAGAGCAACCAGCACGGTTGTCAGCTCCTGCAGCAACCGTCTCGCTGATCCTCTGCACGCCAGCGTCACCAGCATTCCTTCAAGAATCCCCTCTTGAACGCTGTATTTTAGCCTCAGATCAGGTAACTACTGGCTACTTCTGAATCTCCATTAGGCTCCGTCCACTACTAGCCCTCACCGCTCCTCCGTTACGGCCACAGCTAAGGGGCCGCCATCTTGCCTCCGTCCTAGATCTCCAGGGGGCTGGACAGTTCTTATAGTCCATTGGGTTCTGCGTATTAAGATTGCTTTTTTCTGCCTCGAACTTAACTTTATTGTTCATGTTTTAGAACAATAGATTATCCATACTGGGCAAAGAGACAGCCTCAGAAATAATATGCTATATTCATTGATCATAGACATAGATTATGTATATTGATAACATGAGCAAGGATTGATTGCTATGCAAGTAAATACAAAATACACATTCTCGATAAAACTACAAAATTGCCATTTGTGACGTCATTCTGTAGTTCCATGACGCTATACGACGTGTTCATGGCGTCTGTTTGCACAAAATGGCTTTTAAGACGGTGCCTCGGGACCTCCCACTAACTTAGGAGAAGCCCGAGGCACCGACTGACAGGTGAGGCTGCGGGCTGTATATGTGTGTTTTGAGCGAGTTCTGGAGAGATTTAATGTCTATAATGTCTAGAGTTACGACGATACATGTCTGATTGTTAGAGGCGCGAACCCGGCAAATGCGGTTGATTAAAGATCTGCATACGACTTTTAGCAAGTCATCAGAATAGCGCCAAGCAGTTTTAGCACCCGTATAATTGATTGAGAAGGTGAGGCCATCTCATGGACAAAGCAGCTAAAAGGGCAGTGACTAACTGTATTCAATTTAATTTCAGTGTCTTTTCTAACCAACATGCAGGGGCGCTTGTAGCGCCCACATAAATAATGATGATGGGGCAGGGTGGGCAATTCACTATTGAGGGGTCTGTGTCCGGATCTGGGTTTTTGCAAGACAGGATGAGTTTGTAGATCATAGTATCAAGATAATCTTGACCATACTTTATTGGGACACTATAGACAACAGAGTGTCTTAGACTTGATTTACATTTATCTAGGATTTGCACTAATGTAGACTTATGAATATAGGTTCTATTCCACGTATAGGTCAATGAACTAGACCAGCTTGTTGAAGGGCTCTTTCGTTTTATTTGATGGGTTCTTCCCCAATAAGATTGTTTTAAATGGAGCACTGGCACTTGGAGAACAGTCCACTTCGTGTTTTCATCTGAATACCCCCCTTAAAAAGCGTATTTGCATTTTTAACAGGGCAGGGTCTCATCTACCTGAGTGGTTATCGGGTGAGGTGAGGCTAATAACTCATACAGGATAGGTGAGTAGACCTGTTCTTTATAGATGTAATTAGCCATTTAGATTGGCATGAAAAATGACAAGTATGTTTTTTCTGATACATGTTCTCACAACTACTCTGTTTCTTTGTCCAAGATGCTCCTTGGAGTGACAGTCGCGCAGTATAAAAATCCGCTTACATTACATTACATACATTATTATCTTTTCCTTTCAGGTGTGAAAATCACTCTGCCTGTACAAAGGTAATAAGATAATGTACAATTGCACATTTTTACGTATGCAGTATCTTTTATTAAGCATAGGTCCTGAAGAAAGCCTGGACAAATTGCCCTTTTGCTGAAACTAGTCGACCATTTATCACGATCGGCGGCATATTTGGTACACGCCGCGTCTGCAGCATTTTTTTTAGGTTTGGGAGAGATATTATAATAAAAGTTTTTTTTCTTCCATATCCTTTTTAAATTGTCACTCACTTGCACTGCACAATCCTTTTCTATCTTTTTCCATCACCGTATTTAGGAGATATCCTATGTATACATCATAAGATTAGGTGACCAAGTTGGTCATGAGTCTTTGTTTATCATTTTCTGTGGAGGTCACGGTGACTGATTCGAAATCCGAACCACATTATCTTCCTCTGTGTTCAAGAGGTGTACTGGTAAGAAGGAAGGATATCCAAATGATGACACTGCCCACTTTCTTGGCAGTTGATGGAAATCTGACTGTTTCGTAATAGTCTCTGTCTCTGATAGTAATCCTATTTATGGAACATAACCTGTCTCTGGGATACAATACAGTGTTAAAAGACTAGGGGCATATTATCAACAACTAGCGCATCGCCGGATTTTATCGCAGAGATAAGGTGCTATTAGCAATGTTTATCTCCAAAGCGATAAAATATCCGGCGATAGCAGCGAAATGCGTGAATATCACTGGAATTCAAGTGATATTCAGGCATTATCACTAATAGGGACTTAGCCTGAATATCCACGTCCCATTAGATATACAGGTTAAGAACTGGTCTGAGCAGGCGTAAGTTTTCAGCGATATTCGCGTTTAGCGCAAATTTTCTTGTCGCTACGCCTGCGTTGATAATAGGCGATAGCGATGTTAGCGACTGCTTTCAGTTGCTAACAGGTTGGGTTTGCCCACTTTGCATGTCATTAGCGATAAATATCGCTGACATGCAAAGCGGGCCCCAAACCGCTCGCTATCGCCTACAAGCTGTCGCTAACTGCTGTTAACGACAGCTTGCTAATGGGCGATAAAATTATTGCCGCTTTGCGGCCGAAAACGGCCGCCAAAGCGGCGATAATCTCATATCGCCCGCCTTGATAATATGCCCCTAGATAACTAGTAGTTGTGTTTTCCCGTGTTTTCTCTTTTTCTCTTCTTGACTACCACATTGTTATGTTAATTGAGCAAATGTATTGGAACAGTATTTCAAAGTTCATTCTGGTCCTGTTTATTGTCCCTATACCCTTCCGGAATTTTCAATAAACTACACTTATATGTATGCCATTGTCACCCTTTAGCAGCCATTCCCAAGATGAGACTATTAAGTGTAGAGGTCATAATTGTGGGTAGGAGATATGGGTAGTCGAATCTTTGATGCCAGGAAATGCTATTTGTCATCCAAGACAGAACCTCAACTCCTTCCTGCTAACCCTGGCGAATGACACCATGTAGAGTTTGATATGCGTTTGTCAAGTTGCCTTGTTGCACAGTGTTTCCTTGTACATTAAAAACTGGAAATCACATGTGGCCAGCTCCCTATGGGTTAAGTGAGAAAATATTGCTCCTATATTTAAATCTGGTGCCCTTGCACAAAATGGGTGTAGTTGGTGTATCTTCCACTCCACCAATTTGTCTCCCTTCTTGTCTCCTGAGTTCTGTACACTTAAACTTGGGAGAGAAGAAGAGACCAACATAGCTAATTCCTCTCCTTTACCTAATTTCAACCCTTCTTCGTATATTTCAGTTGCTCTCAGTGCAGTGTCTCACTTCCTCATTTGCCAGTGACAGTGAAAAAAGGTTTCCTCCAGCAGTTAGCTGCATCAGTTCTGTGGCGGAGGCTGTGCATCGAAGCTCTTGGTCTGAGGAGGTAGCCATCGGTATACAACTACCTTTTATTACATTCCCTAGCACTGGGTCCACTACCTGTCCTTTTTTTACGATACTGTGCACTTGCCACAGGGAAAAATCATTTTCCCAGCAGCTATTTGACTACTCAGCTCCTGCAAAGTTAGGTCCCACGCCCATAAGGGCTCGCAGTACCCTTGCCTAATGTTCTTCCCTTCTAAAACCAATACTTGTCACAAATATGACAACTGTGCCATATCATAGCCAACAATCAATGGAAAATGTTAGTTCAGTCCTTTAGGTGTTAAAGCATGTTATTTCACACTAAGGCTTAGAAAATGGCCACATAGTAGGCAGTGGAATTTTAGGTGAGGCCGGCTGACTAATGTTCAAGTCACTTTTTTCTCACTAAACTTCCTATGATGTGGTCTGTAAGCAGCTGGCCCTATAGCAGCTACAAACGATCAGACATACTTCATTACAGTGACATGAAAGGGAGTTAATACACTACCTCCACCGTTCATACCCCGGGGAAATGGGAGAGGAGAACAAACAACACATTCAGTATGACACCCGGCGTCCAATCAGCCAACTGCATCTGGTAATTAAAGCAGAGAGCAATGCACACAGCAAGACCACAGTTCAGTTGCCACAAGTTCACCATAGAGCATTCACAAGTGGGAATGGTATAGAAAAATGGCTAAAGGCGCGGGTACGACATTAACCGTTGTCCTTATGCAGCCAGAAGAGAGAAGACAGAAGAGTAGTATTGTGGTTGGTGTGTGCACCTCCTTGCTTTTCTCCCCAAAGGGCAGGGTGCGGCTGAGTTCAAACAAAGCGCATTGCATCCACAGCAGGGTATTATTCAGAGTTTTAGTGCAATACTGGTGAAATCTACATAAAATCCATTCATACACATTGAACGCAAAAATAATAAACAAAAGCAAGAATAAAAAAATACTTTCCCTGTGCAGCTGCACTGTATTCTACTCCACACTGTACCCATGGGTCCTAGTCCCAGAAGAGCAGAAGTAGGAACAGTATGAGAATAATGGGAATATCAATTATAATACGGAGTGCCACACAGGCAGAGGGTAATGTACAATATAATAGAAAGGGTCAAAAGGTCTGCTAGCCATTCCACCATTGTATACTAACATAGCATTGTAACATTCTAATGAAACATTGCTTCCAAACAGTGGCTATTTGGTCACTGTTGATGTAGCAACATGTGAAATGTGTGTCGCAAAAAGATAGTGATACCCCAAAATACAAGTAATCTCAATGAATCTGAAAATACCACATGAAAAACAAGAGCACCACATCAGAATGAACACAACATTAAGAATAAATACAGAGAATACTAACCCCTTCCTGTTGTTACAAGTTGAACACCTAGACACACCTAGAGACCCCACTGATGTCCAGCAGGAGGCAGTGTACTGGAGTCCATCACCCATTGGCTACACTGAAGTGGGGCAGCCAACACCCACACCAGGGTCGTCACAAAATACCACCAAGCCTTTTTTGCCTGTGTCTGCCGAGGGGGAGTGCCACCGACTGCAGCCCCGATATCCAAGATGCAGCACCTCCCGCGGTGACTTCTTGGTGGTGCCCCATTGGAACACACTGACTGACGCCTTTCTACTCACAAACTGAAGCGCTTTGTCCTCGTCTGCACAGTCTCCGCTGACAAAGTGGGGTAATCAGGGATGTGGCAACTAACTCTTGGCTGCCCTTCACCAGAGAGTTACCACAAGCAAGCATGGAAGGTCACCCTCTCCGGTACCCAGGGATAAAGGCAGCAGACCAGCAGCTAATGCCCAAATTTAGATGAACATGAACAAACAGGGAACATTTTGGTCAGACAGCATATTGGAAATAACAGTCCATGTTATTATTATAGACTCCCTCCCTCTGGTAACTATGGCATTCCACACCTGGATACCACCAGAGACCCCTATGGACCAGGCGTCCGGAACCGTGTGAAAGACAGAAGCATGAGGGGACACCCCTCCGAAGAAGTAAATCCCACAGTCGACGGTGGGGACAAGGCAAGTCAGAAGGACCCCAGCATTCTCCAGAAGGATCACCCCCTGCTTCTTGTGGCCATTATAAACATAGATACTCGTGGTATTCCTAATCCGTGCACAGCACAGATATGCACTCACCTTCAGGGTCGGACTGGCCTTTGCTGGCATCCGGCAATCCCTCGGTGGGCCGCAAGGGTAGGGGCCGGTTTTGGGCTGCTGGGGGCCGTATTTCTACAGGGCCGTTTTTGCAGCAAAGCTGCAAAATCGGCCCTGTAACAAAATCGTAAGTAAACCGGCCCTGGCAAAGACCTTGGTCGCACCCCCAACCCCCCTGGGGGCTGGCTGAGCACTTTGCCAGGGCTGGTTTTGGTTCCCAGTCCCGCCCTGCTCACCTTTACCTGGGGTAGCCCCCAGCGCAAACACTAAAGTTCATTGCCTGGGACACATACCAGCTCAAAATCAAAAACACATAAAAACATACCCTCTCTGAGGACAGGGTGTACCCAGGCATCCAAGCGAAGGACCTCTGACCATCAGCAGCCATTATGCACAGGATGCGTCAGATGAGATATGCCCAAGTGAGTGTACACCCAGCCACCAAGATAAGTCGTGGCACAGATTGCAGCACATGGAGCCTGGCGGACGACAGTGTGCCAGGAATGGAGCAAATAATCACAGCAAGGAAAATGTTCGAGAAAACAGCCATGAAAATATTCATAATGAGAGAAATATAACAGAGTCAAAAACCTTACATATGCAGAGAGTCAGCAAGAGGGAACGCCTCTCGCCCAGTGTCAAAACCAAAGAGTCACAATCTGTAACCAAGTGCGTCACACTACTCAAACAATGCACAATAAATGGCCAATGCAACAAAGCACAAACAAAAGCCAAGGAGAGAAAACTATTTACAAGCTTGGCGATTCACCCCCATCACTATGTGTTGAGAGGAGCCTGGGGAGAGGTGGAGCAAGAGCAAACAGAGATGTGACAACTACTCACGGCCGGAAGAAACATTCATCTCCCGAATGGAGGAAGAGAGAGAGAGACATAGAAAGCAGGGAGACTTTGTGGTCAGACCTTAGACTTCTGAACGTGGGTGAAGGAAGTTGAGCAAAGCAGAAGTCAGCAATTCTTGAGTCACATTCTTTACCAATTGTAGAATTCTACCAACATTGAATGCAAACTCTGACAACACATATTGGTGAAAGAGAACATTTATTATAATACATGCAGCATGGTGACACACAACCTGTCGCCACGTGTTCAAAAAGGAGAAGTCTCACTCTATCATTTACTGTCTAAAACCACAAAAGAGCATTGCAGTACAGGCCCAGTAAAATCACAAGAATAAGACAATTTCTCACAAATTATGGACCAAAGTATCATATGTCCATCACCAGACTCTGCAGGTTGCAAAATGATTGAATACTAGGCCAACCAGAAGAGGCCAACACTGTATGACACCTGCATGGTGCAAGATGGTGGGATCCTTGCTACCCATGTATCCTTTGATTGTGACAGTTGGGACTTTCCATGCTAATGCAATGTGCTAGTTCGGTAACTGCTGTCTGAAAGACTGGTAATATCTGTCTAATCAGGAAAACATAAGCTTTGCCACTTCTTTTTAATTTCAATAAGAGTTTATTAAGCATGGTAAAATAAGAATACATAATACAGCAAAAGAAGTATGGGGAAAAAATGGGAAGGAAGAAGGAAAAACATAGGAGGGATAATCAGATTACATTGCAAGATTAATAAAACAATGATAACTGATAAACTCATCATGGGCGTGAAAAAGTAGAAGAGAGGGTATAATAATTATATAATATAGGTAAATGCACTGAAAATTATGCAGTGAAATATTGTAACATAGAAAGGGGAATGAAGGTAGGGTTGCAAGCTAAAGGAACGAGTTATACACTTATCTAAATACATTGTAATAGGAAGCCATAAATCTGCACGTTTAGCCGCCAACTGGGCAGGAAAAACAAAAGCATTATCAAGTCTATGATTATGACATACATTATACCACCATGCTTTGAATGTAATAGTAAAAGAAGACTTCCAATTAATAGTAATTTGTTGAAATGCAACAGCTAATAGTAAATCAACAATACGAACACAAAGATCCGTCTCATCCCAGCAAGGAGAAAGACTACCTAAGAAGATATGTATGGGAGAGAAGGGAATACGAGTGCAAAAAATAACATTGATTTGTGCCCAAACTTGTAACCAGAATGCATGTACATTTTTGCAAAGGAACAACATATGAAACAAAGTAGCATTAGGTAGAGAGCAAGACCAACATGTATCTGGAGTGGCGGGAAATCGTTTATGAAGTGTAGAAGGAGTATGAAGTAGTCGATTATATATGAAAAATATAGATTGTGTCAGGGAAGCCGCCCTGGAAGTTTTACGAACTTTCGTCCAAATCTTGTCCCAAAGAGAGATTGGCCATGTTGTAGAAAGGTCAGTTTCCCAGTGCTCCTCCACTATGGACTTAGGTCTAGGGAGTGTGCATGCATGAAGGTGCTTGTAAACAACAGAAGCTTTGGGAAGGGTTTGTAAAACAGAGTGTAGTTGGAGAGTAGGACTTGGTGGGACAGGAGAAGGAGTCGCCCCGGAGAGTCTCGTGTAGGTGTCCATGACCGTTGTTTTAAGGAGAAAATATTTGGGGGCAAAGGAAAGGGGCAAATCGAAGGTAGAGCAAAGGTCATGAAAAGGCAAAAATGTAGAACTTGAGAATAACTGTGATATCCAAAGCAACCCCTTGGATCTCCAAGATTTCCAATAAAAGGGTTTGCCTCGAATGAGAAGGTGTTTGTTATGCCATATGGTAGATAAAAGGAAGTCAGCAGTATTCGCAGGAGGGGGAGGATTAGAGGACAAGAGGAGCTTAACAGTGAATTTATGAATAAGAGTAGGGATTGAGGATGGTTTGCAGGAAAAGGAGATATATTCAGCAAAGGAGAAAGGGGAGAGGAAGAGGCGTTCAACTTTTGCCCATAAAGGGCAAGGGGAATCAGGATCCTGTAACCAAAAGGAAGCTTGACGTAAAAGAAAAGCCTTGTGGTAAGCCAGGAAGTCCGGAAAATTGACTCCTCCTTCAGAAACAGGGCGAATAAGTCGAGCTAGGGACATTCTGGATTTTTTGTTATGCCAAAGAAAGGATAACAAGACTGAATTGATTTTCTTTAAAAATTTGAATGGGATAGAAATTGGGAGATTGGAGAGGGTATATAGAACAATGGGGGATAGCATCATCTTGATAGTGTCTAGGCGACCCCACCAGGATAAGTAAAGAGGGTGTCACTTAGCAGTGCGGTCGAATAATTTTTGAATGCATTTAGTGAGGCAAAGGGAAACAATGTCAGGGATGGAGGGGGTAATATGTAATCCTAAATACTTAATATGCGAAGGGCTCCAGGTAAAATTGGAGGCGCTGAAGTCAGGTTTAAAAGTGGATTTCGTCAGGGGAAGGATCTCGCATTTGTCATTATTGAGTTTGTAACCAGAAATTGAGGAATAATTTCGCACTTCCTCCAAAAAAGCAGGGATAGAAACATTGGGATTCGAAATAAAAAGGAAGATATCATCTGCTTAGGCAGCCAGTTTTATGGAGGACTCCGTGGTCTGAAAGCCGTGAATGTCAGGGTTTTGGCGTAACTTGGATAAGAAGGGTTTTAAAGCGAGGTTAAAAAGAAAAGGTGAGAGGGGGCAGCCTTGACGGACACCTCTGCCAAGGTTGAAGTAAGGGGAGATTTGACCATTAGCATAAACTGCAGCACTCGGGTTAGAGTATAATAGTGAGATTAGGGAAATAAATTTAGGGCCAAATCCAAACCATCCGAGAGTATGGAAGAGATAACGCCATTCAACCCTGTCGAACGCCTTCTCAGCGTCCAGGGCTATCGCCGCGAGGGAATGTTGAAGATGGGATGATTTTGATAAGATGTTAAATAAAAGCCTAGTGTTATCAGTAATGTAATGACCTTTAACGAAGCCAGACTGTTCTTCGCCTAAAAGGTCAGGAAGTAAATGGTCCAGTCAAATCGCTAATGATTTGGCAAAGATTTTCTAATCAATGTTAACAAGGGAGATGGGTCTGTAATTTTTGCAATACTGCAAATCTTTGCCAGGTTTGGGTATTAGACAAATGTGTGCGTCTGAAAAAGTCCCTGAAGAAGCACCCGAGTCAGCAAAAGAATGAAGTAGGGAGTGGAGCTTTGGAATCAGTAACTTGGAGAAGTGAAGGTAAAACTCAATGGTAAAACAGTCTGGGCCGGTGCTTTGTTAAGTTTAAGCTGTTGGAGTGCGGTAAGCAATTCTTTTTGTGAGATGTCAGTTTCCAAAGAAGAAAGATCGAGGGGAAACTGTGCAGGCATTTGGATAGTTGAGAAGAATTGTGCGAGAGTTTGAGAGGAGGGCTGGGTGTCAGCAGTGTATGAAGTCTCGTAGAAATGAGAAAAAGCAGCAAGGATGTCAGCATCTTTATGCTGCAGGTGCGCATTGGTATCATAAACAGATTCGATTGTTATCTTGTTATCTTTAACCTTCAAGTAATTAGCGAGAATCTTCCCAGCCTTATTCCTACCACCGTAAACCTTGGCACTTGACTTAAGGAGATATAGGGAAGCATCTTCAGTGGATTTTTCGTTGAATTTAAGCTTAGCAGCGACCAAAGCAGTTAGACTATCTGTGGAATGAGATGTGAAATAGGCATGTTCCAATCTTTTAATGTCAAGAAGGAGGGATTTAGTAAATTGGCGAGCAGTTTTGCGTTTTTTTGCGACATAACTAATAATAAAGTTGTGGGCAGCTGCTTTGAAAGCATGCCAAATAGTGTGTTTTGAAATGGGTGGGGCATCATTAAACAGAAAAAAATCATCAAAAAAGGCAATGAAGGAAGACGAAAATTTGGGATCTAAAAGGAGGGCATTATTAAAACGCCATCTCCTCGGTCCATCGACGTTGGGGAGCAACTCTAGGCTAACTACAACAGGGGCTTGATCTGATAACAAAATTGGACCAATTTCTGCTGCAGTAAGTGTTTGAGCAAGATCATGGGAAACAAAAATGTAGTCAATCCGTGATTGGGAACGATGAGACGATGAGTAAAAAGTAAACTCCTGCAGGGTTGGATTGCATAGACGCCAGGAGTCAACAAGCTTATGTTGAGATATAGTTTGAGTAAAAAGTTAATGTGATTTAGTGGGGATGTAGGTGGCATCATATTTCCTGTCTAGAAATGGATCAAGAGGCTGATTACAATCCCCTGCAAGGATAAAATTATCATCCATGAATTGGGTGATGCGTGGGGAAAACTCAGCCCAAAAAAGGGGTTCACCATTAGTAGGGCCATAGACATTAAGAAGAGAGATTGGAACACCTCTAAGTGATAGTCTAACATGCGTCCATCTGCCGTTAGTATCAGATTCTTGGAAAATTACTGTGAAAGGGAGAGACCTGCGACAAAGAATTGCAACTCTGTTGCGTTTGCCATCTCCTTGTGAATAAAAAACATCTCCCACCCAAACTCATTTAAGCTTAGCAGATTCTACATCAGAGAGGTGAGTTTCCTGAAGAAAAGCAATATCAACATTCAACTTGGCTAAGTGAGCTAAAATACAATTAGGCAACAAAATTGTTGTAAATGAAACTTATGTAAAAAACGAAAGGTGCGAGTAAGTCAAGATAAAAGAGAGAGATAATGAAAATACGAGAGGAAGGAGAAGGAAAAAATGAATAGGAAGAAACTAGCGTGCAGAAAAAGCACACAAGAGAATAGGAGAAAAACCCATGAAGAAAATTGGAGAAAAAGGGAATAAAGAAGTAGTAGAAAATGAGAAAATAAAAAGAAAAGAGAAGTTTGCAAAGGTGAAAGAACGCGTAAGAAAAAGGGAAATAGGAAAAATTAGAGAGGGTTTCAAGAAAAATTGTTGGAAGAAGAGAGAAGAGAAAGAAGGAACTACAACCTGAAAGAAAAAAGTTAGAACCGCTGCAATGACAAGGGAGTTGAAACACAAAAGGAGAAGTAGGGAAAAAAGGGAACAAAAAAACAAGGGGCAGTAGGGGAAGAACATACCTACAAAAGGAGAGGACAAAAATGGAGCTGGGGAGGAAGGGGCCTTTAGGCAAGGCAGCACAAACGTGGACAGCTGGGCAGAGAGCCAGGGAGACATCGTCGAACAAGGAAGAATCCTGCAGAGACAAAATGGGAAAATACAAAACCAATTACAAACACGAATCAAGGGAAAACGACAAAGAACAAGGAGCAATCAACCGCTATATAAGCAATGGGAGTTAACAAGTAAGGGAGCAGAGCAAAATAGGAGGGTAAAGATACTTTGAAAACAAGAACATCAGAAGAACAAGAATCAGCATGGCAATTGTTCAGCCCGGATGCGACAAAGAAGGCCCAGAAAAGTCCATGGCGGTAGTCTTGTGTGCATTGATGAAGCTCTGTAGGCGTACCGGATCCTCAAAGGTGGTTGTCTTGTTGTTGTAGGTTACTTTAAACAAGCAGGGATACAGTCCATATCTAGCACCCATGGAACGAAGGACATCCCTCATGCCTAAGAAGGCCTTTCGATGATTAGCAGTCGCCTTTGCATAATCCTGAGCGAAGAACAAGGGAGAACCAGACCATGATAATTTTGGTGAAGCTTTGGCGGCCATAAGAACCTTCAGAAGGTCAGTATATTCCAGAAAATAGAGGATAACACCTCTCGGTCGTTGCGACATTAAAGTAGATGTAGGTAAACGCCCCAACCGGTGTACACGTTGTATATTAAGAGTTGTACCTTCTGGCAAGTGGAGCAACTTAGGAAGGAAGGAGCGAAAGAAGGTGATTGGGTCCGAACCCTCAAGACCCTCAACCAAACCGTAAATGCGTAGGTTGTTTCGTCTGTTCCTATTTTCCAACTCCTCCACCTGCTTCTGGAGGGTGCCCACTTGTGAGGTTATATGAGAAACCGTGGCGTGAGTTTCCTGAAAGGAGGCGACAGATTGTTCAACTGAAGAGACTCTGGCTTCAATTTGCGACCAATTGTCCGTTAGAGTTTGAAGCTTGGCATTAGTTTCTTCCATAAAAGGACGTAAGGTCCGGATTTATTCCAAAAAAGGTAGAAAGGATCTTATCTCTTCCAAAAGGAGTTCCATTGAAACAGGAGAAGATGATTTAAGAGGCGAGGGAGGATCTTTCTTCAGTCTCTTGGTGTTGGTTTTCCCTGATGTTGTCTGAGAAGGCTCCATGGCAGTGTCAGAACCAGATGAGGTGAGAGAGTCCTCTAGTTTAGAAAGAGCAGAGAACACTTTTGAATTTTTCACGAAAGCCACCTTCGTCGCAGGTTTGAAGTGTATGCGTGACATGAGTTTGAGCAGGCCCATATAAAATATAGGAATCTATGCCAACTACAAAGTGCACAATTACAGAAAGATGCGCAGTGTTTTGAGGCTGGAAAAAGATAAAAAGTTTAAGGAGGCTCCACTGGGTAAGATAAGGCTCAAACTAAAAAATTATCGAAAGGACCAACATCTACCAGTAGATCAGAAGAGGTGAGCAGTATTAACAGCGAGGTGGTGAGCGAGAGTATAATAACAGAGCTGCAACAATCCAGTTCATTGACCTAATAATAAGCCAAAATGCGTAAAAAGATGACGCACCTTCAACCGGAGTAGTAATCATCCGGTGAAAGGCAGCATAGAACAGAAGTTCAACATGAGCCTTGAGAGATTTCAAGCGCTTTCATGCGCATTGACAGGAAAATGAAGCATGAGACATGGAGCATTCACATGTAGAAAGCAAAGCAGCAGCCTTTCATTGCACAGTTCATAAGGAGTAGGTGAAACGCTGACATGTGGTGAAGAATGCACTCAATTTCATATTAGGAAAAGCTCTGGACTCTAAAAAACGAGCGGTGGTAGCTTAAAGAAAGTTCCTCACAGAGGCGGCGTTGGTACAATACGAGCGGCGTCATAAGATGGCGGCCGCGATAATACCTGAAGTGAAGCAAGCCGCCAACTGCCGCGATGTAATCTCCGCTTTCAGTGCATGTCAGCTCGCGGAAATGATCACGGCGTCTTCCGAGGATATTCCACTACCTAAAAGGGGCAATGAAGCAGGAAAAGAACGGCTGTGAGAAAGAAGTCTCCCGAGGCGTCAGCCGAGCCTCACACGGGCGCCGCCATCACCGTCAGGCGCCAAGCCACGCCCCCCTGCTTTGCCACTTCTAAATATGGTTTTGCCAAATGCCTGTTGACTGAGCAAGGATCATGTGCCATGTGGATGATGTCCTTGAGCAACCTTACATTACGATACCAGCCTACTTACTGTAAAAGTAGATCCGTTCACACAGGGTCGATTCTCGTCTGCACATGTTCCACAGGTCATCTGTAGATATTGAGTATCACAGAGCTGGTCATGCTGTTGGTATTAGGGCGCACCTAAAGATGGCTTCCTCAGCAGCTTCTCCACTGTGAACAAGTATGCAATGCCTTGAATACCAAGATAATCTAGAAGCAAGTTACCTACTCCATGCTCTCATAATGTAGCACATAGAAGTAGCCTTCAGGGTGTTAGGCTACTAGGAACATTCAAATCATGTTAGTGCTGTTCCAGATATATTCAGTGTGTTTATGACTCATGTACTTTTACCCATATATAGTATCTTCCGTTAGTACAGTATTTGTGTGTGCTATTCTAGAGAATGAAATTGGATATGAATTACCACTGCATGCCTGACCTTTTACAGGGCTGTAAGTAACCCAGAAAGCATGGACACCAGACAGGCAGGTATGTCAAGTGGGGTTGCGTGGGACTACAATAACCTGGACTTCCTACTCAAGTGCTGGTGCAATAAACTTGGTCCAGGAACCCATGGGTGATAAAGCCAAATCTTGTAGAGGTAGGCCAGAGCACTAATTTACACAACACACTGCCCAATGTCACCGTTCAGATATTTTGGATCTATGATCAGTATTTCAATATGTACACTCAAGAGAACCATCATTACAAGTATACGGAGACATGCATAGTAATTATGGTTACCTCCTGTAGTGAATAAAGAAGCACCTTTTTATGTAGGTTTGTCAAGCTTCTCTTTTAAAAGGTTATTACCCTTCTGTGGTTTTCGATGTCTTTGAATCTTGTCTTTTATTGAATCGGTACAATTTAAATGGAAGGGCCACCAATTTTGATAGGTGTAAATTACAGAGAGACAGTTACAATACATGCCAAGAATAGAGTTATCCCCAAAGAGGTGTGAGCAGTTATATTTGTAATAGCTGATCATGCAGTGCTTGCCTTCGAAACATTTTACTCATTGTGTGGAGTTAAGGATATAGATGCTTCCAGGACAGTTCCAGGCTCATAAAACGACACATTGTAGGGCATTCCAGTATCTGAAAATCCCTTTAACATACAAAAAAAGCAAAATTGGTTTGCTAGTGAGTTGACACATACTCACAGAAACATTAGATTGGGTCACCTGTGTAATTAATGGGCAACATGCCCAACATTAGCTGGTTATACACCTTTTCCACCTCCTGGGACCCTGTCACTCACTGATGTAGGAATTTTAAATTGCGAAATCTCCTTATACAGGAAAATTATACAGTATATGCTATGAGCTATGAACACTAGACCAGCTCTAACAGAACCAGTAGTGCAGGGATAGGTTACCTTACAAGCAATCAGTCCACAGGCAATAAACGGTATCATGGGAAAGATGCCCTCAAAGAATGATGAAATTGCCTTCTGGATTGCTCTCAAGACCAACCAGTTGGAAGTGGTTAACCCTCACAAGACACCCCAAGACAAGAATAGAATACAGACTGTTTGTCTTCCCCTTGAAATGGAGCCACCCAAGGAGTGCAACACCTGGGGAAGAATACTCGTATGCATTTAAACAATAACACATGGCAAACCCTCACTAGCCATTCACCCTGAAGTTTTAAAAACAAGTTCCAAATGAGCACAGGGCTGCACCAGTTCTAGACATAAGCATGAAATTAATGGGAAACTTTTCTATAGTTTCCTCAACCATCCTAAGCAACATTAAGGAAGAAGCAATAGCTCTGGCTGCACGCCAGAGACTTGCAGCAATCCCTGTGCAAGATTGTGATTGGGAACTACAAGAATAGTATCTGAAGTATGTACTTCTGTGGACCGTGATACTTTAAGTACATGAGTCATTAAATTACATTTAAAACCTAAATGCGACATTGAGAGTTCCAATAAGTGAAAACCTATAAACAAAGGTAAAAAGAAACAGAGTGGGGGAGAGCAAAAGACAAACTGGATCTCTAGTAATTCTGGAGTCCAGTAGGGACAGTTTTAATTTGAAGCACCATGATCAAGTTAAAAAGCCAGAATTATATCAGTACTCTGACAGCCACTCTTCTCACTTTTTTCAGGGCTTTGATGGTAAATGAGCAGAGACAGGGGGTTAGGCTCAGTATCAAAGAAAAGATAGCTACAGCATGCCAAAAGGTGAAACAGGAAGAGAATGGCTCCGATTTTAAAACTGAATTTAAAAAGAAGTAAAAGAAGAAAGTTGCAGTACTTTCTAAGAAGCATGTCATACCAGCTAGGGATACTGGTGAACAGGACATGGTCGAGAGTGATTCTAGACAGTGCGGCAGAACTTACAATAGTGCCTAAGACTCTCTAGAAGTTTCTAGTGATGAGTACAACTGATGATTTCATACAGATTGGGACTCCAAGTTAAAAAAGTAGATCCTCTCAGTGGGGTTTATAATGTAGAAATAATAATTGAGGGGTTTATACAACACACAATTAAAGCAGTCTTCTAGCTGCATTCATCTGAAGGTTATGTCATAATACTAGTGTAGGATGACTGGCCTCCAGTCTTCATTATGGAAGTGCCACAAGATTGATCCCTTTAGATTAGTTTTAGATTATAGGAATTTAATACATACACAGAAACATACGCAGTTCAAATAGTAACAGCATGGGTTGAATGACAAACCTCGTATGGAGGATTATTAAATAACCCTGTACATACATTTCCAATGGGTTCTTGAGCCAGAACATAGTGCCTGAAAGCGAGTATCTGCCCACTTTCAACTTTGATGGAGTGCAGTATTCTTTCAAATTATCGCCCCTGTGGAATGAGAATAGGCTTGCCTTATTCCCAGCATGCATAACAAAGCTTTTACAACCAGATCCCAACACACTATCATATATTGATGGTATCTACCTTACAGATGATGACAAAGATGCACACCTAAATGAGGTGTACTTTATAGTTCCAATTTCAACTACACACCGTTACAAAATTAACTTTAAAAATTCTAAAATTGCTGATATCAGAAATGTGCTACCTTGTAGCATCCCATCAAAATGAAAAACATACTATCCCTGTTGGGGTTTCTTAACTTTGGATGAACTTATTGCAACACTAAGCCTTGTGAGTGAAGCCCTTGTACTATTTAATGTCTTTCACATTTTCACCAACAAAATGAATGAGCAAACACACTGATATCTTGCATGCCCTGCAAGTAGACACCCTAGAGGCATAATATATTCATAGTAGGGATCACAAGAAGAACCTAGTGTTAAGAGTCATACCAAGCTATTCTGGTTAAACATATGTAATCTACAAAGAGGGACAGATGATTCCAATAGCAAAAAGTCACACTTGTATTCTCCAAATGAAGTACATTTGGCTTCAAAAGAGAAAATCCTAGCTGCTGTGCAGACAGCTATTTTGAAAGAGCACCCGTTGGCGCATGAAAAACGAATGATTGTGGTTTCTCCCATTCTTGCACTAAAGGCACCCACTAGGCAAGCATTCCTAATGCTTGATTGAACTGTTCACCAGAGATGGGTTCAGTAAGCCTATCCATTAAGTGCAGTGCATGTAAAGTTTCAGTGTGATCAGACTCTTCGGACACAAGCTTTTAGCCTTATCCACTGAGTCATACCAGAGCGTGTTCTGTACGGACAGCTCTGCACCACATTTGACTGGGACTAAACAAAAGTACTTCACAGCATGCGCAGCAGTGCAAGGTGTAGCCAAAGAAGGAAAGTTCAATGTAAAATACACCCACACCAAAATCCTAGGTGACAGCGTTGCAAAACATGCAGAAATTCATGCCTTGGTACTTGCATTACACAAAGCTGACCTTTTACACACACACATGCTAATAATGTCTGAATCATCCTCTTGCATGCAATGTTACAATGATAATTTAAAGCATTGGTGCCTGAATGGATTTAAAGATTCAAAAGGGAAACTTTTAATAAAATAAAATCTCTGGGGTAGCGTCTTACAAGACAAGGCCTTCATATTCAGGAAATTGGCATAAGGCAGTACTGCAAGGATTCTTCCTGCACTGCCCTACGCCAATTCGAAAGGGCAGAAATGCACTGTATTTACAAGATACCGTGCATTCCTGTTCTTTCAGCCAGTGCTGGTGCACTATTTGCTGCCATACGCCAATGAAGGCACTTTTGAACCATGGAGCCAGGGCGACTGTTTTCTTGGGAAGATTGCTTTTGTGCAAGAAGGGGCACCATGCAGCACCTCTATCTATGTGTGAAGCAGAATGTCTAAAGTTATTTCTCCTCATTATGCCACCCCTGGAGAGGGGTAAGGTTTTGATTCGTTCCCATATTTACATTATGTTATAAATTTGGGAACTTATCAAATACCATGGGCTTTGAGTTAGAATACCAACCACAATGCCGATGGCTCACCTTCCCAATGCAGTATGAGGCAACTCAGCAACTTGAGCAGCGTTGCCTTGCACATTTCTACGAGGCCATGAAAAGTCACACTGGGTGACTTTTCATGGCATCGTAGATATGGCTCTGCACTCTGTGCTGCTGGGACGCCAAAGACGTGATGTAGTGGCAGCACAATGTGCTTGTAAATAAGCCTCTAAGTTTACACTAGTCCATATGACCCACACTTTGGGCCAGCAGCCTGTCAAAATGTATGCTAAAGGAAAGTGAACAGCTGCCTTAGCTGCAAAGGCTATAGTCCAGACTGTTAAATTAGAGATCCTAACCAGATCTCAAATGAAGATTACACAGATTTACTAGCAGCATACCGGCACGAGTGAAGAGAGAAACGCCTCCTGTTGGCTTTCCTTTCAAATACTCCTACACCCTCAGTTCAGATAACACACCTGTAGTTACTGTACCTAGATTGGGAGATAGAATAATTCCTAATAAACTACCAAGATTGGAGCGTATCCAGGCAGCTCATGAGGACTCGAGGTCTGCACAAGCTGGAATAAATGAAGCCCTGGTAATGCTACAGCAAGACCCCCGCAGACTTCTTTCACCATCTCCAACCTACTCCTTAGGACAGAGGTCTTCAATCTGTGGGGCGCGACCCCCAGGAGGGTCGTGGAGTCCTGGGAAGGGGGTCGCAGATTCTGTCAGAGCAGTTCCTTGAAACGCGTGGTTTGCCTTAGTGGCGTCAGGCTGATTGAGGATGCTCGCAGCGGAGGCCTAATTCACACCGAGGTGTGAAAAACATCAAAGCCTCATTGACAAATAAAAAGTCTTTTAAAGACCTGTGGAGTACTCTGGTGTGGCTTTGTGTGTCCAAGCTGTTTCAGCCGGGCTCACATACACAAGGGGAGAGCGGGGTGGGGTGGCTCGGGAGGAGGCTGTAGCACAGTGGTTCACATTCTGGGCGCCACTGAAAGTAGCCAGGGGCGCCGCGAAAAGATGTGCACCAAGCACACAGTTTGGAAACTAATATTGACTGATACACAAAAATAATGGTAATACCAGGGGGTGGAGGGCATCATGCTGCAGACAGGGAGTTATAATCAGAGGCAGCTTTATTCTTGCAGTTTAAAAGCTGGAGTTCCAGAGGCTGGAATAGTGCAAGCAGTGTAGCACATTCGCAGTTCAGGCAGAGCCTTTCTGGGGAAGAGGATGGGGCCTGCGGGGGAAATACAAGATAAGCAAGCAGGTAGACGGGACTGCTGGGATGTAGGTCAGTGTGCCTGGAATGAGACTCGGAAGTGATACTGAATAAGAAAAACAAACATCCTGCAGCGATTAAAGTTTACACACAACTGCCCTTGATAATGATTTATAGCGCCTGGGGGCCACCTCCAGTTCAGCGCTGCTGGCACAAGTGGGCAGGTGAAAACTCATGGCTAATAGCCGCGTTCTCCAAGTTACAGACATTATGGGGAAATATTTGAGTACGTTAATGTGCCTGCTGCTAAGAGCTGTATAAAACCTGTGGGTTAGAGCTATTTTGGAAAGACTAACCCTGGATTAAAATGCAAACGGTGTGCATTTGCTTCCTACTTTATGGTTTGAGCGCAATACTTGCCTATGTCTGCTGCTATTAGTCATTAACATGAAATTTGCTATTTGTTTTATTCATGTCCTCCTTGCATGGACCAAGTAGTGTGTGCTCCCCTCTGGGTATAGACCCCACCACCCACTCACTCACTCATCTTCATTTCCCTACCCTGGCCCGTGACTACTGAACTTTGTCTTTGTCTTCTGAATTTTCTATTTTGCATATTTTAAACACAAAGGGGCTGTGCAAGCAGTGATTGCTTTTCAGTCTTTTATCTAGTCCTGTGCACTCAGACACATCCAGCAGCTCCCTCCTTATGTGCGCCACAGATTGTTGTGAACCAAACCTCTTGTTAGAGTTTGCACAGTGTCACCCAATAGTCCATGGATATTGTTGTCTAATATGTGTCACTGCTATGAATGCCCTGTTTAAACAAGCCAGGTTTTGTGTGCACCCCGGACTAGAATGATGCAAAGCAAATGGACTGCTGAAGCATCATAAATTGAAATGTACATTAATTAATACAGTGCAGTTCACTTATTAAATCATAAGATAGTTTGCACCATTGAAATCAGCCTCTCCAATCATGCAGCTGTTGGTCCTGGGTTGGACTCTAAGCAGGCAGCACTGTGCTCACATGAATATTGAGGTCGATCTTTGATTCGCTTAAGCTGCCTACTCTGTATTCTCGATGGATATGATTTAGCAATGCTTATTGTGCAGTGTAGGACACAGGGCATGGTGGGACACTGATAGCAGGACATGATCACCGCAATAATCAGAACAGCAAAACTTTAAGTACTAAGGCAGCATGCAGAAGCCTGCTCCAGATTCCAGGTCTGTCCGTGCACACCATAATGCTGCTAATGCACATTCCAGATCTGCCAATACATATCACAGGGCTTCCAGTGCACATTTCTGGGATGGCAGTGCCAAACATAGTGGTATCAGAGCCAATGTATGCCAAAGAGCCCTTATTGCGCAATCCAGTTCTTCTTGTGCGTCCAAGGAATATAAGCGTTTCTTTGCCCTTCCCTTTGCATGATCCGAGTGCCCCTTGTTTGGTAAAGTGCAGCCATGTGCCACTCAATTCTACACATATCCATTGTGTTTAACCGCCACAAATAATGAAACACACAATAGCTGCACTCTTACACCTAGAGATCTTGAGAAAGATGCCAACGATAATTATTTCTTTCGGCCTCGCCCATCTCCCCCTCCATTTGGTTCCCAGGAATGAGTCCCACGTCTATGATTATTATACCTTCATCTGTGCCATCCCAATTATTTTCATGGAGAGAAATGGAAGTTCTCCAGTGGCTTGGCTTGCATCCTCCCAACCGCCCAAAAAAAGGTACATAATGGGGAGCCGAGGCCCATGGGCAATAGATCAAGGGAGCCGCAAGTCAAAAAAGTTTGGGGACCACTGCTGTAGTCCTTTGAGTAAAATGGAGTTGCGCGCCTGGAGCTGTGGGTCCCGCCAGTAGTAATTGCACGTGAAAGGTCCTCCCCCCCCCTCCCACCCCTCCCCCCCCTCCGACACATCCCATATATCATTGGTTCAAGTCCCATGAGTCCTCATACCTTGCGCTGTTCTTCATAGTGAGATGTTGTTACACCCTGTCTGCCCTTCCCCCTCGCCCACAGCAGGGAGGCACAGAGATGCCCTCCCATGAGAGAGGATGAAGGAAGAACACGCAGAGAGATACTGACCCCCTCGCCCCATGAGAGAGGCACAAAAAAGGTGGGTGGAACAATGATGGGTGGATGGATGGATGAAAGGGTGGATGGATGGAAGGATGAAAGGGTGGATGGATGGATGGATGGAAGGAAGGATGAAAGGGTGGATGGATGTGTGAAAAGGTGGGTGGATGAATGATAAGTGGATGGATGGATGAAGGATGGATGGATGGATGAAAGGATGAAGGATGTATTTATGGATGTACGGGTGGATGGATGTAAGGATGAAAGGGTGGATGGATGAAGGATGGATGTGTGAAAAGGTGGGTGGATGAACAATAAGTGGATGGGTGGATGGATGGATGAAAGGGTGGATGGATGAAAGGGTGGATGGATGAAAGGGTGGATGGATGAAAGGGTGGATGGATGAAAGGATGGATGGATGGATGGATGGATGGATGAAAGGGTGGATGGATGAAGGATAGATGTATGGATGGATAAAAGGTTGCATGGATGGATGGATGGATGGATGGATGGATGGAAGGATGAAAGGGTGGATGGATGAAGGATAGATGTATGGATGGATAAAAGGTTGCATGGATGAATGATGCATGCATGGATGGATGTGTGAAAAGGTGGAGGGATGAATGATGGGTGGATGGATGGATGGATGAAAGGGTGGGTGGATGAAGGATGGATTTTTGGATGAAAGGGTGGATGGATGAAGGATGGATGGAAGAATGGATATATGGATGGAAGGATGAAAGGGTGGATGGACGAAGGATGGATGGATTGATGGATATATGGATGGAAGGATGAAAGGGTGGATGGACGAAGGATGGATGGATTGATGGATAAAAGGTTGCATGGAGGAATGATGGATGGATGGATGTGTGAAAAGATGGGTAGATGAATGATGGATGGAAGGGTGATGGATGGATGGATGGATGTATGGGAGGATGTATGTATGAATGGAAGGATAAAAGGGTGGATGGATGGGATGAGGTCTAACAGGCGCATTTATGGTTGTTGATAGTTGTTGATGATGAGGAGTACCAGTTTCTAGAAACTTTTGTCGGAAGGGGGTCCTTACGCTGAAAAAGGTTTTACAAGGGGGTCTCGGCATAAAAAAGTTTGAAGACCTCTGCCTTAGGATTTTATCTTTGGACCATGCTGAGGCAATACATTCTGTTTACCAATATTAATGCATATTGGTGGCAATTGACTCATGTTCCCAAATCCTATGGGTCTGGCCTCTGAGAAATGCAGGTGCTCTAGCAGTCATAAAGGACTTGCAGTGTCTTATAGCCATGGGAGCAGTCCCCTGACTTTGTTCAGACAATGGTCCTGCTTTCGCCTCCATGAGTTAAAGGGATGTTATGTCTGTTCTGAGTAAACTTTTGCAATCCATTTAGAGTAGCAGGTTAATTGAGTGTACTGATGGCATGCTTACTCTAGCCCTGGCCACTAGGGTGCTAAGTTCAGCTGTTATTTGGTAGCATCACCTGTATGGAGTTCAGAGAGCATTAAATAACTTGCCTAGAAGAGTAATGATAGAGCAAAATCCAAACAAAGTACTTTTCAGAGTGCCCATGTATATACCCAACCTAGATAATTCTGTGAGAGTGGCAGAATAAAAATATTTTGACCTGGACCCATGTTTAAATGTCTTACAGAATGTCGAAAAGGTCAGAGACAACCTATATAATTTGAAGGAGTCTGAAGCTGCCACTGGTAAAGGGAAGGGCAGCTACTGACATGTACCCATAAGTTGGTGCTCTAGTGTGAGAAAAGATCCACAATAAGCAAGCTTTTGGGCCATCCTGCAGAACATGCATTCAAGTTTTTATGACACGTTTTGTATGGAGCAAACATGAATATTAAGCAGCGAGAATGAGTAAAACAACCATGCAGAATATGAACAAATACACTAAATAGCAGCTTGCACATTTCTTCTCTAAAGATGCAGATCCATGAATCAATTACAAAACAAGAAGTACTAAAGTGCAGCAGTGCCTATGTAGACCTTCCCATAGCAAGGTGACAATGAGATCTGCAATCAAGTATAACGACTGCTTAGTGCAAGGTTAAAAATACACAAACACAAGTATAACGACTGCTTAGTGCACGGTTAAAAATACACAAACATATAGCCATCCAGTAGGATTAACCATTTGTCAAAATCTTGACTCTCGAAAACTAGGAATTTAGATAGATCGACTATGTGGAGTGAGAAGAAGAAGACTTTATTGCATGATTATTTAAAAGCTTTGCAACATAAGGAAATGACATCAAGTCCAAATTTACATGTTCCAAAGAAGTTGCCTCTTTATAAAATATATACTTATAACTATATCAATAAAAAAACATTGGGACGTAAAAAAGTCACCCGATTTACCTATTACTACCAGGGTATAGTGCATGCATGTGTAAAGTTAAAAGAAGCCGAAGGGTTCACATCTTTACACTGATAAAATAGTGATATTGGTTTAAGTAAAAAGTTTGTGAACTTTGGTAGACACCTGCAATTGTTAGCCAAATTGTGTCAGCTAGAGCTAGGGCTTGTCTAATAGTCTAAGGTAGGAAGGAGAATTTTGGTAGGTGAATGAACTAAAGGCAGGCGATTAGAGGGCCTACTAATGTCTTTATTTGATTCTCAGCCCTTAGCCTGTATGATCCTGGAGCTCTGTCTTCTTGGAGAAGAGGTGAATGAATTTGACCAAGACACAGTTTAGCATGATATTAGATAGGTCAAAACAGGCCAGGACAGCTTCACTGCAGGTTCTTACATCTTTAGAAACCCACCCCTTTGTAACAAACTCTTCCTATACTCTAGAAGGGAGGGGCAAGGCACAATACATGTATTATGTCCTCTTTTTGCTGATTGAAAAGCCAGCACATTGTCTGTTCCTTGCCCCTTTGTCAAACTGGGAGGTGACATGGGATAGGGATTACCCCATCCTCGGCTTCATAAAGTGTGACTGTGTCCTTTCATTGTAGGGGCTGTTTAAGTAGCACTGAGGTTTCAGGTATTTATAAGTACATAGTGTCATCCAGCCGTGTTTCTTTGCAGGGAGGCTGGCCTTGTCTTCTATTAATGAAAGCCGTTTTATGCTGACTTTGCCATAAATTCCTTATGGCTGGTAGGTAGATCCCAAATAGTTTCCAAATCGAGTGTGTTGAGGGCTTTGGTCAAGTAGTGGTTTCCCTCCAACCTATGTTTTGTGGCCAGTTCAGTCCATAAATGGTAGGCTAGGGTACCACCCTTTGAGGCCCTGAACTTGTGGCAGCTTATTGCAAAGGCCGCCTTACGGTCCAGCGCTGGTCAGCATGCTCCAAATTCTAGTTTTATTTGAGCTGGTGATGTATGGGAGGGAAGCTGAAAAACTGTTCTGTAAATCTGTGTGAGCGTTTTGTCAAGTATCTCACTCTCCGGTCCTTTAATACCTCGCACCCATATGCTAAGGTTGGAAGTACCTTCACCTGATCTACTTGGAGGATCGGCTCAAGTGTGGGATCTTTTAGTTTTGTGTATGCAGATCTAAGAGCAAACAATAGTGCAGTGCCTTTCTTTTTTATTTCAGTCATCTGGCTCACTCATCTACCATTGTCAATAAAGAGGCCTCCTAAGTACTTGTGGCAATTGATTGCTTCTAATTTCTCATGCTCAATTTGGCTTTAGTGTTCTGGCAAATCGAACCCCAAGGATCTTGGTTTTCATTTCATTGATCAGCAGCCCATTCCTGGTGGCGAAGGGTGCGGTTGCATCCAGATGTTGCAAACCAATCTTTGTTTTACTGATGAGGACCGGGTTGTCTGCCTATAGTAGCTTTGAGAGGCAAAAACCACCCAATTTGAGTGGGTGGGAATTTACAGAGTTGTAGACTGCAGATAAGTCAGATAGCAATAAGTTGAATAGAGTGGGTGCAAGAAAGTAACCTTGCTTGAGGCCTTGCATGGTAGTCATAGGCAATGACAAGTGTAATCCCTCCCAATTTTTATTCTGACCCAGGTGTCGTGGTGCAGCAACTGCAGGGCCCTAAGCAAGGGATCGGGATGTTGAGGAGCGCAAGTTTATGACACCCATATATACAGGTTGATTGTTAGATTCTGCCTGATCAATCAATAAAGAGAGTGCAGTGAGATTCACTGTTGTCCCTGTGTGCCGTATGAATCTAGTCTGATTTGGGGGTATGATTTTATTTGTCTCAGCCCAAGTTTGTAATGAGGACAGCAGCACGCCTGCAAAATACTTCACTTCATTATCGATTAGAGCTATCATGCGGTAGTTCCAGGGAGGCTTTTTTATCACCCCCTTCATGATTGTAGCAAATATGACCGCGCTAAGAGGGGGGATGCAGATTTTTAGGCCGAACCTTGGCCAGCGCATGTGCTGCTCAGCGAGGCATGATGCATTGAAGTATGGCCTTAATGCCCCACCCACTCTCCGCCCTTATTTTTCATTGCTTTGTATTATTGTCCATTGTAAACTGTGGCTTTTCATTGTTCAGTAGGCTTAGGAGTCCCTCCTTAGTACCCCCTTGTCTCATTTTGTAACCTCCCATGAGGACACCCCCTGTTATGTGTGTTGTGACTTTGTAGGCTTTAATTATAGCCTACGACCACTATTTTCCATAATAACTTTGTCGTGCCTGATCTTGCCGGCAGACACCCTCTCTCCTAACACCAAACACAATGCAATAGGTCTCACACTTCCGAGAGTTTAAGCTATTGCTATTGTAAATGACAATGCCTTCTAGTTATCTGTTTTTAAAACAACACATTTACGATGCCAATAGCTGGAAATCTCTGAAATGCGAGACCTATTACATTGCAAATGCTTGTTTCCAGTATTAATGAGTAAAACTGAGCTTTTTGGTTAGCACAAAATGCTAGATCCTCCTTATAGAGAGCTGGTGGGATTCCGCTTGGAATTGGTTCCCCATCACTGCATCCCCTAGCAATTTATTTTTGGATTAGGGCCTCAGAAATGGGGCACCCGGCAGTAGCCTTATCGCAGCTCCCCATTGAAACTTCTGGGACACTACTGGCCGCTGAACCTTCCACTTGTGTGTGCAGTTGATCAGGTAGTGATTGAATATTGAAATGATGATGTAAAAAATGATACCACGCTGGCTCCTAGATATTGGAAGAAGCCACTTTAAGGTTTAGGGTAGTAAAGCGATGAATAGGTAGCGTAGGTGGTCATGCTGGAGGTAGATTAAGGGTTTAGGGTAGTGCACTGGTCTTTGTTTAGTAAAGGAAATCGTGCTAGGGATAGTGTCACTGCAAATACATGTACTTATATGTCTGCAAACACTTAAAGCAACCAAATCATTCTCTCTCAATTTACCCAAATGGACACTGACTCACAGTGTGATTCTAGACAAATAACAATATTTCTTATAAATGGAGTAGTCGGGTAGTACAGTCGTGTTTGGGTAGTGTAAAGAGTCATGCTGGAGTAGGTTTAAGGTTTAGGGTACCGCAGTAGTGTTTGGCTAGTGTAGGAGGTCGTGCTGAGGTAGTGTTCTAGGGTAATGCAATAGTGTTTAGGTAGTATACAGGGTCATGCCAGGGATAGTGTTTAGGGTTTAAAGTAGTGCAGTGGTGTTTGTCTAGTGTAGGGGGTCGTGCTGGAGCAATGTTCTAGGAATGTACAGTGGTGTTTGGGTAGTGTAGAAGGTTGTCCTGGGGTACATTTAAGGTTTAGGGTAGTGCAATGGTGTTTGGGTAGTGTAGGAGGTCATTCTGGGATAGTGTTCTAAGGTAGTACACAGGTGTTAGGGTAGTGTAAGAGGTCATGCTGTGGGAGATTTACAATGTAGGGTAGTCCAATGGTGTTTTTGGGTAGTGTAGGACATTGTACAAGGTTAGTGTTCTACGGTAGTGCAGTGGTGTTCATGTAATGTACGGGGTCATTATAGGGATAGTGTTTAGGGTTCAAGGTAGTGCAGTGGTATTTGTGTGGTGCAGGGAGTCAAACCGGGTTAGTGTTCTAGGAAAGTACAGGTTTAAGGTTTAGGGTAGTGCACTGGTGTCTGGGTAGTGTAGGGGGTTGTGCTGGGATAGTGTTATACTATTTAATTTAGTGCAGTGGTGAATGGATAGTGTAGGGGGTCATGCTGGGCGTAGATTTAGGGTTTAGGGTTGTGCAGTTTTGTTTATGTAGTGTAGGAGATCGTGCCGCATTACTCTTTTTAGGTAATACAGTAGTGTTTGTCTAGTGCAAGGGGTCATGCTGGAGCAAAGTTCAAGAAAAGTACAGTGGTGTTTGGGTAGTCTAGAAGGTTGTCGTAGGGTACATTTAAGGTTTAGGGTAGTGCAATGGTGTTTGGGTAGTGTAGGAGGTCATGCTGGGATAGTGTTCTAAGGTAGTACACTGGTGTTTGGGTAGTGTAGGAGGTTGTGCTGGGGTAGATTTAAGGTTTAGGGTAGTAAAGTGGTGAATAGGTAGTATAGGTGGTCATGCAGGAGGTAGTGTCACTGCAAGGCTACATGTACTTATTTGTCTGCAAAAACATCAAGCATGCATTCCATATATTTCAGAACTGCATTTTACTAATAAAACTAAACTCATTTTGGAAACACATAACCAATGACTATTTTCTAATTCTACCAAAATATGAGAACACAATATGTTTTTAACCAATTACACATCGGGAAACACATGAACTACCAAAATGCTTCTCTCAGAGTGATTCCAAAATGCACAGTCTCACTGTGTGATTGTAGACAAATGACAATATTTCTTAAAAATACAGTAGTAGGATAGTATAGGGGTGTTTGGGTAGTGTAAGGAGTCCTGCTGTGATAGATTTAAGCTTTAGTGTAGTGAAATGGTGTTTAGGTAGTATAGGGAGTCATACAGGGGTAGTGTTCTAGCATAGTGCTGTGGTGTTTATGTACCTTAGGGAATCATGCTTGGGATAGCGTTTTATGGTTTAAGGTAGTGCAGTGGTGTTTGTGTAGTGTCGGGGGTCGTGGTAGGGTAGTGTTCTAGAAAATTAAGTGGTGTTTGGGTACTGTAGAAGGTTGTGCTAGGGTAGATTTAAGGTTTAGGTTAGTAAAGTGGTTAATAGGTAGTGTAGGTTGTCATGCTAGAGATAGATTAAGGGTTTACAATACTGCAGTGATGTTTCGGTAGTGTAGGAAATCATACTAGGGATAGTGTCACTGTAAGACTACATGTACTTATTTGTCTGCGAAAACATCAAGCATGCATTCCATATATTTCAGAACTGCATTTTACTATTAATACTAAACTCATATTGGAAACACATAACCAATTACTATTTTCTAACTCTACCAATATGTGAGAACACAATATGTTTTTAACCAATTACATGTCGGAAAACATATCAACAACCAAAATGCTTCTCTCAGGGGATTCCTAAATGGACAGACTCACTGTGTGATTCTAGACAAATAACAATATTTCTTAAAAATACATTAATAGGATAGTATAGTGGTGTTTGGGTAGTGTAAGGTGTCCTGCTGTGATAGATTTAAGCTTTAGAGTAGTGAAATGGTGTTTAGGTTGTATAGGGAGTCATACTAGGATAGTGTTCCAGCATGGTGCTGTGGTGTTTATGTACCATAGGGGATCATGCTAGGGATAGTGTTTTAGGGTTCAAGGTAGGGGCAGTGGTGTTTGTGTAGTGTAGGGGTCATGGTAGGGTAGTGTTCTATGAAATAAAGTGGTGTTTGGGTAGTGTAGGAGGTTGTACTGGGGTGTATGTAAGGTTTAGGGTAGTAAAGTGGTGAATAGGTAGTGTAGGTGGTCATGCTAGAGGTAGATTAAGGGTTTACAGTAGTGCAGTGGTGTTTGGGTAGTGTAGTAAATCATACTGGGGTAGTGTCACTGCAAGACTACATGTACTTATATGTCTGCAAAAACATCAAGCATGCATTCCATATATTTCAGAACTGCATTTCACTATTAATACTAAACTCATTTTGGAAACACATAACCGATCACTATTTTCTAATTCTACCAAAATGTGAGAACACAATACGTTTTAACCAATTACATGTCAGGAAACACATGAAGTACCAAAATGCTTCTTTCAGAGTGATTCTTAAATGCCCTAGTTTTCAGTGTAGAATATTGTCAAACAACCAATAATTTCTTTTCTTTTTTCAAAACTGCATCTTATCCACCATTTTATAAAAATCTTAGTTTTCAAACTGCCATTTCATTTACAGAGACCATCTGAGTGCATCCAGAACTCTCTTCAAGATGCTTAGAGTGTGGATTGTGGGACACAGCTATATTTTCTTGAGCCAAAGGTTTGCAGAAAAGCAAGGAATTCACAAAGACCTAGGTTTACCAAATGTAGACATTAAATGGATTGGACAGAGAGGGTTAAAGTGACACCAATTGACACCATTGGTTAAATCCTTTTTGCATCTCCAACACCCTGACCTCATATTTGTGCACTGTGGTGGCAATGACCTGGGCACTTTGACTGGGGTAGGTCTGCAAATGCTTATAAAGGACACCTTTGGCGAACTGATGTCACTTTTCCCCAAAACTGCCTTTGTCTATTCGAACATTTGCCAAAGGCAGAAATGGAACTAGTCCAATCAATTTGGTCCACAGATTGAGAAAGCTAGGAAACATGTGAATACATCTGTTTCTGCTTTTCTCCAAGACTATAGAATGGGGTCCATATACCGCAACAATCTGTGTTTCAATATGCATGGCATCTATAGGAGAGATGGTGTACATTTTACAGATGAAGGAAACAGAGTCTTCCTCTTAAACTTTAGACTCTGCATTGGTACTTACTTGTAGGTAGTAAAATCTCTCAATAAACACAGGGGCTCTTTTTAGAGCCACCTAACAACTAAACACATAAGCTTGATGTATATCTGACAAATATTATTTGTTTTTGGTTTGGAGTCGCGCACCCAAAGCATTAGGAGTCGTGCAGCCAACGCGTACAAGTCATGCACCACAAGCGCTGGAGTCACGTACCTTACGGGTTAGACGCCATGCATCCAACACGTGCACACCAGGGGCTGCACGGAGCGCCGTGCTGGGTACGCAACTCCTAATTTTACCGTAAAAAACAAATTACCCCTTTCAGTAATTTTTATTACCCCGGGGCTTATGTAATACGTTGGAGACTGTGGGGGGAGCCCCAATGCCCCCACGGTCCCAGCCGGCTCCCCACTTCCTTCAGGAGCCGGCATTGCTTTTCCTCAGGGAGAGCAGCTATTATGCTGCTCCCCCTGAGGAAAAGCAATCTGCTTTCCTATTTGGAAGAGAGAGCAGGTTAACCTGCTTTCTCTTCCAAATAGGAAAGCAGTTTGCAATGACAGGGTGGGAGCCATAAGGCTCCCACCCTGTCATTGCAATTGGCAGTGTCCTGGGGGTGGGCACCCCGGGACACTGCAGGAGCCAGCCCTGGGGGGTGGCGGTCACCAGGGCAATCTTGGGCTCCAGGAGGGGGGCCTTGTGGCCCCCTTCCACACATTAAAGAAGCCACCGAGGCTGGTGGTCCCCGGGGCTGGGGGGGCCTCATTCCCCCCCTCAATTAGTGTTTTGAAGCCCCGGGGGTGGCGGTCCCCAGGGCTGGGGGGCCTACCAACCCCCTACCCTTTTTAACAAGCCCAGGGGGTGGTGTTCCCCGTGGCTGCGGGGGGGGACGCGAGCCCCCCATATATTAAGTTACAGCCCTGGGGGTGGTGGTCTCTGGGCAGTGTGTGGGAGATTGGGACCACCCACACTATTTTTTTCAAAAATGCCCCTGGGATTTGCCCCCCCCCCCCGGAGCTAAAACCTTTAAACCGCGGGAGCCCGTGCTTTAATATTTTTTTTTCAGCAGCGAAATGCGTGGATCCTGCCGCATCCCACTATTTAAAAAAAATTGGGTTTTTTTTGCCCTGGGGTCCTTCTGGGACCCCCTGAGCAGACCTAGGGGGTCAGGGTGTGTCTACCCTTCCCCCTTTTCGCGTTTTGCACACATATTTCACAGACTTCTTCAGCCTCGCTTTTACAGAGGCATAAAATTCCTGCCAACAGTTTCTAGTTTTGAATGTTGACAACCACTTGACAGTCAATTAGCATTCAGCGCGTGATGGGTGCGCTTATTGGGCACTCACGGTACGCGCAGGGTGCGCTGGATCCACTGCGCCCATAGATATATATGCATTTTTAAATGTCATTTTCTCAGAAACTGCTGAACAGATTTACAGCAAATAAGCAAAATGCATGAGTCTGAAATGAGGACTACCTCTTTTCCAAATTTGGTGTAATTCCGTTCAGCCGTTCGGGCTGTAGCCGTGGCTAAAGGTCCTATGGGAAACTGTGTCAGGACTGGTACTCCTCAGGGTCTGGATGATGCAAAAAAGTGTCCACCTCGCGACATCCCCAAACTCCAACTAAAAGTTTACAGAGTTTATGGGTTATCAGGCAAGGGATAGGAAAGGGTAGGAACAGTGGGGATGAGACCTGAAACAAGAATGCAACCAGTTTAGAAACATAGGCTATAATACATTCTACTCTCATATGTTCTCGCTAGTGGAATCAGCATACCTTATTTACCAATGGACCGGCTTACTCTTGTCAGTACTTCAATCATAACAGAGCGCTCCAGTAGGTGAATCCTAATGCACTCAAAGGACAAGCATAAACAACTATACACATACAGACCTCCACCTTCTATATCCCTTGACTTATACCCCCTAGCTCACCGGTTCTCTGGGGGAAAGAATAATTCCAAATATATATATCAAAAGATCTCCTTCCAGCAGTGTCAAGGAAATTGCAAACAGAATACAGAAGAATATCTTCTTTTCTCAGAGGAGACTGAATAATATATCCCATTGATTAAACAAGCTGAAATAATTCCTATGCGTCCAGGAATTTCAGCCAGGGACTACTGTTGTGCACGAGATAGAAAATAATGCAAGTGCCGGGCTTCCATGATGTGTATACCGCCGCCCTACGCTACTTGTTAAAAAGAAATGTAAAACGAAAAGTTGGGCTATCACGGTTAAGTCACCGCCACCCGAATCACTGCAGGTTAGGAGGAAGTTCAAAATACGAAGGAAAAAAGGCATCCGCGGTAATTCTCAACCACCTCCTTGTGAGATTTATTGTAACCCAAGAACATAGTCGAGAAAAGGCGTCCGGGGTATTTCCCAACCGCCGTCTTGATTGTTCACTGAAATACAAGACAAGAATCAAGAAGGCGTCCGCGGTAATCCTAACCGCCGACTTGAAAGCCCTGTTTCGTATCTATGCCAAAGTTCTCGCTTTCCAGCAGCTGCCGGCAAAGCAGTCTGTCCTTCCAAAAGAATTATGCACACTTGTGTGTGTGCCCAGCGTCAATTTGTAACTGCGTGCAGTACCTCCCATGGCCTTCTGGGAGTTGTAGTTAGTACTCAGCAGGCGCGATTCAGGGACGATTCCTGACAAATTGCATGGGGAAAACATGTTTTGGGACCCCCTTTTTTCTCAGCCTCCGCTTGACCAATCACCCCCAAACTTTCAGGGAAGGAGCAGATTGAGCTGGCCAAAAGTTTGGAAAATTACGAGAAGTTTCATCAATTGGCGCCAAAGTTATTGACAAAAGAATGCTGCGAGTTTCCTATGCATAATAGGTCCTAACTATAACTACCTACTGGTGACCGCTATATATATATAAAACTCCTTCCAGCAGAGGCCAAGTAGGGGTTTCAGGAACCACTTTGTTGAAGCTGAACTCTTTCACAGCGGATGCATTTCGGCGTGGTAGCCTTCGTCACCGCCTGGAGTTCAAAAGCAGGGTGTGGGCAAAAGATGTTTAAGAACAATGTCCTGCCGCACACTGATAGGGTCGCTTCTGACTCCACCTCCAGAATAGCCAATCTCACACACCTATAGGTTACAGGCTGCTGCAGTTCTTCAGTGAGGTGAGTGATGCAGGGGAGGAGGGTTTCAGAAGCGTGTTGCGGAGTACAGGGCAGTTCACCAACTCTTTCACCGGTGTACCGCGTATGACTTCTGTAAAGCTGCACCCTCGAGTCCCCTGGACCGCAAAACCCCGGAGTGCAGGAAAGATCATGACGGGGGCTCGTCCGGTAATCCAGCTCGCCCAATGTGGAGCATGAATGCTCCAACACCGCTAATTCTCACTTCCAACTCCGTTGGTGAGCCTGGTAAGTTCAGAGTCCTGAAAGCAAATGTGCCAAAAGCAATTGCCAGTGTTTCCCAGGCCAACTCAAAATGCAGAGGCCCCTGTAGTGCGATACTGGCATTCGCGCTGTAAATGCAGAAAACTCCTTCCGAAGAAAAGAAGCAGAGGCCAAGTAGGGGATTTCAGGAACCACTTTATTGAAGCTGAACTCTTTCACAGCGGATGCATTTCGGCGTGGTAGCCTTCGTCAGCGCCTGGAGTTCAAAAGCAGGGTGTGGGCAAAAGATGGTTAAGAACAATGTCCTGCCGCACACTGATAGGGTCGCTTCTGACTCCACCTCCAGAATAGCCAATCTCACACACCTATAGGTTCCAGGCTGCTGCAGAGACTGCATATCCCAGAATGCAGTTCTTCAGTGAGGTGAGTGATGCGGGGGGGGTTTCAGAAGCGTGTTGCGGAGTACAGGGCTGTTCACCAACTCTTTCACCGGTGTACTGCGTATGGCTTCTGTAAAGCTGCTCCCTCGAGTCCCCTGGACCGCAAAACCCCGGAGTGCAGGAAAGATCATGACTGGGGCTCGTCCGGTAATCCAGCTCGCCCAATGTGGAGCATGAATGCTCCAACACGGCTAATTCTCACTACCAACTCCGTTGGTGAGCCTGGTAAGTTCAGAGTCCTGAAAGCAAATGTGCTGAAGCAGTTGCCAGTGTTTCCCAGGCCAACTCAAAATGCGGAGGCCACTGTAGCGCGATACTGGCATTCGCGCTGTAAATGCAGAAAACTCCTTCCGAAGGAAAGAAGCAGAGGCCAAGTAGGGGATTTCAGGAACCACTTTATTGAAGATGAACTCTTTCACAGCGGATGCATTTCGGCGTGGTAGCCTTCGTCAGCGCCTGGAGTTCAAAAGCAGGGTGTGGGCAAAAGATGGTTAAGAACAATGTCCTGCCGCACACTGATAGGGTCGCTTCTAACTCCACCTCCAGAATAGCCAATCTCACACACCTATAGGTTCCAGGCTGCTGCAGAGACTGCAGATCCCAGAATGCAGTTCTTCAGTGAGGTGAGTGATGCGGGGGCGGGGGGGTTCAGAAGCATGTTGTGGAGTACAGGGCTGGTCACCAACTCTTTCACCGGTGTACCGCGTATGGCTTCTGTAAAGCTGCTCCCTCGAGTCCCCTGGACCGCAAAACCCCGTAGTGCAGGAAAGATCATGACGGGGGCTCGTCCGGTAATCCAGCTCGCCCAATGTGGAGCATGAATGCTCCAACACCGCTAATTCTCACTTCCAACTCCGTTGGTGAGCCTGGTAAGTTCAGAGTCCTGAAAGCAAATGTGCCGAAGCAGTTGCCAGTGTTTCCCAGGCCAACTCAAAATGCAGAGGCCCCTGTAGCGCGATACTGGCATTCGCGCTGTAAATGCAGAAAACTCCTTCCGAAGGAAAGAAGCAGAGGCCAAGTAGGGGATTTCAGGAACCACTTTATTGAAGTTGAACTCTTTCACAGCGGATGCATTTCGGCGTGGTAGCCTTCATCAGCGCCTGGAGTTCAAAAGCAGGGTGTGGGCAAAAGATGGTTAAGAACAATGTCCTGCCGCACACTGATAGGGTCGCTTCTGACTCCACCTCCAGAATAGCCAATCTCACACACTTATATGTTCCAGGCTGCTGCAGAGACTGCAGATATATATAAACGAGGTGTCCCCCAGTGATGATTCACTAGAGAAAACAGGCAAACCCTGCACCTTGATGCAGCATTTATTATTCTTTAAACCGTACATCACAACTGAGAGAGCGCAAACTGAACGAATTGTAGCAGTACATCACACTTACACGTAGTACGCACTATCATGAAGAGAAATGCCATGAGTGCTAACGTTATATTCACTTATATTCCGAAATGTGTAGTTAATCCAGAGATTTACGTAGAAGTGGAACTAATGCAGAAATGTATGCACATGTATAACCTTATTAGACGTGGTTAATCCTGAATCCATGTCATGTAGCTGCTAAAATGAAGGAATGACATGTTGTAAGCACAGAACGGAGTAGGCCTCAGGGCCAGAGCTGAAAGGATTGGGAAAGGTATTCATTTGCACGACGTGGATTGCACTAAATAACATTTAGTAGTTATGTTTGCCATAGGTTTATATTTTATAGATGTGTCATATAATCCTAAAGTAGAGTATTGATATGAGATATTGATTAATGAAAGAAGTAGAAGAATATAATCATTATGAGAAATGTTATAGGCCTGAATTGTTTAACCATGCTTGATTTACACGTATTGGTATGAGCCAAGTTGCACCGAGACGAAATGTTGCACACTTCTGTTAGAAGTTTATGAGAATTGGGATCCTAGCTGCAAATGTCTGTCTGCGAATGTGAGGAGGGACCCAATTAAAGGTTGGATGAATAGGGTTCTGTTCAGGAGAAGGAAACAGACACGGAGGAGGGTTTAGGAATGTTGGGGGGTATCGGCGGGCCGGAGAAGAGTCTGAGAAGCAAGGTCAACTCTAACGCACGAGGCCCCAATGCGGATCATCATGGAAGAAGCCAGGAGCAACACCACGTGAGGAGCGTCTCTCGAGGGGCGTCTCAAATGTGATTGTGTTTTTGTATTAGGGACAGCACCCCTGGGTGGAGTTAGAGCAGATGCCTGAGGACCCTTTAGAGAGCGGATGGGTAGGCAGAGAGGGGTCATGACCGGCGATTATAGGTTTTCATCTAGAGACTAAGAGTGGGTGATCTCCCTAGGGAGTCATTCACCGCTGACACCTTTTGGTAGGTTGGGATTCTGTTAAGTAGGGATACCATCCAGAGCAGGGTAGGGACAGCCTAACCTGATCCTTTTACTCCGCCTGTAAATGATTGAGAGATCACAATACGTGTCGATGCTTGCAGCTCTATTAATATTGGAGCTAGTTTTGGTAGTTTTCTTTGCTCGTCTGAGGGTTTTCCGAGAGCACATGTATGTAATCGTACCCATGTATCTGGTGAATATCATGCTGAGATGCTTGTACTTACAACTTACCCTAACTTTATAATAAATCCTTGAAAGCTAGAAGTTGTTTGTGGTCCTTCCGAGCTGAGTCCATTATTGATTGAACTAACCTGGTAAGAGATGCACCTTCTTTCCTCAAAGACAGGCAACAAAGGTTCAGTCGACCAGAACGGGGTTTAGATCAAAGGTGATAAGATAGCGATCAAAATCCCGCCCCCGCAGTTGGTAGCAGAGGATGGTTGCCTTCTTGAGGAAGGTGACTTAGGCCAGGTTAGATTACCCCAAGGCCCCTAGAGATCGATGTTCGGAAGAGCCGCCTGCCGAAGAAGGTCCGGATGACGTGAGACAGAAAAAGCAGCAGTATCGGTCGAGAGTGAGTATAAAGGGTCATGCGTGTTAGATTGCGGTGTTTTTGTGCTGTATCTATGTTGTAATGTCTGGCGGAGTTGAATGCCTGTAGAGTGACTGTGGAACAGGTTGTGAGCGGGCGCAACCGGTGAAAATCTTAAGTTCAAGGAGAGCTTAAGTGGTTCGGGTGTATCGGACATCCAGAGTAATTGTCAACCAGAGTGAAGGGGGTCATGAGGTACCATTGATCGCCCACAGGACCGAGATAGGGGGAACGTAAGGGTGAGTGTGTGAGTAACGGACGCTGGTCGGAAGTTACTGTGTGTAAGCAACCTATCAGAGAGACGGAGGACGTTTCGTCAAATTGGTATGACAATTACAGAGAGACTGTGGACGTACAGTCAAGAGAAGTGACGGCTTGGTCGGAAGTAGTCATTTTTCGGTGTATGAATGGGACGCATGCATGACCGGGAGACGAGTTGAGAAAGGAGGGGTGCTGCTGCGAAGCGGAGACGAGTGACGTCAGAAGGTGCCGCGCTGGGATTGGCCGGCCGGAGCAAGACCGCGCTGTGATAGGCCAGCGAGCAAAGCCGCGCTAGGATTGGTGGATTGTCATCAGGAAGTAAACAGAGTATTGAGGCTGGAAATTGTGCATATAATTATGAAGTGTTTTAAATGGTTAAGAGCGGCTTTTAAAAAAGAGAGGCGAGGATCTTATGAAGGGGAAGAAGCCCCGCCGGAGGGTACGCCGGCTCGTTATATGGCGGCAAATGTTGGGCTGCACACAATATTGTGGATTTCAGAGTGGAGTAAGATTACAGAGGGAAATGAGGAACTGACGTTTCCGAAGTACGGGACGTTCAGATTAGAGGTGCTACACAGATTGAAAGCAGTTATGACCTCAATGAGACCCATGCCTAGACCAACCCAGTTTGAAGCTCTCAATGCATGGATTAGGGCAGCGCACGAGAGGAACCTGAATAGACGACAAGAAAGGGTGAAACGATCGGTAAGAGCAGTGCAGGATGCCAAATGGGATGCGGATGCTAAAAGATGGAGAGCGCATAACATTGAAGTAAATAAACTGTACCCAGTGTTAGAAATGCCAGGGAACAAAAGTCCGTTTGAAGAAGATGAAGAGAGCGAGACAGAGGACAGCCTGATAAATAGGTTACTGACAGATAGGCCACCTCCGTATAACAAAAAGCCAGGAAGTGTGGAGACCAGTGGAGAGGGGGGGGCCAGCATAGGGGAACATGGACCGCATCCCATTTCCGATTGGGATCCCACTGCAAAGAAAGAACTGTCCCAATCTAGCCAGGTGCAGCAGGTGGTCGGGAGGTTTGTGGTACAAAGAGTGCCGGAAACGGAGTGTGCCACATCTTACGCACTACCAGATGCCCTGCAAGTACCTGTTACTATAGGTCCTATAGTATCGATTTATGACCCAGAAAGAGCTAGAGGGGAGGAACAGGTACGGAGGGACAGGGAAAGAACAGAGATGGCAAGAAGGAACGATACGATCAACTCCCCAAGCCAGTTGCCAAGACCGAGAGATTGGAGCACCCCAGTAAATACAGCAGCAGACCCGATAGGGGATCCGGGGGGCCCTAGATGGCCGGAGGATCTGAGGGGATCAGGACGTAAATCCTTTCAGGAGCTAAGTGAGTACATGAAGAAATGGGACGAGGCAGTGGAGGCTCACAAGAACATCATTGCCGCGGAAGCAGGAAGGGAAAGCCAGGATAGCAGGACCCGGACTCACTGTGGGGCTGGCGAAAGCAGTTCAGAGTGGGACGGGAAGGAACAGGACAAAAGAGGGGACACTTACCCTATCAGGAGGAGAGGGAGGTCAGACCTGGAAGAGAGGGGCCCCGAGTGTGGGGGGGTGTCTTGCCCAATACACAGTGAAGGAGACCGGAAAACGCAGGAGTATAGAAACAGTTTTAAGTGCACCCACTATGTGTCTGGGAATAGTGGACAGAACGGGAGTTGCGAGAGGTCTCGCCAGGACCCCTGTGATTACGGACAGGAACGCAGTCCAGGGGATATGGGGAACCGGGAAGGATCTTACCAGATACTGAGTGACACTAGACTACGAGGGAATGAGGACAGGGTAGAGAACCACGGAGAACCTTGCCCTGAAGGAAGGGGAGCCAAGGAGAATGGACGAAATGGGATAGGGGGAAACAGGCCTGTGTTTCATCACCTCCCCAGGCAAGATGGCCGAGCGTGGGACCTAGAGAGATGGGAGGAAGGAAGGACTCTCCTGAACTCTTCCGAGCCCAAGCGTAGGGCTCGGAGTTGGGATGGTAGAGAGGCCAGTGAACCCCCTTCGAAAGACATACTGCGAGCTGAGATAAAAGCCAAGAGACTCGATGTCGCCAGCTTAAGGTCAGATTTGAATGACATGGTAGATGGTACCTTGCCTCTGGAAAGAATGGAGATGTATGAGCAGGATGAAATACTGTTCATGGCAAAGGACATCTTCCGGAAGGCGAGAACAATCCATGAGAAATTAGTTGAACTAGCAGGCAAATATATGGTGGACCTGTCACGGACCAAAGCGTTACAGGGTAACCACAGGCTACATTATTCAGATCGAGACCTAGATGAGAGAAGGACAATAGGGTTGAAAACACACATAAGGGAACTGATCACGGGAATAAAAACGTGGAGGGCACTGGATAAATGGGAAGAAAGGTGGTCCAAGAAGGGAACCGTCAGGAGAAGCATGCTTGGCATGACACCAGGAGGACTACAGAGAGTAGAGGCATACCCTTTGCGTGAGGTTGCAAATGGGAACTATGTACATGTGCCATGGAGTAGGGGAGACTTAGCAGCCTTTACTAACTCCTTCCCAAAATTAAGGGAGAACCCCGTTGAGTGGTATAAGCAAGTGGAGAGGTTCGTAAAAATCTCCAAGGTACTGTGGATAGATCTGAATACACTATTTGATATAGTGGTACCGGGAGATCTGTGGACCGCATGTAAGGTTAGCGCCGAGTGGCCCACAGCAGAACCAGAAAGGGATGCAAAGACTAATGGGCCGTCCGAGACAGTAATGGTAAAATACGAGAGAGTGATGACTTGGCTGAAAGACAAGGTGCCAATGCAGGACATAGATTGGGTCAAAATAGATCGAACTAGACAGGAACCCAAGGAGACTGTTCATGAATTTTACGAGAGATTGCTGAAAGCGTTTAAACAATATAGTGGGTTGGATGTAATGGACCCGAAAGACATTGGACAGTTCGTGTCTAAATTCGTCTTGGGTTTAAGACCGGATATTAGTTTAATGATTCAGCAACACTTGATTTGTTGGCAAAATAAACCTTTAGATGAAATCCTGAGATATGCCAGGTACTGCTGTGATGAGATAGACTCCAAGGCAAAGAAGTTAAAAGAGAAACTGATGGTGGTGCAGATGCAGGCAGCGGGTAAGGGTGGACAGCAGCAACAGCAGCAAGGAACAGGAACTGGGGGTAAGAAACAGTATAGCCAGAACAAGGGCAATGAGGAGAACTCCACCTTTAGACCAAGGGTGGATATAGCCGCATTAAAGAAAACGACTCGGTGCCACCAGTGTAACGAGGTGGGGCATTGGAAACGCGAGTGTCCCTACAACGTTGAAATTGGAGAACAGGAGATAGAGGAGGAAGAGGTTCAGAGAACTCCAGCGAGAGGGGTTATACCCTACCAAGGAAAGGTGCTCAAAGGGGGGACTCCACCTCCGCGAGCCCAGTTCCCCCAGCCACCCAGAGTAGGGACCATGGGTAAGACATATAGACAGATGCCGCTGTTTGTAGGAGGAGAGGAATGCTATTACATCGATCCGCTAACAGGACAGAGAGTAGAAAGAGAAGACTGTACCCTCGGGGCAGCCTTAGATGTGGACCAAAGGGGACCCTACGTTGAGGCAGAAGTGGCAGGGTGCCCCACGACCTTCCTAGTGGACACAGGAGCCACTCGATCCACGATAAGATCAGCCGCAGTTCCAGGCCTGCCCATGTCTGGAGAGACTATACAAGTGGTGGGGGTCACGAACAGGAGAATGACTAGCCAATTGACAGAACCAGTGCAGGTGAAAATAGGGAAATACAGCGATGAGCATCAGTTTGTGGTTTGCGATTCTAGTCCTGTATGTCTGTTAGGAAGAGACCTTTTGTGTAAATTAAATTGCACAATATATTGTACACCTCAAGGAGTGGAGGTGTTGACCAATGATGACGATGCGGACTTCAAGGTCGCAAATTCAAGAATATGTGTGGAGCTGTATCCCACTTTGACCGTGGATGAGCTCCCATGGGATCTGAGAGAGACTGTGGCACCGGAAGTGTGGGATTTCACTGGGGAAGAGATTGGATTGGTCAAGGGAGTAGACCCAGTGAAAATTGTAGTGAAACCACATGCTGAGTTTCCAAGAACACCCCAGTATAAATTGACCCCAGAAACGATTGCAGGTATAAAGCCCGTGATCGAGTCTATGATTAAGCAGGGAATACTGAAGGAAATCGTGGGTAGTCCATGTAACTCCCCGATTATGGGCTTGCAGAAACCAAATGGGAAATTCCGAATAGTGCAGGACCTCCGAAAGATTAATAACATAGTTGTCTCATGTTGTCCAGTGGTACCGAATCCATCAGTGATACTGTTTCAGATACCGTTCCAAGCCCAATGGTTCACTGTGATTGATCTTTGCCAGGCTTTCTTTTCGATCCCATTGGATGAGGATAGCCATTTCCTTTTCGCTTTTAAGCTGGAAAATCGCGTATTAACATGGTGTCGTATTCCCCAGGGGTATACAGAAAGCCCATCGATCTTTAACCAGCTATTGAAGAAGAATCTTGAAAGTCTAGTACTGCCCCAGAAGTCAGTTCTGGTCCAGTACATAGACGACCTCCTTGTGGCGTCAGAGACTGAAGAAGCTTGCAGGGAGGATTCCATTGCTTTGCTAAATCACCTAGCTGTAAACGGGCACAAGGTGTCCCCGGGGAAATTGCAGTACTGTCTGACAGAAGTGCAGTACTTGGGGCACAGAATAGAGAAGGGTAAACGAAAAGTGTCACCAGACAGAATAGAGGCGATCATGAAAATGAATGCGCCAAAAACGCAGAGAGAAGTCAGGATGTTTCTAGGGATGGTGGGTTATTGCCGACAGTGGATCGCGAACTTTTCACTGAAAGCAAAACCCTTACAAAAACTAACGCACAAGGAGGTGAGTGATCCGGTACCATGGGACAAAGACTGTTTGATGGCGTTCCTGCAGCTGAGAGAGGACCTGTGTCATGCTCCTGCTCTGGGAATGCCTGATTACGATAAACCATTTTTGCTTTACTGTTGTGAGAGAGAAGGGTGTGCGCTGTCTGTGTTGGTCAAAATTCATGGGAATGCCCGTAGACCAGTTGCTTACTTCTCGGCTACTTTAGACCCAGTAGCCGCAGCGTTGCCCGGATGTCTCAAATCCGTTGCTGCAACAGGTGTCAGTATCGGGAGGTGCGAGAACATCGTGATGGGGCATCCGTTAGAGGTGTACGTGCCCCATTCTGTTGAACTGTTGATGACCAGGACCAAAACACAGCATCTGACCAGTAGCAGGCTCACGCGCTATGAGCAAGTCATTCTTGCTGCAGAAAACGTGACCCTCAAGAGATGCTCTGTTTTGAACCCTGCTACTTTGATGCCACTCCCAAGTGATATCGATGACGATGAATGTACAGACCATGATTGCCTCGATGTGACTGAACTATGCACCAAACCGAGACCCGACATCGTGGATGAGCCACTGACCGACCCCGATGAAATATTTTTTGTCGATGGCTCATGTGTAAGAGACGAAGTTGGGCAGTTGAGAGCAGCTTATGCTGTTTGTACCATTTCTGGAATTGTGGAAGCTGGATGCCTGGAAGGAGTACACTCCGCTCAGGTAGCCGAGATTATTGCATTAACGCGTGCCTGCCTGGCAAGCAACCAAATTCGAGTCACCATATACACTGACAGCCAATACGGTTACGGGGTAGTTCATGATTACGGGCAGTTATGGTCTCAGAGAGGTTACATGACGTCTTCAGGCTCTCCCATCCGAAATGGAGAGTTTGTGCGTCTACTGTTAGAGGCTTTGCAATGTCCAGCAGGGATTGCAGTCGTGAAGTGCACCGCTCATACTCGAAATATGGACTTCGTGTCACAAGGCAATAGATATGCCGACGAAGTTGCGAGGTACTGCGCGGAGCAAGGATACTCTTTCACAGAGGTGGAAGTGGGTGGAATAAATGTAAGAACTGAATTAGCCATGATATTGGAAACTGTCGACACTTGGGACGAGCTGAAGTGCATGCAAGATAACGCACCCGATTTTGAAAAGCAAACATGGGAAAAGGCAGGATGTGTGATGGGTGAGGCTCACTTCTGGGTTTCGGCAGATGGAAGGGCAGTGTTACCCAATGAGCTGGTGAGCCCAATGGCTAGACAAATCCATGGTCCAGTACACCTAGGGAGAGACGCTATGCTGAGGGTATTCAGGCAGACCTGGTATAACCCTAAGTTTAGAGTAGCAGCCGAAGCAGTGTGCCAACGTTGTGTGACCTGTCAGCAGCTGAATGTAGGGAAAAAAACACCAGTTGCATTGAGCCACATAGGGAGGTCTGGAGGTCCATTCAATCGAATGCAGTTAGATTTTATTGAATTGCCAAGGTGCAACCGCCTACGTTATGTTTTGGTGGTTGTTTGCGTATTTTCCAGATGGGTCGAGGCATACCCTACACGTAGGTGTGACACCCTCACAGTAGCCAAGTTACTGCTCAGGGAACTCATCCCAAGATTCGGGGTGCCGGCCTCTTTGGAATCAGATAGGGGGACGCATTTCAACAGCGAGCTTGTGAAGATGATTTGTGCAGCCCTGAATATAGACCAGAAATTGCATTGTAGTTACCGTCCAGAAGCATCAGGAATCGTGGAGCAGATAAATAGCACCATTAAAGCTCGAATTGCTAAGATGTGTTCATCAACGTCCCTGAGTTGGCCTGATGCTCTGCCATTGGTCCTTATGAGCCTCCGTAGTACCCCAGACAGAAGAACGGGATTGTCACCTCACGAGGTGTTAATGGGGAGAGCAATGAGGCTGCCATCTGTACCAACTGCTGCATTGTTAAACATCACAGATGATATGATCCTGGACTATTGTAAGGGGCTGTCTGACGCCATTCATTCTGTGTCCCTTCAGGTGCAGGCTGCCGAAGTTCCGTCGTGCCAGGAGCCGTGCCATGACCTGTGCCCTGGAGACTGGGTGCTTGTACGAAAGCACGTGAGAAGAAGCTGTCTGGATGTTCGCTGGCGAGGACCCTACCAGATCATCCTGATCACGAACACCGCAGTGAAGGTGGGAGGCCTGCCCAATTGGATCCACGCGTCGCATACGCGGAGGGTTCCAGCACCTCTGGAAGAAACAGCTCCTCTCTCGGATAGAAGTCCAGCTGTGGACCGAGAAGCCATAGAGGGGGCTAGCCAAGCTGTAGAGGTGCCTGAAGAAGCAGGGAACGAGTCTGACCAAGCTGAGGACGGTCAGTACAACAGCGGAACAGACGACGCTACTGAAGGAGAAAGTAGCTGGGAGAACGAATCAGAGACCGACCAGTCTGAAAGGGAGCGTGAACAGACCAGAAGGAGAAGGAGCAGAAGGGTACGTGGAGAAGCTACTTGGCCACAAAGACGGAGTTCTAGCCTGAGGTCAACTCCAGAGAGAACCCTTGCTCCGATATCGGAAGACTCAGACCCGGAAGAAGGTGCGCAGGGCTCTGAAGCACCAGATCTAAGAAGATCAAGAAGAGTACGTGTGCCTAGCAGAAGATACGCCACTCCCGAGTGGACATATCTGGCGACAAATGTCTTTGGAACGGGAGACAGGGAGGATACGAGCGGTGGTGGTGTCCAGTTCTGAGCCCATCATCACAGTGGAAGTACAGCTGTTAGTACCCGGAGTCGAAGCCGAAGGGTCACTAACTTTCACACTCCCCAGCCCTCCCCGCCTCAGCAAGTTAAAGCACATGTTTTTCACAGAATTGCAATTCCCTGACTTTGGAACAAAGATTACAAGCCATGAAGAGCACACTCTTCGCCTGGAAATACTGAACTATGCCGTTCAAGCCGCAGGCCCAAGCCTGGTTGTGGATGCTTAAAGACTTTTGTAAATAATAATAAGAAGAAGATTACCTAGCGCCTAGGAAGCAGAAATTCTTAGGGACCTTCCCATAAGTTGACGGAGAAGGGCTAGGGTTGTCTGTGTTGAAGCTTTAAAAGACTTTTGCCAAGGAGTTGCCAGCTTCCAGTTGTGGGGTTTTAAAGACTGAAGGAACAAAAAGAGACTGTAAAGGGACGAGAAGAAAAGAGCTTTGCGTTGAAATAAAGAAGAGAATCCTACAGTCTGACGAAATGGGGGCAGGCACCTCGAATTGTAGGGCCAAATGTATAATAGGCACACTAATAGCAGGAGTGATATTTCTGATAGCTTTAGTCGTCACAGTTTCATACGTAGTGGGACATGAGAGCGAGGCAAGGGTATCAGATGAGAAGTCTGTAGTGACACCAAAACCCACTGTTGCTGGTGAGAAAGGAGAAAATATACAGGAAAAGGCGTTATTAGCAGCAGAAGCCCGCAGATTGCATATGGATGAGTCCCAAGGTGACTTTAGGTCCAACGCTTATGCTAAACTTTTGTATGAATACGTGGATGCCATGGAGGTTAAGGACTGCTATGTTTGCATGCAGTTGCCGGCGTCTGTAGATGAAGGCATTAGATACCATCACCTCCCGCTGACATATGGCATTACATGTAGCTTATTGCTTAGTATATTTTATGGGAGAGATAGTTTTGAATACTATTTCTCCAATTATGATTCAGTGTTACCAGAAGTCCCAAATTACAAACAAATGAATAAATGGGACTACTGGAAGAGTGAAGACAGATTGGCCAAGTTCTTCATTCCTTGGATTACCTTAGATACTTCACATGCCCGCAGAAATAACTTGACCTGTAAAGTATCAGAAGTAGAGAAGGAGTTCATAGGGCAGGTGGATGATCGATACAGAAGGCAGAAGATTTTGAAAAAATCAGGACAATGGAAGACAGATTGGACCGAGGAAGAGAAGGCACACAAGAGAAAGGGTAGTAGTGGTCCAATAGCTTTGGATAAAGCGCAGAGAGGAAAGTTATGTCTTCACAGAGCCAAAACGTATTATGAAAATGTATACGTAGGAGAAGTCAGTTGTGAACATGCTTTCAATTTAGAATATTATACAAAGGATTTCTTGAAAGGAATGCAAGTAATTCCAAATGTGTATTTTGTGGGTGGAAGAAATGCTTACGTGAGACTGCCTGACAACTGGTATGGCTCATGTTATTTGGCAATTATCTTCCCCAAAATATATCATGCCCAAGACTTAGAGATCATTGAGGGCAAGGCTTCAGTAAGGGGGAGAAGAGACCTGGGAGATGCAGAAATGGTTGGAGATGTATTTGGAGCCGTATTTCCTCTTTTAGGACTGATCCTTAATGATGTCAAAATTAGGCGACTGGCAACGGTCGTAGACAGGTTGTCTGCCAGCACTGCTCAGTCCTTAATGCTGGTGGAAGGGGAGATGCAATCGATAAGGGCCATGGTGCTCCAAGATCGTCTTGCATTAGACGTCCTGCTAGCAAAGGAGGGCGGAGTCTGTAAGGCTTTGAAGGTCCAGGAATGTTGTACTTACATTCCAGACAATTCAAAGCCCCTGGAGAAAGTTATCATGAACATAACTAATATCCACAAGGAGATCGAAGACCTGAGTAGAGAAAATGTCTGGGAAAAAGTGGGCCATGGAATGGGTGACGTTGGAGGTTGGTTCACCAACTTGGGAAAGAGCTTCGTATGGTATGTGCTGAAACCTATCATCATAATATTGATCTGTGTGATCATGTTGTGGGGATTGGTGAGGGCATACAAATGGTATAGATCCAAGAGAATGGAGAGAGCCCAGAGAGAACAGCTACAGAGATTAGCTGCAATACAAGACAATCAGTATAGGAGCCTGAGGGCTCTGGAAACACAGAAGCGAGGAACATTAGCAATTAGTTCAGTTTAAATGTTAGTGATGACCCCTAGAGGTCATCAAAGGGGGGAACTGAGAGAGCTCAAACTGAACGAATTGTAGCAGTACATCACACTTACACGTAGTACGCACTATCATGAAGAGAAATGCCATGAGTGCTAACGTTATATTCACTTATATTCCGAAATGTGTAGTTAATCCAGAGATTTACGTAGAAGTGGAACTAATGCAGAAATGTATGCACATGTATAACCTTATTAGACGTGGTTAATCCTGAATCCATGTCATGTAGCTGCTAAAATGAAGGAATGACATGTTGTAAGCACAGAACGGAGTAGGCCTCAGGGCCAGAGCTGAAAGGATTGGGAAAGGTATTCATTTGCATGACGTGGATTGCACTAAATAACATTTAGTAGTTATGTTTGCCATAGGTTTATATTTTATAGATGTGTTATATAATCCTAAAGTAGAGTATTGATATGAGATATTGATTAATGAAAGAAGTAGAAGAATATAATCATTATGAGAAATGTTATAGGCCTGAATTGTTTAACCATGCTTGATTTACACGTATTGGTATGAGCCAAGTTGCACCGAGACGAAATGTTGCAAACTTCTGTTAGAAGTTTATGAGAATTGGGATCCTAGCTGCAAATGTCTGTCTGCGAATGTGAGGAGGGACCCAATTAAAGGTTGGATGAATAGGGTTCTGTTCAGGAGAAGGAAACAGACACGGAGGAGGGTTTAGGAATGTTGGGGGGTATCGGCGGGCCGGAGAAGAGTCTGAGAAGCAAGGTCAACTCTAACGCACGAGGCCCCAATGCGGATCATCATGGAAGAAGCCAGGAGCAACACCACGTGAGGGGCGTCTCTCGAGGGGCGTCTCAAATGTGATTGTGTTTTTGTATTAGGGACAGCACCCCTGGGTGGAGTTAGAGCAGATGCCTGAGGACCCTTTAGAGAGCGGATGGGTAGGCAGAGAGGGGTCATGACCGGCGATTATAGGTTTTCATCTAGAGACTAAGAGTGGGTGATCTCCCTAGGGAGTCATTCACCGCTGACACCTTTTGGTAGGTTGGGATTCTGTTAAGTAGGGATACCATCCAGAGCAGGGTAGGGACAGCCTAACCTGATCCTTTTACTCCGCCTGTAAATGATTGAGAGATCACAATACGTGTCGATGCTTGCAGCTCTATTAATATTGGAGCTAGTTTTGGTAGTTTTCTTTGCTCGTCTGAGGGTTTTCCGAGAGCACATGTATGTAATCGTACCCATGTATCTGGTGAATATCATGCTGAGATGCTTGTACTTACAACTTACCCTAACTTTATAATAAATCCTTGAAAGCTAGAAGTTGTTTGTGGTCCTTCCGAGCTGAGTCCATTATTGATTGAACTAACCTGGTAAGAGATGCACCTTCTTTCCTCAAAGACAGGCAACAAAGGTTCAGTCGACCAGAACGGGGTTTAGATCAAAGGTGATAAGATAGCGATCAAAATCCCGCCCCCGCACAGCATTTGATCAAATGTTCAGCCCTACGTGTTTCAGAGCTCATGCTCCTTGCTCATGGGCATAATGCGATATCAGCAGGCTTGGAAACAAGTTGGAAAATGAGTCTGTGCATTTTATCTCTTAAATATCCTCAGGTGGAATACGCCCTCTGGTGTGTTGCTTGATGGAAACACACCCTCTGGTGGGTTGCAGTATCCTGGGACTCTTAGTCTTTACCACTTGAACAATCACATCCTCCAGTAGATTCCGCCGGCTTGACATCAACTTTGCATAATTCTTACTCTCTGGTGAGTGCAAACCCCGGACTCCGGTCGATTTTCTTCCCTGTTTCAACCTGCATGGCGGTAAAACAGACAGTCGGTGCGTCGCCGCCCACCATTATTTTAAGTGGTAGTGCAGTCTTCTTGGCCGGGATTGGCCGAATTAAATGCAAAAACGAGGTGTCCCCCAGTGAAGACGCACTTGAGAAAACAGGCAAACACTGCACCTTGAAGCAGCATTTATTGTTCTTTAAACTGGACAACACATCATTTGTTAAAATGTTTAGTCCTACGCGTTTCAGAGCTCATGCTCCTTGCTCATGGGCACAATGCAATATCAGCAGGCTTGGTAACAAGTGGGAAAATGAGTCCGTGCCTTTTATCTCTTAAATATCCTCAGGTGGAACACGCCCTCTGGTGGGTTGCCTGATGGAAACAAACCCTCTGGTGGGTTACACATTATTTCTGGGACTCGTAGTATAGCATAAACAAGGTTGTCTTCCACCTTAGGATATTTAAGAGAGAAAGTGCATGGACTTGTTTTCCCACTTGTTTCAAAGCCTGCTGATATCGCTTTGTGCCCGTGAGCAAGGAGCATGAGCTCTGAAACGCGTAGGACTAAACATTTTAACAAATGCTGTGATGTCCGCTTTAAAGAACAATAAATGCTGCTTCAAGGTATATATACACGACTAGGTCTCCAACCAATAGGATAGTATTATCTGTTGCTCCTTTATAATTTTTTGCCCCACTTATCTTGTTATTTTTAAGCTTAAGTTTGGGAGGGAGCGATCTGCAACAGCACATTTTCCTCTTGTTCCCCTGGGTTAAGGTTTTGCAGGTGTGCAGGCACTTCACAAGCATTCCTGCATTTTTAAAACCAGTCTTACCGGTTTCTTAAATTTGTGTTGCTCATTTGACAACATGTTTTGCTGGTAGATGGTCTTACAGGTCCACCCACTCAGTTTACTTTGACAGTTACTCTATAGCTGTGATGTTGCTAGTTCTTCCAGCAAATAATCTCCTTCCCATGAAGGGTATGTTAGATTTAATTCTTCCACATGATGCATGGTTAGTGCTAAGCACAATGGTTCCTCATGATATATTATTTATCATCTGGCATCCAAATAATTGGTACAGCTTGAGCTGTCAGTATAGTGAAAGGATTAAGATGAAGACGAGGGGCAAAGTGGCATTACATGTCTACATCTTCATCTCTCCCTCAGGTGTGATTGCTGTCTTTGTCCATTGTAATGTTTTTTAGTACTGCAAACAGAGGGGCATATTTACTTGAAAATGTCGGAGCATGGAGCTGCTTCACATTTGGCAGTGCCACACTCCTATATTATCAAAACGTAGGGATTTGCCGTAAAAACAACAACAATATGGCACACCCCTATGTGTTCCCTTGACTGGCAATGAATTTATAATAAGCTATCCCTTCCTGCACATAAACAACCACTAATGATGATTTGCAGAAAGCAGCACACATAGCAGTAGCAAATCGTCATTATTTAATGATTGTTTATGTGCAGGAACGGACACATTTCTGCACATAAACAATCATTAATGGCATTTTGGTCTATCTATGAGTGCTGCAGAATGCAGGATACATAGAAAAAGCAAAAACGAGGAGAAATTAAAGTACTTCTTGTTTTGCCATTCTAACACCTATTCTTGCATGGTGTTAGTTTTTGGCACTGCCTCCGATTTACACCTCTTTGTAGCACCCATAGTTACAGCCATTGCATGCCCCTTTCCTGCTTAGTGCTGCGTGTAAATGGGCCTTATTTACAAGGTGGCATTAAGCCACAAAAAGTGGCTTAACGCCACTTTGAAAATATGGAGAAGGGCATATCGCCACCAGAATGTTGCGGACAGTGGCATCCTCTGCCGATATCTCCTTGTAATATGCCCCATAATTTGTAATCGACTGTTCACTTGTGTATGTTCCCAGGACAAAGGGAGGGCCTAACATTTTGTGTAGAAACTGCAGATTCCTGTTTCCAGGACTAAGCTCATCTTTATGAGACTGTGACAAATGGGGCTGGACTGGCTGCAGCGGGCACCAGGCATTTCCCCAGTGGGCCGCCAGGGTGGGGGCCGGGAATATCGGCACCCGGTAACTAAGTCGGCTGAATCTGGCCCTAGAAACCAGTTTGGCTGCACCTCTCCTTCCTGGCGGGGGAGCAGGCCGACCAGTTTGCCAGGGCTGGTTGCGGTTCCCAGTCCGGCCCTGGTGATAAAGAAACTTAGGAAACAAAGAAATGAAGATTACTGTTAATTAATCAGAACACTCACAGTCATAAACAATGGGCTGCATTCGTTCTTAGAGAAAGTAATTATAATTGCTTGGCCTTCTTGTGCCTTTAAAAGCAGGTGCCTTTGATCAAGTGCTTCTTCTACTCGGACTCTTAAAAGAGAGAACCTTGAAACTTTTTGTATGTGAATTAAATAAAGAAGATCTTGCATACATCTACACCTTTCTAACAATAAAAACGATTTTACGTGTTTTACAGTACTTTTGATGAAATTCGCACACCCACACAAAATTAAAACATTTTGCGACCTTCCGCATAGTTGTCTACATTAGAAACAGAATACTTAAAGTGTGGATCTGACATCACAGGGCAACACAATATATACATATAGTCGAGTCACAGCTTTAAGACAACTAACTTCATACAAAATAATGTTTTCATTATTTAGAGCAGTTCATCTGCTAACAGGTTACATAAATAGCAATCCATCTTGTTAAACTGCTTTTTGCTTTGGCTTAGGTAGATGGATGAAACATTTGATGGAAGTACGCCTGCTTTTGGGTACCGTTATTTTGAGTCACATCTTCGAATGAACCTGCATCTTTACTTATTTTCTAACCTGACAGAGCTAACATAGTGTTAGCTCTGTCTAGTTTATCCTGTGGTGGTCTCAAAGAGACACTAGAACGATTGCAAGATCGAATTTAATAAACTGGCAACCACCATGATGAATCTATATTTATTTTCCTTGAAGTGTTCACTACTTTCCATAATTCAGACAGCCTCGACTCATGCTGATTGATGGCAGCTCTCCCATCTTAGCCTTTAAGGCGTGTGGCCAAGAAACCTGTTTTGTGAATTCTTCAACTTTATTTTTCCACCTCCTGCAAATTTTCAACTGGCCTTGTCTGAGTCGGTCTTGGCTTTTTTACCAAAACACTTACTCCTATAGCTGAGAAGGACCTTGTAGGATGATTAATATAGTGTTGGGGTCGATGACATAAATCTGTTGAAGTGTGCCTGATGAATAATTTTGCATGCAAGAACATTATGGACACACTGCTGTAGTAAAACAGTGACAAAAAACAGACATCCCTAAATAAAAAATAGACCTAAGTGTGGGAACAATGAAAAAGGGCAGTACTTTTTAATTACAATGTGTTAGGTAAAAAAGTAATGTTAATTGATTATGTGTAATAATGTATTTTATAAAGCCAGATGAAAATGGAAAAGTAAGGACACCAGAAATATTTTGCTTAAAGCATCTAACACTTGCCCATTGCTTACTTTACACATACATTTAAATGTTGACATTCAGTATTTCACGCATGTGCTGTAATTTGTTTCACCTTCTTAAATAAATAGAGGCCGGAGCAGATGACATTTATTCCCATAATCCCAATTAATTCGACAGTTTTCCAAATTGCGCCTGCCTGTTATAGCTGCAACTGCAAAATACGGTGGTGTTAACAAAACATGGACAATTAACTTAGAGGCAGGGAAGCAGATGTAACTATTGACTGTATGCTCACTTTCTTCCTATATAACACCCCAGCAAGAATGTGTATTTGAGACTATTTCGGATTCTGTCACATTTTTCGCTATTTGGAAACTAGAAATAACATTTACCAGTTCCAAATAGGACAATGTCTATAAACTAAATTAGGCCAAATTGTACAGAACAGTTGCTATTAACTACGTATGGTTGTAAAACTGGTGGTGATGGTGGAGTGCCTATAGAAGGCACAGTATCACTTTTAACTGGTGTCCCTTCCTGCACAAAAACAATCCTGCCAACAAAACAAATACCCTTTATCCATGGTGCAAGAGTGTCTGCATTGGCACACAGCTGCTGATTGTGTGACAGCACCAGCTGTAAGGACAGGACTACACCATATCTTGCAAATATGGTGCACTCCTGCCCTTTTGAAGTGGCATAGGGCAGCACAGCAAAATGACTTGGGGTGCTGCCCTATGCAAATTCCTTGTAAATATGCCCCGTAGTTTCCTGGAGGGGATTTGACCTAGGCATACCCCTCTGACTGTCAGGAACTCGTAATGAGGGCCAGAGTGAGCTGAGCAGCTGTCTGTATTGCTGCGCAGCACAGCGCTTTCCAATTCTTAAGCAAGAAGTGGTATTGCTATCTGCTATTGGAAACTTGAGCCTCAAAGGATTCCTTCCTACAAATGTTCATCTTACCTCAAGAAGCATCTTTGTAACTAAGCTCTCATCACTTCATTCTATATATCACTTGCTTCTATTCCTCCACAGCTCATCCCACCTTTTACCCCACCCTCTGCACTTAACTTTCTCCATGGCACACTGTAAGGAATTGGGCCTTTAGTTTTGTGGCCTGCACAAGTAATGGGTCCACATTCGCCCTCCAGTGGGAACCAAACACCCCATGATGGCGCTTGACTCTCTCAGGGTAGTGGAGCAGAGCAGTCCAAGACCTACTCAAAGGAGGTAGTGTGGGCTAGTAATCGCCATTCGCTGGCATGCAGTAATTACACTAAAAAAGTATTCAAAGTACATTTATTACACACACACTACTTAATGCTACACCGTAATTTGCAAATATACATAAGACTGGTGGAAATGCATCTTGTGACATTGCGTAATCAAATATGACCCCCCATAAAGAGTCAAGATCAACAAACACATGTCAAAAACCATTGTTTTAGATGTAAATACAATAATCATTAATGATCATGTGTTAATGTTAATGAAGCATATGCACTTTGATCAGTGGTCACTGTTATTTTAGACAAATTTAAAGAGCGCTCGATTACCAGAAAATGTCCTGGAGTTAGCCCTGTTATGGAACATAAAGAGGACAGGACTAGTTCTTAAAAAGCCATATTTTTTGCTCATTCGTGAAAGCATCTGTCAACGCACTTTATTGCAGCCGCAATGTCAATGACACTGACACTGCGGTGTCAATACAGGACGGATGCCTGTTTGCCGACTACCAACATTGAATTACCCATGCTTGGACGATCTAAGACAGTCACCGCCTGGGCTAACATTGATTCTCCCTCCAGGCAGTTTTCCAGGATTCACTCTGGTTCCTTTTGGGGTGTCAGTACCCTCCCCCGTTCTGTCCTGATGAAGACCAGCTTTTGACTACCCAAAGGAGCATAGTTTGGGTTGAAACGTCGACGACCACACAAGGCCCAGATTGACAAAGGCTCTGCACACCAAAAGATTAATCATCAGCCAGCAGAGTCATTGTATCTCCATAATTATCTGTCCGATTACCCACATGTACATATATTTTTCACCACTACGTATATATTGCACACCACTGAGCACTGAGCACACATTTCGCTTGATCACCTCTTACTTGTAACATTTCACCTGTGTTGACAGCTGTGATTATATGCATAAAATATATGAATGATATAATTCAGATAAAACATAAGCAGTGACAGCAAGTTGAGTCATGTTCCTTATTGTTTGTGAAAATGTTTTCTGTATTTAGGCATTTGAGATACGAATGTTATAATAGGAAAGAATAACATATGCAACACTAAGTGCGCTGACAGAAGTGACCGACGTAAACCCAACAGAACCACTTTTTGTTTATTACTATATACCCGGGTTCTGAGGGACACAGGATTATCCCATTTTTGTCAGACTTTCCTGAAAGCAAACAGATTACGAGATGATCTGACATGGAAAGGCGAGAGATTCCGGGCTTTTGTGGTGCAGGTGATGAAACGTTTCCACCCCAGTTTGCTCGCTTAGATTTGGAAACAACCAGAGGTTTAGCCACTAAAGAGCACAAAGTTCTGTTGGGTTCATACCATTAAAGGTAATCCTCAGGTGGTAAGAACCTAAGTTATGAAGTGCCTTAAAGGCAGTGCAAAGGGCCTTAAACTCAATGGGCTTCTTTACCGGTAGCCTATGAAGTTTCTGAATGTCTGAACCCAATGATTTAAACTTAGGGATACCCAACAGTAGTCTGGACATAGTATTTTGTATCATTTACAATATTTCAGGTGTTCTTGTTGCATGTTGAGATAGAGTCCATTACAATAGTTCAACTGTCAACATTATTATTTCAATAAAGCATTTAAATGAGCTTCCCATGTATCTGTGTGCTTTTTTTTATACTTTCAACCATTGAAAAACACAATTACAAAAACAGCCACTAGAGGGCATCGCATTATGTTCACACCATATGTTACCTTAGACTGAGCCCCTAGAGGATGCTGTACCTTAAACACCTTTAAGCAACAATAACTGCAGCCAAAAGCTTATCCCCAAGAGGGCGCTGCACTTACAGCTGAAGAGCACATGCTCTATAATAATAATAATAATAATAATAATAATAATAGGAACACTTATAAGGCGCGACAGCTACCTCAAACAGAGGTGTCCCGGCGCTGAAGTGGACACTAGTGCAGCAATGGACAGCCAAAACCCAAGTCTCCGGACCCTTAATCAACCCCAAAGAACCAGGTTTTAACCATTTTCCTGTAAAGGGTCTCAGTTTCTATGGTGCGGAAGTTACTGGGCGAAGAATTCCACAGTTTTGCTACATTGAGCGTAAAAGATCTGCCCCCCTTGAAACAGGGAATGCACAATAAAAATTGTGAATTGGACCTCGACTGTGTTTTAGATAGTTAGGGCATTTGCCATGCATGGCTCGGAATGCCAGTGTCAAGCCCTTAAATTCTGTTCTTTTGGCTACTGGGAGCCAATGAAGCGCTTTTAGATGCAGAGAGACATGCTCACGAAAAGGTACTCACCTGATCAGCCTCGCAGCCACATTTTGCACCACATCTGCAGGCGCTTGATCAAGTACTTTGGTTGGCCCAGAAAAAGGCTGTGTGCATAGTCCAGCCTAAATGTCACTAAAGCATGTACTATGCTTTTACGACACTCCTCTGGCAGCAGATGCAGAAATTTCTTTAAATTCCTCAGTTTACAAAAGAAGGTAGCTGTCACCTGACGTATCTGTGCCGAGAATGAGAGGTCAGCCTCCCACTTCATACCCAGGTTTTTTATACAGTCTGCAGGGGAGGGCCCATTTCTGTAGGCCACCAAAGGTCCGATGCAGGGGACGGCTCTTTCCCGAAAACAGCACCTCTGTCTTTCCAGCATTGAGCTTAAGTTTATTGTTGTTCATCCACATCGCAATATCTCTTAAGCATCCCTTGAAACTCTCAAAGGCGTCCTCGGTCTGCTCTTTAAATGTGAAGACCAACTAGGTGCCATCTGCTTAGGAGATCGCTTTTACCCACCACTTGGCTATCAGGGAGAACAAAAAACCAGGTACAGATTAAACAAGAGGGGACTCAATGCTGACCCCTGGGGAACTCCGCACCAGAGCTGTTTTGGTTTGGACAGAATTGGTTGGAGCGCAACCTTCTGTGTGCCATTATCCAAATAGGATTTCAGCCAGGCCAGAACCATGCCACCAATGCCCAATTCCTGCAGTCTCCTGGAAAACAGGGTATGGCTCAAAGACCCAAGAGCACCAGCATTGTGGATGCCCCTGAATCAGTCGCCTGTCTAACCAACTCAGCCACCTCCAAGAGGGCTGTCTCTGTACTGAAACCCTCCCTAAAACCAGATTGGGTGTCATTAAAGAGGCCCTCCCTCTCAATAAAACTGGTCAGCTGCCGCTGCACCAATTTTTCCAGCATCTTTGCAGGAGATCCCCACTCGTTTTTTTCCTCAGCGGGAGGAGAGTGGCATGTTTCCTGATATCTGGAAAGGTGCTGGACATCAGAGAGGCATTCCAGATGCACGTCAGAGAGTGAGATAGGGAATGAGCCATCACCTTCCATAGTTTTGGGGGGCAAGGATCATCAGGTGCCCCCGATTTACATCTCAAAATTTCAGCAAAGGCATCCTGTTAAAAGATAGCGGTAAACTCCGTAAGAGACAGCTCGGTATCTCGTGCTTCCCTCCTGTCACATTTCTCCATCTCCGATGAAACCGAGAATGATTTGTACAGTTCCCAAATTTTATTGTCAAAGAAGGCAGAGATATTTTCGCACATAGCAAGTGAAGGTTCCACTGTGGTCCCTAAGGCACTGGGTTTAAGGAAGGAGTTGACCACTTTGAACACCTCCTCAGTAGCATTGTCTGCCTTGTAGATGCAGTCGGTCAGCTACTCCCTTCTAGCTACCCTTATCCGGCAGTGGAGTTCTTTCAGAGCAGATCTATAGGCGACCTTGGTCGTCTCATGGTAGCCTGACCACCACTGTCATTTCAGTCTTTTGCAGTTGCTCTTAGTGGACCTAAGGGCCTATGTAAACCACGGAGCAGAGGGGGAGAGCCTTGCTGATCTGGCAGACCTGACTGGGGCTGCAGAATCGACATTTGTCAAGATCCACTGATTTAAAGCAACAGCATCTTTGCTAGGGTCGGCTGAAAGTGAGGGTTGGCTGGCCTGTAAGATGGGGTTCAACACTACTGTAGTCAAGTTTTTCCAGCTACGTTTAATATAGGTTTGGTTACCCCTTCTCTGACTGAGTCTATCCACCGTAAAACAGAATGGAATCAGACAGTGGTCCGACCAAATCAGCTTGATAGGGGTTGCTGTGCTCAGAGAAGCCAGGTTGGAGCATATGAGATCCAAGGTATGGTCGCCTTATGTGTAGGTAATATGACATGTTGTGAAAGATTAGCCCCCCTAGGGACAGTACATGCTGAGCTGCTAGCATGCAGGTAACATCATTAACATGTAAATTAAAATCCCCTAGAGCTGTGAAATGTGCGTACATTATTGATTTCTGAGTAATTAATTTGCATAGCTCATGGGTGATATTCTTATCTTATCTTATCTTAGGTGCAATTTATAAAGCGCACTGACACCGAAGCTTCCTGGCGCTGATAGACAGGGCAAGTGAGGGGGGAGCACAGGAGGCGGAGTACTAGCAGAGGGTGGGGAAAAGATGAGTTTTTAACAGTTTTCTGAATTTCAGGAGAGAAGGGGAGGATTTGATTGAAAGAGGAAGAAGGTTCCAAAGCACCGGAGCTAGGTAAGAGAAGCGGCGACCGCCGAATTTCTTAGTTTTGCTTTTAGGGGTGACTAACAGATCACGGTGCGCTGATCTGAGGTTGCGTATTGGGCAGTGAGGGCGGATGAGAGATTTGAGGAACGTGGGGCCAGAGCAATGAAGGGCTTTGAAGGTGAGGCATGCCACCTTAAAGGCGGCCCTTTGATCAATTGGGAGCCAATGGAGGCTGATGAGCAGAGGCTTGGCGGATTGCCATCTGGGGGTTCCATGGATCAGGCGGGCCGCTTGATTCTGGACAACTTGGAGACGTTGTAACAGAAATTGTGGAAGACCATGATAGATAGAGTTAGAAAAATCCAGACGGGAAAGTACAAGTGAGATGACAGTTTGGGTAAGTGCCGAAGAAAGTGACGGACTTTGCGAATCCTCCGAAGTTGGTACATGCAAGATGAAACTACCGCTCCAACTTGCGCTTTGAGGGAGAGTTTGGCGTCAATGGTTACGCCCAGACTCTTTACTGTTTTAGCTGGAGTAGGGGGGGAGCCAAACTCCGGAGGCCAGAACTGCGGGCCCCAGTAGGTGTGACTGAGTCCAGGGAGGAGGAGCTCGGTTTTGCCGGGGTTCAACTTTAATTGGTTCTGGTTCATCCAGAGTTGGATGTGGGTCATGGCTCCATGGAAAGTTTTAATGGCATGTGGAGAGTTGAGTGGGAAAATGATTTGTAGGTCGTCGGCATAATTATACGTGATAATGTCCCATTTTAGAAGAGACTGAATCAGTGGCCGAAGATATAAATTGAATAGGAGCGGGCAGAGGGAGGAGCCCTGGGGGACTCCGCAGAACATGGGAGTTTTTTTGGCAGTGTAGGGACCCAGGCGGACCGCCTGGGTTCTTCCCGTAAGGAAGGACTTGACCCACTCAAGGATGCCCTGGATGCTTGCCTGCTCGACACGGTGGAGAAGGATGTTGTGATCCACCGTGTCTAACGCGGCCGACAGATCCAGTAGGACGAGGGCTTGGGGAATCCCCGCGTCCGCGTTACTCCTGAGTGTGTCAAGGACTTCCAGGATGACGGCCTCTGTGGAGTGGGCGGGGAACATGGTCTTGGTATTTTACAAATAGAAGTTTAACCAGACCATATTTTCACTGATTCAGATGATATGTTTATATAAATGACTAATTTAGAAGTCTGAAATTGTGTTTTCTCTTATATATGTGTTTGTATTTTCATGTTTATGGAATGATGCAATATATGTTCAAGTGATTTTATGAAGCATATGAAATGTATCAATGTATTTTTTGGATCAATGTAATGGTTTTTATTTGATTTGAATTAAAGAAATATTTTGTACTATTTAGTTGATGTTTTAGATTTTTAAAATTATTTTTGAGATATTTTATCCTATGAATGTGATATTTGCTTTGCTTGCAGTTATAGTGTATATGTCTTATAGGTTCATTCCAAAGGGAATTTGTTTATAACAAACATTCACAAGCCTAGCCAATTCAAACGTCTCATGCACACAAACAAAGCCCACAGTAATACAGGATCTGAGCACCTGAAAAGCTGCATACACTTTTACCAACCCACCAGACACCTATGCTTTGCCTCACTCTCCCCTTCGCACACTTGCCTCATCTGCAAAAGCAAAACTGGAGGTCACTCATTCTCCAACTTCAAACTGAAGACATGGAAAGTCCTCACTAAATTCATCAGAGCATTCCTCTTCACTACTTGAGTTCCTCAAGAAGCTGAAGACTCTTCATATAGCATCCTTGGGGACCAAATGCCTGCCCAAATGCATCTGGGTACCCTCTTGAGTGATTAGTATGCTATGCAAATCAACATAACATAACATAATATAACTTCAAAGCTGCCAAACAAATATGAGGATGTCCACAATGTTCAATTTAAGTAGTTAATCCTCCTTTTTTATATTTTGGCTTACCTTACTCTACCATTTTGTTAGTACCTCAATTAATGTATTTGTTTAGAGGATCTAAAGGTGGATCTGACAATTCTTTTAACTAATATGACCTATCTATAACTATAGACTCATGAGCTCCCTTAAACTTTGTAAACTGTGGCCTTAAAACCTCCCAGGAGAAAGAGGTGTTTTGTCTGACCTCAGGGGTAAATTTGTGCCCCTTTGAGAGCTATGCTTTAAAGAATAGAGAGTAACAAGTGCTAATGATATTTGCGCCCCTTTGCTGCCCTTTTTTTTTACCACTTATGTTGTTATTTAGGGCCTGATTATGAGTTTGGCGGTGAGGTGTCGGGTCCGTCCGGGTGCCACACCGCCAAACCTATGGTAGGGCCGCCTGCCACATTATGAGTGATTCTAGTGCCTGGCTGGCTATTTTTTACGTTTCCATAGTGGTGCCCTGAAAATGGGCACCGCAATGGGAACACCAAAAACAGTTCCTGCATGGCAAGGGACTGAAAAGTCTATGCCGTGCATGAACAGGGGTACATGCACACAGGGGGGCACATGGTATGCCCTCCTCAATGCACCCCATGGTGCAGAGGCACAAGGTGGCCCTGTAAGACCCCCTTTGTTCCTTCTCCGCCACGGTATTCGTGGAGTAGGAACTGGCATAAAACGTTGATGGAGAAGGAGCTTGTAATATGCTTCCTGCCAGAAGTATTGTGGCCTCTTGACCACTGCAACATGGCTGCTGTGGCATGACCATGGCAGTCCGACCACCCTAATTGTAGTAGGTGGTTGGAAGACCACCATCACCACGCCCCTTTGAGTCTGAAAGTCCGTTGACCTCCAGACTCATTTTTAGGCCCTTAGTCAATTACATCTAGACGCAAGTGAGAAAAACTGCCACAGAAGTAATTTGCTTTAGGTGTAAAATTTTTAGCCATAGGGCGATGGGTGGAAACTGCTTAACACCAGCACTTCTCAGCAGGAGTGAGGTACATTTAATCAATGGTTGCCTCTAGGCACTTCTCAGTAGTAAACAAATACTCTGGGATATTAAGTACCTGCACATCCATATTTCAATTTCAACCACTGCTACCACTTCATTTAAGTTTGCTGTCATAATTAATGCTGCACATAACATGTTGTGAGTCTCTGTATCTCTTCGTGTTATAGCACAATCCTAGTGCTTGCACAACTGAGATATGTGGCTTGTTGAGAGATAATACAAAATCATTTATTGCAAAGAAAGCTTGATCTCTTTAAAATACACATTAGCTTTATAATGTATTTCCAATAATTAGGTGCACAAGGTTTATGTAAATTGGTCAAAAATCACATGATTGTTAGCTATGTTCCAATGCCTTGAAAAAAATTACTTCTTGGTACAGGGCTGCGTCCTTATGCCACAGCCCTTTAACAAGCAGTAAAATGCATTGGGACCTTCACGATGGTGGTTCTTGCCAAAATGCCAATGCATTTATAAATGACTACCTGTTAATCAGGCCTTAAAGACATTAAATGGAGTTTACAGCTGGTACAGATAAAGAATTGTAGATTAAAGTATATAATCTATACCATGAATTATTCTGTGTTCTGGGTAAAACTGACTAGTGACAATGTCTTTTTGGTCCTAGTCACTTGTGAGAACATGTCATTTTCAATCTAACACATGTTCTACTTTTAAACATTATACATCATAAAGTGTGCACAGCAAATATGAATAGGTGTGTCTTATTTCCCATTTAATGTCAGGTTTTCTTACCTGTCAAACGTGTGATTTAATATGTCTGTGCAAAAGGGTTCAAGCAGCTGATGTCAAGCTACACAGGGTAGGCCTGCTGCCATTGTAGTGAATGACGCATAGGTGCTGGGGTCCACAGGTGGCATTTAACTTTCTTTGCCAGGGGTGTATTTCTGTACCGTATAATATGGTCTTATTGGAAAGTGAATGAGCCAGTCAGGTGTATGCCTCTTTTGACATTTTTGAGGGGTCAAAGCCCAGACACTGAGGCCTAGACTGAGAAGTACCAGAACACAGAGTCAAAAAAATAGCAGTATCAGTCCCAAAAAATGGTGGTGACCACGCAAAGAGGGACGCTTTCTTACACTTGCCCCTCCTTTGCCATTGGGACCATGAAAGGGACATGAGGAAGTAATTGCTGCTAAAAATTGGACATATTTAGCCCAAGGAGAAGAGGCAAAATCTGTACCTTTGAAATATTGTATAGGTCTTGATCACATCACTGACTAAGATTGCTTTTCCATTTGTAAATACCCTCTTTTGGTGTAAAGGCGGCACAAGAGGTAATAGGTTTCAGCTCATGTCTAATTCTGAATTAATGGGTCATGGGTTGACCCTACTGATTTTATACTCTATTAAAGCAAACAAAGACAGCAAAAATTGATTTCAGACTTGGTTTGAATTTTAAAGCTTATAGGTGTTATCTAAACACTTGCTGTTCTGTTTTTTAAGTATTTTTAAATGTATTTGTATATGTTTTTATAAGGTTAGTTTGAATTAATTCTAAGTATTTAATAAATCTGTATTCTTAAATACATTTTAAAATACATATGTAAGAATATAACAATTTTGGGTGTTTTTCTTTGGTTATTTTGGGTAGTAGATAGGGAGGGGATTTGTAGATTATTATTTTATTTTTTGTTTGTTATATTTATTCTGTATTTTCAATTTGTTCTTAAATACATGTAGCATGTATGTATGTGTATATATATATATATATATATATATATATATATATATATATTACCTACTGGCGGTCGCCAGTAGGTATATATAGTTAGGATTTTTTCTCTATGGGATTTTTGAAAATTCTATGTCTAATAACTTTGGCGTTTGTGGACGGAATTGGCTGAAATTTTCAGGAAAATGGAACATTTTGTTTCTGAGCAGCCCCTGACAATTTGGGGGGGTTTCATCAAGGGGGGGCTGAGAAAAAAGGGGGGTCCCAAAACGCGTTTTTCCCATGTTAATTTCCATAGGGCGGTTGGCCTCACTTTTAGCTCGAACGGCTGAATGGATTTGCACGAAACTTGGCAAAATTGTAGGGACTGTTAGCCCGATGTGCCTTTGCTAGGTCTCAATATATGTGCTCCAGTGGATTTTGAGTAATTTAGGTTCAAAAAAAGATATATATCTGGGCGGAGCCTAACCACACATCTGATCTGATTGGCTGTCAGCACTTCATCCAAGAAGTGTTGGCAGCCATCTTGGGACCAATATACATGATAGCACCTCATTAAAAAGCATTGTAGTTAATAGAGGGTTTTAGGACTTTAGTTACATTATAAATCATTTGTTGATGGTACCATACTCGTTTTAGGAATTGTGGTGGGTTCTAAGGTGATTTTACCATGTGAAAAAACCTTCTGCTGTGATATCATGAATATTGTTTGAAAGAAAACTAATATCTCATGATTTTCCCACAGTGGTTTGGAAGGGGATCTATAAACTAAACTGAAAGCATATTTTCTGTAAATTCACATTATCTTTCTCAGTCATGTGAAAATGAAGTCTGACATTCTCAGTAAAACATGTACATCCAACAAGGACAGAGACTGTCAGTTGATTCCTTTGTGTTCTATTGCAGCCTCCTAGAGTGTTCTAAAGAACAACTAGAGCGCTAACAGTCCTACTTATTACAAAGGTATGGCACACCTGAAGCCATCTTGATTGGAATAAAGTGGTAACTCTTAAAACATTTAATTTAAAAAGAAACAACATGAGGGGGTATATTTTGCCATAGAAAGTATGATTAGTGCTGCAGAATGAAAAATTAGGGCACATTTTGAGTGACTTCTCAAATCCTTTTCTATTTCATTAAAACATTCTGACATGCAGTCTCCCAAAATGGCCACCAGAGACAAAAGAGCCCAAATGTAGCCCAAATATCACCCAGATGTAGCCCAAGTATAGCCCAATGACAGAATGTCCCAGAGTGTTCTAAAGAACATCTAGAGCGCTAACAGTCCTATTTATTACAAAGGTATGGCACACCTGAAGCCATCTTGATTGGAATAAAGTGGTAACTCTTAAAACATTTAATTTAAAAAGAAACAACATGAGGGGGTATATTTTGCCATAGAAAGTATGATTAGTGCTGCAGAATGAAAAATTAGGGCACATTTTGAGTGACTTCTCAAATCCTTTTCTATTTCATTAAAACATTCTGACATGCAGTCTCCCAAAATGACCACCAGAGACAAAAGAGCCCAAATGTAGCCCAAATATCACCCAGATGTAGCCCAAGTATAGCCCAATGACAGAATGTCCCAGAGTGTTCTAAAGAACAACTAGAGCACTAACAGTCCTACTTATTACAAAGGTATAGCACACCTGGAGCCATCGTGATGGGAATAAAGTGGTAACTCTTAAAACATTTAATTTAAAAAGGAACAAAATGAGGGGGTATATTATGCAATAGAAGGTATTATTAGTGCTGCAGAAAGAAAAATTAGGGCACATTTTGAGTGACTTTTCAAATCCTCTTCTATTTCATTAAAAAATTCTGACATGCAGTCTCCCAAAATGGCCACCAGAGACAAAAGAGCCCAAATGTAGCCCAAATATCACCCAGATGTAGCCCAAGTATAGCCCAATGACAGAATGTCCCAGAGTGTTCTAAAGAACAACTAGAGCGCTAACAGTCCTACTTATTACAAAGGTATGGCACACCTGAAGCCATCTTGATTGGAATAAAGTGGTAACTCTTAAAACATTTAATTTAAAAAGAAACAACATGAGGGGGTATATTTTGCCATAGAAAGTATGATTAGTGCTGCAGAATGAAAAATTAGGGCACATTTTGAGTGACTTCTCAAATCCTTTTCTATTTCATTAAAACATTCTGACATGCAGTCTCCCAAAATGGCCACCAGAGACAAAAGAGCCCAAATGTAGCCCAAATATCACCCAGATGTAGCCCTAGTATAGCCCAATGACAGAATGTCCCAGAGTGTTCTAAAGAACATCTAGAGCGCTAACAGTCCTATCTATTACAAAGGTATGGCACACCTGAAGCCATCTTGATTGGAATAAAGTGGTAACTCTTAAAACATTTAATTTAAAAAGAAACAACATGAGGGGGTATATTTTGCCATAGAAAGTATGATTAGTGCTGCAGAATGAAAAATTAGGGCACATTTTGAGTGACTTCTCAAATCCTTTTCTATTTCATTAAAACATTCTGACATGCAGTCTCCCAAAATGGCCACCAGAGACAAAAGAGCCCAAATGTAGCCCAAATATCACCCAGATGTAGCCCAAGTATAGCCCAATGACAGAATGTCCCAGAGTGTTCTAAAGAACAACTAGAGCGCTAACAGTCCTACTTATTACAAAGGTATAGCACACCTGGAGCCATTGTGATGGGAATAAAGTGGTAACTCTTAAAACATTTAATTTAAAAAGGAACAAAATGAGGGGGTATATTATGCAATAGAAGGTATTATTAGTGCTGCAGAAAGAAAAATTAGGGCACATTTTGAGTGACTTTTCAAATCCTCTTCTATTTCATTAAAAAATTCTGACATGCAGTCTCCCAAAATGGCCACCAGAGACAAAAGAGCCCAAATGTAGCCCAAATATCACCCAGATGTAGCCCAAGTATAGCCCAATGACAGAATGTCCCAGAGTGTTCTAAAGAACAACTAGAGCGCTAACAGTCCTACTTATTACAAAGGTATGGCACACCTGAAGCCATCTTGATTGGAATAAAGTGGTAACTCTTAAAACATTTAATTTAAAAAGGAACAAAATGAGGGGGTATATTTTGCCATATGAATTATGATTAGTGCTGCAGAAAGAAAAATTAGGGCACATTTTGAGTGACTTCTCAAACCCTCTTCAATTTCATTAAAAAATTCTGACATACAGTCTCCCAAGATGGCCACCAGAGACAAAAGAGCCTAAATGTAGCCCAAATATCACCCAGATGTACCCCAAGTATAGCCCAATGACAGAATGTCCCAGAGTGTTCTAAAGAACAACTAGAGCGCTAACAGTCTTACTTATGACAAAAGTATGGCACACCAGAAGCCATCTTGATTGGAATGAAGTGGTAAGTCTGAAAACACTCAATTTAAAAAGGAACAACATGAGGGGGTTAATTTTGCCATAGAAAGTATGATTAGTGCTTCAGAAAGAAAAATTAGGGATCATTTTGAGTGACTTCTCAAATCCTCTTCTATTTCATTAAAAAAATTCTGACATGCAGACTGAAACATGCACTTTGAATACCAGCAGCAGACGTCCCTGGTGAGCAGTAGCTTTACTACAGTGATCTAATGTGCAACTAGAGTGCTAACATTCAGAATTTATGGCAAATGTGTGACACATCTGAATGCCTTCTTGATGGAACCAAAGTAAACAAGCATTGAAAATGCAATAGATCTCGCCCTCGTTTAAGTTAAAGCCATTCTGTTTGTAATGAGGTGGCTTTTTAGCTTTGCTTTTATTAGTGTTTTTTCAACTTTCATGTAAATAACATGCATCTGTATGCATATAAGTATATGTATGCATGCATTTATGTTTGTATTTATATAGATATACAGATGATATATGTTTATATATGTATGTATATATATATATATATTCACTGAAAAAACCATAGGCTATAGACCATATATAGTTAGGAATTAGCATTTACAAAACCTTGAAAATTCACTGAAAAAACCATAGGTTATAGACCATATATAGTTAGGAATTAGCATTTACAAAACCTTGAAAATTCACTGAAAAAACCATAGGTTATAGACCATATATAGTTAGGAATTCGCATTTACAAAACCTTATTTTACTCACACAAAACCATTGAAATTCCATATATAGTTAGTTGCACTAACTATATATCGCGCACCCGCAATCCACTGCTGATGATGTCACATATTACATCATTCATGACATGGTCAGTGACATCACTGATGACATCACTGATGACATCTCAAATGACATCACTGATGACATCTCAAATGACATCACTGATGACATCACTGATGACATCTCATTTGACATTACTGATCACATCACTGATGATATCATTCATGTGATAATACGATGAACCTCTTCAGACTCTAATATAACCTTAGATACAATCAGTGTAAACAGACACTCACAGACTGTCACTCATCCATGGAGTTACTCACACACCTAGTCAGTCATGCAAAGAATCAATCACACCTCCATTTCCTCAACTATACAGTTATACAAACTTTACTTATTCAAACATATACTAACACATATTTACTCTCTTATACAATCCCTGATACAAGTTCACAATGATCCATACAGCCACTCACACATTCACTGGCTCTTATGCACAGTTATTTATATATGTCAACTCTCACATGTACTGTGTTTTACATATGTACTTACTTTGACATATAGCACTGAGATATCCATTCACTCACCAATACACTCATGCACACAGTCAACCGCCCATACAGCTGTTTCCACATGCACTTTTGAAACCATACATCTAGTGAATCAACTGCTCACACATCTATGCACAGAGTCATACACCTCCCAGCCACCCACACACACACTCAGTCTCCCATACAAATACTTGGGCAACCAATCAATAACCCATATAGTTACTCATATAGCTACTTATCAACATATGCAACAGTTTACAGAACAACAGACATAATGATGCACAAATTAAGACAGTTTAGTCACTAACCCATGCACTCAGTGAGACACATTTAATCACTCACTCATACAGTCAGTCATGCACCTACTAAATCCTTCATCCAGACACTTATACATCCACTCATTCTTCAATATGTAAGACATATTTTAACTTTACAGAAACATACAGTCACTGGATGTTGTCATCAGTGATGTCATCAGTGATGTCATTTGAGATGTCATCAGTGATGTCATCAGTGATGTCACTGACCATGTCATGAATGATGTAATATGTGACATCATCAGCAGTGGATTGCGGGTGTGCGATATATAGTTAGTGCAACTAACTATATATGGAATTTCAATGGTTTTGTGTGAGTAAAATAAGGTTTTGTAAATGCGAATTCCTAACTATATATGGTCTATAACCTATGGTTTTTTCAGTGAATATATATATATATATGTATATATATATTATAGGTAGATATATACATTTTAATTTTGCAGCAAAATCACGACTGATTCAAGAAGCCATGGCAAAAATTAAAAAAAACAAGTGTTGGCTCCCCTGCTTGTTTACAGTAATAGCCCCCGGGTTGGCCAGGTCGCCGGGGGCATGTTGGAATAGGAAATAAAGGAGGCAGGTGCACAAGGACCTCCTCCTAAGGCTCTTTTGAGCCCTGGGGATCACCACCTCCCTGAGGACTATTTAATATATTGGATGAGGGCTGCATGGACCCCCTCCATGGGCTCATTTTAGCTCTAGGGACCACCATCTCTCATGAGCAAAATAAATACTATTGCATGGGTCCATGCAGACCCCCGAGGCCCTGAGGACCGCCACCTTCCTGAGACATGTAATATATTGAAAACTGGGAGTGTGGAAATTGTCTTTACTTAAATTGAGTTTTACATGATTTGGTTTCCTCTTATGCGGTTTCTCAGTTTTTGTTATCAATTAATTCACACACCTTGTGCCGAAATTAGTTTAATCGGGAAGGTCCCCCTCCCGTGCCACTAAAAAGGTCTCGATGAGTCCACCCCGGGTAAGAAAATGCTTAAAATAGGGGGTGCAACATGACCCCAATTCCCGAGCCATCAAAGGCCAACCCGTGACCAATTACTTTAAGGGAGGGAAGCCACACGTCCCTCTCCCTGAACCATCAATGGCCATGGGGACCCCATTCCCTGGGGCTCGCTCACACACAGGGAGCCCACACTAGGGACATAGCAGTTTTCCTGCCCACATCAGCATGGGCAGGGAGACCCGTGTTTGCTCCCACTTGGTGAGAGCATTATTTAATCTCCCACCACACCAAGGTGCATATTTCTGAGCCTTTTGTGCCACCGTTGAGTCACTTTTTGTGAAGTTATAGTGGCGCAACCTACAAAATCATACTTATGAATTCACGCATAGCCACTTTGCGTGGCTTTGAATGGCCTCATAGATATGGAGTAAAGCAAGGCAGCTCAAATCACTGCATTGCCTTACTCTGCACCAGGGATTTTGACACTTCCCCAGATTTACAAAACCAGGTAATCCTGGGGATGTTCTAAAATCTCATGTCACCTCAGGAAAGGCACAGCAAGAAGAATTTCTTTTTTTTTCCTCTTTCCCTGTGAGCTGCAAATTGCAGCACACGTGGAAATAGGAAAAAGCATCTCATGATTGATTTTTTGCAGGAAGGTGCACCTTCCTGCAAAAAGACAATCCTACTGAAAACACAGACAGCTCAGCGGGAAAGGACAAGCATGCACAATATTGGATAAATATGGTGCATTCCAGCCCTTTTACTTTGACATAGGGCAGCACAGCAAGGGAGCTTGCTGCACTGCCCTCACCAAATCCCCATAAATAAGGCCCCATGTCCGCTCCCAGTGGGCTGGAGCTTTTAAAAATGCTCTTGTCCACTGGGAGCAGACTTTGGATCTGTTTCTGTGCCCGCACTGATGCAGGCAGGGAAACAGATCAAAATATTGCTCCCACCCACAAGTAGCAGCATTAGTAGCTGCTCTCTGTGGGCAGGAGCATGGAAAGGTCTCACTGCATGCAGTGAGCTGGCTGGGGATGCAGGGGACTTGAGGCTCCCCCCGGGGACCTACATCAAATGAATGGTGAGTCCCCTGGCTGAACACCAAGGCACCCACCTTTAACTCTACTAGATCTAGGGAATGGGGCCACCAGGGATGATAACAGCTTTTTAAAACATAATCACAGGGGGATGGGTTCCTCAGGGCCTAAACAGGCTTGGGTAAGGGGGACATGTGTTATTACCAGTAAGGGTGTTCTAAACTGAGATTGATCAGTGGAAAATCGTTGAAGATTGCAGTGATTAAAATAGACATATTGTAACCCCGTGAGTGCATCTGTCAGCCATTGGCTGACACTGAGGAGGTATATAAAGGCCCTGAGCACTGATTGGGGTGGAATTGGTATAGTTTGAAAGGGGATAATATCCCCTTTCCAATTATATCTCTGCCCAGTGAATCCCTGCTTGCGGGTCGACACAGGAGAGTGATCCCCAAGCAGGGATCCTCCCACCAGACACCTGCAATGAGGGTGCGGCCCCTTAGGCAAGGGTTTATGCTTCCCCAGCATATTTAATGGCTACTGTCTTTCTGCCTGGGGGCAAAAAGTCCACTAGACACCCGGGCTTAATTAAAAAAATATACAGGGGTGGAGGCTGCCCATTGGCCTGTCCATGCACCCACACCCCAACAAAATATACTGTCTATCTTTCTGCCCCCACTGAGGGCAGATAGGGGTGATTACCGTGATTCTGCCCCTGCAGTGGGGCATAAAGCCCACTGGACCCCAGGATATAAAACAATATAGGTGTTGGAGCTCCCCTTAATAGGCATGGCCTGCTCCCACCCCACCAGCAAAATATGCTGGATCTTGCTGTCCCTCTAGAGGGCAGATGGGGTGATTCCCCACTATGGCCCCCAAGGGCAGACAGCCCACTAGACAACAGGGCTTAATTAAAAAAGGAGCTTCCCACCTGTGACATGGCCATGCCCCCACTCCAAACAAAAGTATTGCCAGTCTTTCTGCCCTACCTCAGGGGCAGATGAGAATGATTAACCCCAATCTGCCCCAACAGAGGCTACATAAAGCCCACCAGTCCCAATGAGGTGCACTTCTACAGTATTTACTTGGGGTGGTGATGGCCCCTCAGGGTATGGGCCCATACTCTCCCCTACTCCCCACCCCTTTAAACTTTCTATCCTCCAAGGAGTACATAGGGGTATTCACCCCCATTTGCCCCCGGGGCAATTTTAAAAACTGCAAAAGGACTGGGTGGCCTGCCCTGGCATGGAGGTATACCTCTGTCCCTGAATGGGGTGATAGTGTCTCTCTGCCCCCCAAATCTCCCCCCTGGGGTGGAGAGTCCACCTGAAACCATGGATTTTGCCTTTGGGGCAAAATAAAGGTGTGCTTTGGACACACCCCAGCCAAAAAAAAGGACAAACCAGTCTTTTTGCCCTCAAGGGGCAAACAGGGGATTTTCCCCAATTTGCCCACAGGGGAGGCAAGAAACCCACTGTATGGCAGGAATACTTTTTAAAATAAATTATTGAGGTGGGTCTAGCCCATCCTAACATCAGGCCCCACCCACACCCAAAAGGTCTTTCTGTTCCTCTGCAGTCTACAGAATCCCATCCCAATGGCAGGTACAAGGTCCTTTATTTCTTTTGTGTGTTTTTTTTTACATATGGGCCAGGAAAGTATGGCTAACTCCCAATATAGTCCCATTTGCAATGGTGAATGGCTGCACTTTTTGTGCTTGAGAAGGCTGACAACTGGGAAAACTTACCAGACCCATACAGTTCTGTAAACTAAACACCCAGGGGAGTACAGGGTGGTGTGCTTTGCGTGGATCCTACAACATTTTCTTACCCTCAATGCCCTACAAACATTGACTAAAATCACACATTTTGCTCACATTTCTTTGAGGAAAACTTCTGAAATCTGAGCCACAACTTTCCTACCACCCTGAGTTCCCACATGTCTCTCGATAAGAAAGGTACCCCACTTGTGTGGGTGGGCAAAGGGAGCACAACACAAATGGCCCTAAAGTACTAACACAATACATCAGCGATGGGGGTAGCTGCAGGAGTTTTGAGCCATGTACAGCCTCCATTCATGGAAACCTACCAACCACAGACTTTTTTAAAAACTAGACAACCAGAGGATTCCAGGGTAGTATGCCTTGTGGGGATCCCACAAGGTGTTCTCAGCCACAATGCCGTGCAAAAATCAATATTTGCCTGACCCCACTCATTTTCCTTACATTTCTCTGATGAAAACATCCATAAGCCACAGGATTGACAAGAATTTTGTGCCACTTGTGTGGCTGGGCCTAGAGCCCACGATATGAATGGATGGATCAAACCAAGGTCAATTGAAATATCCTTGCAATGGCCTTCAGTACTGACCAAAAGTATTATGTATAGCCCAATTTTGATTCAGCTGAACCCTGTGGATTATTTTTTCGGTGTTCTTCAGCCACTCTTCAGCATCACCTTCATCATCACCATCGGCAGCTTTATTTTTATATTTAAATGCATGAATTGGAAAATACATAAAACACACCCAGCTCTTGAATGGAGGAGCACTGTATTTGATTAAGAAGAAACGATTGAAGATCATATGCATAGAGCAGAGGAGAGGGTTTAAGCTTCCAAGCTAGACCAGACTAGGAGACTTTTGGAGACCTCCAGTTACCAGGTGCACCAATGGCACATATTGCAGTAATATACTTAGCTAAATCATGTTCACTGAATCAAAGTCTTACCTGAAAAGATAATGTAAGACTATTTTTAATGGTTTGTCATTAGAGAATATTGTATATTCTATTATGTTATAAACCTGATTTACATATTTTCCGGACAAGCCTAGTATTTGGTGTGTGGGGGCTAACGCTCAAGAAATGTTTAATCCCCTGTTTGGTGATTACATAAAAATATGCAAAATTATTAGCAACGTTTTTAGGAGCAGTTAGTTACTACAAATAATAGTTTCTCGCAGTTTTTTCATTCACCCTTCTCATGCCTAAATCTTAATTAGCATTTTTTTTAAAGTTTTTAAATAGGAAGTAAATAATTGGCCTTTGAGGCGAGGTGCTCATATCTGGAGATCAGTCACGTTTCTAATTCCTAAAACAGACGCAGTTTCTGTCAGGAAACTGACCAATATACCTGTCACGCCAGACGAACAACGAATGCAACAAGCTCGCCGCGCTTCAAGTTGGAAAATGTGCGAAAAACTAATTGGTTAAAGCACAAGGAAAAGCATAATAAATTCTGAGTTAAGGGTGTCGTTGATCCTACCATAAAACATCTAGGACGAGAAAGTGCTACATAATAAACTATGTGTTTCTGTTCCCGCAATCACTCATGCCTCGCATTTTGATCGACTGCAGGTTCCGAATTACTGAGAAAATAGCAGTTAATTGCCCTAACACCTTTCCAGAAACAACTCGGATGGGAGCTATAAAATTAGCACTCTTGTAGTTCTTTTGAAATTTCAGCACTTTTATAATGAACTTTATATATAATGAGGGCAGCAGTATCTCTCTCTTTCTTTCTCTCTCTCTCTCTCTCTCTCTCTCAATTAGTATATAATATATACATATATATATACACACACCACACACACATATATACATATATTTATATATATATGTATATGTGTGTCTATTTTTGTTTGCATCTCTGTGCGAGCACTGCTCTAAGTATATATATATATATATATATATATATATATATATATATATATATATATATATATATATATATATATATATTATATACCTATTTATTGTGTGTATATATATATATATATATATACATACACACAAATAACATATATATATATATATATATATATATATATATATATATATATATATATATATATATATACACACACACACACAGATATACAATATCATTTTCTTTTAATTTTAAGCTTACGGAAGGGAACTGCTCTACTTTTACTTTGCATCTCTGTGGGGGCATTTGCATCTCTGTGGGAGCAGTGCTCTTTTCGGGCACAGCATTCTAGAAAGCCAGGTGTATTTATATACATATTTATAGTATATATATATATATATATATATATATATATATATATATATATATATATATATATATATATATATATATATATATATATATATATATATATATATATATATATATATATATATACACACACACACAGAGATATACAATATCATTTTCTTTTATTTTTAAGTTTAAGAAAGGGAACTACTCTATTTTTACTTTGCATCTCGGTGGTAGCAGTGCTCTTTTTGTGCACAGCATTCTAGAAAGCCAGGTGTATTTATTCTAATAGGTAACAATACTTTCCATCCTTCCTTTCTCACAACCGTCTCTTTATCCCAGTCCAGTCATCATATTACATGTAAGTCTACTGAATTATTGCTTTGGACAAAGTTGAATGTTTTCTTTCCCTTCAAGGCATAGTGTTTCAGTCAGATTCGAGAGAAAAACGAGGTGTTTTCATGCCAAGTGTGCATACTGGAGTGCAGCTGTCATTTGTAATCTCTGTGCTTCAATTGGATTGTGCTATTGTTTACACTGCACAATTCAGTGGTGTAGGCAAAACGCTCTGTTACACTATTTGGTTACAATATACTATTTTTGGTGCATATCATATGAAATATTCTCTGGGAAAATAACAAATAGAAAATGTAATGTTTTATAGTCCTAAAAAATACAGTCTCTAAAAAGCCTGTAAAATACAGACTACAAATTGTTACTACATGGCTGAATCGCTAGTCTCGATTAAAGAGGTAGCGGCTCAATGCTGGACAGACCATGCATTGATCCATTTCTCCATCCTTTTACCAGCCGGTTCGCTGAGCAAAAGCGTCCCGGGCAGGTCTAAATTTAGTAGGCAATGGTCCCGGCTTTTGAAGAGCTCTAACTTACCCACATTACTGCCTGGGGTCTTTTCCTTGGGTCAGAATGTGGAGGAAAGCTACTTCACTCTCTGCCAGCACATCCTTGAGTCGCTTGATAAGGTGATTCCACTGCGCAGGTGAAAGATAAGCTGTTAAAAGCCACTCCTTGGTTCTCCAGTGATCTACTACAGCAACGACTTTGCTGTAAACAGGCAGAGCGGGTCTGGAGAAGGCACTATCTGGAAGCAGATAAGTTGCTCTATAAAAAATCACTCCAGGGCTATAAAGTACAGATTAGGGCGGCTAAAGCCAAGTTCTTAGAGGATACCTTGGCTAAAGCAGGTAATAAGTCCCAAACCCTATTTAAATTAGTCAAGAACCTCTCTAACCCAGTTTGCGCTTCATCCACCATCCCGGCTTCCCAGGAGCTATGCGACTCCCTAGCCTTGGCGTTTGAGGATAAAATAAAAACCATCCTGAACGGACTCTCAGCCTCTAATCTGACCAGCCCCCTCCCCCTTTGTTCTGTGGAACCAGTCAGTATAACGTCTCGGGAGGCCCTTGAGGAGGAAGCAGTACAGCCTCGGCTGACCTGCTTTCCCACTCCTTCTTTGGAGGACTTCTGCCTACTGGCTTACAGCATTTTATCTGATTCCCCTTTAGACCCATTGCCACATAAGTTTTGGAAGTTGTTTCAGGGGGAGCTCTTCCCGCCGCTCATTTCCATTTGCTGCCAGTCCCTTGCCACGGCCATGGTCCCTGATAGCTGGAAATTGGCAGTGGTCACTCCACTGCTAAAGAAGGCCACCTTGGACCCGCTGTGCCCGGCCAATTATAGGCCCATTTCGCTCTTGCCTTTCTCGATAAAAATCCTAGAGAAATTGGTTACTAGGGTCCTGTCCAGCTTTCTTGAAACTAACGATCTTTTGGACGTGGCCCAGTTTCGATTCAGGCCGGCCCACGGAACAGAGTCTGCCTTGGTGGCCGTTTTGGACGACCTGCGTTCGCGTGTCGACATGGGAGGAGCAGCATTTCTGGTGCTGCTCGACATGTCGGCCGCGTTCGATACGGTTGACCATGCGGTGTTACTGGGCAGGCTCCGGGAGTCTGGGGTGACCGGCCTGGCCCTGGACTGGCTGGCCTCATACCTCTGTAACAGGCAGCAATCTGTGGCCCTGCCGCCTTTCCGTTCAGCCATAAGAGATGTAAATCATGGTGTGCCGCAGGGCTCCGCAATCAGCCAGATTCTTTTTAATTTATATCTTCGCCCTCTAATAAGTTTGATTAAATCATTTGGCATTTCTGTTATCAATTATGCTGATGACACTCCACTTATTTTTTCCTTTGAGGGCAGGGAAGCGGTTTCCATGGAATCCTTGCATCGCTGCATGACTGCAACGGCAGACTGGTTGCGTCAGAATTGGCTCCAGTTCAATGGAGCAAAGACCGAAGTTCTCCATTGCTCGCTGGACCGATTGCCCCGTCCTTTACCCGAGGGGTTCTGGCCTTCTTTGACTCTAGGCACTTAGGCATCCTGTTCGGGTCTAGCCTCCAGCTGGATGCTTTTGTCAATAAAACCAGGGCGACCTGCATGTTACTACTTCGCATGCTCCGGAAAATTCTCCCGCTATTACCCCCCGCGGCAAGGACGGAAGCAGTGCGTAGTATCATCCTCAGTAGATTAGATTACTTTAACGCACTGCTTCTGGGGGCCACTAACACCCTGGTCGCGAAGCTGCAATGGGTACAGACTATGGCAGCCAAATTGGCCCTTTCACGACCGTGGTCTGCCTCTTCCTCTCTTGCGCTCTCGGATCTTCATTGGCTCCCCGTTCAAAAACGGATCTGCTACAAATCTTCCTGTCTGGTTTTCAGAGCTCTGCACGGGTTGGGTCCAGTGATGTTGCAAGATCTATTCTCCTGGTACTCTACCGCTAGACCTTTGAGATCCTCTTCAGCATTCCTGGTTACAATTCCCAGGATAAAAAGGGTGAGGATGGGCGGCCGCTCTTTCAGCTTTGCGGCCGCCAAACTATGGAACTCCTTACCGATGTCCCTAAGATGCAAACAGGATCTTTCATCTTTTAAAAAGGACCTCAAAAGTCACCTTTTCACGAGAGCAGCGTAGTGTCAACATCCTGTAGGTAATGTTTTTGGTCGAAGCGCCAGGATACTGAGGTGCCAGGTTTTTAGAGACCCGGTGGTGCCAGGGGATCACACCCAAAGACCTCTGAGTTCTCCCTGTTCTGGACTTACAGAAACACAGAGTCTTCTAGGTGAAGTCAGTGATCGAGTTTTATTGGCTGCAACCAAGTAACATGCATCCTAGAAGTACGACAACACGGGCCGTAAGCTCTCAGGAGACTGTTCGTTTTTACAGAACCAGCCTTCTCCTTATATACATAAATAATTGCTGTAGGCAAGAATTCTTGAGTTTATGATATGGCTATACACATATTTTCGTAACAATACAAAGAGCGAAGTCATGCTGGTCAGCACATATTTCAGATGTCCGGTTGGTGATGGATTACCCCGCCAAATCCAGAACTCCCATCAGATATCGATGAAATGCAAATAAGGTCGAGCACCCTCCCATCATAAAACGGGTCATAAACAAGAATCATGGACAGGTGTGTGTGTGTATGGAAAACATAGTCTGTATGTGGTGAATGGTTTATGACATGTTGTGCCTTGATGATATCTTGCTCGGCCACTGGGCGAGGAGCTGCCCGAGCAGGCTTGGCTGGAGGCAGTGGAGGCAGCTTCGGCCAGGTAATGGGGAAGTCAGCTACAGAGGACGTGTCCTTTAGATCGGCTTTAATCAATTGACTTATATGAGGGCAAGCCCTAAGATGAATGCCGTTTACAAAATGGAGTTCGAGGGTTCGGGACGGAAACTAAGATTTAGGGGTGTTAGCATCACTCAATCGTGACGCAAATACATGGGGATAATGTCCTGATCATTACCGGTTTGTAGATACCAAATTCGTCATGGTACGACGTTGTTTTATGACGCGAGTGTTGGACCTCGATATCTGTAAAACAGCGGGGTCCAAATCTGCAGTACCACAGACCCTCCTTTTGCCCTCATATTAGGCAATAACTCACACTAATCTGAGTCCAAGTCTGTATTGGTGAATTCACGGAGATGCTGCTGTAGCATCATTCTGTTGCTCAATTCGTCCCTTGACACAGGCTTCCTTACACATGAGGTGGCGCAGAGGCCACATATTGCAGGAGCGCACTGCACAAACAGGCAGAACATAAACAGAATGGCTAAGATCATCCCAATGAAGATCAGGGTTTTCCATCCCCAGGCAGAGATCAGTTCCCAGAACCACCCTAGCAGAGACCAATCCCCTTTTTCTGTGTGAAGGGAATCAGATATTTTGTGTAATTTGGAGATGGCCTGGTACACTGTCGGAGCATTATCGGGGATGAAAATGCAGCAACTAGATTGGATCACTTTACATACACCACCACGGTCTGCAAGTATGACATCTAGGGCAACCCGGTTCTGAAGGGTCATAAGTCGATCCAACTGAAGCTCAGCTGTCAGGTTGTTAAGGGCACCGGCCGTTTCAGTCACGGCGGATTCAACTATTCTCGTCAGTTGTCTAATGTTCCTGCTGTTCACCATGGGCCCCCAAAATGGCAGAAAACCCTTTGCGAAGTCTCCAAACTCCTGACCCGCGGTGTCGTCTTGACTCACGACACCCCTAACTATCCTTGTCCGATGGTAATCTGCCCCGGCTGTGTAGGTGGGTGGCAGCAGAAACGAGATAAAGCATGTGCCCGAGAAGTCAGGGGGCAACCATGTGTAGGCTTTGTCATGGCAGACGAAATAGGTGCCTTTAGCCGCCAAGAATGGAGGGGAAGTTCGGGAGGCGAACACATATGTCTCCGTACATAGGCTCTTCCCCAACTGCGCTTTGGGATCCCTGCCAATACCTTGCAGACATAAGTGACCTCGGTGGGGTACTATCCAGACTGGGGAGGATTTCGTCGATCTCTGGCTTTCACTTAAGGAAATCCCATACTTGGTGATGTTCCACCTGCTGTATGGGGTAAACTCATCCTTGGGAGTTGCTCTAACCGTGTCAATATCTCTACTCATATTTCGGATCCCTGCCACTAGTGCCTTATTGTTTGAGTTCTCCCCTCGAATGTAGGGTTCAAGGGAATACAGGAACATAGTCTGGAAAGCCCACAGGGAACCGAAATAACTAAATGGCAGAACAAAATAAGGGATGCCCTTATCTGCAGTGTGTGGCATGAGTCCGCATATCCAACAGTTCGATGTGTTCATAATAGACTGGTGCTGGTGTAGGAGCTGGACAAAGGAGTTATTTGCGAATTCCAGTCTTCTGGCAGACTCGTGTTCAGGTAGAGGGTGAAAGGAGTGTGTAGGATCAGTGGGAGAAGGTGCGGGTTGTGTGTTGTGTTTGAATGGAACTCGAAAGATGAACAGAGCAAAGCCAGTCAAAAACATTATTATACTACACAACATTAAGATGCTTAACACTAGAGTTCGTCTTCTTGCCATTATAGTACATATTTTCTTTTCAAAGGTCATGTGTCTAGCAGGTCTCTCAACCCCAGGAAACTCCATCCTCTGGTTGCTGCCCGCGGTGGGAGGTTGCTTCTGCCAAGATGTGCGCTCTGTCCAGTCCGGGGTGATTCCCTCAGACTGACCAGAACCGTTGACCTAGGCGTCCCCGGCTGCACTCCTCAGACTTCAACCGCGGCCTTAGCAGCAGAACCGGATGGCGGTTCGAAAATCAAAAATGAGCTAGTTCCCTGGGCGAGAGAGCTGTGGAATCAAAAAATAGTTCATGGGAAGAGGGGGGATCGCACAAATTCGGTTAAGTCAGTTCCTCGGTTTTGGCCTCAGATTATATCGTTCCTTTCCAGGCACGGCGTGATCTTCGAACAACGTTTCTGGTTCCGTAATGTCCAACTGCATCGACGGGGGCACAGGTCCTTGTAAAATACAATCACTCTCCTTGTCAGTACCAGTTCCTTTTAATCGTGCATCGCTGAAGGGGACAAAACGTGGTACGACTTCAGTCTCGGAGTCAGCGACTCCTTGCTGGACCCATCGGTCGTATGGAAGGGGCAACGGGACCCTTTTGCAGTGGGCGCCGTGCACCCAATGTTTTTTCCCGTGGACACGTACTGCAGAGCGGGTAGACAGTAAAACCTGGAAGGGTCCGGTCCAGCGAGGCTCCTCGTTCTTGGTACGTCTGAAATTCCGAATCAGGATCCAGGAGCCGGGCTCGATGGCGTGGCCTGGATCGTCGGACGCCGGTGGAGAGGAGCTGTGGACCTGTTGATGTAAAGTATGCAGTTTAGTTGTCAATTCGTGCAAATAGTCAAATAGTACAGGGTACTCGATCTCATTGAGCTTTCTTGGCCTCGGTACTCCCCATATATTAGCTGGGCGCCCAAACACGATCTCGTGTGGGCTAAGTCCCAGTCTAGAATGGACAATCATTCTGGTAGACAGGAGTGCTAAAGGCAGGGCATCTGGCCACTTGAGGCCTGTGCTGGCTTGGATCTTGGCCAGTTTCAATTTTAAAGTGCCATTATAGCACTCTACCAATCCTGCCGACTGGGGGTGGTTTGCAGCATGGAACTTCTGGCGGATGCCTAGACACTCACACACTCTCTTCATTACTTGTCCCACAAATTCACTTCCATTATCACTCCAGACAATCCTAGGCATGCCGAATCTAGGGAAGAATTCCTTGACAAGGGCTTTAGCAGTTGACAAGGCAGTGTTGTTCTTAAGGGGGTATGCTTCTACCCACCTGGAGAAAGCGCAAACAACGACAAGGACATATTTCAGGTTGTTGCACCTTTCCATGTGAATGAAATCGAGTTGCAAGACCTCAAACGGGTATGTTGGAGGGGCGAAATGAACAGCTGGGGTTGGGGTTCCCCTAACCGGGTTGTGTTTCAAACACACCATACAGTTTCTGACCAGATTCTCTGCACATTTTGGGATACCACTATTCTGCCATACTGGGGCCAACAGTTTACATATTCCTTTCACGCTGATGTGTGCCATTCCATGGGCCATTGTTACCACTGCGAGCACATAAGCGTCGGGTAACAACCATCGCTGATGTTCTGACAGTTCGACCCAACAACCATTCGCGTCTAACCTACCTTTGCTTTCTCTCCATTCATTCACTTCCCTCTCGGTAGCGTCAGCTTGTATAGTCTTTACACTTTCAATGGTGTCTTCACACATACCCACATCAGGGGTCCATCTAGCAGGGCCAACTACATACATCCGACTCATTGTGTTCCTTGCAGTCTCTTTCGCGACCTCATCGGCAAATGCATTCCCTCGACCAACATCATCTCGGATCTTGCTATGCGCGCTACATTTCACAATTGCAACCTGTAGGGGCAAGGTCAGTGACTCGAGAAGGTCGTGTACTAGCTGGCCATGTTGTATCTTTGCACCATGCGACGTCAGGAACCCACGTTCACGCCACAATCTTCCAAAACTGTGGGCAACGCCAAAGGCGTACTGACTATCAGTGTACACATTTACTCGTTTTTCTTTTGCCAACACACATGCTCTTGTGAGTGCGACTAACTCCGCTGCTTGTGCAGAATTCTGGGGGATGCGAGCTGTCTCTACAATCGTGTGTATTGTTGTCACGGCATATGCTGCAGTCGTATTACCATTCGGCAGCTTGAAACATGAACCATCAACCCATAAGTTATCATTACATTCGGGAAGGGGAGTGTCTTTCAAATCTACTCTCCCTTTGGTCTCTTCCTCTGTCCTAAAGCAGCAATCATGTTTGTCGACCTCATCTGTCTCTGCTGGAATGGGTAATAATGTAGCAGGGTTGAGTGTATCACACCTTTTTATGTGAATGTGACTTGCTAACAGGGTCAATTCATAGCTGGATATTCGAGCACTAGTTAGGTGCTGTGTTTTTGTCCTGTTCAGTAGGATGTCTACTGCATGCGGGACCATAACGGTCAGAGTATTATTCATGACTAACCCAGCCGACTGTCGAATACAGACAGCCGCTGCGGCAGTGGCCCTCAAGCAACTCGGTAATGCCTTAGCTACGGGATCTAGAGTCGCGGAGAAGTATGCACATGGGCGTTGTTTGCCCCCAAAGTGCTGTGTCAAGACCGATAATGCGCACCCTTCCTTCTCATGGACGTATAGTGTAAGCGGCTTGCTGTAGTCGGGGTTGCCCAACACAGGAGCCGAACATAATGCATCACGCAACTCATGGAAACTCGCCTGACAATCTTCAGACCAAGGCAAAGGATTGGGTGTGTCTTTACGCATTAATGCCAGCAAGGGTTTGGCCAATAGTGAGAAGTTCGGTATCCATTGTCTACAGTACGATGTAATGCCCAAGAAAGCACGCACTTCTCTTTGTGTCCTTGGGATACTCAATTCTGCAATTGCCTGTATCCTTTCTGGGGTCAGTCTCCTTCCCTCCTTCGATAAGATGTGACCTAAGTAGGTTACTTCTTGTCGGCAAAATTGTAATTTGGAAAGCGAGACCTTGTGTTTCATGTCACATAAATGACGCAACAAGGACAGCGGGGCTTGCTTGCAAATTTCTTCAGTATCTGTGGCGATCAGTAAATCGTCTACATACTGAATCAGAGTCGCGCCACCAGGTAGAGTAATCGTATCAAGTTGCGTTTTCAGAGCTTGACTGAATATTGATGGACTCTCGCAGTAGCCCTGGGGAGCGCGTCTAAAACGGAAACTTCGACCTCCTAAATTGAAGCCGAAAATGTCTCGGCTCTCTTCGGCGATCAGGATGCTGAAGAAGGCATTCTTCAGGTCGATCACTGAAAACCAATTGGCTGAGGCTGGAACCATTGTCAATAAGGCAGTGATGTCGGGGACGACTGGAAACTGCGGTACAACGATCTTATTCACTTCCCTGAGATCAATCACAAATCGGTACACAGGGGGCTGTGAAGGATCGGTACGCTTTAAGACAGGCAAAACGGGACTGTTACAAATGTTGCCTGTAGTTTCTTCAATTACATCTTTCTCAATTAGATCGTGGACTATTTCTAGCAAAGCCTTTTCACATTCTTTTGACATTCTATATTGGGGAATGCGTGGCAACCTGACGTTACTTTTCAATGTTATGACATACGGTGCTATCTCCAAACGACCTACATCATTTGAACCCTTCGCCCAAAGTACATCTGGAAGAGATGACAATTCAGTCGGAATGCTCTTCTTTGCCAAATACATCGGGGAAATCACTTTCTTACCAAAGGTGAGTTATACTCCCGAAGGAGAACAGTATAAAGTCGCATACAATCTCTTCAGCAAATCCAAACCTAACAAATTTTCGCCACAACCTATTGTAAGAATGAGGGGTGCTTCTAATTTGCATGGGCCAACAGAAAGGGGCATGGGATTGGAGATCGGGTTTCTAACAGGGGCGCCAGAAAAACCTACTGAAACGTTCATTTCGCCGGACAAAGGTGCGCCAGGAAGTTTTGAGTGCATAATCGAACTTTTTGTAGCACCTGTATCCAGCAGAAATGGCTCCGACACTCTGGATGTGATCACCTCGACGTAAGGTCCATTCTGATCTACTGGAACTGAAACAACTCCCTCTCTTTGTCCATGGCTGTCCTAGCAATTATTACCCTCATTCTCGTTTTCTGCGTAATAGTCATCTGCATAGTACTGAGCTGACCTGGAGGACGCATTATTCTGTTGGTCAAAGCTATTCATGGAATTCTGAGGCGGGAACGAATTGGTGTTCTGGGGGAAGTTTCCACGGCCCCTACCTCTAGGAGCCTGTTGAACACCTCTACCTCTTGTGCCGGAGGCACCGTTTAAACGTCGTGCAAGAGCTTGGCAATTACTTTTGAAATGGCCCTCTTCTTTGCAATATGCACATTGATTCGGGCCATACGGAGAACGCTGGTGGGAAAACTCGTTTCCTTGTGCGTTTCTCGAATACTGCTGCTGTTGCTGATAATTGGGCTGACTAGGAGTGCGAGGCGGATACGCTTGTTGGAGAAGAACTTTAGTCTTTAGTTCTTTAGTCTTTTTCTCTGACTTATCTAGCTCGTCTTTGCGTCTATTTTCATAGTACTGGGCTGTGGCTAAAATCTGTGCTGACGTGGAGACAGCCCAAGCACTCTCTGAATCTGTCAATTTATTGCATAGTTCAGGGAGCAGATTATGTACAAATTTGTCTACAAACAATCTTTGACCACCCTCGGTAGCCATGTCCTGACCACTATGATCAGTGAAAGTCTCCTCAAATCTCGTGAAAAAGTCGGACACATTCTCATCTTTCTTCTGTTTGCATGCGGATAGCTTGTCCCAATTTACGCGTAATTCAGGCATCAACGTTTTCATGTACGCGATAATCCTACCGGGAAGGTCTGCTATCAAAGGCTCGGGTTTAGAGCCACCAATTTGTCTGGCATCAGTAGCTGTGATATTAGCCCATGAGTCACCTAGTTCTTGATCATGATCCGCATGACGGATTTTACTCCATAAAGGATGCGGAACAACATTCCCAAACAATATGTCAATATCTGCTAGATTCATTATACATGAGCTGGCAGTCTGTGAAAACTCCTTGTAATATCCTGCTGGGTTTTTACGGGGATCAGGTAGCGTCTGTTTGAGTGCTAACACTTCGGATCTTTTCCAGGGGACATGTACCCATACACGCTGGAAATGCGGTGGAACAGGCGGTTGCGCGTTCGCATCGCCTTCCCTCCATACCGGGGGAACCTCTCTCATGGGGTACTGTCGTGCCCTTTTCCTACCAGACACATCGTCCTCATCAAACGATCTAGAGCTGTTTCCAGTGCTCCTATAAGATAACAGCAAATCCATTGCTTTCTCAACATCTGCGTCTATAATCATGCCTTCATAGAATTTGAATCGTATGCGGGCTAGTTCCTGCATTCTGCGTTTTGGGTCATTGTCTCGTACGTCTTCCCAGAGGTATACACACATTTCCTCAAATACGTATCTTTGAGTGGCTGGATCCCACTGACGGAAAACTTCCATACCAGACTGAAGATCATACCTTACAGTATCAGTAACCCATTTGCGTGCTAACTCATTCAGTACTTCTCTTTCCTCGTAGTCGGGTAGTTGACTACGCAACTGTCTACGTTCTGGTTTAGGGGTCGTTTTAGGCGACCCAAAGAAGGACGAGAACAGACCAGTGACAGTACTTGCCACTCTCTGTCTGACAGAAGGAGAAGCTTGCGGCGAGGCAGATGCGCCAGAAAAGACAGGCTGATGTAAAGAGGAAGTCGAGGCAACAGCAGAGGAAGTTGAGGCAGTAGCAGACGTAGTATCATAGTGGATAGTTGGAGCAGTAGGCAAAGTCATGGAAGTAGAAGGAGTATGTAGCAAAGGCGCAGGCCTTGAGAGGGCTGCGCCGGAGAAGTAGGAACCAGCTGAAGAGGAGCTGGTGCTTGTGCAAGAGCTGCTTTTCGTGCGCTAGGGCGTGGTATAACAATACGTCTCGGGGGTCCAACAATACTCGATGTGTATGGGGGTGGTGAGTTCAATAAATGGGACATTAATGGATCTTTCTCAGTTGTTCCCTTTGAGTCTTGTCCCCCATGTGGTAACACCGGGTAGCATTTATCTATTGCTAGTTTCTTGCTTCTGAGCATTTGTTCACTTTCCTGCTCTTCCTCATTATCCCTGTATGCGATGGCAGCTTGTACCATCGACATGCCTCTTTTATTTTTCTTCGCTAATTTTATTTCTTTCTGTTTGGCTTCTTTGCGCCATAAGCGAAAAGAGTCAAACATCGCCGGCCGGGCTTTCTTCTTAAACAATTTGACCTCGAGGTTGTCTAATATTTCTGAGTCAAAACTACCATGTTGGGGCCATTTTAAAACACCATCCTTGCGGGTGTATTTTACCCATACCTCGTTATACGTGATAGGTCCTACTCCATGTTTTATATATAACTCATATGTTGGAGTCCCGATCGGAGGAACCGGACACGAATCCTCTAATCTGGAGTCCTTACTACAACCAAGACAAAACAAGTTTCCAAGTCTGCTGAGACCAGGCATCTTCGCTCACTAGTCTAGCTTCAAACTTCAAGGGATTATTTAATTACGATATTGTCGTGAATACACAAACCCCTCGGTTTTGGTGCTTGCAAGTACCAATACAAAAACCCTATCGCTGGGATACCAAACTAAGAACTAAGAACCAATACAAATCGTATCTCTAGGATACCAAAGCTAAGAACCAAACTAAGGACTAGACTAAGAACTGGGAGACGCTCCACTTATACTTAACTGAATATTGAAGATCGGTGACGTCACTAGAAGACTCGTCTATCGTTTCGCTCTACCAAGGATCACTGGGTCCAAAACAGGGCGATAGTCAGGGCAGCAGTCCTTTGTAGCCGTCGGGACGCGGGGAACCTCGCAGCAAAGACCTTCGGAACCACGTCGACATGCAGGGGTCGCTGAAGTGGCTGGCCGTCCTCGGAATTTTCACACGAAGCTCCTCACGAACATCTGGCTTGGACCGTCACCGCTTGATACCGCCTCGAGTTGGGCGCCAACTGAGGTGCCGGGTTTTTAGAGACCCGGTGGTGCCAGGGGATCACACCCAAAGACCTCTGAGTTCTCCCTGTTCTGGACTTACAGAAACACAGAGTCTTCTAGGTGAAGTCAATGATCGAGTTTTATTGGCTGCAACCAAGTAACATGCGTCCTAGAAGTACGACAACACAGGCCGTAAGTTCTCAGGAGACTGTTCGTTTTTACAGAACCAGCCTTCTCCTTATATACATAAATAATAGCTGTAGGCAAGAATTCTTGAGTTTATGATATGGCTATACACATATTTTCGTAACAATACAAAGAGCGAAGTCATGCTGGTCAGCACATATTCCAGATGTCCGGTTGGTGATGGATTACCCCGCCAAATCCAGAACTCCCATCAGATATCGATGAAATGCAAATAAGGTCGAGCACCCTCCCATCATAAAACGGGTCATAAACAAGAATCATGGACAGGTGTGTGTGTGTATGGAAAACATAGTCTGTATGTGGTGAATGGTTTATGACATGTTGTGCCTTGATGATATCTTGCTCGGCCACTTGGCGAGGAGCTGCCCGAGCAGGCTTGGCTGGAGGCAGTGGAGGCAGCTTCGGCCAGGTCATGGGGAAGTCATCTACAGAGGACGTGTCCTTTAGATCGGCTTTAATCAATTGACTTATATGAGGGCAAGCCCTAAGATGGATGCCGTTTACAAAATGGAGTTCGAGGGTTCGGGACGGAAACTAAGATTTAGGGGTGTTAGCATCACTCAATCGTGACGCAAATACATGGGGATAATGTCCTGATCATTACCGGTTCGTAGATACCAAATTCGTCATGGTACGACGATGTTTTATGACACGAGTGTTGGACCTCGATATCTGTAAAACAGCGGGGTTCAAATCTGCAGTACCACAATACCCTCTAGGTGACAGCTGCGCTCTAAAAGTATGCCTACAATTTCAATTACAATTACAATTTTGGTATTTCCAGAGCATCATTCAGAAACAATGGAGTTATTAACGACCACCACAGATGTTTGATGGGGTAGTGTCTTGCCACAGAATATATACTCTAAGAGACATTTTACAAACACTGTAGGGTCTGACTAGAGGCCTGCTTCTGAGTCAAGAGTTACATTCTAAATCCCTGTGCAAACTGGAGGTTGTGTACGTGCCAGAAAGCTGCTTGCAGCAGTAGTGACTGCACCCCACAGTTTTCCTAAGACATATTTCGGCTGGTAAAAACTATCGACATTTGTCAGACGGAAAATGCGTGGTAAGAATCAACACAAAATGATTTCAGTGTGATAAATACCAAATATGCATAGTATACCTCTTTTGAAAAAGGAGGTATTTATTATACCTGATAAACACCCCACCCGACTCGGAATCACTATTTGAGTAATTAAAGCACTAGGGCAAAACTGCCACACAATTTTCTGAATGAAAATCGCAGCCACTGCTACAAAACAACGAAAATGATAATAATAATAAAATAGTGGAGAGGCCACGTTTGCATGATGCCTTTCGCTTGCAAATAAACGTATCACTAGTTGCATTGATGCATGTTGCTTTTTTGAGATGTTTACCTTGGTCTCCATGCCTGTGCTGTTTTTTGGGTGAGGGCTGCCGTCCGCGCTGAAATACACAAGATCTCAATAGGGACCTAAAACTCATCCTTACATCCACTCTACTGAAAGCTTGTACCGCCTAGACAACCACTTTGATATTGGTGTGTGGTGGGAGTGAGCGGATCCCACATGCTCCGCTGTTAAGCACTCGCAGGCCCTCACCCCTTACCTTCATTGTTTCTGGGTGTCTTCAGTGGCTTCCAGGTTAGAAGTAGAGGGTCCACTGCTGGAGACTGTGGCAGTATGAACTGTTTCTCTCCCCTGTACCAATGCACAGATTATTTAATTGAGAAATCCAGACCCGCGGCCTGACTATGTCCCCACGGGTCGGAGTGGAGGTGCAGAGAGTAGGAGGCGTCTGTTGTCATGGCTGGGCTGGCTTCCTTTCTTCCTTTTTAGGTCGAACTTCAATTGACCTGTTACATCTCTTCTGTGGGGTTTGTCAAACCGACCGATTGCCATTGGTTACTATCTGTGGCATTCAGAAATGCTGGCTTCCTATTGGTGCATTTCCTTCAAAGTCCCTCCTTTGTGTGCTTTTTTCTCTCTGAGAACACTTTAGTTGGCTATCAAACAGTACGGCATGTGATGGCCTCTATTCCCTCCTCCCATCTGGCTATTGCAGTTAAGGCATTTGATTTTGTAGTTTTATATAACGCGAACTCAACTCGGAGATGTTGGAGCGCTTTACAGGAGCACCAGTTACGTTACAGACGGACGCCATAATTTTTTGGTTGGCACGGGCAGAAACGGATTTTATGTTTCTGTTTTTTTTTTACTTTATAGGTGAGCGTGCCGCCCGCTTCAGGGACACTACGCTTTATGTTGCAGTTTTTTAAAATAATTTAAAGTTAAGTGTGGCGCCCGCTTCCGGGACACAGTGCTTTGTTTCAGTTTTTTTTTTTTTTTACTTTTTAGCTCAGCACGGCGCCTGCTTCAGGCACAACGGACAATGTTTCTGTTTTTTGTCAAAAGTATTTTTATTGATCATTTAGTAGAAGGGGAAAAGAAATCATGTGAAAGAAACATGCGGCAATCCCGCATTTCAGTCCACGCAGGGGGTTGCAAAACATGAGTCCAGGAGCGACACAACAGAGTCAGGCCAGGCTGTCGCGCACAAGGCAATGTCATCACCTGGACGTTCAGGGCAGCGCTACGCTGCTAGCATAAGGCACATTAGTCATTAATCCTCTAGGGCGGAGACGCTGAAAGTCACAAGTGCGCAGGAGGCTTTCAACATGGAACCTCAGTTAGCCCTCCATCAGGGTGGTATAATTGGCACGTGAGAATGCTAGGAATCCTGCTGTGGGTATTGGGCTCTGTGGCCTCCATATAGTAGAGAACGTAGTGGGACGCAATAATCAACAAAGAAGACATAAGGACCCATCCCCCCCCCTCCCTCTCCCTCCCTCCTCCCTCCCCCAGTGGTGGTAGCAATAAAGCGCAGTCAAAGAACCAATTAAGTAGCGACAGGGGTTCAGACCTGGAACAGGTGGAGCTTACGGACGCTTGGTGGGCAGACTGCGGATGGCAGGCCCCTGGAGAGGAACATCACCAACGGGCCCCAGCGAAATTCAAAGTTTTTTAAAGTTGTCTAAAAAGATATCAGCTATTCTTTCCAAACTGAGCAGCCTCCACAGCCTCGAGTGCCAGAGCGAGATGGCCAGGGCCTCCCTCTTCTTCCAGGCTGCCGCCAAAGTAATTTTAGAAAATGTTTCTGTTTTTAAATTTTTATTTTTATTTTAAAGATAAGAGCAGCGCCAACTACAAGGACACCACGCTTTATGTTTTAACTATTCTGCATCCTCTGGGATATTACCAAACTTGATGGACATGTTATGCACCCAATTACTGAAGTGGAAGGCCAATGGCAATTACTAAAAAAGTAAGTGAGTATGAAAAAAATCCATGTTGTATAATAATCATGTATGGCGCCATTAACTCAGGGCAGGGAACCATCGAACTGAAAACATGAATTACCTAAGCGCCTCAGCTGCACAGAAAAAAAAGAAAAATTTACATCAGCCTCGTGCTAGAAAGAGTATTCCCTTTGCTTTGTTTATCTATTGTTGCTCACACCGTCCTACAAACACATAAATCTCCTTCAGAGCTAATAATCCCCTCACACCATTCCGTGCTTTACTTCTCTTTGACTCACCAACAAGCCGAAAGAAAACATTTGCATCTCTCCCTCAGAGCTTTCCTCTATTTATGTTTGGTGTCAATTCTAATATGTCACGTCAGTCTGCTTTTCTAGAATACAATGGTGAGCTGCGCCTCACATTATTTAGCGATTTCCAACACTAGCTGCTGTGTAGACTTTTACCAAATGATGATCAGCACACACTTTTTTCAGACATAGATCAGCTTACAAAAATCATTGTTTTCATGAAGTCATCTACAGAGAAGAGTTGGAGGAGGGGGGTTTTTCACCTTGACCGCCTTCACACCTTGGAATGACTGGATTCACTGAATCACCTTACTTTTTTTGCAGAAAAAGACTTTCTTGCCCTTAAACTTTGGAGATCAAACGTCAGTGCAAAAGGATAATACTTATTTGAGACCTGAAGAAGTCCTATGAAAGGACGAAACGTGTTGGCTACTCTGTGAAGATAAAATGAATAAAGAATAAAGGATTATTTAAAATTCCACTGCATATGTCCAAGAGCATCATTTCTTGTAATTTTTGACTTCATGAACACAATGATTTTTGTAAACTAGTCTATGTCTGAAAACAGTGTGTGCTGATCATCTTTTGGTAATTGTTCATGTGGATTTGTTCACTATTGCGAAATTATGAGGTCTCCTTTCTCATGATCTTTGAACCATGTAAAATAGATTCCCACTAAGGTGCAGGTGCGGAATTGTGTCTAAGGCCTCTTTGTAAATTGTCTGTTGTGTAGTCTTTTGCCTGCTCTTTGTGAGCAAACCCTAGGGAGAGGGAAAGAGTGGGCCCTTTTAACAAACCCAGAGTGTCATAAATGGCTCTTTTATTTCATTTGTTGTATATTTGTGACAGAGCCTTGCTGTCCAAGTGTGTGTCATGTAGAGTCAGGGTTTTAAGTGAAATGAAAAAATGGGGGAGGGGGGGCATTTCTCTCATAGGGGCATGGCAGATATAATTAAGGGCATGGCTTAAAACACTTAAGCTAAAAACTGTACTTAGCATAGTGTGCTGCCACACTGGTATTTTGCTGCTTCTGTCACTACATTCAGATATATAACAGAACAAGTAACATTACACTTGACACAAGCCAGGACTATTGGCTTTGTCTATATTTTTAAATAGCAAAGGATAGATAAGCAACAACTATGACTTTGTTGTATATAATATTGAAAATTCTGCCGATCTGTGGGCGAGGTTGTGGCGTAAGTCTAGAGCTGCAGACTTTAGAGCTAAGAAAGCAGCTTCGTGCCTCACGTCGGCTCAACATCCTGTGATTCAAAACATGAAATTGTCATAGTTTAATGAAACTGTTGCTCATGTGAAGCGCTCCATGTTTGCGCTATATAAAACTGAAAAATGATTCTCTTTGAAGTTACATAAAAAACTGTGATGGCTGGTACTATTGCAGAGTAAATATATTTTTTTCTTTTCATCCTGGGGGTAAAAATGGAGCGCCCGATATGAACCTGTCTCAGCACCTGCTTTTACCAACTGCCAGTGCTCTGAGCACTGGCAGGACAGGGGCCACTTAAAGCCCTGTTTACAGTCACTGTCTAAGGCATTCATTGCCTGTCTTCCAGTAATCTAAGTCAGAAATACGAGTTTATGTGGTAGACCCTGTGCCTTCTCCTCTCAAACATATTTTGCCTGTGAAAAGTTTACAGAAATTAACCAGGAAATATATCTCTAAACATATGCAGAAATTAGTGCAAAGACACTGATTTCCAAGTTAATTCTTATTCCAGGGGCAAAATTGTGGAAAGGGTAAATAATATCGGATCAGATAATTACCGCACCATATTGGTAATTCCGGGTATGATTTTACCGCACTGGAGACTCATAAGGCTCTCATTGTGGGTGACTCAAGAATATTAATGAGCTATTAGCTCACTTGGAAATACAAATGCTGTGGGTGGGTTTCAGGTGCAAGAAGATTGTACATCAAAATATCGAAGACCAAAACATTGAGAAGGTGATTGAATACAGGTAAGCATAGATTTGCTATTCTTAACTACATACCTTGAAAATATTTAAATCATTAAGGTATGTGTATGTTAACTATAGTAAACCTATGCTTACCTGTATAAAGACACCTTCAAGACACCTTCAAAATACTTTTGCCACCGTTTTCTTGCCCTGCTATGTTCTTTAGGCAATATTCTAGTGGAATATCATTCAGCAAAGTGGGTTATAATGGATTTGCACAAGACTGTAATCTGCTCAGAAATTGTAATTGTTTGTAAAGGCTATTGGTGTTGCATTATTATTAGCAATGTCAATAGCACAAACCTTTAGTAATGTGAGACCTAATGCATTGGAAATGCTTGTTTCCCTGTGCTGCTGCTGTGACTTTCATTGGCTCCCTGTTAGAGGCATTTTGGATCTGCAGCTCTCACACCGGTCCCTGGGTCGGTTTTGAGGGACTTTGGAGCTTGGTTTTGGCTTCAGAGGGGTTGAGGGTATCACTGAGCACCTGCTTCACAACATAATAGACAGGCTAGCTTGAATCCAGTAGCACAGCAAGCAAGGGACTCACGTCTGGGCATACCTATTCCACTTAGGGTGTAAAGTGCTACTGTTGACTGGGTTTGAAAGTTTTATTTGATCTGCATTCCGTCCATCATTTTGTGTGTCTTTTGCTTTCACGCCCTAAGTGCACCGGGTATGCCAAGATGTGGGTCCCAGACTCTCTGTGCCAGTGGATTCAAGCTAGTCTGGGTGGTGAGGGGTGATACCCAGAAACCGTCCAAAGATTCTTGTTTCTGGTCCAGGGAGGACCTCAGCCTGGACAGTTCCCAGGAGGAGCAGAGTCAAGACTGATTTGCATATGGCTGGGTCCAAACTGGGGTGGCATGGTGAGCAAAAGAATGATGGATTTAACACAAATCTCTTGACTGAGGGTGAATGTTTGATTTGTTCTGCATTACATCCACCATTTTCCTGCCTTTGTTTGCCACAGCTGGCCTTGCAGTAAGAGGAGTTACGATTTATCTAGACAGAGTTTTGGGCTGGGATCACATTGATATAATAAGGGATCCACAGGGTCATTGGCTGTGGGTAAAAGCAAGCCATAACGCCTTCGCTGCACGCGTCTGCCAACGGCTGTTGCAAGCACTACCTTGGTAGTGCTGCGCATGACCGTTGGCCGATGTGGCCCCGCCCACTCTTTTAAACCGCCGCACCGGATTTCACGCCGCGTTTAAGCGGTTAATGGGTTTCCCCTAAACTTAGTAAACTATTATTTTTTAGGAGAGGGGATTTTAAATACATCCAGGATTTTGCCAAGGATACTTTTAATGAAACAAAAAAGCAACTAAAACCTCAAAATTAAAAGGTCATTGATACCCATAAGCGGAATTTCCATTTAGTAGATCCATAGAGGCCAGACCACTCTGGTTTTAAACACGTCTCTAGTTTTTCAGGTTGGTATCATACCACCTCTTGTATTGATATTTATTTACCTTTCTCATTCGATTACAAGTGGAGGCTCTAATACTTGGGCCAATTCTTTGGTCATTCACTTATTTCAGCTACTATAGAGGTCAGGTCAACTCGGAACGATAGGCCCAGGTGGCAACTGGACCGCTCATTATTATTGGATCAACAATGGTTTATTGATATGGAAAAATGTATCCTGGATTTTTTTTTACAAAATAAATGTATGGAGTCCTGGCTTTCTATATGGGAAACTTTTAATGCTTCACCTAGATGCAAATTATAGCCTATCAGGCAAATCAACGGAGGGAGCACGTATATAAAATTGCGCAGTTGCAAATGGCTGTACATCAAGCATCACAAATAGGTAGATATTCATCGTCCTATGCACAGGCCAAACAGAATTTGAGGGGTGTTTATGTGAATCAAGAAATTTCTAACTCAAAGGCCTTTCATCATCAATTATATGAAGAAAGTCAACAGACTGGGAGATTTTTGGTCTGGTCAGCTAAGGTAAAACATAAGGCTGTGATTGATAGGAAATTGAAAAATCCATTCTAGGGGGATACAGTAGTGAGTAAGTATCAAGTCTCTGATCTCTTTGTAGAGAATTATAAGCATTATATGAAACCAATTATTCCACGTCCTGCTTTAGTATTGCTCAATATTTTCAGGCTATTAGAATAGCAAGTCTGGAAGAAAATCAGGTGGACCAATTTATAACTGCTTTTTCACTTAAGCAGGAGAAAGACGCTTTAGCAGGATGCCTAATGGCAAGGACTGTAGCAATAAGGACTTTCCAGCCAAACTTTATAAAACTTTCACAGTGAAATTATTGCCTTTCTTGATTGAATTATTTAACCATATTAAAGACGGGGTGAAGTCTCATCTTATTTTCAGGAATCAACTATAGTCAGCTTTTTAAAAAAGGGCAAGGATCCTGAGGGCATAAATTCCTACAAACCTATTAGTTTTATCCATACTGATTATAGATTTTTCATGAAACTATGGGCAATTTGTATCACTGTGTAACCACAAAATCTAGACTGAATCTGGGATGAGGGAACCAGAGGCATGGGGTGCTAGGAGCCGGCAGCCTCCAACAGAAACTGTTCACCACAATAGAGCCTCTCCCAGTGAGGTGTCGCTAGTCCTAGTGCTAATCAAAACAAAAAGTGAAGCACTGGTCTCACACACCACTTGGTGTCATGCTTCATCGTTGACCAGTCCTCACCCTCTAAAAACTTGGTTTGATAGAGGGCGGGCATACACCTGACGACAGGGATGCACTTCTAAACTAAGTTGGGGCCCATAGAAAAAGATAGTGAGGTTAAAAAGCTATTATAGATGTCAAATTACATTTTAATATTGCTGGTATCTTTACGGTAATTAAAACAAAGTGATCAGTGTAATGGGGATATTATTGACCCCTCCCCAATATCAATGGGGTCGACATATTTCTGCCAAATGGCCCAGTAGGGTCTGTGGCATTCATCAGGACCAAAACAAGCAAGTAAACTGAAGGCTCCACTCTTACCAGATTGTGGTGAGAGGATTTCCACTGAGTGGGGTGATATAGGTCACATTCCACTGTAATATGGCCTGTATCTAAAGCCTGAAAGAAAAACAAAGCGATTAAAAACTGTGATGGAGCGCTAGACACACAAAACATTATATATTCAGCCACATACACCGAGGATCTATTGCGAGTGGCTAGAAGTGCAGTGGTTGAAAATGAGGAGAAAAAACATAATACAAGATGTTTTAACAAAGGTACATACTACAAAGAACGCACATGAGGATCAGTAGTACATCGGATTCAAAATACATGAAAAGGAAAACCATTCATCCAGCTGGCATTACCTTTAGGTTTAATCATGGCATCACGCTCACCTTGGGCCCATTTATAATTATGCATGGTTTGCCAACTTTGTGGCATTTCATGGCAACCTTAAAATTAATGTGCCAATCCTCTGGTATATTAAACTTCAACACCATTTTCTATGCGCGAGGCTTATTTTGCACATGCGCGGTTCAACATCTCCAGCATGTAGACGCTTCTCGACATCCACACTTTCTACCTATCCACAGAGGGGACGCTGGCCCCACCCCGGCCGCTGCATGTCCACTTGCACGGACCACATGCAATCAGGGAACATATCTGGAAGCCCATATTTGGCAGGTCAGGCTATCTGGACCTCCATCGTAGCACGATGTTGGGACAACCGAAGCCACACTCCAGCACCCAATCAAACCATGATTGGCATTAACTACCTGGTACCAACACTATAAATAACAGGATGCTGCTCCACTCATTTAACACAGAGGAGAGGAGGAACACAGATATAGGCGCAGAGGCGGAGATCAGGTCACATATCAGTAAGAGTATGAATGTGTTGATGAATGGTTTTCCTTCACAGGTATTTTGAATCTAATATACTACAGAACCTCATGTGTGTTCTTTGTAGTATTTACCTTCGTTACAACATCTTGTATTATGTTTATTCTCCTCATTACTTTTTTAGCGATTGACCTAAGCGGTCTCCTGCCCTCACCCTCCTATGGGTCACAGTGTCGCAACTATAGGGTAAGCATTTTGGAGACAATTTATCCTCTCTGGTGCACACACAATCCCTGTATATGAGCAACACATTTCGGTAGACAATCCTGACTCATTTTGCAAATTCATTTCCAATTTGCACCATTATTTTTTTGCCAACATTACATCCAAAAATTAAACACAATAGAACAAGAAAGAGGCCCAAGGGGCTTGTAAATCTGCCCAAGAATGTATGCAGCAGTCTATGTTTACTGACTGGAGAATTATTAAGAGAGACATATAACGAGAGAGAGAGGAATAAGAGGTCAGAGGATACACTATAAAAAGAAGGGGGACTATTAGGAGACAGAAGGAGACAATAAGGAAAGAGTAGGACTAAAAGGACAGGAGGAAGTATGAGAAGAAGTGGCACTTTGAAGAAAGACACATTAAAATAAGGAAATAAAGGAAAATATCAGAACAGAGGGAACACTATAAGCAGAGAGAGATAGACTGTGAGAGAGACAGCGGAGATTATAGAAAAAGGTGCAAGTGTAAATCTTTAATTTTCACAGACACTCAATGTGATTCTAGACAAAACATTTTAAACCATACATTTCACCAAAATACATTTACCACACTAAAACATCTTAGTGACTAAACACAATCCCTGTATATGACCAACACATTTCAGTAGACAATCCCGACTCTTTTTGCAAATACATTTCCAATTTGCACCATTATTTTTTTCCCAAAATGACATCCAAAAATGAAACACATTAGAACAAGAAAGAGGCCCAAGAGGCTTATAAATCTGCCCAAGAATGTATGCAGCAGTCTATGTTTACTGACTGGAGAAATATTAAGAGAGACATATAACGAGAGAGAAAGGAATAAGAGGTTAGAGGATACACTATAAAAAGAAGGGGGACTATTAGGAGACAGAAGGAGACAATAAGGAAAGAGGAGGACTAAAAAGACAGGAGGGAGTATGAGAAGAAGTGGCACTGTGAAGAAATATAAATTAAAATAAGGAAATAACGGGAAATATCAGAACGGAGGGAACACTATAAGCAGAGAGAGATAGACTGTGAGAGAGACAGTGGAGATTATAGAAAAAGGTGCAAGTGTAAATCTTTAATTTTCACAGACACTCAGTGTGATTCTAGACAAAAAAATGTAAACCATACATTTCACCAAAACACATTTACCACACTAAAAGATTTTAGTGACTAAACACAATCCCTGTATATGACCACTACATTTCAGTAGACAATCCTGACTCATTTTGCAAATACATTTCCAATTTGCACCATTATTTTTTTGCCAAAATTACATCCAAAAATGAAACACAATAGAACAAGAAAGAGGCCCAAGGGGCTTGTAAATACAAGAATGTATGCAGCAGTCTATGTATACTGACTGGAGAATTATTAAGAGAAACATAAAACGAGAGAGAGAGGAATAAGAGGTCAGAGGATACACTATAAAAAGAAGGGGGACTATTAGGAGACAGAGGGAGACAAAAAGGAAAGAGGGGGACTAAAACGACAGGAGGGAGTATGAGAAGAAGTGGCACTGTGAAGAAAGACAAATTAAAATAAGGAAATAAAGGAAAATATCCGAACAGAGGGAACACTATAAGCAGAGAGAGATAGACTGTGAGAGAGACAGCGGAGATTATAGAAAAAGGTGCAAGTGTAAATCTTCAATTTTCACAGACGCTCAGTGTGATTCTAGACAAAACATTTTAAACCATACATTTCACCAAAACACATTTACCACACTAAAACATTTTAGTGACTAAACACAATCCCTGTATATGACCACTACATTTCAGTAGACAATCCTGACTCATTTTGCAAATACATTTCCAATTTGCACCATTATTTGTTTGCCAAAATTACATCCAAAAATGAAACACAATAGAACAAGAAAGAGGCCCAAGGGGCTTGTAAATACAAGAATGTATGCAGCAGTCTATGTATACTGACTGGAGAATTATTAAGAGAGACATATAACGAGAGAGAGAGGAATAAGAGGTCAGAGGATACACTATAAAAAGAAGGGGGACTATTAGGAGACAGAAGGAGACAATAAGGAAAGAGTAGGACTAAAAGGACAGGAGGAAGTATGAGAAGAAGTGGCACTTTGAAGAAAGACACATTAAAATAAGGAAATAAAGGAAAATATCAGAACAGAGGGAACACTATAAGCAGAGAGAGATAGACTGTGAGAGAGACAGCGGAGATTATAGAAAAAGGTGCAAGTGTAAATCTTTAATTTTCACAGACACTCAATGTGATTCTAGACAAAACATTTTAAACCATACATTTCACCAAAATACATTTACCACACTAAAACATGTTAGTGACTAAACACAATCCCTGTATATGACCAACACATTTTGGTAGACAATCCCGACTCATTTTGCAAATACATTTCCAATTTGCACCATTACATTTTTTGCCAACATTACATCCAAAAATGAAACACATTAGAACAAGAAAGAGGCCCAAGGGGCTTGTAAATCTGCCCAAGAATGTATGCAGCAGTCTATGTATACTGACCGGAGAATTGTTAAGAGAGACATATAGCGAGAGAGAGAGAGAGAGAGAGGAATAGAAGGTCAGAGGATACACTATAAAAAGAAGGGGCACTATTAGGATACAGAAGGAGACAATAAGGACAGAGGAGGACTAAAAGGACAGGAGGGATTTGAGAAGAAGTGGCACTGTGAAGAAAGACAAACTAAAATAAGGAAATAAAGGAAAATATCAGAACAGAGGGAACACTATAAGCAGAGAGAGATAGACTTTGAGAGAGACAGCGAGATTATGGAAAAAGTGTAAGTCTTTAATTTTCACAGACGCTCAGTGTGATTCTAGACAAAAAATGTTAAACCATACATTTCACCAAAACACATTTACCACACTAAAACATTTTAGTGACTAAACACAATCCCTGTATATGACCACTACATTTCAGTAGACAATGCTGACTCATTTTTCAAATACATTTCCAAATTTATGAGTGAGGTGTGTATGACTGAGAAAGAGAATAGAAGAGTCCATAGGGAAAATTTGTCTTAACATAACGCACAGATGATTGTCACAACTGCTGCACTTCTAGCCACTCACAATAGATCCTCAGTGTATGTGCTGAATATATAATGTTTTGAGTGTCTTGTGCTCCTTCACGGTTTTTAGTTGCTTTGCTTCTCTTTCAGGCTTTAGATACAGGCCATATTACGGTGGAGTGTGATCTATCACCCCAATCAATGGAAATCCTCTCACCACAATCTGGTGAGAGTGGAGCCCGCAGTTTACTTGCTTGCTTTGGTCCTGATGAATGCCACAGACCCTACTGGATCATTTTGCAGAAACATGTTGACCCCATTGAGAACGGTGGGGGGACAATAATATCTCCATTACACTGATCACTTTGTTTTAATTACTGTATAGATGCCAGCAATTTTAAAATGTAATTTGACATCTATAATGGATTTCTAAACTCACTATCTTTTTCTATGGGCCCCCTCTTAGTTTAGAAGTGCGTCCCTGTCATCAGATGTATGCCCGCCCTCTTTCAAACCAAGTTTTTAGAGGGTAAGGCCTTGTCAATGATGAAGCATGACACCAAGTGGTGTGTTTGAGACCAGTGCTTCACTTTTTGTGAGATGCCTGCACTCACAAATTGATTAGCACTCGCACTAGCAACACCTCACTGGGAGTGGCTCTATTGTGGTAAACAATTTGTATCACTCCCCTTGCTCAAGTTTTATTTCACAGGGATCAGACAGAATTTGTGGCAGGTTATCTGATGGCCACCAATACAAGCTTTTTGCTTCAGGCAATTGATTCTCAATTAATCAGACAAAGACAAAGACTGTAGTTATAATGGTTGATGCGGAAAAATAATTTGATCTAGTTAACTGGGATACATTCTTTGGTCTGGAGAGATTTGGATTCCTTAGCACTTTATTAGAATGTTATCAAATGTCTGTAATGGGACTAATGCCCCCATTTGTGTTAACTCCCATCTAGCAGGCACTGTTATGAAAAATAGGGGGACCCAACTGGTGCCCCCTTTCGAAGATTTTATTTCCTTTTTTTTTATAGAAGCTATTGCGATCAAGATGAGGGATTCCCAGGCACTTGAGGCCCCTCTTGCTTGTCTGACAACATAAAAAATGTTGACAATGTTATTCTTCATTTGAAACCAGAAAAGGGAAATAATGTGAAGGTTTAAAGGAATTTTATGATTGTATTGTTGTTGGGGAGATATAAGATCAATCCAATAAAAACAGAAGTTTTGCTTTCTAATTCTTCTGTAGATGTTCTCCCAGCCCTTTTCCATGCACAAGCCCAAGACCAGTCAATGATTTGTCACCTAGGGATTTATGCCACCTAAGAATATTCCAAGCTTTTTCAACTAGTCTATTTTCCAATGTATTATAAAATCAAGAGGCTACTTGATAGATGGACTTTACTTCCTTTGACCTTGGTCAGCAGAGTAGGTTCCTATAAAGATATCTGTTTTTTTCCTTTGCTGCTGTTCATGTTTTCCAATGTCCCTATTAAGGTGAACAGCAGCTACTCTTCTGATCTGGATGTGCTTTTTAGGCGGTTCATCTGGAACAACAAATTTCCCAGTGTGAAATATTCTGCCTTACCGCTGGATTCCTTGCAAAGTCGGTGGGCTTTTCCCCCTTTTCAGTGTTATTTTCAGTCAGCCCTTTTAGATTTGTGCGCAAGGGTTCTGGATGGCAGAGGCATGATTAATTCCTTTTTTCTTGATAAAATGAAGCAGGATGGCAGCAGTCAAATGCCATTTTTTATTAAAGTTATGAAATTTCCCAAAACAACTAGATATGAGGTTTTATTAGATTTAAGGGTGAGACTCTTGAGTATATATTGTTCTCATAATGTTTCCTCAGGCCGGATGTTTCTCACACTTCAGGAATAGGGCATTTGGGTTTAACCAATTTACCAGCTGAAGTTAGGCTTTGTGGCCACTCTGTGCTCAGAGAGTTGGGGCGTTTTCTTTTGCAAGACAGTTGATGAACATGGTTTGAGATGTCAACTCAGTGCGGTGTGGAAGGGCCACAACTTTTTCTGGGTGATCCTAGTCTAGATACCCACTCTCTTCTTTAGGTCTAGGATGATTGGGATAGAAAATTGGTATCAGTTAATACCGTAGAGGAGCAATCCATTATTTTTAAAAAATATTTTAGAAAAAATCTGTGTAACACCACACTGCCATTTTTCAGAGGGAGAGTGGCAGACCATATCAATTTTAGGAAATAAGTCATTTAGAGCTGCAAACTTTAAGATGTTGTTCCTCTCTCATTGGATGGCATATTATTCTCCTGTAGCCTTGAGTAGAATGTATCCGGCACTGGAAAATTGTTGTTTTCATTGTAAGCCCCAGGGCGAAGGGGGCTGGTTGTACATTTATTATTTTTGCCCTATGTTGATTCCCTTTTGAAGTTGGTTGTCTATGATTTTGAGTTCTGTCAAGGGGGTAATGATTGATGTAGGTCTTGCCTTGGTATTATTCTTTTTCTTTTTAAATGGGAGTCTAGAACTTGCTACAATCGGGACTGAGGTTCTTGTCAATTGTTTTTATTATAGCTCCTTCTTTGATTTTGCAAATGTGGTGAACCTGTAACGTTCCTGTCTATCAAGAATGGCTTAATAAATTGATCAGAACAAAGCAATTTGAGAAAGCCTATGCAAAGAGGGTGGGTGGCTTAAAGCATTTTATTGTCTCTTGGCAGTATTTCGACTTGATTGAAAACCAGGGATTGGGGGCCCAGTATACTTTGAGATCGCCTTATATTGAAATATGTCTTTAAGAAAATGGTTATAGAATTTCTTTTTAATGTGTTACAGGCTGAAGGATCGATCTGATCTAGTGAAATGAAAATATCAATACTGGTGTATGCACTTAATAGTTGAAGTGAAATTTGGACACAAGTTGACTATGCACATGCACACATACTTTAAAAAAAATGTTTTATAATGATCTGTAGATATTGGGTATTGCTTAATTTTATATGTATTCGAGGTCAGGGCCACAGTTTATACGGCCACGGTTTCAGTTGATCTAATCCAGGTTAAAGACAACATCGTTTCTGGCTTGCTGTATTTTATTGTTGAAGTATCTTTCCATTCTGCATTTATGAAGTGACGGGGTAATTTTTTTTATATTATTCTGTTATTGCATTAAGCACTTTATTATATTAACAAGGAATTGTCATAATGAATATTGTTCAACTTTATGTGCACTTTATAAACTTTGTATATGCACTTTATTATATCTGAAAGAAAGAGTAGTAGTGAATATTTTTTTAAAATCATTATCTTTAGGTGCATTTTTCAGAAACCTTACTAATACATTTTCTAGATTGCCTGCATTCATCAAATATGTTCAAAATGTCTTTTCCTGAAAGTATTTTTCTTTGCTTGTTTATATATATTATGTTTACCCCCATTTCGTGATTTGTAATCATGATGAGTCAAATGTTTTTGTGTTCACAAAAATCTGCTCAATAAAAAAAAAAAAGATAGAGATGTGTGCATGCACTATTCTCTGTTTCTGCACTGATCGTTGGCCGAAAATTTGCAGAGGAGAAATATAAATGTGATGGATTTAGCTTTTACAGAGCGATTGTGTTCAAAACAGGGTGAGTAATGAGCAAACAGTCCTATTCCGAACATTTTTGCACAGTAAATGACAAGCTCCACATGTCATCAAAAATAAGCTACTTCTATGCACAGTTCAGTCGTTTTAAGCACTAGTTTCACCGTTCGTCTTATGAGCGAGGTGCTTGAAAGATAGCAAACAAAAATATGAGGTGGAAAAATAGAGGCTCAATCTCTGTGGGGCAGACTTACAAGCCCCCTGCGCCACCAGTATGTCACTTTTTGTGATGTACTGGTGGCGCAGGGGGCTCCTCCTTATTTACTGCATGACTTTTCCTCTCCTTGTAAATATGGCCCCTTCACACACAGCACTTTGCTTTAAAGGGGCGTTCCATGGGTGTTGCTGTGGGTGTTGCTGTGGGTGTTCCTACGCAACACCCATGGAACAAGACACATCTTCAGATTTACGAGAAATCGTAAATTTGGAGATGCGTCTAAATGCTATGGCATCCTAAAGGTGGCGTAGTGAGGCGCAACGAGGAGAAATGTTTTCATTTCTTCTCGTTTTTTTCATCTTTCAATGCGTGCTGCATTCTACAGCACACATTGAAAGAGGAAAAAGCCTTTAGTGATTGTTTTTGTGCAGGAAGGGGCACCTTTGTGCACAAAAACAATCTCCCCATGGCGCAGGCATCCTTACACCATGGTGCAAGGGTGCCTGCGCCAGCGCTTGGCAGCTGTTTGAGCACCAGCGCAGGGGAGAGCACAGGAATGCGACATATTCTTGTAAATATGTCGCATTCCTGTGCGCTGAAAGGGCCGCAGCTAGGCGCAGCCAAAGGGCTTACGGTGTCACACTGCGGCACTTTCTTGTAGATCTGCCCCTGTAAGTTTACTTATTGTTTCTGTCCTCCTAAAAATAGAAAGTATCAAAGATGTTCCTTGATATAACAGGCATTTGAACATCCTCCTTTTTAAGAGTTCATGTAGACAATAGAGCATGCAGTCCAGGAAATCTCACAAGTATCCTCAGTTTCACGCAATTTTTATACGACAGATAATTTGCTTTTTAATCACTGAGAGGCAAAAGAGGTATTTACAGAAGAGGAATTTGTTTTTTTCCACATGATGAAGGTACCTTAACGGAGCTCACTTGGCTATTCGACAACTGGAAATATGCCAAAATAAATCAAAATACTGGCTCATCATAGGTAACACAAGAATTTGACAATCAAAGTAAGACAAAAACAGTTGGAAATGGAAACTGTTTAAAATATGAAAACAGACATTAAAAGAGTCCTTCTGACCTTCTGATGGAAGAAATATATTAAATTACTATAGAAGTAGGAATCCTTCATGCTTATGCCCATAAGTAAATTCAGAAAATGCTGAAGTTTTCAAAAACAATTACAACTTCTTTCCGAGGCAAACTTTGACTGCTTAGGAAAGAGAATGAAGAAAGTTGTGAATGAAACAGATTTGTTTCAGTTTTTTAGAGTTTCTAAGTTAGCTGCTTCTGGAAGGTGTATACAAAAGTGCTTGTTATGTTACCGTAAATTCCAGGCTCTATGGTCGGAGTAGTTACGTCAGAGGAGTTGCATTATGAATCTTTACCTCGCAGGTGAGTTTCTAGTATTTTACCTCGCGGTAAATGTCCAAAATCTAAACTCTCTTTCTATAGCCATATCTTGCCTTCGAGGGATTCTATGCATAATATGCAGGAGGCCGAAGGCAGGGTGATTTATGAATGTCCCCTAAAATCTGATTTGAAATGTTCCTAGTTCTGTAACTTTGCACATTACATGATTTATTAATTGATATGCGTACTCTTTAGAGATATTTTAAGCCTTGGAGAGTCACTCTCAGTTTCATTTATAGCATTTATTGTTTGCCTAAGACTGCAGTTATGTCCGTCAATCTAGGAATTTCAAAACCCCCACGAGAGGAGCCCGACCTAGGCAAGTGTGAGAGATAAAAAGAGCACCCCATCCTTGGAAAAAAAAGAACAGGATATAAATAATGAACCCTTAATCAATAAGTACCAGGAGGAGACTAGCCTAAAGGGAAAAGAGGCAAGCTTCTAATTGTTTTCTAGAAGAGACTAAGGAGATGATCTCTGCGATGTGTCTTTGCAGGGTGTTCCATAATTTTGCTGCTGCGAAGAAGAAGGAGTGTGCACCCCATCCAGCCTTTCGAAATTTATGAGCAGTGACTTTGCTGCTTGAAGCTAATCTTAAGTGCCTAGTTTGTCAATAGAGATGAAAGGATGACCTGATGGCAAGTGAGCCGTTGCCACGAAGAGCTAGGTGAACTTTACTAAGCGCCTTAAAAATAAACTGCTTCTTCCCTGGAGGCCAGTGGAGCTTTCTAAGGCCTTCTCCTACTGAAAGAAATGTCTGAGTTTTCAGTATGAGAGGCGCAGTCGCCTTTTGAAACATATGAAGCCTGTTCAGTGAAGAGCTGTTTATGTTGAGATACAGAGCATTACAGTAATCTAATCAGGAGGGGATTAACGTGATAGACACTGATTTCCGAAGTTCCACAGGAAAGAAAGGGAAACTCTTCCTTAGCGCTCTAATAATAAAAAAGCAGCTGCTCATGGTATGATTACCCCCCCCTCCCCCCAACCCCCCTCTTCGGTCCCTCTTGTCCTCGTCCCATTCCTTAAAAATTGGAGATGACCATCTCCACGACAGAAAAAAAAGAAAAGGAACATGCTGGGATACCCTACCCACTCCCTCCCACTGGAAGTACATAAGCGGTACCAGCCCAGCATGCAGCCTGTTCTTTTTTTCTGTCTTCCGACAGAATGGTTGTGGAGTTTGCTTCCTTACCTGATGTTGGCTTCCGGGACGTTTCGTCGGGCTGTTGGGCTGTCCTGTCCGTCCCTGATGTCCTCCTTCTTGTCACGTCGTGCTGCTGGGCTTCTCGACGTCCTGTTTCCGTGGTCTCCTGGCCTGCCGGGCTTGCCGGGAGCCGCGTTGTGGTCAGCCGGTCCATTGTGGCTGGGGCGCCGTTCCCCCGGAAGGCCACGTCTTTCTGTAGCTGGGCTGGTCGGGGAGACGTGCTGCTGCTGCTGTTTGGAGGACTGCGGGCCGGTCTTGGGGAGGCTCCTGCTGTTCCTGGATGCTGGTTGGAGCTCTTCAGGGGCGCCTGGATGTTTCTTTGGTTTCCTCCCTGATCTCGGCTTGAGTGCTTGGGAGTGGCTGTTGCTCCCGGTTTCCTGCTGGCTCGACGCTCGTTCCTGATGGCGCCTGGGCTGGTGTTTGGGGGTCGGTCTTTGAGTGCTGATGATTGACTGCCCCTGGGTGAGTACCGCATAGCGGTTTCTTTTCCCCTTGTTTGGTGCTCGCTTCGGCTGCTCCTGTTCCTCCATTGGTGCACTACTGTGGAGTTTGGCAAGAAAGTTCATGGCCCCTACGCATTGGTTTTCCTGCTCGGTCATGTTTTGTTCATTTTTACATGTTGCGTTTTGTGTGGGGTGCCTGGTCTTTGCTTTCTCCCTCAGGTGCGGAGTTTGGTGAATTGGTTTCCTACTCCTTCCTTTGGCTCCTCCCGGTGCTGGTTTCCTGTTGCACGCCTGGGCTGGATTCGTGGGGGTGTTGGGCCGGTGGTGCGCCCTTCCTGCCCCCTTGGAGAGTACCGCATAGCGGCACCCTTTTTTTTCTACTTCCTCATGGGACTGGGTTTGTCCTTGGGAGTTCGCATGGTTTCCCTTGTGTTGGGTGCAGCCATGGGGTAGGGTGGTCATGGCTGCGCTTTCTATTGCCTGCTTTGTGTGGGCTGGGGCTGTGTTCATGTGACATGTGCTTGCTTTTGCGCCTGTTGTTGCTGTTCCGTGCTGTGGCCGGGGTGTCTGGCTTGCTCGCCCCTTTTCCTCCTTCGGGGGTTCGCGTTCTGGGCATTGTTGTTTTGAGGTTGCCCTTGTTCTTTGCTGCTCCCTTTGTTGGGTGCATGTGGGTCTCTGTGTGTACCTTTCCCGGTTGGGTTTGGTCTCTTGGCCTGTTCTTGCCTGGTGTTCTTTCCCGGGTGGCTTTCTTCTTGCCTTGCTGGGTCCCTGTGGCCTGGTGGTTGTGGTCATATACTCTTTTTTCCATTGTCTGTGTTTCACTCTGTGGTGTTTCACTGCCTGTGTTGGCTGTCTGTGGTGGGTGGTTTGCCTCGTTTCCCCTTTTGCCGCCTGCTGTGTGTCCGTCTGTGCTGCTTGTGGTCTGCTGTTGCACTTTGGATGGGCTTGGTGCGGGGGGATGCCTGCGGCGTTGTTCTCGCCTCCTTTTGGTTGGTGTTCGCTTGTGCCCTGGCTACTCTCCCCCTTTTTCGGGTTTTCTCCCTCCCTGTGCGCCTCGTCCCTGGGGGTGGTCGGGGTTTTGTCCCCGGGCCTCCTCCTTGTGCTGCTTGCCCTCTGCTCTGGCGCTGGGTTCAGCTGGTCTTGTCCGTTGCTGTTTCCTGTGTGCTTGGCTGGTTGCTTTTGGTCCGTTTGTTGCCTCGGTCTGGGATCTTTGGTGTCTCCCAGTTGAAATTAAGGCCCTTCCCACTCTTCAGTGGTATACCACCGTTACAACGCATCTTTTACTCCGCACTACCATTACAACGCGTCTTTTACAACGCATACCATTACAACGCATTGCGCTGGGGGGCGCTCTAGGATAGGGAATAAGTATAATTTACTATCCAACACCTTCCCTAGGGTCCACGGGGACTGGAGTTAGAATAGTAAATTATACTTACCACTATCCAGCACCTCAAAGCGCTATGCGTTGTAATGGTATGCGTTGTAATGGTCGCGTTGTAACGGTAGGTAGTTGTAATAGTATGCGTTGTAACGTCATACATCCCTCTTCAGTTCTTTAGGAAAGGGTTGAAGTCACGATTTTTTGCCAAAGCATACCCGTAGTTTTGCCTCTGCCTTTTAAGACTTATTTTATAGGCGCCTTGATGCCTTCGGGTTTTAGTTGCGCGATATAAATTTTCTTTCATTCATTCATTCTCCCGCCTGTTGCTCTGCCTCCGCTGCCTCCTGCTCTGGCTGTTTCATTGGCTCCCCTGTGTGGCTACTCGCTTGCTCGGCGCTTCCTGCTGGTTTGCGTCTGGGCTGGGATCCTGTGGGTCTGCTGTGGCCTGTCCCCTTGGTGCTCGCCGCCTGGCGGTTTCTGCCTGTGCTGGCCCGTGGCTTTGTCGCCTGCTGCCCGCCTTGTGGTTTGGCTGTGTTGGCTTTCTGCCTCCCTGGGGTGGTGTCTGTCTTTCGGGCCGTGGCTCGCTTTGGGCGGTCTCTCCTGGGGTTTTTGTGGGTTTCCTCTGGGGCCTCTTTGCTCTGTCCTCGGGTCGTTTGCCCGTCCTGTCCTTCGGGCTTCTGTTGTCCCTGGTCGTCCCTGGGGGGGGCCTGGGTTGCTGTGCGCCTGGGTTTTCCCGTTGCAGTTGCCTGTTCTGGTCTCCTCTGGCTGCTTGTCGCTGGTGCCGTGGGCTTCTTGGTCTTCCTTTGGTTGCCTGAGCCCTTTCAGCCCTTGGTTCCTGCCATTTTGTGCTTCTCTGGGTCCCGGCCTGTCTACCTGCCTGGGGTTTTCTGTTGGGTGCTTCTTGCTCCCTTTTGGGTGCTTTTGCTTGCCCCGTGCTCGGGGTGTCTGGTTTCTGGTGTGGTCTCCCCCTTCATTTTCTGGGGGTGAGGGGGGGTTTGTTGTGCCCCTCCTCTGTCCTGGTGGGCCTTGGCCTTGTTGGGGTGTTGGCTCCATTGTCTGTTTCCCTCTGGTGGTGGCTGGGTTTCATTGGTCTTCCTTGGCTTCGGCCTTGGATGGCCTCTTGTTCTTCTGGGGCTCAGCTCTTGTGCCCTGTCCTGTTGGCTGTGCCTTTTCCTGCTTCTGGGGTTGGGTGTCAGCTTCCTGTGCTGTATGGCACATTTTTCCCTTTTCGCCCCTCTCCTTTGGCTTTTGGTTGTGGTTGGCCTTGTTTCGGGTCGAGGGCTTTGGGGGCCTGTCGTTGGCCCTGTGCTTGTTTGCGGGCTCCGTTCGGCCTGGGCCCTTTGCTTTCTTTTTGTTGCTGTGGGTTCCTTCCCGCTCCGTGGTTCTGTGTTAGGGCGCCTTTGGCTTCTTCGGGCTCCTCTCCTTTTCTTTCGGGGCCTGGGTGGTTCCGTTGTGCTCTGGGGCCTGGGCTCTGCCTCTGTTGTTTTTGCCTTTGGATTTCCTGTTTTTGGCCTCCCGTTCGCTTGTGCGTTTGGATCGCTGGTGCGCCTCTCGACTTGGTTGTGTTGGGCTTTGTGCTGTGGGGCCCTTCTTTGCTTATGGGTCCTCTTTTTGCCCTTGCTGCGGTCCTTCTCTAGCCGCTCGTTCTCTTGAGCTTTGTCTTGGTCTTGGGCTTGTCTTCTGTCCTTTCCGGTGTCGCTCCGTTCGGTTGGCTGTGGGGCTGGGTCCATAGTGTGGGCTCTGGGCTTCCTTCCTCTGCTTCTCCTTTTCTGACGGTCTGGCTGTGGTTGGCTGCTGTGCCTTTCCCTGTGCCCCTTCCTGATGGGGGTTTTACCTCTCCTTCCGGGTCCTGGTGGTGCAGTCTTGTGTGCCTCCTGGCTGGCTGGCCTGCCTGTTCGGCGGCTGGCTTCCTGGGGTTGGACGGTGGTCCTCCTTGTTGGTCTTTCCTGTTTTGCTCTTCTGCCTCTGGGTGTTCGCCTTCGGGGATTCCGTGGTGTCCTCCTTTCTCCTCCTGGTGGTCAGTCTGGTTTTTTGGTTGCTGGGCTTTCCTCCTTCCGGTTCTGGGGTTTTTATTCCCTGGCTCCGTGTGGGGCTCCTTTGGTCTTTTTTGGCTGTGGCCTGGTTTTGCCGGGTCTGTCTTGGGTTGGGCTTCTTGCTCTCCCTGGCCTCTTTTTAGCGGGTGGCTGAGTTTTTTGTCCCGGTGTCTCCTGCTTTCAGGGTATGCCTCGCTCCTGGCCGGTTCTTGTGCTCCGGGTTCTTCTCCCGCTGGGTTGGCATTTGTGGGGTGCTGCCGCTCTTCGGTTTTTCAGCCGGGGTTGGCCTTTTGGTTGGTCCTGCCCTGTGGCATGTTGGTTCTGGGGGTTTCTGTCCTCCGGGTTCCCTGTTGCTCCCTTGTGTAGGCCCGCTCTGCTCCACTCCGGCGTGACCTCCCGCCCTGGCGGGCGGGTTTTCCCCTGACGGGCTCCCGTGTGACGGTGGGGCTCGCGTGGGTGTCAGGTCGGGGAGTTGGGCGCACGGCTCCCACGCCCGGTGTCGGGTGCGGCGCCGCTGTTGCCGGCTTGGGATGGATGGGGGGCTTTGTTTGGTGCCCTGCCTCTCATCTCATTTCATCTCATCTCATCTCATGGCTGCCCGCATTACCATGGTATTGTTTTGTATACACTTGGGGGTGTGTTTTGAGCACTTTAAATATGGCCGTCATTGTAATCAGGACAAGCGTGAGCAAGCCTTGTCGGCGAAACGCGTCGCACTTTTTTCATCTGCCGAATAAAATCTGCAAACTAATTCCGGGTGTCCTGGTTTACTTCTGGAAGGAGGAGGTATTTGGATATAATTTTAAGGCTTGTCGGTAGCCTATCCGGGACCGTTCCGTGACAGCCCAGTGTGCACTAACCGGCACTGGAGGAAAGCATATATATATATATATATATATATATATATATATATATATATATATATATATATATATATATATCCACAAAAAGAAGAAGGCGGCAACCACAGAGGAAATACTTTTCAGAGCAGCTTTATTGACGGCAACGCACAGTCCTGTTAAGGAATACTTCGGACCTGCCTTTGTGTGTGGCGACCGGGGCGGTGGAGGTAATTTACCTCTGTTTGTGGCAGTTTGCCCCCGCTCAATGGCTGCCGTACACGAGGGCTGTGACAGTTTTGAGGAGACCGGAGGAGCGGCTTGACTGGCGGCGAACGGACAAAGGGAACATCAAGCCCTGCTGGGTTGGGCCACCGCACAAAGAAAAACAACATTTGAGCCTCCGCCATGTACCAGCCCATTCTGCCTCAACATATGGCATTGTGGGAGTTGTGGTGCGATGGTAGTAACATGCACTGCAACAGGTGTGCTTCACGGCAAGGGGGAGGAGCGGAGCCTTGTTTCCATCAAAAGGCATCAGGAAGCACTTACCAGGACATTCTGTCGGGTGAAGGGCGCTGAGGAAGGCAAATGCGCCGAAATGCATTCGCCGCCACCGGACTGTGCGTTGTCGTCAATAAAGCTGCTCTGAAAAGTATCTCCTCTGTGGTTGCCGCCTTCTTCTTTTTGTGGATGGCTTTGTGGACATTGCAAAGCGCTAACCAATGGCGCTTTTGGATAACCCCTGTCACGTTTGGGAAAGAAGTTCATTGGTACTGCCTAACGGCACATTCTACATTCCTGTTAAGGAATACTTCGGACCTGCCTTTGTGTGTGGCGACCGGGGCGGTGGAGGTAATTTACCTCTGTTTGTGGCAGTTTGCCCCCGCTCAATGGCTGCCGTACGCGAGGGCTGTGACAGTTTTGAGGAGACCGGAGGAGCGGCTTGACTGGCGGCGAACGGACAAAGGGAACATCGAGCCCTGCTGGGTTGGGCCACCGCACAAAGAAAAACAACATTTGAGCCTCCGCCATGTACCAGCCCATTCTGCCTCAACATATGGCATTGTGGGAGTTGTGGTGCGATGGTAGTAACATGCACTGCAACAGGTGTGCTTCACGGCAAGGGGGAGGAGCGGGGCCTTGTTTCCATCAAAAGGCAGCAGGAAGCACTTACCAGGACATTCTGTCGGGTGAAGGGAGCTGAGGAAGGCAAATGCGCCGAAATGCATTCGCCGCCACCGGACTGTGCGTTGCCGTCAATAAAGCTGCTCTGAAAAGCATCTCCTCTGTGGTTGCCGCCTTCTTCTTTTTGTGGATGGCTTTGTGGATATATATATATATATATATTAACGTAATATTAATAAAAAATATAGAATATTTTTACCATAGGATAGCGGTAGGGAAAGTAGTGATTTAATATATCAATAGAAATAAATTAAATATCAATACCAATAAAACATTAATTAAAATTAGTTACCAATTTAATATTATGTAATAATTAATTAATTAGAAATACAAATAAATATTAGTTATTAAAAATTAATTACCTATCATAATTAACAATAATAAAACCCGCTACAGAAAATAAATTAATACAAATATCATAATTATCAAATAATTCATTAATAAAAAGTAATTACCAATTAATAAAAAATAATTACCAATTAAAAATTAATTAAAAATAAATGAAAAATCAATACCAATAAATAAATAAAAATATTATTTACTTCATTACAATTAAATTACATCCTACCCTATTCCCCTATAAACCCACAACCCGCTACGGAAAATAAATTAATAAAATTAACATAATTATCAATTAATCAATTAATAAAAATTAATTTCCAAATAAAAAAAAATAACAATAAATTCAAAATGAATACCAATAAATAATTTTTTTTTTTTTATTAATTACAATTAAATTACTTCCCACCCTACTCCCCTATAAACACACAACCCGCTACCAGAACTAAAAAGCAAAATGAAATTAAAAATAATTAATAATTGCTAAATACTAATATTTAATTTAATATAATTAAATTACTTCCCACCCTATTCCCCTATAAACCCACAACCCGCTACAGACTTAAATTACGTAAAAATTAAATAACATAACATTCATTACTTAAAATAATTTAAACATGAAGTGCAAAAATAATATACGCTTTTCACACATATACTAACATACAAAACACTTTAAAAAATTCGATATTATTAAAGATTCGATATATTTTAATGCCTATTATATATACTTCGATATTTTGACTTCTATATTTTGACAATTGATATAATATTACTTACCTTCAATTCGATATTTTTAACCACTATATTGTGTCCATTCGATATTTTGTCCATTCTATATTTTTACTTCGATATTATGTCCATTCTATATTTATTTCCGATATTATGTCTAGTTACCCTTATAAGTCCCTAATAAAGCTGTGCTGCATGTACCCAGGACCTGTAAATTAAATGTAACTAGTGGGCCTTTAGCACTCATTGTGCTCCATGCTTAAGTAGCATTTTAAAACTTGTCCCAGGCCTACCATTTTTAGCCTGTGTGCAGTTTTAAACTGCTATCATGACCTATACAAATAAAGCTCTTGCCAGGCCTAAACCTTCCTTTTGAATACATATAGGTCCCTCATAGGGTAGGCCCTAAACAGCCACGAGGGCAGGGTGCAGCATATGTATAAAGTTGGACATGTACTTTTAAGTTTCACATGTTCTGGTAGTGAAAAACTCTAAATTCATTTTATAATGCTACAAGGCCTACCTCTCCCATAGGATATATTGGGTTACCTTACTACAATTATTAAGTGATATCTTTTGATTGGAAACAGTTAGAAAAGTCTAGGTTGCTCTCTAAGGAATTGTAATGTAAAAGCCTTTTAATGGTATATTCAGGCTTTATGTCACAATAATGAAAATGCTACTTTTAGAAAGTCTATACATCCTGGGACCAGGCAGGGAAGCAGGAAATTCCAGACAGTTCTGGGGAAAGGGGACCAGGGGGGGACTCCAGAAGTTTTTTGCACTTCAAAACTGGCATCAGATATAAACATTTGTATCTTCAGTGCACTCCTGGATCTGTGGATACTATGGAAGAAGGACTGCCCTGCTCCCAGAGGACTGCCCTGATGCTTGAGGCCTGCCTGCTGTCTGATAAGGTAGACAGACCGAACCTGCTCCCTTCATCCTGGACCCCAGGATGAAGTTATTCCAAGGGTCAGCTGACTGAACACCTGTTCTGACCTACTGGGATATACCAAGCTCCCGCGCAGCCCCTGCACCTGCCCAGCTGACTTTCTGCACTGGGCCTACTTGGACATGCAACTGGATCTGCCTGAGCCCTACTGGCCACTGCTAGAGTTAGTATCTGATCCCCAAGAGGTTTCTCCCAGGTCCTGGACAAATGGCTTGGCATCAATTTAGCTCCTTCTGTAAGAAAAGGAGAAAACCTAAGGTTTTTGTCTCTTTGCGACCACAAACGGACTAGTAAATTTTACACTATTTTCCCAAATTAGTGTGGGATTTCCCTTGTGTTGTATTTTCACTTTGTTACTCTCTGTGTGCTGCTTAATTAATTTATACATTGCCTGTGATTTAAGCCTGACTGCTTCATGCCAAGCTGCCAGAGGGTTAAGCACAAGATAATTTAGTGACATTTTATGTTTTACCCTGACAAGGATTGTGTTTGTTGCTTGGGTAGGGTTTCATCCCAATCAGCCAATAACCTGATTTTTCATGTTGGTGTTCAGTGGTGGGGTTCAGTACATTTGTTTGTGCAGTGCCACTCAGTGATTTGGTGTAACATTAAAAGCACATCTCAAATAATGTAATACTAGATTTGACCGGGCCTGGGCGGTAATATAATTCTGGTCACGGAGTTGGTGGCATTTGGAACTCGGTGATTGTCATGTAAGACGGAGTTCCCGCTAAATTCTACCATCCGGCTGTGGCAGAATTATTTTTCCATTGGCGGGTGTGAACCTTGTTTTGGCATGCGCTGGTGAGTACGAAGAGATTTGCTAGCTGCTAGCGAGTGAGGGCGAGATTTGGTGGCCGCTTGTCCAGCTTCCGGTCACCACAGGTTCCTTCAGGCACTAGTTTGGGACACTGGTGAGTGTAAGAAGCTGCATCTCAAGGAGATTCTCTACTTGAGAAGCTGCTAAATCTACTCAAAATGACATTTTTGAGTTATTATTCTACTCCAACCGTTCAGGTTGTTTTTTAGGGCAAGAAGCACATTTTAAATTTCCCTTTTTTTCAACAAGAAGTAAGTGCCCCAGAGACTCCAACTTCCAGTTTCTGTCCAGCAGGCTCCCCCTAGTACTTTTTCCAGCTCCTAGTCACTTTCATTTGGATTTCGGGGTGGAAGGATCACTCTCTTTTTCTGCTGCATACATACCATCGGATGTAAGGACTTTTTTTGTGTTATCAGAAGTAAGTTCAAACACTTTTGTATAAGGGTGTTGTTTGTTTGATAGAGGTCTCACACCAGTATTTATTTGTATTTTTATTTGACGTTTTAGTTTTATTATGGTGGGTGGCCTACAGTTTCAGTAGAGGCCTAGGTTTTTTGCATTTTGTTATCTATTGTAAGGGCAAAAGGTTGCAAAGTTCACTACATTTTCTCCATGTCTGTTGAATTGGCATTATTCTTTTATTTTACTATGTGCCCTAATCTGCCCACAGGCCTTCTAGCCAGTAGGCCCAGTACTAGTCATGGGAACATGAAACAACCTTTTCTGTGGTATATGATGTTTAAAAACATCATTTAGGTCAGGGATGGTATTGTATTACATTAGATGTGTGTTTGTTTTGTATTTCATGTTTTTTTCCTGCATAAAGTGTATTTTGTTGGGGTAATATTTGATGTCTTTGGAGGATGTGCATTGTTGTAAATTTTTTATACCTCACTTAATTTTAATGTTTGGCAATGCTGAATTAATGGTAGTGTTTTCTTTAGGGTTACCATGCATCCTTTGTCTGGCCAGTGTGAGTGTGTTTGCCATAGGCCACCATTTGTCTTTGTTCTCCATGCCATGTGGCAGTGGACCATTTTGCGTAGTCAGTGTCCATAGGGATGCAACTGTTCTTTGTTGCCCTTGCTCCTTGCTTGATTTGACCATGTGGCTGCTGACCATTGTTAATGCCATGCCTCCTTGCTTGCTGTTGTTGTTTGACCATGTGGCCAGTGACCATTTTATGTAGCCAGTCAGTGTGCTTCTGCCTTAGGCCTATATGTGTTCTTTGTTTTAGCCACGCTTCCTTGCTTGCTGCTGTTGTTTGAAAATGTGGCCCTTATCCATTTTGTGTAACCAGCCAGTGTGCTTTTGCAATAGGCCTGCACGTGTTCTTTGTTGGGGCTATGCCTCCTTGCTTGCGGTTGTTGTTTGACCATGTGGCTATTTTGTGTAGCTAGCCAAGGTGTTTTTTTCCATAGGCTTGCATGGGTTCTTGTTGGGGCCATGACTCATTGCTTGCTGTTGTTGTTTGACCAAGTGGCCAGTGACCACTCACGCAAGCCCTAAACACCAGCAGGATGGACATCTTGCTGAGGCAGCTTATATATGCATACATATTCAGAATTTATAACAATCTAGCATACTCCTACAATGTCAATTCTAATCTATGTGTCTAGTGTGTGAATGTGCGGTCTGCTAAGAACCCCCCTTCTAGATGATTCAACCCTTTTACCTGGTGGGTAAGAGTATAGGATCCCATATATACATATGGGCTTCCATGCATCGGACCATGATTGTGATTAGGATGCCTATTGTTTGTAATGCACAGATAGCTGCATCGCCATATGAACGTAATAACAAACACATTTGTACCATATACATGAAGGCCTTGCTCATAATGTCGAGGCAGTATGATATTGTTCTCACAAAGTTCTTTTGTGTTAGCAAGGTGAGTGTTTCTTAGAAACTAACCAAGTGTCAAAAATGCAAATGTGTGTCAAAAGCCAATGTGACAAAGGGAAGGCAACTTAAGGAAAGAACCGTACATGGAAATTGGCACTATTGCGTACCAGGCCTAACTCGGGCACATGACACCTGCCACTGTGTAAACACTTTTTTTTCCAGTTTTCAAAGCCATTGTCCAGGGAGATGAATAGAAGAGGGCTATGCCTCTTTGCTAAGGTTCATTTTTCATTTTCCCTGATATCAGTTTAATATGCTAGAGAATCATTGTACTAAATGTATATATGAACAGTGTTTCATGTTATTTATTATAAGCTTTTTTTTACATTTCTGCCCTGCACTTCCTTGCCTCCCAATGGGTTTCTCATAGTACGCTAGTACAGCAGCAATTATTAAAACATTTTTTAAAATTATTATTTGTTTTAAATTTTTGTTGCATTGTCTCTAAATCCACCCCCTGGCTGCCATAGGTGCTTGCGGCACCGCAGCATACATTTTTTAAGTATTGTCATTATTCATTAACCTATGGACCGTTGTACCCCTGCCTATCATATATGCACAACCGCACATCAGCATTTACTTTTTAAGGATTATTCCATGTTCCTCTGGACCCCCTGCCTTAGGTGCACACAGACCAGCATTCACCATTATTATGTTTCCTCCTGGACCACCTTGCCTGTCATAAGTGCATACCAGCATTCCGTTTTTAAGGATTATTCAATTATCCCCCGGGAACCTCCCTGACTGCCACAGGAGTCTCCCTTAGATACACATAAATCAAACAGTAACATCTACATGTTATTCTGATCGAAAATTAAATGTTATGGTGATGTAGTTAGAATTTTGAATGGATACACTATTGTTAATTATTTAGGTAGATAAGTAACTGTTCTAAATTATATTGTCTGTACTATAAATAATTCAAGGTGAAAAAAGGGGATTTTTTATTAAAAGGTTTTTCTTGCTTGTTTGTTTTTAGGCGCACAAGAGACATCACCCACAGTACTGCCAGACAGAAGGCCTGTACAAATTGACATGACCACAACACATGACGCGAGTCCTCCAGTCTTTTGACATATGCAGTTAAGAGCCACTGCCAACTAACTGTTTCAAGATGACCCCGAAGAAAGATGCTTGCAAGAAAGTGGCCAATGAGGAGGAAAAGAAGAAAAAGAAGCAGATGTTCACCCCTGGTGTGCCACCCCAAACCTTTTTGACGAGACGTGTGCCTGCTGCACTGTCCTTCAGGGAGCATGCTGGAAGCAGCAACCCTGCATCAATGGCACCACCCCACCCCAACCTAAGCCCAAACCCTGTCTCTCGGTGAGGCAGCCACTGCAATCATGGCAACAAGCAGTGAGTCTAAATTGGATTTGTCTCAGCCACAAACTAGTACCCAATAATCACAGGAAACTGAGCAAATTGGACAACAAGAGTAGCAGCCAGCAACATTAGATCTTCCTGAAGTATTAGCAGAAAAGGAGGTTGAGCTTCCTGCTGATCAAAATGTTCATGTTGTTGAACCTTCGGCTATATATTAAGAGGTACCCCCTAGAGTTAATTTGTAAGTCTGGGTGCAAGGAGATAAAACACAAAAAAATAAGAAGGCCTCCTACACTACCTATATGCTTACTGTGTAGGCTCACTAGAGCTCTATGGACTGCCCATTAACGGACGTGACAACTTACAAGTCATATAACTGATTGTGTTTTTTGTGTCATTTTATTATGGTGTTAAACTCATTCATATTTGTTTACATTTCTCTGATTGTACAAAAATAAAAAATAAATGTATAAAACCACAAGAAATTAATTAGTGCAAATATACAATTGTTCCTCTTAGAAATACGTCACAATTATTTTAGTGCATTTTCACAGTTTTAGGAAGGTACGTGTATATTGAAACATTTATTATGTCCCCTGAATCAACCACACAACCATTCTAAACTCTCACACAACACCCTTCTCATTTTTTTATTGAAGCTTTGGCTTCCAGATCTCTAGCAAGAAAAAGAAAGCATGCACCACCATCTTCTTCAAACCCCCTTCTGATGATCAGGGCTTGGAATGGATGCTGGCTGAGTCCAAGACACACCAAGAGAGACAAGGGAAAAGCAAAGTTCCTGAAAGCCCTACAATTATGGAAGGGGATGAGGATAATGAGCCAGTCATTGCCATGGAAGGTGGCTCAGAGAACACTGACATTGCCCCTCCTATTCAACCTGCTCCAAGGGATATGGCACTGTTACCATCACAACTGCCAGCTTTAATATTCATAAGGCACCCGCTGAGACCAGAATCTACCACTACCTCAGTTGAATTACACACTGCAGAGAGGCAACGACGACACACCTACTTATCTCTGGTTCTTCTTCCCGCATTGGCCATATCACACAAAAAGAAAATTCCTCTCCTCTTTGGAACTTCTTTACGAGTAGCAAGCTGGAAAATAACATTGCAATATGCCTCATTAGCCACACAAATGTTTAAAAAAAAGAAAAAATGTAATCCTCATTCGCCACCAGCCTCTCTTCAATTCACACCCAAGATATCTGTACCCACACTCAGCTAGCTGAGGGACGTAGGCAATTGGAAGTGGAGACCCGCCTACAGGTAACAGACCTACTTGGGGATCAATGAAGAACCAACTGAGATAACTCTTCCGCCAAGCTCCAAGAGCTAGATGACACTTATCGTAAAACTGCCAGGGGAAAACTGGAAGTAGCCGACTTAGCCCGAAGAGTATTAAGGTGGCATAATCATAGGACTCAGAGAGAAAAAAAAACTCAGTCCATCAACTCTGAGCCCCATCTGAGTTGCAAGAGGTTCCAACATGCTTTCTTCTTCTTTCTGCCTGATCTAGCAAGATCTAGCTTAGAGATTGCCAAAACTGAAGACTGCCAATCTAGGAAGAGGGGGGGCGTTGATTCTGTCCATCTTATGCGGATTTGCCTCCTGGCTAGGAGGATGGCATAGAAAAGCAATGATCCAGCAGGGCCGGTAACTTTGTCTGCAGAACAAAATATAATTAAAGATAAGTCGATGTTGATAGGATGTCCCAAGGTACTTGCCAAAAAGTTTCCAACACTATCCCAAAAAGAAGCAAGGGCAGGGCATTCTTTGAACATGTATATGTCAGAGGCAGATACCTGCCCACATTTCCTGCAACTCACTGGTGGGCCTTTAGTAATTTGTGACAATTTATGTGGAGAAAAATAGGACTTGTGGATTATAAACGGGTGGTTCCTTTTTAACCAGGCTGGTCTTACTACTTCATTGAAGATCTTACAAGAATTCTGCCATAATAGATCGCAGTCCTGTGAAGGTAAGGAGCCATCCCACAATTCCCCAGCAAGATTGAATTCACCATCCACAGCTTCGAGTATAGCCTGGTACAAAAAAGAGACTTCCTTCTTCCCAGGGGGCGTAGTCACAAGCTGGCATTCTAGGAAGCTGCCAGAACCCACTGAGTTTTACGAATTAGTTGTGAGTGTGCTTGGGACCAGCTTTCCAGCTGAAGGTATTTAAATCTAGAGAGGCCTGCTCCAACCATGTCCTCAAGTTGTTCCTATGAAACAAAGGTACCCCCAGGGAGCAGGTCCCCCCAGACCTCTAACCCAGCTTCTCTCAGAGGTATTGCCAGCCTGTCCCTCAGACACTCTAAGGCACCTGGGGAGTCCCAGAGGGGAGCCAAGCTGGAAAGTAACCAAGCGCCACTGAGCCCCTCATTTTGGCCCAAGTTTTGGCTAGGTCCTGGAGAACTGTCAACTTAACCTTAATAATAAAACTTTGGGTCCCCAAATTTGAACAGAAAACCCTCCTCCGGTAGTTTGGTGCCTCTCAGCATAGCCAGGAACATTCCACCCGCACCAGTATTAACAAGCATTCTCAAAAGTATACATGAATGTGAAAGTTTGAAAGCGCAGGCACAAAGCAGGAGAGATAAGGTAAAGCAAGGCCTCCCTTTTCTCTCCTCTGCCTCAGCTTTTTCCATGCGATCCTGGGTGATTTATATGCCCAGAAAATGAATTGATATCCCTCTGCAACTTATCAATGTTAGATTTTTCAAAGTGAAGGGGGATACAATTAAAGGGTAAAGTGATTTTTGGGAGTATTGACATCTTAATCAGATTGACCCTGCCTATAATGGATAAAGGAAGTAGACCCCAAGATGTCATTATCCTGTGGCACTCCCTTGTCACCGTTGCTATATTAGTCTTGGCAATCTTAGTGATGTCTTGAAGAACATTGATTCCCAAGTATCTCATTTTGGAACTTATCTGGTACTGGTGCTGAGTCCCTCCTAGACTCCAAGTCATAATTTCAGTGTTCAAAGCATTGATTTCATAGCCTGTGACCAAACCGAACTCCTGGGCGAGACTGATAGCGGCTGGGAAAGCTGATTGCAAATTTGCCGAAAGAACTAAGATATCGTCTGCATACAGGGCGACCTTCCTCTCCCACTCGAAATATTTAAAAAGCTGGATATTCGGGTCATCTCCAAGCCGTTGAGCAAATGGCTCAATATATAAATCAAAAAGGAGAGGGGAGATTAGGCATGCCCTGTCTGGTTCCCCTTGAGATCTTAAAGGGGTCAGTAATGTTGCCATTAACAAGAAGTCTGGCTGATGGATTCTGATAGATTAACTGAACCATACGACAGAAATGTTCCCCTAGGTTAAATTTCCTCAAGACCTCCGACAGGTAGATCCAATTCACTCTGTCGAAGGCCTTGGTGGCGTCTGAGGTCATGGCTACTAATGGAAGGGACTATGCGGAAGCCAGATCAATCGTGCCAATAAAGTCACAAGTAAGTTTAGAAAGCTGCCGGCCACTGACAAAGCCCTTCTGATCTGAATAGAGAATGTCTCTCACCATGAGATCCAATCTTGCTGCCAATATTGAAGTGAAGATTTTATAGTCCGCATTCAAGAGTGATGTGGGCCTATATGACTGTCGGAGGGATGGGTGGAAATAGAAACTAGGAGGCCTGAGTGGTGGTTGAATGGTGAATTTTTATTGAAGGATTTTAACAGAGGTGCAGTTGTCAGAAGTATGGATGGTCAGGTGGCTGTTGTCGGTGTGTGCTTCTCCCACTCCAGGTACCACTTCCGCTCATCTTCTGCTTGGATCGAGATTAGGTGTTGGCCATCCCGGAGTTCTCCAAAAGAAGAAAAGAGCGGTCAGCAGACTGCACTAGTCCTAACAATGTCTACTGTCACCACACCAGGAGTGTAACCGAAGTAAAACGAAGTTTCAACTAGGTTCCACTCTTACTGAGTGAACATATATAAACCCACACTTCTTAGGCTAGCATGAGGGTGGCCGAGTTATGGAATAATTCATCTATTCACTACAGCCACAGTGAAAATAAAGTGACTCTGACGTCCAGGATTCAGAAAGACAGGGCGGGCTTAGCAAGTACCAAGGTACAGTTAGCCTTGAATGAAGTGCCGACGTGAAAGTGCAGGATAAAGATCAGGAGTAAAAACGCGCGTTAGTGCGGGAGACCAACTGTGTTGTGCCCAGAGTTATTTGTTAACCCCCCCTCAGCCTCCCCTTCCCTGCTTCCTGCTTGACCACTCACCACATCTGCCGCAACTCTCCGGAGTTGCGTCGGCTTCTCAGCATCCTCCGGGGACGTCCATCGGTCTTCGAACCAGCTTTCCGCATTCTCCCCATCGTCTTCTGCTCCTGTCTGGATTCGCTCACTCGACTCCTCCTGTGACACCTTCTCCAATTGCTGGGCCGTCCCGTCGCACTCCGCCTCCTCCAGGTTCCGTCTTTCCCCGTCTTCTTTCCACATCTCTTCCTTTAAGGCTGGTTGTCCCGCCTTATCCGGTAGGTTCCTCTCTTCCCATTCACGGAATTCCTCCTCCCTCTCCTAGGTTTCCTGTAGAGGGGAGGGAGGCGTTGCCGTTAACTCTTTGTGTCCCCTGATAGTGTTCGGGCTGAATACAACGGAAAAGGGTGAGTCTTCATCCTCGTACTGTTTCCATTTCTCACAATGACCCACAGCTTGATGGAGCTTTCCCTGGTTTCAAAATCAGGATTATAGCAGCGTCATTCCATGAAGCTGGGAGCTTTAGGCCCTCCTCTAACACTTGATTAAAAAGCGACGTCATGGTGGGAACGATCTTATTGCACAACATCTTGTAGATCTCGGCTGGGAACCCATCAGGGCCCATTGCTTTCCTGTTCTTACAGCGTTGAATGGCTTCCCTGACCTCAGTGTGAGTTAAGGCCTGGTCTAAGTATTGTTACTAATCAGACTTCAGGGAGATAAGAGGGATGCCTTCCAGCCAGCTCTGAGCACCAGAGCTATCCACCCTTTTATCTTCACAATAGATGTCCTGAAAATAGGTCTGGAAAGCATGACTGATTCCTCATCTGAAAAGTATCATTACCACTGATAATTTCCTTAATGGGATTCCTTGCCCAGTCTGATTTGGTCTTCTATGCAAGGAGCTTTCCTTCCACTTCACCATACTCGAAGTGGGCGATTTTTCTTGCCTGCCATCTTCGAATGAGCCTAAAGTGCAGGATGTTCTCTAACTGACCCTTCAGACTATTCAACTTAACCTGACGTTCTTGCTGGATTTCAGGGGAGGCTTGGCAAATTAGATTTGCCTCAGCAACCTTCAGCTTTCCTTTAATGGATAAGATCTCTTCTTTGCATCTTTTGTTTCTATAGCAAGACCTGCTGGTGATTTGGCCTTGCAGAAAATCTTTTAGAGAGTCCTATACGTTTGTAATAGAAGTCGACCCAGAGTTCATTTTCAGAAAGCATTCGGTTTCTTGTACTCGGAAAGAGATCTCTCTTCCTCCATAAGTAAGGAGGAGCTGTCAAACGACCATGTCCTAGAGGGGCTAGGTAATGGACATTCTAGACACAAGAGAATACATGAATGGTCTGAAAGATGGTTAGCCAAGTAAGAGACTTTTCTAAATCTGCCTCTTAACGAGTTACTTACCAGCACATAATCTATTCTAGATTAGTGTTGATATTTGTAATTTCGAAACGAGACACCCGGCTGCTGACCTGATTATTCCCTCCAAATATCTGAGAAGGCGAATTGCTTCATTGCCCCTAACAGAAAATCCTGAGATTTTGAAGGGACCATGGCTCTATTGTTTGGAGTCTTGTCTAATAAGGGGTTCAAGATGATATTAAAATCCCCAGCTAGGATTATTGGTTCCGGAAAGTCCAACAAATGGGAAAAAATTGTCTTGAGACAGGAGGGGTCGTCTTGGTTGGGTCCAAGGTAAACAAAGACCCCATTATCGTAACTTAAACAATAACCCATCTGCCACCTGGGTCAACTAGTTGCAGTAAAATATGTGCCTTAGCTGATTTCTTAATTAGAATTAGAACCCCTCTTATATTTGCTGACTGACTAGTTCAAACATACGAACCCACCCAGTTTTTATTTTTAAAGAGAGAGTCAGTCTCTTCTCTGAGAAGGTGTGTTTCCTGAAGAACTATGACCTGCGCAGATGAATCCTGGAGATACTGTATGATGTTATCTCTTCTCGGTCTAGTACGCAGGCCATTTACGTTCCAGGACAAGATCTGTATGGAACTCATAGTGTGGCAAGCCAGAGACCTATCACTAAAAAGGGAGTTTGAAACGACCCGCAACAGCACTAAAACCAACACAGTTCTAAAGCCATTACTCTTAAGAAAAGAATGAGATAGGTACAATTAAGAAAGGAAGAATAAGGACATATTTGTTTTTACTCTGCTGCACCCACCCCCTACCTCTGAGCCCCCCCAACCCTCCGCCCACCCCTGGAGAACCCTTACCCCAATCATCTGGACAGATGAAGTCCAGGCAGTTGCATCCCGGAAGTGCCCGCCCAACCACTTACAATAAAGTGAAGAAAAGAAAGAAGTACAGAAAAAAAAGAAAAGAATTACGGAGAGGACCTTTTCAACCCTGAGAAGGAATTGGGACCAATTTAAAAGAGAAGGAAAACAGATAAGTAAACTATTAGCCCCCTTTTCTTTTCTCCAATTTTATCTTACTCTTTCCTCTTATTATTGGCCCCCTCCCACTAATAATCACCTATTATACTAACTCTTCAGCACAAAAGGAGAAAGAGAAGGCAGAACCCTCCCTTAACAATAACAATGCTACCCCAGCCAAGCGATATACCGAACTAAAACGATCCTTTATGGTCCACCTTTGCTGATGCTGTCAAGCAGCTCATCCACCTCCTGAACTGTTATTAAGTTGTGCATTTTATTATTGTGCACCAATTTCAGGAAGGCCGGAAATTTTAGTTGGGCTCATGCGCCATGTTTTTAGAAATCCTCCAACCTCCTTCCAAGTTCCCACTGCCTATCTAAAGTGGACCTCGAGAGGTTGGACCGGATCTCAAACAAGAACTCTTTTGCCCTAACTGTTTTCAATTTCAGTGCTGCGTTGAGGATTTTCTCTTTTATCGCGAAGGTAAGAAAATTGACAATAATTTTTCCTAGGTTTGGATCTATTGGGGTTCCTTCGGAAGGGATCTCTATGCACCCTCTGTATATCTTTGCTTAGTGCTTCTTCTGAGTCCTTGAGCTGTAGGGAGGCCTTGAGTAAAGAAACAATATAAGGTCTGAAGTCAGGTCCTCCACTGTCTTCCGGAACATTCAGTAGGCATAGGTTATTTTTGTGCATGTTATTTTCCAAACTATCCAGTCTATAGCTAATCTCTATGCGCTATTTCTTTAGCAGTAGAATGTCTGACTTCACCAGCCCCAGGTCTTCTTTTAGTTCCCCAACACTATTCTCAAGAGTTACAGTCCTGAAGTTTAAAAGATCCACTTTCTTTTCCAAGGATTCACCGAAATTTCTGATTTCTCCTTGATTAACAGCAGATATTGCAAAACCCTTTTTTATGTCTTCCAATAATGTGGTGAAGAGAGCTTCCAAGCCTGGGGGTGAAGATGATAGTAAGGATGAAGAGCCTGGCTCTTTTCCCCCCCATGGATTGGCCATTAGATACTAGTAGAGACGGTGGCCGTGGCTGTAGCTGTAATCAATCAATCAATCAGCAATTTTGTAGAGCCCGCTACTCACCCGCTAGGGTCTCAAGGCGCTGGGGGGGAGGGAGAGTCGCTACTGCTCGAACAGCCAGGTCTTGAGTTGTTTCCTGAAGGAGAGATGATACTGGGTCAGCCGTAGGTGGGTGGGGAGGGAGTTCCATGTCTTGGCCGCCAGGTAGGAGAAGGATCTTCCTCCGGCGGTGGATCTGCAAATTCGTGGGACGGTGGCGAGGGGGAGGCTGGCAGATCGAAGCTGGCGAGTGGGTGTGTAGAATGCGAGGCGGCTGTTGAGGTATTTGGGGCCCATGTCGTGGAGAGCCTTGTGTGCGTGGGTGAGGAGTCTGAACGTGATCCTCTTGTTGGCGGGGAGCCAGTGCAGGTCTCTCAGATGGGCAGAGATGTGGCTGTGACGAGGGATGTCCAGGATGAGTCGTGCAGAGGCGTTCTGTATGCGCTTGAGTCTTTTCTGGAGTTTGGCTGTGGTTCCAGCGTAGAGGGTGTTCCTGTAGTCTAGTTGGCTGGTGACGAGGGCCTGGTTAACCGTCTTCCTGGTTTCGGTGGGGATCCACCGGAAGATCTTTCGGAGCATGCGCAGGGTGTTGAAGCAGGACGACGAGACAGCGTTGACTTGCTTGGACATCGTGAGGGAGGAGTCCAGGATGAAGCCCAGGTTGCGAGCATGGTCCGTTAGCTTGGGGGCGATGCCCAGGGCAAGGGGCCACCAGGAGTTGTCCCAGGCAGAGGGAGATGGTCCCAGGATGAGGACTTCCGTCTTGTCTGAGGTCTGTGAGCAAGCTAGGGAGCCTATGTTAGAGCTGCTCATAGGGATCCCAGGGTACCAAAGGTACCCCTAAATCGCCCTGGTGAGAAACCAAATCTGATGCTGACTCCATATTACTATCAGATAACACTGTGAATTATAGTGACGATGTTATGGAAGTATTTAAGCTTGCTGAGCTCTGCCTGAGGGTTTCTGCTTGTGCAGTGATATCCAGAACCTCTGGTTGTACCCTAAAGTAGGAACGCATCGACAGAGTAAGCCTAACTAAGATGTTTGTGGAGTTAATTTTTGACCTCTAGGGTTTTATAGATCTGCCCTTAACCTGGTAGATCGGGAAGGCAGAGTTACTAGTTGAAGCTGGTGCGATGACAGGAGGAGACTCTAGTCCCCTAGGGGCGACCTTATCAGTGCTCAGATCTTGGACCAGCTCAGAGTCCTTACTGGAGTTATCTGTGCCAATGGAATTATTTTTTTAAATCGTCTTAGCCCGACCAAAACTCACCCCAGACCCTTTCCTTTGCTTCTGACAACCCCTTCTATCAGTAGTAGCCGATTGTGGTGTTTTCTTAGTTGGTAGAGAAGCTTCCTGCGGGGGTTTGAGGGACTGGAGGGTTTGACCCTCAGGTGCCAAAACCTCCTGAGAATGCTGCGTCATTTGATGAACTATGCCCCTAGTCCCTCCCTTGGTACTTGGCTCCGATATATTGGCAGAGTCCTCAGAGTTGCGCCTCAACTTTCACGCTGAATCCTCTGCTCAGCAGCTCGAAAAAAGCCGCTGATGCTGCCTCAGGAAGGCAAAGAAGGCAGAGAGGCACATGCCGAAAAAGTCCACCGGCTGCCGGCTGAATTAACAGGTTAGCGCATCAGGTATGTTCATTGGCTGTTCAGTTGCTGGAGCAAGCAACTGTTAACATGCAGGTTCCCCCCCCCATTCTAGCCACACAAATGTTTGTCAAGGTAAGCCTGGTTCACACTATGGTGCCTGAAGCCAAAAGACGCCTATGAAAAGAAATCACACTATCTGGTAGGAGGCACACCTCAAAAAATTGCTGCAGGCAGTGGTGGTGATGATGAGAGAGGGGAATCAGCTCCCATTATGGTAGGGGGTAAAAGTGATGAGGCAAAAAAGGGTACAGCTTTACACAAATCCTTGTCTTTGTACAAGTCCCCATTAGTGTTCCAGTATCACCCACCTCAGGAACCTCAAAATAGCATAAGAGGATGGACACACTATGCATACAGTGACTGCCCCAGGACACATATTGAGTTTACTACTTCCTTGTTCTCTCTGGAAGTCACCTGTGTCAGTGGCACCACAAAAGAAATTTAAATTTGAATTTGTGGTGGCCATTTGCTCGAAATTGAATGTTCCCAGCCAGACCTATTTTGCCAGAGTTGCTATTCCAGCACTCCATCACGATGTGCTGCAATTGGTTGGACAAGCTTTGCAGCACAGTGCTGTTCACACTATCCACCTGACGACAGACATGTGGAACAGTTGTCAACGCACTGATTACATATGTATCACTGCACACTGGGTCTCTTTTGTGGAGGTTAGGCAATAGCTATCTAAAGACCTCTATACAGAAGACAGGGCGTGAGGGTCTTTTATGCTAAAGTGGTCACTCCAGGTTTTACCCTAGAATCGGTATGTTTTGAAAACAGGCACTAATCATTTGCTAATCCTTTCCTAAAAAAAAAACTCATGCATAGCTGGCTGTTGGCCATAGATGAAAATGAAATGGTGACCCTTATACAGAATACATTGGCTGTGCCTGAGGACATGTTAATGTACGTCAGGTACAGGGATTAGAATAGGGAACCAAGAGCTTGGTGTCGAAGAGACAGAAGTAAGCTACTAGGTAAAAGGTTACCTATATAGAACCGTTATGCCATGTGGATGGGACATAATGTATGTAATTGGTATGTACATGATAGAACTATCCTAAGGAACATGACAGTGCACTTCATTTCTATCTCGCTCGGTTGGGATGGAGTTGGACTGATTTGTTACTCTGAGTCAGAAGTCCAGTTCAACTAGTGAGCTGATCGGATCAGGAAAAGGTATTTTTCAACTTGTACTCCTGAGGCCACCCAGGAGGTCAGACAACTAACCCATGCAGTACACCTCTTAGTCCTAGGTAGAGGTTAGAGCAGATCCAGCCCCTCGGGTCTCCACACAGGTCACAGAGAGCAGGTCCAGTCAGGGTAAACCAACGTAATCTTTTGAATTAGATATAAAGGATGTAATGCCTGTCATACACGTACATGAGTCCTTGTTCAAAGATAATTTTGAAACTTTAGATGTATAAATATAATTTATATATATAATTTCCTTGTTAATTGGAAGAAATGAACAAATAGACAACCATACGTCCTTTAAAAATGGACACGTAATTAACCACACTTCCTTCCAAGAGTCCAAGAGGGAGCAATTATTTTACAGAACAAAAAGGAGGCAATGTAATGGGAGAAATTAACAATTTTGCTTTAAACATCCTATTAGGAGTCCACAGTACATCATGTAATATCAAATTCTTGGTCTTTATTATTGATGAAGAAAGTAAATCTCTGAGATTGGATTTCAAAATTATTTCCCAGTCTTTAATATGAAATTATAAATAAGTTATATAATTTATCATGTAAAAAAATGTATCAGTAATACGATGATTTCTGAATAATGTGTAAACATTTGGAGCCAAAAGTTCACTAATCAGAAATACATTGAATCTGTCCACAATCCTAGGTGAGTTGGAAAATGCTGATATTGCCTGATAGGTGATCTCAAATGTAAATGATGTACACATTATTCTAGAGGGATATAAAAAGCATGCATATGCTTTGCAAAAGGTAAGATAGAGTTATTAGTTAAAATATCACCAAAATAGAAATGTAACAGACTGTCAACTCAGCACATTAATAGATTTTCCTGACATCTGTCGAAAAAGATTATAGTATAAAGGGGACAAATGTGTTACTTTGGTGTGATAACGACAAAATACATTTCGATTGTGCATTTCTAGTACATAATAAAATTATAATTTCACAAGATATTCCGTAAACAGGCATATTTTAAGAGGCTGCCAAGGATAAAGCATATAAAATATCTCCTTAGAAGTTATGAACAAATAATTAGCCACCTTAGAATAATCTGAAATAATATTCAAAATCCATGGTACAGAAATATTAGGATGTAGACAAATAATAAAATACTACCTGTATTGAGATATCATTTGACTGATATATTACGGATTTCTATGACTTAGGGATCATTTTTGGACCACAAATTACAGAGTAACAACTTTAATGCCAATAAAAAAATCAAAGGCAAAAGGGAGTAAACCTGTCTAAACCAAGAAATATTGTAAATAGAGAAGATTTAAAACCATTTACAAAAACAGAAGCTGAAGAGGCAATGAAAGAAATTGGCTTATGTTATGTTATGGACATTTATTTGGCGCACAGCTGCCCCAGCAAAGGGGCGTCCTGGCGCCAGACAAGGAAACCAACACAACACAACTAGAAAGACAGCAGACTAAAAAGGAACAGGCTTAAGAAAATAAAAAAGTCTTGATGGCCCTACGAAATGAAAAGAGATTATCAGATGCACGTATCTCTAAAGGAAGAGAGTTCCAAAGGGCCGCAGCCCGAACTCGAAATGGGCGGCCTCCAGTTCGGCTAAGCTTGAACCGAGGGACAACTGCGAGATCATGGCCTAAGGACCTCAAGGAACGGGCAGGGACATAAGGTGTCAAGAGATTCGTAAGAATCGGAGCCGACGAGCCCTTAAAGATTTTGTAGGACAAACAGAGCACTTTAAACTGAATCCTCTGCTTGACAGGAAGCCAATGCAGAGACTTTAGAGTATTGGCAGCGGAGCAAAACCTGGGCAGACCAACCACAGCTCTGGCTGCCGCGTTCTGCACCCGTTAGAGACGTGTAATTTCAGCTTGGTTCACCCCTACCAAAAGAGAACTTGCATAGTCCAGCCGAGAGATCACCGTCGCCTGCAACACCAGTTGCCTGGTTGCGGCATCAAAAAAATTCAAGGCTGGTCTTAGTCCTCGCAAAATGCCAAAACAACTGGCGGCCATTCTCTTAGTATGGGAGACAAAGCTAAGGGCGGGATCTAGCCACACTCCAAGATGTTTTGTCTCCATTGCCGGAGTCGGGGTAGGTCCCAATTCCGGAGGCCACCAAATGTCACCCCATAGTTCCGATTTCTTGCCGATGACCATGATCTCAATTTTTTTTGCGTTCAGCTGGAGATGGTTAGAATTCATCCAGCTGGCAAGCGCCCTCAGCCCATTCTGGAACCTAGGGGCATCCAGATCAGAGTCCCCGCTGAGCGTGACTGCCAGCTGGGTGTCGTCAGCATATGAGACCATAGTCAGGCCCCACTGTCTGACGACATCCGCCAGCGGCCTCACGTACAGATTTAATAATGTGGGGCTCAGCGAGGATCCCTGGGGGACCCCCTGGTCCAGCGGATGGAATTTAGACTGATGGGGTGAAATGGCTACGCAAAAAGTACGATCGGCAAGAAAGGAACGGAACCACTGGAGGGCAGTCCCTGTGATACCAGCTTCTTCCAGGCGCTGGAGAAGAATATTATGAGAGACGGTGTCAAAGGCGGCGCTAAGATCTAATAAAACAAGCGCCGCCGTTTGACCCGAATCTAACACCATGCGCAGATGTTACACCATGTAAAGAAGAGCTGTCTCCGTGCTGTGATCAGCACAGAAGCCATTCTGCGTAGGGTCTAAGATGTTTGCCCCCCGCAAAAGGTGGTCAGAAAGGACTCTGTTCACATGTGCCTCCACGACTTTCACCGGCCACGGGAGAAGCGATATCGGGCGGTGGTTCTCTGGTTTAAGAGGATCTAAGCCAGGCTTCTTCAAGATGGGCGTAACCACCGCATGCTTCCAATTAACAGGAACCATACCAGTAGAAAGCGAAAAAATCGATAGACAACGGGTCCCTAAAGAGAGCTGGTCTCAACGGATCTGCCGGAGAACCGGATTAATATGTTGGGCCAGTTGATTAAAACTCTCAGGCGATAAACAAGGGAGAGTATGCAAGGCCCTATTTTCTTCGGGCTTAAGGGAAGGTCCGACATCCAGTGTGGAAGTGGAAAAAGTATGACGGAAGACTTGGACCTTCTCCACGAAGAAATTCGCCAAGGCCTCACACTGTACAGCCGAACCCAAGTTATTAGTAGGGGCTTTTTTTGCCATCAGATCTTTGAGAGCCTTAAAGATCGCTTTGGAAGGGTTAAGGCTGTTGCGGAACCCGATTATTAATTACGAATGATGGGGCTCTTTTACAAGTAATAAGTATGCAGTTTTCATCTGCTGGGACCCAATTACCCTGTTGTAGCACTTGTCTCAGGGTACTTAGGCAGAGCAGACCAAGACCTACAAATGGGAGGTAGTATGGGCTAGTTCCCCAATCAATAAGTAGGAATTAATTGTTCAGTCAGTATTTGTTGCTCATAAAAAGGAAATGTATGCCAATACGCACACACTACTCAATACTGCACATGAATTTACAAATATGTATATGATGGAAGGTGGAAATACCAATGGTGACATTCTCCTAACTGATCACACCCCTAGTGAGCCTTGAACCCTACAGCTAATACACCCTCCACATAACAATTATAGAAGACACAATACAGTGGCAAATAATTATCGAAATACAGGCCTGCTGGCTTTGTAAGTGAGTCACCACATTAATAAAAGCAGCAATAAACCACTGCAATACCAGTAGAACTGCTATAAATGGTACCGTCTTAAAGTGACATTCATTCAGGCATGTAATTAATCATTTTTAACACTTTAATTGTCAATAAAGCATCTCAATGGCCTTCTTTAATGCTAGTAATGAGTAATGGTTAACTTCCCGTTAGAAAAAAGGCCATTTACAATACCTTGATTAGGGCATGTAATATTTCACAGTTTAGTCTGCTATTCTTACTAAAACATTTTAGTTTTCAATACACTCTGTGCGTGAGCTTTTCCACTTTGAGATCAACCAACAGGAGCCCCAGGCACTCTGAAAACTTCAGGCTAAAGGCCTGTTCCCAGGAGTGCATAAAGCCATTGGAATAGTCTCCTGAGGTCATGTATACTTTGATCTAGGAGGCTTAGAGTGACCTCCTTAAAAAACGTGGCTAGTCCTCCTGGGATTTCCCAAATACTCCTCTTCTACATTGGTGGTGCCAAGCCTCTCTAAGGCACCACAGAAACAAATATGCGGCCTGATATAAGGTCACGGGCTCCATATGGCCTCTGGCTTCTTCTGGCTCCCTCACATGGCACCGCATTCCTAGGTGCTGCACAAGATCTGGCCTTGCAAAAAGCACCGGTAGCGTGGGGTGAAGGTTTAATGTCAGGAGCACCCTAAGGACATGAGCAAGGGTGGTGAGGAGAGTGGCCAACACAATATCCTGTTCCCTTCATCCCTGGGAAAATGGGGCTGACCTGGATGCTTGTATATAAGAGAACATGACTCATGTTGCTTTTCCAGTGTGGTTACAACAGATCTTTGGTCAGTCCCTGTTTACTGGGGGCCCCCTGCAATAAATCTACAATTGGAGAGAGGGCTCCCTCTCAGATACACTTTTTGCTTGTGCTGACCCCCAGGGCCCTAGTCCTAGTCCTACCCCACTAGTAATCTTTAGATCCTAGGAATGGATGCTATTTACATCCCTGACAGACTTAGGTCCTTATTGTGACTTTGGCGGTGTGGCAGCGGTCTGTAAAGTCAGCGCATCGCTGCCACACTGCCACACTGCCAAAGACATATTGAGATGCCTGCTGGATTCCAACTGAATACAGGTTGGAGGGTCCTGTGGCATAGACGTGATACCATTAAGAGAGAGTCAACCTTGAGTCATTTAGGGTGGGCCCACTGGATATAGGGGGAAAGTCATTTTTCTTAAAGGAACTCTCATTCACTGAATGTTGACATGCTTCGTTGTCCAGTTCTTTCCAACCCTCTGAGAGTAGGGGCAAGCTGCAACCTCTTTCCTTACAGAGGAGCCTTTTTTTCAAGGAAAAGGGTGTGGGATCTATATGAGATAATCTTTAAAAATGTCTAAGTGATGCCTAAATCAGTATTTATTTATGGGTCCCTCTGAAAAGTTAAAAATCTGGGGAAAACAGGCTAGTTTGAGTTACTATTACTCCTTCGCCCTTAAGTATGATCGACTTGTTTCTACCACGTGCCCTAATCCAGTGGCTTTTGTCAGGATCAGCATGTCCCTATTGATATCTTTTTGGGAAATGCTGTCTGGTTATTTATTTAATAATTCACACAATGCCACACACATACACGGTACACCACCATAATAACCTTTCTGCAGGTTCTGGAGGGCTGAGCACGGACCCATGGTGACTGTGTGACTACTGGGCACACTTCCTAACAGAGATCTCTATAGAGCACCAGGCACCCACTAAATAAGTGGAAATGCTCTTCTAAGAAGGGTTATTACGGTAGTGATCATACTTATCAAGTACCCTTTTTCATAAAAAAAGTGCTGCCATGTAAGGAAAGAGGTTGCAGCATGCCCGGACCCTCAGACTGTCCTGACCGATTCTCTCACCTACTCTCACCATCGATGCCTGCATCCTATCAGTCTAGTTTCCTCTGCACTCTTTTAGCATCTTCTTCCTCGTCCCATGGTCACAAGTACCAATTAGGTGTAGTCAAGTTTTACCATGTTTTAGCAAGAGAGCACACTTTAGCACTGGTTAGCAGGGGTAAAGTGCAAATAGTCTTAACACCAACAAAAACTATTGCAGCACAAATCCGAGGAACTGAGGGAATGCCACACCAAGAATGTCAGGTCTAACAGCATTCTTTTTTTTAAACACCACCGTTTTCCGTAAAGGAAAACAGTATGGGGCAGATTTATGAGGCCCTTGCGCCACGTTTATGCCGCTGTTGCGTCACGCAAGGCGGCGTAAACGTGGCGCATCCCTACGAACGATTTACAACGTGACGCATCTAGGCAGATGCGTCACGTTGTAAAGCCCTGCGCCGCTTGTGGGCGTTCCGGCGCAGGGTGGGCGTTCCGGGGCAGGTGCGCCTCGCAAAAGTGGCTGAGTGAAATCTATGAGATTTCACTCAGTCACTTTTAAGCCAATGCTGCGTCAAAAGCCTGCGCCTGCTTGAAGCAGGCGTAGGTCTTGACGCAGCATTGTTAAAATGGGGCACCCCGAGCCTTGCTGGATCTGCGTCGCGCTTGCGACGCAACTCCAGCATTGCGCCACATTTCCGGCACAGATGCGTGACGCATCTGTGCCGTTTTTGCACCATGGTGCGCCGCATTATAAATGAGGCGCACCATGGCTGGCGGAGCTGTGGCGCACTGTGGCGCATGTTAACTGGCGCATCCCTGGGGATGCGTCAGTTAACATAAATCTGCCCCCAGGTGTTTTTGAAAAAATGAACAATTTCAGAAACATTTTTTAGTAGCAGACAGTGGTCCGAGGGATCAATGCCTTCTCCTAAAAATCTTTTTTGTCTACATTGACGAAGGGGAAGGAGTCTCTTAGCACCCCTTTGTGTTTATTAATGGCTTGCCACCTCCTTTGAGCAGGTGGTAAAATATTAATGTTTTAAGACATATATCTAAATCACAAAATATTACTGCATCTTAAGGAATAGGTATCTGGAAGAAATGCCTTTAACATTCCCCTTCCAAATATTGATTTGGTATGTATTGCCAAACCCAAATGGCAAATCAATAACTTGTTACCAAATATGTCTTAGGGTTTTGTGAATATGAAAATGACATTTTTTGGTTGTAAGGGCCCGATTTTATGAATCAGATTCTTTCTGATGGTAAAATAGCTTTGAGGGCCTTAATCTTTTCAATTAATCTGAAAAAGTATGCCTTTTGAAACGGCTTGAATCTCTGACATTAAGGGATGGCAATTTTAGTAAATCACAGTTGCTCATGTTTGAAACAAGGTCAAGAGAATGTCAATACAAGCAGAACATAAGAAAATAAATCTCCACATAAAGATAAGATAACGTTGCACAGTGGGCAGAGGCATTGGCCTAACAGCTAGGGCGGTCGACCTCGAATCTGGGGAACTGGGTTCGAGACTCTCAATGACCCTGTGATTCTGGGCAAATCTCTTTATCTCCCAGTGGCTAACAAAAATGCATGTGACCTCATGCAATGCAACTGGTGCTATGTAAAGCGCTCTGAGGTCGAGTTTGAGCTATATAAAACTCTGGGGAAAAAATCAAGTATAAAAGCAAGGACAGACAATAAAAAAAACACCCATAAAAAAAGTTCTAATAAAGTAGTCTAAACAAACAACAGTAGCTTACCCAATAATGGCAACAGTGAAACAGTGCAGTAGTGACTCAACCGATCACCTTTTTCTCTGGAACGATTTCTAGTCATAAGAACAATGAAACTAAATAATTTTAACAGAATGTATTGAATAGTTTAACAGGTATGAAGCAGTAATATAGAACTTAGAATCACAAAGGCAACTCCATTTCAAGAGTGATCCAAATATGCAGTAAATTCTTCTGGAGAAGAAAAGTATTTAGTGTTACCCTTCAATGTGAATTTCCATAAAAGTTTCATCCTGAGTAAAATACTCAGGATCCTAAACTTGGTTTAATGGTATGAATTTCTCTGTGAGGGTTAACAGTATCTTTAGTAAAAGTCTTAATGTATGAACATTTTTTATCCAAAAGTCGTTAATGATGGTGTCTCAAAAGCTGTTTATGAACTTAGGTGGTTTGTTCCAAGTGAAGATCTTTGTTTATTGGCATGAAGTGTAAAGACCAAAGGAATACAGTGAGCTTTACCCATTTGAAAGAGTTTGGTAAATTTTTACTTCAAATGACATGGAGTTAAATTTCTATTAAAATGTCTACATTCATTTTCTTTAGTGCCTTCTGTTACACCACATAGTCTAAAGTTATGGTGTCTATATATGAACTTTAAAACCAACAAGGGAGCGCCGAGATAAGATCTACCACAATTCTGATGGAAGAAATGGCATCTTTAGTACCTTTAACTTTTATTTCTAAATCAGAGACTCTCGAAGTGTCTACATTCATATCCCTTCTAAAAGCTCATATTTCCACTTTAATTTGATCAGTATTATCGTTAACAGCTCTAATCTCCGCTAATAAAATGTCCATGACAGAATTATCTCCACCAACAGGTTTCATTGTTGTTGGATTAAAAGGAGGAAGTGAACCATCATATTTGCCTTTTCAATGTTGCTGCTGCTCTCTGAAGGTTTGTTATGATGCACACTTCAATAAATGATATTTATGCCGTAACAACAATGGCCAATGCAAAAAGAACAATTGATGGACAGAATACAGAACAATGTCATACATTCAGCTCAGTACAGAAATCTGGGCCTAAATCCATCGTTTTTTCGCTTACTATGCCATTCCAGTTTGGACCGAGCCATATGCAAATCAGTCCTGACCCTGTGCCCAATGGGAAGAGTCCAGCCCGAACTACCAGTCCAGCAAATGAAGTGTGCGTTCCTCTGCACCTTTATATAGGTTACACTAGCAGATGAATTCAGCCATCAGTGCACAATGTGCAAGGTAGCTGAAAGTAAATTGGTTGCCGATTTCATCATGATTTATATGCCTAAAAGTGTAAATCTTACCATGCAACAAGTTAAGTAGATTTAATAAGAAGAAATGTCACTACCATTACTGAGTACGTCTTGCCTTTGCACAATGAGTTTTGGCATCAATCATTGAACATACAGAGTTTTTGTTGCATACACCCTACTATAGAATGCAATCAGCTAGCGTTAAAGGTCTACGCTGCTGTATTGTATTGTAGAAGAGATGTTTTTATTAGGAACTGCTGTAAAAGAGAGAACAAGTCACTTCTGTAAAATGCTTTTACAATGCTTCTAGGGACAGAGAAGAGAACTTAAAATGCTGGTATAAACAGTGACTGTCCAGGAGAATATGTATACTAGGGGAAGAGTGTGAAGTGTGCTGAAGAAGTCATTCAAATAACATAAATGGTAGATAACAGCATGCTTATATCCATCTGCTTATAATTTCATGTCATAAAGTCTGACAGAAGTCGTATTACTACAGTTTAGAACTAATATCTCTATCAAACAAGAAAATGTCACAGAACAATGAGCAAAGATAATGAATAACCTGTAAAATCCTTTACACATTAAAGTTCGGATATGCATTCAATAACTCAAACAAGAGACAAGACACCAGGAAAGAGACATGTGAATACACAGTGTGCTGAACGTGGGAATGGCAACAGCGCCATCTTCCGTAGCTTTTACAGATGCTGGCTAGGAAAATAAACTGCTTGTCAGACAAAACCATTGAGTACATAACCAAACAGCTACTGTGCTGACTAGTGAAGGGAACATCACTGCTATCTTTCCCACACAGATAAAAGGAATCACTTGGGTGTTCGTTCTCCACATATATCAGGCAAAGTAGGGAAAGGAGCTGAGAGAATGCCTACTGATCTGCCATCACCTGTTTCATGACCTCCTCGGAAGCAGCCACACATAGTAAGGGGCATATTTGTGAGGTCTTGCGCTGCCATAGTGTCTTTTTGTGTAAGGCTCCGGGTGCCCAAACTACAAAATCATATTTAGGAGGTCACTAAAGCCACTTTACGTGACTTCGAGCATTGCCTTACTCTGCGCTGGGGAGGCATTCCATGGACATTGCTGTAGTTCTGTAGTTTGAGGGTCTGTGGTTTGGTGGTTCCGAACCTGTTAAATAAAGGTCGTCGGAAACAGACGATTTTGGTGTCAGCGGACCGCAAATCACGAGTGTGGTGTGTACGAGTGTTTTTGTCTTAATCGATCAATGAGAACACTACGTATTCAGGGATTTCGTTTGAACCCTCAGGTTCCATTTTGTGGACGGCAGCCATTTTGTGTGGTTGCCCTCACATAGGCTGATGACTACGGCCGAGCGAGTCTTTGGGACACGTACACCTTAGCTGACTTCTGAATGACCTGGCCGAACTGACTCCTTGCCCGAGGCTGACCTCGCTGAGCCAGTTCCTTGTTAAGCAGCTGGTCAGATAAAGATCAAAGAGCAGGACATTGCTGAGCTTACAGTACACTGCACCCACCTTCTATCTTGCTTCTCATCTGTTTCTGCTCCTTCCTTTACAACATAATCACTGATTTGGGTTAAGGTTTTATGATGGGTTTGTCCGGCCTGATCGAACAGGAAAGTTAGAATTTGATTGGTCATTTCTGGTGGGCTGGACAACGGAAAATGGGATTGTCGTCATGCGCTACTTTTGAAATGTCACACTGTCATTGGTTAGTTTGTATGTAATCGATGCTACTTTGGAATGTGATTTTTGGCATAAAAGACCATGCTCTGCTCATTGAAATTGTGCAGTCTCTAGCGAACCACCTGTGTTGTGCTTCGTAGACCTCTGTTCCTGGTTGCAACCAATACACTTTGGTCTTTGACGTCATCGAGAAGTGTCCCGTGTCTCTGTTTGCCGAGGCAGGGGAATCCGAAGACTTCGAGCGTTTTCCCTGGCGCTGCTGGGTTCTAAAACCCGGTTCTTCATTGCTGTGGGTCTTCCCACGCAACACCCATGGATACCCAGAATTACAAAACCATGTAAACCTGGGAATGCGCCAAAACATTACACCTCCCATAGAGAGGCGCAGCGAGAAGAAATAACTTTATTTCTCTTATTGTTTACAGAACACATAGAAAGAGGAAACAGCCTCCCATGATTCTTTTTGTGGAGGAAGGTGCCCCTTCCTGTACAAAAACAATCCCGTCGTCAACACAGGCCCCCTTGCACCATGGTGCAATGGTGCTTGCATTGGCGCTAGGCTGCCCAAATGCCGCCAGCTCAAGGGGAAAGGAAAGGACAGTAATGCACTGTATTGGATAAATATGTTGCATTCCTGCCCTTTCACTTTGACATTGAGCAGCACAGCAGGGTGACTTGTTGCGCTGCCCTATGCTAAATCCCATTAAATGAAGACCTAAGCGTGCAGGGGCTCATGAATGTCAGGGCAGAATGTACTTCCTTCTTCTTCAGCTCTTTGCCCACTTTGCCCTTAGCTCCCGGCTGAAAAGTGAAAGGAAATAAAAGACAATCCTGAATTGATATGTCACCTACTTCACGTAAATCATAAAACAATGTAATAGTATTACATTTTACAGAGTGGTAATGTCACATAACTCACTCCCATTTACAATGAAAGCTTCTAAAATCAAGTTGCCACTTTAAATATTAGGTGACTATGGTTATAAAAAATACAAAACAAGCACACAATATTTTGATACTTTATACAAATAATTTTAAGTATGATAGATACCAAAGCATAAGTATCGCCTCAGCATGTGAAATGCCTAGTCGTACTAAGACAATGTCTCCCTAACATTCTCTTAAGATACCCAGACATGGCCAGACATGGATCCCTTGGTCACTTTGCCACTGCATCCAAGCGAGCCTGGCTGATGAGCGGTTTTACCCCAAAACCGGTCCCAGGATGCTTGTTTCTTGGGTCTGAGTGTGTCTGTGAGTGGGTGCATGAGTGCCTGAGTAGGACATTGAAAAGGTGTATGAATGTCTGAGTGGGTTTCTGAGGGGGTGCATGAGAGCATGAGTGTATCAGTGGGTGTGTGAGCAGGTGCAAGAATGTCTGAGTGGGTGCATGAGTGTCTGAGTTGGACTATGACTGGGTGCATGAATGTCTGAGTGGGTCTGTGAGTGGGTACAAGAGTGGCTGAGTGAGTCTGTGAGTGAGCACATAAGTATATGAGTGGGTATTTCAGTGTCTGAATGGTTCTGTGAGTGCGTTTGTATGTGTCTTAGTGAGTCTGCCTGTGAGTGTGTGAGTATCTGAGTAGGGCTGTGAGTGTGTGCATGAGTATCTCAGTAGGTCCGTTAGTGTCTACATGAGTGTCTGAGTTAATCTGTGAGTGGGTGCATGAGTCTCTGAATATTTATATATATGTATTTTTTTTAATTTCAGCAGAATTCACAAATCCACTGCCAAGTTATATGGGGGCCACCCTGAGCATTGTGACAGATTAGCGAATTCTCGCATATGGGAAAAAATATGTTTCTGCGCATTTTCTACTCCATCAGGGGTCCCTCACAGACTCCTACATTGCTCTCAGGAGTTCAGGGTACCTCTACCCTGCCCCTTCTACTATATTTCATCTTTCTACTCAGGATTCAGCCAGGCAATCACTGCATGCCTGTTGATGCGTGAGTTCTCAAAGCACCGCAAGGGTTCCTCAAAGGATTGGTACCCACAGATATTTGAACTATTTAATGGATTTACAAATAATTAGAAAAAAGGTCACTTTCTGGCCAAGGCCTAGTTTTCTGAAAATTTTTGTAGAATTCCGTCCAGCAGTTCGGGCTGTAGTCATGTCTAAAATCTCAATAGGAATTAAAATGAGAAACTTACTTTTTCTACCACTTCCCTTTTTGTCGGCCCCCACATGACAGATGACGTCAGCATGTTTCATTCTCTACTAGAGAGAGTACGGCAATTCATAAATGATTTTCCTATGGAAACCAGGTCCTAACTGTAACTAGCGACTGGTATTTCTGAAAGCATGGCAAATAATATAGGCCCAAATTTATCATTTTTGTATGCAGCAAGCCACCTTGCTGCACTGTGTGATAGGAAAAGTGCTGGATTGTTCTGTACTTAAAAATGGCTGAGGTATGCAGCAGACCAGGCAGCCCCACCACTTTAATCAGTGTAAGCTAGATACTCACTAAAAGATAACCTTTGCTCACCCTCTGGTATCTTGGCACAGAGCATTCAGTCTTATCTAAGGGCAATGTGTAAAGTATTTGTGCAACACATGCACACACAGTAACGCAATGAATACACTACACAACATCTCCATTGAGGTGTATAACAATAGAGAATATTTATATGAGTAGAACAAGACCACAATGACATAAATCATCCAATCAGTAGAGGTCACAATATGAATTTTTAAAGATTACATGCAGAAATAGTGCTTAGAAGTCAATTGCAGTCAAAATATTACTTGAGGTTGCGAGATACCATTCCAAATATAAAGTTTGGGGTGACCACTATAGAAGACAGGATGGCTACAGGACCCATGCCAGGCCCACTGAAAAAGAACCTTGGATGGATCATGCGTCAATGCTGAGGACACAATGCATCAATCTTTTTCACACAGTAGGGTTGCGTCATTGTTTTTGTGCTTCGCTGAAGTTAAGGCAATGCGTCGACGTTGATTCACGAGGAGCGTCGTCATTTGGCAGCGTAGGCTGTAGAACCACCACTGTTCAACAGCCTCTGTGTTGGCGATCCACTGGTTCAAACGGGCGCAGCGGTGACATTGCATCTGTTTTGTAGCAAAAGAGCTGCAGAACCCCCTTCTGAGGTACAGAACCTGTAGAGGGCACCCCAGGCAAGGCTAGGACTCAGAAAAGGCACAAGCAGAATTGCAGGATGTCTTTTGTGTCCCTGAGACATCAGAAAACAGGAGGCAAGCCTGCAAGCCTTTGGAGACCACTTCATGGGAAGGCATAGTCCAGATCTCCTTCAGCAGAGTCAGGGAGAAACAGGCAGCAGGGCAACAATCAGAAAAGCAGTCCTTCCAGAAACATAGTCCAGTTGAGTCCTTTAACCAGGACAGCAGTCCTGATATTCAGTTCAAGATCCAGAAGTGTCTGCTTTTAGGGGTCAAAGACCCAGTACTTATACACCAAAAGTAGCTTCGATGTATGGTGTGACTTCATATCAGCTCTCTGAAGTGCACATGCATCCTTTTCCACCCAATCCTGTTTGCCAGGCTCTGTACTATGCCCAGGAAGACCCATCAGTGGTAAGATAAGTGTTCAGATGGTAAGATAAGTGGTAAGAGGTAAGATATGTGTTCAGTGGTAAGATAAGTGTTCAGATTGCAGATGAGCCTCTGCCTTCCTGTGTTTGTTGCTGTCTAGAGGGAATGCACAAAGGTAGCTGCCACTCAACCCAAATGTGTATTGGAGACAGTTTGTCAGACACATAGAGCAGAGCAATGTCCACTTTTTAAGAATGAAGGTAACACCACACACAGATGTTGGTCCCAGGCTCACTGTGCCAGGGGATTTAAGCTAGCCTGAGTAGTGAGGGGGTGATACTCAGAAACTGGTCCCAGGATTCTAGTTTCTCATCAAGTGAGGACCTGGCTGAGCAGTTCAGGCTGGACAGTTCCCATGAGGAGCAGGGTCAAGACTGATTTGTATATGACTGGGTGTAAACTGGGGTGGGATGGTGAGTAAAAGAATGATGGGTTTAACCCAGGTCTCTTGGCTGGGGTAAATGTTTGATTTCTTCTACATTAGGTCCATCATCTGTGTGTCTTTTGCTTTCTTGCTTTAAGTGCCACACTTTGCCAGTTCTATCTGGTTATCTTTTTTACATTATTTGTGGATCCCGAGTAGGTGGTAACGCAGACCAATGGCATGTCTTTGTTCTTAGCTTTAGGTGTCAGTAAGCATTCTATGGGGGTGTACCAGGCCCTCTTCATTGCTCTTTTGGTTAGTTTCCTCGGATAGTTTCGTGCCACCAGTTTTTCCAATAGGATTGTTGCATGCTTGAAATAATCCTCTTTTTTTGAACAATTTATTCTTATACGAAGAAATTGTCCATATGGCAAATTATCTTTCAAATTTCTCTGGTGGAAACTGGAATAATGTAGTAAAGTATTTCGATCTGTATCCTTTGTGAAGAGTGTGGTAAATAGCTTCCCATTCTCATGTTGGATTTTCAAGTATGATTTGCTTGATGTCAAAGTGAACTGTATGTGTGGACTGCGTTGGTTTAGCCAGGTGTAAAATTAATTCAATGATTCTGATGACCCGCTCCACAGCATTGTGATGCCATCTATATATCGATGCCAAGATTTTATATGGCCATCAAAGGGGTTGTTACTGTAGATCCATCTTTCTTCATACAAAGCAATTTACATTATGGCCATTTCTGGCGCAAAAGGACACTCCATTGCAGTACCTTTTGTCTGAAGGTACTGCTGCCCATTGAATTAGAAGAAATTGCAGTTCAAACAGATCTTTCCAATTTCTATTATGTATTATGTATGATGTCGGAATTTCGGAATTTCGTGTGATCAAGACCCTGAGAATGTGAGCCCACAATTCCATATTACTCAGATAAAGATCAGGGGGTATACCGTCAGGTCCAGGTGCTTTATTTTTAGTTAGCCCTAAGATTGCCAATTCCACTTCTGTCATGGAAAAATCTAGCCGTGCAGTCAATTTTGACCTCTGCCCTTCATCGTGAATTATTTTCCCTGTGTGGTTATACAAACTCTGGAAATGGGTATGCCACTGTTCTGGTAGGATGGTATTCAGAATTTGTGGTGCGCTTGGGTCCTGGAAGCACAGCTTATTTATAACTTTCCAGAACCCAGACAGATCTCCTCTTTCTGCCGCCTCCCTTAGGTCCTCCCAGGCTTGTCTTTGAAGACTTTCTTTGCGGGATTTCAGGGCCTTTTTATATTTCGATCTACAATGGGCAATTCGGATGTTATCCCTAGGGCACTGTTTTAGGATATATTTAAGATCTTTATGTGCCTTGATACAATCTTTGTCAAACCAACGAGATGTAATGACTGTTTCGCTTCTTTTAGTGGTCTTTAATAGGCCGTCAACAAGACGTGCTTTTTCTTCAAATGCGATGACCACCATTACTCCCTCGTTGTTTTGATCGAGGCATACATTTATAGCATCTAGCCCTGCTGTTACGAGACTCCTGTAAAACGTATCTCCGTCTATCTTGGCCCATCTAAGCCTCCTCCCCATATCTACCATCTTTTCTATTGAATATACTCTGCTTGGTGGTTTCTTAAAATTTAGACATTTTATTTCCATAACCAAAGGGTTATGGTCACTAAAAATACTATTTTTGATTGCCGTGCTATTAATCCAGTTTCTAAGTGTGGGAGAAACCATGATGAAATATATGTATGAGTGGCAGCCTCTTCCCTTAAAGGTTGGGTTAGGTTCCCCACTACTGCCTAACTCGATCAAGTCCATTGTGTGCACCAAATTGTGCCTTTTTGTCACCTTGTCTATTTCCCACCCCTCTACGGAGTGTACAAAGTGTGGTCCTTTTGCCACTGTGCACCGTGACCAGTCCTTACTTAATGGTCTCAAATTCCCACAGAGGTGACAATTAAAATCCCCTGTGAGGAAGACACGCGAGGAAGCTGCTACATTTATTAGCGATAACTGAGCATCTAGGCGGGAATCCAATTCTTTTATTATGTTTCCTCTACTATTTGTGCCTACCGCATTATACCAATTTACCAATAAAATATTAGTTCCTTTGGAATGGAAGCCTATCGCCTGCATGTTTTTTGAATTCCAATTGTGATTGAACCATGCCCCTTGTATGCGGAGGTCTACATAAATTAGTATGCCTCCATCGCTCTCCCTGATGAGGACCTTACAGCAGGGACTGGAAAGCATGTAAACCCCTCTATGATATACTGATTGGGATCAATCACCCAAGTCTCCTGCAGAAATATAATGTGGAAGCTGGTGATATACTGTCTCCATTCCTGGCAATCATATTTGGCCGCTAAACCTGCTATATTCCAGGATATAACTCTTAGTCCGTCCTGACTGACCGACATATTTGCTCCATCCCCTGATGAACGAGTTTTCCTACCCTCCCCAGCTATTATTATATTGTCATTTAGTGCAACTATATTTTCTGCATTTGGCCTTACTAATTTATCTGGGGATGATGTAACCCTCATATCTTTTCTACGTGCCTTGAGCTGTATGCGCTGTATCCCCCCTTGTTGCTCTAGGACATCCTTCTTACTGGCTCCCCTGCTGCTGCTGCTTTCTTCGGGGGGTGGTGGATATTTTGTTTCCCAGCCATGTGGACCCTTTACCAAGTAATTCCCTTGCAGATTGATGCCGACAAATTACATCACAGGCGAGTCAGTCCACCTCATCCAATACACAGAACCTATTCCAATGGGCATGCAGTGAGATAGCAGGATCGTATACAAATATACCCTCCCCAGGTGCTCGCCACTGTTGCACTCTGTTCTGGGGGCCATGATGATGATAAATAAGCATGGGCGAATTTTGCGAATTCGCAATTCGCGAATTTGCGAATTCGCGATCCGCAAAATCCGCGAATTTGCAGATTCGTGGATTTTGCGAATTGTGTGGGTAAAGGCCGGGCGGAAAAATGGTGCACATCGCTAGTGAGAGGGGCAGGGCCAAATGGGCGAGGCTTATATGCGAGTTCACATGCCTCTTGTGTGTATAAAAGGACAGGCACGGATTAGAGAAGCTCGTGGCCACAGGAACTGCACAGGGATTGAGCTCGTGAAAGTCAATAATGCAAAGGCCTCCATCAAGAATCATAGCTATTTTTCGACGATAGATATGGGGAGAACGCACACCTGCCCAGCCTCGACAAAACTCAAATTTTTTAGGGGCTGATTAACTTTGCCATCACACCGAAGAGCACCGGGGTCCCTCGAGTGAGCTGTCCTTCATAGTGGGTAAAGGGCTGGAAAACGGTGCACATCGCTAGTGTGAGGGGCAGGGCCAAACGGGCGAGCCTTATATGCGAGTTCACATGCCTCTTGTGTGCATAAAAGGACAGGCACGGATCAGAGAAGCTCGTGGTCACAGGAACTGCACAGGGATTGAGCTCGTGAAAGTCAATAATGCAAAGGCCTCCATCAAGCATCATAGCTAATTTTCGACGATAGATATGGGGAGAACGCACACCTGCCCAACCTCGACAAAACTCACATTTTTGTCCTATAACTATTTTAGGATGGCGCCGGCAAGCTGCCAGCACATCCTAAAATAGTTACTAAATTAGCTTCATCAGGAAGCACTAATAGATAAAATAAAGAAGGTGCTCGAGCACCTGCTTTATTTTATCTATTAGTGCTTCCTGTTGAAGCTAACTTAGTAACTATTTTAGGATGGCGCTGGCAGCTTGCCGGCGCCATCCTAAAATAGTTACAAGTTCAACAGGCTTGAACTTTTCCCCCCAAATCCGCCGCTCGCGGATTTCGCGGATTTTCAGTAAATTCGCGGGAGTTTGCGGATCGTGGATTTACCGAAAATCCGCGAAATCCGAGAGCGGAACGGATTTTGCGCACATGCTTAATGATAAAACCTGCTGGCATGGACCCTATTTGTATACGCTGGTCTCTGGGGTATGGTGGGATAGAAATAGGATAGATGCAGTGGATATATTTGAGTGTTTGAGCTGCTTAAGGGGGCATTGTATATATAATTCACTGCAGAGGTGTCCCTGAAATGTATTATTATAATGTCTCCTGCCATCGTTTTTGCTCCTTTCCCAATCCACTCCCCTCTTCTGACGGCGAGTATTTCCCCTGAGATATTTGGGGGTAACGGCCTATTTGCCTGTAGCCATTGCACACACTTATTTTTCAACTCAAAATGGTTTTCTCTTTTCCCTTCCTTTAGGGGCGGAACCCCGTTAGTACTACAACAAAGGGCAGGGCTTCCTGGGGAGATTTATAGTTGGGAAGCGAACTGGGCCTGGTTTGTCTGTTACATTTGTTGGCAGGGTATTTTTTGTCACATTATTACTCTCCTTCGGGTTAGGGCCTATTTTACCATTTGCAGCTATAGGGTTTCCCGCTCCCTGGTTGATGTGATCATGAGGGGTAGTGATGGAGGGGTAGTGATGGTAGGGCAAGAGGATAAGGGAGCTCTGGGGCCTTATTTATGAAGGACTTGTGCCGCCGGTGCGTCACTTTTAACATGGGAAAAAGTGACGCACCGGCAGCGCAAGTCCTTCATAAATAAGGCCCCTGGTGTTTTTTGAAGTGATAAGTTGTGTTCCCATCTTATTATTTATTGTAGAGGGATTAACAACTGGTGCCACCTTATCCTTATGTGTGTTATTTGGTGTATCCCTTTCCTGCTCGGCCGAAGCTAGAGTTCCGGCGGGAGCCACCGGCTTTGCCGTTCCTACCCCCATGTTATTTATTATAGAGGTTAGTCTATCAATCTTTGACATCAGGGGTTTGATATGAGTAATGATAGTTTCTTCCAGACCTGCCTTTAAGTTGGCTACCATGTTTGCCACCCAACAGGGTATGCCTGGTGTAGTATTAGGTGTTGGTGTCACCAGGTTATGATTTACAGTATGATTTTTCCCCTTTTTCTTATTTACTGAGGTTTCTTTATTCCTTCTCGGACCTGTATTGCTTAATCTCGGTTTTTCTGGAGCGAGGGGGGGTTAGATCTATAGGAATGTCCTCAGCCACTCTAGGGGTCCCTGTGGGTGCCTGTGTGCAGGGGAGCTCCGCGTAAGAAGACGTAAAGTAGAAGCTTGTGTCCGGGAGATCTGTTACAGCCACTGAGAGGTCCTCTCCTAAATCTTGGATGGTTATAGTCGGTGGAAGTGAGAGCCTCCTTTCAGTGTTGACAATTGCCGTAGCTACTGCCCCTATGGTTTGTTGTAACATCTTATCTATTGCTGTTAGTGTAGGTTGGGGCTGTGGTATGGCGGCCTTCTGTCTGGTGTTTGAGCGCAGTGTAGGCATCTTAGAAATTTTGGTCACCTTCCTCATTATTTTATGAATAGTACTTGTCAGATTTAAGGGGTATTCTCACCAACTGAAGAGTATATCTTTCTGACTTTAGAGAACCAGGCAATATCAACAGAAACTTTTAGGGGCACGGGGTTTATGACATTGTTAGTAATACCTTTAAATAAATATGTTGTCCTCACAGCGGTCCGTTGGTGAAAAATGAAGGGGTGTCCCAGCCCAGCCTCCTATGGCCTTGGAGGGCCGTAGAGGGCCCCGGCGCTCCCGCGCGCTCCCGCAACGCGGGTGTGGAACCTAGATTTTATGCACCGCCTGGCGAGCTGCTTCGGGATGTCGCTTCCGGTCCAGGGGCAAGGGCAGCTGGGAAGGGTAGTTCTTTGGGCCCTCTCGCTTTCCCCTGCTCAGCGGCTGCTGTTGGACTGCAGCGGCGAAGGGAGAGCGGAACACCAGCACTGGTCCAAGATCCGGTAAACTGTAACGGTGAGCCAGCAGACAGAACTAATTTGGTGTGCCCCCCGCTCAACCGATGTGGAGCCTAGATTTTATGCGCCGCCTGGCGCGCTACTTCGGGATGTCGCTTCCGGTCCAGGGGCAAGGGCAGCTGAGAAGGGTAGTTCTTTTAGCCCTCTCACTCTCCCCTGCTTAGCGGCTGCTGTTGGACTGCAGCAGCGAAGGGAGAGCGGAACACCAGCACTGGTCCAAGATCCGGTAAACTGTAACGGTGAGCCAACAGACAGAACTGATTCAGTGCCTATTATTTTACAGACTCCTCCCTTCTGTGCCTGCATCATGTCAAGAACAATTTTATTTTGTAGGGAAACTAATCTAACAGCCTGAAGTTCTACTCTAATATTTTCTAGTACACCTGCTGTTTCATTTATGTTGGCATCTAGTAGTCAGTTTAACCTACTTATATTCATGGAGTTAATTGGTGGACCAACCCATGGTACCATTCCTTTAAATATATCACCTGCTATAACCGAAGCTGTATCTCTGTATTTCACACTTCTTTTACCCTTAAAGTGTTGCTTGCCTTTGAAATTCCTTTTCTACATCATTTATGTCTTTTATTGCTATAGCAGGCAAAACGAAAACCCAAGTGACAACAAGCACGCCAGTCTGTCGGAAGCCAGGTATAAGCATTTTCTCCACAAATAAAATGAATTTAGTCACCTATATAAAGTGAAATGTATTTTATCTTTATCAGTTATCTTATTGAATGTCATATTGCAATTTGTACTATGGCGTACCTGATAGATATGAGTAAAGAAATTCAAAAGGAGAAACCCTTTCAAAGAAAAGGGATAGGGTTTTAGGCACTCTAAGAAAACAACAGTTCCCTTTTCTTAAGTTTTATAGAGGTATCGAAACCGCTAAGGGATTTTTAATTACCACTTTCAAGGATAAACCGTATGTTGTATCCAGAGTTGCAGAGAGATTGACAAATTTACAAATAAAACATTTTCAAAAGCAATCTATCAAAGACATTTAGGACCCAAAAGCACAAATAATGCATTCAAAGTTCTTTCATAAAGCTGGATTGATGAGAAAATTCACATTCACAGGAGAGTTTTAAAAAAAAAAAAATTTCTTTATTTAGTGATATGACCGACCATTTGAATTTAAAAACAGAGTACTTTAAATTTATTCAATAATCACATTAAAATTAAAAATACAAAAACATGAAATGTGTCGACGCGGCGTTTCGGTGATGTAAGTTGTCACCTTCTTCAGGACAAGATTTCAATTTAAAATCACTATAAAATTAAAAATACAAGATTTACAGTTACTTCATATCTCCAGTGCAAAGAATTATATTTAAAAAACATTTTTAAAAAAAACATTTTCCAACCAAATGGTACGGCACTTCCTATATAAATCACATATGATCTATTAATTTATTAGACATGTGCATCCTGATCAATCTTTTAGTTATTCTCAAAGGGGTCTTGGTATCAAAGAACAGATATTTTGGGGTCAAAAACAGATATTTCGGGGGCAAACCACATTCATAAAACCATTGACAGATATGTGAAACATTTGTGAATCTTGCAACCTGCTACGGTTTGACCTTGTTTGGTATCCCTCTGTAAAAAACCTTTATGCATTCTTGACACCATTGGAAGTTGTCTATTCAAAATGAGAAACCCCCATTTTAATTGGGTGGCTTTTCCGTGCTATTGGGTTTTACTGACTCAAAAGGACCTCCTGCCCGTTATGTCTATCCATTGACGTCTCATCTCATATTGTATTTAGATGCTTCTTTAATTACGTGAAACTTAATAATATTGTACATACCTACTTAGTAGTTCAACAATCGCTTTTATCAATGGGCGATTTCCGGAATTTTTACAACTTTAATTCAGATTCTGCAATTAAAACACGAGTGTCATGCATTTATTCAAGTCTTTATCATTATTCAAAACGTCATTTAATCGCCTGTTTATAACTACCTTGTTTCTATGTCTTTCATAAGGGTAGAGGTTTCAATTTGTTGTTCCCCTTGAAGTTCTTTGAATCAAAGGTCGTGTTTTCTGTATTGTAAAAAGATATTTCATTCTCATTACTCTTTTATAAATGCCTCATATCTTTGTTCATTTTTAGTAAACGAGAATTAAAGGAACAGTTAGGGTGAGATTATCTTCATTCTTTTAAGTCCTTTGTTACAACTAAGGAGATATATCCCTCATGTGTCTACCGTTACATTGTGTGGTTCATCTATACTTTTACAGCCTATATTGTCTTCAAACGTACTAGTTTTATTAAGGGCTTATTTACCTGGATCATTTTATTGCGATCCTAGAGTGGACGGTCGTTTTAACTTCTTGCCCAGCCGTACTGTAGGGCGTATCCCTAAAAGAATATGCGAGGATATATTACAACTCCGCAGATTTGTCTCAGTTTACAAAAAAAACCTTATTTAGTTATCGTGACTTTCTTACCTTGCAGCTGTTTGTTATATTTATCTGTATGCTCGCACTTTTTCTTGGTTGGCAGCTTGTTCTTAAAACCTTGAACACTCTTGGGCTTCTGGTACAAGGGTTTTAAAGATAGAAAAAAATCTTTTTATTCTCAACTCTAATTTGCTTAAGGCAGTAGAGTACAAGAGCAGAATCCTCTACTATTTAGAGGGTTTTTTTTAGGATCTCCGTACTTACTATTTTAAGAGGTTCTTCTTGCGTCTCGGGTGGGCACCTACAACGACCGTCTTTCCGGGCTGGAATGGCTTGGCTAGAGTCATGTCTGTTTATATACTCTTCTTAATTGCTAAATTGAACACATGTAATGTTGTGCACCTGTGCGTTATGAGCGGTTGTGCTCGTGTAGAGCAAAACAGCGGCGGCCATCTTTTAGTTCCTCCCTACTAGTTACTGGGATATCCTGGTTTCACTAGATGTTATAAATTCTAACTTTTGTGTTGTTCGAATGTCTGTATAACCGTTACCTTCATTTGATTAAACTTTCTAGTATCATTTTTTGGGGGATTTGGGTTTTGTGATCCGGGTTAGAATACCTTATGTTTAATGGATCGGGTTGCGATCACGTGTCCTATTTAAATGCCTAGTTGCTGCTCGTTGCGATGGCGGCCATCTTGGAACGCCTCTCAACCATGTGTATTTCCTATATATACCCAATCTTTGTATATGCGCTACTGTTCCTATGGTACCACATTAGTTTGATTATTCGATTCTTATGATCCTTTCGCCCTGTTCCTTTTCGACCATGCTCATGTATAGCCCTTAGATGGTGGATTTCAGTGGGTTGTATTCGATACCGGTTTAATAACTACAGGCTTGCAGGAACTGACCCGCTCGAATCGTGTTTTGTGGGCGGCCATCTTATAGTGCAGTAGTCCAATTATTCGTTGTTTGACTTTAATGCAAGTATTTGTTATTTTTACATCAATTTTTGCATTGTTTACTGTTAAAGCGAACGGGTTTGCACTTGGTTGGCATTTTCTACTTACAGCAAATTAGTTCTACAATCTCTTGGGTTTTTAGAGAGGTTGATAGTTTTAAACCCATGTTTGGAAAATAAGTTTGCATCCCCATTCACTATTGCTGTATTATAGGGTAGTTTTACTTATGGAAAGAGTTTTTAAATTATTCTGTCCCATTCTTCCCGGCTGTTTAATCCATTTCTGAATGTGTTGAATTTGGACATGTAATACTGCTCTCTCTTTTTTCTTTTACTGTCCAAATCTCCACCACGATTGTTCAGTTTGGCAACTTCAACAATCCACCATTTAAGGTCCTCAACAGTATGTTTGGACTGTTCCCAGTGCTCAACTAAAGGTGCATTGGTTCGTTTAGTTCTAATTGAGGATTTATGCTCATTTAACCTAAGTCTCATCTCTCTTGCAGTTTCTCCTATGTACGCTTTTTGACAAGGGCGTTGTATCATGTAGACCACATTCTGGGTTCTACAGTTTACTAATTCCTTTTGGTGATGGGTGATTCCATTGTAATCTATTTTAGGACCTTTGGTTATCAAACTGCAATTTTTACATGCACCACAGGGGAAATTGCCAGCCGGCATTTTTCCGTCTATGGTTTCTATCCTTTTCCTTTTCATCTCGATAGGATATGTGTGTACTAAACAATTTTTAATTGTTCTGTTCCGTCGATATGCGAATATCGGTTTTGGAATGGGCATGGATCCTGCATTCTGAAGTAAATTCCAGTTCCTATTTATAAGGATCTTGACTTTATTGCTGATGTTTGAGAAGTTGATCACACAGACTAATTTTTGATCTTTTGTTGCAGTTTGAGATTTAGGTTCAAACAAACTCTCCCTATTAAAATATTTTGCTCTTTTATTAGCATTTTTAATCATCTTTTTTGGATAGCCCCTTTCTAAAAACTTATTAGTCAGGGTTTGAGCATGTTTTTCAAATTCCTCTCTATCCGTACAATTTCTTCTGACCCTTAAAAATTGGCCAAAAGGTATGTTGTTTTTTTGAGTTGCGGGGTGGTGGCTTTCAAAATGCAACATAGTGTTGCGATCGGTTGGTTTGCTAAAGAGTTCCACTCTCAGGGTTCCATCGACGGGTTTTATTCTAATGTCAAGAAAATCACAGCTTTGATTGCTGTAGGTGGACGTAAATTTCAAGTTTTTGTCTCCTAGGTTGATCCATTGGATGAACTCCTTTAGTTCATTTTCGCCCCCTGACCATATGCAAAACACATCATCAATGAAACGGACCCACATCCTTATGTTCTCAAAGAATGGGGCCATTTCATTGAATATGTGTGTATCTTCAAAGGCTGCTACATACAGGCAGGCAAGGCTCGGCGCACATGTAGCGCCCATGCTTGTGCCCTTTATTTGCTTGAACAACTCATCTTTGAATAGAAAAATACTATTGGTTAGGACTATCTCAATACAGTCCACTACAAATTGGCCATGTTCAGATAATTCATCATCTGTCCCTTTTAAAATCTTCTCTATCATAATTTTCGTATCGTTTTGTGGTATGTTTGTGTATAGTGCCTCTATGTCTAGAGTCACTAGCCACTCACTATCCACATTAAAGGGTTTATTCTCAATTTTTCTGATTGTGTCTGTAGTATCCCTGATGTAAACTTTTTGCTGAGTTACTAATGGTTGAATCAATTTGTCAGCATATTGGCTCAATGGTTCTGTTAAAGAGTTTAGACTCAAAACTATGGGTCGCATCGGTGGGTCTCTAATATCTTTGTGGACTTTTGGGAGGCCGTAGATGGCGGGTATAACCGGTGTGTCATTTAAAAAAAAATTAAATTCCTCCTGATTAATGACACCGTCTTCTAGGGCAAAATTGAGTCTCTCTCTTTTTTTTTTCTTTAAATCCGACCATTCTTGTCGATTCGAAGAGGCATAGTGAAGGGTATTTTTTAGCATCTCCTGCATTTTAAAATCGTATTTCTTGGTATCCATTATGACAATACTGCCCTCCTTATCACCAGGTTTTATTGTGATTTCCTTACATCCTTTCAGGGTTTCTAGGGCATCTTTATCTTTTTTAGTGAGATTGTATTTTATCCATGATTTTTGTTTCAATAGATCTTCTAATCCCTTCTCTATTACCTTTTCAAAGGTATCTACCTCTTTACTTACCATGGTGCCAGTGGGCATCCAGTTGGATTTGGGTCTAAGGCCTGATTTGTTGTCATTAACGGTTCTTTTTTTCCCTTCAAAGAATTTATTTAGCCTTATTTTCCTAAAAAAGCTTTTAATATCACGTTCTAGATTAAATTTGTCTACAGGTTCAGAAATTGCGTATCCAAGTCCCTTTTCTAAAAGTTTAATTTCCTCAATGTCTAGGTTTCTACTTGAAAGATTTATGACAGCAGCTTTAGGGTTCAGTCCCAGTTCTTTTGACTACGGGTTCTCATATAAGGACGTGCTTGCCCTTGGTTCTGGGGATAAAAGTTCCTTCCTCGTGCCCTCCCTCTTGGATTTTGATTCTGGTTGGATTTCCGCCTGTCTAAAAAAGGCAGGCTTTCTTTAATTGTTTTACTGCTATTCACCCCGTCCCTGAGGCCGGTGGTTTCTTGATTTGTTTCAGAATCAGATTCAGTGCTTGTGTAGGAGCTCTCAGAGAAAGTTACTCTTTTTCTTGAGCCATTTCGTCTGTTGGGTTGCCAGCTCTGTTTATATTGAAACTCCTCTTGCTGTTTTTCGTAATACTCTTTTTGGAGATAGGGATAAGTTAGTTCGGGCATATATTTGTCTACATCCTTTCTGAATTTATTACTCTTTTTATTTGTAAGGAAATCCCTGTAGCCATCTAGGTCTCCCTGGATTTCCTCTAACTTATTCTTTGCATCTTCCAGCGATGTATTATCTCTTAATTTTTTCTCCATTTCATCTATTTCTTGTTTTTCTATGATTAATGTTGCATGGGCTGTTTCAATAATTAATAGTAGCCAGTCCCTACTGCATCTATTTGCAATAAATGTCCATGTTTCAATAAATTTTTGGTTTTTGGTGAAAAGACTGGGTTCATTTCTTATTTGTAAACCTTTGGGGATGATTCCCTTTTTGCAGTACTCGATCAAGAAATCTGCATGTAACTCTGTTCGTATTATTTTCTTTTTTAAATTCCAGAGTTCTTTCCATTTTTCTTCCTCACTGTCCGATATTATGACGGTATTAGTCGTTTTATTTTGGCCATTTACTAGTTTATTAAACTGCTCTTCAGAAAAACTGAAGACCTTAAATTGGTCCATTAATTATTTTGGATCCTAGCACTATTATTAGTGCGCCTCTTATAAATTGTAGAGTTTACAATCAACACTCCTCAGTTAACAAACTGTGCTAGTACAAGTAAAGAAATTCAAAAGGAGAAACCCTTTCAAAGAAAAGGGATAGGGTTTTAGGCACTCTAAGAAAACAACAGTACCCTTTTCTTAAGTTTTATAGAGGTATCGAAACCGCTAAGGGATTTTTAATCACCACTTTCAAGGATAAACCGTATGTTGTATCCAGAGTTGCAGAGAGATTGACAAATTTACAAATAAAACATTTTCAAAAGCAAACTATCAAAGACATTTAGGACCCAAAAGCACAAATAATGCATTCAAAGTTCTTTCATAACGCTGGATTGATGAGAAAATTCACATTCACAGGAGAGTTTTTTTAAAAAAAAAAATTCTTTATTTAGTGATATGACCGACCATTTGAATTTAAAAACAGTATACTTTAAATTTATTCAATAATCACATTAAAACTTAAAAATACAAAAACATGAAATGTGTCGACGCGGCGTTTCGGTGATGTAAGTTGTCACCTTCTTCAGGACAAGATTTCAATTTAAAATCACTATAAAATTAAAAATACAAGATTTACAGTTACTTCATATCTCCAGTGCAAAGAATTATATTTAAAAAACATTTTTTTTAAAAACATTTTCCAACCAAATGGTACGGCACTTTCTATATAAATCACATATGATCTATTGATTTATTAGACATGTGCATCCTGATCAATCTTTTAGTTATTCTCAAAGGGGTCTTGGTATCAAAGAACAGATATTTTGGGGTCAAAAACAGATATTTCGGGGGCAAACCACATTCATAAAACAATTGACAGATATGTGAAACATTTATGAATCTTGCAATCTGCTACGGTTTGACCTTGTTTGGTATCCCTCTGTAAAAAACTTTTATGCATCCTTGACACCATTGGAAGTTGTCTATTCAAAATGAGAAACCCCCATTTTAATTGGGTGGCTTTTCCGTGCTATTGGGTTTTACTGACTCAAAAAGACCTCCTGCCCGTTATGTCTATCCATTGACGTCTCATCTCATATTGTATTTAGATGGTTCTTTAATTACGTGAAACTTAATAATATTGTACATACCTACTTAGTAGTTCAACAATCGCTTTTATCAATGGGCGATTTCCGGAATTTTTACAACTTTAATTCAGATTCTGCAATTAAAACACGAGTGTCATGCATTTATTCAAGTCTTTATCATTATTCAAAACGTCATTTAATCGCCTGTTTATAACTACCTTGTTTCTATGTCTTTCATAAGGGTAGAGGTTTCAATTTGTTGTTCCCCTTGAAGTTCTTTGAATCAAAGGTCGTGTTTTCTGTATTGTAAAAAGATATTTCATTCTCATTACTCTTTTATAAATGCCTCATATCTTTGTTCATTTTTAGTAAACGAGAATTAAAGGAACAGTTAGGGTGAGATTATCTTCATTCTTTTAAGTCCTTTGTTACAACTAAGGAGATATATCCCTCATGTGTCTACCGTTACATTGTGTGGTTCATCTATACTTTTACAGCCTATATTGTCTTCAAACGTACTAGTTTTATTAAGGGCTTATTTACCTGGATCATTTTATTGCGATCCTAGAGTGGACGGTCATTTTAACTTCTTGCCCAGCCGTACTGTAGGGCAGTATCCCTAAAAGAATATGCGAGGATGGATTACAACTCAACAGATTTGTCTCAGTTTACAAAAAAAACCTCATTTAGTTATCGTGACTTTCTTACCTTGCAGCTGTTTGTTATATTTATCTGTATGCTCGCACTATTTCTTGGTTGGCTTAAGAAAAGGGAACGGTTGTTTTCTTAGAGTACCTGATAGATACCCTTGTGTCTAATACAAATACTCCCTATTGCGTTGTGTTGTTTATTTTTTATTTATAAAATGGTATGTTCTCGTTGACCTCTCTTGATGGGGAGTGAAGATATCAGAAAGGTAAAATGTCGCATTTTGTTCTATTACTTCTGTGAAGTTTCCCTCTCTCAGAATATCTGTCATATATTTGTAGGTGCTCCTAATATTCTGCAAAAATAATCATTATCTCCATATTTTCTATCATTATGTATAGAGCATAACAGGATGCTTCAAAAGGTAAAGGATCTTGACTCAAGGGTTAGCCTTGATCTGCGAAAGCTGGGAATCGCAAACACATCCAGCAATCTCCCTTTGTTAAAACCTTATTGATATGATGCAGAAAAATCACAATGGAATTGTGATACATTTCCTCCCTGTGGGCAATTTCATCAGGTGATAAAGTGTACACAGGTACTATATCAGGTGGTTTTGGTGTTGGGAGTATCTGTCCCATGGAGTAGAACAATAGATATACAGTAAATAATGCGAGCAACAATAGGCAGAATATTACCCCAGGTAAGCACATTTTAGACTGATGGAATTTTTTCTTTTCCATTATCATAGTTGTGTATTCCCTATGCATACCTAGGTCATTTTTCTAACCTTTCTTCAATTAGATGTAGTAGTATTAATGACACTATTTTGTGAATTATCACTGTAAATCTATACAATAATATAAATTAAACACACTAAAAGAATAAGCACATATAAGGTGAGGCTATAATACACAATGTACTGGGAGCAGTAATTTCGTAATATATTAGAGGACCTCTCAGTACCCCTTGGTATTGCTTCTCACTTCCTAAAGATATTCATGCAATTTATATAAGGGACGACCTGTCACATGGCCCATGGGGACATTGTTGGTTCCCCTAAGTTAGCATGAGCACGCTAAAGATTGTCCTTGCTTTGTACACGTTAGTACACTATTGTGATATTTTCACATGAGAACCTAATGTTGTGTTCACTCTTTGCAGATTCCTGAGAATTAATCTGAACATTGTGTACACAGTTGAACAACAATGCTCTTTGTTATTCTGTTCTGGTCAGGCAAAAGCACGGGCGCCCGCAGTGACAGGAGGAGTCACAAATACCTCCTGGATCAGTTCATCTATCCTAATGAAGATTCTTACACTTTGCCTTCATGTGAATGAACTATCATCCCTGGTGGCGGTGTGTGAAACATTCCAAATTTCCATTCTACCCAAACCTTCTTGTAATTCTATGCAGTTCACATCATTTGAAATTCTAGTTGCTTAAATATTTCCCGGAGGTCTGTAAGCGCATCTTTGCTATTTATCTCACTAGTATGCACAAAGTCAAGGAGGGGTGTCAAAATTTATGTTACAGTGATATCTAGCAGGAATAGTCTGTCTCTTTCCTGCAGGATGTCATTCACCGGAGGTATTAACATTTCGTCTCATTCTTCTTTGTGGACCTTAAATTAGATCAGTGTTCTTCTTTTATCATTTCTGATGTTGGCATATGCTGCTGACCTGGTTCTTTGCTAGACACCATCTAGATGCTAGGTGGTGCCCTCTTGATGTGGCTGGCGTGGATTCAGGATTTCTGGTTGGTTCACTTCACTGCCATTGTCGTTGCGAGCAGGACTTGCTCCAGACACTTCGAGCGAGCTTGAAGACAGTTGGACCTCTGAAATTACTTTAGTAGCACCCAGTCTCTGGGCTTATACTTGTGCCCCTCAACCAGCAGTGGTTCTGAAAGGGCCCCTTCACCTGCTGGTTAATAGAAGCAAGAGTACGTAAGTGACATGCAGTAATCGTTCAGCAATTCATTGGTCATCGTGGGTGGAGCATTTTCATCTGGCACTCTCCATACAACCATTGGCAGCCCAGTGACAATTTCATGTACACTGAGTTTTGTCTTGGTAGCTGGTGTGCTTCTCATGCTCTTTAGAGCTATTGGTAAGGCATCCATCCAGGTCAGTTTTGGGTTAACACACACTTTTGCTATCTTATTCTTCAGTATGCCTTTGTGTCTTTCAACCACACCTGCTGCCTCTGGATGTTAGGCACAGTGCAGCGTCTGCTGTATTCCCAGAGCTTTGCAAGTCATCTTTATTATTTCATTGCAGAAGTGGCTGCCATTGTCTGGCCATATTGCTCTCGAGACCCCAAAGTGTAGAATCAACTCTTTTTATTAAACACTTGGCTGTGGAGATGACATCATTTGTTTTTACCGGATATTCCTCTATCCATTTTGAGTACATATACACCACCACCAGGATATACCTATACTTGTTGGTAGGTGGCATATCCACATAGTCTATTTGCAGGGCTTCAAATGGCATTGTTGGCTTCCCAAAATGACCCTTGGTTACCGAAGCAGTTTTACTCTCATTGTGCTGTGCACATACCATACATGTTTGTCATATTTCCTAAGCTATTTCTTTTAAAGTTTTTGTTCACCCAGAATTTGTTCATGCAATTCACTATGGCATCACTGCATTTCTGGACCAGGCCATGCATGGCCCGACACATGGGGCCTCATTTATGAGCCATTGCGTCACTTTTACGCCGCCGGTGCGTCACTTTTTGTGACGCACCAGTGGCGTAAAAAATGCTCCTTGTTGCGTCATATTTACAAAGTGACGCATCTAGGCGTCACTTTGTAAACCCCTTGGCCACATTATACCTGCGCCAGGTATAATGTATGCAAGAGGGGCGTATTGACGCAAGGAAGGGTCGTAGAAGTGATGCAGTGAAATCTATGAGATTTCACTGCGTCACTTTTAGGACACCGTTGCGTCAAAATCCTGTGCCTGCCTCACAGCAGGCGTAAGACTGATGCAGGCCCTTTCACATGGGGCTTGCCCCATGTGAAAGGACGCATTGTTGGAGTTGTGTCACTTTTGTGACACACTCCAGCAATGCGTCACTTTTGCGCTTACAGATACGTCAGAAATACTGACGTATCTGTAACTCCTTGCGGCATGATGCGTCATACATTAAATATGACGCATCAGGAATGTCGCAAGGAGTGCGCACTGAGAAGTGACGCATCGCTGCTTTCAAGCATCGATGCATCATTTCTCATAAATGAGGCCCATGGAGTGAATCATTCTATCTGGTAACTTTTCTTGTTTCTCATTCATCCATCACCCTTGAACAAATGACCCATTCATTGACCTGCTCCTCTGCTCTTCTGCTGTTGTCCCTTGTTGCATTTGTCTCACACCTTCATTTGTCAGATTCAGTGAATTCTCTTTTTGGGCGGCCTTCGGGCTGTACGTTTTAGTGCTAGTGCTGAACAACTTCGCACTGTCTGTTTTGCTGTTGCATCTGCTAACTCGTTTCCCTGGCCTATTTAGTCTTTCACCTTTTTATGGGTACTGCATTTTACTATGGCCCCATTCTTTGGGAGTGCCAAGGAGTTAAGTAATTTGATGATAAGTACACCATGCTGTATTTTAGTTCCCTGCGAGATAATAAAACTCCTTTCCTTCCAGAGTCTCCCAAAGGAATGTGCCACATTGAATGCATATTTGCTATCTGTAGATATGTAAAACATCTTCCTACATGTAATTTACAAGCTTGTGTCAATGCCACAAGGTATTTTACAGGAATCAATTACAGTGCTGTTTGTTACAATTGCATAGGCTGCTGATGTATAACCATCTTTTGATCTCAGGTAGGACCCATACACCCACAATTCCCCTTTAGCATATGCATAGGGTGTATCATTCATAACAAAATACAACCATGATCTTCATTCAATAAGTCATCAGTGGAAGCAGGTAAAAGTGTGACAGGGGTCAAAACAGTAGATTTGTGAAGTGTAACATGTACTGCACAGAAACAGATCTCATACTGCGTGAGCCTAGCAGTTGTGAGGTACTACTTACGTGCTTTGGTTCAATACAGAAAGGTAAAGCCTTGGCTACAGTATCCAAGGAGGCAGTGAAATATGTACATGGTCTTTTGTAGTCACCTTTCTGCTGGGTGAGGACCTCAAGAGCACGCCAGTTTCATGAACAAATAGTTAGAAAAACTTAGAATAGTCTGGTAGGCCCAAAGCAGGAGCAGAGCAGAGAGCTTGCCTGATGGCACAGAAGCTTTGTTCATGTTCTGGCTACCACTGAAGAGATTCGGGTGTGTCCTTGTGGGTTAAGGCCAATAAAGGTTTTGAAAGCAAAGAGAAATTAGCTATCCACTGCCGGCAATTGCTAGCCATGCCTAGAGAGGGTTGAACCTGTTTTTAGGTACGTGGCACTGGTGTCTGTACAATCAATTTAATGCGCTTATTATCAAATCTTCTATGCCCTTTCTACAGGATGTGTCCCAAATATGACACTTTGTGTTGAACCAATTATATTTTCTCTGGTGAAGTCTTGTGACCACGTGCAGCTAGGAAATTTAACAAATTTACAGTGCCAGTGGTCAGTGGTACACTGTTCCTCAGTGCTGCTGGCAATTAACAAATTGTCAATGTATTGAACGAATAGAGAATCGGGTGACAAATTGAAAGTATGTAGTTCTCTTTTCAAGGCTTGATCGTAGATACTGGGGCTCTCTGTGAATCCTTGAGGTAATATGGTAAAACAATAACTCCATCCACCTACGGAGAAGGATAACTGATACATGCTACCCTCATCTACTGGAATTGAGAAGAAGGCGTTTTTCAAATCTACCACCATTAAATATGCCATTTCTGGTGACAGTGTTGGCAATATCGATACTACATTGGGAACCACTGGGAACTGTGGGACTATAATCTTGTTTATCTCTCTGAGATCAACTATAAATTTTTAGATCAGCTTTCTCATCCTGTTTTTTCAAGCCTGGTAATATTGGGCTGTTGCACAGACTGCCTGTTATTTCCTTCACAATCCCTTCCTTTAGTAAGTCACTTACTACGTCCTGGAACCCCTTTGGACCTTATGGAGCTATTTTGTACTGTGGTATCCTTGGTAGTTTCACATTCTACCTGACTGTTATCGTTAAAGGTGTGATGTTCATTCTCCCAATGTCATTGTTATATTTTTTTGTTCTGCAATGTTCCTTATTCCTATACAACACCTCTGTAAGTGGCCCATCTATTTCCAAGTAAACTCCATTTGCACTACTCTTAATTGTTGTGTTTATCTTCTTTGATAAGTGCAAACCCAACAAATTAAATACGCATTTGTCTGATATTAGAAACAAATGGGTGTCCTGTATTGGGCCTATATAGTGTATTTCAATGATGCAGACATTTGGCTTGATACAGGTATATTAGTAAATCCCACAGATATATTCATTTTTCCTGAGAGACAAACATCTGGAAATGTTTTCTTTGTCAAGGAGGAATTTGTGGTCCCTGTAAATGTAAATGTATGTATGTGAATGTATTTGAGCTTATATAGCGCACAGCTACCCACAAAGGGTTTCCCGGCACTTGCTTAGGGAACCCGTCCTGGTATTCCCCTGTGAGATAACCCCGGCAGGGTATCCACAAGGTGAAAGCCAGGCATCCCGCCGCGAGGGGCCGTTGTGGAGATTAAGCAAGCTATTGCCCAGAGTCGCAGAGTGTGAACCCGTGAGTTGAGAAGGCACCGGAGCGAGAATTATCGAGTCCGTGAAATTTTTTGAGCCCAAGACCCGCCGAGGCGGGGAATTGAACCCTGGTCCAGGGCCGATCTCAGCTTCCGGGTCTGCCGCCTCTAACCCCTGAGCCACACTTCTCCTGTATCTATTAACAATTGCACAGGTGTACCTTGAACCTCGCTCTTCACATATGGTCCAGTGGGATCTACAGGGACTACCATCCGCTGTATTAACTCTCTCTGGCATCCCTATTATTCATAATAATCAGAATCCCCTGGGGGCCCTCCCTGATATTTTCCATCATAGGGATGTGTACCTGCATTTTTTGGCATTTCTGTATTGTCAAAGATGTTTGTCAGGGAGGGATATTGTGTTGAGCCAGGAAGTGAGTCATGTCCTTGTTGTTGATATCCAGCTCTTCCCATACTTCTTCCCGGCCTCTTGACCTCCCTATCCCACCCCCTCTTCATGACTTTTTTTTGAAGGGTGTTGGCACTGGGCTCTCCAATGATCTAGTTCACAACATTTAAAAAATCCCAGTGTGTGTCTGCTCATTTGTGGCTTGATGTTGCTGCTGTACTGGGGGAGCTGAAAATGACCTTTGTGGGCATCTGAGTCATTGCACCCTTTGTGAAAGAGTAAATATCTGTAAAATTAAACAAAGGATAAACACACACAAGAGTTTGTACGGTCAGTTAATATCTGGAGTGAATCTAGTCTTTCTTCTTTTGTTGCTGCTCTATCTTCTAATATTGTTAGTAATTTGTTATAGATTTTATTGGACACATTTTCTACTTGTGGGTATCCTTCTGTAGAAGGCCAAACCTTCTCCCAATTCTTAAACCTGCCATAGACGTTTTTATCTAAATCTATCAAAGCAAAATGTTGAAGTGCAGATGTGTAGTGTGTTGGGAATTTGCACCTTTCATTTGACCACAAAGAGGACCCATTTTTTTTATAACTTCTCCTAACCACCCTTGGACCTCATCCTGTTCTTTTTGTGACAGTGTAAATGCTGATCACATATCCTGTTTACCTTTTTGAAAACCAGGTATTGAAGATGTATATTTTTGTTGTGTATGGGTTGTATTTTTTTGGATCTTGTGTCAATTCTAATGATGTGTGCATTTGTGGTGTTTGCAGCTTATATGCAGGTGGGGTAGTTAATAATGTTCCTATTACAAGATCCTCTGTTTCCTCCTTGGCTCGCGGTGCATTGGGAAACAATGGGTAGATATCTGGGATAGGTTTGTGAACTGTGAAACATTTGTCTATGTCCATTTCCTTTTCCGTGCATTTGGCCGTACATCTTTCTTATGCGTTATGTCTATTGCAGTCTGTAGCCTTTTCTTTGATTGTTTTAGGCCCCTCCGACCATCTTCCAGCTGTGTATGATTGCCAGACATAAAATGCATCCAATTGTAATAAACGTACTATCTTCCCTTTCTTTTCCCGCAAGCATTCTTCTAAATTGAGCTATATATCTCTGTCGAAGGTACCATACTCTGGCCATTGCAAATCAGTATCCTTTCTGGTATAATGAGTCCACTGCTCCAGATGGGCAACGGCAGCGTATCTCCAATTACGTATTACATAACAGGCTGCTGAACAGTAGAGAGGCGCACTTTGAGTGGTATTTAAGGCTGCTCTTCTCCCTTTTGTTGTACAAAAAAAAGTTTACTGAGCATTTTTTAAATACATATATTAACCTCTAAGAGGCATCAAATACCCTACACATGTAACAGTTTTACTTGAATATTCAAAAGCAATATTCAGAGAGTCAAAAAGAACACACTCTCAAAAATACACTGTAAAGACACTGTTGTGTAACACAAATCAGCATATGCATTTGATCAGACATCACTTAGAGCTGAACCCATAGTCATGGTTTATTTTGAGGCGACTACCCATGTTTCCTCCTGGGCAACCAACCATGAACCTCTTCGGTCCTTGATAGCCTAGTGGTCTTTCACAGACTGGATAATCCTCCTCAGGCACCTATCTTAAAAGGTACCCTCAGACTTCCCCTAGGTAATCCCTAATGGATCCCAGTTTGTACCCTTTAGATATCAGGAAAACAACATACAATCATTGAATGGGGCATTACGCACTGCCTCCTGATCATCTGATCAGTAATGCTGTTGTACATGTTCTTCCACGGTAAAACAACATTATGGCTCGAAAGTAAGCTGTTGGTGTCTGATGTCACAGGCAGGTCAACAGGAGCCCCATTGCCTCGGTTTCTGCAGGAAACAAAGTCCAATCAGGAGGTGCGCACACTGAGACTTCAAGGGCCCCTGGAGAGTCCTAGGACTGCAGTAGAGCAAAAACCCTGCAGAGATCGACAGTTCCAAAGGAGTCACGGCACCATTTGTGAGTAAATATCTGTAAAGATAAACAAAGAATGAACACACAAAAGAGCTTGTAGAGTGGCAGGCATTTATTTGCCAAAGAACTGCAGTTGAGACAGCGCACAGTGAAGACTACAGAGTGATCTGATTACAGAGTAAATATTCAACGTTTATACACAATTGTGAAGCCTTGAAGCATGTTAATCATTAACATTAGCACTGTGGCATGAGCATTTCTCAAATATGCCCATCGTTTGCTTTTGCCTAATTAATGGCTACAGTTCATGAAAATGTCAACATGTACATTTACTTTATACATGATTGTAGTGGTGCACATGATCATACTAACACTAGCCAATCTTCCAAGCTCCTATCTCCTGACCCACAGTCTAAGCCCATTATCTTGCTTTTGTTAATAAGTGCTGTTTGATTAGTCACCAGATGTTTGTTCTTTCTGTGTCCTATGCACAATTTCCCCACATGATATTGACTTCAGTTGACATGCTCAGATTAGAGCACTATTTCTCAGAATAAACTTGCTGAACTGTTTTTTGTACGCATGCAAAAGTTAGACGGCCCTTTCTCAGAATTGAGCAAGGACCGGCCAAAAACATGTACACATTCCATTTTAATTTAATTCATTTAGTGCTGGATTTCAGACAGTTTACCTAAACTGTTTGTTTAACATAGAGCTGTGCCTGGTAAGTGAGCAAATATTATTTCTAAGTAGGTTTTACACAGAAATTAATGCAAAAATCTGGTTCACTTTAATTTATCTATTTATCACAGGAGCGAATTCTTTCTTTCACAGTTTTCCAGAGCTGCGTCAACATCTGGATTATAGCAAGCTTTCTGACCCAGAAAACTTGCTGAGGAGGCTGATATCTTGGTCAGCATAAGAGTGTCCAAGAAGGCATCTGGGGGGGGGACCTCCCGAATGGGTGGTCAGGGTTCCCATCAGAAGAAGGGGTAAAAAGAAAGACAGAGTTCTCCAAAGCCCACAAAACAGCGCACAGGAGCCCCCTGAGATTCATTCCCAATCTGGCCACTAGATGAAAGACTACCCTGACAAAGGTCAGCATCCAAGATTACCAAGTTCTATGAGTGTTTTAAGTATGGACACTACAAAAGGGATCCCAAGTACCAAAAAGAGCACCACCTCGCACTGGAGGAAAGACACCAGTGGTGGCTAGTGTAGTACTGGGGAAAGAGTTTGTCCCAGTTAATGGTGTGGGGGGGTTAGTTGGGTTAACCTAGAGTCCCTGGGTAACAATGAGATGGTTCCTAAGATCCATGTGCTCTGAACTACTACAAAGTATAGGCAATAGGTCATCATCAATGGAAATAGTGTTGAAGCTCTGCAAGATAGAGGTACCAGCATGACTAAGGTAAGAAATCAGCTAGTGTCCCTAGAACAGGTAATCCCCAATGCAATCCACTCTGTTCTGGTGGTTGACAACAGAAAGGGGCACTATCCAGTGTCCCTTGTTCCATTTGAGTGGGGGGGGGGGTGTTCAGGTCTTCTGAAGGTTACTGCCCTGCCATGCCTATGTAATATTTGCTTTGTAATGTCCTTGAATGCACTGCCCGGAAGGAAGTAGAGGTCAAGGCTCATGTGGCGATGTTGGGGCTACCTGAGTGTATCTGTGCTACTAAATGACCCAGCCAGCTGCTAAGAAGGCGAAAGGCAGAGGACATGGAAAAAGAGCTCCCGAATGAACCTCACTGAGATGGAGGGGGCTGCCGCAGAGTCCACTGAGGGGGGCATTGCTTCCCTTGGTGACCAGCCTACACTTGCTGGATGGCTTTCTAGAAGGGGGATCTGCCAATTAAAAGTTCTGTGGGGCACAAAGCCCAGGATGATCCCCAAACAGCAGGTGATGCCTCTGATAGTCATCACATTTACTGGGAGGACAGCCTCCTTTAAAATGAGCCTAGACCAAGACAAGACTTTTATAAGACCTGTCCAACAAGTTTATTGGCCTAGGATCAAGAATTCCACAGATGCATTCTGTAGGACTTGTGTAACCTGCCAGGCCAATGGGGCAGGAGCTGTAAGCCCCATTTAATCCCTTGCCGGTCATTGGCACACTCTTTGAGCGTGTGGGTATCAGCCCATTTAGGCCTATGGATCCCAGATTGCATCAGGCAACAGGTTTTTCTTGATTCTGGTGGATCATGCCACTCGGTACCCAGAGGCAATCCCTCTGAGGACCATGATTGCACCTGCAGTGGCACACATGCAGTCAAACACACACACACCCAGACACACAAACCCCCCCACACACACAACCACACACAACCCCACACACACACAACACCCCCCCACACACACAAGCCACACACACACACAACCCCCCCACACACACAACCCCGCACACACACAATCCCACACACACACACACACACACATAACCCACCCACACACACCCACACACACACCACCCCACACACAAACACACAACCCCCCACACACACAAAACCAAAACTACACAGCCCCACACACACAACCCCCACACACAACCACACACACACAACCCCACACACATACAACCCCACACACACAACCCCACACACACAACCCCACACACACAAACACCCACACACACAACCCCCCACACACACAACCCCATACACACACAACCCCCCACACACACAACCCCCCACACACACAACCCCCACACACAATCCCACACACACACACACACAACCCCACACAACCACACAATCACACACACACACAACCACACACACATACCCACACACACCCACACACACACAACCACTCACACACAACCACACTCACAACCCCCCACACACAACCCCACACACACACAACCACACACACACAACCACACACCTGGATAGGAAAACATAGCATAGCAAAACAAAACATAGCATAACATAACATAGCATAACAAAACAAAGCATAGCATCACAAAACATAGCATAGTATTACAAAACATAGCATAGCATAACAAAACAAAGCAAAGCATAACAAAACATAGCATAGCCTAACAAAACACAACACAACAAAACATAGTGTAGCAAAACAAAACATATCATAGCATAGCAAAACTTAGCATAGCATACCAAACACAACAAAACATAGCATAGCATAGCATAACAAAACATAGCATAACAAAACATAGCATAGCAAAACAAAACAGGATAGCAATACATAGCATAGCAAAACAAAACATAGCATAGCATAACAAAACATAGTATAGCATAACAAAACACAGCAAAACTTGGCATAACAAAACACAATAAAACATAGCATAGCATAACAAAACATAGCGTAACAAAAGAAAGCATAGCATATCAAAACATATAATAGCAGCACAAAACATAGCATAGCATAACAAAACAAAGCACATCATAACAAAACATAGCATAGCATACCAAAACACAACACGACATAGCATAGCATAACAAAACACAACACAACACAACAAAACATAGCATAGCAAAACATAGCATACCAAAACATAGCATAGCATACCAAACACAACAAAACATAGCATAGCATAACAAAACATAGCATAACAAAACATAGCATAGTAAAACAAAGCATAGCATAATAAAACACAACACAAAATCACATAGCATAGCATAACAAAGCATAGCATAGCAAAACACAGCAAAACATTGCATAGCATAACAAAACATAGCATAGCATAACAAAACATAGCATAGCATAACAAAACAAAACATAGCATAGCATCACAAAACATAGCATAGCATAACAAAACAAAGCAAAGCATAACAAAACATAGCATAGCATAACAAAACACAACAAAACATAGCATAGCATAACAAAACAGAACACAACAAAACATAGCATATAAAAACAAAACAAAACATATCATAGCGTAGCAAAACCTAGCATAGCATACCAAACACAACAAAACATAGCATAGCATAACAAACATAGCATAACAAAACATAGCTTAGCAAAACAAAGCCTAACATAATAAAACACTACACAACAAAACATAGCATAGCATAACAAAACATAGCATAGCATAACAAAGCATAGCATAGCAAAACACAGCAAAACATAGCATAGCATAACAAAACATAACATAGCATAACAAAACACAGCATAGCATAGCATAACAAAACATAGCATAGCAAAACACAACAAACCATAGCATAGCATAACAAAACATAGCATAGTATAACAAAGCATAGCATACCAAAACAAATCGTAGCATAACAAAACATAGCATAGCATAACAAAACGCAACAAAACATAGCATTGCATAGCATAACACAGCATAGCATAGCATAACATAAGAAAACATAGCATTAAGTTTGATAAACTCAGTAGAGGGTCTGCTAGCTTTAACAGGCAGTGACTGGAAGCAAATTCGTCAACCCAGAAGCAGTCACTCGATCACCTTTGCTCTTATATTGCAGTGGCTTTGCTTATTAAACAGTGCCAATATTTATACTGTTAGCACTTTACTTGTGCAAATTTCAGGGCTCACAAAACTTTGATGAATCGAAGTTCACAACTGAGGCTGTTAAGTTAGCTCTATTTAAAACCCCAAGGATAAATAAAAAAAACATTGCCATTTACCATGTGAATAGCTCCAACTAATACAAGACCTATTGCAAAGTACATAACATTGCCATTTACAATGCCAATAGCTCCAGCTCCAACAAATGCGAGACCTATTGTATTTCCAATGCTTGTTTTTTTCTGTGAATGGTGTAAGATGGCCACCAGTGCAGCATAACACGTGTGCACAGTCGTGCTATTTTTTCTGTATTTTTCCAATTTAACAATGCCAATGAAAACAAACATTGGCAAAGTCAAGAGCTCGAAATCACCTTTTAAAGGTACGACCAATTAGATTTTTTGTTGAGCATATTCGCATAGGTGTAAAAAGTAAATCAGGCACGCTTTCCTCTGTATGTGAGACTGGCTTTTTATTCATTTAGATTTTGACGGAATGAATTAAAGCGATGTTAATGCAGATCGTCCACAATTGTTTTTTTTTTTTTTGAAGAGTCAAACAGAGGAAAATGCGTTGGTGCAATAATTTCCCAAATCTCCTTTTACAGCATACTACCTGTGACAGGAAATGCCCATATATCACTACCGTGTTTAACTGCGTGGCCTGGAAGGGCTCAGTAGAGCCTTCACTAAACAAGTCTAGAGCAACAACATAAACGAGCAGTTGGAAAAACAATCATCGTCTCCGATAGGAACAAGCAGAAAACATGCGCAATGACCACTCTCCTTTGATTTATAATTGCCCTGGAAAGTCACCAGTCACAGCAAAAGCGACAGGGAGCTTCAAAAGCAGCTGAAGTCAATTTATTTTGTGAATTGTTGAAATGGTAATTAAGTTAGGAAGCTGCGCTAAGGGCCCCTGCAGCTCTTCACAGAATGAAAAAAATGTACACACTGAGAAACTCGTTTTCTGGCAAAGGAACACAGCAAAGGCGAAATTCTACCCTGATGGAAATAGTAGGCTTCCCCTGAATTCCACAAGCTAGTTCGAAATCCAATAATAACAAAAGTTATGAATATTGAAAGAAAATACCGGACTTGTTTTAAAAATAATGTTCTCACTTACCCATCAGTTTATTGTTCGGTAAAATAAAAAGGGAGTGGTGAAGGATGAATTGCACATTTCGGCAAAAACATTGTTACATTTCCACACAAGATAATTGGATTGGAATATTAAAAATAAGAACGAATAAAGTTATCAAAATGGTTTCATATATTTATTTTCTTTAAAAAGGAAATTGTGCAATCTACAATTTAAAAAATACAAACTACATTGCCACTGGAAATGCCGATAAGCTGTTGTGTTGGCAATAATGGGATTGATTCACAAAAAAATGAAAGCACTTGCAGAGCTATTCCCCAGTACGTGCTTTGCCCACTTTTTCCTATTCACCGATATTCGCAAGATTAGATATGGAAAGCTAAGTCAGGTATCAAGGCGAACTTTAGGAAGATCAGGTGAGTTTTCCTGGAAGAGCCTATTCCCACTGTGCAGAGGTCTCAGCATTAAATACTCCAGAAGGACGTTAAGATTCTCAGTGGAAACACTTTGGGTTATATTTACAAGAACTGGCGGTGCTCCCCAAAAATTCCTGCCACAGCACGACAGATTCTGACGCCATGTTAGCATCATATTTACAGTACGACGCTACATGACGCTAGGAAGAGGCTGGCGTCGTAAAAACAGATGCTGTTGTGTGCACCTTGTTAAAAAAAAATTGAAGCTAATGCTGCAAAAGTGACACTCAGCCAATTAGCATCTAGAAAATAGACATTTTATAAAATTTACTGTATCCCTGTTTTTCTAGGTTTTCTATTTTTTCTTCTGTTGTGTTTTTAATATGAAATGTAAACTGTTTTCCCATGTTTGTAAGTTACCTGTTTTTAAACTAGTGACTGGACCCCCGGACCAATTCTGGTTCTTCTCCTTTCTTCTGGTTTAGGGTGTCTATGTACATACAAATTGTGCAATATAACATTAATTAATTTTTGTAATATATGTCTTTGTATGTGTTTTTGTATAGCCCTGAAGAAGTCCGGCAACGGACGAAACGCGTCGGCTATTCGCAACTATCAAAAAAAGAAAACAAAGAATAAAAACTGAATAAAAGAAAGAAAATCCAAGTCACAACTTTTGTGTGTCTTATCTGAATTTTTGGGAAAACTAATACTCTGTTCATTTGTATGTTTTTAATAACTGTTTTGCAACAATGTATAACTCTTGAAGGGTGCTGTCCAACTCTCAAAACTAGCTTTCCTGGGTGGTAGGTTGCCTATCTCCCTTAAGGCCCGTGTGGGAATCACGTGTCTGGACATAGCACCTTCTATTCCGAAACAGTAGATGGTATTTCAATAGTAGTGCAGACTTTTCCTTAAAAATTCCCAGTTCTCTTGCCTCAGAAAATAGACAGTGCATGATTGCAAACACAGGTTAGAGAAGAAACTGGCAACCGTCTCAAGGAAGCATTGATGACCAGAGGGTGGTAGTCTAGCATCTTAGGAGGAGCTGAATCCTTTGGAGGAGCAGGTTTCTTCTGTCATCTCCAAAGAGTCGGTGGTTGGAGTTGCAGGACAGGACAGTGCTGGCTATGATGAACTACATCAGCAACAGGTAAGTTGCATCAAGGGGCAATGTGGGTAACTAGGTCATATCATGCTGTGCAGATAGCTGTGTTCCAGCGATCTGCTGCACTGTCTGCAGGCAAAAGTGTAGGAAGCTGGCTCATCTCTGGCTAAAAATGACATCAATGGAAGGCTTGTGGCCATTTTGATAATATTGTGGTCCAGGGCAGCACAACAAGCCTTCTAACTATGCTACACTACATCAAAAGAAGAGAGCAGGAATGTGCTGTATTTACAAGTTCTGACGCATTCCTTTACTTTCTGCAAGCGCAGGTGAACAAACAGCAGATGTCCGCCAAAGCAGGTACTCTTGTACCTGCATTGGTGCTAGCCAGCTAATTGTGCACCAGCACAGAGGAAATCAGAGGGATGGATTGTATTGTTATAACTACAGCGCAACCTTGCATTTTCCTAACCACACAGTTTGATGCTGCAAGATGGTTTGTGGCGCTGCACCACATGTCTACGGAATAGCCTCTCTGTCTCACCTGTGCCCATGCACATTAACCTAGCCTGCAAATCTATATCATAGAATTGGTTTCCCAGAGGAGAATCAATTCACCTGAGGAGTTCGGGATATGTGGGTCATGGGATGTGCTACACATAGGGACATTTCAAGAGACACATTCACAGTAGCATAGATTAAATTACATTGCACGTAGCTGTTTTGGCATGCAGGGTCAAAGCACTCAGGTGTCAGCTGCCATGGTAGGGACCACCTGAACTGCTCTCATCTACTATGACTGGGTGTGGGGGTGAATGCAAATGATGTATATTAGAGGACCGTGGGCCATATTTACAGTGAAAACGCAAACAAATCTGGCGCGCCAAGCTGCATCATTTAAAAGAATGCAGGGAATGGCTGTATTTTGCAGTAATACATGGCACACCTGTGTACAACCCTGTGCCATGCAAAAAGAACAAAAGACAAACAGATGATGGATGGAATCAGAGCAAATCGAACATTCACCCCTAGTCAAGAGATATGTATTAAATCCATTGTTCTTTTGCTCATCATCCCAACCCAGTTAAGACCCAGTCATATGCAAAACTGTCTGGACCCTGTGCCTCATGGGAACAGTCCAGACCAAACTGCCAAGCTAGGTCCTCCCTGGAACGAAAACAAGCATCCTGGGACCAGTTTCTGCACATCACCCCTCATCAGCCAGGCTAGCTTGAATCCAGTGTCGTGGAGAGACTCCATCGGGACCCCATATCCAGACACAGGGAGGGTCAAAAGCGTTGTGGGGTCTCCATATCCCCCAGCTACCAACCAACAGACACCACCTTGGTGATACATTGACTCTCATGGGTCTACAACATCTACATTTTGCATGACAATATCCTTGGGCTCCAAGGACCCGCAGAGAACCTTCCAACACACTGCAGTGGGAGTCCGGAGGGAGTTGGTAGAGCAGGTGCGGGCAGGGATGGAGACCATGGAGGCCACCCTAGAGGGAGTCTGTGCATGCCTCAACTTCAAAAAAGACAACACTGCCTCCATCAAAGGCACCTACTCTATGCTCCGTGGCCTCCAGCAGTCCCTGGCTGACATTGCTTGTGTCATAAGGCAGAAGCATGAACAAAATGCCCTGCCAAGGGGTACCAGTGAGGCGACCAAACAGTTTTGGGCAGGCAGAAGAATCTTGGAGTCGGTGGAAGCAGGACTCCCACTCTTCTGTCATGGCTTCCTACCACCTCAACAGCACCTCTGTATTAAAAAACCAGCATATCCTCTTCGCTAATGTGTTTTGGCACAGATTAATGGTGCTGCAGGCATGTGATCTACATCGTCTGCCCCTGAGGTTTGTGCGCCTCCCTCAACTGCCACACCTACAACATGCCCCTCACAGGAGACACTGCTCACATCAAAGGACTGCACATCTTTCCAACTAAAAAGTGTCAAATAGCATTCATCGGTGCCACATAGCCAGTTTCTCGTTTGCTCTTTGCTTATGAACATGCCAGGGAAAATCAGCTGCCACTGTCCTCATTTTGATTTTGCCCTGTTCACCTTGGCCATTTGTTGACTGTCAATGTGGCCCATCCTCGCTAATGACATTGTTGTCATCCTCCTCACTGAAGCACTCCTCTCCTACGCAAGTCCCATGGCATGTTACCCCCATAGACTCTATCTGGACATCCACTGGCTCAAAAATTCTTTTGGGGGTGTTTTGCAAAGACTGTACCTGGAGCCGCTTAACCATTTGCGCATGCAAATACATTCCCGTACTACTACATGTGTGTTGTCTGTCTGTTGAAGTCAGGATCAAGATGACCATTGGACAATCTGTGATGAAAATACACCAACTACATGCCAAAGGGACAGGTGTTTTTTGGAGTCAGGGACAATGCTAGGCAGTGAGAGTGTATCATATTTGGTGAACTCTATGTGTGTGTTGACATGCAAGTGGTTACTCAAGCTTGCAAGCATGAAGTTAAACTAGTGACATGCAGTAAATATTAATGGAGAATGAGGTCACACCACCAGTGCCGGGTTTACCCATCCCATGGATATTAGCAAGCAAACAACATTGGGCTGACAAGTAAGTGCTGCAAGTCTGATTGGGTACGGGGCAGGCATCAGTGTGTGAGTCCAGAAACCAACAACTTGGAATTTGTTTTTTAACACAACAGCCCTCCGAAGCATGTTGCATAACCTATTCACACAGAGAAATTGCATGTAAATAAATGTATTGCACTGTACACCATTTCCATCATGATTGCCACGTGTACTGCTCAACAATGTCTATAGATAGATAATGTACAGCCATGGCCAACCTGACAGATCCTGTCTATAGGTAAGATGTATACTCATACATGTTGCCAAACACTGTTAGCAAACACAAATGCATGTACCTGAGCACACATGCTAACTCCCACACTGTAAATCATGACGTAGACTTGTATGTAGCAAACAATGACATTTAATGTTAATAGAAAAATGTAAGTTACTAAAACTACCCGCTCTACAATAACTAATCTATCTTAACCTACACTATCTTACCCTACATACTATCTAAACCTACCTTAGCATAACCTAGCGTACTTTACACATTTAGCACGACTTGATAAACATCAACCCCTCACACACTTTAAGACACTTTTTCACACAAGGACAACCGAAAGTACACCTAAACATCAACTAACTACACATAGAATTCTAAACAATCATATTTATATATATGGTTTTTAAAAATAATTTGTATTTTTTTATACAGACATAAAACACATCAAGCCCCACCCCAAAATACAGAAAGTTCCCCATCCCACTAAAATTGTAACTCACCCCATAAAACCCCCTAACACCACTACCTCTACTCTACCAGTACAATAACTAACCTAAACTAAGCTATAAAAACATTATGACCAACACTAACAATATGTACAGGGCGAAGGGCAGAAAGGCCCCCTTTGACTTCCAGGGCTTGGTTCTTTCCACTGTCTGCTTCAGTCGCTGAAGCAGTGTTGTAGCCTGGTCCATTTTGTTTTCAAGCACAGCTACCCGCAACTTTAGGTCTATAAGGTCCTTCTTCATATCCACCTTCAATAAGCTGGCCCCTCATGTGGCCTCAAGTGTGGGGCCAGGTGGTTGAGATGGTACACTGGTGGAGGTGCTGGGTACCAGTCCCTTAGAGGTACCTTGGCCTGACCATCCAATTTTGTCCGAGCTTCTCTTGTCCATTGCTGGTGGTACCAGAGGTAAGACGTTCCACTTGCCCAGAGCCTTCTCCTCTTCATGTTGTTTCCTCAAGGCCCTCTGTGCCTTAGTGACTCTTCAAAGGTGGAAGTAGTGCCCGTTTCTGAGGTTATGCTTCCTCGGCTGCTCTGGGGTCATGCAGTATGTTTAAGCAATAAGGAAATCTGTCAGTTAAAGGGTGACTAGGAAGAGGTATAAACATCGTGAAGCAATAGTCTTTTCACAACATCTAAGGTAGCAGCCCCTAAAGCATAAATGTATCTTGCATCAGATTTACTAAGGGAAAATTACGAAGGCAGGGCAATTGTTGCACAATGCCAATGCAACACCTTTGCACATCTAAGTATGACTATGTCAGTACTTTGTATGCTTGAGAACAATTCTGTTTAGTACCCATGGACTGGTACACATGACATCTTAACTGAACATGTGTGTGCCTTCTGCATCCTACAATGACCTTTATGCCACAGGTATTTGCTGCAGTAAGGTGTGCAATGTCTGCAAAGAACATGTATTGTCTCACAACATTGTGTAACTGATATAGCAAAGACCCATATCAGGACACATTGCTAACAATACTGAACAATTGGCAGGTATTATATGTAAGAATGGATGTTGGATAAGTACCTCACATCACACAGAAGCATGTGAAACCACCCCTATCTGAACTGTTGTAAGTCCATGGTGGACCATGACACCACTCATTAGATGCTCCCAATATCATAACATGTGCAATTGAAGTGACATACATTCTGCCGTCTTCACAACCACAGGCATGTTAGGATGTGTATCCACTATCACATATTTTTACATAGTATACCACTGTTATCATGGCTCCAAGGTAGAGCCTCTATCATGTGGTCCACCCCAGACTGGCCATGTATTCTCCTTGACAGTAGTCAGAGGCTGATAGACATACACCAATTAAAGTCCACTTTTCCTGACCTATTAATCATCATACAAATGTTTATTTATGATAGTGATGCACATTGAATCTGGCACATCACACAGCATCTGACATCACACTCATTCCTTGCTCTACACATTTAGCATTAATGAAGGCACTCACTGGTGAAGTTGGAGTACTTGACATTATCAAGCTCACTAACTGTATAAGCTGGGGGTACACCTATAAGACATAACATGTAAAACACATCAGTAAACTTAGAATGTATATATTACATGCAACATCAGCACAGAACATGTGTATAGCTATTGGTTATGTAACCCCTCAGGTAGTAAGTAATAAAATGGCACAGTTGACATGCCTGAACAATACAAATTGGTATGGCATGCTGAAGTGTACATACATATAATGAGCAAAAACAGGCACCTGTTGGACAAATTGCAGAACCAGTTCACCAACCTCATCACTACTATATTTCATTATGGTTTCTGACTTTGATGTGTTTCTGCGCCTACATAACTCACATGCCATACACAGCGAGGTATAACAATATCAATACCTCTTCCTTTTTGACACCAGGAAATTAGTGCAGTAAATACATCACACATCAGACATACTTGTTCCTTGAGTTAGGTCAGTTATGTACTTGTCAGTGGTGCAGAGTACCAGATAATATTCAGACATGTTCCTTGCATCCCTAAGTTTTGTATTTCAAAATTGTCAATAACACATATTGGGTATGTTGAGATGTGTCAAATTAAGGCAGGCATACTCTTGGATACTGTACCATGTGAGTGGACTCCCCTCTAGCATACATTGGACCTCTCATATGAGAGTCACATACAATAGAATTCTCACATGTAAGGACAGCTCCAGTTGCCCTGGTCTCAAAAACACGTCCATAAGGCCATGCAAAGGCAGCATACAGGATTTGCTATGCATTCAGAGATATGTAGCCAGGCAAGTCGTTGCAAAGCACAGCGTGGCCATAGTGGACATCAAGGAGCCATGCCTTTTGCATAGGAAATGCTGTTCAAGACCAGTGATGTGTTTTGCCACATTCCCAGGTAAGCTAAGCAGTGTAAGCCATGGCAGGCCTCATTAAAACATAACTACCCAGGGGAAGTATGCCTAGGCGGATCATCCGCACAACACTATGGGGCATATTTACAAGGCCCATGTGCTGCTGGTGCATCACTTTTGATAATGTAAGAAGTGACATACCAGCAGTACAAGGGGCTTGCAAATGTAATGTATGTTCTGTGGCAGTCCATCACAACTGTACCTGACAAATGCTTGTTGTAAAATAAGCACCTTTGGAGCCGATCCACACTACCTGGTTGTCATCATGAGCTGTCTGGGTGGGCTATGGACATGTGCATCAGCTCAATGCACCCCTGAGACTCGTTTGAATCACCTACTGTGACACTAACACTTGTGTAGCCCACCCAGTGTCACAGATAGCACTGATGCACAGATTGTGTTAGCGCTATTGCCACTCTCATTTGCATCTGGGTATGGCTATTTTGAGCCAAAAGTCATGTGAGCCATACTTAATGTTACCACAAATCATCAATGGGTACATGAGACACATAGGAAAGCACACAAATCATGTATACTTGACAAAAATACCCCAGAAGAAAAACACCCGACAGCATACAGGATAATACACAACAATAGACAATTAAACAGCACAAAAAAGACTTGGTGGACACGATAGGGACAGCAGACATGACAAACCAGCTCCAAACACACCAAAACACTCTCCAGCACAGCCAAAATACAACCACCCCCAAGCTCGGACAGTAAGCTATGACTTAAAGTGAAAATGAAAGTAACTTCACACTTCCTGGTTCACAGCATGCAGGATCCATGACATCACTTCCCTTTATCAATAACATCACTTCCTGGGCAGATGTGTCGCGTTTTTCAGCTGATTCGTCATGTTTTTATGCTACCAATCAATGCGTTGATTTCACACAAGGCCAGACAAGGCACTATACGGTTATTTTGGCGCATCGGCTGTGAAGCCTCATTTTCACCTGATGTGGTGGCTGTAAAAATCGTGCTTTAGGATCATGCATCTGTTATCTTTGATGCAATATGGCAAATGTGTTGTTTTTTGGTGAATTGGGATGTACACTGCATGGGGATGTGCAAGGCATGTAATTATTTAAAGGGATTGCTCTGTTTGGAGTAAATAGTGGAGTTGACCTGTTTACTGTCTTTACATGTGTTACTATGTGTGTTGACTGTGTACATATATGTGAGTTCATGCTGCTCAGGGATCATATGAAGCGAAGTGCCTAAACTATCTGGTTGCACAAGGGCGCACCTTACAAGAGGTGACCCAAGTGCTAAATTAGTTTTAGAACCCATTTAAATTGTCTTAGCAGTCCCCAGGGATGTGACAAACTAGCGGTGCCATGGGTTTAGTGCACCCACATATAAGACAGCACAGCCTACTGCCAATCAGGGCCATGTACCACAGTGGAGGCAACAGGTTGTGGGGAAACAGGCTACATTTTCCCTTGCAGGTGAGTGATGTGATTGGCTGCACCCACCTGGAAGGGGATATATGGATGCTACCATATGATTGAGATTTACCCCATCAGAAAGAAACAGTGCCATCGTTTGTGGCCAACTCATGCTGATGGTGCTGTGCTAGATCACCATGCATGCCTTGGCATGACCTACATTTTGCTGACAGTAAGGCTGCGTAAATTACACCATAACTAAACTCTGCATCAAGGCGGTGTGGCCTGTATATAGGAGTGGGAATTCACATGCAATACACTTACACTGGCAAAGTATAGTATGTAGCATTTGTATGTGTGATATGAGATCCCCTAATGAATTTCATATGGATTCCATATGCAGATATATTTATTGATGTAGCATATATAGACTACAGGTTTGAGACTGTGTTCCTATGCACATACTATGTGTAACACTTCACAGTTATCATAGTATGAGGGGACTCTACTACAGTTCACAAGTATGAGGCTGTACAAATGGCTAGCTGTAGAAAAGACACACATACAGTCATAGCTAAGCATGGGCGAATTTTGCGAATCTCGCGTTCGCGAATTTTGCGGATTTGCGAACTCGCAATCCGCAAAATCCGCGAATTCTCGCGAATTTGCGGATTTTTTTTTTTTGTGTTTGCGCGGGTTTCTGCCAGTTCGCGAGGGTTTTGTACACTTTCGCAAATTGCGAACTTACCTGTCGGGTCGCAAGTTTCGCGAACTTGTTGTTTCTACGTGTCCAGCCTGTTTGGGACACTCTTCTTCATCACTGCCACTCTCTGTCACCACTGCCACTCTCTGACTACTCATGCCACCCTCTGGCCCACCCATGCCACCCTCTGTTTCATCACCACACCCTCTGGTTGTCCAGTGTACATTATTTTCGGCAAAGCAAAGCACACCTTCCCTGCCTCAAGTGACCTGAATTAATTTGGGGCTGATTAATGTGTCACAGAATATTTTTTTAGCTGGCACCTGCTTCCTTAGTGCGCCCTGATTAGTGATCTTTTGCACTTGCTAAGTGCTTTCATTGTTGCAAAATTAGTTACAACACCTGCCCTGCCCCAACTGACAATAATGAATTAGGGGCTGATTAATGGATTTTAACTTCCAGCCTGGCTCCTGCTTGTCTCCCTTAGCTGTAATTCAGGACCTTTGTGGCATATGTGTAACTATTCTGAGGTTCAGAGCAGGGTCACATAATAGTTGCAACTGGCAACTGAACTCTGGAGGGGCCCCTCAGGAAGCACTACAGGAAATGGCTACTAATGATGAGCCTGAACTTTTGAACCTGGTAAGTAGTTTCAGTTTTGCTAAGATCGTATTTCTGCAATTTAGCACTTATTCGCGGGGCGCGAAGTTGTACTGGGAAGCCGCGAACTCACGCGAACAGTGCGAGCAGTGCGAGCAAAATCCGCTGCTCGCGGATTTGCGGATTTTGCGGGAGATTCGCGAATCTCGCGGATTGCGAATTTCCCGAAAATCCGCAAAATCCGCGAGCGAAACGGATTTTCCGCCCATGCTTAGTCATAGCACACTATCTATGTTACCACATCATGTTAATTGTGGCTAGCAATGGGAAGACTATTGTCTCAGGTAGGTTGTCTCAGGTAGCTGGCATGCACACAATTTTGTTTGTACCAAATGATGTTCAATGCTGTTTGTTACACATAGCTTTATCCATTTTCAGCGTGGCAATTATTAGCAGGTGAAATGTGAATGCTTTGTTTTTTACTGTGACTATGGAATCAAAATGCATACACACTGGTAATACTCATATATTTAATTACATATATATGTACACAGTTACTTCTGTCATTATTTTGTGATGACCTGTACATCACTCATGCTTCTGTGAAGAAATTGTTAATAAGATGGATCTCCGCTTGTTAGAAATGGGATTTCTGGTTGGCTAAGGTGAGCACCTAAGACAAGCAGAAACCAACACTATAGTCATTGCAAGGGAGTTACGTCAAATAATGAAGTTCTGCCCAGAGTGGGACCTTCGGCCGAACACTAACACTGCACCAAGAGCTCTCTGGTAGCTCTGCGGGCGCGATCCAGCAGTCCTTTTGCGTCTGGGGCAGTGGCCAGATTCCTGCTTCGGGAAAGTGAGCGGGGACTGCACTCTGCTGAAGCCTGTTGCCAGGCAACCTCCCGATAATTTCAGGAGTCAGGGAGAGGGAGAGTGCAGCTTCTACTCAGCTCTCCCCTCCACTTTCTCTCCAGGACCCCTGGGGCAAGGCAGTGCTGCACGTACTGCAAAACCACCTGATAGCCTTTCTCTGCACACTTCCTCCAAAATGATGAGAAAGTTACTGCGCTAGTCCTGCAGCCACAACGGCGCTCAGCCTGTCTCCACCCTGGAAACAACACCGCAACCTGGAAGCGCTCCTCTCACGCTGGGGACACCCTCCAGAACAAGGGCGCTCAGCTCTCTGGAGGCAGGGGGAACTACGTCCAAGATCACCCAGTGCAGAGCTGGGCCCAGGCATCCCAGCTCACAGGGCACCCTAGCAGAGGGAATGTTCTTTGTGACGGTTCTTCTCTGGCGCCCAGCAGTCCTCTTCATCCTGGTAAAGCACAAAGCAGTCCACAACACATGGGGTCACAGCGCCAATAATTATACTCCATTTGTCTTTCTTCTGCCCTGGCACTCTGTGACTCTGTGAGTCACAAGATGGCTGCCAACAGTTCCTGGTTTGGAGTTTTGGCAGCCAATTAGAATGAAGCTCTGGTCGGGAGGGCTCGCGAACCCTCCTAGGCCACGGATATCAAAACTTTTTCTTTTTCTAATTTCTCAGGAACTGCTGAACGGATTTACACCATTTTAAAAGAGGTCTCTTTTTGCCAAATTTGGTTTAATTCCGTTCAGCAGTTTGGGCTGTAGCTTTGTGTAAAGTTTCCTATGGAAAATAACATGGAGAAAACTTGTTTTGTGACCCCCCTTTTTTCTCGACTCCCCACTTCATGAATCACCCCGAAACCTTCAAGACAAGAGCTGATCGGAGCGCCCCACTACTTTTGAAAATGTTGTGAAGATTTCTCAAACGACGCCGAAGTTGCGCTGGGTGCACAAGGCCTGTTGTGAAATTTTTTTAAAAACAAGCGGGGGCTCCTGCGCTTCGCTTTTCAAAGACCCTGGGTGGGCCAGGTCCTGGGGACACTCAGCAAATAATTTGCAAGGACACGCGGGTGCTGCCTGCAGACCCAGGGACCGCCTTCTCCCCGGGGCTGACACAAAAAATGCATGCCGGGGTCCCAAACTCCACATGCTGCCCTGGGGACGACCACCTACACAGGGCTTTGATAATAAATTGCCTGGGGCATGTGTTCTCCCTCCCTCCCCGGGGCTCTGTTTTTAAATAAAAATTATGCGTTAGGGGGAAAGAGGCCCCCACACACCCCAGGGACCACCACCTCCCTGGGGCACATACAAATTTAAATTTGGGGGTCCGGTATGGACCCCCAGGGACCACCACATCCTGGGGCTTTAGAAATGTTAGAAGGGGGGTGCACTGCCCCCCTCCTGGAGCCCAGTATGGCCCTGGAGACTGCCACCCCCCAGGGCTGGCTCCTGCAATGTCCCAGGTAGCCAACCCTTGGGACATTGCTGTTTGCTATGGCAGGACGGGAGCACGGCTCCCACCCTGTCATAGCAAACTCTGCTTTCTAATGAAGCAAAGCAGGTTTGCTTTTGGGCAAGGGTAGCTGTATGTAAGCAGCTCCCCTTGCTCAAAAGCAATGCTGGCTCCTGCAGGAGGTGGGGAGCCGGGAGGGACCAGGGGGGCATTGGGGCTCCCCCCACTGTCCCCAACAAGTGGCCATGGCCCAGGGAATGGGGTCCCCGGGGCCAAAAATGGCCTGGGATGGGGACCATGGGGGGAGCCCCTATGCCCCCCTGGTCCCTGCTGGCTCCCCAGCTCCTGCGGGAGCCGGCATTGCTTTTGAGCAAGGGGAGCTGCTCACATGCAAAATAACAAAGGATTGGCCATGCCCTGGGGGATGGGGTCCTTGGGGCGCATATAAATTAATGGAAGTAGCCAATTTTTATTTCCCAAAGTTTGGAGTCCCGACCCGAGCGCGGTGCTCAGTGCGGCCCCCTAGTGTGAATGTGATGGGTGCGCGGCTCCCAGCTCGACCCCCTAGTGTGAACGCAATGGGTGCGTGGCTCCCACTGCGGCCCCTATTGTGAGTGTGATGGGTGCGCAGCTTCTAGTGCGGTCCACTAGTGTGAACACGAAGGGTGCGTGGCTCCCAGCGCGGCCCCCTAGTGTGAACGCGATGGGTACGCGGTTTCTGAAGTCGCAATAGGTGTGCGACTCCAAGCAAAAATAATTATGATTTTTATTTAAAAAGCTTGGTTATATGTTGGGTTTTTGGGTGGCTCTAACAAGAGCCCTTGTTTTCATTGGGAGATTGTTGTAGCTACATGTAAGTGTGGATGCAGAGCTTCAGGTTGTTAAGAAACACCCTGTTGCCTTGATCAGTGAAGTGTACTCCATCACTTCTATAGATGCCATCCATAATGAAACGTAGATTGTTGTTATCGATGTAAGATGTAGGTAAGCAGAAACAGCTTTATTGGTATTTTTTCAAGCTTTCTCAATCTATGCACAACCTTGATTGGACCACTTCCATTTCTGTCTTTGGCATATGTTAGAGTATACAAAGACAGTTTGGGGGAAAAGCAACATCAATTCTGCAAAGGTGTCCTTCATTAGCATTTCCACACCTATCCGAGTCAATGTGCTTAGGTCATTGCCACCACAGTGCACAATCATGAGTCAGGGGGTTGGAGATGCAAAAAGGTTTCAATCAAAGCATGAATTGATGCCACTTTAATCATCTCTGTCCAATCCATTTAATGTCTACATTTCGCAAAGCTAGGTCTTTGTCAATACCTCTGCATTCAGCATAACTTTTGCACCAGAAAGCAAAGCTGTGCCCAACAATCCACACTGAAAGCATCTTGAAGTAATGACTGTAGGTAATGAAAAGATGTCTGTAGCTGAGGTAGTCAGTTGGTAGAAGGGGAGATATCTACAATGGTGGACAAGATTCTGTTTTAAAGAAAGTAGAGATTTGATTGGCTGTTTAAGAACATTGTACATTCAAAAATAGGGTGCATTTTACTTTGTTTTAAAAGCAAGTTTTTTATGGGTTAGTAAAAGATGTTTGAAAGGTACAGCAGAAAGGATAAGGTCATGTTTTGCAATACCAACCACACCTGCTGTTCTTATTTGCAACATTGCGTGGTGAACTTGTGACCTGTTAGTTAAGTTGAATGTTGCTATGGAAACTGACATTAAGCAGAAGGGGTGAAGAAGTCAGTTGATAATGGTTATTATCTGTGACCAATGGAATTGTGTTACACGATTTAAAAAACTCTGGGAAGCAAAGTTCTTTGTTGCTTATGTGTATTTGTATGGAGAATGAGAGGGATACCTTGCCATTACTGGTTTTACCTTGCTGAGTCTGGTGCATTATATTGATTAGGTGTGAAAAAAAATCCTGTCAGAGTTTTATGAGATTTTCCATTCAACACATTTATTTGCAAGGTGAGTTATAAGTTTGTGAGGTTTATTTAAAAACATGTAACATTATTCTAACACTTTGTTGTTTAAAATATATTATTAAGTGTAGAGATGTATATTGGAGTTTGTTTCATTGTACCTAAATGTTGTTTAAAAAAATCTTTACAGTAATTTGTGTATTTATTAAGATGATTATTTATGTTAACTCTGTTCGTGGTATTCCTCTGAGAAAAATAATACTGGTGGAAACTGGGACATTGAGTTTGCACTGTCGGCCCCAACTCAGAGGAAGAAAGAAGTGGGTTTTTTGTATAGGAAGCTGATTGAGGCAGAGGAAATTCGAGCTCCACCATTACATCAAGTATGGAGACTTTCTATCTTAGAGGCACCCTCAGCCGATCTATATAATTTCTCCCTTCAATATTTATATAGATTTGTTAAATCCGCTCCCCTTAAAAAGAATCACTATTATGTTATAAACAGGCTTTATTACACTCCTAAAAAAATCGCAAAATTTGTCATTCCACCCCCTGTATGCCCCGGATGTGACACGCCAGAGGCCGATTATATCCATGTTTTTTTATGAGTGTCCTAGAATTGGCTCTTTTTGGGCCACCATTGAAAAGACATTGGAGAGTATCTTCAAGATGAAACTTAGTTTTAATGTTGCAAGGGTCTTCTTTGGTCTGGACATTGATCTCTTAAATGGGCTAAGGGATACACAGGTGGCATTATTTTTCACGTTTATTTTAATTGCACGTAGGGAAATTTGTAAAATCTGGAAGGATGTCACCCCCCCTACACGAAAAATGGCTTCAATCTGTACTAAGAATAGCACACTTAGAAACCAGCACAGCACACAATAGGAATAGCGCAGTATGGCAACCTTTGATGGAATGGGCCAAGGAAATGAGGCTGGTAAGAAACCCGGAAATTGTCCAATGATTACACCTGGCCCCGGAATAAAGGGGTAGCCGGGTCGGCTCTGGGTACAGCAAGAATTTCAACCCGGGGCGCCCAGGATGGATAGCGGATTGCGAGTGTTCATTTGTACGTGCCAAGGTGAGATAAGGACAAAAAAAAAATGAATATTTATGTATTAATTAGGCTTCTTTTTTAAGTCTATACAAAGGTATAGTTGAATGATGCCGCATATTTTTAGAAGTTGGTTGGAGATGCAGTACAAATGTGGAGTTTGAAAGATGTTCATATGAGGTATAGTTTACTACGCTTCATTTTTGTTGTCTCTACAAAGGTATAGTTGAATGATACTGCATAGTTATAGATAGTGTTGTAAAGATGCAGCACAACTGTGCTGTTTGAAATATGATCATATAAGGTGTTAATAATTAGGTTTCTTTTATTAGTTTGTAGAAAGGTAAAGTTAAATGATGCCACATATTTTAAGATTGAATGGTGAAATAAGGTGCTGTTAATTAGGCTTCTTTTTGTAGTCTGAACAAAGGTATAGTTAAATGATGCTGTATAATTTTAGATACAAAGGTGAAGATGTAGAATAAAAGTGTGGTTTTAAAAATGCTCATAAAAGGTGTTGTTAATTAGCCTTCTTTCTTAAGTCTGTTTAGAGGTATACTTTAATGATGTCGCTCATTTGTAGATAGAATGGCCAAGATGTAGCTCAAAAGTAAACTACCACATATTACCCTTGCAGGCATGTTGTACTTATCTCCTTAACTAGATAATATTGAATTACTCATCTATGTGTTCAGATTGTATTTATACAGCTATATGTATGCTTAGTGAAATATTGAGAGGTGCCTGACCGATTACGGGAGTGCAAAGGTAGTGAGTAGGTGATTTTAAAACTACATGAGTAATGATTGACTGATTCCATATCCTGCAATCACCCAGTTAGTATCCAAGCACTAATGAAATCACTCTGCTACTACCTAAACATTTATGAAATCACCCAGGCACTACCCATGCACTCTCCCAATCAGCCAAGCACTACCCATGTAGTCATGCAACAAACCAAGCACTTATAAATTCACCATGCACTCTCCTTGAAGTACTCTAATTATTTAGTCAGTACCCATGTACTCATGTAATGACCCAGGCACTAAAACATGCTCTGTTACAATCCCCTGTTCACTACTCATTCAGTCCTCTAAACACTTACACACTGCTCATTCGCTCCTTCAATTCCCCATGTAGTACCAATGCAGTCCAGCAATCACCCTGTTACTCCCCATGCACTTCTCCAATCACCCAGTCGGTACTAGGTACTTATCCAATCACTCCGCCAATTCCCAAGTACTTATAAATGCACCATGCACTCTCCTTGCAGTACTCTAATCATTCAGTCAGTACCCATTTACTCATGCAATGACGCAGGCACTAACACATGCACTGCTACAATCTCCTGTGCACTACCCATGCAATCCTCCAGCCACATACACACTAATTATTCACTCCTTCAATTCCCCAGGTAGTACCCATGCAGTCCAACAATCACCCTGTCACTCCCCATGCACTCTTCCAATCACCCAGCCAGTACTAGGTACTTATCCAATCACTCCCCAAATACCCAAGGACTTATAAATTCACCATGGACTCTCTTTGCAGTACTATAATCATCCAGCCAGTTCCCATGTACTCATGGAATAACCCAGGCACTAACACATGCACTGCTACAATCCCCTGTGCACTACCCATGTAGTCCTCTAATCGCCCACAAACTACTCATTCACTCCTTCAATTACCCAGGTAGAACCGATGCAATTCAGCAATCGCCCTGTCACTATCCATGCAGTGCTCCAATCACACAGCCAGTACCATGTACATATCCAATCACTTCACCAGCTCCCAAGCACTTATAAATCCACCATGCATTCTCCTTGCAGTACTCTAATCATCCAGTCAGTACCCATGTATTCATGCAATAATCCAGGCACTAACACATGCACTGCTACAAATCCTTGTGCCCTACCCATGCAGTCCTCTAACCACCTACACACTACTCATTCCCTTCTTCAATTACCCAGGTAGTACCCATGGAGTCAAGCAATCACCCTGTCACTCCCCATGCACTCCTCCAATCACCCAGCCAGTACCATGTACTTATCCAATCACTCCGCCAATACCCAAGCACTTATAGCCATAAGTTTTATTCATTTATGATTTTGGAACTCAGAAGAGATCCACATAAAAACAAAAACCAAGATAAAGCGTACAATCTCGGACCATAGAACATGATATACAAATACACAAAATATAAAAATGTGTCCAATAAAATCCATGTGAATAAACATAGCAACCATATAAAGTTAATACATGTCTAAAAAACATTTACAAAAGTTAAAAATCCTGTGACGAAACATTTCATTAGGTGGATTATAGATAGCGTCTGAAAATGCGGAGGCAGACAGAATGGATAGTTGTAAGCAGATCGGCCTCATCCACTTACGTCGATGAGCTAGAAGAGCAGGTCATATAAAGAGCATGTGGGTAACATCCTGAATAGAATTATTACAAAAATTACAGACCGGGGAGGACCCGCACCATTCGAACAATATATTATTTAGTGGGAGAATACTCTGCCTCAAAAAAGCCAAAAGCGGCGCACTCCATGCGGGAGGTTCCAAATAATATAAGATTGCGCCTTATTTATCAGACAGGAGTCAATAGCTCAATGAACGCCTCTCTTTAGAATACGTGCTTCCCTGTCCATAGTGAAACTTAGTTTCCAGGTGGCCTGTTTCAACAAAGCTTTTAGCTGATATGAAGATAAATTAAAAAGTACAGATTCATCCAATTGAAGAAAGTGAACCGCAGTTCTAAAATTCTTTACAATTAATGATTGCTCTTTTAGGGTTCCTAATAAATCTTTCCTGATAAAACAACGTAATGTGCCAAGTTCACCCTTTACAAGATTTGAGACCCATCGCACTATCCCTGCAAGACCCTGTACCCAGCTACTTCGCAAACCAAATTCCAACCTAAGTGCGGCAACAGGGCAAGCAAAATTAACCGTAGCTAAGGAGCGCAAAATTTTTCCTTCTGTTGTATGTAAAAAGCCCCATTTGCTTAAGTCAAGTAATTCAATACCATACAACAGGGAGGGGGGAATTTTGGCGCGTAAAACCTCTAATAGGAGTGCAAAGTGTCGTCTCCGTGTGGATCTATAAAGGGAGATTAAGCTTTTCCCTTGTGCTATCGCTTTACGAATAATGTTTTCTATGTGAGCCTTGTCACTTAAGTTTCTGCACACTGTTTTTCCTAGGAAGACATATGATTTTACCAATTCCAAATTTTGTCCACCTACAGACCAAACAAAGTTCCCGTACTTCAACTTTTTCCTTCCCTGCATGCACAATACTTTACTTTTAGACACATTTATATTTAGGTGATGGGCCTCTGCATATTCATGTAATGCCTGCAAACGCCTATTTAGACCCCTTGGTTTTAAGTCCAATATTAGAATGTCGTCAGCATAAAGCAAACAGACAATTGACTTTCCCCCCAGTAAAGGGGCGATACCTTCACTCAAAGACAAGGCATAGGGGAGGTCAGATATATATAAAGAAAATAATAAAGGGGCCAACAAGCAACCTTGTTTTAGGCCGTTTGTTGTGGGAATAATTTGGGATAAACCTCTTTCTCCTCCCATCAAGACTCTACACCAAGTGTCTGTATGAAGGGCTCGGACTAACTCCAGGAGAATGGCCGGCATGCCGACAGTTTTCTCCACAGCAAAGGATGATCTACTTTGTCAAATGCTGTGGAGAAGTCTATGAAAGCTGCATACACCTTCCCTCCTCGGCCTTTAACATATTTGTCGGTTATCGCCTGAAATGCCATTAGGTTATCCATGGTTCCATGCTTTCGCCTAAATCCAGTTTGTTCAAAGGGCAACATTTTTCCCAAGTCCACCCAGCCGTCGATTTGCATCAAAAGGCATTTGGCGAAGACTTTACCCATGGCATCTAGAAGTGCAATTTGTTGATAATTTTGTGGAGCAACACGGTCTCCCTTCTTGAACAGGGGGACTAATATACTCCCTTTCCAAGACGGGAGAACCGTTTTATTTGCATAACAAAATCTAAACACCGGGAAAAGGATTTTGCTCCACATAGTACTGTTTTGTTTCAATAATGAGATTGGGAGCTCACCCGGGCCCCTCACCCTGGAGGAGCGCATGCCCTTGATGGCTAGTTCAATATCCCTTTCGGTGGGGGAACCATATGGTGAGAGATCTGCACTTGATCCACTTTGATCAAATACAGTTCCATTACCTGCGTAAAGTTTCTGGATGTATTTAACCCATATGTGTTCCTCAATTGCAACAGGAAGTGGTCTTGATCTTACTCCACATCCCTTCCCGATAAGAGACCAAAATGTTCTTACTTGACCTTTCAATACAGATTCCCTCAATTTAATCCATATACTATCTTCCCTCTCTTTCCTCAACCTAAACTTCACCCTTGTTCTCCTCCTTTTTAGTAGTACAATTCTACGATATCTTTAGGAGGAGTAGGTCAGATATTGTTCTCTAATTATTTATTTATTTCAATATTAACCAGACGTAGGGATCTTGGGGTTACTTTGATATTATTTTTTTGGTTCAACTTCTTTGCAGAGGCAATCACCGTATTCATGAAATCAGCAAAACATGACATTTCGGAACCTTTCCAGTTAGCCAGATTTTCCACGGCGGCCTCTAATATTCTTTTCAAACCCCCAATAGCCCTGATATCCCAGTGGCATCTCCCTGATTTCTTATCAAAGCTAACAAATTCACTGTTTAAGGACCAAGGATCGGACCGAATGAAATTTAAATCTGCAGTGAGAGTTAGTACTTTATGGTCACTATGAGGAGTGTTAGAGACCTTAAGATCTTTCAAAAGAAAATAAGAGGTACTTCCCACTATCACATAGTCTAGGATGGATTCACAATTATTCGATTTGCAGGTAAAGTTCGCCGGTATGTCTGAGGGTAGCCTTCCATTTATTATAATACCATCAACTTTTGTCAATTCATCCAGAAGCAGTTTCCCTCTCTTATGTGTCCTAATGTTCTGTGGAAAGAGCGCTTGAGGGATCAGCAAGGATTCTTCGTTAACCTTATTTCTGAATATATCAAGATTATAATTGGAGATTTTACAGTTAAGATCCCCTAACAGAACTATATGTGGGGGAGGTTCTGCTTCGAGGACTTTCTTTATATATAAGAAGACCTTCTTTAAAAGTGCATTTTGGCAGGTGTCAGGTGGAATATAGGCATTTATCAAAATAAAGGGTTTACCTTTTCCAACGTTGTCAAAGTTAAAAAATGGTATTACCTGAAAAAGGTTGCTAGGATCTATGTAATAATTATAATTCCATTTGATCTTATTGAACAACAGGCATGCCAGCCCGCCCCTTGCATGTCCTCTCCTGGATGGAATTGCTATACCATCTAGCATGAAGTAATCCTTACCTAGTAGTAATTTCTCTGTGCACCAAGTTTCTTGGAGACAGATCACGTTTGCATCTAATAAAATTTTAATATTGCAACTTTTCCCTGCTATTCTTTATTCCTGCCGCATTCCATGATATTATTTTTAATTCGTTGCTAAAAGAGTGGATGCAGGGGGATTTTATTATTAGAACTGCTCGACAGGACTGCAGGTAGTCAGTTCCAATGTAGGATCTCCTCTATGGAGTTCCGTTGAGAGGAGAGGGAGATAGGGTCTATGAGTTTCACTTGTCTGCCATTTTTTGAAATACAGATTTTTAAGTCATTTGTTTCCAGAGGGTGATCTCTACTGTCTGAAACTGGCAGAATTGTCTGGGGCTTATTATCTAGAACTTTGTTTCGTGGTTTCTCTAAAAACGGGATGACATCAATCCCCCTACTTTGCAGACCTTCTGAACATTGAAGTATAATGTTTACAATAATTTTAGAATTAAACCTTACCCTCGTTCTATACCCAACGTCTGTTTTGAAGATTGAGACTAGACTCATAGTGGTACAAAAGGGGGTGGTGAGGGACGGAGCATCTGAACCAATCAAATACTCACACCCAGTCAACAGATCTGGGTTTAATCCATCACCGTTCTTTAGCCCACTCTGCCACCCCAGTTCAGACATAGCCATATGCAAATCAGTCTGACCCTGTGCCTCATGGGAACAGTCCAGCTCGAACTGCCAAGCCATGCTTTCCCTGGACCGGAAATAAGCTTCAGAGGACTGGTTTCTGGCATTACAGCCGTCTTCAGCCCGGCTTGCTTGAATCCAGTGGCAAAGTGAGCAAGGGACTCACGTCTGAGCATACCCTGCCAACTTATGGTGAACAAAGTGGTACAAAAGGGGGTGGTGATGGACGGAGCATATGAACCAATCAAACACTCACACCCATCAACAGATCTGGGTTTAATCCATCACCGTTCTTTAGCCCACTCTGCCACCCCAGTTCAGACATGGCCATATGCAAATCAGACTGACCCTGTGCCTCATGGGAACAGTCCAGCCCGAACTGCCAAGCCATGCCTTCCCTGGACCGGAAATAAGCTTCAGTGGACCAGTTTCTGGCATTACAGCTGTCTTCAGCCCGGCTTGCTTGAATCCAGTGGCAAGGTGAGCAAGGGACTCACGTCTGAGCATACCCTGCCAACTTTTGGCGAACAAAGTGGTACAAAAGGGGGTGGTTATGGACGGAGCATCTGAACTAACCAAACACTCACACCCAGCCAGCAGATCTTGGTTTAATTCATCACCGTTCTTTAGCCCACTCTGCCACCCCAGTTCAGACATGGCCATATGCAAATCAGTCTGACCCTGTGCCTCATGGGAACAGTCCAGCCCGAACTGCCAAGCCATGCCTTCCCTGGACCGGAAATAAGCTACCGAGGACCGGTTTCTGGCATTACAGCCATCTTCAGCCCGGCTTGCTTGAATCCAGTGGCAAAGTGAGCAAGGGACTCACGTCTGAGCATACCCTGCCAACTTATGACGAACAAAGTGGTACAAAAGGGGGTGGTGATGGATGGAGCATCTGAACCAATCAAACACTCACACCCAGTCAAAAGATCGGGGTTTAATCCATCACTGTTCTTTAGCCCACTCTGCCACCCCAGTTCAGACATGGCCATATGCAAATCAGTCTGACCCTGTGCCTCATGGGAACAGTCCAGCCCGAACTGCCAAGCCATGCCTTCCATGGACCGGAAATAAGCTTTCGAGGACCGGTTTCTGGCATTTCAGCCGTCTTCAGCCCGGCTTGTTTGAATCCAGTGTCAAAGTGAGCAAGGGACCCACGTCTGAGCATACCCTGCCAACTTTTGGCAAACAAAGTGGTACAAAAAGGGGTGGTGATGGACGGAGCATCTGAACTAATCAAGCACTCACACCCAGTCAGCAGATCTTGGTTTAATTCATCACTGTTATTTAGCCCACTCTGCCACCCCAGTTCAGACATGGCCATAAGCAAATCAGGATGATCCTGTGCCTCATGGGAACAGTCCAGCCCAAACTGCTAAAGCCATGCCTTCCCTGGACTGGAAATAAGCTACCGAGGACCGGTTTCTGGCATTACAGCCGTCTTCAGCCCGGCTTGCTTGAATCCAGTGGCAAAGTGAGCAAGGGACTCACGTCTGAGCATACCCTGCCAACTTATGGCGAACAAAGTGGTACGAAAGGGGGTGGTGATGGACGGAGCATCTGAACCAATCAAACACTCACACCCAGTCAACATATCTGGGTTTAATCCATCACTGTTCTTTAGCCTACTCTGCCACCCCAGTTCAGACATGGCCATATGCAAATCATTCTGACCCTGTGCCTCATGGGAACAGTCCAGCCCGAACTGCCAAGCCATGCCTTCCCTGGACCGGAAATAAGCTTTCGAGGACCGGTTTCTGGCATTTCAGCCGTCTTCAGCCCGGCTTGCTTGAATCCAGTGGGAAAGTGAGCAAGGGACTCACGTCTGATGATACCCTGCCAACTTATGGTGAATAAAGTGGTACAAATGGGGGTGGTGATGGACGGAGCATCTGAACCAATCAAACACTCACACCCAGTCAACAGATATGGGTTTAATTCATCACCTTTCTTTAGCCCACTCTGCCACCCAGTTCAGACATGGCCATATGCAAATCAGTCTGACCCTGTGCCTCATGGGAACTGTCCAGCCCGAACTGCCAAGCCATGCCTTCCCTGGACCGGAAATAAGCTACCGAGGACCGTTTTCTGGCATTACAGCCATCTTCAGCCCGGCTTGCTTGAGTCCAGTGGGAAAGTGAGCAAGGGACTCATGTCATGGCATACCCAGCCAACTTATGGTGAAGAAAGTGGTACAAAAGGGGGTGGTGATGGACGGAGCATCTGAACAAATCAAACACTCACACCCAGTCAACAGATCTGGGTTTAATCTATCACTGTTCTTTAGCCCACTCTGCCACTTCAGTTCAGACATGGCCATATGCAAATCAGTCTGACCCTGTGCCTCATGGGAACAGTCCAGCTCAAACTGTCAAGCAATGCCTTCCCTGGACCGGAAATAAGCTTCAGAGGACCGGTTTCTGGCATTACAGCCGTCTTCAGCCCGGCTTGCTTGAATCCAGTGGCAAAGTGAGCATGGGACTCACGTCTGAGCATACCCTGCCAACTTATGGCAAACAAAGTGGTACAAAAGGGGTTGGTGATGGACGGAGAATCTGAACCAATCAAACACTCACACCCAGTCAACAGATCTGGGTTTAATCCATCACCGTTCTTTAGCCCACTCTGCCACCCCAGTTCAGACATGGCCATATGCAAATCAGTCTGACGCTGTGCCTCATGGGAACAGTCCAGCCCGAACTGCCAAGCCATGCCTTCCCTGGACCGGAAATAAGCTTCCGAGGACCGGTTTCTGGCATTACAGCCTTCTTCAGTCCGGCTTGCGTGAATCCAGTGGCAAAGTGAGCAAGGGACTCACGTCTGAGCATATCCTGTCAACTTATGGCGAACAAAGTGGTACAAAAGGGGGTGGTGATGACAGAGCATCTGAACCAATCAAACACTCACACCCAGTCAAAAGATCTGGGGTTAATTCATCACTGTTCTCTAGCCCACTCTGCCACCCTAGTTCAGACATGGCCATATGCAAATCAGTCTGACCCTGTGCCTCATGGGAACAGTCCAGCCCGAACTTCCAAGCCATGCCTTCCCTGGACCGGAAATAAGCTTCCGAGGACCGGTTTCTGGCATTACAGCCTTCTTCAGCCCGGCTTGCTTGAATCCAGTGGCAAAGTGAGCAAGGGACTCACGTCTGAGCATACCCTGCCATCTTATGGCGAACAAAGTGGTACAAAAGGGAGTGGTGATGGACGGAGCATCTGAACCAATCAAACACTCACACCCAGTCAATAAGTTTCAAGCTTTTGATCTCCAATAGACAATTAAGGAGAAGAGACCTATTTATTATTAGGTCTATATCAAACAGAGGAAAAAAGTCTAAGTAGAATGTGTCAATGCTTTCACTTACACGGACATCATTGAATATTTTAGATTCACTTTTACTTCTTTCCATGTCCGGGAATGGCATAGCCAAGGGATTGAGTGTGGCCGAAACTAGGATAGCAGGCCTCTGCTGCACCGCAATATTAACACATGGCAACCCCTCAAATTTGATATTGTGAGGAGCAGATAAGGAATGTGTAGTAGATGGGGGGGGGAGCTTTGCAAGTCAACAATGTCCCTATCACAGGATATATAGACTCTGGGATCACCTGATCGACTTCGTCATATTGGCTCATAGCTTGTGATACATTGTGCAAAGGCCCCTGGGAGGAATCCTTTTCAACTAAGGTCTCTAGGTTTTCTTTAAAACAGATTTTCCTTTGCCTCTTTTTTGCGAATCTTCGTATTGATTTCGCCTTTTTCCTTCTTTGCTTTTTATTTTTCCCATTTTTTTCCTTATTTCCTGAACATGATGAATCCTGGACATCCTGTTTCTCATCGTTTACATGGGTCTTAAAAATAGGAAACATCTCTTTATCTATCCCTTTTTCAGGAAACAGCTCTTTATCTACCCTTTTTCAGAGTCCGCCGGATTTTTTACTTCTTGAGCAAGCTCGTGATTACTATCAACTATTGGAATTTTTGGTGGGGAATCTAGGGTCTTCTCTGTTGTGACCACTGTTTCCTTTTGCTCAAAAGATGGGGGATTACCATCAAAGTCAATAAGAGTTAAATCACTGTTAGTGTTCTCAGACATGTTCTCCACCACCTTTTCTTTCTTTACCGCCATCTCGGTATGTTTAGAGTCAGTTTTTAAACTAAGTTCCTTCTCCTGTTTACTGTTTAATAGCACCATTAATATTTGGGTTACAGTTTCCAACACACAGACTGAACCTCCTACAAATTTTTCAAGTAACCTTAAAATGGAGGATAGTAGATGTTCAAGGGATAATAAGGAATCTAAGACTAATACATCCTTCCTAATGAATTGACTGGGTCGGATATCAGTAATATTTAGGTCAGGACTAGCGGAAGTATGGAACTGTGATGAAGAGTAATTAGACTTATTAGACTTATTAGATGGAGTACTACTAAATAATTGAAGTCCTATAGGGGCTGTTGGTACTGGCGTATTTACTAATTCTATAACCTTGCTAGAGTCGCAGGCGATATATCTCCTACAAAGCTCGGGATCTAGATCCGGAAGTGAGAAATCAATATTTCGAGCCTCCTCAACCAGAGAGGGACCAAGAGGTTCTTCTATGTCTCCACCAAGATCCTTTGAGGATCTATGCACTATCCCCGCCACTGTTTTAAAAGTAGGTCCAGAGAATCCATGGTGAGTAGGCGAACTATTTTGATCCCCGGGGATTCAAGCCGAAGTGCTCTGAGATTCCAGAGGACCAATTGATCTACCCTCCCCCACTGAATGTTGTTTTGCAATCTCTACCTTATTTGCTGAATCAACTGTTTCAAAGTAATGGCTAATCGCACTCACAAATGCTCCTCCATCTCTATTAGCGGTTACATTAATTGTTCCTGCTTGGGGGACTCTATCCTTTCGCCTTTCCCATAGACTATACAGTTGACATTTTCCTTTTGATAGCATACCTGCAACATCATTATTTCTTAGAGGGTTTGATTTGGTCTTTGAACAAGTCCTACCTACCAGTAACCTCCCAGACCTTAGTTTTTTCGCTGTCATTCTACTTAAAGATTATTTATACAACAGACTCCAAGTAGTTGGACGAGCGTGGCTACGGTAGAAAACAAACAACCAATCAAAGATAAATAATAAATAAACAATAAAGGATTATTAAGAAGAAATAAATGTCACAACCTTGTATTGTGACAATTCAGATCTGCTTCCCCCCATTACGCCTCCCCGCCCTATGGCCTGAGCGATTCAGCAGCGATTCAACAAGAGCCGCACGCCGACCCCCGTCTGGCAGCCGGGGCTATAGGGCTGAGGCGGCTCAGGTGAACCAACAGAAGTGAGACGATAAAAGGTTAAAGATAGCAGATAGCAGATAAAGGGTAAAGAGTATCAGGGGAACACACTTCTTGTTTGACTGAACGGAAAACAAACATACACTTATTGCTGCACTCGTTGCTAATATGCGACTAGCTACTGGCCACCAATATCACCAGCTCAAGTCCTAACACCCCGAAAACCTCAGGTGACCTTCTTCCCTGAGGTTTCTCAATCAGGGGTTCTCTCTATAGTCCCTAGAGGCCCTCCTTGGCTCCTATCTCCCGACTCCCGGCTCCTGGCACCCTGCTTCCTCACGGCTGCGCAGAAACTCAGAGTCTCACTGACACTATCAACGGCATGGGCTCGCGGCACAGGTTTGCAGCAAAATGCAGCTCACAGTTACTCGTTGCTTCCCAGTTCTCCCGGCTCCCGCAGCTCGCTGCTCACTGCTCGCTGCTTGCTTCGCCACCACCTAGCTTTCTCGGCTTATCGGCTCTCAGCTCCCACAGCTCCTGTAGCTCCCGCAGCTCCACTGCTACCGCTCTACTCTGGTATTCGATTACTCAATACTAGAACAAACTGCTAGGCATTCTAGGCGTCCGCTCGTAACTCTCGGATGCTTACACAGAACCTGTTGCCCCCGCTGCCAGGGGGTACTGGAGTAATGGTTTGCGGTTCCTGCCGCTACTAGAGAGGTGTTTTCGCTGCTCCTGGACCCCTCGTTATGGAGCCCTCCTACCGCTGGTGCACCCGCGACAGGAGGGAGGAGTGCTTTCACTGGTAGGAGTGGTGGCTCGCTCCTGTGGGGCCCTTCCACTGTAGAACACTCTCGGCAAGATGAAGGGGTACTTTCATGGCTCCTGCCGTTGGATATAATGTTGGTTTGGGTGAAAGTGGCAGCTTTCACTCTGCCCTCGCTGTCACATGCGGCTTTGACCTGTATCTCCTGTGGCTGTGGCTTCCACTCCCACTTCCGCTATCCCGTACTGTAGCACAACACCATACATGTGAGCAAGGGAGCTGGGGAGCAAGGAGCAGAGTGAAGTAAGTCCCTGCTGCTCTGTTATGAATTTCACAGCTCAGGCGGTCCTCTCATGGCTCCCTCGCAGCTCCTCAGCTCATGGCACGGCACGGCTGCTCCCTGCTCCTCGCGGCTTCCGGCGGATTACAGCTAGTGGCTCGTAGCTCGCAGGTCACCCCCCGCGGCTCCTCTGCCGCTGCCGCTGCCACTGTCAATGTCCTCACGAGGAAGGGAGGGAAAGAAGGATGGAATGGAAATGGAGAGACTGACTGTGTTCACCGCTCGCGGCTCACAGCAACTCCACGGTGGTGCAGGACGCTCCTCTCTCCTCTCTCACCTCTCGGAACTTGGATCTCTAAAAACTTGCTCAACACCGCCACATCAAAACCAGCCATAATAGCACTTATAAATTTACCAGGCACTCTGCTTATAGTACTCTTGCAATGACCCAGGTAGTAACCATGCACTGCTACAATCACCTGTGCACTACCCATACAATCTGCTAGCCGCCTAGACACTGCTCATTTACACCTTCAATTACCCATGTAGTACCCATGCAGTCCAGCAATCACCCTGTCACTTCCCACACACTCCTCCAATCACCTAGCCAGTACAATGTACTTATCCAATCATTCTGCCAACTCCCAAGCACTTATAAATTCACTGTGCAGTCTCCTTGCAGAACTTTAATCATCCATTCAGTACCCATGTACTCATGCAATATCCCAGGCACTAACACATGCACTGCTACAATCCCCTGTGCACTATCCATGTAGTCCTCTAACCACCCACACACTACTCATTTGCTCCTTCAATTTCCCAGGTAGTACCCATGAAGGCCAGAAATCACCCTGTCACTCCCCTAGCACTTCTCCAATCACCCAGTCAGTACTATGTACTTATCCAATCACTCTGCCAATACCCAAGCACTTATTAATTCAATATGCACTCTCCTTGCAGTACTCTAATCATCCAGTCAGTACCCATGTACTCATGCAATAACCGAGGCATTAACACTTGCACTGCTACAATCTCCTGTGCACTACCCATGTAGTCCTCTAACCACCCATGCACTACTCATTTGCTCCTTCAATTACCCAGGTCGTACCCATGCAGTCCTGCAATCACCCTGTCACTCCCCATGCACTCCTCCAATCAAGCAGCCTGTACCATGTACTTATCCAATCACTCCGCCAATACCCAAGCACTTATAGCCATAACTTTTATTCATTTATGATTTTGGAACTCAGAAGAGATCCACATAAAAACAAAAACCAAGATAAAACGTACAATCTCGGACCTTATTTATTCACTCGGCCAATACCCAAGCACTTATAATTTCACCATGCACTCTCCTTGCAGTACTCTAATCATCCTTTCAGTACCCATGTACTCATGCAATACCCCAGGCACTAACACATGCACTGCTACAATCCCCTGGCACTACCTATGTAGTCCTCTAACCACCCACACACTACTCATTTGCTCCTTCATTACCCATGTAGTACCCATGCAGTCCAGCAATCACCCTGTCACTCCCCATGCACTCCTCCAATCACACAGCCTGTACTATGTACTTATCAAATCACTCTGCCAATACCCAAGCACTTATAAATTCACCATGCACTCTCCTTGCAGTACTCTAATCATCCTTTCAGTACCCATGTACTCATGCAATAGCCCAGGCGCTAACACATGCACTGCTACAGTCCCCTGGCACTACCCATGTAGTCCTCTAACCACCCACACACTACTCATTTGATCCTTCAATTTCCCAGGTAGTACCCATGCAGTCCAGCAATCACCCTCTCACTCCCCATGCACACCTCCAATCACCCAGCCAGTACCATGTACTTATGCAATCACTCCACCAATATCCAAGCATTTGCAAATTCACTACACACTCTCCTTGCGGTACACTAATCATCCAGTCAGTACCCACATACTGATACAGTGACCCAGGCACTAATACATGCCCTGCTACAATCACCTGTGCACTACCCATGCAGTCCTCTAACCACCTATACAGTGCTCATTCGCTCTTTCAATTAACAAGGTAGTACCCATGCAGTCCAGCAATCACCATCTCACTCCCCATGCACTCCTCCAATCACCCAGCCATGTACTTATTCAATCACTCCACCAACAACTAAGCACTTACAAATTCACCATGCACTCTCCTTGCAGTACTCTAATCATTCTGTCGGTACCCATGTACTCATGTAATGACGCAGGGACTAACACATGCAACGCTGCAATCACCTGTGCACTCCCCATGTACTTTTGCAATAACTAAAGCATTACCTGTGCACTGATGCAATCACACATGCACTACCTTTCTACAATTACCTAGTTACTATCCAAGCACTCATAAAATCACTCCGCCACTTCTCAAGCACTTATGAAATCACTCAGGCACTACCGATGAACTCTCCCAATCACCCGAGTACTACTCATATACTCATCCAATAACCCAAGCATTACTCATGCACTTATGCAATCACACATGCACTACCTTTGCACTTCTCTAATCACTCACAAAGTGTTCTTCTCATGCTCTCATTCAGGATGTTTTTTTTCTTAAACCAATAGATGTGATTCCGTAAGAACATTTTTTTTGTTTTTTTAACAATCTATTTTTTTTGTATTTTTTAAATCTTTTTTCTTTTTTGTGTGTTTTTGATTTTTTTAAAACAATAACAAATTGAAAACGGCAAACAAGCTGTTTAACAAAAAGCGAAGAAAAGGACATTTTGGAGCGCATTACAAAAAAATTTAATATTTGTGGGCTTTGATGGTAGTTGTAATAACATCTGTACAGTGCGCCACAATGCACAATTTTTTGCATTTTCTGCACACTATGGCACTAAACAATTCAGGGATAATATTGGGGCCTTGGGGCAGGTGGAACTCGTTGAGAGGACGTCGTAGGGGCATTAGAGTCTTGCTGTGACGTCAGTCACTTGTCTTCTTCTCTCTTCCCTGGCCAAGTGTAGAGGATGGAGAGTTTCAAGATGATTTCTCATGCTAGATGTCCCACATGAATATTTATTTATTTATTTTTGTCCTCATTTGCCTTACCCTCAATTTGGGAGATACCAATCACCTTGCGTGTGCTGCACTAAGAGCCTGAGCAAAACATAATCTTACCCGTCTCCAGAGCCAGAACCCGAGTATGTTATAATGGTGGCAGAGAGGTCCCAGGAGGAAGAGGGGCTTTGGGAGCTTGCGCTGACTCCATCAAGGTATATTTCAACCTGTTGGATCAATATTGTAATGTGGCTGAACCCAGTCCAAGAAGTGTTGATGGCATAATCATAGGACCAGGGGATAAAAAAAAAAAAAACCCCGGAATACTATCTCCACTGGATCAACAGATCCCAAAAAGCCAAGTTACGCTTACTGCATGTTCTAATCAAGTCCACCTTCGATGTTTCGTATAGGGACGTAAGCCAACCAGAGTGTGATGGGGCAGTTTTCTCTACCCAATGTATAGAAATTTGCCTTCTGGCCAACAAAATGGCATAGAGAGGTGTGGCTCACTGGTTAGAGGCGGCAGACCCGGAGGCTGAGAACGGCCCGGGACCAGGGTTCGATTCCCGACGCGGCAGGGTCGCGGACCAGGGTCAGCGGACTGATAATTCTCGCCTCGGTGCCCACTTTGGGCAGTGATCACACTCGGTAACTCTGGGCATTAAGCTTGCCTCATCTCTACAACGGCCCCCCACAGACGCCGGGGATGCCTGGTTTCACCTTGGAGATACCCAGCAAGGGACCATCTCACAGGGAAAGCCAGGACGGGTTCCCCAGCGGTCATTCGCGCCAGGATACTCCGGTAGTAATTGAGCGCGCTACAAAACACCTTACATTTACATTTACATTTACATTTACATAGAACAACTAATGTTCCTCCCTTTTTCACCGTTCAGTTTGCTCTAGCGCCGGGAAACCTCCGGGTAGCTGTGCGCTTAATAAGTGTAATAATAAATAAATAAATAGAACAAAAAAGACCTAGCCTTGCCGGTGATACTGTCCTCCAAGCCAAAGATAATAAGTGGTAGAGTAATTGACTGATATATTTAAGACAGAGTTTAAAGTAGACTTCACTTCGTCCCAGAACCGGCCAATGTCAGGGCACTCCATGAGCATATGAATATCCGATGCCTCCATAAAGTTGCATTTATTGCATTTCTTATCTGGGAGATACTTGGAAAGTCTCAGCGGTGTAATGTATGCCCGATGAACAGTGAACAGATGGTTTCGTCTTAACCATAATGGTTTCACAATTTTATAGAGGAAGGCAAAAGATTTTAGCCATACCTCCTCGCACTGAAAGCCAGTCGCCTCCCCCCACAGCTCATTCCTCCAGCAGCTGCCAATACCATAAAGCAACTTCCTTTCCTCCCCTAGGTTGTTCCACTAACAGCTGCTCCAGGTCACTGGCCTTCCCAAGTGGTACACCTTTACGACTCTGGGCCCTCCCCCAACTATTCAGTTGGATGGACTTAAATCTGGAGATTCCTGGGCCAATATGGTCACGTAACTCATCCCAGGCTATTACCGATCCTTCCACCAATAACTCTCCCCATCTTATAGTCCCGGCCTCCTCCAGTGGAGAAGACAGGCTATCCCTTAAACATAGTGGTAGACCCGGGGAGTCCCATATTGGGGCAAAATTAGAATAATAGGACAGCCCCAATCTTTTTCTGATGGCTAACTAGGCATTATTAATTTATTTTATTTTAAATATCAAAAGGGAGGGAAGAGGATACGGAGTCCATTCGGTTCCCCTATGTAAGTAACTGGTAATCAAAAGAGAATGGACACTAGTTTCTGCAAAAAACCAAATAGTGTTTTATCGAGAACCCTCATAGACTTCCTGGAATTTTATCGTAGCGGTATATCTTTTTTCCGCCCCATCAGGAGTCATGGCATAGTCATTGGGTCAACGATTAACGTGCAGGATGCCTGCCTCACCAGAGGCTACTTCTGGTATTTACAGAAGTGTCCAGAAATAAAAAGTGGGTTTTGAAAAAATAAAAAAATAAAGACTAGGTCAAAACTATACACTTTAATATCAAACAGGAGACTAGTCACTATAATTAAAAACCGTTGTGATATGTAGGTAGTCGAGTTATTGAACTACCATATCGTTTTCAAAAAGGTGTCGACATGTTTCAGCTCTCGGGGCCCTACAGGGTCAGGGGAGCTTTCGTCAGGACAAGGACAAGTAACAGACATACAAAAAGCACACACAATTGCTGTGTGGTTCAAACAAATGATGAATTGGAATTTCCAAGCTGTATTCAAGAGAAAGAAACCAACAAACAATGTATAAGTTGGTTTGTGTGTGAGGTATGGCATTCTAGTGCACACATTATGTACAAAGCATAATTAACGCTAGACAAGACTACCCTTATTATAGAGGTAATCTAGAAAAAAGGAGAAAAATGAAGAAACAGAAGGTCTGAAGGGAGTGGGATTGTCATATGGATACTTCATTACATATATTGCGTTAAGTTAGCATGAGTGTATTACATGTTTAAACAGCCGTTTTGCCTTCAGGCTTCAGTTTTGCACACGACACGTACTTGTTGTTGTAGCTTTCAGCCTAGAAGTGGTGAGGTGTTTTATTTGAGAATAATATGTTATTCCTATGCTATCAGCTTTGCCTTGTACACTTGGTACAACTGTCTGCACACTGAGAGCTGCACACTCTAAGATTAACCTAACACAAGGTTGCTGGGAAGTCTGATCCTCGCACCACATTAGACATTAGACATAACACAAATAATGTTGATGCTAACATTTTGGGCTCTACGCGGGTTTAAGATAGAGTTACACGGAATAAACGCAGACACTTGGTGCTGCGCATGAAGAGAGCTGGTAGCGGTTGATGTGAACTGCTCCTACTGACATTGAGAGGTATGGGGCCGCCCTGCTAAAACCCGAATGAGACCTTCTTAGATATAATATAATATGCTAGATAGGGTGCGCGAAATATAGGTGATACAGATTTCTATAGAAATTGCATTATAACATGCTAGCACCTTTTGCTTACTATGGATTAGTGACTATGCTGCTGACTCTGATTTTTATAATCTGCATTTTGGTATTATACAAGATACTGCGTTTGAGAACTATGCATTGAATAATAAATATTTCAAACTTGCACTTGTGTTCTTTGACTCTCAGTTTTGGTTTGAAATGATTATATAACGAAAGAGTGTTCATGTGTTCCACGACTCCTGAGGTATTCTAAAGATCATGTTCTGGTTTGTCTAATACATGGATCATTCCATAATGATCCATGAGACACTGTAGCTAGCTAGGTAACGAGATTTCTGACACTGAGATGAGTTTTTGGATCATCCTAACTCACTGAGGTTCTAGATCTCTATGCACAGTTCTGTGGGAGAACGGAAACCCTGCAACATGGCGCCCAACGGATTGGTTGGCCGTATTTCATGACACTCGAGTAGTATATCATTCAAACCTTGACACCTTCATTCCCGTTTCCGGAAAACGGTGGTGTCGGAAAAACCTACCTATTTATGTGATAGGTGTTTTCAAGCTTGAATTCTTCAAAAAACGGTTTCTTTGAATCACTACCCAGTTGTGCTACACACAGTTCTTTGTCTGGTTTTTCTTCTTCCTGTGCTAACATGGCAGTGGAAATAGCGCAGCATAGCCGCGTCGCGGTTCGCGATCACTTGCGGGGATATAATGTACCCGCGGAAGGCTTAGCTGTGGTTCTAGTTGTGAGTGCGGAACATGCGTACCCGTACGAATTGTTTTATTCCTGGGTGACATTTCCGGAAGTAGACGCTAATTCAGGTGTCTATCATTCATACACTGCCTCAGCAGTACCGGCAGCTTATGCTCCGTACAGGGCACTGGAAGTACCTATTGACGCATGGCAGCACGGTGTTTGGTTTGGTGGCGCCCTACCCCATACTTTGAACGCTACGAGGTTAGGTCCTTTGTCCATTCCGGGCACAAATTGGCCCGCCTTGGGTGGATTTACTCCTCATCCTAATCGCGCCACGTGTAACGTAGCCGACCTGAGACGTCTTCATGAGGTCTCGGTTGGTGTGATTAGAGCGCTTGTTCATTACATTAGTCGTAATGTTCAAGGCGCAGCCCCCGCAGGTGCGCAGCTTCGAGCAGAACAGGCTGGTTTGAAAATCAGTCCTGTCTTGGTGAATTCCGTTATGGGCAGAAAGCCAGATAGTACGGATGAATTTCCTTACTGGCTTGCCGAGAAATTCGACCAGTTAGAGGCTGTGTTTCCTAATACGACTCCGAGTGAAAAACACCGGATTCTTACGCTTAGTTTACCGAAGGAAATAGCCCCGGACCTTGCTGACTGTGAGACATGGGGTAAGACTTTTGCAGCGGTTTACTCGAGGTGCTTTGGCACACCGTCAGTTTCGAACCTGTCTGCGATCCTCAAGCGTGTTCAGGATGATCACGGACCTGAGTCGGCGGTTGAGTTGGGTATGCGCCTGAACGGTTCATTTGAGACAGTTTGCGGTATTATCCTTGCCAATGTAAAAGGGGATGCAATGAACTTTCAGGTGGCCAATGGTCTGGCGTTAGTACCCGATGCCGAGAAACCCCGTCAGCTGGCAAAAATTATTGTGGCGGCTTATAAAACGGTTGGCCGCAATTCAAGGGGTGCGAAGGTTTTTCTTGAAAAAGAAAAGAAGCAACCCCAGGGGCAGTCTTCGGAAACAGGAGGACAGCCCAAGTCCAAAAAACAAACTTGGCCTAAAAAGCAGAATAAGGGTAAGCAACAACAACAACAGACACTGGTCTCTAGTCCGGCGCCTTCACAACCTGCGCAGTCAGAGCGAGTTTATGAATTGCGCGATCGCGCTACGATTAAATCGCCTGACAGATATCAGGCATCTGACCAACGCTCTCCTCGTTCCTTTCAGGACTCATCGGCTCCGTCAACCGGTGGTGGAGGGGGCGGCAGGGGCAGGGGTGGTCAGCAAGGACGTGGCCAGCCCCGCACGCGAAGTGAAGGGGACCAGCGGGACGACTCTACGCCAAAGAGACCGCAGTTTGCCAAGAAGAAAGTCGCAGCCTTAACGGCGCATCGATATGCCCCAGATAGTGAGAACGCGGCTTCGGAATCTGACGTGGGCTCTGACCTTGCTGGACAGCGCGGCGGAGATTACCATAGTGAGAGAGGCCCTCCGTCCACTGTTGAAGGTGACAGCGACTGACACTTATGTTGTAATCGAAACAGCTGATACACATGTTGCTCCCCCTGAAAGACTTTTTGAAATTGTCCTGTTAATTGAAGGTGACATGCAGCGAACTGTAAAAGGGGTATTCTGTGAAAACCTTTCAGATACGTATGACATTTTGCTTTCGGAGGCTGACTGGCCCCCACCTTTTGTTCTCGCAGCTCCGCGAGGGGAGGAGGTAATCCTCCCCAGTTTCGCGCACACTGTACCGAGAGTGGAAGCGCTGCATTTTGCAGAAGAGTGGGCTCTGGCGCTTGCGCCGGCTGTGTACCGAAATCAGTGTGGCTGGGATAAATTGTCCCCTAGCCATGAGATTCCTTTACGGTCACAGCCTCAGCCACAACCCCAGTACCCCATACGGCGTGAAGCTAAAGCTTCGGTCGCGGCTATCCTTGAACAATTGGAATATCAAGGTGTAATTGAAACATGTGTGTCACCAATGAATAATCCCCTTTTTACTGTTAACAAGCCGGACGGCTCTTATCGTCTAGTTTTGGATTACCGGCATTTGAACTCGCATTGCCGTAACTGTGCGGTACAGAATACTCACGGCTCTGCCCTAGTGAATAGTCTTGAGCGTAAACGGTTCAAAACCACGCTTGACATTTCCAATGGTTTTTATGCACATAGATTAGATGGTCTAAGTTCCCAATGGACCAGTTTTACATGCGGCGGCGTACAAAAAATGTTTAAACGACTCCCAATGGGATATAAAAATAGTCCTGGAGTGTTTTCCGCCCGCATTGTCTCTCTTTTGGAGAGTTTCGATCCAGTTGCATGTTCGTATGTGGATGACATTTATCTCACAGACGACGAGCTTTGGGTGCATCTGTGTCGAGTAAACAGCATAATTTGTAACTTTGCAGACATGGGTTACAAGTTTAACTTTGCAAAATCACACATTGCGGAGTACACAGTGTTGTTTCTAGGTTATGAACTTAACCATGAAGGAAAGGGATTGGCTCCTCACTTCCTGGAGAAGTGCGCGCAGTTGCGCTCTCCGACAACACTGAAAAAATTACAGTCTTTACTGGGTTTTTTAAATTTCGGGAGGACATACATTCCGGAATATGCCCAGCGTATCAAGCCTTTATATGCCTTGGTACAACCATCTTTTTCCAAATCTTGCTGGCTGCCTGAACATTCAGCCATTCTGCAGTCCTTGCAGGCTGATTTGCTCACTTCTGACTACTTACAGACCCGTGATAACCAGACCAACCTGGTGATAAGAATAATCCCTGGGACGGTGGGTTTCACGTACCTGACTTTTAATGAGGGGGATACTGTACCTATTGCTTACAAGTCACACTTGTACACTTCAGCTGAACTGCGTTTTTCCACTGTGGAGAAAGTGTTAACGGCTGTGCAGATGGCAATTCTTAAAGAACGTGCCCTGTCGCAGGGAAAGCGCATGTTGGTTGTTACCCCGTGTCCTGCATTGGAGGCGGTCACGAAAGCCAGTGTACCGAATTCTAAAGCTTTGCACCCTCGGTGGATTCAGTGGGCTACATCCTTGACATCTCAGGATGTCACGTTTATTTTTGACGCCGCTTTACGGTCACAGGAGTATTTACAGTATGAATTTGTTCATCCTGCTCCTTTAGCAATGCGGCCGTTGGAGGATTTCCACTGTATCATTTACACGGATGGTTCGGCGCAGGTTGCGCATGGCTCTAAACATGCCTACGTTTCCGCTTGCGCCATTGTGGTCGGTGCCATGGTGAACGATGAGTTCAAGTCCAGTGTCGTGCACACGCAGACACTTGGAGACTGCACCGCACAATTAGCAGAGCTCCGTGCTCTTATGCTCGCATTGGAGTACGCAGATCCTAGTGTGACAACTTTAATCGTAAGTGATTCTTACTACTGTGTCCAGTCTTACAATGAGAACTTGTTCTTTTGGATTCAGAATGATTTTCGTGATTCCAAAGGTAGCACAATAAAACATAAAATGATCTGGGTCCGAGTGGCGGAACTTAAAGAAAAGCTGCCGCTCGTGTTTGTGATTCATACTCTCGGCCACCAGCGCGTGGGAGTCCACGCTGTTGGCAATTCGCTTGCTGATGAGGCAGCGAAGTCTGCGGTATCAAAATACTTAGTTGCAGCGGTCACGAGGTCCAAGAGCAAAATAGATGACGACATCTTGGCGGCTGTTGCTGCCACGGCGAAGGGAGGTAAATATCCTGCGGGGTTCCCTTCGAAATACACATACCACTTAAGTCCCGATAAGGTTCCTTATGTGAAAATTCCTGAAGTTGGAGAGCGTCTAATTCCCAACTCGGATCGCAGAGCTTCTCTGATTACAGCGGCTCATGAAGGTGTGGCGTCTGCGCATGCGGGCGTCTCAGCCACTGTATCACAGCTACAACAGAGGTTCTGGTGGCGGGGACTGTACAAACAGACGCGCGATTATGTCCTTATGTGTGACATTTGTCAGCAGATTAAGCCTTCTACTGCTGCGCGTCCGCCTCAGACAAAGTTGTACATTTCTAATAAACCGCTTGGTTGTGTTTATTTGGATCACTGCGGTCCTTTCTCTTCTGATACTGCGTATAAATACATCTTAGTAGCAGTTGACTCATGCACACGCTTTGTGTGGTTATGGCCGCATTGCAGCGCTGATTCACGGACTGTCATTAAGGATTTGCGTGTCTTTGTGGGAATCTTTGCTTGTGGTGCTTTCCATTCGGACCAGGGTCCGGCTTTCGCCTCTAAGGCGTATAAGGATGCTATGGTTTCGTTGGGAGTACAGGTGAAGTTTTCAAGCCCCTACAGGCCTGAGGGCAATTCTGTGGTAGAAAGAATGAACCGCGACTTAAAGCAATCTTTGACAGCCCGAGTTATAGGCACTGGTAGAAACTGGCTGACCCACCTCTATGGCGTGCAGCGTGCGCTTAATAATCTCCCTAGAAGGTCTCTGGGTGGGCGGACCCCATACGAAATGCTCTTTGGTATCAAGATGTACGTCCCTGACCTTGATGGTGCAGACTGCCAGGCCCAGGCCGCGGCCTTTGACGTAGATGAACATTGCAATGTTTTACAGGATCTACAAAAGACCAGAGACAGTCTTGCAAAGGAACACTTGCCCTCCACGTCGGATGATGCGTTGCAGATCCCGGTAGTTGGCTGGCTACCCCAAGTTGGAGAACTGGTTCGAGAGAAGATCGATAACAAAAAGGAATTTGGTCCCTCATATCGAGCGCCAGTTCGGGTCCTTGGAGTGAAGGGCACAAGAACAGTCATTTTACCACCACTTCCAGGTCGTAAAGAAAACAGATTTATTTCTATTGACAATGTCAAGACACACAGGGTGGCCGATTCTTCATAGCATGACACCGGCTGTATCCTGTCCTTCCATGGTGAGGCACTCTGTGCTGGCTATTACATCCGGTGCAGATCAGGAGGTGTCCCTCGAGATGCCTGCCATATCAAGTCCTTTATTAAATACTATTCCTATTACTAACATTGATGAGGTGACCTATGCAGATCCTGCTGATTTATCCATGTCCGATTTACATGCACGTTTGGCTAACCAGTCCAGATTCTCTTTTGACTCTGTTTCGGAACTTTCAAAGAAACCATCAACTATTGCAAAATATGCCACGTTGTTTAAAAAACATTTTTTAATTCCGCCTTGGACATACGTTTGGCTGAGACTATTTTCGTTTTATCTTTTTATGTCAATTGGTTTTGTGTTTTATTTTTTCCGCCTGATTGATGGCCATTATGTGAAAGAAAGAACAGGAATTCGGTACCTTAATGGAACATTGGCCCCTCACTCCTCCTCGCATTCAGCACACAGACTAAAGAGAGACTTACATTCAGTACAAATTACTGCTTGGCCTGTCCTTGATGGAATTGTGTGGGATGCGGTTAGGTTTCAGATACATGGCCCCACAGAAGTTATTAATGTTCCTAATGTGCTTAGAGTAAACATGGGAGATGTGATTAAGCAAAATATTCGTTCTGATGATTGGGATCTTCAGGCAGTAGAAGCATTGTTCTCTGATTTGAAATATTATGCGGCCTTTGATGATGAGGATTTGTATTTAGATTCTGTCAATTATGGTGATTTATTTTGTTACCAACATTATGGAAATCATTTCTTGCACAAGACAAGTTCCAGGCGGGTTCCTGTGAATTACACTCAGTGGGAACATTGCCCTGCTCCTTTACAGGGGAGCTCAAGTACTTTTTTGGGAAAATACTCTTACTTTACAGATTTTAATCAATCAAATCCTGAGTCTTTTTACTTCAAGGTGAAACAGAAATCAATGCCAAAAGTTAGACTGACTGACACAAAATTGTTGTATTCAAAGTCCTTTCTAGAAAGGTTATCTGTGGATGGCTATGAGTTATGGAAGGATGTTATTGACCTTAAATCGGTTTGGGGTACCAAAGATTGGCAGGTACAAGGCACTGAGGCTTTGCATCGTGCATGTCTCATCCCAAATCACATGTTGTTTTTAAATTCGACTATTTCCCAAACAACATGTTTTGGATTGGCTACATCTAAAAAATTAAATACCCCTACTATCCCTGATTTGGAAGAATATTCAGGTTGGAGTAATTTCACTACATTGTCCATAAGTGAGATACAAGCACTTTTGCAGAATTCCTCCTTTAATATTTCCAGTTTTGATCCGGATGGGTGGCTTTTATGGCAAAGAAGCTCTGATTCTTGCCAAAGTCGTTTTTTGGGTTTGTCTGAGGGTTTTACACGCATCAGGCCAGATCCCAGGTTTGACCAAGATCACACTGTTACAACTTATTCAGTAGGCAAATTGTGTCAGAACTGGTTACAACATTCCACTTTAGCTGCAGTTAAACTGCATCTGTCCCAGTTGAATGAAAACATAGAGTTAAATGATTTTATAAAAGGCCCAACTATGGGTAGGTCTAAACGCTTTATTTATGCTATTTACAATGAAATTTGGAAATTTTCAAGAGTCGAAGCAGCTAAACGCCTGAGGGCTGTTGATCAAGCCAATTTGGAAAAAGTGCTTGCAGTGGTCGATAATAGTATTAACACGCTTTCTTCCAGAATTTACACATTGGATAATATTGTTTCTTCTGTTGTTGATATTGTACATGATGAAGTGTCCACGTTATACCATGGTCAAAATCAATTACGTTCTGTAATGCAGTTTGCCTGGACTCTACAGACAATTAAGGCTGGTCGAGTTCCCTGGACCTCATTGAACGTTTCATCACTTTTTGCCCCTTTTAATCTTACTGATAAACAGCGCATGCTTTCAATGCGTGATGCATCGTTTTCTATGTTACATATTGAGAAGCTAGAATCCTTACCTTTTTCTGTTGCTGAAACCACCACTGCCACGTGGCTTATTCATGGTTTAATTACATTACCATTTCCCTTATATAAATTTACTAACTGTATGCGGTATATTGCTATAGGACGATATGAGCCACTAGGCAATGCATTCCTACATGAGGCATGGTTATTACCATACACATACAGATGTCTGAAAGATGGAAAAGAAGTGAATCTTAATGGTGAGGAATGCACACAGTCACCTGACCATTCATTAATATGCAGACACATTCAGTTACACGGTTCTTGTAATCAGGACCGCCCAAATTTAGCATGTGTTTTAAAAGGCACGCCAGTTCCAGCAGTAGTGCCCACATTTACATTATTAGCTAATGGTAGTTATTTGCTTTTAAACAACGAATTATGTTGTGGTTTATTAATTGGTGTGGCTTATATAGTTACTGTATCAGAGCGTGTAGTGTGCTGCAAGAATGTTCTATACCCACCCACGCATGGCTCTTTAGATGTCTCCATCTGGCCTCGGATCCCAACCTTGGAAGCGAAATTCAATGGTTTAAGCAGAATAAGGGCTCTTTTGTCTCAAAAACAAGTGACCCTGAGTTCGGCCCGGGAAACTTATGTCCTTCACATAGCTAACACCCGCACAGAGGTGCAGGCGCTTTTAAACACTGATTTGCCATTTCATTTCTGCGAGCTGGTACACCAGATTTTTAATGCTTCTTCAACGACTGGGCTGGCACATTTTTTTAAACTAGTAAGCAGTGGCCTCGTGACTACGTTTGAAAAAGTTTTTGGTATCATTCCCACGTTTTTCCACACTATTTTTGGGAGTTTGTTTGGTGGAATACCTGTATTGCTGGCTGTGGCCGCAGGCTTTCTGTTGGTGTTTTTCTTCATAAAACATGGATGCCCATCCTGCACAAGACGCCGTTCAACGCCTCCTGACACTGTGCCGTAATCGGATGCTCAATTACTATGGAACTTTGCCGCTTGCAGCATTAAGCACGGCCTATAGATTGTCATTTCGGTTCACCGACTTCACGTGTGTCCAACCTGTGTTTCACTGCCTAAACTGCGAGTTCGATTGGGCCATTGATTTGTGCCTATGCTTGAGGACTGCTCCTGACGTCGATTTTGATCAGCTAATGCGTCCCGTTGTGGCTCACGAGCTGATCTGTTCTGGCGAGAGAGTTATGGCCTTGGCAGCGATAAATGGAGTTCTGGGCCAATGGGAGATCTCTGCAGCGGCGAATGCCTTTCTGACACACAGCGTTCTGGTGAACCCACCGAGTTGTCCTCTGACGTTGCAGGAGGATCCGATGCTGGAGGAGCACGTATGTTCTTTCCCATTGCTAAATTGGATGGCTGAACTATTTTCGGATGATGGCAGTGATTTCATACTGGAGGCTGTTGCAACTTTCTTTGCATATACTTTCCAATCGTGAGATGCCTGGAAGGAATGCTTTGTTGTGAAATATAACTTTCCCCTCGCTGAATTGGAGGGATGGACTATGTTCAGCTGATGGAGAGTTCGCTCACGTGATGTTGCTGGAGATAACGTCTAAGTGGCACATGACTTTGGATATCGGATGAGTGCCTTGGTTTTTTCTCTTACAAACATTTGAAAGGATGCGACCTGGTCATACATTTCATAATTTTTTGAACCGGGCGGAAGACTTTTGGTTCAAGACTTTTGATATTTTTTAGATTTGATGCCACTGTAGGCATTCATACATATTCATTCATACATATTCATTCATACATATTTTTAGCTTATTTTAGCTCAAAACTATTGAATTTTGCTTTCAAATTGTGTATCTGATTTAGTATTGCCTTTTCCCTTATGATTGGCGGTGCTCGGACCAATGGGGGGGTGTCATATGGATACTTCATTACATATATTGCGTTAAGTTAGCATGAGTGTATTACATGTTTAAACAGCCGTTTTGCCTTCAGGCTTCAGTTTTGCACACGACACGTACTTGTTGTTGTAGCTTTCAGCCTAGAAGTGGTGAGGTGTTTTATTTGAGAATAATATGTTATTCCTATGCTATCAGCTTTGCCTTGTACACTTGGTACAACTGTCTGCACACTGAGAGCTGCACACTCTAAGATTAACCTAACACAAGGTTGCTGGAAAGTCTGATCCTCGCACCACATTAGACATTAGACATAACACAAATAATGTTGATGCTAACATTTTGGGCTCTACGCGGGTTTAAGATAGAGTTACACGGAATAAACGCAGACACTTGGTGCTGCGCATGAAGAGAGCTGGTAGCGGTTGATGTGAACTGCTCCTACTGACATTGAGAGGTATGGGGCCGCCCTGCTAAAACCCGAATGAGACCTTCTTAGATATAATATAATATGCTAGATAGGGTGCGCGAAATATAGGTGATACAGATTTCTATAGAAATTGCATTATAACATGCTAGCACCTTTTGCTTACTATGGATTAGTGACTATGCTGCTGACTCTGATTTTTATAATCTGCATTTTGGTATTATACAAGATACTGCGTTTGAGAACTATGCATTGAATAATAAATATTTCAAACTTGCACTTGTGTTCTTTGACTCTCAGTTTTGGTTTGAAATGATTATATAACGAAAGAGTGTTCATGTGTTCCACGACTCCTGAGGTATTCTAAAGATCATGTTCTGGTTTGTCTAATACATGGATCATTCCATAATGATCCATGAGACACTGTAGCTAGCTAGGTAACGAGATTTCTGACACTGAGATGAGTTTTTGGATCATCCTAACTCACTGAGGTTCTAGATCTCTATGCACAGTTCTGTGGGAGAACGGAAACCCTGCAACAGGATACAGCCAAATGGCCGTCAAATGATCAATGTCTTAAAGACGGTTGTCATGCAGAAGTCTTTACATGATGACAGAGTTGGTAACAGAACAATGGGTAGTGATCATGATCAAAGTTTTTTTACACATAGTTGCTGTTCTGTAACCACACCACACAACAGGCAATCAGTAACTGTTTTAACCTGCCGAGAAAAACGTATCCAAAGGATACCCATGCGTTCATTAATGTTTTACCTTGTTAGTTGAGTTTTGTGGCATCAACAGGGACTGGGAGTCGCTTCTGGATTATTACTGAGTGGGAGACAACAGAGCGTCTATGGTTATTAGCAGAGGCATTCTTACCTGATCACTGGAGGAAACATCAGGGAACGCCATTCTTACCCATGCGGCACGGATTTTGTGCCTAGTGCTGACTCTGCCCCTGGTTGTGGGTGGGTCTAAACTCTCTGTGCTTATATACTAGTCATAGACACTAAAAAAGGACTAATGTCTGGGTAATCACCAGGCACCGTAAGATGGTGGACTTACTGGTGAAGTATTACGGTATCCTCTGGGTTTACTGATTGGGTCCGTATGATGCTCTATCCTACGGCTGGAAGGATTAACAGAACTGATGCCATGGAATGTGGTCATTCATACCTACTATGTCGGTTTTCAAGCGATCGACCCATCTCTGCTCTTTGTTAAACAGGACTTGCTCAGCATTTTGGTCTTTGAAATCTAGCATTTCCAGAACTGTCCATTTTAGTTCATCGCATGTATGGCCAGCTTCTACAAAGTGGGCGCACAGTTTGGTTGTGTTCTTTTTCAACCTAACATTACTCCGGTGCTCTCCTATACGGAGTTTGACTTTGCGGCAGGTCATGCCGATGTATTGTTTTTGACAGGGGCATGTGATTAAGTAAATCACATGTGTGGAATTACAATTTGTGTGACTCCTTTGGGTCCAGAGTAGGTTGTCATTCAATTGTAGGGTTTTTGTGCTGGAGGTAAATTTACAAACCCCGCATGTACCACAAGGGTAATGTCCAGTAACTGGCATCATATTTATGTCTCTAATGCTCGACCTGGGTAGCGTTTTTTTCGGTCTGGTATGGACGAGAACGTCTTTTATGTTTTTAGTCCTTCTATTTGCAAACCTTGGTTTAGGCCAATTTAAGGTTCCAGAGGTGAGTATTTGCCATTTTTTCTTTATGAGTTTTTGGACTTCATAGGTGGCTGGGCAGAAAGTGGTCACACAGGTCACGAGATCTTTCACTGGTTCTTTATTGGTGCTTTGTAGGAGGCACTCTCTCGGCTGGTGTTTTGCTCGTTTCTCGCACTTCCTTATTATTGCCGGTGTGTAGTTTCTTTTCTTCAATTTGCGACTGAGTTCTTCGGCTTGTTTTTTGTAATCCGCTGTTTTGCTGCAGTTACGTTTGTGTCTGAGAAATTGGCTGTACGGCAGGTTGTCTCGTAACGGCCGGGGGTGGTAACTGTAGTATGACAGTAAGCAGTTCTTGGCCGTGGGCTTCGTGTAGGTCTTAGTTTCTAGTCTTCCATTCTCAGAAAAAATGGTAAGGTCCAAGAAATCGATTGTTGTTCTGTTAGATGTGAAGGTGAATTTCAGCCAGGGGTCTCTGCCATTAAGCCAGTCTATGAAGATGGTGAGATCAGATTGTGTGTCCCATATAAGTATGACATTGTCAATATAACGTTTCCAATATTTGATACTGGAAACATAGGGGTTAGTGTTATTCAGGATGTATTCCTCTTCTAAGCGGCTCACATAGAGTCCCGCTACTGAGGGCGCAAAAGCACTCCCCATGGAGGTCCCATGGCATTGGAGAAATAGTTGGCCGTTGTACTCAAAGTAATTCTCTTGCAACGCCAGTCTGCAACATTCCAGAATGAAGTGGCGGGGGGTCTTGTATGTCCAATCTTGCATGAAGAGAAGGTCCTCCAACATCTTAAGGGTGTCTTCTTGTGGTAGACTGGTGTAAAGGGATTCCACATCCAGTCCCACTAATAGCATGCTATCTTGATTGGATTCCACATTCATTATCTGGCCCAGGAGGTCTCTCGTGTCCTTGAGATATGTGGGCGTTTTTTGGACCAGAGGTTTCAGATATTCGTCTGCAAATTTGGACAAAGGCTCCAATAAGGACCCAATTCCCGAAACTATCGGGCGTCCTGGAGGAGGGAGTCTGTTTTTATGAGTTTTTGGCAGCGAGTAAAAGAATGGTATTTTGGGATTTTTAGGTGTTAGGAATTCTGCCTCTTTTTTTGATATCCAACTATTCGCTTCTGCCTCATGCACCATTATTGCGATCGTGTTGGTCAATCTCTCGGTGGGGTCAGAGTTGAGTTGTTTATAGAAAGTTTCATTAGTCAGGAGAGCTAGACACTGTTCGTTATATCCTTCTTTTGTGAGGATTACTACCCCGCCCCCCTTGTCTGCGGGTTTGATGATAATGTCCTCATTGTCTCTAAGTTCGGATAGAGCTTGTTTCTCTTTTTTTGTCATATTCTGATAGATATTTTTCTTGTTATTTATTTCGTCGATCCCTTTCATTATTGCTTGTTCGAATGCCTGGATTTCGATAGGCACCGTTGTGGATGGTGGGCAGAACTTGGATTTTCTTCTAAGATTTGTGTCTCCCTCTATCCCTTGGTTGGGTGAGTTGCTAAAGAATGCTTTTAGTTTCAGAGTCCTGCAGAATTCAGAGACTTCACATTTGAGTTTAAACCGGTCAGTTGTTGGTGTGGGCACAAACCCAAGTCCCTTATTGAGGACGTTTTTCTGGTCCTCCGTCAGAGTTATAGTAGTCAGGTTCACTATCAGTGTGTCTTCTTGCTCGGGCCTGGTTGAGCTGACGCCATGCTCCTTGTTTGGTGTGTTACTGCTACAACGCATCTTTTACAACGTAATGCTGTTACAACGCAGCTATTACATCGCAAATACCATTACAATGCATGCCATTACAACGCATGGCATTACATAGCAGATGCTATTACAACGCATACCATTACATCGTAAGTATTGGTAAGTATTTAATTTTTTTTTTTTTTTATTTAATATTTTATAATTGATTTAATTATTATTAATTATTAAAAAATATTTATTTCGTTTTTAAATATTATAAATTAAATATATTAATTTAAGTATTTTTTAAAATAAGTATGAGTATAGGAGTATATGTTTTGGGGTACTGATGTATATGTTTTGGGGTGTTTGGGTATTTTTAGGTTTTAGGGCAGTGTTTGGGTTTTGGGGTACAGGGGTGTTTTTAGGTTTTAGGGCAGTGTTTGGGTTTTGGGGTACATGGGTGTTTTTAGGTTTTAGGGCAGTGTTTGTGTTTTGGGGTACATGGGTGTTTTTAGGTTTTAGGGCAGTGTTTGGGTTTTGGGGTACAGGGGTGTTTTTAGGTTTTAGGGCAGTGTTTGGGTTTTGGGGTACAGGGGTGTTTTTAGGTTTTAGGGCAGTGTTTGGGTTTTGGGGTACAGGGGTGTTTTTAGGTTTTAGGACAGTGTTTGGGTTTTGGGGTACAGGGGTGTTTTTAGGTTTTAGGGCAGTGTTTGGGTTTTGGGGTACAGGGGTGTTTTTAGGTTTTAGGGCAGTGTTTGGGTTTTGGGGTACAGGGGTGTTTTTAGGTTTTAGGGCAGTGTTTGGGTTTTGGGGTACAGGGGTGTTTTTAGGTTTTAGGGCAGTGTTTGGGTTTTGGGGTACAGGGGTGTTTTTAGGTTTTAGGGCAGGGTTTGGGTTTTGGGGTACAGGGGTGTTTTTAGGTTTTAGGGCAGGGTTTGGGTTTTGGGGTACAGGGGTGTTTTTAGGTTTTAGGGCAGGGTTTGGGTTTTGGGGTACAGGGGTGTTTTTAGGTTTTAGGGCAGTGTTTGTGTTTTGGGGTACAGGGGTGTTTTTAGGTTTTAGGGCAGTGTTTGGGTTTTGGGGTACAGGGGTGTTTTTAGGTTTTAGGGCAGTGTTTGGGTTTTGGGGTACAGGGGTGTTTTTAGGTTTTAGGGCAGTGTTTGTGTTTTGGGGTACAGGGGTGTTTTTAGGTTTTAGGGCAGGGTTTGGGTTTTGGGGTACAGGGGTGTTTTTAGGTTTTAGGGCAGGGTTTGGGTTTTGGGGTACAGGGGTGTTTTTAGGTTTTAGGGCAGGGTTTGGGTTTTGGGGTACAGGGGTGTTTTTAGGTTTTAGGGCTGGGTTTGTTTTTTGGGGTACAGGGGTATTACGACTTTATATAAATTAAATTAATTAAATTAATTTTATTTAATTTAATTACATTAATAACTATATTTACAATTATTAATTTAATTGTATTAATAAATGATTATAATTAAATTATATTATTTAAAAATGTTTAATTAATTAAATTCTTTTAATTTTATTAAATATAATTATATTATGTATTATTTATAACTTAATTAAATTATAATTATATTTATTGTAATTAATTACATTATATTATTTTCTATTTATAAATCTTTTATATTTCATTAATTATATTATTTTAAATATATTAAATTAATATCAATTTTAATATTAATTAAATTACTATAATTAAATTAATTACTGTTTTAAAAATGTTATTTTATTTTTATTATTTTAAATTAATTTAATTAACTTTATTACATTTTTTTTAAAAAAGATATACTTACCTATACTTACGATGTAATGCCATGCGTTGTAAAAGTATCTGCTATGTAATGCCATGCGTTGTAATGGCATGCATTGTAATGGTATTTGCGATGTAAAAATCGCGTTGTAACGGAACGCGTTGTAATACATCGCGTTGTACTGACACCAATCCTCCTTGTTTGTACACTGGGCTGTTGGTCTTGCCACCTGAGATTTTTCTTTTTGCCTCTCGGAATGTTCTGGCCTCTCCCTAAAAAAGGCTGTGCCTGGTGTTGATTCGCATTGGTTGGCATATGTTGGTTTTCCATTTGGTGTTGTTGGTTAACATTGGGATGAAAAGGGTTCATCCATCCAGCAAAGGGAGGCATGTACGGAGGGTAATATGGTATTGGATTACCGTGGTAGAAAGGTGGTCTTTGCCATCTATTTCCTCGTCTCGGGCGTTGGAATCTGAAATTATTCCGACCTCTTCTCAGTGTAGACCCATCGAAACTTGCTTCTGAACCGTCTGACGAAGTACCTCCAGTGGAATCTCCATCCGATCCGTGACTTGTAAAGACAAAGTCGTCTTTCGAATATGGATGCATTTTCTCTTGACTGAATTTTTTCAGTTCTTTTGATAGTTTTTGAAGTTTATTTTGTGTCAAATATTCTTGCATGTCATCCATTTCTTTTGTGATTTCGTCTAGGCGTTTTTTGTACAATTGTGGATTTATATTCTTTTTGAGTTCGTTCTCGCACTCTTCTATTTCTTGTAGAAGTGCGTCAGATAGCCTTTTGGCTGTTTTCACTATTAAGACTAAATAGTCTAGTGTACATTTCCATGAAATGGAAGACCAGTCTCGACGGAAGACTAAGTCATGTAAGACGATTCTGGGTGCATTGGTAACCCATAAACCTTTTGGTGCCGATTTTGATCTGAGGTATTCCGTCATTATAATTCCGTGTATTGCAGTCCGGATCTGTTCTCGTTTTTTATTGGTTAGGGTGTCCCACTCGTCTGTTTGTGCTATTGTTTCAATGAGTTCTTGGTTTTGTAGTAGAGAATGACCTGCTAGTATTTCATCGATGTCGCTCCCCGAAAAACTCAGACCCATATTGTTCTCCATTTTTTAGGATATTCAGAATCTAGTTCGATACGGTGACTAGTTCTACAGAGATCCCTGCAGCTGTGCGCTGCTTAATACATTAAATATCAAAAGGGAGGGAAGAGGATACGGAGTCCATTCGGTTCCCCTATGTAAGTAACTGGTAATCAAAAGAGAATGGACACTAGTTTCTGCAAAAAACCAAATAGTTTTTTATCGAGAACCCTCATAGACTTCCTGCAATTTTATCGTAGCGGTATATCTTTTTTCCGCCCCATCAGGAGTCATGGCATAGTCATTGGGTCAACGATTAACGTGCAGGATGCCTGCCTCACCAGAGGCTACTTCTGGTATTTACAGAAGTGTCCAGAAATAAAAAGTGGGTTTTGAAAAAATTAAAAAATAAAGACTAGGTCAAAACTATACACTTTAATATCAAACAGGAGACTAGTCACTATAATTAAAAACCGTTGTGATATGTAGGTAGTCGAGTTATTGAACTACCATATCGTTTTCAAAAAGGTGTCGACATGTTTCAGCTCTCGGGGCCCTACAGGGTCAGGGGAGCTTTCGTCAGGACAAGGACAAGTAACAGACATACAAAAAGCACACACAATTGCTGTGTGGTTCAAACAAATGATGAATTGGAATTTCCAAGCTGTATTCAAGAGAAAGAAACCAACAAACAATGTATAAGTTGGTTTGTGTGTGAGGTATGGCATTCTAGTGCACACATTATGTACAAAGCATAATTAACGCTAGACAAGACTACCCTTATTATAGAGGTAATCTAGAAAAAAGGAGAAAAATGAAGAAACAGAAGGTCTGAAGGGAGTGGGATACAGCCAAATGGCCGTCAAATGATCAATGTCTTAAAGACGGTTGTCATGCAGAAGTCTTTACATGATGACAGAGTTGGTAACAGAACAATGGGTAGTGATCATGATCAAAGTTTTTTTACACATAGTTGCTGTACTGTAACCACACCACACAACAGGCAATCAGTAACTGTTTTAACCTGCCGAGAAAAACGTATCCAAAGGATACCCATGCGTTCATTAATGTTTTACCTTGTTAGTTGAGTTTTGTGGCATCAACAGGGACTGGGAGTCGCTTCTGGATTATTACTGAGTGGGAGACAACAGAGCGTCTATGGTTATTAGCAGAGGCGTTCTTACCTGATCACTGGAGGAAACATCAGGGAACGCCATTCTTACCCATGCGGCGCGGATTTCGTGCCTAGTGCTGACTCTGCCCCTGGTTGTGGGTGGGTCTAAACTCTCTGTGCTTATATACTAGTCATAGACACTAAAAAAGGACTAATGTCTGGGTAATCACCAGGCACCGTAGATGGTGGACTTACTGGTGAAGTATTACGGTATCCTCTGGGTTTACTGATTGGGTCCGTATGATGCTCTGTCCTACGGCTGGAAGGATTAACAGAACTGATGCCATGGAATGTGGTCATTCATACCTACTATGTCGGTTTTCAAGCGATCGACCCATCTCTGCTCTTTGTTAAACAGGACTTGCTCAGCATTTTGGTCTTTGAAATCTAGCATTTCCAGAACTGTCCATTTTAGTTCATCGCATGTATGGCCAGCTTCTACAAAGTGGGCGCACAGTTTGGTTGTGTTCTTTTTCAACCTAACATTACTCCGGTGCTCTCCTATACGGAGTTTGACTTTGCAGCAGGTCATGCCGATGTATTGTTTTTGACAGGGGCGTGTGATTAAGTAAATCACATGTGTGGAATTACAATTTGTGTGACTCCTTTGGGTCCAGAGTAGGTTGTCATTCAATTGTAGGGTTTTTGTGCTGGAGGTAAATTTACAAACCCCGCATGTACCACAAGGGTAATGTCCAGTAACTGGCATCATATTTATGTCTCTAATGCTCGACCTGGGTAGCGGTTTTTTCGGTCTGGTATGGACGAGAACGTCTTTTATGTTTTTAGTCCTTCTGTTTGCAAACCTTGGTTTAGGCCAATTTAAGGTTCCAGAGGTGAGTATCTGCCATTTTTTCTTTATGAGTTTTTGGACTTCATAGGTGGCTGGGCAGAAAGTTGTCACACAGGTCACGAGATCTTTCACTGGTTCTTTATTGGTGCTTTTTAGGAGGCACTCTCTCGGCTGGTGTTTTGCTCGTTTCTCGCACTTCCTTATTATTGCTGGTGTGTAGTTTCTTTTCTTCAATTTGCGACTGAGTTCTTCGGCTTGTTTTTTGTAATCCGCTGTTTTGCTGCAGTTACGTTTGTGTCTGAGAAATTGGCTGTACGGCAGGTTGTCTCGTAACGGCCGGGGGTGGTAACTGTAGTATGACAGTAAGCAGTTCTTGGCCGTGGGCTTCGTGTAGGTCTTAGTTTCTAGTCTTCCATTCTCAGAAAAAATGGTAAGGTCCAAGAAATCGATTGTTGTTCTGTTAGATGTGAAGGTGAATTTCAGCCAGGGGTCTCTGCCATTAAGCCAGTCTATGAAGATGGTGAGATCAGATTGTGTGTCCCATATAAGTATGACATCGTCAATATAACGTTTCCAATATTTGATACTGGAAACGTAGGGGTTAGTGTTATTCAGGATGCATTCCTCTTCTAAGCGGCTCACATAGAGTCCCGCTACTGAGGGCGCAAAAGCACTCCCCATGGAGGTCCCATGGCATTGGAGAAATAGTTGGCCGTTGTACTCAAAGTAATTCTCTTGCAACGCCAGTCTGCAACATTCCAGAATGAAGTGGCTGGGGGTCTTGTATGTCCAATCTTGCATGAAGAGAAGGTCCTCCAACATCTTAAGGGTGTCTTCTTGTGGTAGACTGGTGTAAAGGGATTCCACATCCAGTCCCACTAATAGCATGCTATCTTGATTGTATTCCACATTCATTATCTGGCCCAGGAGGTCTTTCGTGTCCTTGAGATATGTGGGCGTTTTTTGGACCAGAGGTTTCAGATATTCGTCTGCAAATTTGGACAAAGGCTCCAATAAGGACCCAATTCCCGAAACTATCGGGCGTCCTGGAGGAGGGAGTCTGTTTTTATGAGTTTTTGGCAGCGAGTAAAAGAATGGTATTTTGGGATTTTTAGGTGTTAGGAATTCTGCCTCTTTTTTTGATATCCAACTATTCGCTTCTGCCTCATGCACCATTATTGCGATCGTGTTGGTCAATCTCTCGGTGGGGTCAGAGTTGAGTTGTTTATAGAAAGTTTCATTAGTTAGGAGAGCTAGACACTGTTCGTTATATCCTTCTTTTGTGAGGATTACTACCCCGCCCCCCTTGTCTGCGGGTTTGATGATAATGTCCTCATTGTCTCTAAGTTCGGATAGAGCTTGTTTCTCTTTTTTTGTCATATTCTGATAGATATTTTTCTTGTTATCTATTTCGTCGATCCCTTTCATTATTGCTTGTTCGAATGCCTGGATTTCGATAGGCACCGTTGTGGATGGTGGGCAGAACTTGGATTTTCTTCTAAGATTTGTGTCTCCCTCTATCCCTTGGTTGGGTGAGTTGCTAAAGAATGCTTTTAGTTTCAGAGTCCTGCAGAATTCAGAGACTTCACATTTGAGTTTAAACCGGTCAGTTGTTGGTGTGGGCACAAACCCAAGTCCCTTATTGAGGACGTTTTTCTGGTCCTCCGTCAGAGTTATAGTAGTCAGGTTCACTATCAGTGTGTCTTCTTGCTCGGGCCTGGTTGAGCTGACGCCATGCTCCTTGTTTGGTGTGTTACTGCTACAACGCATCTTTTACAACGTAATGCTGTTACAACGCAGCTATTACATCGCAAATACCATTACAATGCATGCCATTACAACGCATGGCATTACATAGCAGATGCTATTACAACGCATACCATTACATCGTAAGTATTGGTAAGTATTTAATTTTTTTTTTATTTTATTTAATATTTTATAATTGATTTAATTATTATTAATTATTAAAAAATATTTATTTCGTTTTTAAATATTATAAATTAAATATATTAATTTAAGTCTTTTTTAAAATAAGTATGAGTATAGGAGTATATGTTTTGGGGTACTGATGTATATGTTTTGGGGTGTTTGGGTATTTTTAGGTTTTAGGGCAGTGTTTGGGTTTTGGGGTACAGGGGTGTTTTTAGGTTTTAGGGCAGTGTTTGGGTTTTGGGGTACAGGGGTGTTTTTAGGTTTTAGGGCAGTGTTTGTGTTTTGGGGTACAGGGGTGTTTTTAGGTTTTAGGGCAGTGTTTGGGTTTTGGGGTACAGGGGTGTTTTTAGGTTTTAGGGCAGTGTTTGGGTTTTGGGGTACAGGGGTGTTTTTAGGTTTTAGGGCAGTGTTTGGGTTTTGGGGTACAGGGGTGTTTTTAGGTTTTAGGACAGTGTTTGGGTTTTGGGGTACAGGGGTGTTTTTAGGTTTTAGGGCAGTGTTTGGGTTTTGGGGTACAGGGGTGTTTTTAGGTTTTAGGGCAGTGTTTGGGTTTTGGGGTACAGGGGTGTTTTTAGGTTTTAGGGCAGTGTTTGGGTTTTGGGGTACAGGGGTGTTTTTAGGTTTTAGGGCAGTGTTTGGGTTTTGGGGTACAGGGGTGTTTTTAGGTTTTAGGGCAGGGTTTGGGTTTTGGGGTACAGGGGTGTTTTTAGGTTTTAGGGCAGGGTTTGGGTTTTGGGGTACAGGGGTGTTTTTAGGTTTTAGGGCAGGGTTTGGGTTTTGGGGTACAGGGGTGTTTTTAGGTTTTAGGGCAGTGTTTGTGTTTTGGGGTACAGGGGTGTTTTTAGGTTTTAGGGCAGTGTTTGGGTTTTGGGGTACAGGGGTGTTTTTAGGTTTTAGGGCAGTGTTTGGGTTTTGGGGTACATGGGTGTTTTTAGGTTTTAGGGCAGTGTTTGTGTTTTGGGGTACAGGGGTGTTTTTAGGTTTTAGGGCAGGGTTTGGGTTTTGGGGTACAGGGGTGTTTTTAGGTTTTAGGGCAGGGTTTGGGTTTTGGGGTACAGGGGTGTTTTTAGGTTTTAGGGCAGGGTTTGGGTTTTGGGGTACAGGGGTGTTTTTAGGTTTTAGGGCTGGGTTTGTTTTTTGGGGTACAGGGGTATTACGACTTTATATAAATTAAATTAATTAAATTAATTTAATTTAATTTAATTACATTAATAACTATATTTACAATTATTAATTTAATTGTATTAATAAATGATTATAATTAAATTATATTATTTAAAAATGTTTAATTAATTAAATTCTTTTAATTTTATTCAATATAATTATATTATGTATTATTTATAACTTAATTAAATTATAATTATATTTATTGTAATTAATTACATTATATTATTTTCTATTTATAAATTTTTTATATTTCATTAATTATATTATTTTAAATATATTAAATTAATATCAATTTTAATATTAATTAAATTACTATAATTAAATTAATTACTGTTTTAAAAATGTTATTTTATTTTTATTATTTTAAATTAATTTAATTAACTTTATTACATTTTTTTTAAAAAAGATATACTTACCTATACTTACGATGTAATGCCATGCGTTGTAAAAGTATCTGCTATGTAATGCCATGCGTTGTAATGGCATGCATTGTAATGGTATTTGCGATGTAAAAATCGCGTTGTAACGGAACGCGTTGTAATACATCGCGTTGTACTGACACCAATCCTCCTTGTTTGTACACTGGGCTGTTGGTCTTGCCACCTGAGATTTTTCTTTTTGCCTCTCGGAATGTTCTGGCCTCTCCCTAAAAAAGGCTGTGCCTGGTGTTGATTCGCATTGGTTGGCATATGTTGGTTTTCCATTTGGTGTTGTTGGTTAACATTGGGATGAAAAGGGTTCATCCATCCAGCAAAGGGAGGCATGTACGGAGGGTAATATGGTATTGGATTACCGTGGTAGAAAGGTGGTCTTTGCCATCTATTTCCTCGTCTCGGGCGTTGGAATCTGAAATTATTCCGACCTCTTCTCAGTGTAGACCCATCGAAACTTGCTTCTGAACCGTCTGACGAAGTACCTCCAGTGGAATCTCCATCCGATCCGTGACTTGTAAAGACAAAGTCGTCTTTCGAATATGGATGCATTTTCTCTTGACTGAATTTTCTCAGTTCTTTTGATAGTTTTTGAAGTTTATTTTGTGTCAAATATTCTTGCATGTCATCCATTTCTTTTGTGATTTCGTCTAGGCGTTTTTTGTACAATTGTGGATTTATATTCTTTTTGAGTTCGTTCTCGCACTCTTCTATTTCTTGTAGAAGTGCGTCAGATAGCCTTTTGGCTGTTTTCACTATTAAGACTAAATAGTCTAGTGTACATTTCCATGAAATGGAAGACCAGTCTCGACGGAAGACTAAGTCATGTAAGAAGATTCTGGGTGCATTGGTAACCCATAAACCTTTTGGTGCCGATTTTGATCTGAGGTATTCCGTCATTATAATTCCGTGTATTGCAGTCCGGATCTGTTCTCGTTTTTTATTGGTTAGGGTGTCCCACTCGTCTGTTTGTGCTATTGTTTCAATGAGTTCTTGGTTTTGTAGTAGAGAATGACCTGCTAGTATTTCATCGATGTCGCTCCCCGAAAAACTCAGACCCATATTGTTCTCCATTTTTTAGGATATTCAGAATCTAGTTCGATACGGTGACTAGTTCTACAGAGATCCCTGCAGCTGTGCGCTGCTTAATACATTAAATATCAAAAGGGAGGGAAGAGGATACGGAGTCCATTCGGTTCCCCTATGTAAGTAACTGGTAATCAAAAGAGAATGGACACTAGTTTCTGCAAAAAACCAAATAGTTTTTTATCGAGAACCCTCATAGACTTCCTGCAATTTTATCGTAGCGGTATATCTTTTTTCCGCCCCATCAGGAGTCATGGCATAGTCATTGGGTCAACGATTAACGTGCAGGATGCCTGCCTCACCAGAGGCTACTTCTGGTATTTACAGAAGTGTCCAGAAATAAAAAGTGGGTTTTGAAAAAATTAAAAAATAAAGACTAGGTCAAAACTATACACTTTAATATCAAACAGGAGACTAGTCACTATAATTAAAAACCGTTGTGATATGTAGGTAGTCGAGTTATTGAACTACCATATCGTTTTCAAAAAGGTGTCGACATGTTTCAGCTCTCGGGGCCCTACAGGGTCAGGGGAGCTTTCGTCAGGACAAGGACACGTAACAGACATACAAAAAGCACACACAATTGCTGTGTGGTTCAAACAAATGATGAATTGGAATTTCCAAGCTGTATTCAAGAGAAAGAAACCAACAAACAATGTATAAGTTGGTTTGTGTGTGAGGTATGGCATTCTAGTGCACACATTATGTACAAAGCATAATTAACGCTAGACAAGACTACCCTTATTATAGAGGTAATCTAGAAAAAAGGAGAAAAATGAAGAAACAGAAGGTCTGAAGGGAGTGGGATACAGCCAAATGGCCGTCAAATGATCAATGTCTTAAAGACGGTTGTCATGCAGAAGTCTTTACATGATGACAGAGTTGGTAACAGAACAATGGGTAGTGATCATGATCAAAGTTTTTTTACACATAGTTGCTGTACTGTAACCACACCACACAACAGGCAATCAGTAACTGTTTTAACCTGCCGAGAAAAACGTATCCAAAGGATACCCATGCGTTCATTAATGTTTTACCTTGTTAGTTGAGTTTTGTGGCATCAACAGGGACTGGGAGTCGCTTCTGGATTATTACTGAGTGGGAGACAACAGAGCGTCTATGGTTATTAGCAGAGGCGTTCTTACCTGATCACTGGAGGAAACATCAGGGAACGCCATTCTTACCCATGCGGCGCGGATTTCGTGCCTAGTGCTGACTCTGCCCCTGGTTGTGGGTGGGTCTAAACTCTCTGTGCTTATATACTAGTCATAGACACTAAAAAAGGACTAATGTCTGGGTAATCACCAGGCACCGTAGATGGTGGACTTACTGGTGAAGTATTACGGTATCCTCTGGGTTTACTGATTGGGTCCGTATGATGCTCTGTCCTACGGCTGGAAGGATTAACAGAACTGATGCCATGGAATGTGGTCATTCATACCTACTATGTCGGTTTTCAAGCGATCGACCCATCTCTGCTCTTTGTTAAACAGGACTTGCTCAGCATTTTGGTCTTTGAAATCTAGCATTTCCAGAACTGTCCATTTTAGTTCATCGCATGTATGGCCAGCTTCTACAAAGTGGGCGCACAGTTTGGTTGTGTTCTTTTTCAACCTAACATTACTCCGGTGCTCTCCTATACGGAGTTTGACTTTGCAGCAGGTCATGCCGATGTATTGTTTTTGACAGGGGCGTGTGATTAAGTAAATCACATGTGTGGAATTACAATTTGTGTGACTCCTTTGGGTCCAGAGTAGGTTGTCATTCAATTGTAGGGTTTTTGTGCTGGAGGTAAATTTACAAACCCCGCATGTACCACAAGGGTAATGTCCAGTAACTGGCATCATATTTATGTCTCTAATGCTCGACCTGGGTAGCGGTTTTTTCGGTCTGGTATGGACGAGAACGTCTTTTATGTTTTTAGTCCTTCTGTTTGCAAACCTTGGTTTAGGCCAATTTAAGGTTCCAGAGGTGAGTATCTGCCATTTTTTCTTTATGAGTTTTTGGACTTCATAGGTGGCTGGGCAGAAATTTGTCACACAGGTCACGAGATCTTTCACTGGTTCTTTATTGGTGCTTTGTAGGAGGCACTCTCTCGGCTGGTGTTTTGCTCGTTTCTCGCACTTCCTTATTATTGCTGGTGTGTAGTTTCTTTTCTTCAATTTGCGACTGAGTTCTTCGGCTTGTTTTTTGTAATCCGCTGTTTTGCTGCAGTTACGTTTGTGTCTGAGAAATTGGCTGTACGGCAGGTTGTCTCGTAACGGCCGGGGGTGGTAACTGTAGTATGACAGTAAGCAGTTCTTGGCCGTGGGCTTCGTGTAGGTCTTAGTTTCTAGTCTTCCATTCTCAGAAAAAATGGTAAGGTCCAAGAAATCGATTGTTGTTCTGTTAGATGTGAAGGTGAATTTCAGCCAGGGGTCTCTGCCATTAAGCCAGTCTATGAAGATGGTGAGATCAGATTGTGTGTCCCATATAAGTATGACATCGTCAATATAACGTTTCCAATATTTGATACTGGAAACGTAGGGGTTAGTGTTATTCAGGATGCATTCCTCTTCTAAGCGGCTCACATAGAGTCCCGCTACTGAGGGCGCAAAAGCACTCCCCATGGAGGTCCCATGGCATTGGAGAAATAGTTGGCCGTTGTACTCAAAGTAATTCTCTTGCAACGCCAGTCTGCAACATTCCAGAATGAAGTGGCGGGGGGTCTTGTATGTCCAATCTTGCATGAAGAGAAGGTCCTCCAACATCTTAAGGGTGTCTTCTTGTGGTAGACTGGTGTAAAGGGATTCCACATCCAGTCCCACTAATAGCATGCTATCTTGATTGTATTCCACATTCATTATCTGGCCCAGGAGGTCTCTCGTGTCCTTGAGATATGTGGGCGTTTTTTGGACCAGAGGTTTCAGATATTCGTCTGCAAATTTGGACAAAGGCTCCAATAAGGACCCAATTCCCGAAACTATCGGGCGTCCTGGAGGAGGGAGTCTATTTTTATGAGTTTTTGGCAGCGAGTAAAAGAATGGTATTTTGGGATTTTTAGGTGTTAGGAATTCTGCCTCTTTTTTCGATATCCAACTATTCGCTTCTGCCTCATGCACCATTATTGCGATTGTGTTGGTCAATCTCTCGGTGGGGTCAGAGTTGAGTTGTTTATAGAAAGTTTCATTAGTCAGGAGAGCTAGACACTGTTCGTTATATCCTTCTTTTGTGAGGATTACTACCCCGCCCCCCTTGTCTGCGGGTTTGATGATAATGTCCTCATTGTCTCTAAGTTCGGATAGAGCTTGTTTCTCTTTTTTTGTCATATTCTGATAGATATTTTTCTTGTTATCTATTTCGTCGATCCCTTTCATTATTGCTTGTTCGAATGCCTGGATTTCGATAGGCACCGTTGTGGATGGTGGGCAGAACTTGGATTTTCTTCTAAGATTTGTGTCTCCCTCTATCCCTTGGTTGGGTGAGTTGCTAAAGAATGCTTTTAGTTTCAGAGTCCTGCAGAATTCAGAGACTTCACATTTGAGTTTAAACCGGTCAGTTGTTGGTGTGGGCACAAAACCAAGTCCCTTATTGAGGACGTTTTTCTGGTCCTCCGTCAGAGTTATAGTAGTCAGGTTCACTATCAGTGTGTCTTCTTGCTCGGGCCTGGTTGAGCTGACGCCATGCTCCTTGTTTGTACACTGGGCTGTTGGTCTTGCCACCTGAGATTTTTCTTTTTGCCTCTCGGAATGTTCTGGCCTCTCCCTAAAAAAGGCTGTGCCTGGTGTTGATTCGCATTGGTTGGCATATGTTGGTTTTCCATTTGGTGTTGTTGGTTAACATTGGGATGAAAAGGGTTCATCCATCCAGCAAAGGGAGGCATGTACGGAGGGTAATATGGTATTGGATTACCGTGGTAGAAAGGTGGTCTTTGCCATCTATTTCCTCGTCTCGGGCGTTGGAATCTGAAATTATTCCGACCTCTTCTCGGTGTAGACCCATCGAAACTTGCTTCTGAACCGTCTGACGAAGTACCTCCAGTGGAATCTCCATCCGATCCGTGACTTGTAAAGACAAAGTCGTCTTTCGAATATGGATGCATTTTCTCTTGACTGAATTTTTTCAGTTCTTTTGATAGTTTTTGAAGTTTATTTTGTGTCAAATATTCTTGCATGTCATCCATTTCTTTTGTGAATGCGTCTAGGCGTTTTTTGTACACTTGTGGATTTATATTCTTTTTGAGTTCGTTCTCGCACTCTTCTATTTCTTGTAGAAGTGCGTCAGATAGCCTTTTGGCTGTTTTCTCTATTAAGACTAAATAGTCTAGTGTACATTTCCATGAAATGGAAGACCAGTCTCGACGGAAGACTAAGTCATGTAAGAAGATTCTGGGTGCATTGGTAACCCATAAACCTTTTGGTGCCGATTTGGATCTGAGGTATTCCGTCATTATAATTCCGTGTATTGCAGTCCGGATCTGTTCTCGTTTTTTATTGGTTAGGGTGTCCCACTCGTCTGTTTGTGCTATTGTTTCAATGAGTTCTTGGTTTTGTAGTAGAGAATGACCTGCTAGTATTTCATCGATGTCGCTCCCCGAAAAACTCAGACCCATATTGTTCTCCATTTTTTAGGATATTCAGAATCTAGTTCGATACGGTGACTAGTTCTACAGAGATCCCTGCAGCTGTGCGCTGCTTAATACATTAAATATCAACAGGGAGGGAAGAGGATATGGAGTCCATTCGGTTCCCCTATGTAAGTAACTGGTAATCAAAAGAGAATGGACACTAGTTTCTGCAAAAAACCAAATAGTTTTTTATCAAGAACCCTCATAGACTTCCTGGAATTTTATCGTAGCGGTATATCTTTTTTCCGCCCCATCAGGAGTCATGGCATAGTCATTGGGTCAACGATTAACGTGCAGGATGCCTGCTTCACCAGAGGCTACTTCTGGTATTTACAGAAGTGTCCAGAAATAAAAAGTGGGTTTTGAAAAAATTAAAAAATAAAGACTAGGTCAAAACTATACACTTTAATATCAAACAGGAGACTAGTCACTATAATTAAAAACCGTTGTGATATGTAGGTAGTCGAGTTATTGAACTACCATATCGTTTTCAAAAAGGTGTCGACATGTTTCAGCTCTCGGGGCCCTACAGGGTCAGGGGAGCTTTCGTCAGGACAAGGACAAGTAACAGACATACAAAAAGCACACACAATTGCTGTGTGGTTCAAACAAATGATGAATTGGAATTTCCAAGCTGTATTTAAGAGAAAGAAGCCAACAAACAATGTATAAGTTGGTTTGTGTGTGAGGTATGGCATTCTAGTGCACACATTATGTACAAAGCATAATTAACGCTAGACAAGACTACCCTTATTATAGAGGTAATCTAGAAAAAAGGAGAAAAATGAAGAAACAGAAGGTCTGAAGGGAGTGGGATACAGCCAAATGGCCATCAAATGATCAATGTCTTAAAGACGGTTGTCATGCAGAAGTCTTTACATGATGACAGAGTTGGTAACAGAACAATGGGTAGTGATCATGATCAAAGTTTTTTTACACATAGTTGCTGTTCTGTAACCACACCACACAACAGGCAATCAGTAACTGTTTTAACCTGCCAAGAAAAACGTATCCAAAGGATACCCATGCGTTCATTAATGTTTTACCTTGTTAGTTGAGTTTTGTGGCATCAACAGGGACTGGGAGTCGCTTCTGGATTATTACTGAGTGGGAGACAACAGAGCGTCTATGGTTATTAGCAGAGGCGTTCTTACCTGATCACTGGAGGAAACATCAGGGAACGCCATTCTTACCCATGCGGCGCGGATTTCGTGCCTAGTGCTGACTCTGCCCCTGGTTGTGGGTGGGTCTAAACTCTCTGTGCTTATATACTAGTGATAGACACTTAAAAAGGACTAATGTCTGGGTAATCACCAGGCACCGTAAGATGGTGGACTTACTGGTGAAGTATTACGGTATCCTCTGGGTTTACTGATTGGGTCCGTATGATGCTCTATCCTACGGCTGGAAGGATTAACAGAACTGATGCCATGGAATGTGGTCATTCATACCTACTATGTCGGTTTTCAAGCGATCGACCCATCTCTGCTCTTTGTTAAACAGGACTTGCTCAGCATTTTGGTCTTTGAAATCTAGCATTTCCAGAACTGTCCATTTTAGTTCATCGCATGTATAGCCAGCTTCTACAAAGTGGGCGCACAGTTTGGTTGTGTTCTTTTTCAACCTAACATTACTCCGGTGCTCTCCTATACGGAGTTTGATTTTGCGGCAGGTCATGCCGATGTATTGTTTTTGACAGGGGCATGTGATTAAGTAAATCACATGTGTGGAATTACAATTTGTGTGACTCCTTTGGGTCCAGAGTAGGTTGTCAATCAATTGTAGGGTTTTTGTGCTGGAGGTAAATTTACAAACCCCGCATGTACCACAAGGGTAATGTCCAGTAACTGGCATCATATTTATGTCTCTAATGCTCGACCTGGGTAGCGGTTTTTTCGGTCTGGTATGGACGAGAACGTCTTTTATGTTTTTAGTCCTTCTGTTTGCAAACCTTGGTTTAGGCCAATTTAAGGTTCCACAGGTGAGTATTTGCCATTTTTTCTTTATGAGTTTTTGGACTTCATAGGTGGCTGGGCAGAAAGTTGTCACACAGGTCACGAGATCTTTCACTGGTTCTTTATTGGTGCTTTGTAGGAGGCACTCTCTCGGCTGGTGTTTTGCTCGTTTCTCGCACTTCCTTATTATTGCCGGTGTGTAGTTTCTTTTCTTCAATTTGCGACTGAGTTCTTCGGCTTGTTTTTTGTAATCCGCTGTTTTGCTGCAGTTACGTTTGTGTCTGAGAAATTGGCTGTACGGCAGGTTGTCTCGTAACGGCCGGGGGTGGTAACTGTAGTATGACAGTAAGCAGTTCTTGGCCGTGGGCTTCGTGTAGGTCTTAGTTTCTAGTCTTCCATTCTCAGAAAAAATGGTAAGGTCCAAGAAATCGATTGTTGTTCTGTTAGATGTGAAGGTGAATTTCAGCCAGGGGTCTCTGCCATTAAGCCAGTCTATGAAGATGGTGAGATCAGATTGTGTGTCCCATATAAGTATGACATCGTCAATATAACGTTTCCAATATTTGATACTGGAAACGTAGGGGTTAGTGTTATTCAGGATGCATTCCTCTTCTAAGCGGCTCACATAGAGTCCCGCTACTGAGGGCGCAAAAGCACTCCCCATGGAGGTCCCATGGCATTGGAGAAATAGTTGGCCGTTGTACTCAAAGTAATTCTCTTGCAACGCCAGTCTGCAACATTCCAGAATGAAGTGGCGGGGGGTCTTGTATGTCCAATCTTGCATGAAGAGAAGGTCCTCCAACATCTTAAGGGTGTCTTCTTGTGGTAGACTGGTGTAAAGGGATTCCACATCCAGTCCCACTAATAGCATGCTATCTTGATTGTATTCCACATTCATTATCTGGCCCAGGAGGTCTCTCGTGTCCTTGAGATATGTGGGCGTTTTTTGGACCAGAGGTTTCAGATATTCGTCTGCAAATTTGGACAAAGGCTCCAATAAGGACCCAATTCCCGAAACTATCGGGCGTCCTGGAGGAGGGAGTCTATTTTTATGAGTTTTTGGCAGCGAGTAAAAGAATGGTATTTTGGGATTTTTAGGTGTTAGGAATTCTGCCTCTTTTTTCGATATCCAACTATTCGCTTCTGCCTCATGCACCATTATTGCGATCGTGTTGGTCAATCTCTCGGTGGGGTCAGAGTTGAGTTGTTTATAGAAAGTTTCATTAGTCAGGAGAGCTAGACACTGTTCGTTATATCCTTCTTTTGTGAGGATTACTACCCCGCCCCCCTTGTCTGTGGGTTTGATGATAATGTCCTCATTGTCTCTAAGTTCGGATAGAGCTTGTTTCTCTTTTTTTGTCATATTCTGATAGATATTTTTCTTGTTATCTATTTCATCGATCCCTTTCATTATTGCTTGTTCGAATGCCTTGATTTCGATAGGCACCGTTGTGGATGGTGGGCAGAACTTGGATTTTCTTCTAAGATTTGTGTCTCCCTCTATCCCTTGGTTGGGTGAGTTGCTAAAGAATGCTTTTAGTTTCAGAGTCCTGCAGAATTCAGAGACCAACAGCCCAGTGTACAAACAAGGAGCATGGCGTCAGCTCAACCAGGCCCGAGCAAGAAGACACATTGATAGTGAACCTGACTACTATAACTCTGATGGAGGACCAGAAAAAAGTCCTCAATAAGGGACTTGGTTTTGTGCCCACACCAACAACTGACCGGTTTAAACTCAAATGTGAAGTCTCTGAATTCTGCAGGACTCTGAAACTAAAAGCATTCTTTAGCAACTCACCCAACCAAGGGATAGAGGGAGACACAAATCTTAGAAGAAAATCCAAGTTCTGCCCACCATCCACAACGGTGCCTATCGAAATCCCGGCATTCGAACAAGCAATAATGAAAGGGATCGACAAAATAGATAACAAGAAAAATATCTATCAGAATATGACAAAAAAAGAGAAACAAGCTCTAGCCGAACTTAGAGACAATGAGGACATTATCATCAAACCCGCAGACAAGGGGGGCGGGGTAGTAATCCTCACAAAAGAAGGATATAACAAACAGTGTCTAGCTCTCCTGACTAATGAAACTTTCTATAAACAACTCAACTCTGACCCCACCGAGAGATTGACCAACACGATCGCAATAATGGTGCATGAGGCAGAAGCGAATAGTTGGATATCGAAAAAAGAGGCAGAATTCCTAACACCTAAAAATCCCAAAATACCATTCTTTTACTCGCTGCCAAAAACTCATAAAAACAGACTCCCTCCTCCAGGACGCCCGATAGTTTCGGGAATTGGGTCCTTATTGGAGCCTTTGTCCAAATTTGCAGACGAATATCTGAAACCTCTGGTCCAAAAAACGCCCACATATCTCAAGGACACGAGAGACCTCCTGGGCCAGATAATGAATGTGGAATACAATCAAGATAGCATGCTATTAGTGGGACTGGATGTGGAATCCCTTTACACCAGTCTACCACAAGAAGACACCCTTAAGATGTTGGAGGACCTTCTCTTCATGCAAGATTGGACATACAAGACCCCCCGCCACTTCATTCTGGAATGTTGCAGACTGGCGTTGCAAGAGAATTACTTTGAGTACAACGGCCAACTATTTCTCCAATGCCATGGGACCTCCATGGGGAGTGCTTTTGCGCCCTCAGTAGCGGGACTCTATGTGAGCCGCTTAGAAGAGGAATGCATCCTGAATAACACTAACCCCTACGTTTCCAGTATCAAATATTGGAAACGTTATATTGACGATGTCATACTTATATGGGACACACAATCTGATCTCACCATCTTCATAGACTGGCTTAATGGCAGAGACCCCTGGCTGAAATTCACCTTCACATCTAACAGAACAACAATCGATTTCTTGGACCTTACCATTTTTTCTGAGAATGGAAGACTAGAAACTAAGACCTACACGAAGCCCACGGCCAAGAACTGCTTACTGTCATACTACAGTTACCACCCCCGGCCGTTACGAGACAACCTGCCGTACAGCCAATTTCTCAGACACAAACGTAACTGCAGCAAAACAGCGGATTACAAAAAACAAGCCGAAGAACTCAGTCGCAAATTGAAGAAAAGAAACTACACACCGGCAATAATAAGGAAGTGCGAGAAACGAGCAAAACACCAGCCGAGAGAGTGCCTCCTACAAAGCACCAATAAAGAACCAGTGAAAGATCTCGTGACCTGTGTGAAAACTTTCTGCCCAGCCACCTATGAAGTCCAAAAACTCATAAAGAAAAAATGGCAAATACTCACCTGTGGAACCTTAAATTGGCCTAAACCAAGGTTTGCAAACAGAAGGACTAAAAACATAAAAGACGTTCTCGTCCATACCAGACCGAAAAAAACGCTACCCAGGTCGAGGATTAGAGACATAAATATGATGCCAGTTACTGGACATTACCCTTGTGGTACATGCGGGGTTTGTAAATTTACCTCCAGCACAAAAACCCTACAATTGAATGACAACCTACTCTGGACCCAAAGGAGTCACACAAATTGTAATTCCACACATGTGATTTACTTAATCACATGCCCCTGTCAAAAACAATACATCGGCATGACCTGCCGCAAAGTCAAACTCCGTATAGGAGAGCACCGGAGTATTGTTAGGTTGAAAAAGAACACAACCAAACTGTGCGCCCACTTTGTAGAAGCTGGCCATACATGCGATGAACTAAAATGGACAGTTCTGGAAATGCTAGATTTCAAAGACCAAAATGCTGAGCAAGTCCTGTTTAACAAAGAGCAGAGATGGGTCGATCGCTTGAAAACCGACATAGTAGGTATGAATGACCACATTCCATGGCATCAGTTCTGTTAATCCTTCCAGCCGTAGGATAGAGCATCATACGGACCCAATCAGTAAACCCAGAGGATACCGTAATACTTCACCAGTAAGTCCACCATCTTACGGTGCCTGGTGATTACCCAGACATTAGTCCTTTTTTAGTGTCTATGACTAGTATATAAGCACAGAGAGTTTAGACCCACCCACAACCAGGGGCAGAGTCAGCACTAGGCACGAAATCCGCGCCGCATGGGTAAGAATGGCGTTCCCTGATGTTTCCTCCAGTGATCAGGTAAGAACGCCTCTGCTAATAACCATAGACGCTCTGTTGTCTCCCACTCAGTAATAATCCAGAAGCGACTTCCAGTCCCTGGTGATGCCACAAAACTCAACTAACAAGGTAAAACATTAATGAACGCATGGGTATCCTTTGGATACGTTTTTCTCGGCAGGTTAAAACAGTTACTGATTGCCTGTTGTGTGGTGTGGTTACAGAACAGCAACTATGTGTAAAAAAACTTTGATCATGATCACTACCCATTGTTCTGTTACCAACTCTGTCATCATGTAAAGACTTCTGCATGACAACCGTCTTTAAGACATTGATCATTTGACGGCCATTTGGCTGTATCCCACTCCCTTCAGACCTTCTGTTTCTTCATTTTTCTCCTTTTTTCTAGATTACCTCTATAATAAGGGTAGTCTTGTCTAGCGTTAATTATGCTTTGTACATAATGTGTGCACTAGAATGCCATACCTCACACACAAACCAACTTATACATTGTTTGTTGGTTTCTTTCTCTTGAATACAGCTTGGAAATTCCAATTCATCATTTGTTTGAACCACACAGCAATTGTGTGTGCTTTTTGTATGTCTATTACTTGTCCTTGTCCTGACGAAAGCTCCCCTGACCCTGTAGGGCCCCGAGAGCTGAAACATGTCGACACCTTTTTGAAAACGATATGGTAGTTCAATAACTCGACTACCTACATATCACAACGGTTTTTAATTATAGTGACTAGTCTCCTGTTTGATATTAAAGTGTATAGTTTTGACCTAGTCTTTATTTTTTAATTTTTTCAAAACCCACTTTTTATTTCTGGACACTTCTGTAAATACCAGAAGTAGCCTCTGGTGAGGCAGGCATCCTGCACGTTAATCGTTGACCCAATGACTATGCCATGACTCCTGATGGGGTGGAAAAAAGATATACCGCTACGATAAAATTCCAGGAAGTCTATGAGGGTTCTCGATAAAAAACTATTTGGTTTTTTGCAGAAACTAGTGTCCATTCTCTTTTGATTACCAGTTACTTACATAGGGGAACCGAATGGACTCCGTATCCTCTTCCCTCCCTTTTGATATTTAATGTATTAAGCAGCGCACAGCTGCAGGGATCTCTGTAGAACTAGTCACCGTATCGAACTAGATTCTGAATATCCTAAAAAATGGAGAACAATATGGGTCTGAGTTTTTCGGGGAGCGACATCGATGAAATACTAGCAGGTCATTCTCTACTACAAAACCAAGAACTCATTGAAACAATAGCACAAACAGACGAGTGGGACACCCTAACCAATAAAAAACGAGAACAGATCCGGACTGCAATACACGGAATTATAATGACGGAATACCTCAGATCAAAATCGGCACCAAAAGGTTTATGGGTTACCAATGCACCCAGAATCTTCTTACATGACTTAGTCTTCCGTCGAGACTGGTCTTCCATTTCATGGAAATGTACACTAGACTATTTAGTCTTAATAGTGAAAACAGCCAAAAGGCTATCTGACGCACTTCTACAAGAAATAGAAGAGTGCGAGAACGAACTCAAAAAGAATATAAATCCACAAGTGTACAAAAAACGCCTAGACGAAATCACAAAAGAAATGGATGACATGCAAGAATATTTGACACAAAATAAACTTCAAAAACTATCAAAAGAACTGAAAAAATTCAGTCAAGAGAAAATGCATCCATATTCGAAAGACGACTTTGTCTTTACAAGTCACGGATCGGATGGAGATTCCACTGGAGGTACTTCGTCAGACGGTTCAGAAGCAAGTTTTGATGGGTCTACACCGAGAAGAGGTCGGAATAATTTCAGATTCCAACGCCCGAGACGAGGAAATAGATGGCAAAGACCACCTTTCTACCAAGGTAATCCAATACCATATTACCCTCCGTACATGCCTCCCTTTGCTGGATGGATGAACCCTTTTCATCCCAATGTTAACCAACAACACCAAATGGAAAACCAACATATGCCAACCAATGCGAATCAACACCAGGCACAGCCTTTTTTAGGGAGAGGCCAGAACATTCGGAGAGGCAAAAAGAAAAATCTCAGGTGGCAAGACCAACAGCCCAGTGTACAAACAAGGAGCATGGCGTCAGCTCAACCAGGCCCGAGCAAGAAGACACACTCATAGTGAACCTGACTACTATAACTCTGACGGAGGACCAGAAAAACGTCCTCAATAAGGGACTTGGTTTTGTGCCCACACCAACAACTGACCGGTTTAAAATCAAATGTGAAGTCTCTGAATTCTGCAGGACTCTGAAACTAAAAGCATTCTTTAGCAACTCACCCAACCAAGGGATAGAGGGAGACACAAATCTTAGAAGAAAATCCAAGTTCTGCCCACCATCCACAACGGTGCCTATCGAAATCCAGGCATTCGAACAAGCAATAATGAAAGGGATCGACGAAATAGATAACAAGAAAAATATCTATCAGAATATGACAAAAAAAGAGAAACAAGCTCTATCCGAACTTAGAGACAATGAGGACATTATCATCAAACCCGCAGACAAGGGGGGCGGGGTAGTAATCCTCACAAAAGAAGGATATAACGAACAGTCTCTAGCTCTCCTGACTAATGAAACTTTCTATAAACAACTCAACTCTGACCCCACCGAGAGATTGACCAACACGATCGCAATAATGGTGCATGAGGCAGAAGCGAATAGTTGGATATCGAAAAAAGAGGCAGAATTCCTAACACCTAAAAATCCCAAAATACCATTCTTTTACTCGCTGCCAAAAACTCATAAAAATAGACTCCCTCCTCCAGGACGCCCGATAGTTTCGGGAATTGGGTCCTTATTGGAGCCTTTGTCCAAATTTGCAGACGAATATCTGAAACCTCTGGTCCAAAAAACGCCCACATATCTCAAGGACACGAGAGACCTCCTGGGCCAGATAATGAATGTGGAATACAATCAAGATAGCATGCTATTAGTGGGACTGGATGTGGAATCCCTTTACACCAGTCTACCACAAGAAGACACCCTTAAGATGTTGGAGGACCTTCTCTTCATGCAAGATTGGACATACAAGACCCCCCGCCACTTCATTCTGGAATGTTGCAGACTGGCGTTGCAAGAGAATTACTTTGAGTACAACGGCCAACTATTTCTCCAATGCCATGGGACCTCCATGGGGAGTGCTTTTGCGCCCTCAGTAGCGGGACTCTATGTGAGCCGCTTAGAAGAGGAATGCATCCTGAATAACACTAACCCCTACGTTTCCAGTATCAAATATTGGAAACGTTATATTGACGATGTCATACTTATATGGGACACACAATCTGATCTCACCATCTTCATAGACTGGCTTAATGGCAGAGACCCCTGGCTGAAATTCACCTTCACATCTAACAGAACAACAATCGATTTCTTGGACCTTACCATTTTTTCTGAGAATGGAAGACTAGAAACTAAGACCTACACGAAGCCCACGGCCAAGAACTGCTTACTGTCATACTACAGTTACCACCCCCGGCCGTTACGAGACAACCTGCCGTACAGCCAATTTCTCAGACACAAACGTAACTGCAGCAAAACAGCGGATTACAAAAAACAAGCCGAAGAACTCAGTCGCAAATTGAAGAAAAGAAACTACACACCGGCAATAATAAGGAAGTGCGAGAAACGAGCAAAACACCAGCCGAGAGAGTGCCTCCTACAAAGCACCAATAAAGAACCAGTGAAAGATCTCGTGACCTGTGTGAAAACTTTCTGCCCAGCCACCTATGAAGTCCAAAAACTCATAAAGAAAAAATGGCAAATACTCACCTGTGGAACCTTAAATTGGCCTAAACCAAGGTTTGCAAACAGAAGGACTAAAAACATAAAAGACGTTCTCGTCCATACCAGACCGAAAAAAACGCTACCCAGGTCGAGCATTAGAGACATAAATATGATGCCAGTTACTGGACATTACCCTTGTGGTACATGCGGGGTTTGTAAATTTACCTCCAGCACAAAAACCCTACAATTGAATGACAACCTACTCTGGACCCAAAGGAGTCACACAAATTGTAATTCCACACATGTGATTTACTTAATCACATGCCCCTGTCAAAAACAATACATCGGCATGACCTGCCGCAAAGTCAAACTCCGTATAGGAGAGCACCGGAGTATTGTTAGGTTGAAAAAGAACACAACCAAACTGTGCGCCCACTTTGTAGAAGCTGGCCATACATGCGATGAACTAAAATGGACAGTTCTGGAAATGCTAGATTTCAAAGACCAAAATGCTGAGCAAGTCCTGTTTAACAAAGAGCAGAGATGGGTCGATCGCTTGAAAACCGACATAGTAGGTATGAATGACCACATTCCATGGCATCAGTTCTGTTAATCCTTCCAGCCGTAGGATAGAGCATCATACGGACCCAATCAGTAAACCCAGAGGATACCGTAATACTTCACCAGTAAGTCCACCATCTTACGGTGCCTGGTGATTACCCAGACATTAGTCCTTTTTTAGTGTCTATGACTAGTATATAAGCACAGAGAGTTTAGACCCACCCACAACCAGGGGCAGAGTCAGCACTAGGCACGAAATCCGCGCCGCATGGGTAAGAATGGCGTTCCCTGATGTTTCCTCCAGTGATCAGGTAAGAACGCCTCTGCTAATAACCATAGACGCTCTGTTGTCTCCCACTCAGTAATAATCCAGAAGCGACTTCCAGTCCCTGGTGATGCCACAAAACTCAACTAACAAGGTAAAACATTAATGAACGCATGGGTATCCTTTGGATACGTTTTTCTCGGCAGGTTAAAACAGTTACTGATTGCCTGTTGTGTGGTGTGGTTACAGAACAGCAACTATGTGTAAAAAAACTTTGATCATGATCACTACCCATTGTTCTGTTACCAACTCTGTCATCATGTAAAGACTTCTGCATGACAACCGTCTTTAAGACATTGATCATTTGACGGCCATTTGGCTGTATCCCACTCCCTTCAGACCTTCTGTTTCTTCATTTTTCTCCTTTTTTCTAGATTACCTCTATAATAAGGGTAGTCTTGTCTAGCGTTAATTATGCTTTGTACATAATGTGTGCACTAGAATGCCATACCTCACACACAAACCAACTTATACATTGTTTGTTGGTTTCTTTCTCTTGAATACAGCTTGGAAATTTCAATTCATCATTTGTTTGAACCACACAGCAATTGTGTGTGCTTTTTGTATGTCTGTTACTTGTCCTTGTCCTGACGAAAGCTCCCCTGACCCTGTAGGGCCCCGAGAGCTGAAACATGTCGACACCTTTTTGAAAACGATATGGTAGTTCAATAACTCGACTACCTACATATCACAACGGTTTTTAATTATAGTGACTAGTCTCCTGTTTGATATTAAAGTGTATAGTTTTGACCTAGTCTTTATTTTTTAATTTTTTCAAAACCCACTTTTTATTTCTGGACACTTCTGTAAATACCAGAAGTAGCCTCTGGTGAGGCAGGCATCCTGCACGTTAATCGTTGACCCAATGACTATGCCATGACTCCTGATGGGGCGGAAAAAAGATATACCGCTACGATAAAATTCCAGGAAGTCTATGAGGGTTCTCGATAAAAAACTATTTGGTTTTTTGCAGAAACTAGTGTCCATTCTCTTTTGATTACCAGTTACTTACATAGGGGAACCGAATGGACTCCGTATCCTCTTCCCTCCCTTTTGATATTTAATGTATTAAGCAGCGCACAGCTGCAGGGATCTCTGTAGAACTAGTCACCGTATCGAACTAGATTCTGAATATCCTAAAAAATGGAGAACAATATGGGTCTGAGTTTTTCGGGGAGCGACATCGATGAAATACTAGCAGGTCATTCTCTACTACAAAACCAAGAACTCATTGAAACAATAGCACAAACAGACGAGTGGGCCACCCTAACCAATAAAAAACGAGAACAGATCCGGACTGCAATACACAGAATTATAATGACGGAATACCTCAGATCAAAATCGGCACCAAAAGGTTTATGGGTTACCAATGCACCCAGAATCTTCTTACATGACTTAGTCTTCCGTCGAGACTGGTCTTCCATTTCATGGAAATGTACACTAGACTATTTAGTCTTAATAGTGAAAACAGCCAAAAGGCTATCTGACGCACTTCTACAAGAAATAGAAGAGTGCGAGAACGAACTCAAAAAGAATATAAATCCACAAGTGTACAAAAAACGCCTAGACGAAATCACAAAAGAAATGGATGACATGCAAGAATATTTGACACAAAATAAACTTCAAAAACTATCAAAAGAACTGAAAAAATTCAGTCAAGAGAAAATGCATCCATATTCGAAAGACGACTTTGTCTTTACAAGTCACGGATCGGATGGAGATTCCACTGGAGGTACTTCGTCAGACGGTTCAGAAGCAAGTTTTGATGGGTCTACACCGAGAAGAGGTCGGAATAATTTCAGATTCCAACGCCCGAGACGAGGAAATAGATGGCAAAGACCACCTTTCTACCAAGGTAATCCAATACCATATTACCCTCCGTACATGCCTCCCTTTGCTGGATGGATGAACCCTTTTCATCCCAATGTTAACCAACAACACCAAATGGAAAACCAACATATGCCAACCAATGCGAATCAACACCAGGCACAGCCTTTTTTAGGGAGAGGCCAGAACATTCGGAGAGGCAAAAAGAAAAATCTCAGGTGGCAAGACCAACAGCCCAGTGTACAAACAAGGAGCATGGCGTCAGCTCAACCAGGCCCGAGCAAGAAGACACACTCATAGTGAACCTGACTACTATAACTCTGACGGAGGACCAGAAAAACGTCCTCAATAAGGGACTTGGTTTTGTGCCCACACCAACAACTGACCGGTTTAAACTCAAATGTGAAGTCTCTGAATTCTGCAGGACTCTGAAACTAAAAGCATTCTTTAGCAACTCACCCAACCAAGGGATAGAGGGAGACACAAATCTTAGAAGAAAATCCAAGTTCTGCCCACCATCCACAACGGTGCCTATCGAAATCCAGGCATTCGAACAAGCAATAATGAAAGGGATCGACGAAATAGATAACAAGAAAAATATCTATCAGAATATGACAAAAAAAGAGAAACAAGCTCTATCCGAACTTAGAGACAATGAGGACATTATCATCAAACCCGCAGACAAGGGGGGCGGGGTAGTAATCCTCACAAAAGAAGGATATAACGAACAGTCTCTAGCTCTCCTGACTAATGAAACTTTCTATAAACAACTCAACTCTGACCCCACCGAGAGATTGACCAACACGATCGCAATAATGGTGCATGAGGCAGAAGCGAATAGTTGGATATCGAAAAAAGAGGCAGAATTCCTAACACCTAAAAATCCCAAAATACCATTCTTTTACTCGCTGCCAAAAACTCATAAAAATAGACTCCCTCCTCCAGGACGCCCGATAGTTTCGGGAATTGGGTCCTTATTGGAGCCTTTGTCCAAATTTGCAGACGAATATCTGAAACCTCTGGTCCAAAAAACGCCCACATATCTCAAGGACACGAGAGACCTCCTGGGCCAGATAATGAATGTGGAATACAATCAAGATAGCATGCTATTAGTGGGACTGGATGTGGAATCCCTTTACACCAGTCTACCACAAGAAGACACCCTTAAGATGTTGGAGGACCTTCTCTTCATGCAAGATTGGACATACAAGACCCCCCGCCACTTCATTCTGGAATGTTGCAGACTGGCGTTGCAAGAGAATTACTTTGAGTACAACGGCCAACTATTTCTCCAATGCCATGGGACCTCCATGGGGAGTGCTTTTGCGCCCTCAGTAGCGGGACTCTATGTGAGCCGCTTAGAAGAGGAATGCATCCTGAATAACACTAACCCCTACGTTTCCAGTATCAAATATTGGAAACGTTATATTGACGATGTCATACTTATATGGGACACACAATCTGATCTCACCATCTTCATAGACTGGCTTAATGGCAGAGACCCCTGGCTGAAATTCACCTTCACATCTAACAGAACAACAATCGATTTCTTGGACCTTACCATTTTTTCTGAGAATGGAAGACTAGAAACTAAGACCTACACGAAGCCCACGGCCAAGAACTGCTTACTGTCATACTACAGTTACCACCCCCGGCCGTTACGAGACAACCTGCCGTACAGCCAATTTCTCAGACACAAACGTAACTGCAGCAAAACAGCGGATTACAAAAAACAAGCCGAAGAACTCAGTCGCAAATTGAAGAAAAGAAACTACACACCGGCAATAATAAGGAAGTGCGAGAAACGAGCAAAACACCAGCCGAGAGAGTGCCTCCTACAAAGCACCAATAAAGAACCAGTGAAAGATCTCGTGACCTGTGTGAAAACTTTCTGCCCAGCCACCTATGAAGTCCAAAAACTCATAAAGAAAAAATGGCAAATACTCACCTGTGGAACCTTAAATTGGCCTAAACCAAGGTTTGCAAACAGAAGGACTAAAAACATAAAAGACGTTCTCGTCCATACCAGACCGAAAAAAACGCTACCCAGGTCGAGCATTAGAGACATAAATATGATGCCAGTTACTGGACATTACCCTTGTGGTACATGCGGGGTTTGTAAATTTACCTCCAGCACAAAAACCCTACAATTGAATGACAACCTACTCTGGACCCAAAGGAGTCACACAAATTGTAATTCCACACATGTGATTTACTTAATCACATGCCCCTGTCAAAAACAATACATCGGCATGACCTGCCGCAAAGTCAAACTCCGTATAGGAGAGCACCGGAGTATTGTTAGGTTGAAAAAGAACACAACCAAACTGTGCGCCCACTTTGTAGAAGCTGGCCATACATGCGATGAACTAAAATGGACAGTTCTGGAAATGCTAGATTTCAAAGACCAAAATGCTGAGCAAGTCCTGTTTAACAAAGAGCAGAGATGGGTCGATCGCTTGAAAACCGACATAGTAGGTATGAATGACCACATTCCATGGCATCAGTTCTGTTAATCCTTCCAGCCGTAGGATAGAGCATCATACGGACCCAATCAGTAAACCCAGAGGATACCGTAATACTTCACCAGTAAGTCCACCATCTTACGGTGCCTGGTGATTACCCAGACATTAGTCCTTTTTTAGTGTCTATGACTAGTATATAAGCACAGAGAGTTTAGACCCACCCACAACCAGGGGCAGAGTCAGCACTAGGCACGAAATCCGCGCCGCATGGGTAAGAATGGCGTTCCCTGATGTTTCCTCCAGTGATCAGGTAAGAACGCCTCTGCTAATAACCATAGACGCTCTGTTGTCTCCCACTCAGTAATAATCCAGAAGCGACTTCCAGTCCCTGGTGATGCCACAAAACTCAACTAACAAGGTAAAACATTAATGAACGCATGGGTATCCTTTGGATACGTTTTTCTCGGCAGGTTAAAACAGTTACTGATTGCCTGTTGTGTGGTGTGGTTACAGAACAGCAACTATGTGTAAAAAAACTTTGATCATGATCACTACCCATTGTTCTGTTACCAACTCTGTCATCATGTAAAGACTTCTGCATGACAACCGTCTTTAAGACATTGATCATTTGACGGCCATTTGGCTGTATCCCACTCCCTTCAGACCTTCTGTTTCTTCATTTTTCTCCTTTTTTCTAGATTACCTCTATAATAAGGGTAGTCTTGTCTAGCGTTAATTATGCTTTGTACATAATGTGTGCACTAGAATGCCATACCTCACACACAAACCAACTTATACATTGTTTGTTGGTTTCTTTCTCTTGAATACAGCTTGGAAATTTCAATTCATCATTTGTTTGAACCACACAGCAATTGTGTGTGCTTTTTGTATGTCTGTTACTTGTCCTTGTCCTGACGAAAGCTCCCCTGACCCTGTAGGGCCCCGAGAGCTGAAACATGTCGACACCTTTTTGAAAACGATATGGTAGTTCAATAACTCGACTACCTACATATCACAACGGTTTTTAATTATAGTGACTAGTCTCCTGTTTGATATTAAAGTGTATAGTTTTGACCTAGTCTTTATTTTTTAATTTTTTCAAAACCCACTTTTTATTTCTGGACACTTCTGTAAATACCAGAAGTAGCCTCTGGTGAGGCAGGCATCCTGCACGTTAATCGTTGACCCAATGACTATGCCATGACTCCTGATGGGGCGGAAAAAAGATATACCGCTACGATAAAATTCCAGGAAGTCTATGAGGGTTCTCGATAAAAAACTATTTGGTTTTTTGCAGAAACTAGTGTCCATTCTCTTTTGATTACCAGTTACTTACATAGGGGAACCGAATGGACTCCGTATCCTCTTCCCTCCCTTTTGATATTTAATGTATTAAGCAGCGCACAGCTGCAGGGATCTCTGTAGAACTAGTCACCGTATCGAACTAGATTCTGAATATCCTAAAAAATGGAGAACAATATGGGTCTGAGTTTTTCGGGGAGCGACATCGATGAAATACTAGCAGGTCATTCTCTACTACAAAACCAAGAACTCATTGAAACAATAGCACAAACAGACGAGTGGGCCACCCTAACCAATAAAAAACGAGAACAGATCCGGACTGCAATACACAGAATTATAATGACGGAATACCTCAGATCAAAATCGGCACCAAAAGGTTTATGGGTTACCAATGCACCCAGAATCTTCTTACATGACTTAGTCTTCCGTCGAGACTGGTCTTCCATTTCATGGAAATGTACACTAGACTATTTAGTCTTAATAGTGAAAACAGCCAAAAGGCTATCTGACGCACTTCTACAAGAAATAGAAGAGTGCGAGAACGAACTCAAAAAGAATATAAATCCACAAGTGTACAAAAAACGCCTAGACGAAATCACAAAAGAAATGGATGACATGCAAGAATATTTGACACAAAATAAACTTCAAAAACTATCAAAAGAACTGAAAAAATTCAGTCAAGAGAAAATGCATCCATATTCGAAAGACGACTTTGTCTTTACAAGTCACGGATCGGATGGAGATTCCACTGGAGGTACTTCGTCAGACGGTTCAGAAGCAAGTTTTGATGGGTCTACACCGAGAAGAGGTCGGAATAATTTCAGATTCCAACGCCCGAGACGAGGAAATAGATGGCAAAGACCACCTTTCTACCAAGGTAATCCAATACCATATTACCCTCCGTACATGCCTCCCTTTGCTGGATGGATGAACCCTTTTCATCCCAATGTTAACCAACAACACCAAATGGAAAACCAACATATGCCAACCAATGCGAATCAACACCAGGCACAGCCTTTTTTAGGGAGAGGCCAGAACATTCGGAGAGGCAAAAAGAAAAATCTCAGGTGGCAAGACCAACAGCCCAGTGTACAAACAAGGAGCATGGCGTCAGCTCAACCAGGCCCGAGCAAGAAGACACACTCATAGTGAACCTGACTACTATAACTCTGACGGAGGACCAGAAAAACGTCCTCAATAAGGGACTTGGTTTTGTGCCCACACCAACAACTGACCGGTTTAAACTCAAATGTGAAGTCTCTGAATTCTGCAGGACTCTGAAACTAAAAGCATTCTTTAGCAACTCACCCAACCAAGGGATAGAGGGAGACACAAATCTTAGAAGAAAATCCAAGTTCTGCCCACCATCCACAACGGTGCCTATCGAAATCCAGGCATTCGAACAAGCAATAATGAAAGGGATCGACGAAATAGATAACAAGAAAAATATCTATCAGAATATGACAAAAAAAGAGAAACAAGCTCTATCCGAACTTAGAGACAATGAGGACATTATCATCAAACCCGCAGACAAGGGGGGCGGGGTAGTAATCCTCACAAAAGAAGGATATAACGAACAGTGTCTAGCTCTCCTGACTAATGAAACTTTCTATAAACAACTCAACTCTGACCCCACCGAGAGATTGACCAACACAATCGCAATAATGGTGCATGAGGCAGAAGCGAATAGTTGGATATCGAAAAAAGAGGCAGAATTCCTAACACCTAAAAATCCCAAAATACCATTCTTTTACTCGCTGCCAAAAACTCATAAAAATAGACTCCCTCCTCCAGGACGCCCGATAGTTTCGGGAATTGGGTCCTTATTGGAGCCTTTGTCCAAATTTGCAGACGAATATCTGAAACCTCTGGTCCAAAAAACGCCCACATATCTCAAGGACACGAGAGACCTCCTGGGCCAGATAATGAATGTGGAATACAATCAAGATAGCATGCTATTAGTGGGACTGGATGTGGAATCCCTTTACACCAGTCTACCACAAGAAGACACCCTTAAGATGTTGGAGGACCTTCTCTTCATGCAAGATTGGACATACAAGACCCCCCGCCACTTCATTCTGGAATGTTGCAGACTGGCGTTGCAAGAGAATTACTTTGAGTACAACGGCCAACTATTTCTCCAATGCCATGGGACCTCCATGGGGAGTGCTTTTGCGCCCTCAGTAGCGGGACTCTATGTGAGCCGCTTAGAAGAGGAATGCATCCTGAATAACACTAACCCCTACGTTTCCAGTATCAAATATTGGAAACGTTATATTGACGATGTCATACTTATATGGGACACACAATCTGATCTCACCATCTTCATAGACTGGCTTAATGGCAGAGACCCCTGGCTGAAATTCACCTTCACATCTAACAGAACAACAATCGATTTCTTGGACCTTACCATTTTTTCTGAGAATGGAAGACTAGAAACTAAGACCTACACGAAGCCCACGGCCAAGAACTGCTTACTGTCATACTACAGTTACCACCCCCGGCCGTTACGAGACAACCTGCCGTACAGCCAATTTCTCAGACACAAACGTAACTGCAGCAAAACAGCGGATTACAAAAAACAAGCCGAAGAACTCAGTCGCAAATTGAAGAAAAGAAACTACACACCGGCAATAATAAGGAAGTGCGAGAAACGAGCAAAACACCAGCCGAGAGAGTGCCTCCTACAAAGCACCAATAAAGAACCAGTGAAAGATCTCGTGACCTGTGTGACAACTTTCTGCCCAGCCACCTATGAAGTCCAAAAACTCATAAAGAAAAAATGGCAAATACTCACCTCTGGAACCTTAAATTGGCCTAAACCAAGGTTTGCAAACAGAAGGACTAAAAACATAAAAGACGTTCTCGTCCATACCAGACCGAAAAAACCGCTACCCAGGTCGAGCATTAGAGACATAAATATGATGCCAGTTACTGGACATTACCCTTGTGGTACATGCGGGGTTTGTAAATTTACCTCCAGCACAAAAACCCTACAATTGAATGACAACCTACTCTGGACCCAAAGGAGTCACACAAATTGTAATTCCACACATGTGATTTACTTAATCACATGCCCCTGTCAAAAACAATACATCGGCATGACCTGCCGCAAAGTCAAACTCCGTATAGGAGAGCACCGGAGTAATGTTAGGTTGAAAAAGAACACAACCAAACTGTGCGCCCACTTTGTAGAAGCTGGCCATACATGCGATGAACTAAAATGGACAGTTCTGGAAATGCTAGATTTCAAAGACCAAAATGCTGAGCAAGTCCTGTTTAACAAAGAGCAGAGATGGGTCGATCGCTTGAAAACCGACATAGTAGGTATGAATGACCACATTCCATGGCATCAGTTCTGTTAATCCTTCCAGCCGTAGGATAGAGCATCATACGGACCCAATCAGTAAACCCAGAGGATACCATAATACTTCACCAGTAAGTCCACCATCTTACGGTGCCTGGTGATTACCCAGACATTAGTCCTTTTTTAGTGTCTATGACTAGTATATAAGCACAGAGAGTTTAGACCCACCCACAACCAGGGGCAGAGTCAGCACTAGGCACGAAATCCGCACCGCATGGGTAAGAATGGCGTTCCCTGATGTTTCCTCCAGTGATCAGGTAAGAACGCCTCTGCTAATAACCATAGACGCTCTGTTGTCTCCCACTCAGTAATAATCCAGAAGCGACTCCCAGTCCCTGTTGATGCCACAAAACTCAACTAACAAGGTAAAACATTAATGAACGCATGGGTATCCTTTGGATACGTTTTTCTCGGCAGGTTAAAACAGTTACTGATTGCCTGTTGTGTGGTGTGGTTACAGAACAGCAACTATGTGTAAAAAAACTTTGATCATGATCACTACTAATTGTTCTGTTACCAACTCTGTCATCATGTAAAGACTTCTGCATGACAACCGTCTTTAATACATTGATCATTTGACGGCCATTTGGCTGTATCCCACTCCCTTCAGACCTTCTGTTTCTTCATTTTTCTCCTTTTTTCTAGATTACCTCTATAATAAGGGTAGTCTTGTCTAGCGTTAATTATGCTTTGTACATAATGTGTGCACTAGAATGCCATACCTCACACACAAACCAACTTATACATTGTTTGTTGGTTTCTTTCTCTTGAATACAGCTTGGAAATTCCAATTCATCATTTGTTTGAACCACACAGCAATTGTGTGTGCTTTTTGTATGTCTGTTACTTGTCCTTGTCCTGACGAAAGCTCCCCTGACCCTGTAGGGCCCCGAGAGCTGAAACATGTCGACACCTTTTTGAAAACGATATGGTAGTTCAATAACTCGACTACCTACATATCACAACGGTTTTTAATTATAGTGACTAGTCTCCTGTTTGATATTAAAGTGTATAGTTTTGACCTAGTCTTTATTTTTTTATTTTTTCAAAACCCACTTTTTATTTCTGGACACTTCTGTAAATACCAGAAGTAGCCTCTGGTGAGGCAGGCATCCTGCACGTTAATCGTTGACCCAATGACTATGCCATGACTCCTGATGGGGCGGAAAAAAGATATACCGCTACGATAAAATTCCAGGAAGTCTATGAGGGTTCTCGCAGAAACTAGTGTCCATTCTCTTTTGATTACCAGTTACTTACATAGGGGAACCGAATGGACTCCGTATCCTCTTCCCTCCCTTTTGATATTTAATGTATTAAGCAGCGCACAGCTGCAGGGATCTCTATAGAACTAGTCACCGTATCGAACTAGATTCTGAATATCCTAAAAAATGGAGAACAATATGGGTCTGAGTTTTTCGGGGAGCGACATCGATGAAATACTAGCAGGTCATTCTCTACTACAAAACCAAGAACTCATTGAAACAATAGCACAAACAGACGAGTGGGACACCCTAACCAATAAAAAACGAGAACAGATCCGGACTGCAATACACGGAATTATAATGACGGAATACCTCAGATCAAAATCGGCACCAAAAGGTTTATGGGTTACCAATGCACCCAGAATCTTCTTACATGACTTAGTCTTCCGTCGAGACTGGTCTTCCATTTCATGGAAATGTACACTAGACTATTTAGTCTTAATAGTGAAAACAGCCAAAAGGCTATCTGACGCACTTCTACAAGAAATAGAAGAGTGCGAGAACGAACTCAAAAAGAATATAAATCCACAAGTGTACAGAAAACGCCTAGACGAAATCACAAAAGAAATGGATGACATGCAAGAATATTTGACACAAAATAAACTTCAAAAACTATCAAAAGAACTGAAAAAATTCAGTCAAGAGAAAATGCATCCATATTCGAAAGACGACTTTGTCTTTACAAGTCACGGATCGGATGGAGATTCCACTGGAGGTACTTCGTCAGACGGTTCAGAAGCAAGTTTCGATGGGTCTACACCGAGAAGAGGTCGGAATAATTTCAGATTCCAACGCCCGAGACGAGGAAATAGATGGCAAAGACCACCTTTCTACCACGGTAATCCAATACCATATTACCCTCCGTACATGCCTCCCTTTGCTGGATGGATGAACCCTTTTCATCCCAATGTTAACCAACAACACCAAATGGAAAACCAACATATGCCAACCAATGCGAATCAACACCAGGCACAGCCTTTTTTAGGGAGAGGCCAGAACATTCCGAGAGGCAAAAAGAAAAATCTCAGGTGGCAAGACCAACAGCCCAGTGTACAAACAAGGAGCATGGCGTCAGCTCAACCAGGCCCGAGCAAGAAGACACACTGATAGTGAACCTGACTACTATAACTCTGACGGAGGACCAGAAAAACGTCCTCAATAAGGGACTTGGTTTTGTGCCCACACCAACAACTGACCGGTTTAAACTCAAATGTGAAGTCTCTGAATTCTGCAGGACTCTGAAACTAAAAGCATTCTTTAGCAACTCACCCAACCAAGGGATAGAGGGAGACACAAATCTTAGAAGAAAATCCAAGTTCTGCCCACCATCCACAACGGTGCCTATCGAAATCCAGGCATTCGAACAAGCAATAATGAAAGGGATCGACGAAATAGATAACAAGAAAAATATCTATCAGAATATGACAAAAAAAGAGAAACAAGCTCTATCCGAACTTAGAGACAATGAGGACATTATCATCAAACCCGCAGACAAGGGGGGCGGGGTAGTAATCCTCACAAAAGAAGGATATAACGAACAGTGTCTAGCTCTCCTGACTAATGAAACTTTCTATAAACAACTCAACTCTGACCCCACCGAGAGATTGACCAACACGATCGCAATAATGGTGCATGAGGCAGAAGCGAATAGTTGGATATCGAAAAAAGAGGCAGAATTCCTAACACCTAAAAATCCCAAAATACCATTCTTTTACTCGCTGCCAAAAACTCATAAAAATAGACTCCCTCCTCCAGGACGCCCGATAGTTTCGGGAATTGGGTCCTTATTGGAGCCTTTGTCCAAATTTGCAGACGAATATCTGAAACCTCTGGTCCAAAAAACGCCCACATATCTCAAGGACACGAGAGACCTCCTGGGCCAGATAATGAATGTGGAATACAATCAAGATAGCATGCTATTAGTGGGACTGGATGTGGAATCCCTTTACACCAGTCTACCACAAGAAGACACCCTTAAGATGTTGGAGGACCTTCTCTTCATGCAAGATTGGACATACAATTATTATTATTATTATTATAATTATTATTATTTATTTTTATAAAGCGCGTAGTCACCCGGAAGTATCCCAGCGCTAAAAAAACCCTAATTCAGCAGACCTGAGGACCGGGAGCTGAGAGCAGAAGAGAGGAGGGGTGAGGAATCAAACAGGGGGGGCATGAAAGCTAGGGAAAAAGATGCGTCTTTAACAGCTTCCTGAAGCGCAGATATTGTGGTTCAAGACGTAAGTCGTGAGGGAGTGAATTCCAAAGACGAGCAGCTTGTACCAAGAAGCGTCTTCCTCCTGATCGGGTTTTCCTGAATCTTGGGGTATTGATGAGGTTTTCTGCATTAGAACGTAGGGATCTAGTGGTTATGTAAGGGGTGACAAAGTTGCTGAGGACTGGGGGGCCTTGGTTATGCAAAGTTTTGTGGACGAGGCACAAGGCCTTGAATTTGACTCTCTCCCTTATGGGGAGCCAATGAAGGAGTTTGAGAACGGGTTTAGCAGATGATCTGGCTGGGGTGTTTGTGATAATCCGGGCAGCAGTGTTCTGAATTCTCTGCAGTTTATTAAGGGTCGCTTCGGGAGCGCCCAGATAAATCACATTGCTGTAATCTAGTCTCGATATTATGAGACCTTGGATTAGTGATTTTTGGGATTTAGGGGGAAGAAGGGGCAGGACTTTCCTCAAAGATTTTAGAAGACCAAAGCAGGTCCCTGCTACCTTCTTTGCTTGCGAAGTGAATGAGAGATCAGAATCGATCCATACACCCAGACTTTTCACCTCTGTTTTTGGGTCAGGGGGAGGACCTAGACAGGCTGGCCAACTGTCCAGGGGGAGTGAGGTTCCTTTCGGGCCAAGTATAAGGACCTCGGTTTTTGTCCCATTTAGCTTTAGGGCTGATCTATTAATCCAACGATGGACCTGCGTAAGGCAGTTGAAGAGATCAGCTTTCTGTTGTTTGGGATGGGACAAAGACACCACTAATTGTGTGTCGTCAGCATAGCTGACGACGCTCACTCCGAATGGGGTGATAACCTCCTCCAATGTGGACATATAGATATTAAATAATGTGGGGCTCAGGGAAGAGCCCTGAGGCACACCACATTGGAGGGGCATTTCGGAGGAGCGGGCGTTCTTCTCCCAAATCTGATAGGACCGTTGGGCCAGAAAAGATGAAAGCCAAGATAAGGCTGTACCTTCCACTCCAACTCTTGCCAATCTTTCGATAAGGAGTTGGTGGTCAACGGTGTCGAACGCCGCGCTAAGGTCGAGGAGGATCACTGCCACTGATCCTCCCCCATCCAGTAGCGCTCTGGCGTCCTCTACCGCTGCCAGGAGGGCGATGTCAGTGCCCTGCCCTGGTCGGAAGCCCGTCTGGGAACTTTTTAGTTTGTTATTGGCCTCTAGAAACTGCGAGAGTTTCCTATTGACTAATTTTTCCGCGATCTTGCTGACTCCTGGGAGTAAGGAAATGGGCCTGTAGTTCGCCAGATTCTCAGGGTAGAGAGAAGGTTTCTTCAGTAGGGCTTTTACAACAGCCTTCTTCCAGCTCGAGGGTACAACTCCATGTTGGAGTGAGGTATTAATCAGATGAGTAAGGGAGGGGATGATAGTGGGGGCTACCTCCTTAAGGATCCGAAGAGGAGCAGGGTCCCTAGGGGAGCCGCTCTTCATGGAGTTGAACGTATTTCTCACTTCGTCTATCGTGACCTGGCCCCACGAGGACAGACAAGTGGGAGATGCCGTGTGTGAGAAAACGGTTTCTTCCCCCGGGCTCGAGGGAGGAATTGAATCCAAAATTAGTCGGATTTTATCATGGAAGAAATTAGCCAATTGTCGGCATTTCTCCTGGTCGGCTTTAGGGTCGGAGGGAGGTCCCAGTCCATGTTCTGGGGGTTTTAAAAGCTCTTTAAGGATGGCATATGCTTCCTTACTGGAGCAACCCGCTTTCTCTATTCTCTCCTGAAAAAACACGCTTTTGGTTTTGCGAATAGCGGTTTTATAGGTTAGAAGAGAAATAGAGTAGATGTTTTTATTGGTTCCTGATTTGTCGCGTCTCCAAGAGCGTTCGGTTTTCTTACACTCTTGGCGCAGAGCTTTAAGCTCTGGAGTATACCATAAAGCGGGGGATAATCTTTTGGGCTGTTTAAAGGTGGTAGTTTTCGGAAGCATTGTATCTAGGGACGAAGTGATCCAATCACTAAATTGTTTGTCAGCCGTATTGGGGTCAGAGGAGAGCTCGGGAATGGAATCTGCAAGGGAGGCAGCCCATTTCTCAGGTGACAGTTTGCGCCATTGTCAGTCGGTAACCTGGGTTTTAGGGGTTGGGAGGATAGGTGTGGAGATTTCCCAGGAAAAAGGGACCAGAAAATGGTCCGTCCATGGTAGGGTCACAGGTAATTTGGTGGTCACCGTTGCTATATTGGTGAGGATAGGGTCCAATAGGTGGCCCTTCTCATGGGTAGGCTCGTTGTTCACTAGATGGATCTTTAAAGATGTTAAGTCGTGTCTAATGTCCGAGGCTACTCGGTCCGTGGGGTCCAGGAAGTGGAAGTTCAAGTCACCTAGTATAAGGAAGTTGGAGGTGGAGGAAGCTAGTTGTGATACAGATTCGAATATGGAATTGATAAAATTGCCTGGGGCCCCTGGGGGGCGATAGATCAATAGCCCTGCCAGGGTAAGGGCTGGGGAGATTTGGATGGAGAATTGGCCGCTCTTGCAGTCCTCGATACCGGCGTTAGCCATCCTACAGGTGAATTGTTCCCTGTGAATTATAGCTACCCCACCTCCTCTCCCTTTAGGTCTATTTAAAGCTTGGCAGAGATACCCTGTGGGGAGGGCCACGACGACGTCCGGGTCGGTGTTGTCTGATAGCCATGTTTCCGTTAAGAACAGTAGGTCAAGATCCTGATCTTGAACCAAAAGATTTACTTCGGTAGCATGTTTGGGGAGGGAGCGGCAGTTAAGAAGTCCCAACTTCAAAGCGAGTGTGGTAGATTTCAGGGGGGAGTCGGATTGCATTGTGGACAGATCGAGAAAGCATTACCTGCGGTAAGCGTGTGGTAGCAGGCAAGGATGTTCTTAGGTCGTAGTGCACGTAATGTATCTGCCGTATACATCACTCGATCCTGTGGGCCACCCGGCAGAGTAACGGGGCCAAGACCCCCCGCCACTTCATTCTGGAATGTTGCAGATTGGCGTTGCAAGAAAATTACTTTGAGTACAACGGCCAACTATTTCTCCAATGCCATGGGACCTCCATGGGGAGTGCTTTTGCGCCCTCAGTAGCGGGACTCTATGTGAGCCACTTAGAAGAGGAATGCATCCTGAATAACACTAACCCCTACGTTTCCAGTATCAAATATTGGAAACGTTATATTGACGATGTCATACTTATATGGGACACACAATCTGATCTCACCATCTTCATAGACTGGCTTAATGGCAGAGACCCCTGGCTGAAATTCACCTTCACATCTAACAGAACAACAATCGATTTCTTGGACCTTACCATTTTTTCTGAGAATGGAAGACTAGAAACTAAGACCTACACGAAGCCCACGGCCAAGAACTGCTTACTGTCATACTACAGTTACCACCCCCGGCCGTTACGAGACAACCTGCCGTACAGCCAATTTCTCAGACACAAACGTAACTGCAGCAAAACAGCGGATTACAAAAAACAAGCCGAAGAACTCAGTCGCAAATTGAAGAAAAGAAACTACACACCGGCAATAATAAGGAAGTGCGAGAAACGAGCAAAACACCAGCCGAGAGAGTGCCTCCTACAAAGCACCAATAAAGAACCAGTGAAAGATCTCGTGACCTGTGTGACAACTTTCTGCCCAGCCACCTATGAAGTCCAAAAACTCATAAAGAAAAAATGGCAAATACTCACCTCTGGAACCTTAAATTGGCCTAAACCAAGGTTTGCAAACAGAAGGACTAAAAACATAAAAGACGTTCTCGTCCATACCAGACCGAAAAAACGCCTACCCAGGTCGAGCATTAGAGACATAAATATGATGCCAGTTACTGGACATTACCCTTGTGGTACATGCGGGGTTTGTAAATTTACCTCCAGCACAAAAACCCTACAATTGAATGACAACCTACTCTGGACCTAAAGGAGTCACACAAATTGTAATTCCACACATGTGATTCACTTAATCACATGCCCCTGTCAAAAACAATACATCGGCATGACCTGCCGCAAAGTCAAACTCCGTATAGGAGAGCACCGGAGTAATGTTAGGTTGAAAAAGAACACAACCAAACTGTGCGCCCACTTTGTAGAAGCTGGCCATACATGCGATGAACTAAAATGGACAGTTCTGGAAATGCTAGATTTCAAAGACCAAAATGCTGAGCAAGTCCTGTTTAACAAAGAGCAGAGATGGGTCGATCGCTTGAAAACCGACATAGTAGGTATGAATGACCACATTCCATGGCATCAGTTCTGTTAATCCTTCCAGCCGTAGGATAGAGCATCATACGGACCCAATCAGTAAACCCAGAGGATACCGTAATACTTCACCAGTAAGTCCACCATCTTACGGTGCCTGGTGATTACCCAGACATTAGTCCTTTTTTAGTGTCTATGACTAGTATATAAGCACAGAGAGTTTAGACCCACCCACAACCAGGGGCAGAGTCAGCACTAGGCACGAAATCCGCGCCGCATGGGTAAGAATGGCGTTCCCTGATGTTTCCTCCAGTGATCAGGTAAGAACGCCTCTGCTAATAACCATAGACGCTCTGTTGTCTCCCACTCAGTAATAATCCAGAAGCGACTCCCAGTCCCTGGTGATGCCACAAAACTCAACTAACAAGGTAAAACATTAATGAACGCATGGGTATCCTTTGGATACGTTTTTCTCGGCAGGTTAAAACAGTTACTGATTGCCTGTTGTGTGGTGTGGTTACAGAACAGCAACTATGTGTAAAAAAACTTTGATCATGATCACTACCCATTGTTCTGTTACCAACTCTGTCATCATGTAAAGACTTCTGCATGACAACCGTCTTTAAGACATTGATCATTTGACGGCCATTTGGCTGTATCCCACTCCCTTCAGACCTTCTGTTTCTTCATTTTTCTCCTTTTTTCTAGATTACCTCTATAATAAGGGTAGTCTTGTCTAGCGTTAATTATGCTTTGTACATAATGTGTGCACTAGAATGCCATACCTCACACACAAACCAACTTATACATTGTTTGTTGGTTTCTTTCTCTTGAATACAGCTTGGAAATTCCAATTCATCATTTGTTTGAACCACACAGCAATTGTGTGTGCTTTTTGTATGTCTGTTACTTGTCCTTGTCCTGACGAAAGCTCCCCTGACCCTGTAGGGCCCCGAGAGCTGAAACATGTTGACACCTTTTTGAAAACGATATGGTAGTTCAATAACTCGACTACCTACATATCACAACGGTTTTTAATTATAGTGACTAGTCTCCTGTTTGATATTAAAGTGTATAGTTTTGACCTAGTCTTTATTTTTTAATTTTTTCAAAACCCACTTTTTATTTCTGGACACTTCTGTAAATACCAGAAGTAGCCTCTGGTGAGGCAGGCATCCTGCACGTTAATCGTTGACCCAATGACTATGCCATGACTCCTGATGGGGCGGAAAAAAGATATACCGCTACGATAAAATTCCAGGAAGTCTATGAGGGTTCTCGATAAAAAACTATTTGGTTTTTTGCAGAAACTAGTGTCCATTCTCTTTTGATTACCAGTTAACTAGGCATTAGCCCATGACTGTAAAATTTTAAGCTTAATTTTTTTTTTTATTTCTGGCTCCCAAACTTAAACAAAAACCCATCAGCTGGTAAATTTGCCCCGGTTAACATGGCTCTATAGATCGACCCACAAGAAACGTTAGATGGTGTTTTTAAAAGCATCCTAGAATATGACAACTGAAAAGCCCATGCATAGTATAATAAATCAGGCAGGGCAAGACCACCATTTTCCTTCCTCCTCCTCAATTTCTTCCAAGCGAGTCTGGTAGATTTATAATTCCAGATGAAGGAGTTAATTTCTCGCTGGCACTTATCTATCATTTTGGCGTCAAACGCCAAGGGAATGGCATTGAAAATAAACGTAAACTTGGGGAGAATGCACATTTTTATCAGATTCACCCTACCCAGTAGGGAAAGTGGCAGATGAGTCCAAGATTTCAGTAAGCCTTTACATTCTTTAAATATTCGATCAAGATTGGTTTGTCCGATGCTGCCCACATCTTGTGTGATTCGTATCCCGAGGTAACGCATGGAAGTGGAGATATTTATACCCAGTCGTAGATCAGGTATATTCCATGTCATAATTTCTGTTTTACTTGAGTTGATATTATACCCCGAGATAGGCCCAAACTCCTCTGCCCTCTGGATAACGGCGGGAAATGACAGTACTGGGTCCGAGGTAAGCACCAAAATGTCATCAGCATAGAGTGCTACCCGTCTTTCCCACTCCTTAAATTTAAAAGATGGAATATTTACCTCCGCCCGCAGAACCTGGGCAAACGGCTCAATATTCAAAAAAAAAAGGAGGGGAGAAAGGGGTTAGCCCTGCCTCGTACCTCTAGTGATCTTAAATGCTTCTGTCAGGACCCCGTTAATTAGCAGCCTAGCCGAAGGAGCCCCATACAGTAGGGCAATGGTTCTACAAAAGCCCTCTCCAAAGTTAAACTTTCTTAATACATTGTTCAGATAGGGCCAATTAACCCTATCAGAGGCCTTGCTGCGTCTAGAGTGCGGGTGGCCAAAGGAAGGGAAAAAGCTGAGGCGATATCTATTGCCCCTACCAAGTCATGTGTTAGGTCTGATAGTTGGCGCCCTTTAAGAAAACCTTTCTGGTCTTGATGAACTATAGTGCCAATTACGCTGCCCAATCTTGCCGACATGATAGTAGTAAGATTTTGTAGTCACTATTCAACAACGATATCGGTCGATAGGACCTACATTCCGAGGGAGCTTTCCGTGGTTTGGGGATGAGAACAATCGTCACCCCATGATTTTGGCGGTCGATCCCCTTCTCTTAGAATGCCATTAAAAAGTGCCGTCAGCACTGGGACGATAGTATCCCCCAACGCTCTATAAATCTCTCCAGGAAGACCGTCTGGACCTGACGCTTTTCCTTTTTTTATTTGCCCTATTGCTTTCCTCACTTCAACCTCCGTTATTTACATCTCTAGGCTATCACTCTGTACTGTTGAGAGGTTTGGAAGCGTGATCCCCTCCAACTATCTGTCCCTTGCCACCTGATCATTGGGAAGATCTTCCCTGTAGATCGCCTCAAAGAATTCGAAAAAGGTATTGCCGATCTCTAAATTCGAGGATCTTAACACAGCCTCCCCGTCTACTTTGATTTCTCTAATATACTTGAGAGCTTGGTTGGACTTTATTTTCCATGACAATACCCTACCTGCAGCCTCCCCAAATTCAAACTGGGAGATTTTACTTGCTTCCCACCTTTTATTCACCCTTTCTTGCAGGATGTTTTCCAATTGTAGTTTTAACTCAGCCAGTTTCGGCTGCTCCTCTAAAGATCCTAAGGATGGGCCAAGTTGTAGCTCTATTCATTTCATTTCCTGCTCCAAGCTGGCTGTCTTTTCCCTGTATCTTTTCCGCCGATAGGAGGCTCTACTAGTAATACGACCTCTTAAAAAGGCCTTGAATGCCTCCCAGACCACAGCTAGGACAGAGGAATCAAGATTTATTTCCAAAAATGAGATGGTCTCTGCTACCAGAAAATTAACTTCTTCATCCTCCAGTAAGATTTTCCGGTCAAACGACCAAGATGGATATTTAATCTTACGGTCGGATCTTATAGTGAATGCAAGAGCTGAATGATCCGACAGATGAGAGAGGAGATAATCTATCGCTATCAGAGTGTCCTTCAAGCAGTAGCTAAAAAGAGCATAATCGATTCTAGATTTATGCTTAAATCGACTGTTCCGGAAGGAAACCCCCATTTTGTTACCTGCTCTTTCCCTCCATAAATCTGCCAATCCAAGCTGGGTCATAATTGCAATGAGGGTTTGCCTAGACTTTGCAGAGCTACAGGCTCTAGAGTTTACCGATTTATCTAGACTGGGATTAAGCACAATGTTGAAATCCCCCATCCAGATCACCGGATCCTGAGATGCTACAGGATGGTTCCTAAAGGTATCCAGATATGATGGATCATCTGAATTAGGGCCATAGTAGCCCACCAAGGTACAAATCCTACCCTCCAATGAGACTCTCATTCTCAAGCATCTTCCTGTGTGGTCTTCTTTGTAGTGCAGAATTTGGACGTTTACAGATTTTTTTAAAATGAACAGTACCCCCTGATGTTAGCATTATGATCTGTACAGCAACATTTATCAATCCATCTCTGTTTTTTAAGTATTGTTGTGGCCTCTGCTTTAAGAAGATGTGACTCCTGGATGACAATGATCTGCGCGGGAGAGTCTCTCAAGTATTGTAGGATACGATCCCGCCTACTTCTCACGCGCAGACCATTGACATTCCAGGACATGCATTGGACAGAGGTCATGATGTCACACCTAGCCACTGCTCCTCCACAACTCTTAACACCACCTGGCGAGATCCTAACCTTGACATTTTAAGATTCTTGTGTTGGACGAGTATAAAGAAAAGACGTGCCGAGACACAAAAAAAGGCAGACTTACGAGGAGTTTTTTCTGTTTTTACCCTCCCTCCCCTATCCCTCCCCCCCCTGGAAAACCCACCCCTACTTACTCTGTCCTGATGTCTACCGAGATTTACGCCCTCCAACAGCCCTCCACCCTCAACCCCACACTACTGCTGTACTCAACACCCAAACTACAACTGCCTGCCGAAGTGGACGCAATGGGGAAATTTAGTTCTATCCCAGGGAAAAAACCTTAAGATGTAGTGCATTACTCTCTACTGTTTTTCTCCTCAGTCACTTATTATACTTATATTATTTTATTTTTAACTTTTTTAAGTTCTTGCTACACCTCTTAGTGTGTTTTTTTTCCTTTCTTTCCCTTTTATTTATTTTTTTAAATTTATATATATATATTTTTTTCTTCATTTATTTATTTTTATCTCTATCCTTACTTTTCCTTTAACCTTTTAGGCCTAGTAATTTTTATTGATTTCATTTTCAAGGATTGAACGTCTTGCTTATAAGAATAACTATAGTATACCAACTAAGGTTTGACTATGGTTTGACAAAAATGCTGTAAACCACATGGAGACCTAAGTTAACTTCCACCCTGAGCCTGGGCATGGTCTCTGATGGTCTCTAGTAGCTCATCAGCATCCAGTGGGGAGCGAATGTTATGCATTTTGTTATCTATACTACTATTATAAAGGAAGAACTTTGAGGCTTTGAGGCGGGTAAACTCGGGAACCACAGCCCAAATCTACACACCCGATACATCTTTGTAATCCTCAGGGTGTGCAGATGAACATAGGCTATATAAAGTAAAAAAATATGTTATATTTTAAAAAAATGACATAAAAAAAAAGTAGTCCCTGAGAAGTAGCGCCGGCCGCGACCTGCGTGCTCACGTCAGGAGCGTGAGAAGGAGCGGCGGACATGGTGCGGAGGAGGAGCGGTGACGAGCGGCCGGTGAGGAGCAGCGGACCGGGCGGACATGGCGCGGGGGAGGAGCGGTGACGAGTGGCCGGTGAGGAGCAGCGGACCGGCGGGAAGAGAGGTGAGCGGCGGAGCGGTGAACTGAGGAGCGGCGAAGAACAGAGGTGAGCGGCGGCTGAGGTAAGGCTCCGGGGACAATGTCGGGGCAGGCGGGGGACTCAGAGCGCCTCAACACGGACAATGTCAGGGCAGGCGGGGGTCGGGGCAGGCGGGTGACGGGGACTTACGCACATTCTGTTGACAGACCGTGGTAGAGGCCTTTGCATAGTGGTAAGTCTGTCACCCAAGCTGGGCTGCGTTGATAGGTTCACTGGATTTCGAAAATCAAACACCGGAACATTGCATAAACAAGGAAGTAAGACTGCTATTTATCATCGATCAGTGGGCACAGAATGACTTAACCAAAAGTGATCAGCATCATAGAAAACACTAACAGTGAGTCACTAAAAGGAATTAAATGCAACGTTTATGTCGGGGCAGGCGGAGGACTCAGAGCGCCTCAACACGGACAATGTCGGGGCAGGCGGGGGTCGGGGTTGGGGCAGGTGGGGGACGGGGACTTACGCACATTCTGTTGACAGACCGTGGTAGAGGCCTTTGCATAATGGTAAGTCTGTCACCCAAGCTGGGCTGCGTTGATAGGTTCACGGGATTTCGAAAATCAAACACCGGAACATTGCATAAACAAGGAAGTAAGACTCCAATTTATCATCAACCAGTGGGCACAGAATGACTTAACCAAAAGTGATCAGCATCATAGAAAACACTAACAGTGAGTCACTAAAAGGAATTAAATGCAACGTTTACACACAGTGTCCTCTGTTTTATACTGCCATAATTGTGTACTTTTCAGCATTTCACAAGGTAAGGCTCCGGGGGAAAATGTCGGGGCAGGCGGGGGTCGGGGCAGGCGGGGGTCGGGGCAGGCGGGGGCCCAAAATGCTGGACAATGTCGGGGCAGGCGGGGGTCGGGGAAGCCTGATTGCTCCCGGACAACGTCAGGACAGGCTGCTAGTTATACATAATGCGCAAGAAGGCCGGAAACCTCATCTGGACCGTGGCGCCTAACGACCTAAAGTTGTCCATGCGCTGACCAAGCTCCCACTGTCTATCCAGAGTGGTTTTGGATAGATCCGACCGTACCTCAAATGAGAAGTCCGGGCCCTGCAGTGATCTAGCTTTCAGTGCGAGGTTCAAGATCTTATCTTTGAGGGAGTATGTCAGGAAATTTATCAAAACCTTTCTAGGTTTGTTTCTTGCTGGATTCAGGCGAAAAGGATCCTGGTGTATTCGCTGGATATCTTTGTCTAACTCCTCGATTGTTTCCTTGAGGTAAAGAGAGTCCTTTAGTAGCTTAGTTATAAAGCTTTTGAGATTTACGCCTTCCTTTCCTTCCGGGATCTTCAGGAGCCGAATGTTATTCCGTCGGGAATAGTTTTCCAATACTTCAATCCGCTCCCGCATACTCTCCCCATCTCTTTGTAATGTTTCAATTTTAGAGCTGGCAACTTCTAGATTAGATGTCAACAGGCCCACAGAGCTTTCCAATATCTCCGTCCTTTCACACAAACCGTCCACCTTTTGGTCGAGCACCTCACAGGATGCTCTAATACCATTTTGGTTGGCTTTGGAGACCGCAAAATCACATCTTATCTCCTCCCTCATTGCAGTTATTGATTTGACCAGAGCCTCAAGTGTATTACCTACTCCCAGGTCACCACAAGCACCTCCTCCCCCATCACCCATTGTCTCTGTATCTGTTAGTTGTGCCACTTGTCCCCCTTCACCTGTCTGTCCATCTTCTGAGGTGGATGCCTCCCCCAAAGTAGCAGGCTCAGAGGACGCAGGTGGGCCAGATGATACATTAAGTGATACATCAGGTAAAGAATTAACTGTGGGAATGGATGCCACTAAGGGAGCTGATGATGCTACCAGCTTAGAAGCCGGGCTAGAAGCAAGCGCAGGGACAGGGACAGACCAGTCCGCCTGCGAAGCCGCTGCCATGGGGGCTGCCATACCTGGTGAAATGTCTAACACCTGGGGCAAAACTTTGAAAAAGGAACGTAGAGATGGTGTTATACCACCAGCCCTCTTCGGGTATTTATTTCTTGTTCCTCTTTGCTTTGTACCTTTACCTCCCTCTTTTGTAACAGCACCTTTAACCTCACTTATCTCTAATTCGTGCTCCTGACCTCCAGCCACGCTTCTGCATGCACTCTGAGCCAACCCTGAGGTGCACCCTGGGACCTGTAGTTTTTTAACCTACTTGTGTCCATTTCCTTGCTTCCTGGTTGTGCTTCTTGTGCTCCTTAAAGGCAATTCTTTACCCTTACCGCTCGTACTAATTCCGCCCCTGGCCTGCCCAACCACCTTACCTCTGGGTGAAAAGGAATCTCCCGAGACGTCTGAACCAGCCGATTCCTCGTCCACTCTGGGAGCCGCCTGTACCGATGTCGCTTCAAACTCAGGAACAAGAGAGCCAGGCAATATAAAACTACTCGTTTTCAGCCCTCCTCCTCTCCTACTACCCGCAATTGCTCCGAGGAGCCCCCGGGCACTGATGCAATCACACATGCACTACCTTTGCAATTCTACGATCACCTAGTTACTATCCAAGCACTCATAAGATCACTCCGCCACTTCTCAAGCACTGATGAAATCACTCAGGCACTACCGATGAACTGTCCCAATCACCCGAGTACTACTCATATACTCATCCAATAACCCAAGCATTACTCATGCACTTATGCAATCACACATGCACTACCTTTGCACTTCTCGAATCACTCACAAAGTGTTCTTGCTCTCATGCAATCATTCAGGATGTTTTTTTTCTTAAACCAATAGATGTGATTCCGTAAGAACATTTTTTTTGTTTTTTTAACAATCTAATTTTTTTGTATTTTTTAAACCTTTTTTCTTTTTTGTGTGTTTTTGATTTTTTTAAAACAATAACAAATTGAAAACGGCAAACAAGCTGTTTAACAAAAAGCGAAGAAAAGGACATTTTCTGCACAATATGGCACTTCAAACAATTCAGGCATAATACGGGGCCTTTGGGCAGGTGGAACTTGTTGAGAGGAAGTCGTAGGGGCATTAGAGTCTTGCTGTGATGTCAGTCACTTGTCTTCTTCTCTCTTCTCTGGCCAAGTGTAGAGGATGGAGAGTTTCGAGATGATTTCTCCTGCTAGATGTCCCATATGAATATTTCTTGTCTGAGCCCCTTTCCTTTCTTTTCTTCACTGGCTCTACAATGGCTCTACAATCTCCTCCTCCTTTAGATCCAACGGATCAACGTCTGCATGTGCAGATACCATGAAGGATGTAAAGAAATCAAATAACACACAAAGGGGCATATTCTTAAGGATCTATCGTAGAGTTATTGGCACTTTAGCGCAGCCATAGTTGCGATAATTTCACTGCCCCATTCACAAGCTGGTGCTAACAACTCATATCATATCACCAGTTTACCTTACCTGCGATAGCAGCCACAAGAAACATCGCCACAGATAACCCCGGTAACTAACGCCAATGAGATGCAGAGTAGGCGTCCCAAATTAAAACCCTCGTCAACACCACTTCGCAACATATTTAACGACCAGCCAGATCAGCGATAAGAGCACAAAACAGGCGATAAGATGCATTAGCAGCAGGTAACTAACACCTGTTCTAACCTGGTGTAAAGTCAAATGACAATCCGGCACCAGACAAGGGAGCACGGCCCAGGGCCACACATGAGGAACAACAGTTGCCCAGGAGCAACTGAACATGCAGCCTGGAGTTACAATTGGGCAATAACACCCACTGCTACTTCCCCTGAACCCCACCACCCACCCAGGACTCTACCCCGGGCACTCCCCCTTTTGACAAGGATATTGCACATCAACTCCACAAACTCATAAATCAAACAATTTGCCTGTAGTCACACAATCACAACACCTAACATTCATGTGTTGTCAAAAAAAGGAGAATCATACATTCATCTCAGAATATCCAAATAATCAGTTTATTATAGAATAAACCTAAAACAACAATTTGGCCCCCTCCCATAAAAAAAAGACAAAAGAAACCGGCAACTCACCGGAGGCTCGGCCCCCTCTCCGCATGACTCTGAAAATGCGCTTCCTGGCCTCTCTGTGTTGGGGATTAGTTCCCTATTGCTAGTGAGTGTCAACTAGCCCACCAGGTACCTCCAGTAAGCCCCACACAGCTGGACTGCTGAGAGTGGTACAAGTCCAAGCCCCTTTTCACACTAGTCTGCAAATGTGCCTCCTGGTGCACTGCTGCTTGGGGGATGAAGTCCACTTCAGTCCTAAGGTCCTCAAGACACAACCAGCAGTGTGCTACGAGGAGCGTTTGTAGAGTGGTTTAAAAAGGGGGCATGGCCTTGTACCACCTCTCAGCAATCCCACTGTGTGGGGCTTACTAGAGGTTTCTGGTGGCCTAGTTGGCCCCCAGGGACACTCACTAGCAAAAGGGAATTAATCCCCCAACACAGAGCAGCCAGGAAGCGCATATTGAGAGTCATGCGGACAGGGGGCCGAGCCTCCGGTGAGTTGCCGGTTTCTTTTTTCTTTTTTTTATGGGAGGGGGCCATGTGGCCTCCCTTCCATGGCCACTTCTGGCCCCACGGACCCCATCCCCCAGGGCGTGGTCATCCTTCTTTTTTTAATTTTGGAGGGGGGCTGCATGGCCCTCTCCTCAGGCCAATTATGGCCCAGGGACCCCATTCCCCAGGGTTGGCCTTCCATTAATATATTTTTTAAATTAAAAGGGAGGAGGGCTGAGTTTCCCCCCTCCTGGGCCACTTCTGGCCCCGGGACCCAATCTCACATTGGGGACCGCGGGAGAACCCTAATGCCCCACGGTCCCAACCAGTTCCCTGCCTCCTGCAGTCCGCAATGGACCCCATATTTAAATAAAATTTGCCCAGGGAGGTGATGGTCTCCGGATCAGTGTGGGGAGGGGCAGGAGCCCCCCACACTTTTTTATTTTATTTAAGCCCCAGGAATGTGGTGGTCCTCAGGGCTGTGGGGGGGCCCGCATCCTCATGCACATAAATAATAAAGGCCCAGGGCGGTGTCGGTCCTTGGGGATGTGGGAAGCCGCATGCCCCCCACACATAAATAATAAAGCACCAAGGAGGTGGTGGTCCCCTGGGCTGCGTGGGCCCCCGCTACATAAATTGGGATTGCCCGGGACCTGGCCCACCTGCGAGCTTTAAAAAACAAAGCGCAGGAGGTTGCTCTTTGTGTTTTAAAATATTTTCAGCCAGAGTCACGCCGGGTGCGCAAATCCAGCAATTTTTTTTATAGAAGGCTTTTCTTGGCCCTGGGGATCTCTGTGGGACCCCATGACAAGGCCTAGGGGGTCAGGGAGTTTTTACCCTGTCCCCCTTTTGTTCTTCTTTTAATGTTCCTCTCACCTTTTTTCTTCTCCCTCAGTACCACGTCACATGATGCCAACACTTCCTGGTTTGAAGTGGTGGCAGCCAATCAGAGGCAAGCTTGTTCTAGGGAGGGCTCTGCCAATTAGATCTCACAATTCTCAAATATTGGTATCTCTAAATATTTAAATATCTCGAGAACTACTGAACGGATTTACACCATTTAAAAGAAAGAGTACTTTCTGGACCAAGAGCTATCTCTCTGTCAAATTAGCTGTAATTCTGTTCTGAAGTTCAGGCTGTAGCCATGTATAAAGTTTCTTGAGGAATTTAACATGGAGAAAACACGTTTTAGGATCCCCCTTTTTTCTGGGCCCCCTGCTTGACGAATTACCCTGAGACTAAGACTGGAGCTGATCTGAGTGAACAATTAGTTCTCAAAGTTTCATGATGATTCATCAAACTGCGCCAAAGTTATTGCCAAACTAAGGAATGCTTTTCCTATGGAAACAAGGTTCTAGCTATAACTACCTCCTGGCTACTGCCAGTAGGTAATAATTATATATATATATATATATATATATATATATATATATATATATATATATATATATATATATATTCACTGAAAAAACCATAGGTTAGAGACCATATATAGTTAGGAATTAGCATTTACAAAACCTTGAAAATTCACTGAAAAAACCATAGGTTATAGACCATATATAGTTAGGGATTAGCATTTACAAAACCTACTTTACTCGCACAAAACCATAGAAATTCGCATATATAGTTAGTTGCAATAAATATATATCGCGCACCCGCAATCCACTGCTGATGATGTCACATATTACATCATTCATGACATGGTCAGTGACATCAAGGTTTTGTAAATGCTAATTCCTAACTATATATGGTCTCTAACCTATGGTTTTTTCAGTGAATTTCAATGGTTTTTTAATAGCAAATATCATAAGCTGTCAAATGTCAAGTACGTGACATTTTCGTATTTATGCACGCTGATGTGCTTTGAACGCTGCCCCCCCCCCCTCATTTCTATTAGGAGTACTCTCTCTTTGCAGATAGTGAAGGGTAGTTAACGCACGCCTTTGCCCCCGTTGTAATCCGTTGTGCCTGCTTCTCTCTCCATTTGATTGATTGTTATCCAACCATTTACTGTTTTAGAATTGGTTCTCTTTGGTTCATTCTCTATTTACAAACAAGCACAGAGTCGCAATACTCTTTTTATTCTTTGCAGATAGTGAAAAATAGTGTAAAAAAACAAAAGGAATCGAGCAAAATCAGTAGGCCACTAATGGGATCTCTTTTTGACCTCGCTAAAATAGAAACATTAGGAACAACCACTCATGAGAAATACGAAACTAGTGAGATGATTTGAGCTCCACACCATGATGGCTGCAAGACAGCTCGGCTCCGCCACCCACCCCGCCCAAAATAACGACAAACTCTATGCAAATATTATAAATATATACAACACACCAGCAAAGTAACAGGGTAAAACATTTTATTAAATAACTATTTTATACTTTTTGTTGCCCGATCCGGCTAGCTCAATCGATCGAGCATGAAACTCATGCACTCTGATAGTTCAAAGTTTTGAGGAGTGCTTGTTAGACTGTCTGAAGCTTATTTGCACCTGCTGCAGCTTCACTATTCTCAATGTAAGTGGGGGCTGTTTGAGGACGTGACTGCATTTGAAAACAATGTGATGCGGTGCCTCCCTGAACCGCTTGACGGAGGCCCCCGAGGGACGGTCTGATGGCGCGGACTCGGAGGGAGCGCTTGACTCCGGCCCCCTCCCCAAATCGTGTTACCCTGGTGTGGCCTGAGATCGCCCGCGACATAGGCGGCCGGCTCCCAGGGTCAAGCGGAACTTTTTGCCTTTTGGTGTCTCTTCTATTCTGGATCTTGTCCCACAATTAACCCTGGGCGGAGTTGGCGGAGTGGGGCTTCGCGGAGCTACGCGAAGTGGGCGAGAAACTACGCCCACCTCCGCACTCCGCGTAGCCCCACTCCGCAAACACCACTGGCCGCCAGCCCCGCCACCCGCCTCCCTCCCGCCCTCCCTAAATACTTTAAATTAAAGGAGACAAATAATTTAAAATGCACTTACCTTGCCCGCCGCTGCCCGCCGCGTCCCCGGGGCTCGCTATCTTCCGTCTTCCGTCTTCTTTATTAATGCGCATGCGCGGGCGGCCGCGCATGCGCATTTCTCACGAGAAAATGCGCATGCGCGGCCGCCCGCGCATGCGCATTAATAAAGAAGACGGAAGACGGAAGATAGCGAGCCCCGGGGACGCGGCGGGCAGCGGCGGGCAAGGTAAGTGCATTTTAAATTATTTGTCTCCTTTAATTTAAAGTATTTAGGGAGGGCGGGAGGGAGGCGGGTGGCGGCCAGCTACGCTCCGTCTGCGGAGCGTGCGTAGTGCCGCCTGGCTACGCCCGCTCCGCAAAATGCGGAGTAGGCGGCACTACGCACACTCCGTGCACGGAGCGTAGCAGGCCGCCCACCCCTACCCACAACCGTTTGACCTGAAGACACGCTGTAGTGGGGCGCCTCTTTACCGTTTCAGTTGCCATTCCGCCCGCTTTTGCTACACTGTGCCTCTTCCGCCATTCAGCTGTTTACCGCCCGCTCTTGCGACTACAGCGTCTCGCTCACCATGTAGTTGAATTGCTCCCGCTCTTGCGGTGCAGCGATAGGCGGCTGCCACAGGACTCTCAAAATGGTGGCCGGCTCTTCAGATTTGGGCGTGGTCCACTAAAATGGCCCTGGGACACCTTGGAACTCGGACGCTTGTCTGCTAGGGCTTGGGCTCCATTCTCGAAAGCGTCCCCTCAGCCTTGAAGATTCTACAAAAGTCTTGGGGACCCCCGACTCCCGCTCGCTTCTGGTGAGGAGCGGCTGCCATGATTGCTCGTGGAATGGCCACGACGGAGCTACGAGATGGTGGTGCTCTCATGCTGACACCAGCTTCAATCTGAAACATCCAGAAACGCTGTAGACTACCAATTCGATCAGTTCCGATAACGCCCCAACGTGACCCGGTAGAGAAGAACTTGCCCTCCCCTCTTTGACTGATGGTTCTTGTTGCCTGTCCCTTCTGTTGTCATTAAACAAAACTTTTTAGACTGCTGGAAGGGGTTGTGTTCCGACCGCTGGTTGGTGGAAACATTTTGACTATATTCTGGACCTACGTTGTCGCGTAATGCGTCATATGACACGCCGCGTTAGCGCACCCGGAAGTGCTCCGGTGCGCGAAGCGCAGCTTCTCGGAAGTGATCCGGGGCGCGGCGCGCAGCGCGTAACGTAAGCATAACAGGTCATGTGACTTGTTAATAAATCTTTTCATTGGTTCATTTTACTTTTGTTATTCTAATGATGAAAGGCTTGGTCATATGACCTAAAAATTACATTTGTTATTGCTTTCGAACATTATTTTTTCTTAAACATATATGTTATAATGTTCCAGGCTAATGTACTTTCCCGGAAAATGTACAACTGTCCTGCAAGTAAAATATATTCCGTTTTCGAGAAAAAGGGCGTTTCTTCATCCCATGACTGAGCCGTTGAGCAAAAGAGGCTCGGCCTGCTGTCTTAGTCGCCAATACGCCTGAATATCAGATTGTTATCGATCACTTTATGTTGCAGGAGTAGAAAACACAACAGCCCTTGACCATTTATCTTTACTTTGTTCCTGCGTATTATACCTTTTATCCGTCATGTAATTGGACTGCTTTATTTCACTTGCCTTTTACTGATTCGAAAACAGTGACTAAAATTAAAAACTTTACCAATGTAAATACTACTACCATGTTTTGTTTTAAAAACCTTTATTGTGAAAATGTCAGTATACAAATACGGGCCTATAACCACGTGGGCCGGCCACGGAGCAAACTGTAATCGTATATGATGAGGAGACATTTACACTGTAGAGGAACGTAACGGGCGGGCCATTAGGTTGCAAGAACTAAGGTGTCTAACAGTTGCGAAATCGGTGGACGTACATTTTGTAATTAAAATACGACAGGGCCACTTACAATAAAATTATCTAGATATACATTTGCGGGCAAGTACCATGGATGACGTTAATTCGAACTTTCAATAGTACAGTAATCAATAACACATCAGAACTTAATATCAATAGGGATGTCGAAATATTCAAACAATTCTCGTCCCCGCCCGCCATGTGCTTCAAAACTGCATACGTATCTCATGATATCAAGGTTATGCAACCAGTACACAACAAGGAATTACGAGTCCCATTTATACCGGCGCCATTTTGGGCGAGGCCGGGCAGGTCCAGGATATAGTCAAAATGTTTCCACCAACCATCGACTATGATGATGTTCATAAGCTCTATTGATTAGACTAACACTCCTCTCTCCACATGAAATTAATTTGCCGCAAGTTAAACATGTCATTTTCATTTGTCCAAAGTTCTTCTGCTCGTTTGCGCCGCCTCCCCCCCCGTCTTCGAGCACCCCACGCCGACTTTCGGCGCAGCATTGTAGGATGGCCACACCAGTGCGGTAACTTGCTGGACAACACCTAGGTGCCAACCGGATCTCAGCGCCTTGTGGTGTCTTCCATTCAGAAAATATTGTTGGCAGCATTTTGAAAGGAAAGATAGACAGCCGTTCTCCTAGTGAGTCTCACATTGTTACATTTAGGAAGAATGTGGAAGAGTAGTATGTTGAAAATCTAAAGCCATTGTTCTACAAACTCTCAACCAGCCTTGGATGGAAAAATCCTGAAGAATATACAAACTGAAAACCAGTTTTTGTCTGTATAGCATCAGCAGGAACGCTTGAGTCAGCTTTGTGTGAAGCCGCCATTTTGATTCAATCAATAGCGTCCCCCTGCACACATTCAGGGACCTGGTCGTGTCTTCAGGTCAAACGGATTGTGGGACAAGATGCAGAAAGGAAAAGGAAAAACTTACGCCGGACCCCGGGAGCCGGCCGCCTATGTCATGGGCGATCTTTGGCCACACCAAGGCAATAGTGAAGCTGCAGCAGGTGCAAATAAGCTTCAGACAGTGTTACAAGCGCTGCTCAGAACTCTCAACTATGACACCACCTCGGTGCCATCCGGATCTTGGCGCCTTGTGCTGGTTCCGGCCTATTCACACATCGGTCCGCTACTGACACCATCTCACAGGACCCCACGCCGACTTTCGGCGCAGCATTGTAGGATGGCCACACCAGTGCGGAAACTTGCTGGACACCACCTCGGTGCCATCCAGATCTCTTCGCGTTGGGCTGCCTTCGGCCTACTGTAGCAGCAAGTGCGGACCCAACTCTGTTGGCCGGCGTGTGAAACGCTAAGGGGCGCCGCACTGCAGATGAGGTGCCTCCACCTGGAGAGGCGGAAGAGGGCCGTTCGCGCCGCCTCCCCCTGGGCACCCCACTCTGTCTTTCAGCGCAGCATTGTAGGATAGCCATACCAGTGCAGCAACTTGCTGGACACCACCTCGGTGCCATCCGGATCTTGGCGCGTTGTGCTGCCTTCGGCCTATTCGCACATCGGTCCGCTACTGACGCCGCCTCACGTGCCAACGGATTTTCTACGCTTTTTATAGCCCTATGCCGCATAACAGGTCATGTGACTTGTTTATAAAACTTTTCATTGGTTCATTTTACTTTTCGTTTCCTAATGATGGAAGGCTTGGTCATATGACCTAAAAATAACACTTTTCATTGGTTTAGAACATTTTTTTTTCCCAAACGATGAAAGCCCCACCTTGTTTCTGGATGTTTCAGACTGAAGCTGGCGTCAGCATGAAAGCACCACCATCTCGTGGCTCCGTCGTGGTCATTCCGCGAGCAATCATGGCAGCCGCTCCCCACCGGAAGCCTGCAGGAGTCGAGGTCCCCCAAGACTTTTGTAAAATCTTCACGGCTGAGGGGACGCTTTCGAGAATGGGGTCCAAGACCTAGCAGACAAGCGTCCGAGTTCAGAGGTGTCCCAGGGCCATTTTAGTGGACAAGGCCCAAAAAGGAAAGAGCCTGCCGCCATTTTGAGAGTCCTGTGGCAGCCGCCTATCGCTGAACCGCAAGAGTGGGCGCAACTCAGCTGAATGGCGGATTTTGGCACAGTGTACCAAAAGCGGGCGGAATGGCAACTGAAACGGTAAAGGGGCGCCCCACTACAGCACACGAGCCGCCACCTGGGAAGGCCCGTTTACGCCGCCTCCCCCCCACGCCGTTTTTCGGAGCAGCATTATAGGATACCAAAACCAGTGCGGCATTTTACTGGGCATCACCTGGGTGCCATCCACATCTCAGCGCGTTCTGCTGCCTTGGAACTATTCGCACAACAGACCGCTACTGACAAGACCTCCCCCGGGACGCCCCACGCCATTTTTCGGAGCTGCATTGTAGGATACCAAAAACCAGTGCGGCACCCAGGTGACATCACCTGGGTGCCGTCCAGAACTCAGCTCGTTGTGCTGCCTTGGGACTATTCGCACAAAACACAGCTACTGACCATTGTTGCTTCTTTTTTCCAAAAAATGTTTAAATGTGTTTACTGTTTTTGTTGCGTTGTATATATTTAAAAGTTATTAAAGTTTTATAATCCTACTACTTTGTTGGAGTGCTATATATTTTTAATGTGACACATAATTGTAAAAACTTTGATGTACAAAGAGGCATCCCTGGAATCTTCCGCTTCAGGCTCGGTCCCACACACCCTCACAGTGAGAATCCCCTCCCCAAGCACAATACAGGATGGTTATCAGATAGTAGGTATGCGTATGGTGTGACGGATCTCATGGGGTGGGGGCCTTGATCTACTGTAACTCCTTTGAAGAGGGGTGATTCTTTACAGCTGGGGCCATAAACTACATCTGCAGGGCTAGGTGATAGCCTGGGACCGGCCTGGACAATTGGACACAGAGAAAGAGGAGTGTCAGAGGGTGCGGTAGTGAATAGGGTGAAAGGGAGGTGTCGGGCGGGCACGGGGTGTGATTCTCAGGGAAGAGCAGCGCAGATGGGGGGAGGTTTATGGCCCATGCATGAGAGAGAGAGCGGGGGTGACCAGTGTGTGGGGGAGATGCTTGCGAGGGTGGGGAGCCGTGCTGAGGATCGACGGCGTGCAGAGAGTGGGTCTGGTCAAGGCATCTAAAATGGCTGCCGTGCACGACAAAATTGTGGCATTGGAAAAAAGGCAAGATGGTGCAGACAATGTTTATCAATAAGGATTAATTTATAACAAAATATTTTATCGCAGTGACAAAATGGCGGTCAACAGTTCCTGATTTCCATTGAATCGAACGTTAACAGACGTCACGCAGCAAAAAAAAAAAACGCTCACGCACAGCCGCTGGAAGACATGTATCAACATATATGAGCCTCCTCAGCCAACCTCAGAAAACATAAGGGGTCAGGATACGTCTCCCGTCCCCCCTTATACCCTGTAATTTAATTAAAACGAAACACAAAATGGCGAATTCCCGTTTCGCTACCAGTTTGCGGCCCAGTTCGCGGTCCGGGAAGCGCTTCTACTGTGAAAAATCAATTTTTTTTTATTTTCCCCACGGGACCCTTTAATAACCCCAACATCATTCCTAGGGGGTCAAGAGGGGTCTACCTTGCCCCCTTTCATTAGATTCCCCCTTCGTTTTTCTCCTCCTCTTGTCTCTCGATCCTACCGAGACACAAAATGGCGGCCGCTCCGGACTGTTTAGAATGTTGACAGACACCGGAGAGCCAATCAGCTTCGCTTCGCAAAGCTCCGTTACGCGAAAAGTACGCGATCTGGAGCGCTATCTGGGACGCTGTCACAGATATATAAATTTTTTAAAACATTAATTTCTCAAAATCCACTGGAGCACATATATTGAGACCCAGCAAAGGCACATCGGGCTAACAGTCCCTACAATTTTGCCAAGTTTCGTGTAAATCCATTCAGCCGTTCGAGCTAAAAGTAAGGCCAAACGCCCTATGGAAAAATGAATGGGAAAAACCCTAAAAAAAAGGGGTCAGGATACGTCTCCCGTCCCCCCTTATACCCTGTAATTTAATTAAAACGAAACAACAAATGGCGAATTCCCGTTTCGCTACCAGTTTGCGGCCCGGGAAGCGCTTCTACCATGAAAAATCTATTTTTTTTATTTTCCCCACGGGACCCTTTAATAACCCCAACATCATTCCTAGGGGGTCAAGAGGGGTCTACCTTGCCCCCTTTCATTAAATTCCCCCTTCGTTTTTCTCCTCCTCTTGTCTCTCGATCCTACCGAGAGACAAGATGGCGGCCGCTCCGGACTGTTTAGAATGTTGACAGACACCGGAGAGCCAATCAGCTTCGCTTCGCAAAGCTCCGTTACGCGAAAAGTACGCGATCTGGAGCGCTATCTGGGACGCTGTCACAGATATATAATTTTTTTAAAACGTTAATTTCCCAAAATCCACTGGAGCACATATATTGAGACCCAGCAAAGGCACATCGGGCTAACAGTGCCTACAATTTTGCCAAGTTTCGTGTAAATCCATTCAGCCGTTCGAGCTAAAAGTGAGGCCAAACGCCCTACGGAAAAATAAATAGGAAAAACGCGTTTTGGGACCCCCCTTTTTTCTTGGCCCCCCCTTAACAAAACCCCCCCACATTTTTTGGGGCTGCTCAGAAACAAAATGTGCCATTTTCCTGAAAATTTCAGCCGATTCCGTCCACAAACGCCAAAGTTATTAGACATAGAATTTATAAAAGTTCCATAGAGAAAAAATCCTAACTATATATACCTACTGGCGACCGCCAGTAGGTAATATATATATATATATATATATATATATATATATTTTTTACCATACCAATCTTCTGATTAAAGAAGGCGCTGACTCCGTGAGTTTTAGTTCAAACGTTTTTATTCCTCAGTTCAGTTTCTGCTCAGACGCGTTTCGACGGACTCCTGCCGCCTTGTTCACCAACAAACGCATACTGACATTTACACTTATATATACAAAAAGCAAAAAAGCACATTGTCACTGATTGGGTAGTCTCAGTTGATGCTAATAGCGGTTGCTATGGTTGCGTGGTTACACCCTTAGTGATGACGCTGCTTGACATATGACTTGCACATTTAAAGCCAACATGAAGAAGTCTTTCTACTGTTGCTGTTAAATAACACATAACAGAAGATAGCAGCATTTTTACACAACACACTACGTGCTTCCATTATATTTGTGGATTAATTGTGCATACTATTATTATGATAACGAACATTCTCAACACCTCACTGAACCCCTCTATGTGTGTTAAGTGTATGTCCGGCCCCTATGTCAGCGAATCCCCTGTGTTGCCACATACACGGTAAACAGGTCTGCTCATATAAGCCTGCTGATTGGACTAGCGCTGTAACCTCAAAATGTCAGATCCTCTGGTCCGCTCTGTGGGGTTGACTGTGCCTGTGTTCATCCTGACTTGGTAAGTTCTCGAGTTTTGTATGTGTGCCCTGGCGGCCCTTAACCCCAATGTAGTGTAGCATATGTTCATTTTTAATTTTTAATATTTTTAATAAGCGCTCCTGCCGATTCCCGGAATTGTCAGTGGGGGCCTGTCTGTGTTAATTAATAAAAATCGAAGCGCTGTTTACTGAAGGCCGGGGATCAATTGGTGTTTGTCGAGGTGTGTGATGTTCAAAAGCACTGGTGTGTGTTTAATTCATTACAGTGATGTTACTGTGCACAGTTTATTTACAGTGAAAATGCATGCATTTGTTCACGGGTACTTGGGAAAGGAGGCAGACTGGACGCTGTGATGTATTGGTTTAGATATGGACACTCAGGGCCTCATCCGCATTCAAACCTGAAGGGATCTTTGAGTTCAATAGGATTATGTATCTAGACTCCAGGCGGCGTAACGCAAGTTTACGGTTTCCACCTCTTGGGTTCTTGGGGATGCTGTCTATAACATAGTATGTTAGACCATCCGCCTTGCCCTCATGTGACTCATGAATGTGTCGTGCAACTGGGTATGCCTGATCCACGTTAGTGATCGCCCTTAGGTGTTGCAGGATTCTCACATGTACGGGGTGGATAGTAGATCCCACATACCGTTTGCCACACTGGCACGTAAGTACGTACACAGCAAACTCGGTTTTGCATGTGAAGTGTTCTCTTATGGAGTATTTCTTCCTCCTGAATGGTAATTCAACCTCAGTGGTATTGATGCCATGAACACAGGCCTTGCATTTCATGCACTTTTTAAACCCCTTATATATATATATATATACATACATATATATCACTCTGACTCGCCTTCTACTTCAAATTCCAAGTAAAAGAATCATAGAAAGTGAAAAAGTGGAAAACGCTTCTAATTTCATTGTATATATAATTCACAACATCATGTTGAAACTCAAGTAAAATCCATCTAATCGCATAAACATATATATATAAATAGATATAAATATGCAATGCATACATATTAAATACAGTCAATCTGCATTATTTATAAGAAGGTGTATAGGTCTTCAGTATTATTCAGCCCATTCAGGTGTTTGGCGTCGAATCTCAAAATGTATGTTGTTTCTAGACTCCTCAATCTGGACTCCCTATCCCCACCCCTTTTGTGAGGCAGTATGGCATCTATCACATAATATTTGAGATGTTTAGGATCACTATTGAGGCTAAGCTTGAAGTGCCTAGCAACCGGATAAATTTCATCATTGTTGCAAATGGCACGGATGTGCTGTAAAATCCTCTTGTGTGCAGGCAATTTCGTGCTCCCTATATATTTCAGATCCCAACTACAGATGAGCACATATACTGCATAATCCAATTTGCACGTCAAGTGCAAATTGATCTTGCCAACTCCAGGATCAAATGCTGTTTTATAACAGGTAGTATTTATGCCATATTGACACGCTTTGCAGACAGAGCATTTGAAGAACCCCTTTCTAGCTTTCAACAAGGAGTTTTTTGGTCTTGCTTGTATGCTACTCCTTACCAGTGAAGTCCCCATACTGTTTGTTTTTCTAAAAGAAACTGATGGATTAATGGGCAAAATACCTCCAATTACTTGGTCACTTTTTATGATAGGCCAATTTTTTCTCACTATTCCCCTAATCTGTTTCTATTGCCTGGAAAAGTTGAGAATCAGCCTTACAGGTTCATCCGGTCCCTCTTTCCTGCTCTGTCTGTCCTTATACTTCAGCAGATCCTCTCTACACAATGACTTAGATTTGTTAATAGCTGTCTCCATCACTTCAGAACTATATCCTCTATTCAGAAACCTATCTTTGCATTCCTTTTGCTTTTCATTACAATCATCATCTCTACTACAAATCCGTCTGATACGGAGCATTTCTCCATATGGAATACTCCTAATTAAATGGGACGGATGAGCTCTTGAGGCATGCAATAAAGTATTGCCTGCCGTGGGTTTCCAAAATAGAGTAGTAGTCAAATCATCTCCCTTCACTTCAACTTTAACATCCAAGAAGGTAACCATAGTCCTACTTATTTCTGCTGTAAATTGCAAGTTGACTGTATTATCATTCATTTTTTCAATGAAATCAGATGCACTGTCAAAATCTCCATCCCAAATTATAAACAAATCATCAATGTAGCGCAGCCAAGTTACTACACTCCTATTGTTTGCTTGTTCATGTTGCTGCCTGAGGACCAGCTCCTCCCACCAACCCATAAACAAACAGGCATAGCTGGGGGAGAAGCTGGCCCCTATAGCAACACCCTGAATCTGCTGATACATTTTTCCATCAAATAAGAAAAAAATATTTTCTAAGCAGAATAGTAGCATTTTGAGAATCATCCTTGAGTGTTGAAAATAGATTATTGGACTATTTAACAAAAAGTACTCAACGGCTCTCATACCATCCTGATTCTTAATGCACGTATACAGGCTAGAAACATCAAGTGCCAACATCAAATAGGTAGGCTTCCATTTTATGTACTGTATTTTGCTTAGAAAGTCGCTTGTATCCTGCACAAATGATTTAAGACTTTTAACAAGGTCCTGCAGAAAAAGGTCTATGTATCTTGAAAAGTTTTCCAACAGGCCATCACATGCTGCTAGGATTGGGCGTCCCGGAGGCTTATTTGGATTTTTATGTGTTTTTGGTATGAAATACATGACCGGGCCATAGGGTGTTCTTTCTTCAAATATTTGAATTCATTCATATTTACCAACCCTAAACTTTTCCAAGCCAACAATTGTGCAATTAAGGCCTCCTGGGTATCTTTAAACTTTTTTGTATGCGACCTTCGTGTAGCATTCGATGTTATTCAACTGGCTGTAAGCCTCTTCCATATAATCCTTGCGTGGCCATGAAACCAAATTAACTCCTTTATCTGAGTTTCTTATTATTATTTGGTCATTGTCCTTTAATTTGTTAATCAGCTGCCAATATTTCCTTTCATGATTTGTAATTTTTTTTTTTAAATTTGAAGTCGAATTACTGAGTTTCTTGACTTGTGCTACCAATTGCTCACTGAAAACATCAATTGAGTCCCTTGCCATGATGGGAACAAATTTAGATTTTTGTTTAAAAGACATGAAAGGTTTGCCATTGGTCCCCAATATTTGCGATGGCTGAGTATCCGATTCATCTTGTGATGGGTTGGTAAATTCCCTTATGTTACCCTCTGATCTTTCCAACCCCTTCATTTCATACAAGAGATTATAATCCGTTCCATCTAGCCCCTGCAGAGCTGGATTCTGGACTGTCATCATTTCCGCATTGTCTGCCTGGGCACCGCGTTGCTGATGGAACTTTTTTAATTTTAATTTTATTATGAATCTGTATATATCAGCTCGTGTTTGAGTATAGCTAAAATTGGATTCCAGGCAATAGGACAAGCGTAATGACAATAACTGTTGTTCCGCCGCTGAGAGGTCTATGCCTGCTAAGTTGATGATGGTGTTCATATCCTTGGTATCAGGATTGGCAGAATAATTATGGGAACCTGCCGTAATAACCTCATTTATTTGCGTGCATTGCCCCTTCCCCGTTTGGTTGTTCCTTCTCCTGGCTTGCCTACGGGCCTTCCTTCTTCTTGTTGCGCTGTTTTGTTTATCACTTTGGTGCGTGATCTCAGGGTATCTTTGCGGCTGCTTTTTAAAATCTCCAACTCTTCCCCCAACGTGAGCCTAATGTTGGTTTGCACTGGCCTTGTTCCTAGATTATCGGATTCTGATCCGCTATCCACTGCCGAACTGAAATCTGAGGCTGATGGGGATTCCGTTGTTCTTTGTTATATATTTAAAGTCATGAAAGGCACTCTGTAGTTATAGTCAGCATTTCCAGAGATAAGAATTACTAGGATTTGTGCTCACTTATAACTTTGCATCCATTAAACATATCCCAGTGAACATTTCCGGATCTATAGCTTTTTCTCTTTGGTGGATGATGTAAACTTTCACAAAGATGCATCAAGGACTGCAACAAAAACTGGGGGCTCCAAAAATGTGTTTTGGTATTAATGCATTTTCCATAGACATTTTACACACACATAGTGGCCAAACAGTTAAACGGATTTCCATGAAATCAGCAGGATTACAGATTATGGTGTGTACTATCCACTTCAATGCAGAAGACCCACTGAATACAGATCAGTTGCCCAGAGCTCATTTAAATATCATAAAACATAATTTCACAATGCTCAATGGGTTACTTAAAACTTGAAAAATAATGACTCAACCCTTTTTACTTTCCACTAAAAAAACTTCATACAACTGCTAATCTAATCTAGGGAAAGGTGCACAAAAGTGGAGTAAATTTACAAAGGTAAATACAGTTATAAAAATGTGTTTATAGTTGAATTTACCTCTGTTATGCCTGCCAGGACATCACAAATGGATTTCTAGCAGGTGTAAGCATATTAACATTGGTGAAGGTCTCCACAGTGAGCATGGAGATCTTTTGGCATTCGTGAATCCTTCTCAATGGGTGGGAAGTAGGCCTTCCAATGGTGTATTTGCCTAGGATGTTTGGGAATGACCGTAGAAAGTGTTGCACATTTACTTCATCCCAGGCTTAGCAGAAGTCCTATTCCTGGGTGATAAATAAAACTGATCACACCTAGATTTGTGGGTGGATTAGAGAGTTTCTCCACAGTGAAAACTGTTTCCATGTGGAGAAACAGAGGATCATATTTACAAGGAGCTATCGCCCTGCCAGCGTCACTTTTTTAATGCTATGGCTTTTTTTGGGTGCCATAGTTACAAAGTGACACTAGAGAAATTTAGCATCACATTTTCACTTCCCGCTCCTATTTTTTTTTGTGCCAGATCCGGTTTTAACAGGTATCGCTAATGATATGCAAGGTAAATGTTCACCCTGAAGAAGCCTTGCAAAACTGAAGCAGCAGTATTTACAACCATTTTGGGAAAGAATGCTACTTTAGAAAAACAGGCACAGTTGTGACGTATTTTAATGGTACTGAAAACAGACTTAAAAATGGCTCATTGCCACTGGTATGTTAGAAGAACATACCTAAATCACTCTGGCAAGCTCTAAAGCACCACTGACCTACTATTACTGCAGCTCGAAGCACCAAGAAGACCAATACCATTACCACCTCCACCATCCCCACAGAGGCAGCACAGGATAAGGGAGCAGACATACTGCCAGAGGATTACCCTCATCGACCTCAGGGAGGGGGATGTCATTTCCCACTACAGGCTAAAGAAGGAGTCCTTTGATCACCTCCTGCACCTGATAGCACCAAGGCTGCAGACTACATTGCAGGGATGCAGCAAGCTACTGACTGTACTACACATGCTGGTGTATAGATCTTTCCAACCCACCGCAGCCAGAGGGGCAGGAGTATATCAGTCAGCCTTCTAATCATTCCTCCCCTCTATCCTGGATGCCGTCTTAAGACTCACACACCAGTACTTCTTCTTCACCAACAAAATGCAGAAACAACAAGTAATCAACCAAGGCTTGTATGCCATTGCTGGATTTCCACATGTGCTGGGGGCAATGGACTGCACCCATGTGCAACGTATGTCTCAAGGGGCTATATCACACCCATACCCCAATAGGAAGCACACACATCTTTTAAAGTAAATCTCAAATTTCATTTGAATAAAATGTAGTTTATTTGCAGTAGTATAAATTACAACCCTTACGGACCTCGATCCAGCTTCAACTGCCAGATGAGATTCTAAACAGAACCAAAACCAAATAGAATCAGAACATGTACATCATCATGTACTACAGGGTGACAATTCTTAAGATGAGGAAATCACAACACATCTTCCCTTCTATAAAAAAAAAGAAAAATACATGCAAAACTCAATTAAAACATGTGAAAATTACCAAACGATAAATTTGACATTAAAGAGTAACGAAATGCATAAGCTAAACTTTAAGTAGTCATGAGTAGTCATGAGTGCAAAAGAACCATATAAAAGAAAACAAAGATAGTAATTAACGAGAACACATTATGTAATCTTTAAGCCATCTTGGTTTGAGGCTTAGTCTTCTAATATCTCTGTTGGAACTGTTGTTAAAATGATTTAAACCAACACAATGAGAAAGTCGTGAACGTTAATTTGAAGTTCTCACTAAACAAGACATATTCCAAACATCACCAGACTCCAACTCCACCACATTTCTTTTGACAACAGAGATTACAAAAGGCCCCTTACATTTTAAAAGACCTTTCTTTATAAAAACCAGGTTTTCGCACAAGAACAGTATCGCCAACACACCACAATGTCTGACTTGTGCAATGTTTATTATCAAAATTGATTCTATATTTGGTTTGAAAATATTTCCTTTGTACATTCAAATCAGAAACAGAGGGTTGGTCAAGAACAGAAGTATCTAATCCTAACCAAACTGGATTTAACTTACAATGAGCTTTCCGTCCCCTGATAACAGAAAAAGGTGACACAGATGTCACACTATTAGGTGCCCACCATGTCTCTCTCACAGTCACCTTTAAAGATTATTTGTTTTGGAATGCTTGTTGAGCACAACTCTTAACAAAGTCTTTGATGAGGGCTAAAGTTTCAGTGATGTTCGGTAAAGGTTGTCTGGCAACCCAAATACATTTGTTTAAACTTCTTAAATCAGCACAAAGCCAAATTTCCTTTCCACCATCCTTTGGTACCAAAACTACCAGATCCAACCACTTCGAGCTTTTAATCTGCTCAATAACCCCTTTCTTAATCTCACGTTCTAATGGTTCCATCATCATATTAGGAACCTTCCTTACTTTAGCTACAAAAGGTGTTGCACCATTCTTTAAAATAATCATATGTTCAAGATTTTTTAGCAGACCAAGATTACTACTAAAATCTTCAGGAAAGTTTGTACAAATGTCCAAAGGTAAATCTTCCCTTGAGAGTAATAAAATATTTTGTTTACCGTTGGGATTAAGTGTAATTCCCATATCCCTCTGATGTCTCCAACCAAGGAGGTTGTCACCCCTCTTCGCTACGTAAATCTTACCAACCATCTCACGATCATCAAATTGAATTTTTTTAACACAATAACCCAAAACATCAATTCTTACCCCACCATAACCTACACGATTAATGTCTGAAGGTAGCAATTCAATGTCCCCACAACCAAATGTGGTTTCCCAATTTTTATCACCTATCATTGTATACGGTGATCCCGAATCTGCACACAGAGATATTTTTTTTCCACCCACTGAAATCTCGCATTCAGGCATCTCAATGGGATCAACATCCACACTCCCATCATCACGTATACAAGAAACTATTTTAGTTTCATCACATAAATAAGTCACATTTTGATGTTTAAGTCCACGACATACTTGAGCATAATGTCCCTTTGTTCCACAATTTTTGCAAAATGCAAATCTCGCAAAGCATCATGGACTGTTTATCAAATGCCCTTCACTGCCACATCTGAAACATTTAGTATTACCTCTTTTAGTATCATTCTGAGTATATTTCTTTTTATCAAATTTCTTTTCCACATCCTTACTCACAAGAGATCCAGTTTTTTCGCTATCTTTGTCACCCTGTTTATCTATCCTGAATACCTCATTGACTGATGACTCTGAAGAGCCATTTTCTTTACCTAAACTATCTTTATATTTCTCATCCTGCATCTCACGTACCCACATATTAGTGTTTTCCATACCTTCAATAATATCGACAGCATCTTTGAAATTAGGATTTATACTCAATAATTATTCCTGTACCTTGACATTATTTGTGCATCTAACAATTTGATCTCTGATCAATTAATCAGTTAAATGCTCGAAATCACATGTGCGAGCTAATGTTTTAATACCAGCTACATAACTGGATATTTTCTCCGTCTTGCCTTGGATTCTAGAAAAGAATTTATGTCTTTCTAAGACTACATTAATATGAGAACCAAAATGTTTCTCGAACATTAAAACAGACATGTCATATACGTAACTAGGCTCACCAGTTTCATTTCCAATGTCAATTAGGTCGATACTTTCATAAATACATCTCCCTTCAATACCTAAATTATGTAGAAGAATTGCTTGTTTGCGACATGCAGAACATTTTTCACCTCCTATGGTTATGAGATAAGAGTCGAAAATCAATTTCCATCTCTTCCATGGCAAAACAGGTTCACTTTTTTCAGACAAAAAATGTGGAGGTTCAGATGAAGTTGCCATTATGAATGTAAATACTTTAAAAAAATATGCGATACTCGGATAGGAAGAGAAAAGAGAAGAAAAAAGAAAAAAAAATATATATATAGTGTGTTACTTCCAAATATGGTACAGTAGACTTTAGCATCTAATGTTCATATAATAATGAATAATGTATAATTATTTGTAAGTAGCAACAATTTCCTTTTCAGTTATGAATAGTCACATGACAATAGTATGTGCATCACATCCATTCCGTTGTTTACTACTTATGATTCCTAAACGTTTAAGTGTGTGCATCACTGTGTGCAAAACAAGTTCCATCCTTCCAAACTTCCGACAATGTAGTTCCTGATAATCTTATCTTCACGACAATTATTTAATATACATGTATCGTAATAGCTCCGTTAGCTAGTGAAGTTCCAAGTATATAGTCTCATGTAAATGGTTATCTCCTCACAATAAACGCGCAAATAAGCTTTTACCTTCAAAGTTCCATGTGAGCAGCAACTGCAAAATAAAGAATCTGATCTTTAAAAAAAATTCCCAAAGCCAAAATGGCCGCTAACGTCAATAGCGTCAATACGTCATGACGAGCTGGAAACAGGATGTGTAGAAACAACAGAGAATGATCGATGACGATGTGCGGTCTAGTTGTTAACTCCCAGAATGCATTCAAGTGACTGTTTGGTTTCGCATACGTCATCACATTCAAATGAACTTCAAGCCGTTAACATCTCTCTAAAAGATAGCAGGATCACAGGTCAGCATCTCAATGTCCACGAATTTCCATACTATGGGAGAACAACGATCACTCAAGGATACTTGCAGATAGCTCGAGGACACCTGCCAAGTTCAACATTCAAATGCCTCGCCTCCCGTCGTCACCTCAGTCCACGTCAATTTCAATCAAGTACAGATGAGGAAATAGGGATGGCAAGATCTTCAAAATTGTGCGTAAGTTCGTTTCCAGAATAATGTTGTGTAGGGTTGAGTTCTTCTATGTTTTCACCTCGTCGCCAGTGTTTTAAAGTACATCTTAAATTTATGTTGAATAAAATGTAGTTTATTTGCAGTAGTATAAATTACAACCCTCACGGACCTCGATCCAGCTTCAACTGCCAGATGAGGTTCTAAACAGAACCAAAACCAAATAGAATCAGAACATGAGCATCATCTTGTATTACATGGTGACAATTCTTAAGATGAGGAAATCACAACACACATTCCATGAACGTGCAGGCAATCATAGATGATTTGGACCTCTTCTTAAATGTACTTGCAATGTACCCAGGGAGTGCCCATGATTCCTTCATCTTCGGGATTCCACCATCAATGAGCGCTTCCAGATCCGGACATATGGGAATGGCCTACTGGTTATGAAGTACTTCTCAAGCACATGACAGACCACATGATAGTCAAATATGTGGCTATATGTTGACATATTAGGCTCAGGTTGAATAAGATAGTGCATAAATAGATGGTGTGGGCCTACATACTTGTACTATTATACATGGCAATACAATCCTACAAGTCACACATGTCAGGACCACCTATTCCACTGTGGGCCACATGTACAAGTGAACTACACTGATAGAGCATCACTGGTCATGATGCTCTGGTGGAGCAGCACTCCAACTCCTATCAGTGAGGCAATGCAAACTCTGTCTGCATGGCATTGCATTGCCTCACAGTTATCAATAACCAACTGAACTGGGGGTCTCGTGAATACAGTGCCATCAAGTGCCTCAGACTACTGAAAACAGAAATGAAAAAGCAAAGAAACAGAATGTTATGTTATGTTAATTGAATTTTTGAGCGCACAGCTGCCCCAGCAAAGGGGCGTCCCGGCGCTATATCTGAAAAGGTAACATAACTAACAACACAGACAAAAATAGGGGGTAGTTAATAAGACAGAGGGAAAAAAATAAGTTTTAATAGCTTTCCTGAAGGCAAAAAGGTCTTCTAAAGAGCGAATGTGGACAGGAAGTGCGTTCCACAATTTGGAGGCCAGCACCGTAAACGATCGGCCACCTAGTCTGCATTTTTGGAAACGAGGAACAAGTGCCAGATTTTGGCCGGCAGAACGAAGGCTGCACGAAGGGGTGTACGAAGTCAGGAGGTGCTGGAGGATGGCGGGAGTGTCAGTTTTCAGAATTTTAAACGCAAAACAGAGGGTCTTAAACTCTATGCGTCTAATTACTGGTAGCCAATGCAATTTGAAGATTGTACTGCGGGCTGAGCAGAAACGCGGCAAGCCCACCAGGGCCCTGGCTGCCGCATTCTGCACCCGTTGGAGTCGCAGGACTTCCGCCTGGTTGGCGCCCAAAAACAGTGAGCTCGCGTAATCGAGCCTCGATAATACGCTAGCTTGAATCACCATCTGGCGAGTGGGGGCATCAACAAATTTGAGGATAGGCCTCAAACCACGCAAAATGCCGAAGCACATGGATGCCACCTTCTTAGTATGGAACGAGAAGGTTAGTTTGAAATCCAACCAGACGCCAAGATTTTTAAGTTCAGAAACAGGTTTTGGGGGAGGTCCCAGCTCCTTAGGCCACCAGCTAGCACCCCACAGATCAGGATGTTTCCCCAGTACCATCACCTCGGTTTTTAGGGCGTTGAGCTGTAAACAGTTGGCCGTAAGCCAACTAGCAACAGCCCTCAAACCATCCGCAAAGTTCGATGCCAGTTGGTCAGAGTCCCCGTTAAGGGCCACCGCCAACTGGGTATCATCGGCGTATGATACCATTGTGAGACCCCAACTCTTCGCAACCTCCGCCAGAGGTTGAACGTAGAGGTTGAAGAGAGTGGGGCTCAACGCCGAGCCCCATGGGACTCCTTGGGTGATGGCATGAGGCTTAGATCTAAACGGTGGCACTACCACCTGAAAGGATCGTTCCGAAAGGAACAATTGAAACCAGTCCAACGCCCTGCCTGAAATGCCTGCCTCACCAAGCCTTCGGATAAGAATGGTGTGGGATACAGTGTCAAAGGCGGCACTAAGGTCCAGAAGGACCAGTGCCGCCGTTTGACCTGCATCTAGTACAGAGCGGAGATGTTCAACCATATATAGGAGTGCCATCTCTGTACTATGTCCAGGTCTAAAACCATTCTGTGTAGGATCCAATAGGTGTGCAGAAGCCAGATGTTTTGTTAAGATGTTATTCACATGGGCCTCTGTGATCTTTGCCACCCATGGAAGGAGGGAGATAGGTCGATAACTCTCCGGCTTCAACGGATCCAATCCAGGTTTCTTTATGATGGGCATGACACAGGCAGCCTTCCAACTAGGTGGGACTGAGCCGGTGGTAAGGGATTGCTCCACCAGATGGCGGATAGGAGGAAGGCAGAAGGACGCCGAGTCCAAAAACTGGGCCGGTCTCAAAGGGTCATCCGGAGAGCCAGACTTGACCTTGGTCGCTAGGAGATTAAACTCCTGTTCCGATGGTATGGGAAGAGAGGCCAAGCACTGAGAAGTACGCAATGTTAAGGTCGTACTGTCAGGGTCAGCTTTGGGAAAAGAGCGATAGATGGCATTTACTTTTTCCACAAAGAAGCTGGCTAACGACTCACAGTGGGCAAGGGAACAAATCTCCGTAATAGGAAGTCTGTTCACTGTGAGCTCCTTCAAGACTTTAAAAACCAGTTTGGACGGATTAGAACTCGCCTGGAACTCCCGTGCATAGTAGTCAGCTCGGGCCCGGCAGACAGCTCTATGGTATGTCTTTACCTTAGCCAGGTAGCATACTTTTAGGTCTTTGTCGTAATTCTTCCTCCATGCTCTTTCCGCTTGTCGGCAGGTGGCTTTAATACGCCTGAGTGCCTCCGAGTACCAGGGATTAGGCTGAGAAGATCGAAGGAAGGATTGTGAAAGCATGGAAATCTTTGAGCAGAGCTTGAATTCCCATAGTTAGGCAGTAAGGCCAGACACAGCAAAGTGCAGATTCCCATCACCCTATGTTAAGGATGTGTACCATGGGCCTTGAGGTAGCCTTTCCCATGCAACACCAATGAAGATCTCATACATTTCCACACATCCAATGTTCAGGGACCCTGAGACTGTTTGCAAACAGTGAGGTGAAATGAGGATATATAATTCTTTTTTTTTTCTTAATTTCTATTTTTGCATGGGAGGCAAAAGCAAAAACCATATACATCAACATATTGTATTTTCTATAGAAATACTGTCTTGTTACCAGGGGAGTAGAGCAAAAAGAATACATAATAAAAAAAAACACAAAATCTAACATTTAATCTTAGCTCATTCCATGCCACATGGATCTAAATATCTGCATTAAATGCAGGCCTCTAACTTTAGCCAGAGGCGTCTCCCTCTCAAAGACCTCAATAAACAATAGCCCACCATTCTGCTACACTACAGGGTTTTAGAGAGATCTAGGCTCTAGAAATAGCTAATCTAGCAGAAACTATAATTATAGATAATAATGCCTGATGTGCCTGATTAGCATATTCCTTATAACCCAGTATAATCTCCTCGTTAGAGAAGGATATCATCTAAGGCGATTTTTACAGACTAAAATAACCTCCTACCAAAAGCCCTTAACTGCGGACAAGTAACAAACATATGGAGAATATTACTTAGCCCCACATTCACCACACTTAGGACAATTTGTCCTATTACTTGAATAGTGTGTTCTTGATTGACCCGACCTAGCTATTTTATTGGGAATATCATACAGCATACACACTGTTTTAAATTGTTGTAATCTTAATTTATTTGACCAAACAGCATCTTTTAGCATACAAAGTGCCTCATCCAATTTTGCAGTCGCATTTTGAAGCTAGCTGCAGACAAGGATCAGGTCTATGCTGGCAAAGGAGCTTATGTGCCGCATATGTTGTCTTCTTTCGAGGTGCTTCATGTAAAAACTTTAAAAAATCCTCAGTCTCTATCGATTTACGACACTGTGAATTTCTCCAAAAATCTCTAAATTGTAAATATTTATAATACTGTTGCTGTGGTATCAGAAAAGTTTCCTGCAAATTTTGAAAAGTTTGAAAGCCATCACAATCATTAAAATCTAGCCCACTGCTTCTCAATCCCCTCAGGAAAAATATCTGGGTGAAGTGGAATTTATTAAAGTATATCGGTAAAGAATACCTAACGGGAATTTCTCGCCATATAGAAACTAGGCCCCTGACGGTCTTGAAGTGTACCCTCTTAAAGTAATTCAGATGATGCATCCGGTAGAGAAACCTGCAGCTGTCCTGGCCTAATAAAAGTTTATGATTGAAATCCTGGCCCCGTTAGAGAAAAGGCTACATAACCTATTCATGAAAGAGTCCCAGTAATATAATTTAAAATCAGGAAGTAACAGACCGCCTTGATTGAATTGGTACTTACAAAATTTAATTACACAGAGAGCACGCTTATAGCCCTATATAAAGCTGCTCACAACCCCATCTAGTTTTTTAAAAAATAAATTGGAAACTCTCAAAGGAATTGAACGAAATAGGTACAAACATTTCGGGAAAATCATCATTTTTATAATATTAAATCTACCTATTATACTTATGGGTAGTTTATGCCAATTCTTACATTTTTAATGACATTGCTCAGTAAAGCGTCACAGTTTACTTTAATTATACTCTCAATCTGAGACGTAATACAAATGCCAAGCTAAGTAGCTTCAGGGCATATTCCCATAACAGGGTTATCCGATTTCAAACTCAGTAAGACATGAGCTTTGTTAGCATTCAATTTATATCCAGAAAAATACCCACATTTTCCTGCTTCTTGCAATATTGATTCTAAAGATTGGCCCAGATCCGTCGAAAAGATAGCAACATCATCTGCGTAAGCATTGACTGTTGGGTCCTGGCGATAATGGTAAAATATTTGTATTGGCAAGTAAAACCCGGATGAAAGGTTCACAATATAAAGCAAACAGTAATAGGGAGAGAGGACATCCCTGGTGCGTACCCCTATGTATGCAAAAAAGCCTAGAATGTGAGCCAGCTTAACCTAATTTAGCCTGTGGCGTACAATAAAGCGCCTTTACTCACTCCAAAAATCGGCCTGATATTCCAAATGCAGTAGGAGTAGACCAGAGATAGACCCATGCCACTCGGTCGAAAGCTTCCTATTTATCCAATATTGTAGCATGGGGATACATAATTCCATGGCTCTTTGTCTTGTCCAATTACTATATAACACAAAGAAGGAGGATATTGCATAGACTGTTTGCTTTTGGTGCAGGAATTTGTCCCTTATAGCATTATGGTGCAAGGTTGGGTGTTGGCACTAGTCACTACATTTGATGGTGTGTATGTTGACAAACCTGGGATGTACCATATGCTAGGAATATGGCGCATTCTACTCCTTCACTTTGGATACAGGTCAGCGCAGCCAGGTGACATCTAGTGCTGCTCAGAGTCAACAACTGCTAAATGAGGCCTTGAGTGTACATTCAATAGCGTCAAAGAGCCTCACTAATGCAACACCATGTGACATGTTGCATCCAAACACCCTGTTCTAGTCTGTGTGTCCACATTTAAATCCCATGTTCATGAGACATGTGATGTATCCCAGACCTGTAAAACTGAGAAATATAGCTATAAATTTACCTTGCAAGATCATGTCTACCAGGCGATATTACATCTCTCATCATATACACACATCACATCCTATGTGCTCATGGTTTTGTAGCACACAGACCACTCTATCAGTACTCCAGGGCTTCAGACTGTGCAGCAAGGTTCAGTCTCATGCACAAACTACACCTCGCATGACAACGCACAACACAGTCATCATGCCTGTCTTAGAGCAATGCTGTACAGGTTCTGACAGCACAGGCACAAAACTCTGAACACAGAATCATGTGGAATATAGCTTACACTGTCCACAAGCAATGTAGCACTGTAGTGCAGTTAGTCTACCAATTGCACTGTACAGTGCAAGATTAACACTTATCTCAAATCTCTTATGTGCTGTCACCATAGTGGACACTGTGCGCTGCCCTGTGTAAACTATCATGTTCTACATTGATATCCACTCACTATCCTTCCCATGGCCGTACACATTGAACAACATTGACTCCAAGTCTCAGTGCCAATTATTTGTGATTGCAGTGTGCCACATCACCTGCTCCAGCTACATGTTGTAAAATCACTTCAGGAATTGCAATAGTAGACAGACACAATAGATGAATGTAAGAAATGTGTCTACTTACTGGCAAATTGACTCTCCTTACTGATGACAAATCATCACCCGCATGGCAATGGCATTCACAAGTATGATAAATAGTAAGTGAATCACTGACACCTGCATGTGCAGCACAGTGCCAGTCATTTCAAATTCTGACTTTGTGTATGCCACACAATGTCATAGCACATCTCTTACAGTAAGCAAGGTGTATGAGTAATTTAGGGCACATAACAGAATGTAGATGAATGTGTTGCCATCCTTGTCATGACTCTTAACTAACTGTACCCCTCCTTTCTTTGAAGCTGACCATGCTCTGCAGCCATGGGTGATGGATCCTCTCACCCACAGACAAAGCCCAGCAGAGGTACAATCATGGCTTAAACAGGACCTGTTCAATTGTCTTGTGGATATTTGGTTCAGGAGTCTGGATATGTCTGTGGGCTGATTGCTCTGCTTGCCACCAATGGTGTGCAAAATTATTCTTGTTTGCTGCACATTGCCCAATACGTGTATGTGGACAAATGGACCGTGGGCTGATGGCAATGAGGAGCAGGAACCACAGGACGATGAGGATAGGGAAGATAAGGAGCCTCATTAAACAGTTCCATCAGTAGCCTCAACAGAGCAGTGTTGGTCTTGGCCCTTTTTGCAGGGTCATCCCTGAACGGTTTGCCTTCCTCCTAGTCTTTTTCCTGACATGGTGTTGGTGGTTTCAGGGCTCTGGGTACTTTAGCATTGCTGTCCAGTGTAAAGTGCGTGTGGTAAACATGGTAATATTGGTCTAGACCTGTTTGGCGTATTTAATTTACCTATCAGTCCCCAGTAAAGTGGTACCGAATATACCAGGGACCAGTAAATTAAATGCTACTGGTGGGCTTGCAGGGCTGCTTGCGCCACCCACCAAAGTAGCCTTTCAAACCTGTCTCAGAACTCTGCCTGAGACAGACACAGTATGTTACATCTATTTAAGGTGTCTTCTCTCACCTCTTGACCATGTTCTGGCTGAAATATTATGGAGTTTGATTGCCGCTGTTCACTCTCAGGATCGTTAATAAGGTGAGATCCCTCCCCTTTATATTGATTTTGAGGTATGATGTTCAGGGGAGGACTAATACTAATCTGTCCATTATCCAAGGTTTGGCATTCAGTCAATTCATCCTTCATAGCGGGGGCGTTTGTTTGTAAATACCTTTGTTCTCAACCTTTGTTGTGGGATTTTCTATAAAATTACATGGGACTAGCTTTCGGTTTGTATCTGTTGAGTCTTTGTGCTCCACAGTTGATGGGCAATGTGGCTCTGATACATTTTGGTGAGTCAATTTGTTTTTGTTCACAGCTTTGTAGAGTTTGCCAATGCTTTTGATGTTTCCAGGATTTTTTTTTGTGGCTGACTTCTGTGCGGAGTCTCTTCCTGTGGCTCTTCTGTGTGGTTTTGATTTTTTTCTTTCTTGGTACAGACACTGGGGATGCCACTAGATGCTCTTTTTCAGGTTGCGTTGTTTTTTGCTAGTTTAAGTTCTCTTTAATTGTTTTTAATTTTGACGTTCAATGGGATTGTGTCCATTGTGTCCATTGTTGGTCGGTCGCTTTTGAGTCAGCTGTGGTTAATGCTTCGGTGGCCGCTAGTAGATGAAGGAGTTTCACATATTTCTTGTTTCTGGCTTTCTTTTTTTGTTTACGAGTTTGTGTTTTAATTGTAGTTTCATTTCTCTGTGATTTTTGTGGCAGAACTGCAGGAAGTGTTTTAGACACTACTGGTTCCGTTGAGTGGTTTAGGAGATCTTTGATTTCCTCCTGAATGTGGGCACTGTTTGTTCCTGGCCTTTCATTCTTGCAATTTAGGCCAAATTCGTGAACTGTGTTTCGGGATCCATATGTTTGCTTTAGACCAGTTAGTAAGACATTTAGCATAGATGGTAGTGTGAGTATTTTATTTAACATTGGCGTGCAAGTACAGTCTATTTGTGCCACTGCCTGTCCTCTTTTTATCAGTATGTTTAGATCTGCCAGCTTGTCCTTAATTCTGGCTACAGAGTCTACTAAAGATGAAGAACTGATCGTTGTAAATCCATCTTGTCTGGCTGGCAGGGCCGGACTGGCCGTTGCGGGCACCGGGCAATCCCCCGGTGCGCCGCAAGGGTGTGGGCTGGTTTTAGGCCCCCGGGGGCCGCTTTTGTTACAGGGCTGTTTATGCAGCATAGCTGAAAAATCAGCCCTGCATCAAAATCGGCCGAAAACCGGCCCCGGCTAAGAGCTCGGCGGCACCTCCAACCCCCCGAGTTGGGGGGGGGCGGCCGAGCACTTTGCCGGGCCGGTGTTGGTTCCCAGTCCGGCCCTGCTGCCTGGTATAGAGATGCAGTCACTAGGTGCTGCATGGTGCTCATGAAGGTTGCCCAAAAGTGGTCTGTTGTTAAGACCGCCTCCATTTCGCTTTTGTCCTTGAGATCGTTATCGGTTGAATTGACCGAGGGTAGCTTACCTGCATTTGTTTTGTGTGTATAGTAAGCAACCAGCTCCTCCCATTCCTTAGATGCTAGGTAAGACATGCCATACTCGTGATTGGAGCCGAGGTACTCCTTTTTCCTTGTTTGGAGGTCTTCCCTTAACTGTTTTAGGTGCAGATCCTCCTCCCATTGTGTTAGTGACTTAAAGCAAACTGCTGCTGGTATCGTCCCCTGTACTCTGTTTTGCTCTTGCTTGTGTGCCTGTTGCGAGCTGTGTGTATGATGCGGAGAGCTAATTGCAATAATCCCTTTTGTCTGATCTTGCTGTTTGTGTGATGGTCCTTTGTCTGGTGTGTCATCTATTTTTAAACTTGCATAGCCTTTATTTCTATTTGTGCTCTTGGAAGGACCTGTCCTTTTAGCGAACTTTGGTGGTTGCTCCGCACCTCCTGTGTTTTTTCCTCATGGCATTCCTGCCAATCGTCGCTGTCCGGGCAGGAGGAGTCCCCAATGCTTGAAGTTTGTCTCTGTGTTATGCTCTCTGTCTTTTCTTTGCGTGTCATTCTGTCCACCTGCTCCTCATTTGATCTGCTACCATCCTGTAGTTCTGTCGCATTCTCTTACAAGGGTATGTGTGCCCTATATGAGTTGTTTGCTGGTAAGTTTGATGAGTTTGGTGAGTAAAGACAGGTGGTTGCAGGAGCTTGCTGTAGCGTGGGATTGCATGCCAGTTGTATCTTTAAGTTTGGAAGAGAGAGCGGTGCCAGGGTCCTTTAGGTGAATTTAGACTGAAGTTTAGGTTGGTAAGTTCCTGGCTTCCGTGTTTTGCCTATGATGTGGATCAGCTCTTCTGGTCTAGTCCTCCTTAGGGCCTTGAGATCTGTACAAGTGTTGGTGTTGCAGTTTCTGTTCTGTTTGGTCCAGCTAGCTTCACTGTTACCCCTCTCCTTTTGGATTCCTCTGCGCTACTTTGCTCCTGGAGGAGGGCTTCTCACTTTTCCTGATCTCATGTTCGTAGTTGTCTATCTGAGGTTGTTGTCATTTATTTGTAGTTCACTGTAATCTCGGTGGGCTCTTGGCCCTGTGGTTCTGATTTTGGCACTTTACTTTGCTTTATAATAGACTTCATCAGGATCCCAGTTGGTGCTTGGAACTTAGTGATTTGTACTTAGTGCGTAGCATGTTCTTTGTGCTCTGCTTTTGAAGGTTTGCTGTCTTTCCTAAGTGCGTCCTCCAACTCAGGCATGCTTGGTCACGCTTGATTTCAGCTCGAGGTACTGTTGTTATCAGCCTGGTGCCAAGATTTTCAGCTTCGATACTAGGCCCCTGGCGAAGCCTCAGGTAGCCGTGGGATGCATGACAGGGAAAGACGGGGAGGGTGGGGGTGCAAGCAAGGATGAGGTGTCAGGGAGGCATGGTGCAGGACCTCTCTGATGAACAAACCGCACCAGCCTAACACCGGCCACCGCTGCACAACCTTTGGGTCCTGTGGCTCTAGCCACACTGTCGCCCCTCTCAGTAGCAACTCTGACCTTGCCCCAGCTGTGCTCCCTCCCACCACCTTCTGGCACTCTGGGGCTCTAGTGCTTATCTCCTTCCCCTTTTCCAGCTTGCATTGGCTTCTTCCACTGTTCTCCTCGTGGTCCTCAGCCCTCTGCTGCTCATTTCGTCCTCAGCTCAAGTTCTCTCCACTCTCTGTGCTGTTTATATGTGCTACTCTGCCTTGCTGTTCTCTCCACTTGCCGCTGCTGGGAAGGAGACCATTGTTTGTTAACAGCAGTCTCCCGGGTCAGCTAGTCACTGACCAGCCGAGCCATGCAGGATGGTGTCCGCAGTGTCAGCATTGAAGGACAGGGAGGTAGTGGTAGGTGGCACTTTTGAGGGATCAGGTGCCATTGGGGATTTGCTCCAACCTTTCCTCAATGCAGTGCAGGCTGAACCTCGGCCACACTGATATCCCACCCCCGACAGGAGAGAAGACAAGACTCCTGGCCAGCTGCCCGAAATATAATGAGGCAGTCCTCTTCGTGGTCCTGGTGGAAGCTGTGGGAGGAGGAACAGAAGCAAAGTGAAGAAAGATTGGCAGTTAAACAGATGGACCCGGAGTGCGAGGATTCAGCGCGACTCCGGAGCCCTCTTCCCGGTTTTTAGTGAGGCAGAGCCTGAAGAGTAGTTTGATGGGTGGGCTGACCTGTGACTATGGTTGCAGCTGTACCTCTTAGCACTCAAACCACAGCGGATCCTATGCTGCCATGTTGGCCTCACTTCTTGGTGCCACTGGCAAATCATGGGTAGATCTCATCTGGCCAAGTTGCTGTCTCCAGGGGCCAGTCCGCAGCTCAGTGTCTCGCTGTGGCTCGGTGCACAAAGTCTGCTGTCAACTTCTGGCGTACTTCCTCCATCCGGTGTCTCCACAAAAAAAGGAGCCTTTGCCTGCAAGAGACCTGCTTCGTGCATTGTAAATAAAACTCTCCTCTGACCGGTATGTATTGTGCCTCCGGGGGCTGAGATTAAGCTATATAGTTTACAAAAAAACACCAACTAATTGGAAGTAAGTAATCCCACTGTTCGATCCATATGCACAAAATCAACCAGCCTGGTGGATTCAGTGGAGTTATATCATAAGTAAACATAGCCAGTGCTTAACAGGGGGTCAATTCAATTCAAAAGTACTTTATTCGTTTTTTTTAGAACAAAACCATAAAAGTTCATATAACATTAAAAATAGCAATCCAAGCTATCAGATAAAAATATACAAGGCAAAATACAATTTAAAAAGTCCGGCTGTTTGTAACATAAGATGTTAAACTGTTGCACAGTCAAAGGGGAACAGAAGACACAATGTTTTACTCTTAGCGGTCTTACATATCCAAACATATCCTATACTTCATAGTGCATTTTAAAAAAACAGCCACATGAGGTATACTTTCTGGGTTCAGCATTTGTAAATAAAATAACGCAGGGCGAGCTTGTACAAAATTCATTCTTTTTAAAATAGGTTTACGGTAAAAAGCCCTGGGGAATTCGTAGTATTTACAAAAGAACATAAAGTGGAGCAGATCCTGTGGAGACAGTTTGTCGCAGCCACAGGGTGCTAACACCGTCTTCTTGTGACACCCTCTAGGGACTGCCAGTAAAAGATGAAACAGGTTAAACCTAAACCTAAACCTGATTAAAAGAAAACGCTCATATGCTGGTAATGGCCAGAGTAAGTATTGCTCCTCTGCGGGTAAAGTTATTAACATTAAATGAAGGCGCACGTTGGGCTTCAACAAATCCCTTTCCTCTCTGTCCAATTTCTTGCGAGTAATAAATGACTGTTTTATGAATGTAAGATCTTTTCTCGATATTCCTGCCGGGTTTAGAAATAAGTCTGGTCGCCCCTCTTTGCCAAAACTATCTCTAAGATTTCTCAGCCAAGATATTTTAGACATATGTTGTAGGCTCAGGGTTTCTTTTAACAAGCTGTATGTTAGCCCAAGGTGTTCATTGAGCCAACATTGCCAACATTGCAACCAGAACATGAGGGGACGCAATGACAGAGTATCACTGATGAAAGGCAGGCCAGTTTCTTCGTGCACTGATGTGTTCGGGGTTCCCTGTGGGACACACAAGAGTTGTTTTAAATATTTGTTTTCAATGACTTGTAAACACTCGTGATTGCTGTATCCCCAGAGTTCGCTCCCATAGGTAGCTATCGCGAGACTCTTGGAGCGATAGACCTTTAGCATGGCCGCCACCGATCTGTTGCCCATTCTGTCTGCAAAATCAAAGAGTGCAGCGTTGGCCCTCGCTACTTCTCCCCTTTTCCTGTTCATAAGTGCAACCCAGTTCAACTGTTGGTCTAAAAGTACCCCCAGGTAAGAAAAGGAAGTGCATGTAGGCACCCTAATTCCATTTACCCTGAATGGGTGCTGTTTTCTGGCTGCCTTCCCCGACTGCAGGATGTAGGATTTAGTTTTGTTTATATGTAAATCTCGTGTTAAAATAAATCCATAAAAGGCGTCCAATAGTGTTTGTAGCCCTTCAGGGGTACGAGCTAGGAGGACAGCGTCGTCGGCATACAGTAGGACTGGCAGGCCCGACGTCCCACATACGGGTAGTCCGCCCCCGTCTTAACCAAATGATCTTCTAGGTCATTAATATATAAGTTAAAAAGAAAGGGGGCCAGGATACACCCTTGCCTGACCCCCCGTCTGGTACTAAAGCTTCTTGTGACCTTGAGGTCCCTAGTATATCTGACGTTAGCCTTTGTGTCACTATCTAGGTCCATTAGGACATTCACCAGATGTTGCTCTACCCCCATGGCCTCCATGGACAGCCACAACTTTCCCTGGTTGACTAAGTCAAAAGCCGAGGAAAGGTCCATGAAGGCCATGTAGAAGGTTCCTGGTCGTGCGATGGTATATTTACCCAGGATTAGGTAGAGATTGAGGCATTGGGCCATGGTAGAATGACCTGCGCGGAACCCATACTGTATATCGGAGATGATCTTGTTCTCCTCTGCCCAAGTGGACAGCCTCTTCAGGATAACGCCCCCTAGGACTTTTACGATGGAGTCTATCAGGGAGATGGGCCTGTAATTTAGTGTGCAATTTCAATCTCCCTTTTTAAATACTTGGACTATTGTTGAGAGACCCCATGAAGCTGGACAAGCCTTTTCTGCTGCGGCGTTTCCCACGGCTGTGAGGATTGGGGCCCAAAATGTTGGGTCTGATTTATAAAGGTCAGGAGGGATGCTGTCTGGGCCAGGGGCCTTTTTGTTGGAAAGGTTACTTATTCCCTCCATTAATTCACCTACCGAAAATACCATCACGTCCTGCCTTAACCTCTCGTGTGAGGATGCTGGTTGTACACTTTTATCCTCGAAGATGGTTACAAAATGGTTCACCCATTCATCCTCCGTAATATTTGACCCCACTTCAGTAGCCCCTGACGATACTAGAGGTGATTGGTTTATTGTGCACCAGAATCTAAAGCTGTTAGATAGGGTCAAGGGATTTAAGAGTTCCTCCCATAACGCATTCTTCAGCTTAGTCTTCCTTCCAGTGCTTAACAGTGGGTCAATTAGACATCTTCCTCCGGCACGTTACCCTAAATACAAACTGGATACCGTTTACTGCAAAAGTATCTGACTGAAACAAGGAAGGGATAGAAAAAGTGTCAAACAACCTTATTGATCAGATGATCAAGGACGCGTGAAGACAGTGCCCTTCACCAAAGTATGCTCTATCAGGTCGATTTGTAAATCTGACCCGAAGTGCATTGGGCATGATAATGAACAGAGCAAATAGTATTATGTGGTGCACACAATGTTATGTTTTCACGTTTATGTCATATTTTGTATCAAAGAAACAAATACAGGAGTAGGACCCGTTAACTTAGGTGAGACCGGGTAAGGTATGTAACATAAAACAATGTCTCAACTGGAAATCATTGAAAAAATCGGGGGACAGTAAACATACAGTGATGTAAATCACAACGGGGATCGGGAACAAAAGGTGTGAGACCACAACGATGCAATTTGAGTGAAAAGGATTATTATTTATAAGTAGTTATAACAGCACTACTGTACAATTAAATATACAATGACCAAAACATACAAAGTGAGCACTGGACGTGTTTAGTGATAGTGAGTGGCGCAGTGATGCAAGAGTAATGAGAGCAGCGTGAACCATGACAAAGAGTAAGAAAAATGTGGTCTAAATTTACAAAAAGATATATCCAATGTTCATGTTTTAGAATCAGACTAAATAAATGGACCACTACAGTGCCAAAGTTCTGTGCTCGGTAGTCGACGGCGTTTCAACCTGATCGATTTCAGGTCATCATCAGGACAATGGTCATTAGTTTGAATGTAGTGCTGTTTGAGAGGAAGGGAGGTAACTTAGAGGCCCTAGAATGAAGGAAAAAGACAAATGTCCAGGTTAATTGCAGTTACCTGAACTGGAGAGGGCTAAGTCAAATGTCCAGGTCAGAACAATCAGGGAGTGGGCAACCAGCGAGGCATCAGGTGTCGACATGTAGACTGAAAGGAGAACGGTAATGGATAATGACTGTGCCTCATAACTTGTGAAAAACAGGAAATGGCAATCAAAGCATGATGAATTAGGGGGAGGGCGGGCATATCAAGCAAGGTGTAATGGTCTCGCCCATCGCGTGCCATGCGCGAGGACAATGTTCTGTTCTGGCCTCGCGCCGCCTGCGTGCATGCTACAGGCGTTATAGTTGACAGTTTGTTGATGACAGTTATTTCCCCATTTTGATGCTGTACAGGCGTACTCCCCGATGCTCCTGTGGGAACTCAATAAAGTAGACCTACAAATATAAACTTCTGTCTGCGAGTTATTACACACATTTATGGCGACTGATTAAATGAGTTTCCACAATGAACCCACCAAGAAAAAGAAGAAGGGAAACGCAGCAAAAAAGTAAGGCTAACCTCGGTTCCTCACGTAGAAACGGGAGACTGCGTGATGCTGTGAAGGGGAGGAGCGGCGCTGATGTAGGGATTTGCCAGCGTCGTGAAGAGATCTCCCCGCCCGCTGTTGACGCAATCTTCGAGGGTTGGTGTACGTGCTTGTCGGATCCGCCCCTGTTAGTCCTCCTATCTCCCGGATTAACCCCTGAGTGAAAAAAGTCAAGTAGCTCGGATGAAAAGAATGAGGTAACGCTTCATATCCATGGTGAACTGTACTGGTGTAAAGTGCACAGGAGAAAAGGGTACCTCGCAGTTTTATTTAAAAGTATTTAGTCATTCAGCTCAATTTTCGGCGTGCAACGAAAAAAAACGGTGACACGCACACCTTAAAAACTAAAATATATATATGAAAAGCGTTTAGAGGAGCTGGATAAAAAAAAAAATTAAAATAATCTATAAGTGAACTTTAAAGTGACATTATTGAAAGAGTGTGAAAAAAACATTTAAAAAAATGATCACCTGTAATACGTGTATACTAGAGAGTTACAACAAAGAGAAATTAGTTGTGTTATCTATTGACTTTTACTTCAAGTCTACACAACATGCAATCTGTCCATCCTCCACCCCCTTTTCTAGATGTACCTGGAGAACCACCAATGGTGCTGAGAAAATGGTTTGATGCTTTTGAGAATTACCTAGGGGCAATTGGTGCGCATAGATTCAGACCAGAACGGAAAAGGGTTTTATTGCTACACTCCTTAGGGTTTGAAGGAAGGGACACCCTCAAACATTTACCAGAAGCTGAAAATGTGGCAGAGGAGGAACTAGATGAATACCAGAGCACAGTAAAAAAATTAGAGAAAAGATATGATAAACAACCCAGTGTAGTAGTGTTGAGATACAAATTCTTCAAAAGGGCTCAAAAATGGAGGAGGATGTTGACACTTACATAACTGCACTCAGGAAAATGGTAGCAGAGTGTGAATTTGACAACTTCAGCGAACAGCTGGTTCGTGACCAATTCATAAGCAAATTTATTGACAAATCTATTAGACAAAAGCTACTTTCTTTAGAACACCCTTCTCTGGATTAATCTATTCGCATCGCGAAGAGCATAGAAACATCGCAGACATCTATTAAAGAACTGGAAAACAAAAATACAGAAATGGTCACGCCTGTACGTCTCTCAAATTTCAAGAAAAAGAAAGACTTTCAACAAATAATTTTTTCGAAAGAACTGTAATATGTTTTAGGTGTGGATATCCTTTCCACACAAAAAATGGCAGACCATGCCCTGCAAAAAATGCAGTATGACGCTCTTGTGGCAAGATGGGGCATTTTAACAGAGTGTGTCAGACGCAGAAAAAAGGAAATGTTTGTGTAGGGAGTGTCAAAGACTCAAGTGACAGCGACAGCGATGACACCCTTGGTGAATTAAAGGACATGGTGCTTGTTATGAACGACGGTGGGGTTAAAAGAGGAGATCCAAATGATTGTGTTGATCCATATGTTGTGATTGAGGTTGGTGACAAAAGTCTGAGACTCCTAGTAGACTCTGGTGTGCGCATCACCATGATAACGGAATCTCTCTTCAGAGAGAAGTGGGGGGAAAGACCTCTTCAACCACCGGATTGTGAACCAGTATCTTACGAAGGGTGCAAAATTGACCTCCTAGGATACTTTGAGGATGTTATGGTATTTAAAAATAGGCACATACATGGGAAGATATATGTGGCAGTACATGGCCTGAACATATTAGGTTGTTTCCATCAGGGTCTGTTTAGTATGATGTTATGCCCAGGTGCCAGGGAACAGGTTTTAACGGTATGTGATCACGACCATGTGGAAGACCTACTCAACAAATATCCCAAAGTATTCTCTGGTGAGTTGAGAAGAATCAAAGGGTTCAGACACAAAATAAAGGTAAGAGTTGATGCTGTACCGGTGAAACATAAAATCAGAAGCGTACCCTTCAGCGTAAGGGAAGACTTGGAAAAAGAGCTTATGTCCATGCACAAAAGAGGTGTGATCAAACCCATAGAGTCCTCAGATTGGTCATCGTCCTTAGTGGTAGCAAGAAAGAAAAATAACAAATTCAGAATCTGTATTGACTTATGCAGTCTCAATAAGGTGATTTAGGTGGACTCGCACCCCTTACCCAACATTGCTGAAATGCTAGGAGTAGCAGCAGGGGCCAAAGTTTTCACCAAGTAAGATTTAGCCTCTCTGGACCACCAAATAGAGCTGGAAAAGGACTCACGTCCTTTCACAGCCTTTAACTCCCCGTCAGGCATGTTCCAATTCTGTCAAATGCCTTTTGGCCTGGCTTCAGCAGCCTCAGTTTTCCAAAGAGTCATGGTCAACTTACTCAAAGGCATAAAAAATTTAGCGATCTTTCAGGATGATGTCCTTATATTTGCAAAAGATCAAACTGAACATGATGTGACTTTGAGTAAAATACTCTCCATCTTTCAAGAGCACGGAGTTGTTCTCAAACGTGAAAAGTGTGTGTTCTCTAAGACAAAGTGGAGTATTTGGGTCACACCATATCCAGTGCTGGGGTCACACCTAAGCCTAGTCTGGTACAAGCCATCCTGGATGCTTCTGCTCCGAAAGACAAAGCTGGGGTGAAATCCTTGCATGGTTTGACTGAGTGTTATGCTTGTTTGATTCAGGACTATGCTACTAAAGTATGTCCCATTTCTAAATTGTTGAAAGAAAGAAATGAATTTTTGTGGGACAGTGATTGTGAACAAGCAATTACATGGCTAGCAGTTACGGGCTGGGTGCAGTCTTGACACAGGATGTCGGGAATCAGGAACATACTATTGGCTTTGCATCAAGGGTACTGAGGGACGCAGAAACACATTACTCAGTCATCGAAAAATAACTTTTGGCATGTTGGTGACGTATTGAAAAGTTCAAGAACTACCTGTGGGGCAAGAAATTCACTTTACAAACTGACCATATACCGTTGGTTGCTATCTTGGGAAACGCCAACAATCGCAATGCTACACCACGTATAGCTTGTCTTGCGTCAAAACTGTTACAATTCAACTTTGAAATCACACACATTGCAGGAGGAAAAAATGTCAGGGCCACTGCTCTGTCACGTTTACCTCCAGCACCTAGTGAATCTGGTCATTATGATGAAGAAATTGAGTATGATGAAAAAGAGGATTGTATTATAACTAGTGTTGAGTTGAAGAATGCGTGTTCTGTGGTGGAAGAAAGTTGGTATGCAGCTATGGACAATGATGTAATCTTGAAGGATATAAAGAAAGACATAATACAGGGATAGCCAAAAGAAAGGAATGTTGATGTGGCGTTACAACCGTTTGTAAAGATCAGTGATGAACTTTCATTGGAGGATGGACTAGTTTTCAGATCAGATAAGTTAATACCCCCTGTAAGCATTAGAAACGCCATCCTTAATAAAGCACACGAGGGACACCTGGGAGCCACACTCACCAAACGCAGAGTGCGAGAATACTTTTGGTGGCCACAAATGGATAGGGACATTGATGCCCTGGTGCTGGAGTGCACTATTTGTGCTAGCAGCGATAAGTGTCTCTGCACGTCTGTCCCTCCTTTCACTCCTATACCACTCCCTGAAGCTCCTTGGGAGAAACTGGGCATTGATGTTTTAGGACCTTTCCATACCTTGCCGCATCATTGCAAATTTGCTTTTGTAATGATGGATTATTACTCAAAATGGCCTGAAGTTAGGTTTGCACCCAGAGCTGACTCTAAGGAGATTCTTGACTTTTTGAAAGAGATTTACATGAGAGAGGGCTTCCCAAAATCTATTGTTTCTGATAATGGGGTGCAATTTGTGTCATCTGAAGTGGAAGAGTTCCTTAAAGAATCTTCTATCACCCATCTCAGAAGCTCTCTTTACCATCCACAAACTAGCGGGCTAGTTGAAAGACTTAATAGAGTTGTTGGAGATTGTGTAAAATGGGCCATTGAACACAATAGGGTAGTACCCCCCACGGTAAGAACCATTTTATGGTTCTACAGGACAACCCCTCACTCCTCCACAGGTATTTCTCCCTTCATTGACGAGATGCAAGTTTTAATCACCCCCTGGTATTCAAGTTGATCTAAGATTTCCCTGACCTGTTTTTTAGCTTCATGTTTAACTGGGTACTGCTGTTGTGCAGTTGGTTGATTTTTTAACTGGATTTTATGGTGAGCAGAATTCTCATCCCGTCCAACATGATTTTTGAATAATTTATTTATTTATTTTTTCAATTTATAGGGCGCAACAGCTACCCAAAAAGGGTTTCCCGGCGCCTAGACACAGCTAGTTTGAGGGCAGACAAAAGGGGGAAATGGCTGATGAGTGTTATTGTTCAAACAGCCAGGTCTTAACAAGCTTTCTGAACCTGAAATAATTTTCTTCCTTCCGGATGCAGGGGGGGAGCGTGTTCCAAAGGGAGGGTCCCAGATGGGCAAAGGATCTGCCCCCTGTTCTCGCCCGTTTGAATCTAGGCACGCAGAACCAGGCTGCCGTCTGCGACCGAAGGTTTCTCTTGGGAGTATAGAGGTAGGCGAGGGATTGAAGATATTTGGGCGCTGTACCCGCTTTAATTCTGAACATATAGTTCAGGGCTTTAAAGCGGATTCTGTTTTCGATCCTGAGCCAATGAAGATTCCGACGATGGTTCGAGACTCCGGAGTTCTTGGGAATATTGCAGAGTAGTCGCACCGCTGCATTTTGCACCACCTGTAGTCGGCCGATTACAGATTTGTTTGCGCCCAAGTATAGAATGTTGCCGTAGTCAAGCCTTGAAGTGATGAGGCCATTGACTACGGTCTTTTGAGTTGACACAGGCAGCATCCAGAGTATCTTCCTCAACCATTTAATTATGGTAAGGCATAGGCCGGTTACCTTACTGGCCTGTTTGTTCAAGGACAAGGAGTAATCCAGAATAAAGCCCAAGTTTCGAGCGTGGGTCACCGGGGTAGGAAAGGCGCCCATCTGGTCAGGCCAGTGTACTGGATTCTAGAGATCTTGATCTTTTCCCAGAACCAGTATTTCCGTCTTGTCGCCGTTTAGTTTTAACTGGTTTTTTGTCATCCAATTCAGGATTTTTAAGAGTCCTTCTTTGAGTAATGAAGGGGAGTGAGGACAAGATTCGGATAGGGAAAAGATGATTTGGGAATCGTCGGCGTAGTTCATAAGAGTAAGACCCGATTGTTCAACAAGGTCGGCCAGGGGTTTGAGATATATATTGAAGAACAGAGGGCTTAGAATAGACTCCTGGGGCACTCCGTGCGATGCAGGCAGGGTGTCTGAAACGGCTAGTGAGGATGCGATCTGGAAAGCAGAATGTACGTGTCTCTCCAGGCATTTGGAAAATGCCGGGAGCAGGGATATAGGTCTGTAATTGGCCAGTATTTCCGGGTTGGCAGTAGGCTTTTTCAGTAGGGGCGTAACCATGGCATGTTTCCATACGGCTGGAACAAGGGATGAGTTCAGAAGATTAGCAATGATCTCCAGAGAGTGTTCATCCAGTTTTTTAATGATTTTGATAGGAATAGGGTCCCTGGGGGAGCCGGATTTGATGGATTTAAGAATAACTTTCAGTGTGTCTGAAAGAGCAGGCCAGGATTCTAGTAAATTTTCACCAAGGAGAGTAGGTGTTGAGTCAGAGGGAGAGGATGGTAGTGTATTTTTTGCCTTTATATCTAGGACGATTTTTTCAATTTTCTCAGAAAAATGCTAACGCCTGACATTGTTGCGTGTTTAATGGGGGTGCAACAGCTGTAGTGTGTGCACCAGCCAGTTCTTTAACTTTATTGAAAAGGGTTTTTGGCATATTTGTTGCTTCCACAATGGATTTGGAGACAAAAGCAGCTTTTGCTTTTGCACAGGCCGTGTGATAAAGGTTCCTGGCTTCCTGGTAGCTTTTTTTTTGCATCAGGGGCATAGTTTTTGCGCCATTTGCGTTCTAGCGCTTTGCACTTGGATTTTTCAATCTTTATACTGTCATTGTACCATGGAGCCGGAGGGCGATGTCTACTCCCTCTGGTGCGAGTAGAGGGCAGACATTTGTTAGCTGCATCGCTAAGCCAGTTGTGTGCTTCGGTTGCCAGCCGATCCATGTTGGAACTATGGCTTGGTGGGTTTTGTAGTAGTGCCGAGTTTAGCAGTTCTAAGTCCACTAGCTTCCAGTTTTTTCTGTATGGGCCGTCAGCATCATGTTGCAAGCTGGGGGAGGGTGGAAAAGTAATGTTAAATTTATTAAGATGATGGTCAGACCAGCCAGTGGGCAGGGTGGCAATACAACTTAGTTCTCTGATGTTAGATATTATAGGGTCCAACAAGTGGCCTGCTATGTGAGTAGGGCTAGAGTTTATCAGGGACAGATTTAAGGCCTTTAGGTCTTCCAGTAGGTTTACGCACGAGGGGATGGTGGGATCCTCTAGGTGCAGGTTTAAGTCACCCAACAGGGAAAAGTTGCTTAAAGTCATGTAGTAAGGGGTGATGAGGTTGGCAAATTTGGATACCCATTGAGAGGAATTGCCTGGTGGTCGATAGATCAGAAGGCCCGACATTGTGAAATTTGGGTTCAAGGAGAATTTGAAGAGACCTGCTTCACAGTCAGGGATAGCTACAGGTTCCAGGGTGCATTTTAGTTCTCTGTTAAAGATGATGGCTATCCCACCCCCTACCTGTTTGTCCCTGTCAATTCTGACAATGGCGTAGTTGTCGGGGAGGGCGGTAGCAACATCATGCCCGGCGCTGTCGTACAACCAGGTCTCGGTTAAGAAAAGGGCACTGGGACCTTTTTCGGCTAGGAGGTTGAAAATATCATGTTTATGTTTGGGCAATGATCGGCAATTTGTACTGTCAAATACGTAACATAAAGGTTCGGTTTTACGTAGTAATTTGCTTTTCCTATGTCTCCTAGAGGAGTCAGGGTGTGGTTGGCAAATTGTAGTGGACAGTTTACATTCCGAGCAAGCGCATGTTCCGACTTTGTGGAGTTTAAATATAGAGCACCTCAGATTGGGGGTGGGGCGCAGCGCTTTCAATTCAGATGATGATCTTACCAGCCTTAGAGATGTAAGGGGAGTGGGAGCCTCTGCCTCGTGCCCCGTCCTGGCACGGACGGGCTAGTCTTTGGCGTGTCTTCGGCGTGCTGATGGTGTGCCCGCTGCGCTCGACCGCTGCGCTGTCGAGTAGTGAGCATGGTAATGAGGGAGGAGGAGTGGGCGTGGCCCCAAGTCACGTGGGTGAATGACGCTGATGAGGGCTATTGATCTTCCCTCTACAGCGCTCGATATTGCTAACAACCAATTACACAGTTTTCAAGTTATTAAAATCAACATAAAACGCTGTGCGTGTGACAAAGTTAAAAATTCAGTTAGACAGCAGAACACCCCGGCTTCCGCCTCAGGGTACCTAGCAGATCAACACCGGCTGCAGGCTCAGCGCGGCATTAAGTACTTCCTGGAGTGGGCGTGGCTACGAGTGATGGGCGTGGCCCCAAGTCACGTGGGTGAATGACGCTGATGAGGGCTATTGATCTTCCCTCTACAGCGCTCGATATTGCTAACAACCAGTTACACAGTTTTCAAGTTATTAAAATCAACATAAAACGCTGTGCGTGTGACAAAGTTAAAAATTCAGTTAGACAGCAGAACACCCCGGCTTCCGCCTCAGGGTACCTAGCAGGTCAACGCGCGAGCTAGGGCAACTGGCCATTTCCTGACATACGTATATTTTAAATGAATTGGAATCTGGTTGGATAAGGCTGGCATAATGATGTCTTCACCATGTGGGCACTCCCTGACACATTCTGGTGGTCAGTTTTGTTCAGCGAGAAGAATGTCATAAACCTTAGAAAGTTGTTCCCAAAAGAGTGCTCTCACTTTTCTTGGTATGTCTCCCTCCAATCGGAGTGTTATTTCATATAACTTATGTGGAGAAATAACCCTGGTATCTGCAGTTTCAACTTGGATGAATTCATTCAAGTCCACTGTCTTCAGATGATCCTTCAAGTTCTTGCGAGCTATGGTGACTTCTGCTGCACTGTCCAACGTTGTCTGAGCCAATTCCCCGTTCTTGAGTTGTGTCCTCAAGATCCTTGGCATGTATGATTTTTAGACCTGCTACCTTCTTTTTGGTGAATTGAGGTTTCTTGTTTTTCTGAACGTGTTGATCGTCTTTGGACTTCACTAGTTCTTCCTTGTTTTCTGACCATCCTCTTCTTTTTGATTTCTGTGACAAAGTCTAAATGGTACAAGAGGAACGTGTATCAGTATCTTGATATCTATCAGGTTTTCTCAAATTATCCCTATTCCTGAAGTTATACCTCCTTTCAGAGGGCTCCTTTTCAGGAGACCTACCTCTGGATTGAGAACGCTTCTCTTTAGAAGTTTGTTTGCTATTTTCCCACTTCTTTATAGAAGTAGTAGGAGTGTTTTTAGTAAAGACCTTTTCAGGACTTTCAGACAGTTGGGGCTTCACTGTATAATTATATTAAATGTTGTATATTACTTAGTAATTCATCGTCTGACATTGCTTCAATGTCAGGGTCTTGTGTGTAGCCCGCTAGAGCCCACCATGTTGCTCCTGGTCTACCTAGTGGACCGAGTCTGGTAATGTGTTTTAAATGTTTTAGGGCACCTTTAAATCAGAGCGCATGCTCTTGGTGTGTTAGTGGAATTTCAATATCCTCGAAAGGAATGTATTCCGTTGGTGGTTCATCTTCTTTGTACAAGTGAAACATCTGTGTTACTGGATTTGCTTCGGGGACGACTATCTATGAATAGAATACCTCTGGTGATATTCATGTGCCTCTATCACAAAAACTATCCTACCACCTCTTGCTGAAAGGCCATTTTTTATAAGTGTTATAGTGATGGCTTTCCTTAAATTTAGAGGGATTGCTATAGCATCCTCATCGGTTTCTTGAAAACCTGTAAAGTTTAAAGCTTGTACAGCATCATTGCCTGTAGCTCCACCGTTTTCGGTGTTGTTGCCGTTATTCAACATTGTTTAATCAAAATTGCTGAGCAAGTTACAAGGAAACAAAGATAAGGTGCACAATATTTTGCAACACTGTATCCTTCAACGTTGAACAAACCAAAAAGCTAATACATAGGATTTTTTGTCCTACTTAGCTATGGCGGATTTTATCCCTTTACCCACTCCAGAGGTCTATTGGAGTATTACAGAAAAAGGGGGATCTGAGAAAAGCACGACTTAGTTACTTTAGTATCTAGTGTTAAATTAGTGCCTTACCAAATGTTGGGCGCAATGTAGTGTAGTTCCTATATTCCCAATAGACTCTGCGCATTGGAATAGTATATCCTTTAGATATGACATAGGACTTAGGTCAGTAGGTCTCTATCGAATATACTAAACTTAATTGTGAGTGTCAGCTTGCTCAGAGGTCACTAGAAACTTTCTCGAATACACAAGAAGGGATTAGTATCTGACAACCACATAAACATGACAACTTTGTTTCCCTAGGACTGGAATAACTATCTTCAGAGTCGTGGAAACAATAGATAACTATTTTACTCAGTCAAACGTTCATGCTTCGTTTCTACAGAGTTCCAGAGAAAAATAGAGAGACAGGAGTTTCAATAAAAGGATTTATTGAACAGTCTTCTTTCTCATGCAAGAGAGTTGAATTACTACAATCGTTAGGCAGAATGCAAAGTATAAAGCGTACAGCATAAACAGTAATATGAAATAATACTATAAGAGCATTGTATGGTTTCTAAGCCATATAAAAATATATACATAAATAACACAGGCTAAAATACTCAACTGGTGCTTCTAAAGTAAGCCTACCCCAATTTACCTAACCTAGGACTAGTACAAGGGAAGATGTAAGTATGGTCTTTAGCATAGGTTTAGTTTTGCAAAGAATCTACCAGATGTTTCTCTAGGTTCTAATCAGCACTATACGTTAGAATGAAGGCAGTCTGGAATCTCCGTCGCGGGACTCTATTTCCCAACACCCCGCAAGGGGAGTCAGATACACTGGAGCTGGATTTCTCTAAGCAGAGGAGGGCAGCTTCCAGATCAGTGCGTCGACTGGAGAGTCAGCTTCTTTCGGCACTTGCTGTAGTGAGCTGCGTCAGGCAAGTAGGTCGTCGAACTGCTTCGAACCACTGTGCTTTGCCATAGCAACTGAAGGTATATTTATACCTTGAAGGTGTTTAGGAATGCCATGTTTGACGTAAAGTCGGGCATATGAACGTCATGAATGAATCCCTAGGGAATAGATGTTCATTGTAAACTAACTGAGTTCTTGGAGAAATCAATATTCAAGCAAGAGGAAGTCCCTAACGGCCTTAGCTGGTTTTCCAAGAAATCGTTGTGTCGTTTGGTGAATGGATGGAAGTAGCCATGCCTGTATTTGGGTTGCATGGGCAATGCCTATATAAGGGCTTGATTTCTCTGCCTATATAAGGGCAATGTGAATTATACCTATATAAGGGAATGAATCAGGAAAATCCATTCAGAAACTAAGACGCCATACAGCTGCTGCCAGCCACAAATCTTGGATAGCTGTGTAAGCCAGTCTGCTACAAAAATAAAACGGCTGGGAATTGGAGGCAGGTCAGCCTTCAAGTTCATCTTCAGAGCCTGAGGGTACTGTGGTTGGCTCACAGCCGCCAAAACCACCAACAACACCAAGAACAACATCAACAACAACAAGAACATGAGCAATAGCCTAAAAATCGGCAGAGGAAGGGTTTCTATAGGCAGGATTTATGTCCAATGGTGAGGCAAAGGCAAAAGACGCTGAGCAAAGCAGAGCACCTATGAGCATTGAGTTCATGGTCCAGGCTTATCTGGATGACCTAATAGAGGTCTACCTTGATCATAACCCATTGCTGTATTAATATGGGAAAAGGTGCCAATGGCCAGTGCTCAGCAGGCTGGCGATAAACTATCTGGCTTGCCCTGTCACAAGTATCTCTACTGAGCGTGTTTTCAGTGCAGCTGGTGCCATTCTGACAGTGAGAAGACTAAGTCTCTCATCCCAAAACGTGGAGACAACCTGACAACCCGCCTCCACCACGCCGGAATCCAAGGAAAGGCCCTGGAATGGATCACCTCCTTCCCCTCCGACAGAACCCAAAGAGTCTGTCTCTCCCCCTTCTGCACCAGCAGCCACCAAGATCATCTGCGGCGTAACCCAAGGCTCCTCGCTCAGCCCCACTCTCTTCAATGTCTACATGAGCCCCCTTGCAGCCATCGCACGCATGCACAACCTCAACATCATCTCCTACGCCGACGATACCCAACTGATCCTCTCTCTCACCAACGACCCTGCTACTGCCAAGGCCAGCTTCCAGGAAGGTATGAAAGACATCGCAGAATGGATGAAGCTCAGCCGACTGAAACTGAACTCAGACAAGAAGGAATTCCTCATCCTCAGCCCATCCATCTCCGCCTGGGATGACTCCTGGTGGCCCCCGGCTCTGGGCACCCCCCCAAGCACACAGACCACGCACACAACCTGGGTTTCTTTCTCGACTCCTCCCTCACAATGACCAGGCAAGTCAACGATTCACCTCTTCCTGCTTCAACACCCTCCGCATTCTCCGAAAGATCTTCCATTGGATCCCCACTGGAACCAGGAAGATGGTCACCCAGGCCCTCGTCACCAGCCGACTGGACTACGGGAACGATCTCTACGCAGGGACCACTGCCAAACTTCAGAAAAGACTCCAGCGCATACAGAACGCATCCGCACGACTGGTCCTGGACATCCACCAACACAGCCACATCTCCGCCCACTTGAGAGACCTGCACTGACTCCCCGTCAGCAAGAGGATCACGTTCAGACTCCTCACCCACGCACACAAAGCTCTCCACAACATAGGTCCCGAATACCTTAACAACCGCCTCATGTTCTACACACCTACCGGCCAGCTCCGCTCCACCTGCCTCGCCCTCGCCGCCGTTCCACGTATCTGCAGAACCACCACCGTGTGGTAAATATTTGATTTACCGTCTTAATTTCTATGCAGGTAAGTACTTAAACAGAAAATAACTCAATCGGAAAGAAAGAGGCAGAGTCCGTGGTGTTAGAGTTCTTAGGGGTTTTATTCCTTAAAAAGGAATGGTCATGGTACCAGATCGGATATCGGGTTCCTGCCACCACTGGGGTGCAGGAAGGGATAGAGCATACTTTATTGACAAGACATAACTTTTATACTTAAACCATAGAATGAATACCAATACAGTAGGCGTAACAGCTGAGAGAAACAAGATAACAGCATACACGTGTTAGCAATACGTAATCGAAAGGCGTGAACTAGGCGTGGACATAGAGGTGTGTGCTAGAAACGTCACATGTAAGTGTCACGAGTAGGTGGGTACTTAGCAGAATTTGGCAATGTCAGCAGAAATCTGAGGCCTGGATGCGCGCGCAGCTGCATGACGCGTGAATGACGTGGAACTGGAGGGAGCAGGGGACTTGACATTTACACTAGCGGAAAGAGACAGAAGTCTGGCATGTCAGATCAACTCGTACCTATATTATATCTGATATCTAATGTTTGGGAACCATATTATCTAGAGGAAAAGGTCTCTTGGGCAGAGGCTATTCTATACTGACTGTGAGTGCGTGTATAAGCGTCTAAGTGTCTGCATGAGATGCGAGGGGGCATGGGCCTACCATGGTAACAGAGGCTATGAATTACTTGCACGGAGACAGTGAGGCCGGGCCCTTTGCTCTGCAGCTGGAAGATGTTTACTTGAACTAGTAGGCAGGAATGTATGTTTGAGGAGCGGAACAGATAATTCGAAGGTTGAATACAGTGTTGGCAGGCAGCAGGCTGAGCCAAGCGCCGTTAGCCGCACAGGGAGTAAGGCAGAGGTCACGGGTACAGAGACAGCCCAGGCTGAGGCGTTCAGAATCAGAAGGCAGGAAAAGGCTCGATGGCAGAATTCAGGGCCTACTTCGCCAGAGCTGAAAAACGTGTAAAGTACACCACAAAAAGACGTTGGCATGGCATACTTAGGAACGGAATATTCAACCCATTCAGGGTGGATCTGAAAGAGGACATGTTAACGTTGGACGCAAATGTATTTGCGTCTTCATAGCTGGCACAGGAGGGAAGTTACATGCACTTTAAGCTGGTACATGGAGACGGTGGGGTACACGTTAGGGAACATTTCTTGACCATAACATTTATATTTCCTCATTCCCTCCTTGTTCCCTACGGACCCTTCATGATATATCTATTCTCATAAACCGATCAGTCTGTTCTTGTAACATTATTTGCTCTTCTTTCTTCTTTTCGCGTTTTAAGTGAAAACTGGAATGTGTAATACATGAAGTGGCGCACAGACCACAAAGCGCTGGCCCACACTGTAGGCACAGGCAGCAACTGAATACTATGACAAGGGCAATGCCTAGGAAGGATAGGATCTTCCATCCCCAAGCGGTTAACGTTGTCCAGAACCAACCGGACCAAGTCCAGGTGCCTGGATTCTGATGTATCAAACTTGCAATCTTATGAAGACGTGTAATAGCTTTATATACTGTAGGCGCGTTTTCTGGAATGAAAACACAGCAACTTGACCCGATGACCTTACAAGCTCCGCCCCTATCTGCTAGGATGACGTCAATAACAAGGCGATTCTGGAGAACAACAACCCGCATGGCAGATTGCTCCTCTGTTAAGTTGCCTAGAGCGGAGGTAGTTTCATTCACTACTGCTTCGAGTGTTCTAGTTAATCTTCGTATCAGTTTACTATTTTGGACGGGACCTGTGAAGAAAAAGAATCCTTTATTGAAATCTGTGTATTGCTCCCATGCCGTTTCAGTATAGTCGACAATCGGGAGATCTCTTCGGAGTCTATTCTTTACTAGATTTGTATTTCTGTGATAATCAGGAGGGGCTAGAAAAACAGGTGGCAGAAGGAATGCAATGTAACAGGTACCATCTCAATCTAGAGGTAAGCGTATGTATGCGGTATGGCCACAAACAAAGTAGGAATGACGAGTAGCTATAAAGGAAGATTTGCCTTGATCACTGAATTCGACCACAGTAGTACATTTGCTATGACCTAAGTGTACTGAACCCTTCTTTCTGACACATAAGTCACCTTTGACTGGTAATACTGACATAGCAGGGAGAACTGGTGCAGCTTCGGATTCGACAGTAAGAATCATAAGGTTAATTGTATAATTACCTAATCCATATACTTCATTTTCTAGATCAGTTCCTTTTCTAGTGGGAAGTCCCTTTTTGTCAGGATAACAGGCGTTAAGCAGAACTAAGTTCAAGTTTCCCCAAACCCAGTTTCCTTCGAAAACAGCAATATCAGGATCTAAGGAATTAATTATTCTAAACCATGCTCCACAAGAGCCATTGTGTGTGAACGGGTACGGAAAGAGGGGCAGAACTCCCTTGTATTTCTGATAGGGAGGGAGTCGGCCACATATCCAACAATTTGTAGCATTATTAGTCTGATGGGAGTGATGTAACATACTAATGAAGGTGTTGTTGCGCAGCGCAAGTCTATAAGATAATTCATGGGGGGGTAACTCGCTAAAAGAATGTTCGGCAGTGACATTGTAAGCAGATTGTTCACGCTTGAAGATAGGGTAGTATATGGGAAGCAATATACTGGCAACAATAATCAGAAGACTTAGAAAAAACATAATCAATAATGTCACTATACAGTGACTACGGAGTGATTTACAATATGCATGTTTCTTGAGTTGTCTCTCTCTCTCTCTATCTCGATCTAGGGGATACATGTCAGAAACTATTTAACCGATTCACCTAGGGGAGGACTTAAACAATTAAACTGTCTGACTTGCTAGATTGAAGTTTTGTTCGATACTCCTCTTGGGGAGTTTTCTCTCTTTTTGGAACTTTGAAGTCTTTAGTATCGAGGCAGTCCTTTGAGGGGGTGGACGAGTCAGTTTCTGGCAACAGTTCATTACATTTTTTAATATGACTCGTGTGGATCCACCCCTTTCGGCCTTCCACTTTGATTGCGGTCCTCGTGGTAAGAAGGACGATCTTCGGCTCCTTCCAGCGGGGCTCCAGCGGGCTTTTCCTGTCGAAGTTGCGAATTAACACCGTATCCCCGGGACGGACATCGTGTGGCTTTACATCAGTGTTGTCGGGGAAGGCTGCAGCAACCTGTGAACGACATGATTGGAGTGCAGACATCAAGGAGGCAAGGTAATCTGTCAGCATATTACAATCAACATCGGTTATTTTCTTAGGCATGGGCGTCCCCCACATATTCGGTGGTCTGCCAAAGACCACTTCATACGGGGATAGTCCTGATCTCGAATGGGGGACCATTCTCATATAGAACAGTGCAACTGGCAGGGCGACTATCCAGTCGACCCCTTTCTCTTTACAGATTTTAGCAAGGCGTGTTTTCAGTGTCTGGTTATGCCTCTCTACAAGGCCAGCGGCTTCGGGATGTCGGACGCAGTGGAATTTCCACTGATATCCCAGCAGAAGGGAAACCTGTTTCATGAGCTCGGATGAGAATGGCTGTCCGTTATCTGAGTACACGACACGAGGCAAGCCGTACCGTGGGAAGAATTCTCGAACCAGCTGCCTGGCAGTGGTCGGAGCAGTGTAATCTGGGACTGGATATGCTTCGGTCCAACGGGAAAGTGCACAAACAACTACGAGGACGTACTTAAATCCTCGACAACGGTCCATCTGGATATAATCCATCTGGAGGACTTCAAAAGGGTGATCAGGAGGATGGAATCCACCTTGTTCTACAGGAACGCTTTTACCTGGATTGAACTGACAACAGATCATGCAAGTACGCACTTTCTGTTTCGCTGCTGCTCGTAAGTGTTTGTTGTACCAGAGATTCTGTAAGCTGTCTAACATAGCTTTTTCTCCTAGGTGTGCTGGACTATGTGCTGTATTTATTATGACTTGAACCATAGAGTCGGGGAGAAACCATGTAGATTTTCCCTTTGTCATCCAACCTTGATCTGTCTGGATCCCTCCTAGTTCAGTCCATTTCTTGATTTCATCTGGAGTAGCATGTGTCTGAATATCGATTACATCTAGTATGGGATCCCTAACTGTCATACAATGTGTCGGTACTATTGTCTTTGTCACATCAGTTGTCTGGGTGTGAGTCAATGCTGTATGTTTTGCTGTTTGGTCTGCCAGGTCGTTACCCTGGGAAATGGAATCTGTAACTTTAGTATGTGCTTTGCACTTCATGATGGATATGCCTGAAGGCAGATGTATTGCCTCTAATAGTGCTTGAATGAGGGGACCGTGTTGGATCTTGGCACCGTGAGAGGTCAGGAAACCTCGTTCTTGCCATAACACTCCGAAGTCGTGTACAACTCCGAAAGCATAACGTGAATCTGTGTATATGTTAACATTTCTGTTCTTGGCTAGTATACAGGCTCGGGTCAGAGCGATGAGCTCTGCTGCTTGAGCGGACAGTGTATCAATACGATATGTTTCCTTAACTTCAGTTTCAGTGGTCACTGCATAGGCGGCCACTAATTCTCCTGTGTTTGTTCTCATACATGAACCATCCACGTAAAGTGTCAGGTCTGGATTTGTCAGTGGAACATCTGTTAAGTCTCGTCGGGGCTTTGTTACTGCATTAATGATCTCTATACAATCATGCGGGGCTGAATTAGTCATAATCGAAGGTAACAATGTTGCGGGATTCAGGATGTTACAGCGTCTGATTTCTATGTGTGGCTGGAATAGTGTCAGTTCATAACCTGTCAGTCGTGCTATAGTCAAGTGTTGAGTCTGAGTTCGGTTTAGAAGAACCTCTACAGAATGTGGAACTTGTACTGTTAATTGATGTCCTAAAACAATTGAATCGCTCTGTCTGATTGCTAGGGCTGTCGCTGCAACCGACTTTAAGCACGCAGGGAGCGCCTGGGCTACTGAATCCAATGTACTTGAAAAATAAGCGCAAGGCTTATGTGAACCTGCTTGATCTTGAGTGAGGACAGACAACGCTGTACCATCACGTTCTGTAACAAAAAGTGTAAAAGGTTTGCTGTAACATGGTGTTGCTAAAACTGGTGCTTGACATAAAGCTTTCTTTAATTCCTCAAAGGCCTGTGTATGTTCCTGAGTCCAAGGAAGGACAGTCGAAGTCGCTGCCTCCTGTGTTGTCAACTGCATGAGTGGTTTAGCTAGAAATGCATACTGGGGAATCCATTGTCTGCAGTACGAGGTGAGGCCTATAAAGGCCCGCACTTCCTTTTGTGTCTGGGGTTGTGGCATATTTACAATTAACTGGATGCGGTCAGGAGTGAGCTGTCTCCCCACTTTGGACAGCAAGTGACCCAAGTACACAACTTGCTGAACACAGAATTGTAGCTTCGAAGGAGACACCTTGTGTCCCTTGTCGGCCAGGAAATGTAAAACTGTCAGTGATGCTTGTTCACATTCTGGTTCACTTCGTGCGGTGATCAGCAGATCATCGACGTATTGCAGTAAGGCGGTGTTAACTGGCATTTGAATACAATCGAGTTGTCTTTTCAGTGCTTGACTATAGATGCTGGGGCTTTCTGTGAATCCTTGAGGTGCGCGTGAAAATTTGAAACTTCGTCCATTTAAACTGAATCCGAAGAGGTATTGGCTCTCTGGATCAATGGGCACACTGAAGAAGGCGTTCTTGAGGTCAATTACAGTAAAGAACGTTGCTTCTGAATCAATAGCAGTCAATAGGGAAGAGATGTCGGGAACCACAGGGTACTGTGGAACAATGCATTTATTTAGTTCTCGTAAATCAATCACCAACCGATATACTGGCGGTGCATTGGGATCAGTACGTTTAAGAATCGGAATGATAGGGGAATTACAGATATTGGAGTCGGTCTCTACGACCACTCTTTGGGCAATGAGCTCTTCAATGATTTCCAGTAAAGCCACTACAGCATCGGGTGGTAACTTGTATTGTCTGATTCTTGGTAAAACAACTCCTTGTTTGAGTGTAACACGGTATGGTGTGATGTGCATGCAACCTACATCGGTCGGGCCTTGTGCCCACAGGTGCTTCGGTACATTTTTCAATCTGACATCAAACTCTCGTAATACATAGTGACCCTTAAAGTCACGCAAAAAGAGTCTAACTCCTTCCGGAGAACAACATATCACAGCTCCTAGAGCCTTCAATGTTTTGATACCTAACAGGTTTTCTGGACATGATTTCGTGAGTAACAAGTCTGTAACACGTGATAATGGACCCACAGCCAGGGGGACTGGTTTCGATACCTCATTTACAATAGGCTGTCCTGAAAAACCAAGGGAAACATTCTGTGAGCCTGAGAGGGGTGCCCCTGGGACTTCATTATGGCTGATTGTTGTGCGGCTTGCCCCTGTGTCAATTAAAAACTTTCTGTCTTTTCCCAATACTTGACTGTGTACGTAAGGACCCTCTTGATCTACAGGAATCTCAATAAGAGGCAAGCCAACCTCCCTCTCTAGGCTGTTTCATGTGTATCGTTGATAATCGGGATAATCAGATTGGGCATACTGGCACATCTGCCGTGAAACTTGCTGCGTTGCGGCTATGGGCTGTGACTGTGGCTGTGATACCGCTGCTGTCTGTGCTGTATGAGGTGGAGCATGCATAGGTTGTGAATTCTGTGAAGTCTGTTGCTGACCCTGATCTTGTCTAGGCGGATGCGGTCTTTCTTTAGTTTTACCTGTTGCTATATTGTGTTTCAGGACTGGGCATTCATGTACGTAGTGACCTGGCTGCTTGCAATAATTGCATGTCCCTTTAACGGGAGCTGCGGCATTACCTGTCTGGGTCGCACCCTTTCTCTGGCCGTCGGCTGGAACTGACTGGGCCACTAACATTTTCATTTTCGTGTCTTTCATACGTCTCTGTTCGTGATCCTGTTCTTCTCTAATTCTGTTCTGATGGTATTGTAACATTTGTAACATCTGGGATGGCGTGTTTGCTTGCCATGTACTTTCAACTTTATATACACGGTTTTTGACTGCTGTCAGGGAATTCTCGACTAACTTTGATACAAAAAGATGTGGGTACGACTCGCTACCTGGTTTTAGGCCACTATTAATAATTAAACATTTCTCGAATCTTGAATAGAAGTCACTAGTATCTTCATCGTGTTTCTGTTTACAGGCTGAGATTGCGTCCCAGTCTTCCTTTTTAGTGGTCAGTAATCTTGGCAGAACCTGTACTATCAAACCTGGTAATGCTTTAGCTTTCTCCCCAAGGCCTAGCCCTGGAGTACGAAGTTTCTCCTCGTCTTCTATTTCTGTCCATATAATCTTTTTGTCTCCCACCTCCCATTCTCTTTCCTTGAGTTTCTCGTAGATGCATGTGGGCAGCAGTACCTTTAACATTTTCATGATATCTGTATATGTGTAATCTCCCATCAGTAACATGTCTTTAAGTTCTCTGTGAAAACCTGCAGGGTCTTTATCGTGACAGGGTACTAGTTTCTTCATCTCCAATAGTTCTAACTTGGTCAGAGGTGTGTGTACATACACACGTTTCAAGGTATTATCGGTACCCATAACTGGATGTACTTCTCGTAAAGGGTTCTGCCTTTCAAAACGTTCCATATGATACATTTTTCTTTCTGGGGGCGGAGCGGGAACATATTGTGGGCCTAAGAAAGTGTTATATCTGTGCCGTTGTTCTAGAATTATTTGGATTAACTTGGTACTTAGGCCTCTCCATCTATCCATGAGTAGTGCTTCTAATGTATCGTGTAAGGGACCTGGATCAGAATGTTTATTTCTGTATAACGTGAGGAGGTGCTGAATCATATATATACCTGCTAATTTCTGGGGATAGGTTCAGAAATGTCTGCGCTACTGTGTCATCATTGTATATATTAGGATTGTCAGCCCATAGTACTGCTGACCGGGCTAGTTCTTGTTCATCCATAGAATTGAGTACATGGTACCCCATTCGTTCTCGAAGCATTTTATCAGTGTCTTGAAACAGATATTCAGGAGAATTCGGTTTTGATATGCCAGAGAGAAAAACTCTCTTGCTTTCTGGACGAATGCCTTTCCTAAGGTAATTTCCCTTACCTACATATGCTATCGTATCTGTAGTCGTTTCTTGTTCTTCAGGTCCTTCCTCCTCCTCGGAGGAGGCACTCTTGTCACTTTCTTTTTCTTTTTCATGTATTTCTATTACTGCCTTTCTGATTTTCTTGTACATGCTTGATATACAATTCATTTTATCATGCTTTCCTTCGGCTATATTTTGACCCCACCTGTTTAGTGCTTCCATTTCATCCTGGTCTGTCTCAGGCCTGTCTCGATCTCTTATTAAGCAATTTATGAAAAAACGTAATATATATGCTTGAGTGTCAACTTTCTGGTGTGCCAGGGCCTCCTTAATACTATCGGAATTTTCTCCAGTCTGGACAAAATGGTATATTCTATCTAGGTGATCAGTCATCCCTGGGAATAACATTAGGTAATCTGTAGCTTGTCGCAAGCGTAGTGACGCTATCAACATTCTATCGTCTTTGCCGGGTACTGGATCGTATCTGCAAACTGGAAGTTGTTCTTTGAGTATGTCGAGACGGGGTGATTGGAGTGTAGGGTGCTTCTGCATGTCCCTAAGGTGTAATCTGTGTGTTGCTGGCGGGGTCTGGAGACCCCCGGTCGCACCTCCTGAGGCGGAGGCTTGGGCATTATCCCTCTGTGGAGTCTATATGTGTACTTGAACTTGTCTCCTAATAGGATCAGGCAAAAACGGATTTGGTATCTTAACCTTAGGTGTCGGAAGTGGTGGAGGTGGAGGAACAAGTGGGGCAGGCTGTCGAACGGGGGAACCTTGTTGCGGTAATGGCGGGGTATGGTCTGTAGGCGGGTTGCCACCTCCGTCCCCGTCACCGTCAGTAGGCGGGGCGCGTGAATTGGTGTAAGCGGGTGCTACATCGTCTAGATAGGAATTCAGAAATATGTCTTTAGTAGTCCTGTGATTTACTTTAGTTGGAACCAATGGTGACGGCAGATTTTTCGGTATTTCTGAAGTGGTTTCAGGCGAACCCTCGGCCACAAGATACATGCCATTCACGAGATTGTTTCGTGCGCGGTCTACTTGTTCTGCTTTTACTCGGATTCCTTCATTAACTAATTCGTTCTCCCGGGCTCTATCTGACTCTTCTCTATGTCTGTCTTCTCTACGGAGCGCTCTTTCAGCACGTTTATGTGATTCTTTACGCCAAAATTCTATGGCGTCTTTCTGAGATTGTCTGGCTTTCTTTTTCCATAGCGCTTCTTCTACCTTCACGATGCACTCGGCATCCCATGTTCCTGTAACGGGCCATCTGTGTCTCTCGTCTAGATGCTTAGTATAATCAGCCCATAAATCTAGATACAATATGGCATCTAAGCCATGCTTATGGTACATAAAGTTTCCAGGAGTGTCCCTAGGGGGGATAGGAATTTCTTCCTCTAGTATCCCTTTCCTAGTTCCTATCTGTCTTAGTTTATTGAAGAACGGCATCTTGTTACTTAGTACTGGATACTTGGTACTGGTTACTTATTCTGAACACAGCTAGTTACACAAAAACACAATAATGCACATTAAACAATCACTCATACCACGACATTAATCACATGAAAAACATTTTGAACATATATCTCTACCCTAGATACTGGATGTACTGCTAAACAGCACAGATACACTGTCGAAGACAGTGCAAGAACTTGAATAACTGATATACTGCTAAACAGTACAGATACACTGTCTAAAACAGTGCAGACCGCGTTTGTGTACCCAAACACGTCTTTACCGGATACATAATAATGCACCCGTCTAGATACGTCCCAGCAATGGTACTCACCGGGAAGCACGGAACAGAAGGCCTCGGAAAACTCGACTGGACTGGACCGGACTGGACTCGACTCGACTCGACACGTGGATACTTCGGAAACTGGTGGGCCTCTTGACACCTTGGACCTTGCTTCTTTCGGCTAGGCTCTGGTCGGGATCCTCCGCACTCCTCACCGCCTCGTCTGGGTGCTGATCGCAGTCTCCGTCACCTCCGTGGGCCAGAGGGAGATACAGGAAATCCTGCGGGTACGCGTAGTTCCGTCTTGACTGATGGCAGGGGGCAAAGCTTGCAACGCACCAACCGGCGCGTGGGGTGGGGGAGGGGTCCCTGGTCGGGCGCCAAAATAATGTGGTAAATATTTGATTTACCGTCTTAATTTCTATGCAGGTAAGTACTTAAATAGAAAATAACTCAATCGGAAAGAAAGAGGCAGAGTCCGTGGTGTTAGAGTTCTTAGGGGTTTTATTCCTTAAAAAGGAATGGTCATGGTACCAGATCGGATATCGGGTTCCTGCCACCACTGGGGTGCAGGAAGGGATAGAGCATACTTTATTGACAAGACATAACTTTTATACTTAAACCATAGAATGAATACCAATACAGTAGGCGTAACAGCTGAGAGAAACAAGATAACAGCATACACGTGTTGGCAATACGTAATCGAAAGGTGTGAACTAGGCGTGGACATAGAGGTGTGTGCTAGAAACGTCACATGTAAGTGTCACGAGTAGGTGGGTACTTAGCAGAATTTGGCAATGTCAGCAGAAATCTGAGGCCTGGATGCGCGCACAGCTGCATGACGCGTGAATGACGTGGAACTGGAGGGAGCAGGGGACTTGACATTTACACTAGCGGAAAGAGACAGAAGTCTGGCATGTCAGATCAACTCGTACCTATATCATATCTGATATCTAATGTTTGGGAACCATATTATCTAGAGGAAAAGGTCTCTTGGGCAGAGGCTATTCTATACTGACTGTGAGTGCGTGTATAAGCGTCTAAGTGTCTGCATGAGATGCGAGGGGGCATGGGCCTACCATGGTAACAGAGGCTATGAATTACTTGCACGGAGACAGTGAGGCCAGGCCCTTTGCTCTGCAGCTGGAAGATGTTTACTTGAACTAGTAGGCAGGAATGTATGTTTGAGGAGCGGAACAGATAATTTGAAGGTTGAATACAGTGTTGGCAGGCAGCAGGCTGAGCCAAGCGCCGTTAGCCACACAGGGAGTAAGGCAGAGGTCACGGGTACAGAGACAGCCCAGGCTGAGGCGTTCAGAATCAGAAGGCAGGAAAAGGCTCGATGGCAGAATTCAGGGCCTACTTCACCAGAGCTGAAAAACGTGTAAAGTACACCACAAAAAGACGTTGGCATGGCATACTTAGGAACGGAATATTCAACCCATTCAGGGTGGATCTGAAAGAGGACATGTTAACGTTGGACGCAAATGTATTTGCGTCTTCATAGCTGGCACAGGAGGGAAGTTACATGCACTTTAAGCTGGTACATGAAGACGGTGGGGTACACGTTAGGGAACATTTCTTGACCATAAAATTTATATTTCCTCAACCGGAGGAAGATCCTTGACCTACCTAGCGGCCAGGACATGGAACACCCTCCCCACCCACCTACAACTGACCAAGGACCATCTCTCCTTCAGGAAGCACCTCAAGACCTGGCTCTTCGAGCAGTAGCGGCCCCTCCCAGCGCCTTGAGACCCTCGCGGGTGAGTAGTGCGCTCTATAAATTTCGTGATTTATTGCTTGATTGGAAAGCTGTTGTATCCTTTCTGTATTAGGATTGTGATACTTTCATGAGTGAATTAATGAAAAAGTGCATATAGTGCTCAGCTACTCCAAAAGGAGTGTCCCGGCACTGACTTGCACTCTATTTGTCAATGAAAATAAGACAAAAAGTACCAAAACACAAATAAATTGAAAGACAGGATTATCAACTCACATCAGACATTGTGTAACACAAATTTTGACTATTGTATTTCCCATTCTGGGACACTGTACATTGCTGAGCAGGGTCAGCATTGTGGCTGGCAATGCTACAGAAATCTCAGGAGACTTCATTTCAGGCAGGTATATTATCTAGTCGCTATTTTGTCCTTGCATTCTGGTCTCAGTAGTTCCTATTTTGCAAAGATTTAGCTAAAATGGGAACTGAGGCGCCCATAATGTACACATCTGTAGGTGCATATGGGTCTGCGCTACATGCCCATTCAAATTGTGAGAACGAAAACAGCTGTTTCACTACGAACAGAACAGCAGCCCTGCTTATAGGTTCATTAACTTGAAAATGAATGTAAGGACCGGGATAAGGAGCTGCTATGAGGGGGAATATGTTAGTAGACGTACTGAGAGCGTCCCGTAGTGCTTAATTAAGAAACTATTTCCGCTCAAAAGTTCTGACGCTGCTGTTTAAAAACATGCAGCAATGTGGGAGAAAGTTCTGATACTGCATTACATTTGCAGTTCCCCTTTGAAAATATGCCTTACCTCGCCCAATCATGTTACAGCAACATTGTTGGGGGTGGTGGGAATGCTCTGCTAAAACACAGCAGTCCTAAGACATTCTGAAACACCAGCATTGACTACCAGATCCATGCGGGAAGAGGCGAAGCTGCAGCACTGAAGAGAGAGAGAGCAGCCCCGGCAAGAATACGACAGTCCCCTAAGAACCCCCTACACTGTCCCGATTAAAATAAGCTAACCCTGCTACTGTGCACAGAACTCTTCATACTGTTGCACTACAAGGACAGTTGCGTTGTTAATAAATGTTTATACTGTCCGATAAAGGGTATTGCAACTGTTAGAAATCAGAGTGCTCTGTCCCATTCAAAGTTTGGCAGCCTGGTGATTACTGTTAACTTCCCATTAAAAGTATAGCGACCCCAATGAGAACAGGAGGGGTTCGAACACTTCCTGCTAGTGTGCAGGATTCTCGGCTGTCCTGTAGTTCCCCAGGACACAAGCAGGCATCCACTTCTGTCATTACAGCCAATAGTTATAACTTTTGCAAATGTGACACCTACAGCATTTGTAATGCATTATGTGTTGTATTCACGTGACTTACATGTATTGATATTACAAATAACAATGGCTTTTAATTTTTTTCAATAATTAATACTTAAATAAAAAATATTGTAATTTATAATGGCAATAGCTTCAACTTTTGTAAATAACTTTTGTGAAGATTATGTTCAGTGTATTTTATTGTGACGAAAATCCAAGAACAGAAGTGAAATATTAACATGTTTTTGTTACATTTGTAATAAAGCTTGAAACATTGAGAGAACATATTTGAACCAGTTGTTGTTGAATGGTTGCACAGATTGATGCTGTGGTGGCGCTGAGTGATGTTGTGATGGCGAACGAGTGATGCTGTGGCATTCAGGGATGCTGTGGTAACGCATAGTGATGTTGTGGTGCCCCTGAGTGATGCTATGGTGGTGCTGAGTGATGCTGTATGCTATGCTGTATGCTATGCTGTTTGGTTTTGCTATCCTATGTTTTGTTATGCTATGCTATGCTTTGTTTTGCTATGCTATGCTTTGTTATGCTATGCTATGTTTTGTTATCTTATGCTATGTTTTGTTATGCTATGTTTTGTTGTGTTTTTTATGCTATGCTTTGTTTTGCTATGCCATGTTTTGTTATGCTATGCTATGCTATGTTTTGTTGTGTTTGGTATGCTATGCTATGTTTTGCTATGCTATTATATGTTTTGTTTTGCTATGCTATGTTTTGTTGTGTTTTGTTATGCTATCCTATGCTTTGTTTTGTTATACTATGCTATGTTTTGTTATGCTATCCTATGCTTTGTTTTGTTATGCTATGCTATGTTTTGTTATGCTATGCTATGTTTTGTTGTGCTTTGTTATGCTATGCTATGCTTTGTTGTGTTGTGTTTTGTTATGCTATGCTATGTTTTGTTGTGTTTTGCTATGCTATGCTTTGTTATGCTATGCTATGTTTTGTTATGCTATGTTTTGTTATGCTATACTATGCTATGCTTTGTTATGCTACGTGTTGTTATACTATGCTATGCTAAGCTTTGTTTTGTTATACTATGTTGTGTTTTGTTATGCTATGCTATGCTTTGTTGTTTTGCTATGTTTTGTTATGATATGCTTTGTTTTGTTATGTTATGCTATGTTTTGTTATGTTATGCTATGTTTTGTTCTGCTATGTTTTGTTGTGCTTTGTTATGCTATGCTATATTTTGATATACTATGCTATGTTATATTTTGTTATGATATGCTATGCTCTGTTTTGTTATGCTATGTTTTGTTATGCTATTCTATGTTTTGTTGTGTTTTGTTATGCGATGCTATGCTTTGTTGTGTTTTGCTATGCTATGTTTTTTTTGCTATCCTATGCTTTGTTTTATTGTGCTTTGCTGTTTCGCTATCCTATGCTTTTTTTGTTATGCTATGCTGTGTTTTGTTATGCTATGCTATGTTTTGTTATGCTCTGCTGGTGAGGGTGGGTGAGGGTGTGTGAGGGTGAGGGGGTGTGTGGGTGTGTGAGGGTGAGAGGGTTGTGAGGGTGAGGGGTGTGAGGGTGAGGGGGTGTGAGGGTGAGAGGGTGAGTGAGGGTGTGTGAGGGTGAAGGTGAGGGTGTGTGAGGGTGAGGGGGTGAGGGTGAGGGGGTGTGAGGGTGAGGGGGTGTGAGGATGAGGATGTGAGGGTGAGTGAGGGTGTGCAAGGGTGAGAGGGTGTGTGAGGGTGAGGGGGTGGGAGGGGGTGTGAGGGTGAGGGGGTGAGGGGGTGAGGGGGTGTGAGGGTGAGGGGGTGTGAGGGTGAGTGAGGGTGTGTGAGGGTGAGTGAGGGTGTGTGAGGGTGAGTGAGGGTGTGTGAGGGTGGGATGGCTGTGAGGGGGTGTGATGGTGAGGGTGTGAGGGTGAGTGAGGGTATGTGAGGGGGTGTGAGAATGAGGTGGTGTGAGGGTGAGGGGTGTGTGAGTGAGGGTGTGTGAGGATGTGAGGGTGTGTGAGGGTGTGAGGGTGTGTGATGGTGAGGGGGTGTGAGGGTGAGGGGTGTGTGAGGCTGAGGGGGTGTGAGGGTGATGGAGAGTGAGGGTGAGGGTGTGTGAAGATGAGGGTGTGTGGAGGTGAAGGGGTGTGAGGGTGAGGGTGTGTGAGGGTGAGGGGGTGTGTGAGGTTGTGGTTGTGAGAGGGTGTCAGGGTGAGGGGGTGTGAGGGTGAGGGTGTGTGAGGGTGTGGGTGTGAGGGTGAGGGTGTGAGGGTGAGGGGGGTGAGGGTGATGGGGTGAGGGTGATGGGCGGTGAGGGCGAGGGTGTGAGGGTGTGAGGTGAGGGGGTATGAGGGTGAGGGCATGTGAGGTTGTGGGTGTGGGGGTGTGAGGGTGAGAGTGTATGAGGGTAAGAGTGTGTGAGGCTGAGGGTGTGTGAGGGGGTGTGAGGGGGAGGGGGTGTGAGGGTGTGAGGGGGTGTGAGGGTGTGAGGGGGTGAGGGGGTGTGAAGGTGAGAGGGTGTGAGGGTGAGGGGTGTGAGGGTGAGAGGGTGTGTGAGGGAGAGAGGGTGCGAGAGGGTGAAAGGGGGTGAGAGGGTGAGGGGGGTGAGAGTGAGGGGGTGTGAGAGTGAGGGTGTGTGAGAGTGAGGGGGTATGAGGGTGGGGGTGTGAGGGTGTGTGAGGGGGTCTTGGGTGTGAGTGGGTGAGGGGGTGAGGGTGAGGGTGAGGGTGAGGGGGTGCGAGGGTGAGGGGGTGTGAGGATGAGGGGGTGCAAGGGTGAGGGTGGGTGAGAGACTGTGTGAGGTTGAGAGGGTGTGTGAGGGTGTGTGAGGGTGTGTGAGGGTGAGAGTGTAAGTGAGGGTGAGGGGATGTGTGACGGTGAGGGGAGGTGTGATGGTGGGGTGAGGGGGTGTGAGGGTGAGGATGTGTGAGGGTAAGGGTGTGAGGGAGGGTGAGGGGATGTGATGGTGAGGGGATGAGAGGGTGAGGGGTTGTGATGGTGAGGGGATGTGGGAGTGTGAGGGTAAGGGGGTATGAGGATGAGGGTGTGAGGGTGAGGGTGTTAGGGTGTGTGAGGGTGTGAGGGTGTGTGAGGGTGTGAGGGTGAGGGGGTGTGAGGGTGTGTGAGTGGGTGTGGGAGGGGTTGTGAGGTTGGGGGTGTGTATGGATGAGGGTGTGTGAGGGTGAAAGGGTGAATGAGGGTGAGGGTGTGTGAGGGTGAGGGTGTGTGAGGGTGTGTGAGGGTGAGATGGTGTGAGAGTGAGAGGATGTTAGGGTATGTGAGGGCCAGGGTGTGAGGGTGAGGGTGTCTTAGGGTGAGGGTGCAAGGGTGAGGGGGTGTGAGGGTGAGGGTGTGTGAGGGTGGGGTGTGTGAGGGTGGGGGTGTGTGAGGGTGAGGGTGTGTGAGGGTGGGAGGGTGTCTGAGGGGTCTGTGAGGGTGAGGGTGGGAGGGGGTGTGAGGGTGAGGGGGTGTGAGGGTGAGGGGAGTGTGGGGGTGAGAGGGTGTGTGAGCATGCAAGGGTGTATGAGGGTGAGAGGATGAGTGAGGGGGTGTGAGGGTGAGAGTGAGGGGGTGTGAGGGTGAGGGAGCATTTTCTGAAAGCCCTACTATACTATCGCAGAACAACACATTTGTGTTGGTTCTACAAGACCTAAAATGGTGCTGAGGAGGGTCCCTATCTGGCTCTCCATTTAAGCCCTCACCCTCGGGGTCAAAAACATAAATCTTCCTCTGCAGTAGTACCACCCTTCACTGCCTTTGATGTAACATCAAAGAAACTTGTTATACTTCTGTCAGCCTCATCATTTCAGAACCCAAGCATTTTCATTGTTATACCCAACAAAGCCAGTTGTTGCCTATTTGCAATATCTAAGTAATAACCATTGGCAAAGCCAATAGTCTGGGATTGTTTTAGGTGTAATGTTACTTGTTGTATTTTAGATCTGGATTCTGAACGTAATGATAGAAGCAGCAAAATACAAGATGGGCAGCACAGATTTTTAGCGTCCCTTCGAGAGATCCCCGACCCCCCAGATTTGTCATCCCACTTATGCCCTGTGGTCAGCCAGAAACAGTCCCGCCCATCCGCCCTCCTTACCTCATGGGTAATCCAGTGTTTTTTTTAAATTTGTTTATTGATTTTCATAAAATAGTACAACATACAATCACATTTCCAACAATAACTCAGACCATTACATTTCTGCATTCTTTTTCCATGTGTAGACATTACATGTACAGTGCTTGAACAATATAGTAAGGGTGAACATTGCTGCCCAACGTCTTTGCATTCAGTGAACGACCTCACTGGAATTACAGTACCCCATCCATATCAATGGTGCGTATATAGTCTGTGAAGAAACGCCAGTAATCTTTCGGTCTAGACCTGGTTGGCAGTTCTTCTTCATATGTCAAGAGACGATCCCTGCAAGAAGACATATCTCAATACCATTGGATCACCTTCGGTACTTTCGTGCTTCCCCAACATTGAGCAATTTGACGCTTTGCTAACAGCAACGCTGTAGCAGAAAACTTGCGCTTTTCCGCTTTTACGGTTGGCAATATACCTAGCAAACAGCATTTTATCGTGCATGTTATTACCATTCCTACCATCTTAGACAATTTAGTGGACACTTCCTCCCAGAACTCCTGTACTTTCCCGCAGTTCCATGCTAGATGAAGGAAATCAGCTCCATCTGCACTGCACCTTTTGCATGTCGCCTCTTCTTGTAGGCCATTTCTACATAGTTTAACCGGTGTGTAATATGTTTGGTGGACATATCTGAAGTGTATGATGCGTAGGTTTCCATTAGGCATGAGTAATTTTACTAATGCACATGTTGTTTGCCATTCCTTCTCAGTTAAAGGGGCAGTAAGCCATGTGTCACATCTCGACTTGGCCTTATCAGTAGTGTACTGGATTTCCGCCTGTGCTGTTTTATAGAGTCTCCATACCAAATGTGTAGTGTTTGATGTTGTCAATATAAGCTGTAGTGTATTTAAACTTACTGGCTCAGCTGGGTAATCTGGATATAACTTCTGTATCGCCCTCTGTAGTCTATAGTAAGTGAATTTAAACAGTAAGGTTTGGTTTTGAATGTATGTTAGGTCTCGAGCCTGCTGGAATTGCCCCTCATGAAACAAATCTCCCATTGTGTCGAATCCTACCTTCCTCAATAAATCCATACCGACAGCCTCCTCAGTAACCGATACTTCCGGATGGAAGTGTAGCGGTAAAGCTGGTGCGTACAAAGGCACTTTATGCGCTAGTTTTCCCAGCTTCTGCCATGCTTTCACCGTGGTGTCTATAGTGTTTATGTCTTCCTCATGTAACGGTGGATGTTTATGCGTATTATGGCTGTGAGGGGCACCAGTAGTGCATCTCCCTCCTCTACCGCAGTGTGTGTGAGATATGGTATTTTGTGGTACCAGTAAATCGCAAATCGCGCTTGGGCGCATAAAAAATATAGAAAGAAGTTTGGGACACAGAAACCTCCTTTCTCATAGGGTAACGTTAGCAATCTAAGTTCCACGCATGCCTGTTTTCCCGCCCATATTAATTTAAGGATCAAAGATTGTATGCTTTTAAAAACTGCACTTGGGAGAGGTATGGGTACATTATTAAAAAGATATAGGAACTTCGGCAGGATGTTCATTTTCACTATCCCAATCCGATCTGCGAGTGAGAGCGGTAGCTGTATCCAGCAGTCTATTCTATCTTCTAGTTTAGAAATAATCCTGCTGAAATTCGTGTGGATTACCACTTCAGGATAGTCCAGTGGTACAAAACCCCTAGATCCCTCACAGGCTCCGTCTGCCATTCCAAGGGGAATTCAGTGTCGTGCGGAGTAGTCGTGTTCGTTAGGGGGATTATTGACGACTTGGTCCAGTTTATTGTAAGGCCAGAATGTCCACCAAATTGTATGTATTCTCTCAATAGCGGCGCCAAGTTTTGAGCGGGGTCCCGGACGTACAGGAGCATATCATCCGCGTATAATGAGATATGCAGTGGTCTCGAGGGGAACTGTAGCGCCGACTGTTTGTGTTTCTGTCTGACCAGGCAAGCCAATGGTTCCAAGGCCAATGCGAATAACAAGGGTGAAAGAGGGCACCCTTGTCGTGTCCCCCTCTCAATAATAAATGTGTTTGAGATATATCCGTTGATCCTTACCCTCGCCACCGGACTTGTGTACAATAACGACACCCACTGTATGAACATCAAGGGGAATCCCATTCTCCTCAATATCGTTATTAAGTACTGCCATTCTATTGAATCAAATGCCTTGGCGGCATCCAACATAACCGCCACCGCTTTGGTAGAGGGTACTAAATAGTGAGATAAGGCAAATAGTGGTCTAGTATTGTGGAAGGATGCTCTACTGGGTATAATATGCTGCCTGATCCGGCAGAACCAGATTTGTCATCAAAGGCTGTAACCCGATTGCAAGGATCTTAGCTAATATCTTGGAGTCTACATTTATCAGTGATAAAGGTCTATATGATTCGCATATCTCCGGGTCCTTTGCTGGTTTTAGGAGGGCTATGATTACCGCTTCTCTAAGTGTTGGGGGTGGTACTGATTGATCGAAGGCATTCCCATACATCGCTACTAAGCGGGGGGCTAGTATATACACATATGATTTATAAAATTCACACGTGAATCCATCTGGGCCCCGTTCTTTCCCCTTTGGCAATGACTGTATCACCTCTGTCACTTCTTTCACAGTTATCGGTAGTGACAAATACTCCCTTTGATTATCTGACAGCCACGCAATTGACACTTCTACCAGATAGCTTAGCACTTCTGAGGGAGGCGCTGTGTGTTGTGATTTGTATAAAGTGCTTTAATTATTCAAAGCATTGTAAAATACCCTCCATATGTGTTATTAACGTGCCATCTTCCGCTTTTACTTGTACGATTGTCTGTGGGCTTCTACCTTCACATATCTTAGCTGCCAGTACTCTGCCTGGTTGTCCCCTTCACCAAAGTTTCTAGCTGTTTGTCTTTTTGTGATATACTTTAGCTCATCTTCAAGAAAGGTTTGGTGTTCAGTGTGTGTTTGTCTCAAATCTCCCAGTAGCGCCGAGTCATGTGTGCTTTCATATAATGCCTCTAATTCGGTCATGCGAGTTTCACACCTTTGAACTGTCTTCTTATGTCACGTAATATCCCCACTGATGTGCTAATACATACTCCACGTATAGTGGCTTTATACACCTCCCACAAAACACCTGGGTCTTCAACTGTAGATTTGTTTAATTGAAAATAATCCCTTACTGCCTGTAAGATAGTGTCAGCGTATACTGTGTCCGTGAGGGCCTTGGCATTGAATCTCCATGAGAATGGAGGCGGGGTATAATATGGTATCTGGAGTGCAAGCAATATTGGGTTATGATCAGAAAGCACCCTAGGTAGGGTGTGCTATTTCTTCGCCCATAATAAGGTGTTATCCGATCCCAGCCAGTAGTCTATGAGGGACCAGCTATAATGAGCCATGTTTATATGTGTTGCTCCTGTAGTGGTCGGGTATCTCTGCCTCCATACATCTTTCAGAGGTACATCTGCCATAATATCTAGTATTTTCTTGTGCCGTTCTATAGAGTTCGCAGATCCGTCTATTTGATCCACCAGCGCCACAGTGAAGTCCCCTCCCCACAATATTTGCGTATCGCGCAGTTTGTGCATATTGTCGTGTTCTTATCTCCCTAATTCGATATTCCCGATTTATGCCCTTGTGAGGTTATAATCAATAATGTCCTGACAAAGGCATAAGAATCAGATTCATATTCAGTAATAGCCCATGCAATCCAAAACACAGCACAGCTACTCCCATCGACTCCTAGAAAGCACAACGCGTTCTTTAAACAAACCAATCCTCCAGCAGCCCGGGAAAACCCCCCTGCTTTTGTTTTGATTTGAACAAGAACTCCTGAAGTCCTGCAAGAACTGTTAGTTCTTGGTGACGTCTTATGTCCAACCTTACGTCAAACCCGGCACCTTTCAGGTATAAAATACCAGCAGTTGCCTTAAGCAAACACACAGTGGTTTGGAGCAGAGCGGCCATCTACTTGCTCGAGAGCCCAGCTGATGCGAGTGCCCGCAAAACCGCCCCTCCTGTTTGACGCACTGAGAGAGACGCTGTCTTTTTCTCCAGCCGAGAAAATCCAGCTCTGGTGTTTCCAGTCTATTCTTGCGGGTTGCTGGAATATCGAGTCCGGAGGAAAGAGATACCAGACCTCCCACATTCTATTACCAAGGTACGGAGCTGACTAAACCCTTAGGAGAATTCTTGATGCAGATTCTTGGCAAAATTATATTAACCAACTTAACTTAACATCGCTGCTTACTTGTCCCTTCCCACGTATTAGGCTTAGGTCAGGTACACCGGGGTAGGCGTAGTTAGAAGCACCAGTTGAGCCTTTTAGTCAATGTATTTATGTATGTATATATTTTATCAATTTTTAAGTATCATATGGCTAAGAAACAGTATCAATGCTTTTCCAGTATTATTTCATAATACTACTCTTACTGTACGCACTCTACTTTACATTAAGTATTGCAATTGTGGCAATTCATTTCTCTTGCATGAGAAAGAGGACTGTTCAATAAATAACACCTTTTTATTGAAAACGCCCGTCTCTCTATTTCTCTGCACTCTGGTGAAACTAAGTTTGTACTGCTGACTGAGTGAAATATCCGTCTATTGTTTTCACACAACTCTAGAGATATACTCTTATTCTGAGGGAGCAAAGTTGTCATGTTTATCCGGTTGTCGGAAACTGAATCCCTTCTTGTCTGATCCAGGGAAGGTTATCCATCCCTCTTCATTCAAGAAAGTTTCCAGTGACCTCTGAGCTAGCTGGTGCAAACCTAAATTAAGTTTAACATAGTCAGTAAAGACCTAGATGACCTCAGTCCTATGTCTACACTGCTGTTTATGTTATTCCAATGCGCAGAGCCTATTGAGAAAATAGGAACTACACTACATTGAGCCCAACGTTTGGTAAGGCGATAATCTAACGCAAGACAATAGAGTAACTCAGTCGTGCTTTTTCACACAGAACCCTTTTTCCCGTAAAAAGTCAAATAGACGTCTGGAGTGGGTGAAAGGTCAATATCCGCCGGAACTTAGTAGGATGAGAATCCTATGTATTAGTTTTTGGTTTGATCAACGTTGAAGGATACAGTGTTCCAAAATATTGTGCACCTAATCTTTGTTTCCTTGAAACTCGATCTGCAACAGAAAATTTAAGTGGCAGATAGGGACGAAGAAAGGGAGCGAGCAAGACTAGCAGCTCGAATCTTAGAGGAAGACGCAAGTCTCCATGAAACTGAACCGGATGCAATACTCATTCTGGTCAATGTCAGAAGAACTATAACTCTAAAACTTATAGAAAATGGCCTGACACCGCGAGGTGGTACAGTCATATTCGTGATAGAGGTACACGAATATCGGCAGACAGAGGTATTCTATTCATGGATACACTTTCCTGCAGCACACGCTACAACAAAAGACTTCCACTATTACAAAATAGAGCAACCTCCGGATGAATACACTCCTTTCGAGGAGATTGAAATTCCACTAAAATACCAAGAGCAACTGCTCTGGTTTAAAGGCGCTCTAAAACATAATAATCATATCAGCAGACCCCCCACCAGGGGACCATAAACAAAATCACACCACAGAACATGTAATCATGTCTTGGTAAAGTACCCATAAAACGGGAACAACTCCCATTCTGGTTAGCACAGAAAATTACTCAAATAGAGGCAGTATTCCCGGATACTACTCCTACTGAGAAACACAGAATTCTGACTATCTGCCTCCCGATGGGGATAGCACCACATGTGGAGGACTGTGACACTTGGGGCACAGTCTTTGCTTCCAACTACACAAAAACACAAGGTGTCCCGTCTATGGCGGTCATACCAGATGTATTAAGACAGATTCAAAATGAATACGGTCCAGAACCAGCTTTAACTCTGGGTATGAAATTACTAAAAGATTTCAAGCTGGTCTCGGCTATATTATTAGCCAACATAAAAGGTGAAGCAGCATCTGTGGCGATCCGCCAGAAACTGAAGGAAACAGATATAGCAGCCCAACCATTGGAACTTGCCAGAATCATGGAAAAATCTTATGAAGAGCTAGGAAGAGATAGTTTGGATGGGAAACCGATAAAACCCCAACTAACTGAAAATCCTGAAAAAACATTTATTAAAAATAATTTCAAAACCCCCAAAAAAGAGTTGGGAAGCTAATAAACAAACCATTCCCAGGGAAAAACATTTCCAGTCCAGAGGAAGGTCTCCTCAGCGTATGAGAGAGATCTCCAGACAGAGAAGACAAGTCTCCCCAAAGGGAACCCTCTGAAAATAGATACAACCTTAGAGATAGGGATAAAATAAGAAAACCAGATATCAAGATATTGATACACGTCCCTCTAGATCATTCTCACTGAATCCTTCTCGATCTTCCTCACAGAAATCAGAAAGAAGAGGACGGTCAGAAAACAGAGAAGAGCACGCCAAGTCCAAAGACAAGGAACCTGCTCATCAAAGTAAAAAATTACAATTTCCCAGAAAGAAGGTAGCAAGTATTAGGATTAAACATGCCGAGAATTCTGAGGACGCAGCTGGAAAACGGAGAGTGGGTACAGACAATGCTAGACAGCGGAGCAGAAGTGACCATAGCTCACAAGACCCTGATGAATCTTCTGGAGACAGTGGACACGAATGAATACATTCAAGTGGAAACTGCAGACACACGAGTTAGTGTGCCCCTATAAGCTATATGAAATAACAGTACGTATAGAGGGAGATAAAACCAGGAAAATAAAAAGTCTCTTTTGGCAAAAACTTTCAAAAGGCTATGATATTCTGTTAGCTGAAAAAGACTGGCCACCAGAGTTTGTCAGGGAGTGCCCTCATGGCGAAGAAATGATTATGCCTGCCTTCTCGAATCATATCCTGATTCATAAAAAAATATACTTATGCAAGAAAATGGGCAATAGCCCAAGATCCTGCTTTGTATAAAAAACATGTAGGATGGGATGAGGACTAACCTCACCACAAGATCCAGTTAAAAAATCAGCCCACTGCACAAAGGCAGTACCCAGTTAAACAAGAAGCTAAAAAACAAGTCAGAGAGATCTTAGATCAACTTGAATATCAAGGGGTGATCGAAACATGCACCTCTCAAATGAACAATCCTTTGTTTCCTGTCTCCAAGCCAGACGATACATATCGTCTAGTTTTGGACTACAGACACCTTAAGTCCTGTTGTAAAACATTTGCAGTACAAAACACACATAGTGCAGCACTAATGAATAACATTGTTCGCAAAAAATATAAAACTACATTAGACATCTCTAATGGATTCTTCTGTCAAAACACTGCACCAGAAAGCAGGTATTTGACTGCTTTCTCAAAATTTGGGTCGCAAAAACAATTTTGCCGACTCCCACAGGGATTCAAGAATAGCCCGGGATTATTCTCAGCAAGAGTAACAGAGTTACTACAGATATATGATGATGAAGCATTATCATATGTCGATGACATCTATCTCACAGACGATGACTTGGAGACTCACTTAAAAAGGGTGAACACCATAATACTTGGACTCGCCTCAGAGGGATACAAATTCAACTTTAAAAAGTCACGAATTGCCCATCTAACTGCCCTATTTTTAGGTTATGAATTATCAAGTGAAGGCGCAAGCTTGGCAAACAATTTCTTAGAGAAATGTGCTATACTCCAAGCACCTCAAACGCTGAAGAATTTACAATCACTACTAGGTTTCCTGAATTTCGGAAGAACATACATTCTAAATTATGCGGAGAGAGTTAAACCTCTCTATGAAATAATGAAACCAGATTTCAAACAAACCATTTGGACTCAAAAACACACATACATTTTAAGATCACTGCAAACAGACTTGTTAACTAAAACAAAATTGCAAACACGTGAGAACACATGCAATCTTGTAATCCGAGTCATCCCAGGAAGATGTGGATTCACATACCTGACCTCTAATGAGGGAGAAACGGTACCTATAGCTTACAAATCAAATTTTTACACTGAAGCTGAAATGAAATTCAGCTCCACAGAAAAAATTCTAACTGCGATTAGAACTGCTGTAGCAAAAGAACGAGCCCTAGCCCAAGGCAGAAGAATATCTGTTTTTTCAGCAGAATCAGCCCTTGAGGCGTTAACAAGTCCTCGTAACCTGGTTAAAGGGGTATTAGATCCAAAATGGATAGAATGGGAAACTTGTTTTGCTACAGCAGATGTGAAATACTATTTTGACCAAAAACTGAAAAAAGTAGATGATCTAGTATATGAACGCGAATATCCTCTGCCAGCTGAAATTCTGCCTCTGGAAAAATATACCTGCGTAATCTATATGGACAGATTCGCGCAACACTATGATGTAGAAAATAAATCCTATAATGCAGCTGGCGCTCTGGTAAATTCAAACCAATGATTACCAAAACAGAATCACTCAGGAAATGTTCAGCTCAGCGAGCTGAAATAAGAACACTAAAGATGGCGCTTGAAAATGCCGATCGCGAATTCCCCACACTAATAGTGTGCGATTCGTATTTCTGCGTCAAATCCTATAACAGTGACATGCAGACATGGATCAAAAACGGTTACAAAGATGACACAGGTGCTACAATAAAGCATAAAAGGCTTTGGGAACAAGTAGTTCTTTTGCAGAAAGAACTACGAAAGACTCACGTGATACAAGCATTGAGTCATCGACTTGATGGCGTTCACGTTGCAGGAAATTCATTGGCTAATACAGCCACAGTGGAAGCGGTTCACCCGGCTTCCGTAGCCACTGAAAAGCGTTCAGAAAAACACATAGATGGGGAAACCATGCTAGCGGTAAAAGCCTCATTAAAAGGCGATTATTCAGCATTACCTCTCAACTATCCACTCAATAATACGTACATTATTGATGCAAACTCCGTCCATTTGCTCGAATCCCTGGAGTGGGGGATAGGGTAATTCCAAAAACAAACCAGAGAATCTTCTTACTACAAGAAGCACATATGGGGTTGGGTCTGAGGCACCAAGTAATCCTGAAATCTCTGATGGACCTACAATCAGAGTACTGGTGGCCAGGAATGAGCGTAGATATCTACTATTTTGCAAAAAATTGCAAGGACTGCAACAGAGATCGCAGTTGTGAACCGGTCCCGCCTGTAGCCCAGATACCACTATTACATAGCATCAGGCTATCTATAGCGCAGAAATCCAGTCGGAGAAATGCGTCCCCATAATAATTAAGATTGAATTCACTTAAAAATGTAGACCCCAGCACTCGGCTGATGCCAGAACTGTTATAAAAGATTTGTGAGTCTTTATCAGCACATACGCAATTGGCATGCTACATTCTGATCAGGGTCCTGTGTTTAGCTCTCGAGCTTACAAAGAGGCCATGAACAGTATGGGCATCGCATTACGGTATTCTTCTCCCCTCCATCCTGAGGGAAATGCAGTTGTGGAAAGAAAAAAAACGGGACATAAAGCAATCTATAACGGCGAGGGTATTAGGTTCGGGTGATGGGTAGGTCAAACATTTAACAAGTGTCCAACATAGTCTTAACAATCTGCCAAGAAACTCTCTAAAAGGTCTCACTCCATACGAACTATTGTTCGGAACTAGAATGCATATTCAGGACTTAGATAGTCACACTTCAGTGGTAGAAGAAAAAAACTTTCATATCAAAGATCGTTTGGCTGTTTTACAGGATTTAAATGAAACAAGAAAAAACCTGAGTAACATAAAGTTGAAACAACAGTCGACAGCCACTGAAGAAAAACCACCTGTCCCAGCAAGACCTGTCTGCATTCCAAAGATTGGGGATCTGGTCAGAGAAAAGATCGCGGTAAAGAAGGAATTTGGGCCTTCATACAGAAAAGCAGTACCTGTCTTAGCTATCAACGGAACAAGATCAGTTATACTACCGCCTCTTGCTGGTAAAAAGGAGAACTGAGTTGTATCCATCGACCTGGTAAAACCACAATCATGTGGCCAATAATAAGTAGTAGGCCAAGTGGACTCCCAAGAAACAGCAGAATACCAAAATTTGCAACAATCCAAAAGGCTCATGCTGAGAGACTAATCAAAATCGAAAAATCTGCACTGAAAAAAGGACTATGCAATAATGCCATGGAACTTGTGCCTCTTGAAACCCAAATAATAACAGTTCGTCAAGAAACACTAATCTACAGTGATGTAGCCTCAGACTATTCTAATGAAATAAAGTAAAATGCAAAAGCAAATAAAAATCCGGAAGCAATTCCAACAATTGACAGAACTGCATCAGGCTACTTCATCAACTTCGACAATTTCTCTGAAGACCCAAGCGAACATGAAGAAACGCCTCCAACACAAAGTTTTAAAAACAAAGTAATTGAACTTTTCCAACAACTGAAAAAGACATATCTAATTTCACCATGGATTGAATTTCGGATTGTGTTAGGTGTACCTTTCCTCCTGCTTTGGCTCATCATGGTTATATGTTTGGGAAGATTGATTGAAGGAAAATATAGTATAATAGACACAGCAAGTTAGAACATCAACTTGGTCCTAAAGCCACACACATCTTATCACATCAAAAAAAGAGAACTGTCATCAGTAAACATCACAGCCATTCCAATACCCGGTGGGGTAGCATGGGACAGAACTGATTATGACATTTTGGGCCGGGTCGAGCTTTTAAAGTATCCCCACCAGCTCAAGATTTCATTAAGTGATTTTGTAACACCTAGTACCTTCTCTGATGACTGGGACTTTGAAAACATTAATAATATGATGTCAGATTTAGTAATGTCAGCAAAATTTACAGAACAAGATTACTTGCAGGGTTCATCCAATTATGAAGAGCTTTACTGCCACAACCATTATGGTGATCACTATTTGCATAAAAGTGCTCAGCCTAGAAATGTTTTATCTTTTAACCAGTGGGAACACTGTCCTACTCCACCAAAAGGTAGTTCAAAAAAGTTTTCTGATAAATTCTAATACTTCTCAGGACTTAATAACAGTGACCCAAGAACGTTTTATTTTAAAATGTCAAATAGAACAGGAATGAAAACAATGTTAACAAATACTAAATTGATTTATTCAGAAAAATGTTATGACCAAATGTCTACATTAGGTTTCGAAATTTGGAAAAACACCATTAAAACGAAAACAATCTGGGATTCCAAAGATTGGCAAGTACAAGGCCTAGAAGCACTGTTTAGGGCCTACATGATCCCAGAACAAATTATTTTCTTGAATGACACAATTCAACAAACTACTTGTCTTGGCCTTGCTAAGATAAAAGACATGAACACACGTCTATTCCAAAACCCATGCCTGATAGTGACAGCACTCCTGATGTGGAGATAGATGTTTCTAATATTTTATACCAAAACAGAACACATACTGATTGGAAAAAGTGGTTGATCTGGCCAACAGACACGAAAAACTGTCAAGATAGGTTCCTGAACAAAACACAGGTGTTCAAAATGACCAGACCAGACCCTAGATATTCCCAGAGACAACATCCAGGGATGGTTACAACATACAGTGTAGGGAAACTATGCCTTGAGTGGCTACAGAAATCCACACTGGCTGAAATTAAGCAACACTTGACTTTACTTAAAGACGGTGCTGACTTGCGTGATTTCTTAATGGGACCACGCAAACAGCATCAGAAACGTTTCATAGCGGCCGGTATATACGCTGCATACAATGAAGCATGGAAAGTAATGCGAATTGAGACAGCAGATAAAATACGAGAAATTAATCGTATTATTTTGGAAAAATCACTTTCTGTTGTGGACAATGGGTTAACGACTCTGTCTTCCAGAATATATTCACTGGGCAGCATTGTATCATCTGCTTTTGATATAATAGAGCAGGACTTACTAATGTTGCAACATGGTCAGTCTCAATTACGTTCTATTGTACAGCTTGGCTGGACGTTGCAAAACCTACGTTCAGGCTACGTACCATGGCGTTTAATCAACATAACGTCATTGTTTTCTATCTTTAACCTTACTGATAAGCAAATCAGTTTGGCACAAAAAGGAGCAGACTATACGATTCTGAGCATTGAAAAACTCGAGAGATTACCATTGACAATGTCAGAAAGACCTGTTATTAAATGGATAATACATGGAACGATTAGAATTCCGATTACAACTTTCCAGTTTAACTACTGTCAAGAGTATATACCAGCAGGCCAGTATGAAAGGTTGGGTAAAGAATACATCAAATCAACCTGGGATTTACCTTATACACACAGATCTTATAGTGAAGGAAACAGAGATGTATTTCTTAGTGGTAAAAATTGTAAAAAATCACTAGGCGTCACACTTCTGTGTTAAGGAATTAATTTGCATGAAGCCTGCGAAGGGTCTTCAAATGACCTTTCATGTCACCTGCAAGGCAAGCCTGCAAAACAGATAGAGCCATTTTTCAGACCACTTTCTAATGGTAGTTACATTTTAATAAGTAACCACAGCTGTTGTGGCATTCTGCCAGGAAAAGCCTATCTGACAACTGTAACTTCCAGGGCCGTTTGCTGTATGCAAGTATTGTATCCACACAGCAATCCAGATATGGGGCTGCGTTATGGCCTCGGTTGAATATCTCTTCTATTCGAATTGATACTTTAAGCAGAATTAAGTCTATTCTTTTACAAACAACTGTGCCTCTAACGTCATCAAAAGAAACATATGAACTGCATGTTGCAAGGACAACAGCAGAGATACATACCCTTTTATTAACAAATTGCCCCGTACATTTCGAAGAAGTATTAAGCCAAATCTTAAACATGTCTGATACCAGTGGCATCGCACATGTATTTAGGACAATTTTTTCTGGACTGTTAACACCATTTGAAACAGTTCTGGGCATCTTCCCGAATTTTGTCCATTCTGTCTTTGGCGGCCTACCCTTAATCTTGGGACTCATGGCAGGAATTTTATTTTTGCTTCTTCTGCACCGATATGGCAAGCCAATCCACAGGCAAGACTCTAGCAACGATGGAAGAAACAATCCTAGCAATACGATACAGAGACCGTATCACTAAGGTCCTCGAATTGGCCCGGCTAAGAGATCTAAGTACAACCTGCTTTCTTTCAGAACGATCTGGCAAGATTGCATCATACCTGTGCTTCGATGTCTGCTATGCGGAGAAGAATGTGTGTTGGACATCTGTCTTACACTACAATCAGCAGTACCAATGGATATCGATACTTTGCTAGGTCCGGTAACGACTCATGCATCGTGTTGTCCCCAGCGGCTACTGATTCTGATGATGGCATTCGTTGAGACTTCACCACTACGAGTATGTGGCGGTGAGGTAAGAGAGGAAAGCATCACAGAACAGGTACAGCCTTCTGCGAGCATTGCTGATCCAACCATCGATGATAGCACTCATGCAGAGAACTGCACAGTTGCAGCATTTTCTTACTTGGTCGAACTTTCACCTGAAGTGGTAGACCAATTTTTTGCGGGTATGTCTGAGATAATGTTCTCTCCAGTCAAGGAGAATAACTCTTAATAAAAACAATGAGCAGACAGCGTTCCCTGAACTCTGAACTCGGCCTTCAGTTTTTGATAAACAAAGCTACAGAAAATATTTGGAACTTTTCCCCTGAAAACGAAATTATTTTTGCCCATATTTTCAAAATATTTACTTTTTTTAGGCACATGATACTCTGCTTAAAGTAGAACTATTCTTAGAGAACAGAGCTTCTATTTTAGGATACTAAAGACAATATTTTACCTCAGCTTCTAGCACATATACAGAAATTTATATAAACATGTGATGAAATGGTCTCGACCTTCTTTTCTGTATTTAGAGCCATTTCATGTGTAATTTTTGCAATTCGTTCAGCTGATATATATATGCATTTCTCTGAATGATAACACTGCTTGAAAAGCGTACAGTACAAATACTCATTTCCGTGTATTTACCGTATACCATTTGGGATGCGAATTATGTATTTTGGGGTGGGTCGAAAAAAAAAAAGAAAACACATGCACCTTTGAATGTTTAATATTGCTTAGTTTTAGTAATGATGGACATCAATTCGTGTAGTGGGTGTTGTGTTCTTATCTAGGACCCTAATTCGATATTCCTGATTTATGCCCTTGTGAGGTTATAATCAATAATGTCCTGACAAAGGCATAAGAATCAGATTCATATTCAGTAATAGCCAATGCAATCCAAAACACAGCACGGCTACTCCCATCGACTCCTAGAAAGCACAACACGTTCTTTAAACAAACCAAGCCTCCAGCAGCCCGGGAAAACCCCCCTGCTTTTGTTTTGATTTGAACAAGAACTCCTGAAGTCCTGCAAGAACTGTTAGTTCTTGGTGATGTCTTATGTCCAACCTTACGTCAAACCCGGCACCTTTCAGGTATAAAATACCAACAGTTGCCTTAAGCAAACACACAGTGGTTTGGAGCAGAGCGGCCATCTACTTGCCCGAGAGCCAAGCTGATGCGAGTGCCCGCGGAAGCCACCCCTCCTGTTTGACGCACTGAGAGAGACACTGTCTTTTTCTCCAGCCGAGAAAATCCAGCTCCGGTGTTTCCAGCCTACCCTTGCGGGTTGCTGGAATTTCGAGTCCTGAGGAAAGAGATACCAGACCTCCCCTTTTCTATTACCAAGGTTCGGAGAATTCTTGATGCAGATTCTTGGCAAAATTATCTTAACCAACTTAACTTAACATCGCTACTTACTTGTCCCTTCCCACGTATTAGGCTTAGGTCAGGTACACCGGGGTAGGCGTAGTTAGAAGCACCAGTTGAGCCTTTTAGTCAATGTATTTATGTATGTATATATTTTATCCATTTTTAAGTATCATATGGCTAAGAAACCGTATCAATGCTTTTACAGTATTATTTCATAATACTACTTTTACTGTACGCACTCTACTTTACTTTAAGTATTGCAATTGGGGCAATTCATTTCTCTTGCATGAGAAAGAGGACAGTTCAATAAATAACATCTTTTTATTGAAAACGCCCGTCTCTCTATTTTTCTGCACTCTGGTGAAACTAAGTATGCACTGCTGACTGGTTGAAATATCTGTCTATTGTTTTCACACGACTCTAGAGATATACTCTTATTCTGAGGGAGCAAAGTTGTCATGTTTATGCGGTTGTCGGAAACTGAATCCCTTCTTGTCTGAGCCAGGGAAGGTTATCCATCCCTCTTCATTCAAGAAAGTTTCCAGTGACCTCTGAGCTAGCTGGCGCAAACCTAAATTAAGTTTAACATAGTCAGTAGAGACCCAGATGACCTCAGTCCTACGTCTACACTGCTGTTTATGTTATTCCAATGCGCAGAGCCTATTGGGAAAATAGGAACTACACTACAATATGGTTCCATAACTCTTGGAAGAATTCTGGTGTGTCTACATTGGGTCTGTATACATTTACTAGTGCTGTACTCTGTCCTCTTAGCAACCCTGTTAGTATGACGTACCTCCCATTTGGATCCAATATCACCTCATTCGTTTTGAAATTTGTTCCCTTCCTTATTAGTGTTATAACCCCTCGTGAATATGAGGAATAATTAGCAGCGTGAGTTGATTCCGCCCATTTCGCACCAATGGTTTTATGTGTGTTAGGCGTAATATGGGTCTCCTGCAGAAATGCTATATCTATACTCCACCTATTTAAACATGCAAATATCTGCCTAATTGTTTTCGGGTTTGTGAAGCCTCGCACATTCCATGTGATGAGGTTCAGATGCGCGTTCCTATCAACTTTCATTGTCTGAGCCATTCCAGAATTTGTAACATTCCCACAGCTCTCATGACGCCACAGTTTCCCCGTTTATCACCTGCACGTCCTCTCAACAGCACATCACCCTTTACAAGCAATCGTCTAACAACATGAGTGTCAGCAATGCATCTTAAATGCTTTGGTCTTTGAACTTGAGCAAAACCCCTTCCCCACCCATCCCCACCCACTTCAGCAACCCAATCCTGCCAAAGCCGCTGCCCTCATTTAACAACATAACTTGTACGGGGATCACCCATGTGGAGGTCCGCAGAGGGTACACTACACCATCCAACTTAATGGGTGGGGGCAGATCCTCACTTTGTTAAGTAAACATTCACATTGGGAGTTAGGCCCGCAATCTATCATATCCTCACAGTACCTTTGTGTTAACAACATGACGATATCATGCAGCTGTATCCTTTTAGTACTACCTGCAATAACGAGCAGCAATCCTCCCCACGCACTGCAGTAGTTTGAACATTCGGCTTGTAAGGCAGATCCAATATGTGACTAGTATGAACAAGTTACATTCAACAAATTTGTGAGTACCATCTCTGTGTGTAGTCCCATATCTGTAACACAACTAACAAGCCTGTCAGCATGCGCCATTATACATGTAACAGTTAAACCGTGCCAGGTGTGCTCCACAAGTTCCCGACAATGTTTTACACAGTGTTATTATACTAGTATGAACAAGTTACATTCAACAAGTTTGTGAGTACCATCTCTGCGTGTAGTCCCATATCTGTAACACAACTAACAAGCCCATTAGCATGAGCCATTATAGATGTAACAGTTAAACCGTGCCAGGGGTGCTCCACAATTTCCCTACACTGTTTTACACAGTGTAATAATACTAATCCTTCGTGTCGTATATGTTTTGCAGTCTGTTCATATCTATACGAATGAGTTCATTACTTAGTGTCATATGCATGCTCGCTGTTCCAACCGGGCAGTTCAGAGCACAACTTAGTCCTTCATTTTGGCTACACACTTACCACTTCCTTCACCATCATCCCCATCAATGTCTTACCCAGGTGCACCTATCGTTAATTCTGCTGGTTGGCCATCGCTGCTTACAGTCATTCTTGCAGCACCAGTTCATTAGTCCGAGTCTTGCCTCCTGTCCCTGCTTTCCGCGGATTTATTCTGTTTTGATACCATCTTTATAAAATCTTGAGCTGCCTGGGGACTTGAGAGAATGGTCGACTTCCCTTCCCATGTCACCTTCAAACGAGCAGGATAGACCATTGCATAGTTTATCTGCATTGTTCGTAATTTGGCTTTCGCCGCCGTGAATTCTCTTCTTGCTTGCTGTACTGCTATGGTGTGGTCCGGATAGAACTCCAACTTGTTCCCTTGATGACTTAGCGGCCCTTTCTCACGTGCAAGTCTTAGGATAGTATCTCGATCTCTATAATTTAGCACACGCGCCACGATTGGCCGAGGTGCAGCGCCTAGGGGTGGTTTTGGCGCGAGGGACCTGTGTGCCCTTTTGATAATAAAGATCGAAGATAATGCTTCCGCTCCAAAGATGTCTTTACAAAGCTGCTCAATGTAGGTCTCCATGCGGCCTGTATTTGTCGATTCCAGCAGACCTGCTATCCTAACGTTATTACGTCTAAAGCGAGCTTCCAACTCCTCGGCTTTGGCTTGAATCAGGTGGAGAATTTTTCCATACCATTACACTTGCTCGTCGTTGCGTGTGATTCGTCCTCGACCGCTGAGATACGCGTTTCAGCCGTGTCCAGTCGCTCCCCCTGTTTTTCCATGGTCGTCGCCATGCCGTCCATTCTACACGCTAAGTTGTCCTGCTTACCGTAGATTTCTTGCAGATTTGACTGTAAGGCTTTGAGAATGGCTTCCACATTGCTTTGCGCCTGCACATCCGTTGGCCTCCCGCCCTCCGCCTTCTCTCCAGCGTCCTTCGGTGTCTTTTTGGCTTCAAAAGTGATCTCGGGTTGCTGCCTGTCTGGTCGCACCATCGTGAATTGCTTTGCGACCTCGTCTGTTTGGATGGGCTGTTATTTAAACCACTGCGACGTCCGCTTGTGTGCGTTACCGGCACTCCTTTTATATTTAAGATGGCGGGGTGGAGCGTTGTCGCGTCACGATATGCACCTCTTACTCCAAGAGTTGACTTTTGTATGTACGATTTTATGCTGATAATGACCAGACTCACTCAGCTCTTCACTTCAAGTTTCTCCACCTTTCGTTAAATCCTCGTCATTGTGTGTTTAATCAGTGGGGTTCCCAAGGCGGGTTACTTTGAATCCGACCGTTAGCTTTTCCAGCAGTTCCCCCTTGGCCACCTCTAGCGCTATTAGTCCACAGTTATTTGTATAGCTTTCTATATGATACTGAATCCCCTTCATCGGTCACCAGCATACCCAATAGTACTGTGAACGCATCTCCATGTACCGTGTTTGCGTAAGGGTATGATGTTAATGCCCAGTATTCTGCTAGTTAGGCTTCACGCCTCCGACTACTGCCGTTATTTACTCTGATGTTGCGTACCATGGCCGCCATTTTGTTGTCCCAGTCGACCTAACGGCCAAGTTCAGTTGCGTTGCCCACTTCGCGGTGTACACTTACACACTCATGTAAAGACCCAAACTGTTCATGACTTCTGGTCCTATACTTGCCACATTATGTGGAGAGTTTAAATTGTGCAGCCTTAGACTTACATCACTATTATAATCGGGCTGTCTCTGTGTCTATGGGCGCAGCCATTTTAAATCTCGTGTCCTTTACAGTCCCGTTTTCTGCGTTACGGCATTTAACTGATATGCGCCTTACCGCCCCTTCGCAGTTTTCCTTTCATATAGCCGGTGTTCGAAGTCCCGGTCAGTAACCAGGTATTCGCCATAGTCGTGTCACCTTATGACTTTAGAAGAGCGTTCCGACCCCTGCCATACCGGTGGCCGCCATCTTAGTCACCGGATGCCATCCGCTGCAAACTTCGATTTCTCCTTGCTGCACGGTTCTGCAGGTATGCAAAGTAGTGTGCCCTAGTCCCGGCAGCTTCCCATTTCGATTTTTATACTTGGTGTCTCATAGACCGGCCATTTAGTGCTCCAACTCCCGTAACGTTGCTGCCTGCCCGGCAGAGTTTTCACGTCAAACAGCCATTCCGCTCTGCGCCCCCTAGCGCCTCCCAGGGGTAATCCAGTGTTGCTGCTGGAAGCGCAGAGAAACCAAGGTCTCTCTTACTTGCTACTACATTTACGTATGAGGAACAAACGAGCAAAGCTGAGGGAAGGGGGGGGGGGGACTGATACCTGACAGACTGGCCTCCCAGGGCGATACTAGAGATGTTTGCTGAGAACAGAGGGTCGAGGCCGGAGACCTGAGCCCAACTTCGGCACCTGGCATGCCGGGACAAAGGCATTCCACTCTGTTGGCTTGGCAAGCAGAGCTCAAATTGTGAAAAACATAACTGAACAAATATGTGCAGGTGCCACCCTCAGGTGTAGTTTACATTAATAAGCAACAGAAAGTTAGGAAAGCAGCGTCCAAAAGTGAAACCAGATTTGAACACAAGACTGCTAGAGAGAAACAGAGGAGGCGTGCGGTTCTGTAAGAGACAATACGTTTCTTGCGTTTGACATCACTAGAGCACAAAGAGCTTGTTGTGTGGTGTGCGCTGTCTGCATTCTTTGCGGGATTACTCATAGACATCATAAAAGGAAACAAGGTTAGCCATGTGCATAACCATCTTCTGATGTGCTCAACCCCATCACCCCTCCAACAAACAAACAGAGTAAAGGCCGGTGATCACAGAGCACGGCACGAATGCCGCAGACGCTTCCAATTACCAGCAATTTCCTCAGAGGTAACATCTGAGATCACAACACAAAAACATGTGTGGCATCTTCTGTCAGCATCAGGATTCCATCAGATGCCCATTACCATCTGCTCTGGCACTGTCACCCTCTCCAGTCAGAGCCCCGCGCCCTGCCCGCTTCCGCGCCTAAGCAGAGGGCATATTGTTGCACGACACCCCCTACCATGGCGTGTCCCTCCAACCTCCAGTAACAGCTGCCTGCAGCTCTTTAACCCTGTGCTGGCCGGGCTTCCCCTGAAATAATTGATGTCTGATTGGAATATTAACCTTTACTAAGAAATGAAGAAGTTTGACAGCTCCAACTTGGGTAATGAGACGGTTTCCCTGTCAGATCAGTATGGAGAGTCGAGTCTCCTAACCCCGCCCCCAACTTGTCCCGGGAATGCTGAATTAGCCCACTGTGTTTCTGGCTGCTTAGAAACTGGACACAATTAGAGTAATCCCCTGCGTTATTAATGTGTGAGGGGTCGTTTTCTGCTTCACAGGAGCCAGCGCTCCGGTTGGAGGGGGGGCACCTGGACTCCGAGTCTCTGTCATCCTGCTCTGCAGCCACCACAGCCCCCGCTGATAAAAGCACTGACACGTCTCTCTCCCACGGGTAAGTTACTCAGAGAGGAACGATGCTACAGAAAGCTTACTGACACAAGGTGAACAAATACATTGGCACCGGAGATGCGGGATAAACCTTTGCTCTGCCAAATATGTGCCACATTTTTGGATACTCACGTCTCTGATGTGAGAGAGATGTTTCCACTCCTTATCCTTTGGCCTCCTAAATGCATTTGTCCTAGCAGCAGCGAGGTTCAAAACAGAAACAGAAGCCGCGAGTGATGTGCGCGCATTTCTAGCATGTGCTTTCAATTATCGGGCACACACACGGCCGGGATAATTTAAAGCACATGCTAGAAATGAGCGTAACAGACACCAATAGGCCAGGGGCGGAGCTATGCGCCCGCCTCTTACTTATGGTATTCTCCCTTTTAAAGAAACACACACGAAAACGCCAACAGCAGACCTGAAAAGAAAAAATACACGCACAAGCGTGTGGAATGTAAAGGTCCATTTTCAATTCGCTGAGAAAAGGACTTTCGCTGCGTGAACACTGCTGCGCAGTGTAATGCTAGGCGGAGACCTAAAAACAAGCGCACTGCACCTCACGCTGGCAGCAGGGGGGAGGGAGAGAGGAGGGGGCCTGCGCCTGCTTCCCTTACGGAATGAGCGCTGACATCATATGTTTGAAATTTAATTACAAACATATGCGCGCTGCATAGGACGAGACATAAAAAACACTTTATGTTTGCTACTGGTATGTGTGAATTTCAAGTTCACATCTAGGGTGTTTATCCAGTGCAGAAACTCCCTAAGAAGAACTTCTTTGCCCTTCCAAAAAAGAAGGACATCATAAATATACCTCTTCCATAGGCATATGGAAGAGGCATACCGACTGTCCGTGGGCAGAATGTATTTGGCTTTTAAAATCATGGACGTAGAGTCCGGCCACGCTTGGGGCAAAAGTACTGCCCATTGAAGTGCCCGTGCATTGGAGAAACAGGTTACCCTTGTATTCAAAGAAATTCCTAGGGTGTCTGATATTCCCAGTTGGTGGAGTCTAGAGCAGCCCCCAGGACCATGATGGTGTTGTCCTGGGGGATGCTCGTATATAGACTCTCAATGTCAAGGATTACTAGTATGATAGACCCTGCCTCAAAGGTTAAGTCCTGTAAAAGCCATAGTAAGCTCTTAGTATCTTTCAGATATGTGTAGGTATTTTGAATTATTGGTTTCAAGAAATGGTCACCGAAATGTGACAATGGTTCCAAGAGTGAACCAATCCCTGACACGATAGGTCTTCCAGGTGGGGGGATTTTGTTTTTGTGGGTTTTCGGTAGTGTGTAAAAGTATGGTATCACACTATCCCCTGTGGTCATAAATTCTGCCTCGTGTCTTGATATGTGACCGTTCTCTTCTGCTTCTTTAACCAACTTTGCAATACGTGTTTTCAGCTCAGGTGAAGGGTCCTTCCTGAGTAGGGTGTAGTTCTTCCTATCGTCTAGGAGGTTTTAACAGATTTTGTCATAACCTTCAGTGTTCTGAATGACTATACCTCCACCTTTATCGGCTAGCTTTATGGTGATCTCTTTGTTATTTTGAAGGCCCTGGAGGGCTTGGTATTCTAGTGCACTGAAGTTTTTAAAGGTGGTTGGTTCTTGGTAGGTCTCCATTTCATGGATTTCGTCAAGTTTTTTCTTGTAACCAGTCAATGTGGTCTTAAAATGTGTCTTTGTCTTCTGTATTTCGACCATAAGGACACCGAGACACATTTTAAGACCTTAAAAGCGTGAGAGATATTTAGTATCATTCCTTCTGCTGAGCTGGCGTCATTCAAATCACAAGATGAGGCGCCGGTCTATACAACCCTCACCCGTTCTCCCTACCGTTCTTCTAGGCTAGCCCTGCCAAAGAGATCCTGTACCTTGAGGCACTGCGTAGATGGGGAACGCAGTGTCAAATCGGGTATTTACCGACAAACCATTGCCTGCTCCGCCCCCGCCGACTGACGTCAAGGCCGTCAGAGCGTCATGACGTTAGGCGTGGCACTCCCTTAGGAGCTGTCGGGAAATATAGTACCGACTATCTTGCTGGTCTATATGCTTAATCGCGCAGAAGCAAGGGGGGCTGATATGCGAAGCAGACACTAACGAACCCTACGAACATGCTAAATAAACATTCTTAATCAAGAGTGCATGCACGGTAAGGTACAGTGAAAAATGATTAATTCGATAAGTTAGTATCGAAGGGGCCCGTCAGTATGTGATTTATAATCATATACCCCAAGTCACGAGTGTCTGTACCTGCAATCACAATAAATGCATAGGTGATGTAAAAAGGGGCATTATCATTAAATATTGGTAGCCTGGGACTGAATGGAGAGGGGGAATGTATGATGAACATACTTCATAATGCTTCACCAGGGTAGAACAACCGTCCCCACGAAGGGGGTTGTGAATAAAGTGACCCCAAGCTCTATGATAGTAATTGACCATGAATATCGGCCGGGGATCATAACTATAGTGTGACTGTAACCTATATGATATCCCAAGCGTGTTATTTCATAGGGGACGACCACCAGGTGTAGTGTATAGAAGATGTCTTCAATAATAGCCAATGAGAAGGTGGTCAAAGTATCCATGGCGGTATTGGTAAAGGTGTTCTATTCACTGTCTTCCCAGTGCCTGCCAAGGAATGTCATCGTTTAGTCCCACTTTATGGCTTCTCAGGCGGTATACCCATCGTTGTTCTCAATGCAATAGCACCGTTTGGTCATCTATTTGATGTCTGCTGGATTTTACCTTCTCTATCACAGTCCATCTGAGGTCTTCTATACTATGTCCATTTTCAAAAAAATGGGCCGTGAGTTTCGTGTTTTTCTTGCCACATTTTATAGTGCTCCGATTTTCCGTGATTCTGGTACTCACCTTTCTACTTGTCATCCCTACATACATTTTTTGACAGGGACAGGTTAGCAAGTATATTACTCCCTGGGATTTACAATTGTTGTGGGATCTCTGTTCCCAGGGAGTGTGGAGCCCTAAATCAATTGAAGTAGAGTTGTTAGTCAAGTGGCAGACACTACATGAACCGCAACGTGTGTGTCCGGTCAGTTTGGGTAAACCTGTCACAGTAGTATTCTCTCTTGCTAGCCCAGGTCCCTGGGTCTAGTATGTATGAGAAGATCCCTCAAGTTCTGGCTATATCTGAAGGAAAAAAAGAGGTGTCTCAACCTTCATGCCCCCTGTATTGAGTATCTTCCAATTCTTCAGAACCAACTTTTTAATTTGATGTGATGCCGTGTTGAAGGTGGATACAAACACCGGTTTCTTGGTTTGGGGTCTCATGTTCTTTGACAATAGTGTGTCACGATTGGCATGAAACGCTTTTTTCCGTGCTTTTTTGATGACTCGGATAGGGTATCACCTCTGTCGTAATCTCGTAGTCAGAGCTTCCGCTTCCTCCGTGAAATCATCTCTTTCAGAGCAATTGCGCCGAATGCGGAAAAATTGTCCTACTGGTAAATTCTCCCGTAGGGAGCGCGGATGGAAGCTCTCGAATGCCAGTAGAGCGTCCTTGTCGGTGGGTTTGTGAAAGACCTTTGTTTTTAAGGTACCGCCACTAGGTTCAATAACTCGGTCCAGGAAAGGTAGGTTGGTCTTAGTGATGGTCGAAGTGAAATGGAGGAACGGATTCTGGGCAATGAGCCAGTCAAGAAAAAGATCAACAGATGTTCTCTCGCCCCTCTATATCATTAAGACGTCATCAATATAACGTCTCCACAACCTCAAGTTGTTCGTCCATGGACCACTGGTGTTCAGCACTGTAAGTTCTTCAAAAGCCCCAACATAAAGTCCAGCAAGGCTAGGGGCAAAAACACTCCCCATGGAAGTGTCATGGGTTTGAAGATATTGTCCCCCCTCAAACTCGAAAAAGTTTTTCGTGAGGGCTATTTTGGCCAAATGTAGGATAAAGGCCCGTGGGGTTTTATATGGCCAATCCCTTTCAAAAAGTAAAGATTCCAAGACCCTCAGTGTCTCCAGCTGTGGAATGTTCATATAGAGGGCCTCTATGTCAAGCCCTATCAAGAATTCATGGTCAGGATAGAATTCCTTTAACAGGTTTAAAATGTCCAGGGTGTCCCTAAGATAGGTTGGTAAGCGCTGCACCATTGGCTTCAAGAAGAAGTCGCAAAATTGCGAAAGAGGTTCAAGCAAAGACCCCATCCCGGAGACAATGGGTCTACCGGGAGGTGGTCTTGCTGTTTTGTGGATCTTCGGAAGGCAGTAAAAATAAGGAACCCTCAGATGTTTGTACACAAGGAACTCGGCTTCCTTTTCCAAGATCCAATTGTTAATCCTTGCCTCTCCAACCATGCTTACAATCTCCCTGGTGATCTCCTCCGTGTCGTCCTCTCTAAGTCTCTTGTAGGTTCTGGGGTCAGCAAGAAGGCGGGTGCATACCTGACGGTAGGCATCTACGTCCATAATTACAATCGCACCCCCCTTGTCCGCGGGTTTCAGGATAATTTCCTTATTGTTCCCCAGTTCTCTCAGTACTTTTCTTTCACAATTAGATAAGTTGGAGAAATTACCCGATTGGTTGAGATTTACTGTCTCCAAATCATGAACCACTGCTTCCTCAAAGGCCGCAATCTGAGGGGGGAGCAACGCCAGTTGTGGTGTAAACGTCGATTTCGGGCGAAATGGTGTGTGCCATTATTTCCTTCAATAGGGTTCCGATCTTCAAAGAAAACCCTCAATCTCAGATTGCGGAAAAAGACGGCCAGATCCTGTCGGAGTGTAAACAGGTCAGGGTAGTTGGTGGGAACAAAGCCCAGTCCTTTATTCAGTACCCGTTCCTCAATGTGAGATAAGAGGTGAGACGACAAGTTCACCACTAGAGAGGGTCGCGGCTCGTACTCGGTGCGGTTCCCTGTGCCATACTCATGGTCACCCGTTGGGTGATTTCTTGTTCTTGATCTGACCAGTTCACCCGTGTTGGTGGTTTCTGTTTGCCGTGTCCTTTGCCCCGGCCTCTCCCTAAAAAAGGCCCCTGGTAGTTTTGAAATTGGGGGTTCTGAAATTCCGGGCTTGGAAATCTTTGGTTGTCATAGGTCTGATTTTGAAAGGGACCCGGGGATTCGTATCCCATCATTGGCCAATTGTAAGCCTGGTTAGGGTATTGTTGGAAAGGCTGCTGGAAAAATGGTGGTCTAGGGCCTCGCCAATTTCCTCGGCCTCTCCCTCTTCTCTTAGGTTGGTACTCATTATCACTGCCCTCGCTAGAACTGCTGGTGGTATATTGGCGAGGACGGCCCTGTTGGTTACTCCTATTTCCCTCTGCCATCTTCTGTTTGGTATATTCAGCACTTTCTTGTCGCACTATCAGATCCCTTTTATGTGCCTTAGAGATTTTCAAGCAGCACTGTGATGACCTCCCAACAAGCTGCTTTTTGCCTTTTTTCTGGCACTCTGGGTGTTAGTCTTAGTTTTAATTCCCCCCTTCTTCTCTCCCTTCTGAACGGTTCAGTTAAACTCCCATCACAGATCATGGGTCGAGATACGTCCCACTGAACATTTCGGCGCTCCTGAATAAAGTTTATTGAAAAGCTTTCTAGACACGTAAGTCAGCGGTATATATTCAATCATTCACAACGTTTCCCTCACTCTAAACGCGTCCGTGATTGGTGGGTGGGCGCGCCCATATGCCATAACATATGTGGCCGTGCCCCCTTCCTCCTCGAGTACACGCCATTCTACCCAGTTTCCTCTATCTTAAATACTGCAGCGAAACCGGACTTCTTATCATCGGGGTCCGGTAACAGAGGGTGACACGCAGGTATCAAGTGGGGGCCTGGCGACGCGGGCGTGAGTTCTTCATTGGATTCTCAGCTAAGTAACCTATGCTACTAGTAAGCTCTATACTCTAACATCCTCCTTCTCCATCTTTTCTCCCTCCTCTGCGCGGTCTGCCACTTTCGCCACCACCCCCCTCCCGAGACCCATGGTGTGAGGATTTCTCACATCAAACTTGTGACTCTTGATTGCAATTGTAACTTTTAACTATTTGCATGTGTTTTGGTGATTCCTTGTCACACCACAGAGGCTCACAGGCCATTTGGGCACCTTGATCATCTACCAAACACGCCCAAAACCACTAAACGCCCTAGCTGGCGTGCAGGTGTTATAGTACTATATCAATTATGATCACCCATATCGTGCTCACTAGCTGTACAGGCCAGCAACACCACCACTCATAACATAATGAGTACAGGTTATACATCAGGTGATTGACTCACTCTGAGCACAAGAGCAAGTCATGGAGAGCATGGTATACCTGTAACAAACAAATTGTGCAAGATAGTAATTAACTGTTTGTCTTGTCTTTTCTCTCTATGTTTGTTATTGTCACTTCTATCCACAGGAGCAAATCGGTTTCTCTAAATTAAAAGGGCAACCAACCATTTTTTCTGATTGCACACTTTTAAAACATTTTTTACTTTCACCTCCTCATGTCAGGGAGGGCCTTAGTGCGCTCATACAACTGAGGTTTAGCTCCTAGGTCCTGACGAATGCCAGGTAATTGACACCACGATGGCAGAAACATGTTGACCCCACTTAAGGGGCAGTAGCTGAACAATTTATTTAGCTTTCTTCCCACACCTTGTTTTAATGTGTCTGATTGGCCACTCAATAAAGTTTTTTGTGGCACAATCCAGACATTTTTAAACCACACTATCACCCCTTCACTCTTCACAACACAAAAAACCAGCTCCGCAGTAATTCTGGCATCGAAACACACCGGGGAGGCACTTGGCCTCTCCCGGTGGGGCCCAATGATGAAGCATGTCACCAACTAGGTTGGTGAGTGAGGGCTTTCTATATAAATCTAAGAAGATTTATTTTTCTCATGCTCCCCTTTTTTCCTTTTTTTGTAGTAAACACACCCTTTCGTTGTTTATACTGATACAGTTTCACCCACCCAGGCAGGCATCCTTTCTTTTACCTTTCACCCATCTTTCAACCACTCATGCATCCTATCAGCCACTTATGAATCTCGGGGCCACTTCCTTCATCCAGGCATCCTTTTTTGCTAGTCATATATTACATGTCACATGTCCTTCCTCCTTCCATCCTTTTTTCCTTTTTTGCTAAACCCATCCATCAAGGTCATCTGACTCTTAGTCTTCTTCATAAAACTTTCCCATTTGAGTTGAAGTCAGATAGAAGAGGCCATTAGTCACTCAACTCCCGCCACTAAGGCTATTGCTAATGCTAAGTAAAGGGTGTCTTCTTCAACCGTTGTTCACAACGACTTAGTCTCTCTCAACAGTACAGTGTATACCCTTGCAGTGAGTGTCTTATCAATAAGTAAGGAATATAACTTACCACCGCTCGTCACTGCTGCTGCCCTCCCCCTGCCGCTGCTGCATTTGCTGCTTCCTCCTTACTGATGTCGCCTTTGCAGCTGGCCTCAGCACTGTTGGTCGGTTTGCCTAGAAAGAACATTGCACATTTTTTAGATGCCATATTTGCCTCCCCCTCATTTTTTTTTCACCTGCAAGATTGAAAATACAATACATGCATACACCACACACACCATTAGTACAAATCGGGTACTAGAGTAGAGTGGACAGTATGTCCTATGATCCTACCAAAAATAATAAAATAACTGGTTGGGCATTTTGTTTCTGTCAAATTTCAAAAAACCTTTCAGGAATAGGGCAATACAAAGGACTGGACTCAATGGCAAGAGCTATTGGTGAATCTGAGCTTTAAAACTTTTTTAAAAGAAATAGACTGGCCAACTGGGTGGGCAATCAGATATGAGGTCTCTCGAGTTGTCTCTCATGGTTGGAAAATATGATTGTGCCCTCCTCCTCCTCATACTTCCTTCCAGCCATGGTGCACAATTGGTCACAATCAACTGCTGCTAATAATAATAGTACTAGGCCTAGACAAGAAAAAGTAAAAATAAACCACTTTGGGGTGTCCAATTTAACCATAATTTTATGTACTGATTGAGCATGAGTAAGAAAGTAAAAGAAAGCCTTCTAATCTTATTCTCAACAAACATGCGAAGAATACCTTTGTTGGGCAGCACATCAGAGCAGCAGTACTAGTAGTAGTAAAGGACTAATGTGTTCTCTGAGTCTTACAGCAGTACCACCACTTGGCAGTCCACAAAATATAATGGGAGAGGTAAAGCTGACTAAAAAAACAGAATAAATTATAAAGCAAGCTACAGACAAACTAATAGTACAGACTCAGAGGCAGTCAGATTGATGTAAAAAAAACAGACACTAGAAGTATAAATAACTAAAGGGCATATTACCAACAACTAGCGATAATTATCGCTATGTTGGTTTAGCGGCGATATTTTTATCGCCGAGCGCGGGCGATTTTTATCGCTTAGGAACCTTGCTATTATCAAGGTTTATCTCCTAAGCGATAAAAATCGGCCGAAATGCATGAATATCGCTGAAAAGTCAGCGATATTCATGCATTACCGAGCTAATGCTCTTAGCCATGTTATCCACCTACCATTGGATAACATGGCTAAGAACTGCTCAGGGACAGGTGTTAGCTTTTGGAGATATTCGCGCGTAGCGCGAATATCTCCAAAAGTTGGTAATAGGAGATAACGATGTTAGCGACAGTTTCCAGTCGCTAACATCTTGGCACGCCCACTTTGCGTGTCATTAGTGATAAATATCACTGACATGCAAAGCGGGGCCCAAGATGGTCGCTATCTCCTACTAGCTGTCGCTAACTGGTGTTAGCGACAGCTAGGTAATAGGGAGATAACTTTATCTCCGCTTTCTTGGCTTTTAAAGCCAAAAAAGCGGAGATAAACCCCCTTGATAATATGCCCCTAAGTTGGTAGGTAATGCAGGGATAACACGAATTTTGAAACAGATAGATCAAAGAAGATTTGGTAAAACATTGAATTAGGAAACAGAACTAGTATTTCGAAAAGAATAAGGTGCAGTAAAATTAGGGAAAAATCATTGTTAATATTAACAGGAGGATTTACTGGGGCCATCAGCAGAGCCACATGTAGAGGAGTGACCCTGAGAGACACTTCCAGCTCCCTCCTTGGCAGACCCCATCTTCTTCTTGCCCCTGGATGCTGATCATGTAAGACATAGTAAAGAGACAAAAAATGATTGGTGTGAAATATTTAAAAAATTGCTCCCAAAAATGTTTTTGACAGGAAACTGCGATTGCAGGAAACTGTAATTGCAATAAAATTTACCTAGCTAATCAGATCAACTAGTAGTAGTAGACTAGTATTGGAGTCGGGAGCCATCCTGTCTCTTTATTATTCCACTGTTCCATTCCGATTACAAAATCCTAAACCTAAGTACCACCTTGCCTACCTATGCCAAAGACTTTGGAATTAATTACCAAAAATTATGTTTGCTTCTTCTAAGTTCTTATCTCATTCACTATCATCAATGAATCAACCCCCTTAGACGTGCCAATTCACCAAGTCTGCATTTATTTTAGTCCTCAAAAAATGCATAGATGGATGTATGCATTTTGCATACACCAAATTGTTGGTTGGTGCTGATGCTGAGTTGCTATATTATTTCCTCACTATCAAGCTACAACAGATTCTACCAAGGACTCAGCAGCACGTGACGGAGGACATCATCACGCGGACTGCTAGAAAATTGCCAACTAATACTAAATAGCGAAGTATAATTACCTCCCATTATCTTAGTGATAGGACAAAGAAAAGGAGTCTCTAGTCTGCATTACCTGAATATGTTCTCTAACCTCTCTTACATAAGCAGCCCAAGCGTGTGCAAACTTGCAAACAAGTAAGATTAGTAGTGCCTTTCACCTGTCTAGAAGAATAACATGTTTGTTTTAATCTAATTTACCAGCATGTAAGCAGCAGCAGCATTCTTGCTATTTGAGAAAAAAATATTCTTAGCAATAACACAGAACAGAACACACAATCGTAATAAATTAGCTACTCACCAAGCCCCAAACAGTGCAGCTACCTCCACCTCGGAGAATAAGTCACGGGGCTGCACCCCTCCCGGGCTTTCTTTATAGGGCATTGGCTGTTTTGCTTTGGGCTTACTGTCGGAAACTTGCATATCCTTAATGTTGCACCAGGTAGCTCACGTAACATTTCACTTTTTTGTGTTTCGAAGGTGATATAATATTGAGTGACATTGCTGGCACAACATAGGCCTTTCTGCAAGCAAGAAACAAATCAGTCCCTGAACTGTGGCTGAGTAGAAAAGATAGCTTTAGTTGGGGCGCCATCTGCATCTCACATCCATGGTCCTCGGTACCTCCTTCTTTTAAAATAGCTTCCAAAAATTATCAATTAGTATAATTGACTTTTTGTATTTTTAAATTTCCAGTAATTATTTTGAATCACCTTTTCATTATGCATTCTCTAACTTAATTTAATGTTTGTTGACAGAAAGCATAAAACTTCAGGCAGAAAGGTAACATCACAAAAGCTTTCATTAAATTGTATTACACTATTGCTATCAACATTTAATATAAATACATCCTTTTTTCCTTCAGTAAGAATTCTTAGCAACTTTGTATATTTTACTAAATAGTACTCCTATCTACCTCTGTATTCACAGCCCCATCGCATTCATACCTTAGCTCACTTTATAGATTGTCGTTTAGAAGTAATGGAAGCAATTAGCTCCCAATACATTGTTCAATCCTACAAGAAGTGGTAGCGACTTCTTCTAGAGGAATCTTGGCCACTTAAGATATTGAAATATAAACACTAACCTGGCAGTCTTGATTGCATTCCAGAAAAGCATTTTTATGGCACAATAAAAACAACAGTATACAGTCGTCTAGTATAAAGGTAGGGTGTTGATGGCTGGTGTATCTCCATATCTGAAGTACTATTAGATTGTCTGCTAGCCTCATCCTTCTTTTAATTCATTCGCTCAATAAAGACCTTCTGCTATTGAGTTCCACCACTGTTGTTAATTCTTTACTCGATGTTATCCTGTAGTTGAAGATATTTTAAAGTACATTTCTTATATATTATTTGGTTCCTATTTCGCTTCCTTGCTTCAACAAGAACCTCAATATATCGAGGATTATTTTCATGAAAGACAATTCCTAATTTTCAGTTTTCCTTTTTGGAGTAAAATGTCTCTGTGCTCTTACCCTTCACCACTTGAGGTGCAAAATATTACCACACCAAGGCTGTTGAATGAAGCACTTCTCAGGGCCATCATTTTGAAGCTCAGGCTTACTATCCACACTGATGAATAATTCCAACATACCTCAAGTTTTGAAACTCAAAGGATCACATGGTTTATGGCAGTTCTTTACTGACATATACCCGAACTGGAGCCTCGGGGTGTCCTCAAGGCACAACTTTGGCAGAGAGATAAACAAAACTATCTCTATAAAAGATTTACCATGTTCTTTCTTGGCAAAAAACAAATAAAAACAAAGGCCCACATGCATCAACAATGCCATTTGCTATTCCGTATTAGCGAAAAATAAGGATTCGCTAATAATGAATTGCAAAAGGCTATGCATGAAGAAATCGCTAAAAAAATAGCGATTTCTTAAAATGCCTTAATTGCGACCGGCAAATTACAAATCGCAATTAAGGAATACCTCTCCATTCATTCCTATGGGCCTAGAGGCCCATAGGAATGAATGGGAAGACATTCCCAATTTGCGATTCTCAATTAGAGGATCGCAAATTGAGAATGCAATTTCAAAGGTGCCAGGGTGTTAAAAGGACACCCTGTTGCACCCCTGAAATCTGCCTATAAGTACATCTTGCACACACACATGCCCTAAGGGCATGTGTTTGTGTAAAATGGAACTTTGAAAAATGCACTTTAGTGCATTTTTGCAAAGTTTTTGCAAATTACCATGAAGGTCAATTTGCTCCCCCTACTAGCGAAATCGCACATTTTTTTAGTTTGATGCATTGCATTTAAGGAATCTCAATTTGAGATTCCTTAAATGCAATCGCAATTTAAGTCATCGCAATTTTGCGATTTCTTAAATTGCGAAAAGGACAAAAATGATGATGCATCCCAAATGATGAAATTGCATTCGCAAACGGGCGAATTTTGCGATTCGCACCCTTTGCGAATGCAATTTTCAATGATGCATGTGCCCCTAAAATGCTAATTTTGCAATTATTTCTAGCGCATACGAGTAGAACTCGCAGAAAGCCGTGAGATGCAGTCAGGTCACTGCTTTATAAACTATGGGCCATATGTATGAAGCAAATTCGCATTCGCAAAGGCCAAAGTTCGCAGGATTTCGGCCTTTGCGAATGCGAATTAGCAAAATCATATGTATGAAGTAAAATCTGGTGCACAATAAGGATTCGCAAAATTTGCAATTCCTTATTTTGCAATTGCATTTAAGGAATCGCAAATTTTGCGATTCCTTAAATGCAATGTATGAAGCCCAAAAAATTTGCAAAATGCCGTTAAGGAATCGCAAATTACCACCAACTTCTAGTTGGTGGTAAGTTGCGATTTCCTTGAAAAATGCCCATTTCAGCATTTTTCAAAGTGCCATGTGACGCGCATACATGCCCTTAGGGCATGTATGTGCGCCACATGTGCACCCCTTTCATATTTCAGGGGTGCAACAGGGTGTCCTTTGGACACCCCTGCACCCTTGAAATTATTCTCAATTTGCGATTTTCAAATTGCGAATCGCAAAATTGAGAATACCTTCCCATTCATTCCTATGGGCCTCCTGGCTCATAAAAATGAATGGGAAAGTATTCCTTAATTGCGATTCGCAATTTGCTAATCGCAATTAAGGAATACTAAGAATTCTCTAAAATAAAGCGAATTTGTACATACATACCAATTTGCGATTCTGATATTGCGATTTCCTAAAAATCGCTATTTCAGATTCGCAAATCGGTACCTTCATACATATGGCCCTATGAGACCTGTGTAAGCAAATGAGAAAGCACGGGCACCAGGACGTCATGTGTTAAAACCATCACATTGCTTTCGTCTGCTCGTGAAAAAGGTGGCTGTAGCAGAACTCGCGTAAATATATACAAGTGTCGTTGTATTCAGGGAACATATATTTCATAGTACTCTGTTTCTGTGTGGTATTTTTCATTCGCGTGGACTAAAGCTCTGTTTAAGCCCCCCCAGAGTTCTGCTAGGATTGTGTGTGAGACTTTTCCACGAACAGATTTCCTCTCTTTCTAGTTAAATTATATGATTTAAGTGTGGGTTGGCAAAGCGCACAATTTGGATCGCTTACCTGAAGCTTCCCAGCCATTGTACTGGAATACTTTTCGTTTTTCCGATTTTTGGCGGCGGATTTTAAGCTGTGTAATATCCTTTCAAACCCACACACGCTCCTGTAGTTGTCACTCAGAGTTTTGAGTTACCAGAAAAAAAGTGCCATTTTAAAAAGGAGACGTGGGACAAATATCCTCTTGTTTGACAACTGGAAAAGAAGAATTGTTAAACTGCGGCACCTCATTTTGGAAGTGAAAATGAAAATGTGTTACCACAAATATTTGCTCACATTTTCTTAATGTTGTTGCTTCCCTGCACGTCTATTCGCCCATCTATCTTTAAAACCTACTAATTTAAATACATTTGTAGCTAGGACATTAGACAACAGAAAAAGCCTTGACAATGGCAGCAAAATAGTGAGTATAAATGTGTTTCCTTAATTTTTTTTAACTCTACATCAGTTCCATGAACAATAAAAAGCCAGACAAAATATGAACATGGCACGCTTGCGAAGTTGGCCTGTGGTTTCTAAAAAGCAGTCTGCTGGCAAAATCCTAATAACTGTCGTATGATTGAGAGGCATTTGGGCCACCATCATCGCTCACTCAATTGAATTCTTGGATTTGTTGAAAGGTCCATTGCCATGCCAGGCAATTGAACGAGCTCATCACTCTCAAATCAAGTGCCTCTTTAAAAAATACAAAATAACATTGGAAACGTCTGAAATGGGCCTGTGCCAGTACTAAAAATTGCTAATGACAAAGATCGCGTCCAAGATACCCATTATTGTTTTCAGACAAATGCAAGTAGGCATAAAAGTATAGTGAAAAAAAATTAACTTTTATATCAGCCTTGCAAAAATATGTCATATATACAAATCTTTTTGAAGGTCACAAACGAACCGATTCGGGCAACTGCGACTGCAAAAAAAGCCATTTGAAATGTACAGAAAACAAATTGTGATTCACTAACTTATTACCAAATTGCAATTAGGCTTTGCTGTTCGGTATTTGGAATGGTCGTGTTTTGGCACCGTTAAGCACATTTTGAGTTGCCTCACTGCCACCCTTTTCATGGCAGCGTGGCGGTTAGGCAACAAAGGGGGCCCTATCGAGCACCCTTGCGCCTTTGTGCACGGGGTGCATACTGGGGGCCACGTGTTGGATCTTTAGTGCTGTACAGCGCTTTATTCTCGATCACATGCTTATAGATGTATGGGAGTAATGTATCTTCCTATACCCTGGCTTTACTTTTTATTTTTTCCCTTGCAATAAGCTGGTTAGATTAGATAATTTTCTCATATCACTGACCCACGCAGCTGAAGCTACGATAGAGACATTTCCTAGAGTATGTTCTCTCCGTAATCCACTGATGTTAGAGATTCCGCTCTCAGGATTTATTAGGTCTCATGGTGCCTTTCGATTTGACAGAAAGATGTTTTTAGATTTAGCATGCTTTTTTTGACAGAAAATTGTTGTTAGATCCAGCATTTTTTTAGCCTTATTGGATGCTGGCTGGAACAGTTCTTGCGGATTAATTGGAACTGAACCACTTTAAGGATTTATACTCTTTTGTGTATCAATCCAGCCAGTGTACTTTCCTCACAGGCCTGCAGGTCTTCTCTTTGTTCCCAATGAATGCCTTTGTGCTCAGTGTTGTTGTTAATGACAATGAGGCACTGGCTGGCAGCCATTTTGTGTGTCCAACCGAATTTGGCCCTTTGTTGTAGTCTGCATGGATGGTTGAACAATGAGAAAGCAGTATATTGATAACTTATTATTATATCTCTAAGGATAACCACTTATTTTTAATATTTTTATTTAAATTTTCCATTTCTTTAATTAATTGGTAAATGATATTTTATAGGTTTTTTTAAATTTCTTTTTTGTTTGAGTAATTACATATTTTTGTTTTGTTCATACCAATTTCTGTTACACCTGGCATATATTAACCAAATGTCTGCTATAGGTGCACAACAGCATTAATTGTCAAGGGATTATTCCTTCCATTGTCATTTGTCAGCTGCACCTCCCTGAGTGCCACATCACATGTGAGTGACGTCACGTGATGCACATACAGCAAACAGTTTCATTTGTCAGTTGTTGTTTTTGCTCTCTCTTATTCTTTGCGAGTATACAATCAGCCACCATGAAAAGTTTATGTTAGTGTGTTTTTCCGTTTTATGAAAATATATGCACACACTATTGCTAATTAAGGGAGTAACCAGTGACCACACTGAATGATATTGTGTTTGTTTGTACTGCTAATTGAACATCAACAAATGCCACATTTCACTGATGTCCTTCTTCTCTTTTAGGTGCACTACAAGACAACAAGAGGCAACATCCCCCACAGGACTGCCAAGAAGAAGGCCTGTGCACGGTATGACGTGTGGGTGACCCACAAATCAGACATCTCTTCAACTTGTGAAAATAAGTGCCACTGCTTACTGACAGCTTCAAGATGACCCCAAAGAAAGGTGCTTAAACTGTCACCAGGGAAGTGGCCAGTGGGAAGAAGAAGGAGCTTTTCACCACCACCTCTGATATGTCGCCCCAGATGTATTTTGGGAAATAAAAAACTGTGCCTGTCGCACCGGCCTCTGGGGAGCAAGCTGGGAGCAGCACCCCCAAATCAGTGGATCCAGCCCAATCTAGGCCATGTCTGTCACAGAAGCAGCTAGTCTCATCACTGCAACGCCAACAAGCAGTGATGTTGACATTGACTTCTCTTTATAGCAAACTAGTACCCAATCATTGCAGGAAACTCAGAGCAGTGGACAACAAGAACAACATACACAACTACCAATAGTAGTACCTCTCGAAGTAGGAGCAGGTCAAGAGATTGAGATTCTTGCTAAGGAAATAAAGCAGTCTGCTCCAGAAGATCCACTGTTTCCAGATGTCCAGCTAGAAAAAGGAGGATCCTGCCTCAGTCTGAGAGTGAGAAACGAGATGTGACTACTCAGACGAGGCTAGGGAAAAGAAGGTTCCAGAAAGCGTTAGAGTTATGGAGGCAAATGTAGGAGAGGAGGATGATGACAAGCCTGTCATCAGGGATATTCGCCCAGCCCCAGTGGAGACTGTTGTTACACCCTCCCAAATTCCCAGGGAGATGTGGCAGTGGCACCACAGATCCAACCACCACCAGCTGCCATATTTGAATAATCCCAGCAGCAACCTACATCCACAACCACCTCAGTAGAAGTAGGTACTGCAGAGAGTTAAATGTCAAAGCGCCCACCTACCGCCAGTTTATTTAACATTGACAGTGGCACCAGTCTCAGAAAGTTGAGCTACCCAGTTTGGGCCTTCTTCTTGGTTAGCCAGAAGGAGGCGAACATTGCCATATGCTCCCTTTGTAGGGCAAGTGTTAGTCAGGGTAAACTTGGTACAAACTATGGTACCGGGGGCTAAACAACACATTTGAGAAAGCACCTTACGATCTGTTGGGAGGCAGACCTTAGCGGCAAAAAACTACAAGTGTTGTTGGTGAAGGGGGTGAAAGCCATGTGAGCAGGGAATCAAAATCTGATCCAATCATGGTGAAAGGTGAAGAAGATGAAGACATCTTCATTACGCAAGGCAGCTCTCTCCCCAGCAGTGCAGTAGTATCGCCCATATCAGTAACATCATAATGGCACAAGACTCAGGTGAAGACACCAAGGCAACAGAGGACAATGACTGCTCTGCTAAAAAGCACATTGAGCATACAACCGCCACTCTCAAGAAGTCACATGGATCAGTGACTTCAAAAAAGAAAAAAATACAGGCTACTATTCCTGCCATGTTTAGGCCAGAGGGGCAGTATGAATGCAACCACACAATGGCACGTTTGTACAACCCGAAGCTGGCTAAAATGTTAGCACTTGTCCTCCTCCCTTTTTCTTTTGTGGAAGGGGTGGGTACTCTTGAATTTGTGTCAGCCATCTGCCTAAAATGGAAGGCTACCAGCCAGTCCTAGTTTGCCAGAGTTTATGTTCCCGGGCTACATCATGACGTGCTGGAATTGCTTGAACAAGCTTTGCAGCAGAGTGCTGTTCACAGTATCCACCTGACAACAGACGTGTACCGGTTGCCAAGCAACCAATTACATGTGCATCACAGCATACTAGATATTTTTTGTGGCGGCTAGAGAAAATATATTTGCAGGTGTTGACTACTGAGATTTTTAATGCTGCTCAGAAGCATGTGACAGTAGCGATGATCGCAAGGGAGAAATCCCATACAGCTGCAAACATTTTGGAAGACTTTAGCAACAAGGTCTTTGAATGTCTGCGATCAAGAGGGCTTAAGATTGGATTTGTTGCCACCCACAATGGCAGTAATATAGTTAAGAGCATGGCAGATGGTTGTTGTTTCGGGGTCCTGTGTATTGCGTACTTCATCAATATCATTGTAGAGGACTGTCTAATAAAAGAAGACCAAGTAAGCAACAGAAGACTCTGCAATCATTTCAGCCATTCATTTAAACCCCAGAAACAGCTGAGGGTCATTCAGCGTGAGAATAGAATTCCAGTTAAAGCACTCACACAGGAGGTGCCAACACACTAGAGCTCCACTTATTACATGCTTGAACACCTGTTTGAGGTGTACAGATCTATCAATGAATATGTCATGCAAAGAGGGGCTCAAACTAGGAAAGTGTTAGAAGGTGGTTCTCACACTTAGAGCCACCTGTTTTTTTTACTTTTTGAGCACCTATTTGTTGACATTTTACAGCGGGAGAGCTTCATAAGTTGGGACTCACCCACTGTGAACTCATGATGAAAGAGACCGCATATGGATTTTACTGGTGTCCCCCTAGCTTGACTTGGTCGCTGCGCAGCAGCTGGAGTAAGAGGTACCAGGCTGGTTACATGCAGACACAAGTGTACATGCATGTGCACAGGTGTGCGGACTGTGCAGGGGAGATTCCTGGTGTGCGCAGCCCAGGAGCAGATACAAAGTGAATGGTGTGGCAGGACTTATGCAGAATTGGGTGGTGACAGTGAATAGGCTTTATACAGTGGGAAGAAACATGCCAGGGAAAGTCAGTGTGCTTTTCAATGTTTATTCCATTATTCTCTTATGAGGATAGGGAGCACATGGGCTAGTTTTACTTTCCTAGGGCCTACAAATTCCAGACATGCACCAAAGTCCACTGTAACCTATGTGATAAGAAGTATTCTGCAGAGTCCAAAGTCATATTTGTACTCTTTTGGGTCATCCATAAATGTTATATTTCTCTGAGTAAGCTCATAACCAGGGCCTGGCTGGGGGCTGGCCCCAGAAGGCTGGATTAATGACCTTTCTTCCAAAAGCGAAGGCCTCCTCTCCAAAGAAGAGAAGATAGGTGGAGCTACAGGCTCATCCATCAGCAGCTGTCACCGGGTGCCAGGTACCAGGCTGCATAAGGGAGAAGGCAGTACGGGGGAAGGGGCTTTCAGAGACCATGTGGCAGGAGACCCCTGGACGACGCCATCGTGAACCAACCCAGAGGTCTGGGCAGGAAGGAGGGAGCAGGGGCAGTAAAGTGATGTGTTGCTGTTTGATAGGACAAACAGAGACTTCCTGCCAGCCCCCTCCCTAAACATTAAAAAGTGTTTGCACAGGAAGAGAAGCTATCTCTGGGGTGTTGTCTGCTGAGGCAGAGGGTGCTGGAGCCTGGCGCGATGGGCAGTTTGAAGGATGATCCCCTGACTGTCCCAGGATCCTGAACAGCACCAGCTGAAGAGACCAGGACCAGTGCGCAGAAGCAGGGGCCTCTGCACAGGGAGGCCCAGGAGGAGAGTCAGGTGAAAGTCTTGTGCAGGGAGCCAGTGAAGACAGCTGAATCCACCCTCTGTGAGACCCAGAGGCCAAAAGAGAGTGCTCCCAGTTGCTGGGGAGTGCTGCCAGGAGCAAAAGGAGGCAAGAATGGGACAGATTGGTACCCTGGGGGCTGAGATATGCCCCCAGAAGATAGGTGACCTTTGACTTCCAAGTAGACTGACGGCGAAGCATGTGTGGCTCTGCCGGCGGTCTTGAAAGTGCCCCAGGGGTGGGTCAAGACCTGGGGTCTGCCCGCAAAAGAGGTGAAGTTGAGGTGTGCCATCGTGCAGCCCGTGAAGTTGCACCCACAGGGTGCCAGGAGTTCACCCTGGCCTCACCAAAAATGAACCTGGGGAGCGCTGTTGCGCTCCCAATGAAGATTGAGGGTGGGGCCCAGGATTCCAACGCCGGGCCCTATGAAAAGAGGAGGAGGCAGAGATCGTAGGTGTGCTCCCCGCAAAGCAGTTTCTGGGGGTCCTGAACCCCATTTCTGGGCCCGAAGCAAAGCCAGGGAGCGCTGCAGCGCTCCCAATTAAGATTTCCCCCTTGGCTACCAGGAGCCTACCCTGGCCCCCGGAGAAGAAGCAGAAAATGGAGAGCACCTGCCCGCTCCCCGTGAAGAAGGGAAGAAGGGCCCGGGACTCCATCTCCAGCCCCGAGGAAGTGCAAGTCGGTGAAGAGGAGGAGGGGTCTGGGACCCATCTCCGGGCCCCGTAGGGAAGGAAGGCCTGTGTGTCTGCCTGCTGGAGTGGGCAAACCAGAACTGCAGCGCTGGCTCCCGCGGAAGCACGTGAGGGTGCTGGCTGGGCGTGGAGCTGGCAGGGGCAGCCGGGGGTGGGCTCCCCAGGCTTCCCTCCCGCGACTAAGCAGGCGGGGGTCCCAAGTGGGACCGAGACCCGAAACAAAGGGCGGAGCTGCAAGGGGCCCGGGTGGAACGGGCCCCCGAAAACCCAAAACAAAGGGCAGAGGAGCTATGGTCCCAGGTGGAACGGGCCCCCGAAAACCAGCTAGCGGCTGAGGGTGGGCTTCCTGCACCACATACACTCCCCTGGGGGTCCGGGTGGGACCAGGCCCCCCACCGAGCACTGGATGCTGCACAAAGCACCCAGAATAAAGGTAGCATGGCTCTCCCCGGAGCAGCAGGGTAGCCGCTTCTCTAATATTCAAGAGGCAGCTGAAGGAGCGGCCCATAATGCTTTGCAGAGCCCTGCACGTAAAAATGCCTTCTTTGCTGCCTGTGGTGGCCCCAGGAGAAAAGAGTCACCACCAAGTGAGTGCCAAGGTGCTTGGGGAGCTGCAGGAGCAACATAGTCTCCACCAGCATGAAGAAGAGAAGTCCCTCCCTAAGTCTCATGGGGACTTAAAAAGGATAACCCATCAAGGGTTCAGCCAGCATTTTAACACCTCCTGGGCTGGAACTTTTGTTCTACAGCTGGGGATGTATCGAGCAGTGCTCCAAGGCATGAATTACTGAGCTGGGGATGTCTGGAGTAGGGCATCCCCTGGAGATGAAGTTGTTTAATTGCACCAGAAATTAATTCACCAACGTTATTTCTTTTAGAGGGTCTGAAAGTCATGTGTACTGTGAAGTGCCTGTGTAAGGTGATGTCATTAGCAAAGTGGGGTTATGTTGCCAGACATTCCTGCTAGGGTGTCTGGCTGGATAGGTTTAATCCTGTGTTTCTTCTGTGATGCCTTTAGGGGCTGTAATTGCAATGGATTCTAACGACCAATGAATGTGATGAGACTGTGATTCTAAAGTGGTGTTTAAACATGTATTCTTGCTGCTGCGCTTAGGTGAAGAACCCAGACTGTTAGCCTTTAAGATGTAGTAGTGTATACTTCATGGTCAGTAGGAAATGCTCAGTCAGGGTTGTGTGTCACCAGGGCAGGTGTGCCTATTTTAAATGCTTGTTGACGTAATGGGGTGGGTCACCACTGGGATAGTGCCAGTGCGCTGGGCCCTCGCTCCCGGGTATGCTCAACTAACTGCATTTGGGGGCAAGATGATATGCATACATGCGAGTGGTGGTACTAGACCCCACCCCCCTGCGTGAGGGCTGGAGATGTTATGCAATGTCACAAAGTAATTCCAACATCTTATCTATATTTGCAAACTGGTGCATAGTATTGAGTAGTGTGTATGTTTAATAAATGTACTCTTACTTTTATAAAACAAAGTACAGACTGGACAATCAATGACTGAGTGTTATTGCTGCATACCTGTAATGGTGGTTACTAGCCCACACCACCTCCCTGAGTAAGCCTCAGACGTTTGGTTCCGAGTGAAGGAGAAATATAGTCATGTTATTTCTGCAGGCCCCACAGATACTGCCTCGTTTGCAGTGATGTTGACGTTGACTTCTTTTTATCACAAACTAGTACCCAATCGTTGCAGGAAACTCAGAGAAGTGGACAACAACAAGAACAACAGACACAACTACCAATAGTAGTACCTCCCAAAGTAGGAACAGTTCAAGAGATTGAGATTCATGCTAAGGGAGTAAAGCAGTCTGCTCCAGAAGATCCAAGATCCACTGCCTTCAAGATTTCCAGCTAGACAAGCATTGTAATATCCAATAGGTCTCGCTTTTGGGACCTTATAAGTATTTAGTTATGCAGCACAATATCCTTGGTGCAACAACATCAAGTGTCGAATGGCTAAATACTTAGAAGGTCCCAAAGGCGAGACCTATTGGCTATGCTAATGCTTGTTATTGTATTGACTTGAGAACCTCTTGCTTCTGCCAATGTTTATTAGTACCTCTCAGTGTCCATACGCTGCAGGCTTGCAGTGGCACTGTCATTCTAGGAGCGTCCCAGTTGCCGTGGCAGTGATTGCATCAGAGAGGAGCCTTAAGGTGGCTTTTGAGGCAGACCTAGAGGTGAGAGGGGTCGTTTCGAGCTGCTCAGATGAGCGGCTGTCAGGGGGGCCTGCAACAGTTGTGGGCAGCACAGGGCAGCAAAAGGGAGGAGGGATTACTCACAACTCCTCTTGGTGCACTCCGGTCTGCGTTAGTGAGGCGAACTTTCTATGCTCGGTGGAGGTCTTCCTATCCACTCGTGAGACGGATGGCTCTGCGATCGGAATAATGCTTAACCGCCAGCTGGAATGTGGCATTGTGATGTGGCCGTGGTGGTTCGCCTTCAGGTGAGCGGGATGATGGGTGTATCCCACCCTTGTCGCCAGTGTGACTTGCCCCTGCAGTTGTCAGGCAGGGCCTGGTCGGGCAGTGAACATGCCCGCATGCAGCGCTAATAAAGAGACACATGCACAGTAGTGGTTATGGGCTGCAAAGACCACGTGCGGTCTTCGCCCTTTTATTTTATAGCCTCTGGACCTGCTTGGCCAGAGGGTGCACAAAGTGTGATTCTGGGGCATTGTTTCACTGCGGGGGTGTGGCCATGATCATTACACAGACAAATACAGATTCCAGAAGCATCATTACATCTCAGAATCCCACAGCTCATTAGCATATCAATCACTTCCACACTCCACAGCTTGCCAGCACAACTTACCATAGCTCATTGGCACACCAGAGTTCCTCTGCACATCACAGCTCCTCAGCATGCCACCTCCCATCAGTACAATACAGCTCCTCAGCACACAACATTTGGGAGCCACAGCTCATTAGCATATCAGGATTCCTCAGTTCTTCTGCTCCTTAAGCATCACAGCTCTTTAACTTAGGCCATTATCAAAGGAACTTAATTTGCCAAATTAATGTGTTTTGGATGTTCTCATCTTGTGTTGCTTTTTTTCAACCATGTGTATGGACACACCTGATAGCAAAGCCCAGGACTGGAAACCAGGTATCCTGAGGAAGCTTTGCACCCTTGTAATTTGGCCACAGACTCTTAGCTAACCAACTGCCACTTCATTCTGGTCTGTTCTACAGCCCTCTCCAAACCAATGTGACTGTTAGCAATTGTCTTTTTGACAGATGGTCAATTTCCCAAACGTCTTGTAGTCGTTACTATGCATCCAGTGAACTGTTCAGAAATATTTTTATTTTGAGAACAGATATTCCCAGCACCACAGAAACTAGGTCAGTTATGGTTAAAGTGGTGGGTCAGAGACAATAAAGATGAATGTTGCCCAGGGCATGGAGCACCTAAGCTGTGGTGATGGAAGATGGTGTTCTAAAGCAATTACTAGCATTTCATTCATGTGCATGCCATTTTGATTTTGTGACTCAGGTTGATTCTGCTGCAAGTCTATTGGAGTAGAGACCGTCCTGCAATACGTGGATTATATTGACTATTAGAACCTGTGTTCTTTGAGTAGATTTCTCCATTGCAGCAATAGTTAAAGCACCAACTGGTTCTCCTGTCGACCAAGAGTAAATATTGCATGCCTCCGGAGCCCAACAGATCTGCACAGCTCTACCCCTCCCTCATCTAATGTGTTTTCTGAGTTAAGACACAGCAATAGCAACAAAGTGACAGCTGCACTGCCTGACTAGAATTTAAGTAACCAGTGTGTACTCTTGTTAGGTGTGGCTGAGCCACAGGGGTGACTGAGGTTCCACTGGCCATATTTACAACAACTCACAAGGCTACACTGTCCTTTTTCATAGTTTATGTTTTTTAGTTTAAAAATATTCTAGTCGGAACATGTGAATACAACTTATATAGGAATAGAATCAAACATGTTCTGAAACACATTTATTTACTTAATAAAAATAGAAGGTCCTTCTAAATATTCAAAAGTAATAAAGAAAAAACAAATAAAGATGGTTAACTCCTCCAGTAGCACAACATAAATGTAATATGTGTTAATACTAACCAGCTCATTATTTTGACTGATCACTACGCTCTCCGGTTCTTTGTTCCATTTATTTATGAGTTTTGTAGAGCGCGCGGCTACCCCCAACGGGGGTGTCCCGGCGCTGTGGACGGCAACGGCAAATACCAAGGAGTTAGTTGCTGGAGAACAACCATTTCTTGAGTTTACATCTGAACTGAGATTCCAGCTCAATCAGTCGAATACTCAAAGGGAAGGAGTTCCAAAGTTTAGATGAAACCACTGCGAAGGCTCTGCCTCCCTTTCTGGAGCGGAGGAAGCGGGGGGGGTCGCAGGAGGCAGAGGTGGTTGGACCTGAGTGCTCGTGATGAGTGTGCTAGCTTCAGCCTACTTCTTAAGTATCCAGGGCCCTTCCCGTTCAAGGCCCTGAAAGTAAGGACCAGGGCCTAAAACTGAATGCAGGAGGATATCGGAAGCCAGTGCAGGTTCTTTAAGTGTGGGGAAATAGAGTGTCGGTAGGGCACATTAAAAATCAGCCTGGCTGCAGCATTCTGCACAATCTAAAACCGATGTAGCAGGTAGGCTGGGGCGCCCACATAGAGACAGTTAGAATAGTATAGGTGGAGGTAATGAGGGCATGTACGATCGTTTTTAAAGAGTCCATGGGCAGGTATGGCGCTATCTTTCATCATACGCAATTTGCCAAAACAGGCAGAGGTCATTTTGTGGATTTGGATTTTATATGCCAACTACTTTTCTATTTGGACGCCTAGATTAAGAGCCACTTTCACCGGAGATGGGGGGGGATTCAACTCGTGAGGCCACCACATCGTCGGCGGTAAAGGGGATTTTTGGTTAAAAAATAAAACCTCTGTTTTGTTAGTGTTTAACTTCAAGGTATTAAGTGTCATCCAAGAAACGATATCAGAGAGGCAGGTTTTAAAGTTCACCAGTGTATTATCAGAGTGGTCTCTAAAGGTGAAAATAAGCTAGGTATCATCAGCATATGAGACCACTCTGACTCTGCGAGCCTCTATTACTTCTGTTAAAGGAGACAGATAAACGTTGAAGAAAAAAGGGCTGAGCACCGATCCCTGGGGGACACAACAGCTAATGGGTTTTTTGTCTATGAAAAATAGGGCCGGCACCACACCTGTTGAGTTCTATCAGTCAGGAAGGATTTGATCCAGGCCAGAGGGGTGTCTCGTATCCCTATCTTGTGAGGCCGGTCTAATAGTATGGAGTGGAAGACGGTATCGAAAGCTGTGGACAGATCGAGGAGCACTAGCACAGCTACCTCGCCTCTGTCCACGCTCTCCCTGATCGTCTCTGTGACTTCCAGAAGGGCTGTCTCCATACTATAACCGGATCTGAAGCCAGACTGTGAGTAGTGGAGGAGATTTTTTGTCTCCAAGAATTCTGCCAGTTGTTCTTGTACAACTTTATCCAGTATTTTAGCAGGTTTGGGGAGGAGCGATATGGGTCAATAGTTGCTAAATACTATAGGGTCAGCCTCAGGTTTTTTCAGGATGGGGATTACTGTGGCCTGTTTCCACACAGAAGGGAAGTGACCAGAGAGAAGGGAGGAGTTCCATATGGAAAGAAGTGGTTGAAAGATGGCCAGGGCCAGGGAAGTGAACATCTTAGCAGGAACTGGATCAAGAGGGGAGCCTGATTTGCATTTCTGCATTTTCAGAAGGGCTGTGTCCAGGGAGATTTGCTTGAAGCAGCAGAGCATTGATTCACTAGAGAGTGGGCACAGAGGGGTAGTCTCCTCCCCAGACCCCTCAGAGGGGTTGAAGGAGGAAAAAATATCAGAAATGTTATTTTGAAAAAAATCAGAAAGTCTATCACAGAGCTCTTGACTGGGTTCAGTAGGACACTCCAGAGCCACTGGATTAGTGAAATCCTTTAAAATTTGGTATAATGTTTTGGCCGAGTTTTCCGCGGTCTTGATTTTGGTCGTGAAATATTCTTTCATGGCCAGTTGGTGGAGTTTATAAAAATGTTTTAGAGCAGTTCTGTAGTTGACTTTCGCGGAAGGATCATAGTTGAGACGCCAAAGCCGCTCAAGTCTCTTACATTTACTTCTCTCTTTGCGCATGGTCGGAGAAAACCTGGGGGCGGAGAGTTTAGCACGTCCCGAAGTGTGAGATTGGATGGTGGCAATTGAGTCTATGGCTGCAGAGAGGTATCTATTGAATTTCTCAGCATCGGCATTAAGATCGTCCGAAGGCTGGCAATTCAGGTTGGCCATTGCGGGTTCGATCGAGTCGCAAGTGACTATGGTCCATTTTCTCCCCAGGATTTCCGTTTTACTTAAAACAGTAGGGGGGGGAAGGGATATTGAAATTGAACGGGATTAAAAAATAGTCTGACCAGGTAATGGGTAAAGAAGGGTAAGTGGTAAGAGCCAGCAGATTGGTGAATAGAAGGTCCAGGGTATGACCCGCCTTGTGAATAGGGCCCTGAACTCTTTGTTCCAGGTTGATGCCTGCTAATGTTTCAATCAGGGAACTTGCTTTTGCGCAGGAGGGGTCATATACATGTAAATTAAAATTACCCAAGATGGTGAAGTGGGGGTGTTTCAAGGATAGATCCGCAAGGGTAGCTAATAGCTCCGTGAGGTAGGAGGGCTTGGTGCCTGGAGGGTTGTAAATCAGTGCACCTGCAAGAATCAGGTGCGTGGAGTCTGAGACACTGAAGTACATAGCTTCGATGGGGCCAGTATTCGATAGTTTCCTGGAGGTTATTTTCCATTGTAAACGTGATATTATGGCTAATCCTCCTCCTACTTTAATTCCTGGGTGGTTAATCCCAACCAGTTGATAGTCTGGAGGAATTGCTAGAGTAATGTCAGGGTAAGAGGAATTTTTATCCAGGTCTCGGTGAGGAACATCAGGACTCAGGAGTTAGAATTTAGGGACAGCCAGATAATACCAGAGTGCTGAGGAAGAGACCGGCAGTTAAGGAGACAGGCTTTTATCACCCGTGGGGGGGTTTCATGTGATTGCTCTTTTGTACAACCTTGAGGGCTGGCAGGAGAACAAGGAATATAAAAGGGGCAGTCCTTGCAGACAAAGTGTTTGCTGAGCAGCCAAGCAGGGTTGCAATTAATGTTATTACAGCCAGACTCGGGTCTCAAAGCTAATAGTTGAGACCTTAGCCAACAAATTTGTTTGATATGGGGGTCCTGAGCAGCATGGCTAGCGCTAATCGCGGCACAGGCGCGGGCGGGCGCAGGCGGGCTTGCCTTTGGCACGCCTTCGGAAGTGCATCTCTTTAAGTGGCTGACACGCTACCCCGTGGCTCCACTCTCCCGACGTTGTCACTGGCGATTGGCTGCCCTACTCTCCACATCAATCGGGCAGAGCCCATGGTAGACCGGGGTAGGGGCGGGGTATCAGGCGGTAGGAGTGAGGCAGCGAGCAGCGATAGTGAGCACAGGTAAATACACAGTTAAAAATGAATGCTTGCTTTAAAAAATCAGGGCGAGATAAAAATTCAGGCACAACCTGCAGCAGCTAGCACAACTGAGTTAAAGCGCGTGTCCAGAGCGAGCAGATCTGAGCCTTGCCTTAAGTGGCTGACATGCCACTTCATTGCTTTACATTTTAGAAGATGATGCTTAACAGTTTCTGACCCTTCACAAAATCTATACGACCCGCTAAGCCTTCCCTGGTACTTAAATAAACAGCACTGGAGCTTGGCAAATAATAAGGTTTGTCTGGGTGGGTCTCATAAACTTAAGTTTTAGTGAATTCACGGAGCAATCCTTAACTGAGGGTTTGTTAATTACCAGTGACATCTTATTTTTTGTTTAATCTTATTTCTTGGTTTAAGAAAGATTTATACATATGCAAGAGATACTTCTTCTCTGGGTGGGGTGGACATCCATACCTTTCATCATATACTAGCATACACAAATAAATGTGCACTCTATCTAAACAAGATGGAAGGTTATCATTGATGCGGTCTTCACCTCTATCCTCAAAGGGACACATATAGAAAATCTAGGACTACACTTTCAGAGATGGACTGCAGGCTCCAAGTAACTAGCCAGGCCCATGTGCAGTCAGTCCAGCAGACACCTCCTCAGATGTCACAGTAATGTTTTAACTGCTAGGATGTTAAAGTTAGCAGGATCCTTCTGAGAGGAAACAGACATACCCTTCACACATAGGATGAACAGCAAAACACACAAGATGATGGACGGAATGTTGCACAATGGCAAAACATTCACCCCAGTCACAGATCTGGGTATGTTCCTGTTCACCCTATGTGGGAAGGGTATGCCTAGACGTGGGCCCCATGCTCACTAAGCCAATGGAGTCAAGCTATCCTGGCTGAAGATGGCTGATAGCCAGAAACCGATCCTAGGATGCTTGATTCCGGTCCAGGGAAGACATGGCTTGGCATTTCGGTCTGGACTGTTCCCATGAGGCACAGGGTCAAGACTGATTTGCATATGGCCATGTCTGAACTGGGGTGGCTTTGTGAGCAAAATAACGATGTGTTAAACCCAGATCTGTGACTGGGGGTGAATGTTTTGCCATTGTGCAATATTCCGTCCATCATCTTGTGTGTTTTGCTGTTCACCCTATATGGGAAGGGTATGCCCAGACGAGGTTCCCTTGCTCACTAGGCCACTGGAGTCAAGATATCCTGGCTGAAGTCGGCTGATAGCCAGAAACCGATCTTAGGATGCTTGATTCCGGTCCAGGAAAGACATGGCTTGGCAGTTCGGTCTGGACTGTTCCCATGAGGCACAGGGTCAAGACTAATTTGAATATGGCCATGTCTGAATTGGGGTGGCTTGGTGAGCAAAATAACAATGGATTAAACCCCGATCTGTGACTGGGGGTGAATGTTTTGCCATTGTGCAACATTCCGTCCATCATCTTGTGTGTTTTGCTGTTCACCCTATGTGGGAAGGGTATGCCCAGACGTGGGTCCCTTGCTCACTAGGCCACTGGAGTCAAGCTATCCTGGCTGATGACGACTGATAGCCAGAAACTGGTCGTAGGATGCTTGATTCCGGTCCAGGGAAGACATGACTTGGCACTTTGGTCTGGACTGTTCACATGAGGCACAGGGTCAAGACTGATTTGCATATGGCCATGTCTGAACAGGGGTGGATTGGTGAGCAAAATGACAATGGATTAACCCCAGATCTGTGACTGGGAGTGAATGTTTTGCCATTGTGCAACATTCCGTCCATCATCTTGTGTGTTTTGCTGTTCACCCTATGTGTAGGTATGCCCAGACATGGGTCCCTTGCTCACTAGGCCATTGGAGTCAAGCTATCCTGGCTGAAGACGGCTGGTAGCCAGAAACCGGTCCTAGGATGCATGACTCCGGTCCAGGGAAGAAATGATTTGGCAGTTCTGTCTGGAATGTTCCCATGAGGCACAGGGTCAAGACTGATATGCATATGGCCATGTCTGAATTGGGGTGGCTTGGTGAGCAAAATAACAATGGATTAAACCCAGATCTGTGACTGGGGGTGAATGTTTTGCCATTGTGCAACATTCCGTTCATCATCTTGTCTGTTTTGCTGTTCACCCTATGTGGGAAGGGTATGCCCAGATGTGGGTCCCTTGCTCACTAAGCCACTGGAGTCAAGCTATCCTGGCTGAAGATGGCTGATAGCCAAAAACCGGTCCTAAGATGCTTGATTCCGGTTTAGGAAAGACATGGCTTGGCAGTTTGGTATGGACTGTTCACATGAGGCACAGGGTCAAGACTGATTTACATATGGCCATGTTTGAACTGGGGTGGCTTAGTGAGCAAAATAACGATGTATTAAACCCAGATCTGTGACTGGGGGTGAATGTTTTGCCATTGTGCAACATTACATCCATCATCTTGTGTGTTTTGCTGTTCACCCTATGTGTAGGTATGCCCAGACGTGGGTCCCTTGCTCACTAGGCCATTGGAGTCAAGCTATCCTGGCTGAAGACGGCTGATAGCCAGAAACCGGTCCAAGGATGCTTGATTCCGGTCCAGGGAAGACATGGCTTAGCAGTTCAGTCTGGACTGTTCCCATGAGGCACAGGGTCAAGACTGATTTGCATATGGCCATGTCTGAACAGGGGTGGCTTGGTGAGCAAAATACCAATGGATTAAACCCAGATCTGTGACTGGGGGTGAATGTTTTGCCATTGTGCAACATTCCGTCCATCATCTTGTGTGTTTTGCTGTTCACCCTATGTGTAGGTATGCCCAGACGTGGGTCCCGTGCTCACTAGGCCATTGGAGTCAAGCTATCCTGGATGAAGACGGCTGGTAGCCAGAAACCGGTCCTAGGATGCATGACTCCGGTCCAGGGAAGAAATGGCTTGGCAGTTCAGTCTGGAATGTTCCCATGAGGCACAGGGTCAAGACTGATATGCATATGGCCATGTCTGAATTGGGGTGGCTTGGTGAGCAAAATAACAATGGATTAAACCCAGATCTGTGACTGGGGGTGAATATTTTGCCATTGTGCAACATTCCGTTCATCATCTTGTCTGTTTTGCTGTTCACCCTATGTGGAAAGGGTATGCCCAGACGTGGGTCCCTTGCTCACTAGGCCACTGGAGTCAAGCTATCCTGGCTGAAGATGGCTGATAGCCAGAAACCAGTCCTAGGATGCTTGATTCCGGTCCAGGAAAGACATGGCTTGGCAGTTTGGTATGGACTGTTCACATGAGGCACAGGGTCAAGACTGATTTACATATGGCCATGTCTGAACTGGGGTGGCTTGGTGAGCAAAATAACGATGTATTAAACCCAGATCTGTGACTGGGGGTGAATGTTTTGCCATTGTGCAACATTCCGTTCATCATCTTGTGTGTTTTGCTGTTCACCCTATGTGTAGGTATGCCCAGACGTGGGTCCATTGCTCACTAGGCCATTGGAGTCAAGCTATCCTGGCTGAAGATGGCTGATAGCCAGAAACCGGTCCAAGGATGCTTGATTCCGGTCCAGGCAAGACATGGCTTGGCAGTTCAGTCTGGACTCTTCCTATGAGGCACAGGGTCAAGACTGATTTGCATATGGCCATGTCTGAACTGGGGTGGCTTGGTGAGCAAAATAACGATGGATTAAACCCAGATCTGTGACTGGGGTGAATGTTTTCCCATTGTGCAACATTCCATCCATCATCTTGTGTGTTTTGCTGAGTCATTATAAGCCAGATTGCAGCTGTGAACGTTGCGCATGCTTGTGCGCGTGACAGCAAGCAAGTGGCCAAAAGCCTGTGGGTAGCACTTTTGACATTTTAATTACCAACAGGAGAGGGAGGATTAGAAAAGGATCACTCCTATATCCCCAATCATAATTACAAGAAACAACTAAGGAGTGACTTATTGAAGCTGTGGACACGAAATTAGAGTCAGACAACCCATGGGGCAAGAAATTCTTCCACCTCCTAGTGAAAAAACAATAATGGAACCCGACAAAGGAAAAATAAGTGAAAACACATACAAAAGAAACAATTAGTGTTTAATTAAGAAGAACCCTCACTCACCCTAGTGGTGACATGCTTCATCACGGGGTTCCCACTGGAGGAACCGAATGTCCCTCCAGTGTGCTTCAACGCCTGATTTGCAGCGGAGCAGGTTCTTGTGAATTGAACTTAGTGTATGTGCATAAGTGCAGGTGGTAGTGATTTAAAAAATATTAGTTGTACCCAAAATCACTTTATTCAGAGGTCAACCAATATTATTAAAAACAATGTGTAGGATATTATGAGTGGTAATATTATTGACCACTTATATCACTTCAAAGGTAGGTCGACATGTTTCAGCTGTCTTTTTTAATTTATGCAGCTTTCTTCAGGACCAGTGACGCGAAAATCCCTGGTGGTCCGTGCTCGCTAAGGCACGTCCAACCAGTGGATGAGTGTGAAAAATAAATATTTGTAAAAAAATTACCATAAAATATGGTTGCTGCACCCTAGTATTTCCAGGGGCTCAGAAAAAAGCACGGAATTACAGTGCTGGCATCTGAGGGCTAAAGCGGGGGAGGCTGTCTTCACGCTACTGCCATTTGCTAGTAACGGCTCGCCTCCTGTGACCTACTAAGTCCGCTGCCGCCGCCCTGAAAGTCCAGGGCGGCGGCAAATGGCAGTAGCGTGAAGACAGCCTCCCCCGCTTTAGCCCTCAGATGCCAGCACTGTAATTCCGTGCTTTTTTATGAGCCCCTGGAAATACTAGGGTGCAGCAACCATATTTTATGGTAATTTTTTTACAAATATTTATTTTTCACACTCATCCACTGGTTGGACGTGCCTTAGCGACCACGGACCACCAGGGATTTTCGCGTCACTGGTCCTGAAGAAAGCTGCATAAATTAAAAAAGACAGCTGAAACATGTCGACCTACCTTTGAAGTGATATAAGTGGTCAATAATATTACCACTCATAATATCCTACACATTGTTTTTAATAATATTGGTTGACCTCTGAATAAAGGGATTTTGGGTACAACTAATATTTTTTAAATCACTACCACCTGCACTTATGCACATACACTAAGTTCAATTCACAAGAACCTGCTCCGCTGCAAATCAGGCGTTGAAGCACACTGGAGGGACATTCGGTTCCTCCAGTGGGAACCCCGTGATGAAGCATGTCACCACTAGGGTGAGTGAGGGTTCTTCTTAATTAAACACTAATTGTTTCTTTTGTATGTGTTTTCACTTATTTTTCCTTTGTCGGGTTCCATTATTGTTTTTTCACTAGGAGGTGGAAGAATTTCTTGCCCTATAGGTTGTCTGACTCTAATTTCGTGTCCACAGCTTCAATAAGTCACTCCTTAGTTGTTTCTTGTAGCACTTTTGAAACCCAGCTACTAAATTTCTCGGTAGATCAGCGCATGCGCTTGGCTCTAGTGATACCTAAAAAAGGAGGATCCTGCCTCACTCTGAGAATGAGAAACAAGATGTGACTACTCAGAGGAGGCTAGGGAAAAGAGGTTTCCAGAAAGCCTTAGAATTATGGAGGCAAATATAGAAGAGGAGGATGCAGACAAGCCTGTCAACATGGATGTTATCCCAGCCCCAGAGGAGACTGACGTTACCCCCTTCTAACTTCCCGGGAGATGTTGCAGTGGCACCACAGATACAAACATCACCAGCTTCAATATTTGCAAAATACCGGCAGTGACCTATATCCACAACCACCTCAGTAGAAGTAGGTACTGCAGAGAGTCAAATAACAAAGCACCCACCTACCGCCAGTTCATTTCACATTGACAGTGGCACCAGTGTCAGAAAGTTGAGCTCCCCAGTTTGAGCCTTCTTCTTGGTTAGCCAAAAGGAGGTGAACATTGCCATATGCTCCCTTTCTGGTGCAAGTGTTAATCGGGGTAAGCTTGGTACATACTATGGTACTGGGGACCAAACAACCCATTTGAGAAAGTACCACATGATCTGTTGTTTGGTGGACCTTAGCGGCCAAAACCTACAAGGGTTGTTGGTGAAGGGGGTGAAAACCGGCTGAGCAGGCAATCCAAATTGATCCAATCATGGTGGAAGGTGAAGAAGATGAAGACATCTTCATTACGCAAGGCAGCCCTCTCCCCAGCAGTGCAGTAGTATCGCCCACATCGGAAACATCTTAATGGCACAAGACTCAGGTCAAGACACCAAGGCAACAGAAGACAATGACTGCTCTGCTGAAAAGCACATTGAGCCTACAACCACCTGCTCTCAAAAAGTCACCTTTAGAAACGATTAATAAAAACAGAAAAGCCGTGTTCAAAAAAATGAACAAAATATATTTCACTTGTGAAACATTCGATCAATAGTTTTTATTGTCAGGTCATTAGTTTATTTAAATATGCACCATTGATGGAGCTTACAGTTATTACTAATAGCTAAAGTCTTATAAGTATTACTTAAATGTTCAACAATAGTATTTTTTTATGTCTATTTTAGTTGCGCGATTTTTGACAATGTCAGATTTTAATAGGAGTCTTCCTATTATTTGATTGGTGCATGTTTAAATAAACTAATGACCTGACAATAAAAAGTATTGATCGAATGTTTCACAAGTGATATATATTTAATTCATTTTTTGAACACAGCTTTTCTGTTTTTATTAATCCTTTCTGATACACATTATTGACAAGTTTTTTCTTCGCTTGCCTGATTATTATTGGATTTTCAGAAAGGATACCTTATAACTTTTTAGAGGTATGTTGGAGACTACATCAGCTATCATATTTGTTCAGGCAAACCACTCATGATACAAACAATTCTCAATCTTTTTCGTATACATTTACCACTGTGATTGGTAATAATAAGGTCTTATAGTTTATTATCACCTGTCTTATTGATATGTCTGATAGCTCTTCAGCAAGAGAGTAGTTTTTGCACGAGCCAACCATATTGGCAGATTTTTAATACGTTTTGTAAAAATGTTTTCTTTTGCTTTAGACTAACACTTCTAAGCCGTAACCGAGAAATCCGCATACCATTGAATTCTTACATACGGCAGATTGCTAATAATTAGAGGTATGTTTGTCATAGTTTCTATGTGACTTGTTCTGGGCAATCATTTTTTTTTATAACAAAACACTCATATTCCTTTTGATTTGTAGTTGTAAACACTATGAGATCAGAGTAGTAGCATATAATTCATTGGTAATACTGTTCATTCTATATTCTGCCTACATTTTTTCAATGTTTTTCTTGTATATTTGAGACGCTTGCATTTATCTCATACTAGTTGCATCAACAATTATAATCAATGAATTGTTTTAATGAATGAATAAGGTTGTCATTTAATAATTATGAAGTCACTATAAATTACATATCCTTGGACTTGGACAAATATAGTGAAGTAACAAGTATTTGTTACTATGCTGGTTTTTTCCACAAATTCAGTACATTTCATGTACTTAAAAGGATAAATATTGATTGTCGCGAATTGAATGTTATCTTCTCCCTGCCTTCTAGAAATGTTTGAATGTTTTTGATATTGCTGTTAGGAAATACTGCATGTTCAAAATCAATAGCACAGCAATAGTAGGATTATTTGTTTTGGACAGTTCTCAGAAATATAAATTTTGAATTACCATATGATATTAATACTGTATGTGCATGGATTTTCAATGTATTTTAAAAATATATTTATGTATGTCCTTTTTTTATCCCTGAAGAAGTCTCTGAGACGAAACACATTGGCTAAATGGTGTAAAAATTGGATTCTAATGATTTTGTCAATTTTTCAATAAAACCGACAAGTATATATAAATAAAAATGTAAATGTTAAGCATGGGCGGAAAACGCGTTCCGCTCGCGGATTTTGCGGATTTTCGGTAAATTCGCAATCCGCGAACGCTCACGAATTTACCGAAAATCCGCAAATTCGCACGCAGCGGATTTTTTTTTCTTGGTGATACAATTTTGCAGCGCGCGGCGTTCACTTACCGTCATTCAGCGTTTGCTGAGTTGTTTTTCTCGATATTTTGCGAGTGCTGCGCCATTTTGGATCTTGCTGCGGGATCCTGCGGGAGTTTGGCGACCGCGATTACGTCATCTCGGCTTGCCACCTTGCACAGCGAGAGTTTGTCAACGCGAGTACGCCGTGATCACGTATCGCGGGAGTTCGCAATTGCGAACACGTAGATGCGGCGGGCAGCAACAATCTCGCACTCGCGAAAATACAAAATGTGCAATTCTGCACAAGAAATCCACCAGCAAGCAGCATAAACCTTCTGGAAATGATGATTTTTATCAGAATAACTCCTCAGGTTGACATTTGCCTGCACTTATTTTTGCAAGGAGTCCATTTTGGGAGGGAGGGGGGTGGGAGGAAGGAAGTGCCCCACAGTCTCCAACTTCCTGTTCCTGTCCAGCAGGCTCCTTCCAGTGCTTTCTTCATGTGCTGGTCACTTTCATTCGGATTCTTCACCTGGAAGGATTACTTTTTGTGGATGCTGCTGAATATTTGGATTTGAGGCCTTTTTGACTTTCTTTGGATCACTTTTGGATTAGAAATTTCACAAGTAAGTTTGTTTGGGGCATTACAGTTGCTGCAACTACAATTTTGGAATTTTTGATTTTTGGGCTGTTGTTGGGGCCTTTTGCCCAGGGGTACTCAGTGGTGGGTGGACTGAGTCTTTCTGTGGGGTCTCTTTAATAAAAACATCATGGAGGGCCTGGATGGCTTGGGATTGTGCTGATTTTTCTGTGATTTTCGTTTTTTTGGGCTGTTATTGTGGCCTTTTCACCAGGGGTAGTGAGTGGTGCATGGGCCTAGTCTTTCTGTGGGGTGTCTTGAAATTAAACATCATGGAGGGCATGGATGACATGGGATTGTGCTGAGTATTCAGTGTTTTTCGATTTTTGGGCTGTTGTTGGGGCCTTTTGACCAGGGGTAGTGAGTGGTGCATGGGCCTAGTCTTTCTGTGGGGTGTCTTGAATTTAAACATCATGGAGGGCCTGGATGGCATGGGATTGTGCTGATATTTCTGTATTTTTCGATTTTTTGGGCTGTTGTTGTGGCCTTTTCACCAGGGGTAGTGAGTGGTGCATGGGCCTAGTCTTTCTGTGGGGTGTCTTGAATTTAAACATCATGGAGGGCATGGATGGCATGGGATTGTGCTGATTTTTCTGTGTTTTTCGATTTTTTGGGGTGTTCATGGGGACAGGCCATGTGGGTGGGGGCCGGCCCTGTTCATACATGAGAATGGACATTGCCTGTCTCAATACCAGTTTAAAGCAGTGTTCAAGTTGGCCCTGGGCAAATTGGGTCTGGGTAGAGCCGGTTTCTCCTCGCATTCATTTAGGATTGCCGCTGCCACTTTGGCGGCCGGGCGGGTCTCTCCCCCGATGCAGTAAGGGGTGTGGGACGCTGGGTGTCAGGGTGCTATAAAAGATATGTCAGGCCTGAATTGTTATGACCAGATGTGGCATTCTCGTATCGGACGGTGTTTAACAGTGTCATTTCTCTCCTTCTGACTAGCATGCCTGCGTCGGTGGTGTGGGTACTTGGGCACTCGTTTGTACGTCGCGCGACGGTGCGCTTGCAGCAACGACAGGTGGTGAAACCGGCGGCCTTGAGCGAGACCGAATTCCTTTGGCGTGGCGTCGGGGTGGGGGGTGAGAATCAGACACTTGAGGCGGCTCGTCGAGGAGCTCAGGGCGCAGGAAGGTCACAGGTCACCTGACTGGATTATCTTGCACCTGGGAGGCAACGACATGGTCGACAGAGGTCGCTTGGCAGTCAAGGAGGCTTTACTTGCAGAGTTTGCCTAGCTGGGGACACTTTTCCAGCAGCAAAGATTGTTTGGTCACGCATGCTCTCACGCAGGACATGGGGCCCGGGAGTCCATGCGAGATCTTTGAATGTCTCAGTAAGAAGATTGAACGGTGAACTGGCAAGGTTGTGCTCATTGAAGGACCGCTTGCGCTACATGCAACACCGGATGATTTCTGGAGAGGCAATGTACCACCAGGATGGGGTACACCTGTCGGACTTAGGGACGGACACTTTCATAAGAGAACTTTGGTCATTTATCTTGAACGCAGGTGGGGAGGGTGTCAGACCTGAGGGCCTTGGTCACCCTTATGGCGGAAATGTGACTTGCGATCAATAAACAGTGGTTGATGGGAGGCCGCTTGGCGGACTCCATAGGCCAGCTCTGAGGGGGGATATGGTAAGCTCTCCGCTGGGAGGAAGTCAACACCGGCTGGGGAGGCTAGGGCGACAGATTTCGTGCCTCCCGGGTGTCCCAGGGCAGCCTGGTGGTAGGGGGGTGGGCCCTGGTAATGCCGGACAAGGACCAGGCGTGCGGGCCCACCAGTCTAAGGGGCAGGTGCACGGCACCTGGCATAGGATGCCCAGTGCGAGATGCAAACCAGATGGGGCTCCTCCCTTAGTAAATGTGTTTACTTTTAATAGGCTTTTAAACTTAAATAGACTTTGTGGTTTTTGGTCCTCCAGACTTGAGTGGCTGAGTTAAAGGTTTTGGAATTTTTGCAAGCATGAATCCGTACCTCTGACACTTCTTGACTCTGACTCCGTACTCTTGTCCTGCGTTGGATAATCTAATCATCATTGGGGATCAATCGTCGGTGACTTTGGGAGCTGAATGACTCTGCCACACACTGGCCTGGTTGTAGGTGTGCCAGACCGAAGAGTGGTGGTACATGGCCCGGCACACGTTCTCCCACCGCTTCCGGCGCTCCCGGATCCCGTACCCGCTACCGATCTTGCCGCCTGCGATGATGATCCTGGGGAGGCGGCGCTGAACATAAAAAATTAGTGCGGCCACCTCCTCCGGGCTGAAGATCTCCCGGGGTGCGACCTGCTCCCCCCTCAAACGCCCGCACGGGAGCCGGGCACAGGGTGCTGGACCCTTCCCCTTCCCGGGATGCTTCCCGGCTCCCTTTACCATGGTCTGGGCAGAAAGGAAGCTAAATAATAAAGAAAATAGAATAGGGAAGAGAAGAAAAGAAAAGAGTTTAAAAAAGTAGTTCAAAATTAACCAAAAGTAGCAGAAAACACAAAAGTATAGAGCTAGAAAAATAGAGGGATAGATAATAAGTAAAATAGATAAAAAAAAACTTCAAACAAGCAAAGGATGGCAGAGATTCAGAGAGGATACAAAAAGCATGCCCAGAACCATAGCAATGAATGAGAAACAAGATGGCCGCGCCCGTTCACGACCGCGTGGGTAAGTTCGCGCGAGATTTTCCTCGCGAACACACGCGAAATTGTACTAGCGAGCCGCACACTTTGCGAGATTACACATCGCAGAAAAACGAGTTTTGCAAAACTGAAAGCAATCAGCAGGTGCAAAAGTTCAAACTCATCATTAGTAACCATTCCCTGTAGTGCTTCCTGACTGGGGCCCCTCCAGAGTTCAGTTGCTAGTTGCAACAGTTGTATGACCCTGCTTTGACCCTCACAGCAGACTCATAGAATAGCTACAAGTAGGCCACAAAGGTCCTGGAAAAAAAATTGCACTGCAACAGAAAGCAAATTACAGATAAGGAAGCAGGTGCCAGACTGGAATTTTAAAACAGTGACACATTAATAAACCAACCCCAAATTAATTCATGTCAGTTGAAGCAGGGCAGGTGTGCTTGCTTTTCCCCCCCATAATCTACAGTGATGATGAACCAGAGGGTGGCATTGATGTACCAGAGGGTGGCATGGGTGAAACAGAGGGTGGCAGTGGTGAAACAGAGGGTGCTGGGAACCTGTGATGATGAACCAGACGTAGAAACAACATAGACGCGACCGTTGCGAGCCGACAAGTAAGTTCGCAATTGCGAACTGGTACAAAACCCTCGCAAACTGGCAAAAACCCTTGCAAACACAAAAAAAAATCTGCAAATTCACGAGAATTCGCAGATTTTGCGGATTGCGAGTTCGCAAATACGCAAGTTCGCGAACGCCAGATTCGCAAAATTCGCCCATGCTTAGTAAATGTTTGTTTGTTCAAAATCGCAAATTCCCGAAAGTACTTCACTGATTGCTATGAAATGTTCACACAATGTTGGATTCAAATAGGCGTGTGTTTTTATTTACACAACGTTGGATTCCAATACACGTGTGTCGAATATGTGTGTGTTTTTAATCGAAAGCCCGAAAAGACACTTAAAAATGTCAATGTTCGTTTGTTCAAAATCTAAAAATATCTAAAAGTTCTTCACACATTGCTTTGAAATTTTGAGACAACTTCGTATTCGATTAAGCGCGTGTTTATTTATATATAAACAATGTTGGATTCGAATATGTGCGTGTCAAATACGCGGGACGAACAGACCCTATCGATTTGGTTGCTGCGCAAAAGTACCTCACCGATTGCTTTGAAATTTTCACACAACGTTGGATTCGAATAGGTGCGTGTTTTTATATACACAACGTTGGATTCCAATATGTGCTTGTCGAATACACGCATGTTTTTAATCGAAAGCCCGAAAAGACACATAGAAATGTGAATGTTCGTTTGTTCAAAATCTAAAAATCTCTGCAAGTTCTTCACAGATTGCTTTGAAATTTTGACACAACGTTGGATTCGATTAAGCGTGTGTTTATATATACACAACATTGGATTAGAATAGGCGCGTGTCCAATACGCGCGTGTTTTTAATGGAAAAGGCGAACAGACCCTATTGATTTGGTTGCTGCGCAACAACTACAATGGACGCATAGAGACAATAGTCTACATATATTAGGATGGACTGTTGGTCTCAGGATGGCAGACCGGGAAGTGGATGGAGGGAGGGGGAGGAGTTGGTTCACTTTGCAACATTATGAAAGGATGCATAGAGATAATAGTCTACATATATTAGGATGGACAGTTGGTGTCAGGATGGCAGACCGGAAAGTGGGTGGAGGGAGGTGGGAGGAGTTGGTTCACTTTGCAACATTAGCGCGTGTTAATAGAAACACAACGTTGGATTCAAATTCGCCCGTGTAAAATACGCGCGTGTTTTCAATCGAAAGGCCGAATAGACCCTATCGATTTGCTTGATGCGCAACAACTACAAGGGACACAAGCATTTTTAAATTAAACATATTTGAAACGTGCTCTTACTCTTTTCTTTCTCTTCCATTCAACCAGAATGAGCCACAGCAACGCGTGGCTGGGTACATCTAGTATTATTATAAAGAACAACTTGGACCAGACACCTTTTTTTTAAGTCGTCGAGTACAATCTGTGTCTAATTGAATTGAGAAATAATGTTTGTGATTTGATGGGTGCTGATTTCATTCATTTTCATGGTCTTTACGATTTTTTCCCAATAGGAAGTGTAGAGGGGTGCTCTTTCTAGCTGTCAAGCACCATCACCCAACTACTTAGCTACATTTAGTGTCAGGTGTGGTACTCTTTGCCTCAACCCTCTGTTTTTGCTTCTTTTCCATACAAACCATTACCGTCCACTTTCATTCCTTTTTCAGACAGGGATGTTAGAAAATAGAAAGTATGGATAGCTGTACAAAGCAATGAGCTAGAAAAAGAACCGCAGGAAATTAGAGGCCCACTGCTCCAGGGCGGCACAAGTCCTCTGCGGCAGCCTTCAAGTTCAGAGGCTAAGGGCTGTGGTATTGGCCCATAGCAGTCAACACCAACAACAAGAACACCATCAACAACAAGACCAGGAGCATCAGCCCCCAAATCTGCAACTGAGTGGTTTCTAATGGCAGGGCTTAATTCCAGTGCAGAGGCAAAGGCAAAAGAGGTTGAACAAAGTGGAGCACCAGCAATGAACATTGAGTGAATCGTCCAAGCCAATCTGGATGATGCAACAGAGGTCTACCTTGATCAAAACCCATTGATGTATTGGTATGGGAAGAGGCCCCAATGGCCAGTACTCAGCAGACTGGCAATAAACTAACTGATTTGTCCTGTCGTCAGTGTCTCCACTGAGAGTGTTTTCAGTTCTGCTGGTGCCATTGTCACAGTGAGAAGGACCAGTCTCTCAACTCAAAACCTGGAGAGATTAACCATGATCTAAATGAATCAGCACTTTATACCACCGGATTACACCATACCTGAAGTACTAAAGGAGGAAGATGAGGGAGACTCAGGTCATGAAAGTAGTGTGTTAGATGACCTACTTCTGGGCGAACCACCAGAACTCTACTTCCTTGATTACTAGGTTTTCTTACTTTGACGCCCAAAACAACCCACAAAAAAAAAGATATAGCTGGGGATCATTATTTACTTTATTATTGGTATGTGTCTGGTTGACCAATTCTTCCCCACCGTCTTACTCTTAGACACGTTTTATTGCTGGATTGGAGTTGAAACTGTGTGCCATGAAGAAGACCCGACTCACCCTCCAAAGCCATTTCCGGTAAGCCAGACATTGGACGGAGTATACAAACAAATGTGTGCCTGCCTCCAACCCTGGGCTGTAACTATCTGTCATTTCGAACCTTTAAGTGACTGCCCCATGTGTGACACTTTTGTAAATTGATTTAATCTGCCAATTCTCTGCTTCATTAAAAATTGATCATCTTTATTCTGCAGTGTACCACCAATCGATCATGTTGAGCAAACCAGAAGACAGGTAAATTCTGGCATGCATTGCACGCTGAGTGCTTGTTGTTTGTTGTGATGTGAACTTGTTGTGATGTGTCATCATCATGTGTGTGGAGAAGAGATTATTCATGTTGTGGCAGGCAGTGTAAGACTGGGTGTTTATTTGTTACGCTTAATGTGTTAGTGATGATTGGTGGCCTGCCGACAACTGATCAATAAATTTCCCCTGCAGGTTGCATTTTTTTCTTCCCCATTGAGAGATACCGAGATTCCTTAACAGGGTCCACTCCACAGTCCAAACTTCTTTGTTTAAATTGTTTTCTGATTTATACTCCTCAAAGAGTCAGACCCAACCAGTCCCTTAGATAATGCAAAGTTTGCAAACACAAATCTAGTCTACACTATGGGGTCGATTCCAATTTGGGAAGGAAATCGTTTTACCCGACAAGGATCCGTATTTTTTTCTGCTGAATCTTACACACTCCTTCCGAATGAGCAAGTACGATGCGAAGTGTAAAAGTTCCTAACGATTCGGTCGGGTAATAAACTCTACGTACGATTCAGTAGGAAAGGAGCCTGTCGTGTCAGACTCGTACGCATCGAGATAGCCAAGTGACAACCCGAGGCAACAGACACGACAGACTTGTCCATGACTGATGCCACTTAGTCCAGTATTAAAACAGCACATTAAACATGTACACTGCACTGTCTCGTGCCAGTTTTTCGTGTTCTGGTGCGATTCGGAGCATCAATAATCCTTGTCCAAATGCTGAGACTTGCGGGAAGCTGAGCCCTGTCCGACGCGTTTTCAATACGTATTGTACTTGCGTATCAAGAAATGTGCTGGTTGCACCCTCCGTGTTTCCTGAGCCTGTTAGGTACTGACATAGAGCATGAATCGGACCCGACAATTCGGTTGGAATTTGACAGGAATTCGCATCGTACTTGCACGTTACGAGAAAAGAGCTCCGGGTACAATTTGGTCGTCTGGTAAACCTCCAAATAGCATTAGGAAGGCATTTTTCCCTGAATCGAAATCAACCCCTAAAAGTGACTCAATCTTTCCTTCTTGTTGTTCAACAACAAAACTGTACTAATACAGGCCAATCTATTGCATTTAGAGTCAGGATTCTGGACACAGGTGGTACGGAGTTGAACACCATACTCAAAGCCAGAGTTAGAAGGATCAGAGATGATGGAAGGACTCAGGGCATGGGAGTAAGCCTGCCTACTTCGATGTTGACTTTGAAGTGGCCTAAGGGTAAACAGCAGACCTACAGAAGTTTGTGTAGTGGTGGTAAGTGGTGTGACTGACAATGGTGTATTGATTTTTTACTTGATTAGAAAATGCTATGTTGCTGGGTGTGTGTGTGCTCATTGTTGTCTGGCTCAAATTCAAAGCTAAGTGGTAGTTGGGTGGGGGGCTTGTTGTTGATGGTAACTGCCGGAAACAGACATTTAGCCATGCTACCTCTGAGTCTTCTTGTTGCACTCCTTAAGCAGTTGAACTATTCTCCTTGATTTTTCAATAACATCTTTTTTTTAAAATCTACAGGCCCTTCATCCTGCACCATACTGGAAAAACAATATAACACACTCACACTTACCTTACTTTACCACATCCGCCAGGCACCCAAGATTGACGGACAGTCCAAGAGGGATACAGCTGCAACTCTCAATTTGGCAATGAGGTATAATTTTTTCTCTATAATCAGTAGAACTGTGTGTGTTGTTTATGTTTGTTTACTTGACTGCTACAAACATTTTTATTTTTATTTACTAAGTATCTTTAACAGCACGGTACATTAGAACATAATATAACTTGGGTCTGTCTGGGGCAGCCGGACAATTTGATTTGATCAACCTGTACTAGTACTCATCGTCATGCACACATTTTCTTTTCCTCCCATAACAGATTTATGATGGTCGGCTACCAAGATGAATGATGTCCTTGTGTAGTGTTTGTCTTTGTCAAACCTTTCCTTCAAATACCCCTTCCCATCTATTCATCGGACACCTAACCCTCGTTCTCCAGGCTGTGTGATTTATTGAGGTGTTACTAAATTAAATTTACAGAATTAATTGATCACACACTTGATGGGCAGGATGTAATGAAAGCAACACCTACTAAAGGCAGGGCAAGGATCTTCTCTGCTATAATTATAGCCCTCACTGGCAATATTATATATATTGGATTGCCCACCCATGCACAGTATTTAAATGTTTTCTTTTTAGAGGAACACAATTCTTAATTTCCAGCATCATCATCCTTCCAGCACTAAACGTTACGTTTGTCCACTGCATAGCTTGAGTCAATTTCATTTTGTAACCTTTACTTGCTCACCATGTTGATTATTATTTACTTTAGCATTGCTTATCATGTCCTACTCTCTACTCTCTCTGGTGACTGTCTCGTTTTATTGCAACGCTTGCATATAAAATGGCATTAACTCCATTTTTATTTAAATTAAATAAGTTCCCTGCAATGAAAATTCCTCAGCCTACAGTTTGAGTTCAGCTAGGAGGGAGTAGAACATTGAATCTTTATGGGGGCAGCAGCAGTGGATAAACAGTGGCACTTGACTGCCTGACCACAGCACTGTACTACTGGAGGAATTAGGGCCTGGCTGGGGCCCAGAATATAGGAGGCTGCAGTTGCTGACGCCTCCTTCTCCTCCTTTGCCACCAGCCGCTGGTAGCCTGATGGCCTCCAGCTTCCGTTGCCGTGTTCTGGCTGCTACCTCCTGCCTATTATGTTGTGAGGATGATGGTTTGGCACGAGTAGCTATATTAAGAAAGAAAAAAGACAAATTGTAACTAATACTCTTAGCGAAACAGTAACACATAAATTACATAGCGGCACAGTTGCACTAGCAGTACATAACTTTTGCTGGTATCCTCGATTCCTCAGCCCATTTGATTTGGATGTGATTAGAGATTAGGCATTAAGCACAATGGAGTATACAAGTATTCTCCTTTCTCTTGTTTAGCTAAATGAATGTAGGCATGCAAGCTCTGCTTGCACCCTAGACAGACAGACTTGTTTTGTGTTACATTGCCCCTGTTGGGCAGCTGTACTAAAGAATTATCTATTTTCTTACCATGGCCATGCTCCTCTTAAATGCCTCAATTTTACCCTGACTACAACAAGGCAGATGAATAGTTACTAATATATGAATGATATACAGCACAAAGTGAGGTACTACTATTGTAACACACTGGCGAAATGCCATGAGTAGGGAGTGGAACTCGGATGGTGGCGATAGACGATGATGGGTGGGTACATAATATATGTTGTGCTAGAAAACTACTGTGAGTCAAGGGATTAGTTTGAAATACAACCTTAACCTTTGAATCAAAAACCTTGATAAAAAAAGCCTTCCCTGTTTACTCTTCTTCCCAAGGATTTTTCCATCTATCATTGCATTGTTCTTCTAGTCTTCTTTTTATTCTTCACCCTTGGCTTTGCTACTCTGTCACTATTTAAGTTTTACATTCTCTTCATCCAGTCTTCACCTGGGAATACCATCCATCCATCCAATCATGGCTATAATTTTCAAAATACCTTTCCCCAACATACATTTGTCATTTAACCACACATGCATCCTTGCTTTGACCCATTAAAACCCTCTGAGTATTACTTTTACCCATACACTTTCTCCCACCCAGTCAGGCATTCTTTCTTTCCCCTTTCATCTATCCTTCACCCACCCATGCATCCTATTAGTCACCTATATGCATCCTTTCACCCACAAATCCTTCTCTGCAAGTGGCATTAGATTTTACCTGTCCTTCCTCCTTCCATCCTTCTTTCCCATTCCCATCATCCCATCAAGCTCTGACTCTTCATGAAACTTTCTCTGCTGAGTTAAAGATAGAAGAGGCCATTTGTTACTCAACTCCTGCTGTATATGCTAAGTAAAGAGGGGTGTCTTCAACTGTTCACAACTTAGTCTCAACAGTACAGTGTGGTCCTCTGCAGCGAGTATATAAATTGTCAATAAGCAAGCAATATGACTTACCACCGCCCGCCACTGACGCTGGCTCACCCCCTGCAGCTGCTGCAACTGCTCCCTGGATGGTGCTGCCATCCTCGTTGGCCCTGGAACTGGTGTTCGGTGCTGCTAGAAAAAGCATTACAAATGTTTTAGATGCCATATATGCCTCCCCCTATTTATTTTTTCTGCAGCTAAATTGAAAATACACACACCACAAACAGCACTACAATTTAGGTTGTAGTGTTGTTCCTATATTCCCAATAGGCTCTGCACATTGAAATAATATATCCTATAGATTTGACGTAGGACTTAGGTTGACTAGGTCTCTATTGAATATATTAGACTTAATAGTGAGTGACAGCTAGCTCAGAGGTCACTAGAAACTTTCTCGAATACACAAGAAGGGATTAGTTTCTGACAACCGCATAAACATGACAACATTGTTTCCCCAAGATGGAACTAATCTTCAGAGTCGTGGAAACAATAGATAGATATTTTACCTAGTCATTCGTGCATGCTTCGTTTCATCAGAGGTGCAAAGAAATAGAGAGATGGGTGTTTTCCATAAAAGGATTTATTGAACAGTCTTCTTTCTCATGCAAAAGAAATTAACTGCTACAATTGTAATACTGGTTGCAAAGTATAATGCGTACAATAAGAAGATTATTATGAAATAATACTGTAAAAGCATTGTATGGTTCCTAGACCATATATAAATACATACATAAATAATAAAGGCTAAAAGTACACAACTGGTGCTTCTAGAATACACCTACCCCAATGTACCTAACCTAAGTCTAGTATGAGGAAAAAAGTAAGCGAGGTATAGCATAGGTTTAGTTTGTCTTTGCCAAGAATCTAACCAAGAGTTCTCTAGGGTCTAATCAGCTCTGTACCTTGGTTTTAGAATGAAGAAGATCTGGTATCTCTGTCTCGGGACTCGATTTCCCAACACCCCACAAGGGGAGCTTGGAAACACTGGAGCTGGATTCTCTGTGAGAGAAAGGACAGCTTCTCTGTCAGTGCGTCAGCTGGAGGGTCGGCTTCCTTCGGCACTTTCTGTAGCGAGCTGCATTGGGCAAGTAGATAGTTGAGCTGCTCCGAACCACCGTGTGTTTACTAGGGCAAGTGCAGGCATATTTATACCTTGAAGGTGCCTAGTTTGACGTAAAGTCAGACATAATAACATGACCAAAGAATCCCAAGGGAATGGTAGTTCTTTGAAAACACCATGATTTCTAGGACAAATCAATATTCAAGTAAGAGGATGTCCCTGACTGCTGGCGCCAAGTTTTCCAAGAAATCGTTGTGGCTTTTTGGAACTAGTGGAAGTATCCATGCCTGTATTTGGACTAGATGGGTTATGTCTAAATATGGGTATGATTTTTATGGCTATACAAGGGCAATGTGAACTATACCTGTATAAGGGCATGAATCGGTAAATTACGCTTGATTCTAAAATGCTTCACAACACCCACTCCACTGTATTATGTTCGATATTGCTAAACTCTAAGCATCTTTAAACAGATGAAATGGCTCTTAAATACAGAAGAGAAAAAAAATCGAGACCATTCCATGACAGAATATACTGTTTAGGTTGTGGACAAGGTTATACATTGTCTCTTTGAAGTGTTTATAAAGAATTATTGATCTCTAAGACTAGTTCTACTTTAAGCAGAGTACTTTGTGCCAAAAAAAGTTAAATTTTGGAAAAGTCAAATCGTAGAAAAAATAGAGTTCTTAAAGTTGGAAGTTTTATTTGGAAAAGTGAAGGTCGAATACAGAGTTCCATAGAACGCTGTGTGCTAACTTCAATCATTCTCGTTGTTAGGAGAAAACATCAAATCTACTAAGCTGGCAAAGAAATCGTCTACCACATTAGGTGAAAGTTGGATCAATTCATTAAGTAAACCGATAGCACAAAAATGTGAAGCATCACTGCCAGCGTTAGTCGCATTAGCAATGTTTGTCGGAGATGGAGACGAAGGTGGTACCTGTGTGTCTGTCGATCCACATATCTCACCGTCAGCACATTTTGTCTGAGATCTCAACGAATGCCGTCATCAGGATTGGTAGCCGCTGGGGACAACACAATGCATGGGGTGTTACCGAACCAAGCACTGTATCAACATCCGTTGCCAGTGCTGATGGAAGTGTTAGACAGACAACCAACACGCATTCTTCTCCACATAGCAGGCATCGTAGAACAGATGCAATCTTGCCAGATTGGTCAAAATTATAGGAACCACGTGGTATTCAGGTCTCTTAGATGAGCCAGGCCCAGGATCTGTATCATGTGCTCACAACACTTCATTGCCAGGAGAGTGTTCTCGATGGTAATCTGGGTGTTGTTGCTGTCCGGACTTGCCATATCGGAGCAGAAGAAACAAGAATAGTATTCCTGATACAAGTCCCAAAATGAGAGGCAGGCCGCCGAACACAGAGTGTACAAAGTTTGAAAAAATGCTGAGGACTGCTTTAAAAGGTGCTAACTGTCCCGAACAAACTGTCTTAAATACATGTACAATACCACTGGTATTAGACATGTTTAAGATACGAAATATATTGGACAGTTTGTGGATAAAAGGGCATGTATCTCTGTAGAGGCCCTTGCAACTTGTAGTTCATACATCTCTTTGGACGAGGTCAGTGGTACAGTTTTTTTATAAAAGAATGGCTTTCATTCTGATTAAAGTATCAATTCGAATAGAAGAGATGTTCAGTGAAGGCCATAGCGGCGACTCCCCATCTGTCTTAGCTTTAGGAAACAATACTTGCATACAACAAGTGACCCTGGCTGACACTGTTACGAGATAGGCTATTCCTGGCGTCATTCCACAAAAGCTGTGATCATTCAACATTATGCAGCTCGCGTTAGAAAGCTGCCTAAAAATTGGATCTATCACTGCTGCTAGAGAACCTTGCAAGTGGCAGGATAAGTTGTTCGAAGAACCTTCACAGGCTCCATGTAAATTAATACCCTGACATAAGAGTGTACCACTTAGTGCACTTTTGCATTGTGTACCACTAAGAAATACCACTTTTCCCCACTCCAACATCTGTGTGTGTATGGTAATTCCCAGGTTGACTTTATGTATTCGTTACCCAACCTTTCATAAACGGTTGAAAATTTTGACAGGCAGAGTGATTATCCTGTGTATTATCCATTCTGTTGCAGGCTTTTCTGAAACAGTTAATGGTAATCTTACCAGTTTTTCAATGCTCAGCACCGTATATTCTGCTCCTCTTTGTGCCAAAGTGATTTGTTTATCTTTAAGGTTAAATCCTGAAAACAATGATGTGGTGTTGATTAGACACCATGGCACATATCAAGAACAAAGATTTTGCAACGTCCAGCCTAATAGCATTATAGAACGCAATTGTGACTGTCCATGCTGTAGCATGAGCAAGTCCTGTTCCATTATGTCAATGGCAGAGGATACTATGCAGTCCAAAGAATAAATTCTGGATGACAGGGTCGTTAACCCATTGTCAACTACAGAGAGTGCTTTCTCTAAATTCATACGATCAATTTCTCGTATTCTTTCTGCAGTCTCCGCCTGCTTTCCCAGCTTCATTATAATTGGCATATATACCTGCGTATATGAAACATTTTTTACGTTGTTTTGCAGGACCTTGTAAGAAGTCCCTTAAGTCAACGCCTTCTTTAAGTAAAGATAAGTGTTGTTTAACCCGGTGTGGCTCAATGGTTAGAGCGGCAGACCCTGATACAGAGGTCTAGCCCGGGACCAGGGTTCAATTCCCCGCTCGGTGGGTCTTGGGCTCAAAAATCCACGGACCTGATAATTCTCACCTCAGTGCCTATTCCAATCATGGAGTCCCACTCTGAAACTCTGGGCAATAGGTTGCTTAATCTCCACAACGGCCCCAACAACGCTAAGGATGCCTGGCCTCCACCTTGGGGGGGCCCAGGAGTGGACACCTTACCGGGAAAGCCAGGATGGGTTCCACAGCGGTATTCGTACAAGCGCCTTGAGACCCTTGCGGGTGAGTAGTGCGCCATACAAGTATCAATTGACATTTTTTTTTTTACAACATCTGTAAGGGCAGATTTTTGTAGCCACTCAAGGCACAGTTTCCCTACACTGTATGTTGTTACTATCCCTGGATGTTGTCTCTGAACATATCTTGGGTCTGGCCTAGTTACCCTTGTGTCTTGTTCAGGAATCTATCTTGACAGTTATTCATGTCTGCGGTAGAGATTACCCATTTCTTCCATTCAGAATCAGTTCTGTTTTTCTGAAAAATAAAGTTTACATCGACCCCCCCTTCTGAAGTGTTTTTGTTATCAGACGTAGGTGTAGGTATAGACAGTTTGTTTAAATATTTTATCTTGGCAAGGTCAAGGCAGGATGTCTGTTGAACAGTGTCATTTAAAAACATTATTTGTTCAGGGATAATGCAGGCTCGAAATAAAGCTTCTATTACCTGCACTCACAGTCTTTTGAGCCCCAGACAGTTTTTGTTTCTATGTTGTCACTCCAAAAGTCAAAGCCTAATGAGGACAGCTGGGCATAAAAGGCTGCTGAATAAATTTGCTTTGTGGTGGTTAACATACTTTTCATTCCTGTCTTATTAACATTTTTAAAGTAAAATGTTTCTGGATTTGTGGTATTAAAACCTGAGAAGTATGGGAATTTGGTATAGAATGTTTTTGAGCTACCTTTTGGTGGCGTTAGACAATGTTCCCATTGATTGTACTTATAAATATTCCTAGGGTTAGCAGATTTGTGCAAGTAATGATGACCAAAATGATTATAACAATACATTTGTGCATAATCTGATGAACCTTCTAAGTATTCATGTTTTGTGAATTTAGCAGACATCTCTAAATCTGACATCATAATATTAACTGTCTCAAAGTCCCAATCATCAGAAAATGTGCTTTGTGAAACAAAGTGTCATAATCAGTTCTATCCCATGCTATACCACCAGGTATAGGAATGTATGTGATGTTTACTGATGTTAAGTCTCTTTGTTCACGATGAGATGATTTGTGTGGCTTCAGGAGCAAGTTGATCTTCTTACTTGCTGTGTCCATTTTACTATATTTTCCATTTATCAGCATCCTCAAAGTTAATACCAGGATTAGCCAAAGTAGGAGAAAAAGTACGCCAAGCACAATCCAAAGTTCTACCCATGGTGAAACCAGATCAAGTTTCTGAAAGAGTTCTGTTACTTGATCTTTAAAAGTTTTATTTGCTGGCATCATTTCAGGCTCAATGGGATCCTCAGAAAACATATCAAAGTTGATGAAATAGCCAGAGGCAGTTCTGTCAATTGTTGGAATTGCATCAGGATTATTTGAAATTACCGGGGCTACCGGATCCTTTGTCATATTAGTGTAGTCTGTTGCTACATCATTGTAGACAGGAGAGTCTTGACAAACTGTTATTTGGGTCTCAAGAGGCACAAGTTCCATTGCTTTATTGCTTAGTCCTTCTTTTCTCACTGCAGATTCTTCAAAGGTGATGAGTATCAAAGTGTGAACCTCTTGGATAGTAGCAAGATTTGGTCTTCTGCTACATCTTTGTAGTCCACTGGGCATATTACTTATTATCAGCCACTTGATGTAGTTTGACCAGGTCGATGGATATGAACCTGTTCTCTTTTCTTCCAGCAAGAGGAGGTAGTAGCACTGTTCTTGATTTGTGGATTGCTAGTACAGGTACTGGTTTTCTGTAAGAAGGCCCAAATTCCTTCTTATCCGCAAATTTTTCTCTGACTAGATCCCCAATCTTTGGAATCCAGGCAGGCCTTGCTGGGATGGGTGGTTCTCCTTCAGTTGTCTTTTCTTGTTTAATTCCTGCAAAACAGCCAAACGCTCTTTGATATCAAAGAGTTTTTGTTCCACCACTGAAGTGTGACGATCTAGGTCCTGGACAAGCATTCTAGTACCAAAAAGCATTTCATATGGAGTGATTCCATCCAGAGAATTTCTTGACAGATTGTTAAGACTACTTTTGACAATTCTTAGATGTTTGACCTACCCTAGCTGGTATAGATTGCTTTATGTCATGTTTTTTTCTTTCCACGACCGAATTTTCCTCAGGATGGAATGGACTTGCATACCGCAATGCAACGCCAAGATTGGCCATGGCCTCTTTGTAAGCTTTGGAGCAAAACTCAGGACCCTGGTCAGAATGTAGCGTGCCGATTGCGTATGTGCCGGTAAATACTCGCAAATCTTTTATAACAGTTTGGGTGTCAGCCGAGCGCTGAGGCCACATCCAAATGAATCTGTCCTAATAGTTGTGGGACCGCATTCGTCCGTAACGACGTCTGCGTGTAGAAAGCCTAATGCTGTCTAACAATGGTGTCTGAACTGGGCTGGCTACACTTAAGTCAGGTATCTGGTGGCATTCTCTGCTGCGATCTCTCTTACAGTCATGGCAATTAATTGCAAACTCGTGAATGTGGGCATTCATCCCTGGCCACCAGTACGTCTCTTATAATTCCAGAATGGATTTAGAGATCCCTTGATGTATTAGACCCTCTCCCATATGTGCTTCTTGTATCAATGCTCTTTTACGTCTCCTGTTTGGTATTACTTTATCCCCCCCCTCCAGGGATTCGAGCAAAAGGGACGGAGTTGGAATCAATTATGTATGCATATTTGAATGGATAGTTTAGAGGTAACGCTGCACCACTGCACCGCTGCCTTTGGTTGTGGCATTGACAGCTAGCATTGTTTCGCCATCTATTTTTGTTTTTAAACGAGTTTTGCAGCTACGGAAGCCGTTTGCACAGCTGCCTTTGCGGCTTCATCAGCCAATGAATTCCCTGCAACGTGAACGCCATCTCATTGATGACTCAGTGTATAGATCACATGAGTCTTTTGTAGTTCTTTCTGTAATTGAACTACTTGTTCCCAAAGCAACTTATGCTTGATTGTGCCACCTTTTGCATCTTTGAAACCGTTTTCAACCCAGTTCTGCAAGTATTCATTCTAAGACTGGAGGCAGTAATACGAATCGCACACTATGAGTGTGGGGAATTTGCGATTGGTATTTTCAAGCGCCATCTGGAAAGCCTGCAGTTCAGCTCGCTGAGCTGTACAGTCTCCGAGAGATTGTGTTTTTGTGACCATAGGTCGGAATTTACCAGCACGCCGGCGACCTTTAACGATCGCGCACGCAGCACTATAAACTGGTTTAGCCCCAATTGCGGGTTGTGCTGATCCGTCTGTATAGATTATACATTTGTACTGTTCTAGAGGCAGAATCTCAGTGGGCAGAGGACAATCTTGTTCGTATTGTAGAAATTCTTGAGTTTTCAAGTAGGGGTCAAAATTGTATTCAACGTCTGTTGCAGCAAGAGAGTTAACCCATTGTATCCATATTGGATGTAAAGCCTTTGCAATCAGAATGCTCGCTTTTGTTACTGCTTCTAAGGCAGGTACAGGAGTAACAATCATTATGCGTTTACCCTGTGCAAGAGCTCTCTCTTTTGATACTGCAGTTTGAACCGCTGTCAGAATTTTTTCTGTTGAAGTGAATTTCATTTCAGCTTGTGTGTACAAGTGTGATTTGTAAGCAATTGGTACTTTTTCTCCTTCATTAAAGGTTAAGTACCTGAATCTGTATCTTCCTGGGATTATTCTGATTACAAGGTTGCGTACATTTACGCGTGTCTGTAAATGTGTTGTTGCTAACTTGTCTGTTTGCACTGAACACAACATTTCTCTGTGTTTTTGAGTCCAATTTGTTGTTTTAAAATCAGGTTTGATTAATTACATTGTAGAGGTTTAACCCTTTCTGCGTAATTTAGAATGTATTTTCTTCCAAAATTCAGGATACCTAGAATTGACTATAAGTTTTTCAGCGTTTTTTGAGGTTGGAGCAGTGCACACTTTTCTAAAAAGTTGGCTGCCAGGCTTTTGTCTTCACTTGATAACTCAAATCCTAGAAAAAGGACATTGAGGTGGGCAATTCTTGATTTCCTAAAGTTTAATTTATACCCTTCAGAGGCGAATCCAAGTATAATGGTATTCACTCTGTTCAAGTGCCTGTCCAAGTCATCGTCTGTTAGATAGATGTCATCGACATAAGATAATGCCTCAACATCATACGTTTGTAGTATCTCTGTTACTCTAGCTGAAAATAACCCCGGACTATTCTTGAATCCTTGGGGGAGACGACAGAAGTGACGCTGTGTCCCCATAATTGAGAAAGTGGTCAAGTACCTCCTTTCAGGTGCAATGTTTTGACAGAAGAAACCGTTAGAAATATCTAATGTAGTTTTATATTTTTTTCGCACAATGTTATTCATCAGTGCTGCACTGTGTGTATTTTGTACTGCAAACGTTTTGCAGCAAGAGTTTAAATGTCTGTAGTCCAAAACTAGACGATATGTATTGTCTCGTTTGGAGACAGGAAACAAAGGATTGTTCATTGACGAGGTGCTTGTTTCAATCACCCCTTGGTATTCAAGTTGATCTAATATCTCCCTGTCCTGTTTTTTAGATTCTTGCTTTACTGGATACTGCCTCTGTGCAGTTGTTTGTGATTATAACTGGATTTTATGGTGAGGTGAATCCTCATCCCATCCCACATGATTTTTATATAATGCTGGAGCCTGGGCTACTGCGCATTTTTTGGCATAGGTGTATTTTAAATGAATTGCAATAAGATTTGAGAAGGCTGGCATAATGATGTCTTCTCCGTGTGGGCACTCCCTGACAACTTTTGGTGGCCAGTCTTTTTCAGCTAGAAGAATGTCATAACCCTGAGGGAGCTTCTCACAAAAGAGTGCTCTTATTTTCCTAGTTATGTCCCCCTCCATCCGGAGCGTTATTTCATATGTCTTGGGGGTACACTGACCCTGGTATCAGCTATTTCAACTTGAATGTACTCATTGAAGTCCACTTTCTCCAGATGATCTTTCAAGATCCTGCGAGCTATGGTGACCTCTGCTGCGCTGTCCAGCATTGTCTGGGCCCACTCCCCATTGTTGAGTTGTGTCCTCAAGATCCTCGACATGTCTGATTTTTAGACCTGCTACCATCTTTTTGGTGAATTGTGTTTTCTTATTTTTTGGAACGTTTTGATCGTCTTTGAACTTCACGTGTTCTTCCTTGTGTTCTGACCGTCCTCTTCTTTCTGATTTCTGTGAGGTAGTCTGAAAGGTATGAGAGAAACGTGTATCAGTATCTTGATATCTATCTGGTTTTTACAAATTATCCCTGTTCCTGAGGTTATATCTCTTTTCAGGGGGCTCCTTTTGAGGAGACCTTCCTCGGGACTGAGAACGCTTCTCTTTAAAAGTTTGTTTAGTGTTCTCCCACTTCTTTTTAGGAATAGTGAGAGTGTTTTTAATAAAGACCTTTTCAGGACTTTCGGTTAGTTGGGGTTTAACTGGTTTCCCACCCAAAATATCTCTACCTAGTTCTTCATAGGATTTTTCAATTATTCTGGCCAGTTCATATGGTTGCTCAGTTATATCAATTTCCCTTATTTTTTGGCGGATCACCACGAATGCTGCTTCACCTTTAATATTAGCTAATATTATAGCTGAGACCGGTTCGAAATATTTCAGTAACTTCATACCCAGATTTAAAGCAGGCTCTACCCCGTTTTTTTTTTTAATCTGTTTCAGGACGTCTGGTATCACCGCCATAGGTAGAACACCAAGTGTTTTTGTGTAGATTGCAGCAAATACTGTACCCCAAGTGTCGCAGTCCTCCAGGTGTGGTGCGATCCACATTGGTAAACAGATTGTTAAAATTCTGTGTTCTTCATGAGGTGTACTATCAGGAAATACTGCCTCGATTTGAGTAATTTTTTTTAGCTATCCAGAATGTAATTTGTTCCCTTTTTGCAGGCAATTTACCAATGACTGATTGTATAGTCTGTGGTGTGATTTTATTTGTGTTCCCCAGGTGAGGGGTTTGTTGTGGAATCCTTATAGGAGGTAGGACTGTTAGAGTTTGCATGACATATTGAACCAATTGTCTATGTATTTTGACTAGTTGTTTTGGTTGAACTAATAGTTCTTCACTTGACATTTATTCAATGTCATGATGTGGTGTATAGCTGGCTAGTACCAGTAATGTTGCTCCTGGTCTACCTAGTGGTTCGAGCCAGGTAATGTGATTTTGATGTTGTAGGGCGCCTTTAAACCAGAGCTGATGCTCTTGATAAGTTAGTGGAATTACAATGTCCTCAAAAGGAACGTATTCCGTTGGAGATTCCTCTACTTTGTAGAAGGGGAACACATGTGTTACTGGATTTGCTTGAGGGAAGACAATCCATGAATAGAATACCTCTGTCTGCCGATATTCATGTGCCTCTATGACAAAAATTACCCTACCATCTCTAGGTGATAGGCCATTCGTTATAAGTTTTATAGCAATGATTTTCCTTATGTTTTCCGGGATGATTATCGCATCCGGGTGATTTTGTTGGAAACCTGTAAAGTCTAAGCCCGGTTGGGCTGTAGCTGCAGCTCCACTGGCCCCGGGATTATCCTCGTCTGCCATATTGTTGACTGAAAGTTTGCAGAGCAAGTTTCAAGGAAACAAAGATAAGGTGCACAATGTTTTGGAAAACTGTAACCTTCATCGTTGTCCCCCTCCATCCGGAGCGTTATTTCATATGTCTTGGGGGTACACTGACCCTGGTATCAGCTATTTCAACTTGAATGTACTCATTGAAGTCCACTTTCTCCAGATGATCTTTCAAGATCCTGCGAGCTATGGTGACCTCTGCTGCGCTGTCCAGCATTGTCTGGGCCCACTCCCCATTGTTGAGTTGTGTCCTCAAGATCCTCGACATGTCTGATTTTTAGACCTGCTACCATCTTTTTGGTGAATTGTGTTTTCTTATTTTTTGGAACGTTTTGATCGTCTTTGAACTTCACGTGTTCTTCCTTGTGTTCTGACCGTCCTCTTCTTCTGATTTCTGTGAGGTAGTCTGAAAGGTATGAGAGAAACGTGTATCAGTATCTTGGAAAAACTGTAACCTTCATCGTTGAACAAACCAAAAAACTAAAAGATAGGATTTTCGTCATACTCAGTAATGACGGATAGTTTATCCTTTCAACCACTCCAGACATCTATTGGAGTATTTTACAGGAAAAAAGGGGTCTCTGTGAAAAGCACGACTGAGTTACTCTAGTATCTAGCGTTAAATTAGTGCCTTACCAAACGTTGGGCGCCATGTAGTGTTATTCCTATATTCCCAATAGGCTCTGCGCATTGGAATAATATATCCTATAGATTTGACTTAGGACTTAGGTTGACTAGGTCTCTATTGAATATATTAGACTTAATTGTGATTGCCAGCTAGCTCAGAGGTCACTAGAAACTTTCTTGAATACACAAGAAGGGATTAGTTTCTGACAACCACATAAACATGACAACTTTGTTTCCCCAAGATAAAACGAATCTTCAGAGTCGTGGAAACAGTAGATAGATATTTTACTCAGTCATTCATGCATGCTTCGTTTCATCAGAGGTGCAGAAAAATAGAGAGATAGACTTTTCAATAAAAGGATTTATTGAACAGTCTTCTTTCCAATGCAAAAGAAATTAATTGCTACAATCGTAATACTGATTGCGAAGTATAATGTGTACAGTAAGAAGAGTATTATAAAATAATACTGTAAAAGCATTGTATGGTTCCTAGACCATAGATAAATACATACATAAATAACAAAGGTTAAAAGTACTCAACTGGTGCTTCTAAAATAAGCCTACCCCAATGTACCTAACCTAAGTCTAGTACGAGGGAAGAAGTAAGTGAGGTGTAGCATAGGTTTAGTTTGTCTTTGCCAAGAATCTAACCAAGAGTTCTCTTAGGTTCTAATCAGCTCCGTACCTTGGTTTTAGAATGAAGGAGGTCTGGTATCTCTGTCTCGGGACTTGATTTCCCAACACCCCGTGAGGGGAGCTTGGAAACACTGGAGCTTTATTCTCCCCGAGAGAAAGGACAGCTTCTCTGTCAATGCGTCAGCTGGAGGGTCGGCTTCCTTTGGCACTTTCAGTAGCGAGCTGCGTCGGGCAAGTAGATAGTCGAGCTGCTCCGAACCACCGTGTGTTTGCTAGGGCAAGTGTAGGCATATTTATACCTTGAAGGTGCCTAGTTTGACGTAACGTCGGACATAATAACGTCACCAAAGAACCCCAAGGGAATGGTAATTCTTTAAAAACACCATGATTTCTAGGACAAATCAATATTCAAGTAAGGGGATGTCCCTGACTGCTGAAGCCGAGTTTTCCAAGAAATCATTGTGGCTTTTTGGAACTAGTGGAAGTAGCCATGCCTGTATTTGGAATGGATGGGTTATGTCTAAATATGGGTATTATTTCTATGCCTATATAAGGGCATTGTGAATTATACCTATATAAGGGCATGAATGGGTAAATTACGCTTGATCCTAAAATGCTTCACAACAGGGTACACACAGTATGTCCTATCAATAATAATAAAATATCCATTTGGGCAGTTTGTTGGTGGCAATTTTTGAAAAGCCTCTCAAGAAGACAACGTGTAAAGGACCGGACTGAGTAGCTAGAGCTATTGGTGGATCTGAGTTTTCTAAAAGAAATAAGAGTGGCCAACTGAGAGAACAATGAGACATAAGGTATTCTTGGTTGACAAATGTAATGTGGCCATCCTCCTCATAATTCCTTCCAGCCATTGCACTCTAATCAGTTCACCCTCAACTGCTGCTAATAATACTAGGCCTAGATAAAAAGACACAACTTTGGGGTGTCCAACGTGACCATGGCCACTCTCTCATTTTACTGATTGAGCATGATACATAAAAGAAAGCCTTCTCATCTCAACAAACATGCATAAAATACCTTAATTGGGCATGCAATCTGCAAGGCAGAGTAGTAGTACTAGTAGTAGTAAGTGACCATTACCAATTGATTCTCTGGGTCTTACAGTACCACCACTAGACAGTCCAAAATATGTATAAGGGAGGAGGGAAAGCTGACAAAAAAAACAAAAGAAAGGAAGCAACAGACAGACTAGTACAGACAGAGACAGTTTGAGGTAAAATGCAGACACTAGGAATGTAAAATACCTTAGTAAATAGGATAATGGAGTGATTACAAGATTTTTGAAATGGATAGATCAAAGAGGATTTGGGAAAAGATAAAAAAAAGAGTTAGGAAATATATATTAAAATTAACAAGAGGAGGTCTTACTGAGGCCAGCAGAGCCCTCGACCACTGAGCTTACTTCCTCGGAGGCACCTCCAGCTCCTGCACCCACCTCGGATGACTTCTTGCCTCTAGATGCTGATGTAAGACATAATTAAAGATACAAAAAATAATTGGTGGTAAATTAATAATCTCTCAAAAAAGATTTTTTGACAGGAAACAGCAATTTCAATTCCATTGAACTTTCCTAAATCAGATTGACTACTAGAAGACTAGTATAGCACACCATTCTATCTATTTAGTCCACATAGCCTGTCTATTGCAGAGACCTTGGAATAAACTGCAACAAATGATATTTGCTTCTATCTTCCGATCTCATTCACAATCTTTCTCAACCCCCTTTGATGGGCCAATTCACTAAGTCTGCTTTTTGTCTTTAAATGCATAGATGAAAACAATATACATCAAATTGGTTGGTTGCTTTTCACTGTATGAGCTACAAAAAAGGTTCTAAGACTTGAAGTGAGAAGACACATGCCATTAAATTAAATTAAACTAATGCGCATACGTGGGTGGCTGCGCATGCGCATTAGTATCCAAGATGGCGGCGCGGTTACCAGCGGGAGCCCCGGAGACCCAGCCGGAAAGCTAAGTGGTGTTTATTCTTTTTAAAAACATTATTTAAGTATTTAGGGAGGGCGGTAGGGAGGCGGGTAGTATTTAGCGAGGGCGGGAGGGAGGCGGGTGGCGCGTAGTGGGGCTACGCGAAGTGCGTGGGTGGACGTAGTTTCTGTCCCACTACACCTACTACGCCCAGGGTTACTTAAGAGTCCCTTTGAGTATTGTTTATGTAGAGAAATTTACCAGCCTCCTGAGCATGCAGAAACCATAATCTACGAGCCGTAGCATTATGGACAGTCAACAAGGCTAATAAGGACACCTAAAAACTGATGCCAAAAGCCCCAAGCCATAAGGCCAAGAGCAGTATAGATATTGTGGTGGTGTGCTATTAGAGTTTCCTTTCAAATGAGTTTCAGTATCTCCTCAGCTGGATTTGTCTCCGATCACTTTACTAACCACTCACTATATTGGGAAAAAATTGGTAGTTTAAGCTGAATGTTAACTTTATAAAAATATGCTTTAGGCTGCCTGAGCCACAACTGGTCAAAACCAGTGGTGTCAATCATCACACTCCCCAGAGCTTGAACTCACATCCTTGGATGGAAGAGTAAACAACTCTGGCTCAGAGAACAATGGCATGCTTCTGAGCCCAGGAAGGGCGAAAGGGTGTTAACAGAGGACAATTGAGCCAGGATTAGCTACCTGGGATTGAACTGGAAAAGTTGGCAGAACACAGTTTTAGCATTTAATCTTTTGATTTGGACATGCCTCTCTTATTTATTCATGTTACCTCCCAAACAGCCTTACCCCTTTCACAGTAGGAGAGAAACCCTCTTTGGTCCTGCCATGTGGGGTACAAGCTCATCTAAATAGGGGAGCTGTTTAGGAGCTGAAGACAGGTCTGTCTGATGGCAGCTGGGTTTTTACATCTTGAAAGAAGGACTCCTGAGTAATTTTACAGTAAAGTGAGGAGGAAGTGCTGCAAAAGCAGGCAGGTAACTGTGAAAATAGTGTTAGGATTAGGTGGTAGAATGTCTGCAATCACTGGCTAGTGCACAGTACAAATCTGACACCTCAACCACCAACTCTGTAGAAAACGAATCTATGACATAATATCGACAGACAGAATATAGACATACAAAAATATCGACACAAAAATATCGACATCAAAAATATCAGAGTTCTATCTACATAAAGGTAAGAACAAAAATATCGTAGTACAAAAATATCGTGGTTAAAAATATCGTTTTTTAAAATGTATTAATAATAATGTAAAAATAATTTAAAAATACATATAATTTAACAAATTATAAATATAAACATTAAAACATATTTAAAAAATAATAACTAATACATATACATTTAAAATAAATTAAAAACTCTACATATAAATTAATATATATACTTACTCCACATATTTCAACAGTAGGAAAAGCGTTGGATAGCGTAGGGGTAATAATTACTATTCCCACTCCAGAGGGTGCAACAGTAGGGAAAGCGTTGGATAGCATAGGGGTAAAAATTACTATTCCCACTCCAAAGGGTGCAACAGTAGGGAAAGCGTTGGATAGCGTAGGGGTAAACATTTCTAATCCCACTCCAGAGAGTGCAACAGTAGGGAATGCGTTGGATAGCGTAGGGTTAAACATTACTATTCCCACTTCAAAGGGTGCAACAGTAGGGAAAGCATTGGATAGCGTAGGGGTAAAAATTACTATTCCCACTCCAGAGGGTGCAACAGTAGGGAAAGCGTTGGATAGCATAGGGGTAAAAATTACTATTCCCACTCCAAAGGGTGCAACAGTAGGGAAAGCGTTAGATAGCGTAGGGGAAAAAATTACTATTCCCACTCCAGAGAGTGCAACAGTAGGTAAAGCGTTGGATAGCGTAGGGTTAAACATTATTATTCCCACTTCAAGGGGTGCAACAGTAGGGAAAGCATTGGATAGCGAAGGGGTAAAAATTACTATTCCCACTCCAAAGGGTGCAACAGTAGGGAAAGCGTTGGATAGCGTAGGGGTAAAAATTACTATTCCCACTCCAGAGGGTGCAACAGTAGGGAAAGCGTTGGATAGCGTAGGGGTAAAAATTACTACTCCCACTCCAGAGGGTGCAACAGTAGGGAAAGCGTTGGATAACATGGGGGTAAAAATTACTTCCCACACTACTCCCCCTTTACCACACCACACACTACACATACAAAAAAACACAATTAATATAAATATCAATTAATCAATTAATAACAATTAATATTATTACATTGATGTAATTATAAATAACTAATTAAACACATATTAATTACCAATTAATAAATAATTACCAATTAATAAGTAATTAACAAGATATTTACAAGAATAAACAATATTTATTATTAAATTATTTATTATTAATATTATGAAATAATTAAAAAAACGAATTACCAATTAATTAATTAACAATGAATTAACAATAAATACTAATAAATAAATACAATCTCTTTAATTAATTTAATTTAATTATGTCACACCCTGTTCCCCTATAAACACACAACCCACTACACATAAATAAATCACTTAAAAAATGTAATTTTCATTTAATCACTTAATAATAATGAATTAACAATTAATTATTAATTAACAATAACCAAAAATAATAAATATTACTACATTAACTCTAATTAATCTAATTAACTAATTAATACTAATTAATTACCAATTAAATATTAATTATTAATTATTTATTAATCAAAAATAATAAAAAATATATTAATTAATTAATTATAATTAAATTACTTCCCACCCTATTCCCCTATAAACCCACAACCCGCTCTGATGCTAAAACGCAAAATGTAAACAGAATTACTAATTTCTAAATATACATTAAAAAACATGTTCAACAAACATATAAACAACATAATAAAATACACAACACTAAACAAAATGTCGATATCAGTAACATACATACCTTAATATCGATATTCTGTCTATCGATATTATTGCACATCGAAATTCAATACCATCTAAATTAAAACATCGATATTATTGTATATCGATATTTTAATTTCAATATTTTGTCTCTCTTCCGTAGAAAACTCTTGGACCAGGGGCAACTCCATCTGAAGAACAGGGCCTTCCTGGAAGAAGATCCCTGACTTCTTCCTTCCACTGGAAGAAGAGGTGTCACTCAAGGATCCAGGGACTCAGGGATTGCTACCCATGCTGGCATCATTGAAATGGAATGGCTCTCTAAGATTCAAGTAGTTGGCTTACTGTTTACCTCCTTCAAGGGCACAAACAGCATAAAGATTTCAGATCCCAAGAATGCTTTGCTGGTGACAGAGGTCTGGATGCATCTGGAAGTCTGGTTTGAGAGAGACCTGGCACCTAGAGGCCTGGTCTAGAGAGCTGGGGCTGCAAAACTGACCATCAAGAACTTTACCAAAATGTTGAAAAAGTTTGTACACAGTAATTTATGGCATCGGGCGGAATGGAATACCAAAGCATTCCCAGGGAGGTCAAAAACAAGGCATGCAAGAAAGTCAGGCTTAAAGACTTTTACTGTGAAAAGTGACTACGTTTGAGGTAAAACTTTGGAATGGTGTGAGGCAGTACACTGCAATTAGTGTGATCAAAGCTTTCTAGTTTTAAGTTAACAAGAAAGACTTTAACATCGTGTAAAGAAAAAATAAACACAATGTACTGTCCACATGACACTGTCTTTGCTGGCAATGTGGAGGCAGACATTTTAGGCCCAGTAACTGCGTGCGTGTGTGTGTATGTGTGTGTGTGTGATAAGCGGACATTTTGTCTTCGTTCTCCAGTCTTTTCTGGCCGTGCGGTGACCACGAATTTAAGGAGGCAGTGTAAGTGTGGTGGCCATTTTCTCTTTGTTTTCCATGCCTCCTTCTCTGCTTGCTGTGTGGTGGCTGATGAGAGACCACTACTGTGTGTTTCTGATTATATATAATTATATTCCACTTTTAAAAGCTATTTTCTAGGCACATTGATATTTGAAGAAGCCTATGTCATGTCTCCTAATGACTGTTTTTTCCATATATTTTTTCCTGATATGTTTATTTGTGCTTGTGGCTAATGTTAGTAGTCTGCAATACACAGTTGTTGTTTTCTATGAATTAGGCTCATAGGTGACATATGGTCCCTGAAGGAACACAATGTAGTTATATTAATGTATGCAAGTTTTGCCTGCCTTCCATCAGGATCCCATGGGCCCCAAAGGTACACAAGATACTTTTATATTAACGTATTTAATTTTTGCCCGTTCCTCCCTTCTACTCATAGTGGCCATATGGGCCCGAGAGGGACACCCGTTTTTTTATATTAATTTAATCAATTGTTCTAATATTGTAGTGATAATGATACTGTTTATTTATTATATGTTTTGCATTGACAAGAATTGCTAAGTCTCACTCTCTTCCTTCGTATTTTTTTATTGCCTATAGGTGCATGAAAGCATCATTACTGACTGAAGTGGAGAGTAGGCAGTTACTGAACCATACACGAAGTAAAGAAGATGGCAACAAAGAAAGTGGTTGCTGCAAAGAAAGTGGCCAATGAGGAGAAAAATTAAGTTGTTGCCAGTGCCACCACTGGCATACAGCCTTCATCCTTTTTACAGCATATAGCATACCTTCTGCACCCTCCACTGGCCATAAAGTAGCTGGGAGGAGGGTTGACCCAGGGTAAACAATTACATCGCCACCACCAAAACAGAGGCATATGTCTCTGAGTGCTGCAGTGACTGCAGCCAGGGCTGAAAGCAGTGAATCAGAAATCAAATTCGTCCACTGGCAGACACAATCTTTACAGCCATCTCAATAGTCCCCACAGTGTTCTATATCTCATCTTTCGGGGGTAGGAGTAGAGCCAGAAGTTGAGATTGCTGCTGACTAAAATGTTGTTTTAACTGTTCTTCCACTTGAAACGTCGCCTTCACAATCTCCTTAACGGAACATAAAGACCACTCCCACATCTTCTCCAAGCTCCCTTGACATGAAATGGACCCCATCGGCGATCCCAGGCTTTGGCTCTATAAGAAAGCTCAACATTCGAAAAAGGCACTGGGAAATTAATTGGGTAAAAAACACACGTAATATACATAGCAACTCAGTTCTTCTTTACCCATTTAATAATTCAATTTCATTCAGGGTCGGGGCTGTTTGTTGATAGTCTTTTGTGGAGTGCAGGATTCTTTTCATCTACAGTCAGAAATTGAAACAGAACTACCTTTGTTCTGCTCTCTTTTTCAAAGACTTTTCTGCCTCCTAGGGTGGGCAGGTGTCTCTTTCTTCCTCAATGAATAGGCAAAGATACATCTTTATTAGAGAACATTGTCACTTCAACATTTCGGATTTTCTGTCCCAGGCCTGTTGACCTTTTTGAAATTAAGTTGAAATTCTGTCTTCAATTCTATAGACAGATCTCCTTATAGGTATTTTCAACCTATTAGCCATCTCTTATAATTAAAGATTTTACTCTGTGTTATTGTCGGATTATATCATGTGGTGTTCATGAAGGTGTAGTAGCCATCTGAAGAAATTCATCGAAATGTGCGTTTTAGCTCTTCACTGTTTGCCTTAAAAAGAGAAATTACAGAAACATTTGATATCCTTTGCTATTAGGTTAAACACAACACCGGGATTTTGGGTTGTTATTTCTTGCTGTCCTTATTTATGATCAAATTGCTTTTGCTGTTTCTGTGATTGTATTTGCATTTGATTGTATCGGACACATGCTTTGTTTATTGATTGTTTTTTCTCTATATCCAGTTTGTTTCTCTGTATCCTGTTTGTTCCTTGCATAAAAAAAATATATGTATTAAAAAAGAAAAAAAAAAAGATATAATTTGCTATTAGGACTGTGTTGCACAGCATGGACCTTGTTTTTAATAATGTATGTATATGAGAGGTTGTCTGTTATACTTTCTTTTTTAGTTTTTTGGGCCGAATTTATGTGTATATTCTTTTGTGATTAATAGATAGGCTGAGACTGCTTGGCTTGCTGAGCTGCACTAGCGAGCAGTCATCTTGGCAGGGTGACGCTCTAGAGCTTCTTCCCTACGTCCTTTTTTTAGAACCCATGGCACCGATGCGCGCAGCGGGCGCGCCGCTGGCGCGCCAAAGGCAGTCCCTTCTGCGCACAGTCCGCTGCCGGACGACGGCCGGGGCCAGAATCGCTGCTCGTTTTCACAGCGACTGCGATCATAAGTATCGCCGAGCAGAGCTATTCTCCCTAAGACCCCATCTTGTATCAGTTGTTCCCCCCTGACTCCTGGAGACTTGGGGAAACAGTTCTCACTCATAAATTGTGGGTTTAGCACAAGTAACCATTGCTCCACTAAGCGCATTAAGACCTGTAAGTCAAACATTGTCACACCGCCCACAGAAGTGAAATTTAAAGCATGTCTGATAAACTGCAGATCCATGCCCAAACACGCATTAGACATCCATCAGTCCGTCGCTGATAACCACTGGGACCTTATGTTCCTAACTGAGATGTGGCTACAGGATGATAGCAACCCTGCCCTGACTCTAGCCATCCCCAAGGACTATGGCATAGTTTGTGCCAACAGGTTAGCTGGGAAACAGGGGGGAGTGGCTATTGTTCATAAAGCGAGATGGGAGATTGTAACATCTAATCTTGATCAGTTTAATTCCATCAACAGGCTGAGCTCCTGTATTAAACTATCAGCGTCTTCTTCCTGCTCAGGGCTTCTGGTCTATAGACCCCCAAACTCCTGTCCTAAATATATTGCCCCCTTGCAGACTATATCTCCCAAGCTAGCATACGTTAATCCAACTTTACAATGCGGAGATCTAAATCTACATGTGGACAACCCTACCTGTCCGCATAGCTCCAATTTCATTTCTACATTACCAGGATATACTTTAGCACAACATGTGGCCCAGCCAACTCACAAATTAGGCATTACTTTTGACCTGATTTGCTCCAATCTCCCTGACTTTTCAATTTCTCGTCCTTTGCCAGTGATTTACTTTCATGTGTTAAGTACAGCCAGAGCCTCCTCTACTCCCATAGAGTATTAAAGGAACTGGAGGAGGGTTACCCCTGAGTCTCCTATGCAACATCTGAAGGACTCTAAGCCCTCTCTCTCCACTGACCTTGAGGCTAGCATCTCCAATTTAAAAAACTAGACCTGCGATGAGCTGGATTCCTTGGCCCCTCTGAAAAAAGTAAAGTCATCCAGATTGTCTCCCTCCGCACCTAGGTTTTCGGAGGAGATTAGAACTAGAAAGTCTGAATGCAAAAAGCTAGAACGTAGCTGGAGACATACCTATTCTGGGGAAAGTAAAACAGAATAACGTGTGGCTCTTAAGGAATATCGCAACTTCTTATGAGAAGAAAAAGAGACATTCTGGCTGATAGGATTAACAATTCCCTCCTGGGAAATTTTTAAAATCATGAAATCTTTCACTGATCCACTTGCACTTACCCATACCCATCCTCCTTCACAGTCACTGTGCAACAAATTATCTGTTTATTTGTGGATAAAATCATTTTTATTTATGAGTCCTTCCCCACTTCACCTGATGTCTTTCTGACTATTAATGATTATTATGCTGAGCAGACTCTGTGTATTGGATTCTCTGAATTTCCCTTGAGGATTCATTAATTGAATTACAGAAGTGCAAATCCTGGTCCTTCAGTGACCCTTGGCCAGCAAAACAATATAGTGCCCTAGTGGAGTGTCTGAATCCTCATCTTAATACCACCTGGAGTTCCTCACTGAGACAGGGCATATACCCAGGAGCTTGGAAACATGCCTTTCTCCTAACTATATTAAAAAAGCCAATGCTGATCCCGAAATCACTAGTAACTATAGACCCATGTCACTACTCCCTGCTCCTGCAAAGGTCTTGGAGAAAATAGTGCATCAGCAAATGGCTAGATTCATTGAGACCAACAGCCTTCTCCACGATTCTCAATCAGGTTTTCGCCCTGGTTTCAATACGGAATCTCTCCTAATTGAAATGGCTGATTCAATTCGATGGGCGATGGATGGATGCTCTTAGGCGATGTCAGTGTTGTTAGATCTTTCTGCAGCATTTGACACCGTCTCCCAATCCATCCTTTTGAATCGCTTAAGGGATATAGGCAATCAGGGAACGGACCGGAAATGTTTATCATCTTTCTTATCGGGACATAAACAACAGGTCCAAACTCATCCTTTTGGGTCTTCAGATAAACAACTTAAGTGGGGCGTTGCCCAGGGCTCGGGCCTGAGCCCGCTCCTTTTTAACGTGTATCTAACGCCCCTTGCAGAGCTTATCGCTAAAACTGGGATTAAGATAACATCCTACGCGGATGACACCCAGTTATTGTTCACCTTTAGTGAGGTGTCTGCATCCACATTTGACCCACTAAAATAGTACCTTAAGAGCACAGCTGCCTAGATGGACTGCAACTTTTTCAAACTTAATGCAGATAAGAACGAGGTCTTGTTTTTTAATCAACCTTCACCTCTCCTGTCAAATCTGTGGTGGCCTGATGAATTAGGCAACGCCCCTTCATCTAAGGACTCGGTTAGGAATTTGGGTGTTAGATGGGATAAACATGTATCCTTCTCGACGCAGGTGCAAACGGTTTTGTCCACCTGCTTTGGCAAAATAAAAATCATCAGGAAATGTATCAACTATCTGCCTAACGCTACCAATAAAATCGTAGTCCATGCATTGATAACTTCCCATCTTGTTTACGCGAATGTTCTATATCTGGGTCTTCCACTGGGTTAGCTCCGTAGACTCCAGATTGTTCAAAACGCCACAGCCCGGCTGGTCTGTGGGGTTCCATTATGTCACAGCATCTCTTCTTATCTTCGACAATTCCACTGGCTGCCAATTGCAAAACGAATCGAGTTTAAGGCCCTGTTATTCGCATTTGGGCACACAAAGGAAGAGGGACGACCTATCTTAGGAGGAGACTCCGATCCTATCAACAATCCAGATCAGTAAGATCTAACAATAAACACTTCCTTGCCACCCCTCAATTTTGGCATTCCAATGGAAGCTCATGTTAGATGTCCTTTACATCCAACATGGGCTTCAATTGGAATTCCATTGAGCATATTATCAAGTCCATTATCGCCGCTTTAGGGGCAGTTTTCTGCCGCTAAAGCGGCGATAATTGTATCGCCTGTCTTGATAATATGCCCCTAGATTGGGAGGCAGATCCTTTGAGGAAGGTGCTACCACATGTTGGAACAAATTACCCCCCCATTTACATCTGATTCTGTCTGAACAAGAGTTCCGTACGTCTTTGAAAACCTGGCTCTTCAGTCAGACCAACTAGCCCTTGTTTATCTTCTTGCCCGCTCTCTCTCTGCTTCAGCGCTTAACAAATGTCTTTTAATATTAATATTATTATAATTAATTGATGATATTGATTAACATATTTTTGTAATCAGGAGTAGCCACAAATTGTGGATTCTCAAAAGAGCTTTTGATATATATTGCCATATTATTAATGAAAAGCAGGAACATTCATAATAATTTTGACTGATATAAAAATGTTATGTCGGTAAAGAATAGTTGAGCTGTTCTTCTATCAATAAAAAAGCTGTCCTCCCCAGTTTGGGAAGTCATTGTTCTTAGCCCGCATGAGGTGCAAATCGCAGATAGCTCACTCTGCAACAAACCAATACTTCATAGTAAGCCTGGTGAACATTATGGCTCAACTGAAAAATCAACATGCAATCATGAGGGAAGAGCACTGCAGTTAGAGGGCTGCTAGTGAGACAGAAGAAGAAGTTGAACCGATTGAAAGAAACTGCGGTGAGGAAGAAGATGATGTCAAGTGAAGCAGCCATGTAACTGTTAATCCCAGCATCCACTCATCATCCGCAGCAACCTCAGTAGGGGACAAGGAAAAGAGGTATACAGTCACACCAAAGCATCCAGTATCAGCTATCCTAAGGTCAATTGTGATGGTATGCTCACAAATAAAACAATTACAACAAACTGCTGTGAAGTTTGTGTTTATCAAGGAGCTGTAAAACCACTCAATCCATTATAATATCTATTTATGAAATCAAAAGATGGCCAAAATGCTAGTGATTGACCTTCTGCCTTTTTATTTGGTAGAAGGAGAGGAGTTTTTGAAATTGGTGCAGCCACTCTGTCCAATTTGGAAGGTTCTAAGCTGGACCTATTTTACCACCATTGCTGTGCCAGTACTGCACCATTAAGTGCTGTAATGAGTCGTTGAAGCAATTAAGAAGAGCACTGTTTAGCCCATCCTTCTCATGACTGACAGGTGGACCACTGGCCAAGCCATAGACTAAACATCACACTTTGTCTATATCAACGGGGTAAAACAAAGGCTATCCACTGGGCCCACTATTAAAGATGCTTTTTGAGCATTCAATTGCATCAACAGTTGCCATGTTCTTCATGGAGAAATTGCATACATGTGACAACATCTTTGATGAAATTTAATTCCAAAGTCTGTGAATGGTTTCAACAATGGCAGTATTATTATCAAATCTATGGCTCATAGAGGATGCTTCAGAGTAATATGGTTTAGTGCATTGCATCAAACTAATTGTGCAGGAGTTCCTCAAAAGAAAAAAGCAGAAGTCAACAACATACTGGCCACATAACCCAGAATCTGCAATCATTTCAGTCATTTACAATAAGGCATGGTTCATGGTTGACAGTCAATCAAGCCTGGAAGCACAGTTGAGAATTATTCAGCATACTAATAAATTCTCTGTAAAAACCCTCATACAAGAGGTGCAACTTGTTAGAACTCCACCTCTCACATGCTGCAATGACTGAGCACTACAGGCCAGCTGCCAAATGCATGACAATCGAGCTAGACAAATGGGGCTTAGTGGAGTGCCTGATCCAAATTATAGTGCCTTTGAGATTTTGGATATGGCAATTTAGCAAAGTGACAATACCATAAGTCAACTGAACCCAGTGTATGTTGCAAAACCATTTGCAAAATGTGGAACAAACATTTACAAATGCCAGTGGAAAAGAAGCTGGTTTGTTCAACAGGATAATCCTTCACATGAACACAAATCAAAAGCTGCAAAAAGATGATCTACTCTGCAGAGTACATATGTGTAACAATACTGGATCCACATTACAAATAATGGTGGTAACTTCATTCATTTTCCAACTGTGAATGTCTTAATTTGTAATAATTGGATCGTCAAGAAAGTGGATGCCGTTGAAGGTGAATGATTGCAATTTTGAAGCCATAGAAGAACTGAAGTGCTGCCTTTAACCTCCAGAGAGCATGGTGTTAATGGAAAATCAAGAAGCATGTCTCAACTACAGCAGCAGTACCCACAAGTACTAACACTATTGCCTAATACCAAACCTACAGTATCAACAACTCACTTCCAACTTTTGTAATGGGTTGCATTATGGATATGGAAGGACTCAAGTGCACAGGCACGGACAATGCAAAAACAATCTGTCAACAACAGTGACACTTCAGAAGGAGGTACTGGTCTATTTTGATGACCCAACACAGGGCAACCTGGATCAAGTCCCATTGACCAAGTGGCAAGGGAAGACGGAACAGTTAACAGAACTCAGCAGGATGGTAATGGATATATGGAATCCCGGGTAGTTAGTGTATCTTGGGAGCACATATTCAGTTCAGCTGTGGCAAGTGTCATGTTTAGAAAGAGCATACTCTCTCTTCAAAAAGTGGAGAGACTGATGATGATTTAGATGAATAAACATTTAATACTCAAGCATTATAAGGCTCCAGAGGATAGAAACATTTGGACATCACAAGTATAGCAAATGATCCTCCTCCTAATGAGCTCCCTGAATTTGAGGATGCACTCTACGTTCCAGAATAATAAAAGAAACAATAATACAACTGAAATGTCTGCTATGATACAAAAAGAAGGAAACATGTTTTATTTACAGATATTATGTGCATCTTATGTAAATAAATGTAAAGTGACCAGTGTGCATGGCACAGATAAACAATCACAGAGGATGCTGTCATTTGGCCGGGTGACCGAGTGCCATGTTCTATCATGTACGAGTCAGAGAGAAAACATTCTTAGATACAGAGGCAGCCTCTCCCATCACCCCCTTGAATTCACAGCAGCACCACTAGAAAAGAACAAACACTGTAATGATAATATGATTCCAGTGGGTGGTGGTTGGGACCAAACAATAAGCTGAAATATTTCAGCAAAGTAAGTAAACAGAAACAGGTTGTGCATCTCCCTATGGAATGGAAAATACTTTTATATATCCAACCCTGAGTTCCAGCCTACCTATACTCTCTTCCTAAACCCCTGGGCTCCTCCTCAATCATCATCTACATTATAGTTCCTAGTTTTAAAATTTATGAGAGATCTCATCTTAAATCTGTCTATTTCTGGTGAGTCTGAGATTTCCCTGAAAGGTAAGACCTCCACCACCTGGGTGAATATCACCACTATCTAGGTGGAGACTTCCAAAATGATAGAACTAGATAGATACTATATACATGACCCAAATCATACATTCTTGAAACCCATTCCCTAAAACAAATATAGTCCATATCTTAGACTCTGCCCTCTTCCCCTTGATCTATGTGATCCTTTGGCTGACTGGAACCATATCCAGACTTGAAAATGCACACAGAGCACTCAAGAGGAATAGGAAACTTACTAAGGAGGATACAGTCCTCTTGAAGTCAAATTGGTGGACATACACTACAAGCAAATATATGGTCTTCCTCCATACAATCTCTGTGGAGAAGAGATGTCAGTCTTGTGGCAGAAGGTCGAAGGCCATATAAATGCATTGGCAGAGGTGGAAGGCACTGTGGGGGACATTAAAAAGAAATCTCAGGATGCGAGAAAGAGGGTAAAGTTCTCCAGGATTGATTAGGCAAAGGCTATTCCTGAAAGAAGACTTGGATCCAGTCTACAGCTCTCTGGCATCAAGTAGTCGGTCCTCTCCACACTACACAATAAAATGCTGTTTGGCTTACCTGTTGCAGGCAACCCAAATGGAAGGTCAGGTAATACCTAAATCTCTTCTCTATCCCTACAGGTTATACAACAACCACTAACACAACTCTGTCCTTTTCCCACCCTACACGTTATTCACACAGAACACACATATCCTCCTACATAGCCTCTAAACCACCCTTGAAATAAAATAGAATGTCTAATCATTAAATTTTACTCTTACTTCATCTCATACAGTTACCATAACAAGTAATTTGGTTGCTACAGCCGAGGAATAAGTACCTCCTAATGAGGCAGGCTGATAAACAATATAAATAAAAATATGCAACTCCACAACTCACACAGATATCAATGGCACTAACAGACTATAGATAGTTTGCATACATTTCGTTTATTGGACCATAACATTCTTCATTTTTTGGCATTTCATTTTGTTGAGATACTTTACTCAACTATATCTGAGATTTCCATGTTATTATCAGAAATATGCCCATCAAATACTTGTTTTATTTGACCTTTAAAGTCCAGTTTCATTGTCTTTTTTACTAACAACCGCCACCTCCTAGTGCTATTTCAAAACTAGGAATAGGCACATACAGCAGATGTACGGTAGAAACTGGTGAGTATTCGGTATGTGCTTTTGGGTTTCAGTCAAACATATTTCTCTTCATAAGTGGCATAATTTGCGCATGTCTTATGTCATACCTTATTTTACCCACCTACATTTCCATTTAATTTCATTACACACTGTAATATCCTTTATGAGGATGTATGACGTTACAACGCATGCTTTTACCACGCATGCTGTTACAACGCAGGTTTTACCACGCATACCATTACAACGCATTACACTTGGGGGTGCTGGATAGTGAATAGTTTAATTTACTATTCCAACTCCAGTCCCCGTGGACACTAAGGAAGGTGTTGGATAGTAAATTAAACGTATTCCTTATCCTAGAGCGCCCCCCAGTGTAATACGTTGTAATGGTTTTCGTTGTAAAACCTGCGTTGTAAGAGCACTGCGTGGTAAAAGTTGCGTTGTAAAGGATGTTCCCCCCTTTATGATTTACTTCATGACATTATAATGTCAGCTGAATAATCCTTTGTTCTGTTTTGCCCAGTTGATAACATCCATGAAAGGGCTATGTTACTACTGTGTGAGTATTTTTGCTAATTTAACAACTTCTTTTTTTAGTTGACCTTTTAATTTGTTACTATATTTTAAGTAAAGATGAGCCGTTAAGTTTACAATATTATCATATATAAATAAAAGAACACATTGTCAAGGGGTCAGCGATCAGAGTAAGCAACGGTGTAAGCAGCATGTGAATTGTCATTTCATATATATAATAATTCCTTGCATGGATAAACAATAACATTCATGTGTTTAAGTATACTCTCTTGGTATTAAGTTAAAGTGGTGACTTCTTTCAAAAATATGTTGTGAAACAAGCCTGGTAAAGTACAGAGCACAAACTTATTTGTACAAATTTCAACTATTTTCTTTCTCTTACACATACTATGGATACTGAGCCTGACAATGATGTTATACTGAATACTAGTGAAGGACAGCAGGCAATCCCAGGAGGAAATATTATATTATATAAATATTATGTTCCACCAAGTAAATATTTCAGCAGCTGCCACTGCAGACAAAGAAGGAGAGGGAGATTGAATAGGAGGAGAAAGTGGAGGAGGAGAATGTCGGCCTCACATAGAAACCATCAGTCAAGACCACCTCTTGGCTGTCTAGTAGTTTAGCACCAAAGTCTTGTCTGATGATTGCTAGTCCCCAGCCTTCAGCTAAACAGCCATGGGTGCTCACAACCTAAAGGTCTCTGTTGAATCCCTCACTCACTCCACCCATGCAGGTACATCTTCAATCTTCAGTAAATCATATGAAAGACAGAGAACTCCTGGTGAGAAGAAGCTCTTCCCCTTTACCAGTCTCCCCCCACATGACCTTACTGATAGTAACTCCCTCTGGGATTGGCTGCATAACAAAATCTTGCCCCCTGGGAAGATCAGTATTTCCAACAACAACCAACTTGTAACATGTGGGCAACTTTATGTGAGTTTGCAGCTAATCTTAATAATCTCCTTCATATGGTTGAAAATCCCACCTGTGTATTGGATAACACTGTGAAATGTTACTAAGATTTGACAAAGATGCAATTTGAACGTCTTCGTTTTTTGAGGAAAAGAATGATAAATAAAGGGGCCTCAACATTTTTTGATACTTTGTTAGTAATGATACCCTTGGGTTTACTGTTTCAACTTGCCTAGTGCCCTCTCTTCCAATTCAAGGAGCTGTTTGATATTCAGGCTTATGTGAGCCAGCAGTGTGGGGTGTCCCCAGTTAGTGAAGTTCAAAAACTGATGGGAAGGTTCCTTTTTGACACAGCAGGGCCCACCACAGAGGTAATGGAGTTCAACCATGCAAACTGCTAAATCCAGGAGGACACTAATTGTAATTGGATTGGTGGCAGGAGTTGGGTCGGTTAGACCAGTTGCCCAGGTATGGCTGATGCCTACATCAAGCATTCAGCCCAGTAAGACAAACAGAGTGTCAACAACCCTACACATAAGATGATGCTTTATGCTAGTGACTCCACCACAGTAGCCCCATCGTCATCCTTGACAGGGCAAGTCCCAGTAGATATAGGGGAGAAGATGCACACAGGAAAGATTTATGGCATTTCTGAGTTGATTACTGTGGGATTGATCCTGGGAAGGGACAAATGGAAATAGATGGGGTATCCAAACCTCAAGAAGTATGGATGAAGTGGTCCCTCAAGCACTGGCTGACAGGGTGTCCAAGCTATGCCTCAAGTTTGACAGAAAAATTCCCCATCCTAACCACTCGAATATTTGGATATATGTTCCTAATTCCCTGAACTGTATCTGAATTTCCATGGACAGCTTGGATCCAATACGATTAAATGTGGCAGATTAAGGCAATTAGATCACAGCATTAGAAATAGATAAACATATGGCACACCAAATTCAGCATTGGGACATCAGGCTCCAAGTGTCTCACTCATTTCTTTCAGTTGAGGCCAGGAGATAGAATAAATGTGCCTGCTGGCAATACATTGGTAAAGAGTGCCCTAAAGGGGCAGTCTCCAAATTCAAGCACTCATGTTCCTTTTGTCGCCTTCAAGGATACCCCGAAATCAAAAGTTTTAAAATATATGGAAAGCCAAGGAGCAGCCAGCTTCTGTCTTGAAGCCCATTCTTTGCCCCTTCAAAGGAGATATCTCCCACTCACCTTAATATCCTGGCACTCTTACTTGGGATATAGAGGAACAGATTTAACACACATGTCTTATATTACACCTTTAGGCATGGTTTAAGAAGTCTCCCTTGTGCTTGGCCTTTGACTCTCCTGTCCAAGAACCAGAAGTCAGAGATCCTTAGTCTAGATGTTTTGGGGAAAATTCTCAATGAAGTCTGAGCAGGTAAGGTTACAGGCCTGTTTGGTAACCCACTGTTTGTTGACTCGGTCTGTTCTAACCCTGGGCGGAGGACTCGGCTATGCCCACGGAGTGGGCGTAGTGCTGCCTACTCCGCCCTTTGGGAAGTAGGCGTAGCCGGCAGCACTACGCCCACTCCGTGGGCGTAGCGGAGTTGGCCGCCACCCGCCTCCCTCCCGTCTTCCCCTACTGCTTTATTTGTGTCACCAGAGCATTAATAAAGTAAATAAAATGCACTTACCTTGTCCGCAGGTCCGGGGCTCCCTCTTCTAATCGCGCGCCGCCATCTTGGATCTCAATGTGCATGCGCGGCCGCCCGCGCATGCGCATTGAGATCCAAGACGGCGGCGCGCGATAAGCAGAGGGAGCCCCGGACCCGCGGACAAGGTAAGTGCGTTTTATTTACTTTATTAATGCTCTGGTGACAAAAATAAAGTAGTAGGGGAAGGCGGGAGGGAGACACGTAGTGGGGCTATGAGAAGTGCGGAGGTGGGCGTAGTTTCTCGCCCACTTTGTGTAGCTCCGCAAAGCCCCACTACGCCTGCTACGCCCAGGCTTAGTCTGTTCTACTTTGGGACTAATATATAAGAAGGAATTAGGCTAGCTCTACTTGATACAGTATCTTTCCTTCCCAGAAGAGCTGTCAATCAATGACAGCCATCTCCAGGACACTTGCACTGTTCAGTTTACTTCTTTGGATGAGGTGTAGTAAGGTGGATACCTGACTATGGTTACCCCAGATTTTTTGGCTAGTGTTTAGCTGGTTTTCGACTTAGTTGGCCTGGGATCCTGCTAATCAGGGCCCCAGGCTATCTGCTCTCTCTTTAAAATGGACTCCATGTACCCTAGGTACATCTCCAATTGAGTATTGGGTCACCTTATCAGCCCCTGTACAGTACACTATAGGTACCCAGGGCATAGGTGCATCCAAGGCCTACCAGGGGCTGCAGCATATCTTTTGCCACCCCTGGCTGGCTATCCAAACTGACACAACTGGCTGATCACTCAGCTGGGGCAAGGTGGTGTAATCACCCCTTGCTTAGATATAGTATACCTATATCTAAACCTATATCTGGACACATATGCACCTATAAGTCACTCCTATGGCAGGCCTTATCAATCCTGGAGGCAGAGGGCTTGGTTTTATGTGAGATGGTGCTCTAGCATGAGCTGAGCCTGTCTGCAGCTTTCGGGACCATTTCCCTTAGCTGTTCTGGGATATTGCCATACCATATACTCTTCAGTGCATTATAATCCTCGCAGTTACTTTCTAACTTTGGTTAGGCTTTATCAAAGCATGTCGTGTAAGGTGTCATACGCTTTGGAATACTACCCCCTCACCAGTTCTGGTGACGGGGGTAGCATTCCACCCTTCTAAAGGGAGAAGACATGTTACTTTGCTTAAACGCGATTAAATCTAACCAGAGTCCCAGCATCACAAAATGAATGCTGCTGCCACAGACACAAGTCTGGCCTCCTGCTGCTGACCGAAACTCCGGCAGGGGAGGCCTGGACAAATGGTATCCTGTCACAGGGAGGTGTTACACCACCCCAGACAGGAGATAGTGAATTGTAGCAGGGAGTGTTGAATGAAACTAGACACTGCCTGGGGCACACAAGGTGTCCCATACATAGTCCAGTTCAAACCAGTGCTGGGGCACTCCAGCCCCAGCTCTGGCGCAAAACTGGACAAAGGGAAAGGGGTGTAACCACCCCCTTCCTGGGTCCCACCCATAGGAGGGACCTAGCAGGAGATCTAGCCCCTTGAATTGGAATAAAGGTAGGAGCTGTGCCAATGCAATTTAGATCATCCTGACTGAAACTTTGAAACAAATCTCTGGACCCTTCGACATCCTACTCAACATAGAAGACTGAAGAATCTCCCTTGTGGTCAAGGAGTGGCCACCCTGTGCAAGCAGGCACCATCAGTGCGACAAGACTTTATTTGCCGTTGCTCCCGCAGTAGCTCAAACGACAGAGACCAACAACACTCAGACTCCCAGACATCCAACAGCCCGATCCACAGTCCAGGCAAAGCTGAGACCCGTGGAGGCGGCGTGAGACATGGGACCGGCCATCTTGAAAAGTCAACAAAGTGCTTCCTTTTCAGCTCCCGAGGTTCCCTCCATGCTGTGCTTTGGGGTTTGAGAAGGCCCTGCCCCGAGCAGCCTTTGCTCCAAAGATCACCTCTTCATACTCTCCGAGTGCTGCGTGGGGCCCTTTTGCTTGACGCATTGTCTGGTCGTTGCCCGTTGGCTAGTGGCCTCTGTGACAACGAAACACCAAAACTACACTGCTGGTCTGGTTGCTCTAGACTGGCCCCAGCTCCCCTGAAAAGGAGCCATCGATCTGACCTTCCCGGTCCGATCAAGAAGACATCTTTGAATCCTGCGTGGGTTGCCTTTGCCAAGGCTTGGTGACTCCGAATCGAGTACCGACACCGCCGAAAGCAAGAGCCTTTGTGGGACAGCTCATGTTCACCAGCTGGTTATCCTCAATCCTTCCTGGACCATGTGGCAGTGGAGACAAACACCTCAACATCACCTGATTGCAACCCGACATCGCCTGGTTCCTTCCTGGTTCCTCGCTGGTCACTGGCTAGTGACCTGATCTCTGTCCCCTCTGCTTTCAGGTTCTCTACATCTTCGATCCACCCTTGAATCCAACCAGACTCTTCTCTCCTGGCCGCCTGCAGCATCTTCATCTCCAGGCTCCATAGAACTTCACGACGAAACCAGACACACTTTGGCACCTATGCACCCGCTTCCTGTGGGTGAGGTAACGATCTAACTCCGGTGCTCCTATAGTGGATTACACCTCTAGTGTCCTAGTTTTAAGGGGCTAAGTTCTAGTCCAGTCAAAGTCTCCGAAACCTATAACTTTCTGATTTTTAGGCACCATTGACTTGTATTGTAAACGCGGTTGCCTATAGACTCTGCACCTGTATCCTGTGAGCCTCTCCCGACCTAACCTTCATTATTCCAGTGTAGGCCCAGCGATTCCCAAGGCCCTAGGACTGTTCATTGTTCGTGACGTGGTACTTATACCACTTTCTTAATATATGGTTTGAGTGGCCACCCGGCCTATCCATAATTGTGCAGCTTATTGTATGTTATACTGTTTTCTTTGCTTAACGCTTGTGCTCCTGTGCTCATAAAGAGTTAAGGGGATTATTCTAGAAATAAATACATATATTTTATAATATATAATTTGTGTGGTGTCCTTTCATTTGGTATTAAAAGGGATTGCATATGGTAAAACAGCTGGCTTCTCACGCCCTCTTGAGTTTAGCCTAAGACTGCTTTGTCCACGCTACCATTAGGATAGCTGGTCTATAAGGTTGACTTACAACCAATCAACATAAGGGTCGTTTGGACTGGTACAAGGTGCTCACTAGAATTAGTGGTCATCATATACCAGGCCAACTTCTCACATTGGTGTGCAGCGGGTGGGATTTGAGCTTGCTGTTGTTTTACCAATTGTAATCTTTGACAATATCATTTGAAAGATCACATCAAGTACCTAGGTACATATAAACAAAGCTCAGCATACTTAGGTTCTACTGAACTTAGTGGTTGTAGACCAAAGGGCTTAGCACACCCTGACTACAACCTCTAGAGAGGTTCCAGTAGGAAAACAGATAGTGTAGGTAAGTGCACCACTTACACCTCACTAGTCATGCCTGGCTCAGGTGAACCTTCCAGTTCTCTACCTGTGGGTGACCCTCCCAAGGCACCATCCAGTTATGAAAAACTCAGCCACAAGGACTTGAGTGCCCTGTGCACTGCAAGGGGGCTGAAAAGGGGTCACAACCCCACCATCCCTATCCTCATAGCAATCCTAGAGAAAGCGGATCTTGAGAAGGAGGCTGCAGCAGGCCCTTCAGGAAAGATAGGAGAGGGAAACCCACCTGATAATACTGATGCCCCAGAAGTTGACCCTGAAGTGGTAGACGATGATGAGGATGGAAATGAGTCAGAGGATCAGGGGGAGGATGGCCAGGTTCAAGTTAGAATATTGAACCAGGCCAACTTAAGCCTACATGGGAATGGAGAAGGTGTCCACCTTTCCAGGCCCAATAGTAGACTTAACCCTGGCAATAGAAGGGTTAGATCTCCTTCCAGGGACTCTAACCAGTCTAATGCCTCCAGGGGATCTCAAAGGGGAATGACTTCCCCCCAGAGAAAAGAACATGAGGCTAGGATGAGAGCTGTCAAACTCCAGATTGAGAAGGAAGAGGTAGCCCTGACCCAAGCTAAACTTGCTTTAGCAAGGGAGCAAAAATTGTGTGGATTAGATTCCACTGGTGGCAGCTATATCCCTAAGGATAAAGACAGGTCCTATGATAGTAGAAACCTGAGAACGATTGTGCCCCCTACAGAGAGGGGGATGATATCCACAAATGGATAACTGCTCTTGAGAGAGCCTGCATGGTACAGCAGGTTCCTCAGGATCAGTGGGCAGCAATCGTGTGGCTTTCCTTTTCAGAAAAAGGAAGGGACAAGCTCCTCACTGTTAGACAGGAGGATGCAAAGAACTACCCTGTCCTGAAGAGTGCTCTAATTGAGGGGTTTGGCTTAACCACTGAACAGTACAAGTTAATGTTCAGAGACACCCAGAACACACAGACACAGGACTGCACTGATTTTGTAGATTGTGCTACTAAGGCTCTGGAAGGTTGGTTGCATGGCAGCAAAGTACATGACTATACAGGATTGTATAATTGGATTATGAGGGAGCAGATCCTTAGTATTTGTCAAAACCAGCTTTTACACCAGCACCTGGTGGACTCAGATCTGACTTCTCCACAAGAATTGGGTAAGAGGGCAGACAAATGGGTCAGAACCAGGATTAGACCTAGAAATCAGGGTAATGACCAGAAGAAGGACTCTACCAAACCTCAAGAAAAGGGTGGGGATAAATCTAAAGAAAAGACTTCCCCAGGGCCCTAAAACTCCAAGGATGGGGGTGGGTCCCAAGACTCTTCCTCTACAGTGAAAAAGCCTAATTGCCATGCTTGTAAAAAGCCTGGCCATTGGAAGACTGACAGCAGTTGCCCTAAGGCCAGCAATAAGGAGAATATTCCTCCAAGTAATCCTCCAACACCTCCTGTTACTACTAGAAGTAATCCCACTGGTGGTGGGAGTGCCCCCAAGAATTTGGCTGGGTTTACTTGGGGAACACAGGTGGACTCTGGCCTAACCAGGCCCCCTACCACAGCTACTCTTGTCTGTGAAAATGGCATAGGGTTTGCCAACGTCACTGCTTTTCCCAACACTTTGGACAAGTACAGACAGGAGCCCCTCATCAATGGTCTGAAAGTTGAGGCCTATAGAGACACAGGGGCTAGCATCACTATGGTGACTGAGAGCTTAGTCCCCTCAAGGCAACTTTTACCTGGAGCCACATACCAGGTAAACAACATTGATGGAGTGCAGAAAGATCATCCCATGGCAGTGGTAAATCTCAGCTGGGGAGGTGTCACTGGCCTCAAGAGAGTGGCAGTGTCATCAAACTTGCCTGTAGATTGTCTACTGGGGAATGATTTAGAGATCTCAGCCTGGGCTGAGGTAGAGCAAGAAACCCATTCTAAAATGGTAAATCTCCATGGAAATGTTAGTGGGGCTGTGATGGCCACAGCCCCAATCCAAGATGTCACCCCTGAACTGATCAGGAGGGCTGTGCCAGTCTCAGCCCAATCTCAAGCAGATTCCTTCCCTGAACAGGTTGGCAGAGCTGTGATGGTAACAGCCCATACCCAAACTGAGTCCCTTCCTGAAAAGGTTGGTGGGGCTGTGATGGCCACAGCCCAAACTCTAACAGATTCATGTGTTGTGAAGCCTGAAACTATGGATCACTTCACACAAACAGAGAGCATTGAGGAGGAAGAAAAATCTCCCTCACACCAGTCTTTAGGAAAGGATCAACCTCCTCAGGGAACTGATCTTACCCCTTGTGAAGGAACTGCCCCAGAGGTAGTCAGGCCTAGCCTGGCAGAGCTCCTGATGTCAGTGGACCCTTCCAAGGTGGGACCTAGTCTGGAGCAGGTAACCTGCCCCTCTCTACCCTGCCTCAGTCAGCCCAGGGCTGTGGAGGTCAGGGAGGCCAGTGGTGGACCCCACAGGGCCCCCTGTCCAATAAAACTTCCCCATCAGCAGATAAGGGGCACCAACGCTAGCAGCTCTAGCAAGGTGAAAAAGTCCAAAACTCCCGAGGGATCTCCCTTACACTTAGTTAGGAACCTCCCCCAGATGGATTCTGTTGGGCACAGCCAAACCTGGGACCCAAAGGCCCCAAACCTGACCTGTCCCTCCAGTGAGCCAACAAAAGGGACCCAGCCTCCAGCTTTAGGTAGCCAGAGGTTGACCCTGAGAGCACAGTGCAACTCAGTCATGGAAAGAAAGGCATCCATGGTGGATAGTGATTGGAGGAAGCTGAGGCCTACATTAGTGGAGCCTGACTTCAATCCTCCATTCCCACACCAGCCTTTTAGTTTGCCAAAACACACCACAGGTAGTGATTCCCTATGGTGGAGACCCTCTGATACCCCTAGGGTGAGGGATTGCTTAGTGGACCATGAGACAGGGGGTAACCATGCTAGTGCAGGTACTTCCTTATATGGCCACTTAGGCAATATAGGCTTACCTGGTCAAGGATAGCCTTATCTCCTTTCGTTGGGGGGGGGGGTAAGTAGGAAGGTGGATACCTGACTATGGTTACCCCAGATTTTTTGCCTAGTGTTCAGCTGGTTTTTGACTTAGTTGGCCTGGGATCCTGCTAATCAGGGCCCCAGGCTATCTGCTCTCTCTTTAAAATGGACTCCATGTACCCTAGGTACATCTCCAATTGGGTATTGGGTCACCTTATCAGCCCCTGTACAGTGTACTATAGGTACCCAGGGCATAGGTGCATCCAAGGCCTACCAGGGGCTGCAGCATATCTTTTGCCACCCTGGCTGGCTATCCAAACTGATACAACTGGCTGATCACTCAGCTGGGGCAAGGTGGTGTAATCACCCCTTGCTTAGATATAGTATACCTATATCTAAACCTATATCTGGACACATATGCACCTATAAGTCACTCCTATGGCAGGCCTTATCAATCCTGAAGGCAGAGTGCGTGGTTTTATGTGAGATGGTGCTCTAGCATGAGCTGAGCCTGTTTGCAGCTTTCGGGACCAACTCCCTTAGCTGTTCCGGGATATTGCCATACCATATACTCTTAAGTGCATAATAATTCTCGCGGTTACTTGCTAACTTTGGTTTGGCTTTATCAAAACATGTTGTGTAAGGTGTCATACGCTTTGGAATACTACCCCCTCACAAGTTCTGGCGACTGGGGTAGCATTCCACCCTTCTAGGGGGAGAAGACATGTTACTTTGCTTAAACGCGGTTAAATCTAACCAGAACCCCAGCATCACAAAATGGATGCTGCTGCCACAGACACAAGTCTGGCCTCCTGCTGCTGACCGAATCTCCGGCAGGGGAGGCCTGGACAAATGATATCCTGTCACAGGGAGGTGTTTCACCACCCCAGACAGGAGATAGTGGATTGTAGCAGGGAGGGTTGAATGAAACTAGACACTGCCAGGGGCACACAAGGTGTCCCATGCAGAGTCCAGTTCAAACCGGTGCTGGGGCACTCCAGCCCCAGCTCTGGTGAGAAACTGGACAAAGGGAAAGGGGTGTAACCCCCCCCCTTCCTGGGTCCCACCCATAGGAGGGACCTAGCAGGAGATCCAGCCCCTTAATTTGGAATAAAGGTAGGAGCTGTGCCAATGCAATTTAGATCATCCTGACTGAAACTTTGAAATGAAACTCTGGACCCTTCGACATCCTACTCCACGTAGAAGACTGAAGAATCTCCCTTGTGGTCAAGGAGTGGACACCCTGTGCAAGCAGGCACCATCAGCGCGACAAGACTTTCTCTGCCGTTGCTCCCGCCGGAGATCAAACAACAGAGACTGACAAGACCCAGACTCCCAGACATCCAACAGCCTGATCCACAGTCCTGGCAAAGCTGAGACCAGTGGAGGTGACGTGAGACTTGGGACCGGCCATTCTGAAAAGTCGATGAAGTGCTTCCTGTGTAGCTCCTGAGGCTCCCTCGATGCTGTGCTTTGGGGTTTGAGAAGCCCCATCCCCGAGCAGCCGGTGCTCCAAAGATCACTTCTCCACACTCTCCAAGTGCTGCGTGGGGTGCTTTTGCACTTTTCCTGCTCAATGCGTTGTCCGGTCGCTTGCCCGTTGGCTAGTGTCCTCTATGACGACAAAACACCAAAACTACACTACTGGTCTGGTTGCTCCAGACTGGCCCCAGCTCCCCTGAAAAGGAGCCATCGATCTAACATTCTCGGTCCGATCAAGAGGACATCTTTGAATCTTGCGTGGATTGCCTTTGCCAAGGCTTGGTGACTCCGAATCGAGTACCGACACCGCTTACAGCAAGAGACTTTGTGGGACAGCTCGTGTTCACCAACTGGTTATCCTCGATCCTTCCTGGTCCACGTGGCAGCGGAGACAAACACCTCAACATCACCTGATTGCAACCCGACATCGCCTGGTTCCTTCCTGGTTCCTCGCTGGTCACTGGCTAGTGACTTGAACTCTGTCCCCTCTGCTTTCAGGTACTCTACATCTTTGATCCACCCTTGGATCCAACCGGACTCTTCTCTCCTGGCCGCCTGCAGCATCTTCATCTACAGGCTCCATAGAACTTCACGACGAAACCCAACACACTTTGGCACCTATGCACCCGCTTTCTGTGGGTGAGGTAACGATCTTACTCCGGTGCTCCTATAGTGGATTACACCTCTAGTGTCCTAGTTTTAAGTGGCTAAGTTCTAGTCCAGTCGGAAGTCTCTGAAAGCTATAACTTTCTGATTTTTACGCACCATTGACTTGTATGGAAAATGCGGTTGCCTATAGAGTCTGCACCCGTATCCTGTGGGCCTCTCCCGACCTAACCTTCGTTAGTCCAGTGTAGGCCCAGAGATTCCCAAGGCCCTAGGCCTGTTCATAGTTTGTGACGTGGTACTTATACCACTTTCTTAATATATGGTTTGAGTGGCCACTCGGCCTATCCATAATTGTGCAGCTTATTGTATGTTATACTGTTTTCTTTGTTTAACGCTTGTGCTCCTGTGCTCATAAAGAGTTAAGGGGATTATTCTAGAAATAAATACATATATTTTATAATATATAATTTGTGTGGTGTCCTTTCATTTGGTATTAAAAGGGATTGCATATGGTAAAACAGCTGGCTTCACACGCCCTCTTGAGTTTAGCCTAAGACTGCTTTGTCCACGCTACCATTAGGATAGCTGGTCTATAAGGTTGACTTACAACCAATCAACATAAGGGTCGTTTGGACTGGTACAAGGTGCTCACTAGAATTAGTGGTCATCATATACCAGGCCAACTTCTCACATTGGTGTGCAGCGGGTGGGATTTGAGCTTGCTGTTGTTTTACCAATTGTAATCTTTGACAATATCATTTGAAAGATCACATCAAGTACCTAGGTACATATAAACAAAGCTTAGCATACTTAGGTTCTACTGAACTTAGTGGTTGTAGACCAAAGGGCTTAGCACACCCTGACTACAACCTCTAGAGAGGTTCCAGTAGGAAAACAAATAGTGTAGGTAAGTGCACCACTTACACCTCACTAGTCATGCCTGGCTCAGGTGAACCTTTGAGGTTCCGTGACAATTGTAAGTGGTGTTTTCGACTCGCCCGAATATAGTTGAGTCTGGTATCTATGAACCGCAAATGACGAGTTTAGTGGGTGTACGCGTTTTCGCTGTGCTAGCATAAACCGTTTGTTTGTTCCGTGGGTTTCTTCCATCTGAACCCACGGGTTCCATTTTAGATGTGGCATCCATTTTGTTTCTTGCCCTCAAGTAGCCAGCGAGCGGACACTGTCCGCTTCGTGACCCTGGGATTCCCAAACTCTTGCGGAAGACACGTGTTCCTTTGAGGGTGTCTTTATGATGAGAGGGATGATACTGTAAGGTAGATGGCCCCGCTCGAGGCTCATCTTGCCGTGTCGGTCTATTGTCTCAGTTGTGCATTCATTAGGCACGTCCCCTTTGATCCCTGCAATCGTGTTTCCTGATACCACCCCTTATCGATCTGTTCGCTATCCTAGTCTTCCTCTGCACCTGTTTTTGTCTCTTCCTTGATTCGTTTACAGCTGAACGGAATGCACTAATGGTGGGAAGATGTACTTTTACAGTTGGGAGCCGACAAATGCTACTGTAATTATGTTCCGGGCCCTGAATACATGAAAGCGACCCCATATGAGATGTACTGTGGGAACCGGGTTGTAATCTTTTGTTTGTCATGTTATCCTATGACGAAAAACTGTATAAAAGGAGCGATCCACAGATACAATTCGAAGCAGGCTCCGTGAACCTACATGCTATGTACTTCTTGTGACTTCTGTGTTCCCCGCAGTAATAAATCTCGAAACTTTGACGCCGAAGGAAGTGTCCCGTGTCTCTGTGATTTGTACGCCCGAACAGGTAACCCACGAAGGTTTCAGGTGTTGTCCCTGGCACCGCTGGGTCTTAGCAGAACCCAGTCCTTCAGTTGGCGCCCACGTGGGGCGGCATCAGCGGTACCGGTCCAAAGCCCGACGATCGTGAGGAACTTCGTGTGAAATCTCCGAGGGAAGGTGCACCCCGCTTCATCGATCCTGTTGTCGAAACGAGTGGCCCGAAGACTTTTCCCGCGAAGATCCCCGCCTCCTGACGGCTGCGACGGACTGTTGCCCTGACTGTCGACCTGTTTTGGCGCCTGGCGTAGATCTTGGTACAGCGAGACGATTGACGGGCCTTCCTGGTGACGCCATTGTTCTTTGAGTTAAGTATTTGTGGGTCGCTCCCCAGAACCCTTAGTTGTTGTGGGTGCTTAGTTGTTGCATGGTTCCATTGCATTTGTGGTCCTTCGTATTTTGTTCTTAGTTGTTCTATTTGACGTCTGCAGTTGCCAAAAACCGAGGGTTTTTGCATTTTGCGGGGATATTGTAATCCAATTACCCTTGAAGTTTGTGAAACTTGGTCAGTGTGCACGATGCCTGGCCGTAGTACTTTGTTCAGTTGCTTTAGAGGTTGTGGTGCGGATTCCCGACTGGAGGACTCATGTCCGATACCTCCAGTTGGAACTCCAATTTATGAATTATATAGTCGACATGGTGTGGGTCCTATCACGTTCAATGATTGCTGGGTTTGTTACACTAAAGATGACGGTGTCCTTAGTTGGCCACCTCATGGTAGTTTTGAGACCCCGATTTTAGATAATCTTGAAGCTAAATTGTTTCAAAAGAAAGCAAGGCCTGTTGTGGTTGTGGCGTAAAGAAGCCAAGCAAAAAGAAATCAAACAGCTTAAACGTAGTAAGAGAGAAGGTATTGTTACAACAATGAGAAATGCAGAGCAGTTTCAGCGAGACAAAGAAGAGAAGGAAAAGAAAGTTTTTGATAGATTACAACGTATGACAGTGAATAAATGTTATCCCGCTTTGCCGACGGGTACGGATAAGAAGGGAGAGGAAGCAGTAGAGGATCCTTTGTTGTCTTATCTACTGAAGTCGCCACCTCCTTATGCACAGGATACCACAGTTCCTGTGGTTCCTCCTGTTCCTCAACCTGTTGTCCCAGCAGCTGTTCCTCTTGTTCCTGTTCCTCTACCTACTCCTGTTCCTACTGCTCCACCGGCTATACCTTCTCAAACCGCTGTTCCCGCTACTTCCACCCTTGTGGCTACTCCTGCTGCTCCTCCTGTTTTTGGCTCTTCTATTGTTACCCCTTTGCTTCTTTCTTCTTCCCCGTCTGTTCGACGTCGTGTTCCTACTGTTGCCGCCAACTTCTACACTTCTCTTGGACCGATTCTTGGGTCTGCTGGTTCTGATGCTCCCCAAAGACGAAGTCAGCTTCCTGGTGGTAGGGAACGTGACACGCTATATAATATGGCGAAAAATTGGATTAGATATCCCCTTAAGAATCCTCCACGTATAGTTGTTGAAACTTTTTCTCAATTCAATGAGCCAACGCAAAGACTAGTGTTTGAAGAAATGTGCAAGTTTTTACGCGATGAGATATCAGTAGATGCGGCTGATGATGTATTGGCTGCTCTAACTGACCTTCAGCTTCAGTTTTCAAGCGGTATAATTGTGGGAAGCAATGTTCGACGTGCTGTCGAGCAGCTACTATCCTTTCGTCCTGCTATAATGCCTCGAGCATTGTTTAAAGACGAAACTGAGGAATGGATGGCAACGCCTGGTCAGTATCCCATGCGAGAAGTTCCACCGGTGTGGATGCCAGGTGATGCTAATGCTGTTCCTATTATTCCGCCACATTTCCAGAGGGTGTGGATACACCTTCCATGGAAGCGATCGGAAGTTTTACAGGTTAAGCAGACTTTGCCCGACCCTCGCAAAAATCCTGCAGGGTACTATAAAGAATTGTCACAGTTAGTGGATGCTACGATAATGAATCTTGCCGACATCGATATGTTGTTCGGCAATGTCGTACCGCAACCGGTATGGGCGAAGATTCGTCAGGAAAATCATGTAGCTGAGTTAGGTGGTGACTGGCCTGCTCTTGTGGCGGCTGATGCCCGACAAGTTGGTGGGGCTAAGCCTGAGCAGCTCATTTCTGATCTTCCTCAGAGAATAATTACCCTCATGAAAACGCTTATGCCAGCCATGAAAGTTAACTGGGACAAATTGTCTGCTTGCAAGCAAAAGAAGGACGAGAGTGTCTCCGATTTCTTTACGAGATTTGAGGAGGCATTCATTGATCATAGTGGTCAAGATATGGGCACTGAGGGAGGTCAGAGATTGTTTGTAGACAAATTTGTATCGAATTTGTTGCCTGACCTTAGCAACAAATTGAAAAATTCAGAAAGTGCGTGGGCTGTTTCTACTTCTGCCCAGATATTGGCTACGGCTCAATATTATGAAAATAGAGAAAAAGAAGAAACTGATCGTGCAGATAAAAAGACGAAAGAGCTCAAAACGAAAGTTTTGTTGCAACAAGCTTATCCTCCGCGCTCGAATCAGAATGATTCTCAGCAGCGAAATAGATCGCAATCGCAGTCATCTAGGTCGCAATCGCAAAATGACTCTACTTCGCAGAGATCTATGCTTGGGTACAATCAGTGTGCCTATTGTAGAGGTGAGGGTCATTTGAAATTTGATTGTCCAGTTTTGCGTGATCGAAATAGTGGAAATTCATCGAGAGGAGGCCGTAGTGGTCCTCAACAGGCTTCACGAGGTAGAGGTCGTGGTGTTACGCAAAATCAAAATGATCATTCTAATAATTCCTCTGATTCTAATAATTGTTTTGATCAGCGTGGGTCATCATCAGGTAGATCCGCACAATACAATGTGGATGATTATTACGTCGATCAGGGTGCTGACAACGGTAATTACTAGGACAGCCATAGACAAGGAGAGGGAGTAGTATCAGTTCCGGTTGATCAGAGAGGGCCTTACGTCGCAGTTGCCACCTCGGGCGTAGTTGAGCCTTTTCATGTTGGACACTGGTGCAGCGAAAAGTTCCATCATGTATTCGAAACTCCCTGGCGCACCTTTGTCTGGCTTAACAAATGTTTCCGTTGGATTCTCTGGCGCCCCTGTTAGCAATCCGGTTTCTCGCCCTTTGCCCCTTACAATTGGGCCTCGTGAGCTGAAAGCTCCTTTGATATTGACTACTGGTTGTGGTGAAAATCTTTTGGGCCTGGATTTGCTGAAACGTCTGTATGCGACTTTGTATTGTTCTCCTGCGGGAGTAAAGCTTACATTGGGTGAGAGAGTAATCTCTCCTATGTATTTGTCCATTGATAAGCTCCCACCGGAATTGAGTTCTCTTCCTGCATCTTTGTGGGCAACAGGTCCCTATGACGTGGGCCTGCTTGACATCTCCCCTTATGTTGTTCAACTGAAAACGAATGTGCGGTTACCACGTATTCCCCAGTATCGTATCTCCCTTGATGGTGAATGAGCATTGTTAGCGATCATCTATGATTTGATCGAGAAAGATGTTATCGAGGAGACTCGGGGAAACGTGTGTAATAGCCCTGTGTTACCCATTTTGAAACGCACTGATCCATCTAAGCCTCCTGTTTATCTTTTTGTCATTGATTTACGGGAGGTGAACAAAATTGTGATTCCTCAGTTCCCTGTGGTTCCTGACATTACGGCTTTACTGACTCTGATTCCAGCATCTGCGTCCTGGTTCTCAGTGATCGATCTGAAGAATTTTTTCTTTAGCATTCCGATTGCTGAGGAGAGCAGGGACCTCTTCGGTTTCTCTTTAGGTGGCCGCAGCTTTAGGTTTAAACCCGCTCCTCAGGGCTACTGTGAGAGTCCATCGATATACAGCCAAGCCCTGAAGAGCCAACTTGATGCGTTTGTGTTGCCGGCTGGTGCGGCCTTGACCCAATATGTCGATGACTTATTGGTGGCTGCGGACACACAGGACATTTGCAAAACTGCTACGGTGTCTTTGTTGCAACATCTCTGTGACTTACATCACAAGGTGTCACCTTCTAAACTGCAATATTGTTGCCAAGAAGTAACCTATCTGGGTCACTTATTGTCAAAGGAGGGAAGAAGGTTGACCCCAGAGAGAATTGCAGCGATCGCTCGAATGACTGTGCCAACAACTCAGAGAGATGTGCGTGCCTTTTTAGGTATCACGTCATACTGTAGGCAATGGATTCCGAATTTTTCATTGTTAGCGAAACCATTGGTGGCTCTTACGTGCAAGGATGTTCCAACTCCTTTGCCATGGACGGAAGAGTGTCAGAAAAGTTTTTCTGAAATGCGTGATGCGTTGTGTTCGGCCCCTGTGTTAGGTACTCCTGACTACAGTAAGCCGTTTACACTATACGTTCACGAGAGGGAAGGTTGTGCGTTGAGTGTTTTGACGCAACAATTTGGTGGTAAGCAACGTCCATGTGCATATTTTTCCTTGACCTTGGACCCAGTAGCTAGAGCATTGCCGAGTTGTTTGAGAGCAACAGCGGCAGCTGCGGTGTCCATCCGACAATCTGCAGGATTGGTCATGGATAATATGCTTACGGTGATGGTTCCGCATGCAGTTGACACTCTCTTGAATCGTACGAAAACCCAACACTTGACGAGCGCAAGGTTGTCTGGTTATGAGTTGACGCTTTTGGCAAGTCACATTCAAATAAAGCGCTGCAATGTCCTAAACCCGGCGACTTTGTTGCCAACAAATATGGAATCAGATGAGGTACCACCACACGATTGTTACTTACGAACTGAGGAGGAAACGAAGGGTCGAGTGGACCTAAAAAACACTCCATTGGAAGAACCCGATGGTACTTTGTATGTGGATGGCTCGTGTTTTAAGTTGCCGAATGGTGATGTGACGACTGCGTATGCTGTGGTGACGTTGAGTACGGTTGTGGAGACTGCGAGATTGAATCAGAACTCTGCACAGGCGGCAGAGCTAATTGCCTTAACCAGAGCGTGTGTGTTGTCGAAAGGGAAACGGGTGAATGTGTTTACTGACAGTCAGTATGCGTTTGGTGTTGCGCATAGTTTTGGACGATTGTGGAGAGAGAGAGGTTTTATGACATCGCATGGTACGAAAATCCAGCATGGACAGCTTGTGAATGATCTTTTGGATGCACTTACATTGCCCAAGCAGGTGGCGATTATTAAATGTAGTGCACACCGTAAGGTGACGGATGATGTTGGTCATGGTAATGCGTTTGCTGATGAGATTGCTAAGGAGACTGCAAGAAACCTTACAACTAGAATGTATGTGACGAGTTCGGTAAGGTGGCCTGCAGAAGCTGGTATGTGTGAAGACACTATTGAGAGTGTGAAAGCGATTCAGAATGAGGCCACCGAGACTGAAAAGACTAAGTGGAAAGAGACTACGGGAAAGATGGATGGGAATGGCTGTTGGATTGATTTGTCGGAGAATAAAAGGTGGATGTTGCCGGATGCATATGTGCTAGCTGTTGTGACTATGGCACACGGTTTGTCACATATTAGTGCGAAAGGTATTTGTAAGTTGTTGTCCCCTGTATGGAAGAATGATGGTATTGCTAAGTGTGCTGAGAGATTGGTCAAGAATTGCATGATATGTATGATGTACAATCCTGGCAAGGGAACTCCTACACCCCCTGGCCATTTTGCTCCCCCTTCATGTCCCTTTGAAGGGATTCAGTTGGACTTCATCCATATGGAGCGATGCAATAACCTAAAATACGTTTTAGTTGTGGTTTGCGCATTCTCCCGATGGATTGAAGCTTACCCTCTCAAAGATAATACTGCTCTGTCTACAGCGAAAGTCCTACTGAAGGAATACTTTCCTCAGTATGGAATGCCACGGATTGTATGGTCTGATAACGGAAGTGAGTTTGTGGGGAGTGTGATGAAGAGTGTGTGTAAGGGCCTTGGAATTACACAAAAATTCCATAGTGCCAACCATCCCCAGTCAGCAGGTTTGGTTGAGGGGTACAATGGTACTCTCAAACTAAAACTCGCAAAGATTCAGGCTACGACTGGTCTCTCGTGGCCTGACGCTTTGCCCCTGGCTCTTCTGTCAACTAGGGCGACCGTACACTCTCGAGTAGGGCTCAGCCCATATGAGATTGTGTTCGGCCGTCCTGCAAATATTTGGGGGGTTCCTAGACCCAGTGCATTTACTGATCTTGAGTATCCAATGCTGATTGATTACCTTCATGATCTGACTGCTAAACTGAGGTTAATTCATCAACAGGTCTTTGAAGCACTGCCGGCGCAGAGGGAGGGTCCAGGCCACCAGCTCCAACCCGGAGACTGGGTGGTTACGAGGAACTTTGGCCGAAAACGAAATCTTGAGCCAAGGTTTATCGGGCCTTTCCAAGTCCTCCTTGCCACGAGAACTGCTGTTCGTTTGGAAGGCCGCAAGCATTGGGTGCATGCCACCCATACCAAGAAAGTACCAATACCTTTGCCAGCGGACTCATGGGTGAGGACAGGCATCGCCTCATCTGAAACCGAGGCTTTGCCGAACTTTGTGCCGTTCAGCGATGCTCAGCCTGTGGGAAATACCTCGGAGCAGCCGGATAATACTGTTCAACCTTTGTCAGTGGAGAATTCAAGATCTGAACTATTGTCTGACCGTCAGGACTCTGTTTCATCATCCGACCAACTGTTTGAAGAGCAGACTTGTCCTGGAAGAAGCAGATATTTTCTCCGTTCTAACACTAGAGACTAATAAACAAAATTATTTTTGCTTTTTTTCCTTTTTTGAAATGCACGTTACCCCATTATTACTTTGAACCCTTTTGAATAACTGTGATTTTTGTATGAAATATGTTTTTTCCGCATATGTGTATTTGTTTCCACAGCTAGGAGATTTTGTATATATTGTTTAATTAAAAGAACCTTACATCCGGGTGGACCGTAGGGTGGTGCGGGTACTTCCTTCTGTTTAGTAGGTCCTGACACTAGGTTGGAGGCCGTTGATTCCTGGGAACTCCTGGGGATTGACTATTGCTACACAGAACGAAGTGCGTCAAAAACGTTGCGGACGGTTTTAGAGGATGGCTTTCTCAAAGCTGTCGGAATTGGAGAAGACTCAATCTCGAAGATTCGAATTGCATAGGATTGTACGTACTAAATGCTTCATGTTTCAGGTGTTCCTTCTGTTCCTAACTGTTTCCTCGTTACTGGTGGGTGGAGTATACTATGCGATACAATCATTATTGCCTTCTGCTTCACCTACCCCTTCTTCTGAACCTAAGCCTACTACCACTGTTTCCCCTCATTCCTTTCATATCTTACCCCAACACGAGCAGGTTAGACGTGCGGAATTTATGAACAATTCCTTCGTTCAACTCCTCCATCAGCATCAGTTGGTAATGAACACTACCAATTGTTGGGTGTGTGGGTTAATGCCACATACCACTGATAGGGGAATTCCGTACTTGGTCCTTCCTTACAGTTCCCAGGGTTCAGCTCGAGCATTCCAAACAATGTTTCGTAGCGCACTAGATTCCTACCCCCATCGAGAGCCACGCACTGCAGATCATGGTCCTGGCCCGTACCACAAGCCTTTGGCAAGAGCGATTGCCGATTTAGATAGGGATATCTTTGATGCATCGCTTATCCCAGAGGAAGAGATGCGAGCATACAGAGATCTGAGTGAGGCTGAGTATAGTATATCAGTGGGTGATCGGCAGCTTAAAAGCTCGTCTCCGATCTGGATCGTACCCCATCTCGGTAATTTCTGTCTGAAAGGCCTAGGCCGAAGCCCAGCTTGGGAGGAGTGCCTGTACCGAAACGTATGTTTTGCTGACGGCCTCTTCCCCTGTTCTTCTGACTGCCAAGGGTACTTACTTTATTTGTTACGACCGCGCATATACATGGTTGCCTCGTGACTTCTCAGGCACATGTTATATTGCAAATCTGTTGCCGCCGACCTTTACTGTTGGGTCGGATTATCACAAGACTAGAGTTGTGAGAGGCGTGATTAGCGAAGAGGACACTGCCGGTCAAGAAGCAGGAGACTTCTTTAAGGGTTTCTTGCCGTTTTGGGGACCTATGATCAATAGTAGGAACCTGAGACAGTTGACTCGAGTAGTGGAATCGACCGCTAATATCACTGCGAGCGCCCTTAGTAACATTACAGCAGAGCTTCAGGCTGACAGGCTTATGACGTTACAAAATCGTATGGTTTTAGACGTTGTCCTAGCAGATAGAGGTGGAGTATGTAAGGTGATCCATTCGAGTTGCTGCATTTTCATTCCTGACAACGCTCCAACTGTCTATCAAGCCATCTCGAAGTTGCATAAGATCTCCGAGTCCATACACGTGGACGTAGGAGATTGGACGCTACTAGGGTGGTTTTGGGGCCTGATGTGGACGTGGGGTTGGAAAATTCTGATGATCATTGGGGTTGTTGTAGCATTTCTGTTCACGTGTTGTCTTTGTGTACAGTGTGGTCCTGCCTTATGTGGCCTCTGTGCTATGACGTGTATAAGACGGCCACCTGTTACCAAGGAAGCATTGATGGATAGAATAATGTTGCAGCAACATCTGGATGGTCTGATGAATATCGAGATCGATTCTGATTACGACTAGTGCTTGCCTACATGAGGGCAAAAGGAGCGTCTGAGGTTCCGTGACAATTGTAATTGGTGTTTTCGACTCGCCCGAATATGGTCGAGTCTGGTATCTATGAACCGCAAATGACGAGTTTAGTGGATGTACGCGTTTTCGCTGTGCTAGCCTAAACCGTTTGTTTGTTCCGTGGGTTTCTTCCATCTGAACCCACGGGTTCCATTTTAGATGTGGCATCCATTTTGTTTCTTGCCCTCAAGTAGCCAGCGAGCGGACACTGTCCGCTTCGTGACCCTGGGATTCCCAAACTCTTGCGGAAGACACGTGTTCCTTTGAGGGTGTCTTTATGATGAGAGGGATGACCCTGTAAGGCAGATGGCCCCGCTCGAGGCTCATCTTGCCGTGCCGGTCTATTGTCTCAGTTGTGCATTCATTAGGCACGTCCCCTTTGATCCCTGCAATCGTGTTTCCTGATACCACCCCTTATCGATCTGTTCGCTATCCTAGTCTTCCTCTGCACCTGTTTTTGTCTCTTCCTTGATTCGTTTACAGCCGAACGGAATGCACTAATGGAGGAAAGATGTACTTTTACAGTTGGGAACCGACAAATGCTACTGTAATTATGTTCCGGGCCCTGAATACATGAAAGCGACCCCATATGAGATGTACTGTGGGAACCGGGTTGTAATCTTTTGTTTGTCATGTTATCCTATGACGAAAAACTGTATTAAAGGAGCGATCCACAGATACAATTCGAAGCAGGTTCCGTGAACCTACATGCTATGTACTTCTTGTGACTTCTGTGTTCCCTGCAGTAATAAATCTCGAAACTTTGACGCCGAAGGAAGTGTCCCGTGTCTCTGTCATTTGTACGCCGGAACAGGTAACCCACGAAGGTTTCAGGTGTTGTCCCTGGCACCGCTGGGTCTTAGCAGAACCCAGTCCTTCACCTTCCAGTTCTCTACCTGTGGGTGACCCTCCCAAGGCACCATCCAGTTATGAAAAACTCAGCCACAAGGACTTGAGTGCCCTGTGCACTGCAAGGGGGCTGAAAAGGGGTCACAACCCCACCATCCCTATCCTTCTAGCAATCCTAGAGAAAGCGGATCTTGAGAAAGAGGCTGCAGCAGGCCCTTCAGGAAAGATAGGAGAGGGAAACCCACCTGATAATACTGATGCCCCAGAAGTTGACCCTGAAGAGGTAGACGATGATGAGGATGGAAATGAGTCAGAGGATCAGGGGGAGGATGGCCAGGTTCAAGTTAGAATATTGAACCAGGCCAACTTAACTTATATGGTTTGAGTGGCCACCCGGCCTATCCATAATTTTGCATCTTATTGTATGTTATACTGTGTTCTTTGTTTAACGCTTGTGCTCCTGTGCTCATAAAGAGTTAAGGGGATTATTCTAGAAATAAATACATATATTTTATAATATATAACTTGTGTGGTGTCCTTTCATTTGGTATTAAAAGGGATTGCATATGGTAAAACTGCTGGCTTCACATGCCCTCTTGAGTTTAACCTAAGACTGCTTTGTCCACGCTACCATTAGGATAGCTGGTCTATGAGGTTAACTTACAACCAATCACCATAAGGGTCGTTTGGACTGCTACAAGGTGCTCACTAGAATTAGTGGTCATCATATACCAGGCCAACTTCTCACATGAGGCCATAGTTAAACGTCTACAGCAGGGCCAAGGGTGTCTTGATGGCCAAGTCAAGATTTGAGGCCACATTCTACCTCTTACTTGTTACCCGATGAAGACTTCAATTTCCTGTAATTTAACTCTGAAGAGAAACGTGATGTGAATGACTATGAGCTGTTCTATTGCAGGTGCACTTTTGGTAATGTTCATTTACTTTCTGGAGGGGCCTGAGATGATATATTCGACAAATTGGACAACTTTATATTCATTTGTCCTTAGGACTATCTGGACTGTTATTCGGTGTCAAATGGCTTCTGCAAAATGGCCCACGTGCTGGACATGCTGAGGACAAATTAGAGGGTCCCAGAACCAGGCTGTCATTCTTCACCATCAAAATATATTTGATGGTATGAGTATGTAGGTTGCCGCAAGTTACAATGGCTCTTTAGGGAGTTTCTCTAAAGGCATGCATATCAACTCACAAAGTCACTCTACATCAGCTGTAGATTTTGGTGGGGCAGCTTCCCCATCACCTGCATTTTTGCACTAGTGGCAGTAGGGGAGAGTTCCAACAGTGTAAACCCCGCAATCCCAGGGCTCAAGCAGAACAAAGCTGCTTCCACAGAAAAACAACACTGCAACATGACCCCCAATGCCAAAGACACTATTGAACTTGTGTTCTTTACTAGTGGTAACATGTGTCAGTGGCAGTACCAGGGTTATTTTTGGAACTCTACAGTTTTATTTAGTTTTTAGTACAAATTTACAAAATACATTTTATCTAACAAGGTTTCAGTTAGGCACTGTCCACTTTTGGTAGCTTTCCCATGTCAAGGAGGATGGTTGGATAACTTCATGCCATGCCCCTGTGACAACTCGTCCAAACAAAGCACCTTGCACTTTGTATTATTTTGCGCACTTTATAAGTCAGTGAGAGCAAGGTTTCTACTCCCATTACTGAGAAAGCAACGTCCGTGTACTTATAGAGAAGGTTTAGTTACCTGTATTCACTGGCCTCTATTGACATCTGCATTGGGGTCATAAATGTTATCAGGGGTGCCGTTGTGATCAGAAAGCATTATGGCTAAAGCCTGCAATAGAGTGCCAGGCAATGAAAACCTAAAGTCATGCTGTGCTAAATTCCTTTGATGAGCGGTAAACATGCAAGCACAAGTTGGTAATGCGCCCATTCTAAGTGACCTTGATGCCCCAATATAAACGTCTGTAATACCTTCTGAACAAGGTATTTAATTAGGCCTGGGTATTTAACAACTTCTTTGTGAGTATACCTTACTTTTCAAACCACTGTGTTACAAATTGTGTGTAGGAATAGCTGGAAAATACTTCCCAACTCAATGATATTTACTCAGGTTTTTAATTTTCTTTAAATTCGTTTTTATATGTTTTATTGGCCCACATACACTATTTTATTTATGCCAGTGAATTGTCATAGCAGGCCCCGGTTGGAAACAACACTGAAATCTGGATGACATGGCCGACCCACTATAAGTCCTTTTTAAGGGGCATCGTTCTGAGGTTCTTGTCTCCCTGGTTCTGACTGCAGCATTAGGGATGTATCTTATTAACGGATTCATTATGTTAGTAATTGATTATTATATGTACACTGATATGGTATGTGATTTGAATTGAATTGATGAAGTTTTTTATACATTGAGAATGTCTTTGTACTGTGCATTTTTATGGTTATTCAAACCAAAATAAAATTAATCTGACTGGACTGACACTGCAACAATGAGTTTCAAAGACTCAATACATGGGGCCATATGTATCAAAGTTAGGTTTTGCGATTCTCAAATTGCGAATTTTTGAGAATCGCTATTTGAGAATCGCAAAATGCTATGTATGTAGGATTTGCAATAAATTTTGCGAATCCTACATATTCCTTAATTGCGAATCACAAAATGCGATTCGCAGTTAAGGAATACCTCCCCATTCATTTATTTGGGCCAAGAGTCCCATAGGAATGAATGGGAAGACATTCTCAATTTGCGATTCCCAATTAGAGAATCGCAAATTGAGAATGCAATTTCAAGTGTGTCAGTGTTTAAAAAGAAAACCCTGTGCACCCCTGAAATGAGCATGGGTGCACATGTGGCGCACATACATGCCCCAAGGGCATGTGTGTGTGCCACATGCCACTTTGTAAAATGCAAAAATTTGCATTTTTGAAGGAAATTGCAAATTACCACTAACCTGTAGTTGGTGGTAATTTGTGATTCCTTATGCTATATTCGCACAACTTGGGTGCTTCATACATTCCATTTAAGGAATCGCATTTTGCAATCCCTTAAATGCTTTTGCAAAATAAGGAATTGCAAATTTAGCGATTCCTTAATTTGTGAGACAGTTGTGCTTTCATACATAGCACTAGGCCAAATTGCGATCGCAAACGCTGAAATTCAGAGAATTTCAGCGTTTGCAATTTGCCTTGATGCATATGGCCCTTAGTCATACCACAATCATACCTTTAGGAATTAATTGTCTTGTCATATTTTGTAATATCTCATACTGAGTGCTTGGTGCTTGTGTCTTTCAGTACTTGGACGGTCAGATAGCGACAAGGGCAGCTAGAGACATCTATCTCCAGAGATAATTAAGGTGGTTATGATGTGGAAGTATAACTGCTTTGAACACTATGTCAAACTCCACCTCAAATAGGTTCCTTACAGTCTTGTTGCCCATACTTCTGTTTCTCTCTTACATACTACCGACCCTGGCCTGTGACATTTCTGTCACATTTTATTTCTTGCAGCAGCCTTTCCACTGAGATGGGTGAAACATCTGCTGGTTGAACCAGTCTTTCTTTTGCAGAACAAGCAAGGGGCTCTGGGGATCTAATCTCCATGCCACTTCTCTTGTTGTAGGTTTTAGGCACCAATGGTTGGGTTTTTAGTTACTCAAACTTAGGTCACTTGGGGGACATCACAGTTTACTGATACACCCGAATGGGTCACAAATCACACCCTTGTAGGGGAGTTCAACAAGTAGGTCCGACATCCCATTTCTTTAGGATGAGGAACCATGAAATCAATAGCAATAGGTCTGTCTCAAGAGGCCTTTAAGGCAATCAGGAGGTGTATGCCCATTTGTCAGACTCCTCTTAGCTTAAGTCCATTGCCTTTCCCTGCACTCACTCTCCTGTTTTCCTCTCTTACTCAAATACTACCAGTCCCATATGACATTTGTGTTTTTGGCATTTCACTAGATACTATTTCCCTGCAGCAACCTTTTCAACAAGATGGCTTAACATCTGTTATTGCTGCCATTCTTTCATTAATAGAGAAGGAAAGATGATCCATTAAAGTTGATCAGATTGCTGCAGGTTTTAGGCATCAATGCTTGTGTTTTGGCTGACTCAAGCTGTATAAACTAATTGACACCAAAACAACACATTTCCAAACAGTAGAACTAGAGCTATGATTTTTTAAAGTTTTAGGGTAAAAACTAGTGCCTAAAAGGTCACTGCCCCAACCGCGGACTTCTAGTTGCGATAGTCTGGGACAAAGTTGAAAGTTATAGCTGATCACAATGGAATGTGGGTCAGATACAAGGAGTGGATTGGGCCTGGCTGGTGCTTACCTTCGGACTTGAAAGACTTTCCATGGAAAAATATCTGAGAATGTAAAATTCAGAGGGGCCAAGCTACAGGCCGAGGAAAAGCATCATTGCTGGGGTACCACGGTACGAAGTCAAGGTGAAGATCTCTATGTTCAGACTTAGTTTTTTTTTTTAAGTTGAGAATCTCCAGCGGGTCGAAGATGCAAACTGTTGCTGATGACGGTCCATGAGGCTGGATACCTCTCCTTTGAAGAGAAGCTGAACAGGATTCAATGCTCCAGCAAATAACATAGCGGGAGCTGCAGAAAAGTCAGGCTGACCGGCGACTCAACTTGGATAGATTGACAAGCAGGTAGGTCATGATCTCCTCTCGGTTCTCAGAGCACATTTTAGTCCCAAGATCTGAATTTGTCTACCTGCACCCTGTCCTATGGTTCAGGGCTGGCGAGGCGCCACTTGGAGGGTCAGGACTCATTCAGGCCTGTGTCAGTGAGGCTCTGATCAAGATGCCACCAAACTAAACTTTGGAGTCCCTCTAGTAGACCTGCATTCAGGAAGTGAAACAGGGCTCAAACAGCAGGGCAGGTTTCTGAAGGTTAAAGGCAGTAGTACAAAAGTTTATTGTATTAATCACGCACATTATAATAAAAATCAACTGTTAATGGTCCTCATAGTAAAATCTCAAAACAAACATACAGCATTTGCTAAAATATATTAATCACTGTTTCCTAACATTTATGTTACGTCAAGGAATTTCATTAATTTAGTAATACAGTCATGATTCTTTATAGTAATACAGTACCTAACTCCCTCTGAAACTGATCTTATGTTTGTATTATTAAAAATACGCTGCAAGTAATATCTCTTTTGGTGTAACAGTTTCAGACAAATGGATAATATGTTACTGAGGGTTTCCTCTTTTTTTCATGACAGAATTGACAAGCACTTTTCTCTTGTAGAAGATGATTTCAAGGCCTCACAAATTATATACATCTCTAAAACAAACACAATCTTAAATATTTCCTTTTTATTGTGCCTACCAGACTAGAACTAATATATTACTACTGCATCAATAAATAAGAATCATATACCAAATCCATATGTTGGGATTTTTTATAGTGAGGCAAGGTCTTTCTCCCTTTAGCTGCTGAATAGGGTATTCCTTAGAATACCTTTCAGTGTTGCTCGATTTAATTTATTCATAGTCTCATGATCTTGTAAATCATGTGCTTTAATGACCTTGTTTTATGACTAGATGTTTAGTTCTATATCCTTGTTTGAATTTTTTAAAGTTCCAAATAAATTAAAGATTTTAGGGTGGTGAAATCTGCCCCTGCACAATTGCATAGATAATTCACAGTGGCCCTGGGGTAAGGTAATGAAAAAGATTTTAAATTCAACTCCAGCGTAACAACATAGTGAGGGGTATCTGTTTGTAGTTGTTAGAATTGTTGGATGGTCTGCATATACATTTTATTGAGATAAGTTATAGTCTTAACATTGAAGGCAGATGGAATAAAGTAATAAGGGATTGAGTTTCATTCCTAAAGTTTTAGAGATGAGTCTATTTCTCCTACCTCCAAATAATTTTGCATATCTTGTTATTGATTTAGTAGCAATGATGGTTTTGAGCTTTTTGATTGAAAGATGATTTGACCAGTATCACGTAGTGTCAATCGAGATTCCAAGGTAGTCAAATTGATTGACGGTTTCATTTATGTCCTTGCCTAAATCCCAATGGTTCAAGGCAGGCCTCAGGTAGCCTTCAGGCAGCAAAGAAGTCCTTACAGTTGCGGAAATCTGTCCTGTGATGTACATAGCATGCCACAGCAGCAGGCAGTCTTCTGAGAGTCCTTCTGCAGGTCCAGAATGTGAATTGAAAAGTGGGTTTTATTTTTTTCCACCTTGTGCCTTCTTTGAAATAGACGTTTCTAGACATTCTCTTTGAAGTGCTTGAAAGTATTTATGTCCATGCCATGACACCAGCCTGGCTGCAGGCACAATGGAATAGCCAATCAATCTATCAATCAATCAGGGTTTATAAAGCGGAGCTACTCACCCATAAAGGTCTCTAGCACTAGGGGAATGAGGGGTTGAAAACTACTGCTCCATTGAAGCTACTGTGGTTCAATGAAAGAGGCAGGTCTTGAGGTCCTTCCTGAATTGAGCCAGTGATGGTGAGGTGGAGAGGCAGGGTGTTGCAGGTCTTTGCTGCAAGGTTGGAGAAGGATATTCCTCCGGATTTGGTCTTATGGATACGTGGGACAGTAGCCAGGGTCAGTTGGGCAAAGCAGAGGTCTCTGGTGGGTGCATGGAATGCAACGCAGTGTTTGAGTTATGCAGGTCCCACATTGTGTAGGGATTTGTAGGTGTGTGCGAGGAGCTTGAAGGTGATCCTTTTGTTGACTGGGAGCCAGTGGAGGTCTCTCAAGTGGCCAGTGATGTGGCTGTGGTGAAGAATGTTGAGGATGAGTCTGGCGGGGGCGTTCTGATTGTTATGAAGGTTATTGAGGAGTTTCCGGGCGGCGCCAGCATAGAGTGCATTGCACTAGTCGATTCTGCTGCAGATGAGTGAATGAGTGACTGACTTTCTGGACTCAATAGGTATCCACTTGAAGATCTTTGGAGCAGGCATAGTGTGTGGAAGCAGAATGACGTGACGGCATTGATCTAGCAGCTCATGGTGAGTGAAGAATCCAGGATGATGCGGAGGTTCCGTGGGTGTGCTTCAAGTGCTGGGGCCACCAGGTGTTTTCTCAGGTGGCAGGGGTGGAGCCCCTGATCACGACTTCAGTCTTCTCAGAGTTGAGCTTGAGGCAGCTGTGCTTCATCCAGGTGGCAACAGCCTTCATCCCATTGTGAAAATTGTTCTTGGTGACTGTGGGTTCATTGGTGAGGAAGAGAATCAGCTGGGTGTCGTTGGTGTAGTAGATTATGTTGAGTCCATGGTTCCTGACGAGGGCTGTGAGCGGGCCATGTAGATGTTGAAGAGAGTGGGGCTCAGGGAGGAGCGCTGAGGCACTCTGCAGCTGATCTCTGTGGGTTCAGAGAAGAACGTAATAGTCTGACTCTCTGTGTTTGGCTGGTGAGGAAAAAGCAGATCCATTCCAGGGCTTTGTCGCGGATGGCAGCTTTGTCAAGTCTTGTGCATAGGGTGCAGTGAGAAATGGCATCAAAAGCAGCTGAGGGGTCCAGGAGGATGAGGGATGCAGTTTCATCTCGGTCAAGGAGGGTGCGGATATCGTCTGTAGCAGTAAGGAGGGCAGCCTTGGTGCTCTTGAGGGTGTCATCAATGTTGAGGAGAGCCTAGCTCAGAAGGGTCTGCTGGGGTCCTGTGTCATTGGGTGTGGTGGTTGCTGGTGGGGTGGGAGGGTCTTGGGTATTGCAGCTGTCAAAGTTGTTGTATATCTCCTTAATATTGCTGTGGAAAAAGGTACGGAGGTTGTTGTAGTGGTCTTGGGAAGGTGGGATGTCTGCGGTGTTGGCGCTGGGTCTGGCAAATTCTTGAACTGTGGAGAAAAGTTCTGTACTATTAAGTGCATTGTCATTGATCCTTACCTGTAGGGCTGCTTTCTATGTTGTTCTGATAGGGTGGTGTGCGGTGACAGTGGTCTTGAAGGCTGAGTGATCTTCCGGTGTCTTGCTGCTCCTCCATCTCTTCTCTAGCCATCTACAGGTGCTTCTGGGCTCATGAAGGGCAAGAGAGAACCAGCTGTCATTCTTGGAGTGTTGCTCACTTGGTGCTGACTTCAAGGGAGCCAGAGTGTTAGCGCAGTAGGAAATCCAATGGTGGAGTTTATGTGCTGCGGTGCTGGCATCCGTGGAAGTCAATGGGTTTTTTACTGAGGGAGGTGGTGAGCTGCTCTTTGGTGACCTTGGTCCAACTTCTTCGAGGATAGCGGTAGGCATGGTGGTGTACCCTGTTGGTGAAGGAGAAGTGGATGCAGCAAGTCAGTCAGTAGGAGTTCGGTGGTGTGGCTGAAGGTGATGTTTTCACTGGAGGAGAAGATGGGGTCAAGGGTGTCCTGCTGAGTGGGGTGGGGGAGGTAATCTGATGTTTGAGTCTGATGGTGGCAAGGTACTCCAGCACGGATGAGGTGTTTTTGCCATTGGGGTTGTCCAGGTGAAAGTTGTGATCACAGAGGAGGATGTACTCTGTGGTGGCGAGAGCGTGTGGTGCGACGACGTTAATGGAGTCTCTGAAGAGTGGGCAGGGTCTGTTGGGTCTGTCGATGAGGGTGCCGTGGAGGGTGGTGTTTGGCTTGGTCTGGACCTGGAAGTGGGGGTGCTCCATGTTGGTCGAGTGGTCGTCCACATGGGTTGTGAGGTGGAGGGTGCTTTGTGTACAAAGGCAATGCCTCACCCCAGTTTGCTGATGCAGTCCGTGTGAATAATCTTGTAGCTGTCCGGGATAATGGTGGCGATGTACAAGCTGGAGGTAGGGTTCATCCAGGTTTCTGTGAGAACAGTGATGTTGGGGTCGACGGAGGTCAGCAGGTGCCAGATCTCTATGGCGTGTTTGTGGAGGGTGTGCAGTGGGCGGAGTAGGAGTGCGGTGGCAGGCAAAGGTGCAGCTGTAGTTATGGCAGGAGAAAGAGCCCTGAGCGTCTTTGGGCGATGCCTGGCAACAGCAGTATGGCATCCAGTGTTGAGGGCCTGGAATTTCTGGTGTTGTAGAGGTGGATGGTGCGAGAACGAGGGCCCCTGGAGCTGGAAGTGGTCCAGACAAAGCCGGGCGCATATGGGCTTGCCTTTGGTGTTTCGCAGCAGCCTCCATGAGTAGTGTTAGGTTGAGGTCTAGACAGCCAGGAAGTGGAAATCGCCACTGGAGTGGGGCAGACTGCTGGGGATGAGCAGGGATACAGAGGGAAAAAGGCGCAAAAAAGAGGAGGAGAGAAGAAAAGTGAAAACAGTGAAAAAAGAGGCAAAAAGCAAAGCAGAATGAAAAGACGAAAAAAGAAAGGCAGAAGGCAGAGAGACAGAGAGCAGAGCACCTGCATAGCAGAGAAGCTCCCCACTGGACTACCAGGGATGAGGCACAGGCAGGCGCCTCAAACACAGACCAGCAAGAAGTAGAAGGAGCAGCTACCCCGCGGAGCTGTGTAGAAGGGGAAGCAGTTCACTGACAAGGTCAGTAAGATTACTATTGTGAAGTTCTTTGTGTTAAGGCAGAGCACAGGCTATTGATTTGCAAGTGGGACTGTTCCCAGCTCCGTTCCTCTTCCTACCATTGATGGCCCATCCAGGCACACCAAATCCCTCTATTGTGTGACTGTCCAAGAGGAATATATAAAGGCTGACTGCCAAATACACCAAGCCATGTAACCCAGGAGCAGGCTGCAGACACTAAATAGTTAGGGCAAGAAAATGCCAACTTTTCTAAAAGTGGCATTTTCAAAATGGTGACCATTAATGATGATCTTAAACTACAATTTTTCAGACACCAAACATGAATTTCCTACTGGCTCCCAATCAAGAGTTAGCACTTTCTAAATATAATAAGGCAACCCAATGCTAAACTATGGGAGAGGTGGGCCTCACAGTAGTGGTAATCAAATTTGTGGGGTTTTCACCACTTGGACATGTAAAACCTACAAATACATGTTGATCTGTTGAATTGCAATGAACCCTGCCTTATGAGCTGCATAGAGCCTTTAATGCTTGGCAAAGGGGTTAATTTACCAAGTTGTATTGGCAGTTTAAAACTACATACAGGCTGCAATGGCGGACTTGGGGCATCTTTAACACCTTGGCTGCTATGGCGTTTCCCCTCCTGTGCTGATTATTTTTGAGCCCTATTGTTCATGACGAGCTCAGCTCGTCATAAGCACAGCTCAACCGTGCCTCATGACGAGCTGAGCTCGTCATGAGCACCGAAGGGGTTAAAGAGCTCAATAAGTTGGTGGCACAATAAGAGCTGCAGGCCAACTAGTAGTATTGAATTTACAGGTCTTGAGTATATGGTGCACCACTCTACTATGGACTTATAAGTAAATTAAATATGGCAACTAGGTGCTAGCCAATTTTACCATGTTTTAGGAAGTGAGCACTATCACTTTAGCATTGGTTAGCAATGATAATGTACAAAGAGTCCTAATACCATCAAAAGTGAATTCAGAAAAATAGGAGGGTGAGGCAAACACATTTGGGGAAAACCACCTTAAGACTGACAGGTCTAGCAGTGCAGATTAGTGAATAAGTTGAATCAATTGATGTAGAACCTATTTTTGGGTTCATTAATCTGCAAAATTAGGCTTGGCCTACTCCAGCTCAGGAATTCTGAACTGTTCACTAAGTGATGCGGAACACCAAACATGTACAAACAGTCTTTGGTGCTATAGCTGCGAGGGCTCAATCCTTGGCAGGGAAGGGTGCTTTCCTTGGTAACCTATCCACCATATAGGGATAATTTTAATAAAAGATAAGAAACTACATAAGACACCTTCATCCTTTTTGCTTGGTATTCTGTACATGGGAATAAGATTTGCCTGGCATGGGGTTGGCAGTAGGATGGATAGTCCTCCTGGTCCTCATGAGCTGACTAACTCTATATCCGGGTTGCCTGTGGTTTAAATCTTCTGAGGGTATAAGGCTGGCTAGCTTGTCATGGATGCCACTAGCAAGGAATGAGTGTTATGCAGGTCCCTTGTGACTATGTTTCAGGATTCTGCCTATATGCTATTCTTCTATTAATACAGCTGTAAGTGAAGTGTCATTTATGCACGTCTTTTTTTTAGCATTATACACCTACCCCTTCGGGTGGGGGTGTAAATTGCTGGCAGGGTGTCCCTGCTCGTGCAGTGGATGTAAATAGGAAGTTGAGAGAACTGGTATTGTCGGGGTCTAAATGCTTTATGATTTCTTTTCTCTTCTTAGGTTAGCTTTTCTGATAAGTCTTGCTTCTCGCAATACCTACACAGTGTTTAATGCTTCAAAAATGTTTAGTGCGTAAGCAATTTTTTTATAGATCTATCATGTGTTTCTAACACCTAACATGGCAAGAGTGGGGGGATATTCTGCTGTTGCCTGAGGAGTAAGGCATGCTGGATGCAATGAAAGTGGACATTGTGTGCGCACGAGACTTTTCCGACTGACACTCACCACCCAGATCATTAACAATAGTAGAACAATGGAAAATAAATTCAAAAGTACCCCCCATATTTCATAGAGCAGTTATGCTGACCTCTGTAAATTAAGTACACGATCTGTTGAAGGGTATATTACAGGACATGAGTATGGAAGGGCCAAGAGAGCATGAGGTACCTCCCACATCAGGCAGAACACATTGCCAAACAGTCCATGTAATAAAGTAGTTCTCAAGTCGTTCATAAACGTTTTAATGACTTATGCAGGAAGAGAGTATCCTAAAAATAGAAATTGAAAGCAGATGGAGAAGCGCTTAGAGGCAGTTCGATAATGGATAACAAAACCAGGCAAGGTAGACCTATTGGTATTGGGGAAGTTACAGGGACAGCAGTCTGGATACATCCTGACTTTGTTGTCATGTACATGATACTGACTCCTCTCCATTGCCTCCAGGCGGATACCTGCAAACCAAATAAAGTTTATTGAATGATAGTGTAATGTGAGCACGGATTGTCGTGTTTACACTTCAGCTGTCTGCCCTACCCGGAGGCACAAAGTATTTACGTAGAAGGCTGGAGGAAAACATACTATAGCGTTTTAAAGGCCCTCATGGAATGCTGTTTAGCTTTGGATGTTATTACTGTCCTTGAATTTCATTGTTCTTTCCCAATCACTACAAGAACAGAGCCAATATACCATGTTTTTATAGTCCACTCCAGCTTGCAAATTAAAATGCCTAACTGGAGCAGTCTGCTGAAATACAGGGCTGTTATGAGGAAATTCGAGTGGGTTGAAGTGGGGCTCCCTACACGGTTTTCTTGGCAGGGTCTGGATTCCTGGCGCAGGCAGATATTAAAAGTGAGTCACTGATGTCCTCTCACAGCAGGCCTCTCTGCTTTGTACTTTCCTTAGTGAGTGACTCAGCTGAGCGCCAGCAAAACTCGGGCTCCGGTTTCGTAATTGGTTCATTCTCCAAAGTGAGCTCGGTGAAAAGGCTCATTCTGACTTTAGTTTCACTATTTGTTCAGGAGAGTTACATTCTAATAAAAATACAGCGCCAAACCTGAGTATCAAGCATATGAACGAGCAGGTTTTGACAAGTAATGCTATGTTGCTCTTTGGCACCAGTCATTGTTCAAATTATGAGCCTGCTGCTTCATAGAGTTTGACCTCACATAATAGACAATATTTTATTAGTTCTGTTCCACAAGCAGTCCAGCATACCCTCATCATCTCGTCGTTGTCTTATGTAAACTTATTTTTTTAAGGCGGTGCCCTGTGTCTGAAGAATGAGCGAAAAAAAGGATTTACTGTTTTTCTTTTGGTAAAAAAAAGTTTTTCAAAGCAGGGCACTAAAAACATTCCACTAGATTGCAAAAGTATGTGAAAGAGAGCTTCGCTTTATGAGAAACATACTGAAATGAACACATGCCGTACATTTAAAGTGGTACTTTGGGCTGAAAGAAACCGTTATTGCTAATATTTTCTGAAAGGCACACACCCTAAGGCAAGATACACACTCTGATAATAGAAATTCGTTTAATGCAAAAAAAAAAAAAATAACATCGCAAAAACAGTCATTACAAATAACTGAAGTAAAGATTAGGCTTGAGGTGGCAAATAAAACGAGTTAGGCAATATAAACATGCACATGAAATGAGAGCTGCTCAGGGGGTCCTATTTGTGTACATTTCCTTAAACGTACTCAGGTCCTTTAATAAATGAAATATCTACACCAGATAATTATAAAACATCTGTGCAAGCATGTTATGAATCTACGAAAGTATGAAGATATGTGGCAGATTTACTATTTTGTCACTGAGCACAGTGCAGCAGCCAAAGTTGATGAACTGCATTGTTTGAAAAGGAAAGAGCAGAACAGTGCTATATGCACTAAGATATGGCACTAGGTCTTCTCTCCCAGTGCTGGCACACTTTAGGCTATTATGGGCCAGTGCACACACCCTTCCACCAAAGTGCATAGGTGTGTGCATTCTTCAAAGCATCTTCATTTTTGTCTATGCACTACTTTAGAAACTCCCTTGTTTTATTCAGTATATCATCTCTACTTTTCGATGATACTTGCCATTGTCATTCATTTTTAATTTATACCCCAAGTTTTCCTAATTGAAATTCAGACATGGATCTTTTTCTTTGCCCATGAATCATTAAGCGGCATATTCTTAAGGACTCATTGCCAATTTAGCGGCTCTTTTCCGCCGTGAAAATGGCCCTATTCACAAGCCTGCGCTAACAGCCGACATCGTCAGTTTACCTGCGATAGCTAGCGCTAAAAACATCACCAAGACTGACAGCGACAACTAACGCTAATCATATGCAGCGTCGGCGTTTGCATCCAAAAACTCATAATAACACCACTTCGCAATATTCTCAACAAACAGCCAGATCGGCGATGCGGTCCAAAAACAGGCGATAAGGCACGTTAGCAGCAGAGACTTAAGACCTGCTTTTGTCTGGTCTTAAGTAGGACGAAAACCTGCAGTTTAAAGGGAGCCCAGCCCAGAGCCACATCTGAAGACCAACAGATGCCATGGAGCTACTAATCATGCAGCTTTGAGACCCAAGAGGGCCACAACTCCCACTGCCACCACCCCCAGGACCACCCCCAACCCCAGGACTGCCCCCCCGGACTACAACCAAGGCAGCGCAGAACAAGACAGCGGACCTTCCGAAAACGCACCAGCCTCAGACACTTAATCCCAAAGGATGTCATTTCCCACTACAGGCTCAAAAGGACAACCATCCTCCGCATCCTGACCCACATTGCCCGCAGGCTGACGATACCAACACAGCGGACAACCAACATCCCTCCGCAGACAAAGCTGCTGACTGTGCTGCACTTAGTGTGGCTCAATGGTTAGAGCGGCAGACCTTGATGCAGAGCGCTGGCCAGGGACCAGGGTTCGATTCTCGCCTCGGCGGGATCGGGCTTAAATTCCCCTGACCGGATATTCTCGCCTCAGTGCCGAATCTAAGCATGGGCCCCACGCTGCAACTCTGGGCAATAGCTTGCTTAGTCTCCACAACGGCCCCCGATACACAAGGGATGCCTGGTTTCACCATGGGATGCCCAGGAGTGGACACCTCACAAGGAAAAGCCAGGAGGGGTTCCCTTGTGGTAGGAGTACAAGCGCCGGGATGCTTACGGGTTACTGTTCGCGCTATACAAATACAACACATTTACATTAATGGCACCTGGTACCTTCCAACCAACAACTTCCAGAGTCGGAGGAGTCTCACAGCCAGCGTAATCAAAGTTCCTCACACCTGTCTTGGATGTCATCATCAGCTTGACACACGATCACCTTCACTTCATCCACACTGCGCAGGAACAGCTGGAGACCAAGCAAGGTTTCTGCACCACAGCTGGCTTCCCGCACATGTTGGGGGCAATTGACTGCACACATGTCCTACTTGTGGCCCTGACAACTCTGCACACAATTACTGCAACAGAAAGCACACATATTCCATCAATGTGCAGGCAATAGTGGACCCCCGGGGACTGTTTACCAATGTCGTCGCCAACTTCCCAGGCAGTGTGCATGATTCCAACATCTTCTGACAGTCCATTATCAACCAGCGCTTTCAGGATGGCACCTATGGAAATGGACTGCTCATTGGAAAGTACCAACGGAATACACGACACACCTCAACTCCACAATCATACAAGTCACGACTGTAGGAAGGCACACGTAACAAAATCACATACAACATGCTAAACAACATGCCCACCTACCGGACACGACAACACTAGTAACTGTGCTAACAGGGGCCAGACATGTAGACAAACCACCCACAAAGGCATAGCCCCTCTGCCACACAATTGCAGAATGTGGGGAGAGGTGGGAACCAAGAGTGTGCCAAGGAGGCAAGTGACCCATGGATATGAATGTACACAATGCCAAGTGTGGCGGTGATGTGCTGGACAGTCTTGAGTATGCAGAGCACAGACATGTCCAAGGGACATATACTGCTGGTGTTTGTAGTGTAGTGACAATGGACACAACCATGTTACCTCAGGCAGTGGGGAAGACTTTGGACATGTAGCTATGTCGCCGCCCTGTAAGCATAGTGGGCTGGGTCAGCATACACCAGTCCAGCGTAGGAGTGTGAATAAATAGCCCAGGACCCTGGGCATGGTTCCCTTCTGGGATGGCCACCAAAGTAACTACTGTGTGTGTCCGTCATATCCTGACCAGAGGCCTACACACACATGGCCAGCCACCTTTAACAGACAAATCTATGCAGGCAACGAGGTGGCTACATCACACGCCACTCGGCACACATCTTGCCATCGCCTGCAGGTGTGTGTCTGCCAGGGTTGCGCCGCTCACCCTGCCACAATACCACTGCTGTGACCAGTGGTGCCTGCACAATCCTGTGTGCCTGCTGCACCCCAGCCCTCTGGTCTCCTGCCCCGTCCAGCACTAAGCTGTGATTGCCCACCCCTGAGTACACAGGCCTCACTGCTCACCTGCTGCCACTGGCGGGTCTCCAATAGGGCCCACCACGTGCCGGTGCAATCTTCAAGCCTGAGGCCCCCAAGCTTGGCACCTCCTCAGCCGATCGCTGGCTTCCGTGCAACAGGCCCCAAGCGCACCCTGCGGCACCGCACCACTGAGCCCTGTGTGTGCTGACTGCTCCCTGCGGCCTTCACTGTGGTCCAGCAGATATCAGACAAATCCATTCCAGTCCGGTCCCAAAGACCTACCTCATCATCGTAGGCTGCACACCCACTCAGCTCTTCAGGTAGGCCTACCTCAGTGCACCGCAAGTCATCGCCACGTGGCGGTAGGCCCGTGCCGGACCCAGTGCCTCAGGTGCTACTACCTCTCTGCACCACAAGTCACCGTCCAACCTCCAGGCCTACTGCATCATCGCAGGCTGCACACCAACTCAGCTCTTCAGGTGGGCCTACCTATGTGCACCACAAGTCATTGTCCTGTGGGGCTACCCCGCAAGTCTGCCTCCAGCAGCCAACAGCATGTCCATAGTAATGCCACTGGAGCCCTTCAGAGTCACAGGGCCACCCACGTCCCAGGCAGGCCGCTGGAAAGCCTGGGTGGAACGTCCGAAGATGTACCCCGAAGTGCACAACATCCCAGCGCTGCAGCAGCGGGCCATGCATAGGTGTGTGAGGAGTCTAAAGAAATCACCCGGGGCTCTGGGTGTTGTTCAGTTCTGGGCTCTGGGCACGGTTCAGTTCTGGGCTCTGGGAGTGGCACAGTTCCGGGCTGGCCACAAAAGTAACTATGGCATGTGTCTCTGTTGCAGTGTCAGCGCCAACCGGCCCTTAATCGACAATGTTGCAAAGTAACATACACCCGGAGGGCGGGCTCGCCCGAATGGAAAAATAAAGGAGTGCCGGACCGCTTGGGGTCTTGGCTCATACATGCCAACTATTGTGTCTGTATCTTCATTGACGCAGCATGAGCAAAAGGCCTAGCCTCAGTCGCAGTGCAAGTTCAGCCAGACCTGAACTCTACATCTGTGTCGGCCCTATCCTTACCATAGGCGTACATACACGTGGCCACCTATCTTCAACGGCCAACATTACAGTGTTGTTGTCAGGCTTGCGGACATGCACAGACAGGCATGACACTGGCGTGCTGTAGAAGTGCGAGTGATGCAACTGCGCAGCGCACACAAGTAAATAGGCTCTAGGGGAGAGAGGAGCAGCTGTGAGGCTACGTAATACACATTGATCCCACACATTTGCCAGAAGGAATACATGTCAAACATGAATCCCAAAGTCACACAAATCACACACCACAAAACTTCTAAGTCTGCCAACACAGCATTTAGAACCACCAATGTACACTAATCTCACTTACCTCTCATAGGTGATCAAGGATATGCACTCTGCCTGTGGATGATGACACTCCTCCGAGCCCCTAACACCCGGCCCAGAGGCAGTATAATGTAGCCCACAAATACACAAGGGGCATTGTTGATCACACATTTGGTGTGTTAAAGTCACGTTTCAGGTGCCTAGACATAACAGGTGGAAGGCCCTGTACAGCCCAGTAGTAGTGTGCAAGATGATCATTGCATGTTGTGTATTGTACAACATATGTGTACGCACCAATGCCCCATGGATCCAAGTCCCATATGCACCGGACAATGATGAGGAAGATGAGGCAGGTGGACCACACCCCACTGCAGCAGGAATAGCCCAAAGGAACACAATCATTAACAATTTCTTCACATGAGCATGTCACATTGTGACTGTCCTTAGCAATCATGGAACAGTACAAAATGACCACATGACCAGCATGTGCAAATAAATTCATTGTAACACACATTCCCTGTGTGCATGTCAGTCCTCTGCATTAGCACATCACTCTGACAAGTGTAAGTTCAACATTAAGTGCTAACAATCTCACGAATAGCTAATAGATGGTGGGTATGTCACCTCTGTTCAGAGAGGCTGTTTAGGGTGTCAAGTATTCTAAATGCCATTTCAGGCTGTTAAATGTATTATGTAGTCCCACTCATCAGTGTATCACATGTGTACAAAAACATGATATGAAGGCTGTCATTGGTGTTCAAAAAATGAGAAAAGGGTGTAATTTGTGGTCAAATTTGACATTTCTGGTGGTATTTGCGGTCAAATATGAACCACCCTGATGCAGAGATGCACCCTGTGGCTCAAGTCCCACAACAGGAGCAACATGGATGTAAGGGGGGTGACGCCAGGGGTTGTTTGTGCACGTGGATGTGTCAGAGTGTGACCTGCTCCTTTACCGATGTGGTCCACACTCAGCCACCTCAGTGTCGTGGCATGCACCATGTCATGATAATTGGACTGCAGCCATGCTAATCGTCATGCAGTGTCACTTGCCTTATTAGTGTGGCTCATGGACCCGCAGCTTTGCTGGATTAAGCACATGTGCATGGGTTTGTTGTGAGATTAGTGATGTGTGGGGAGGGTCCCCTCTGGGCACATTTTCGACAAGGGCCTACTTTCTGTTTCTATGTGTGCTGCAGTATACCAAGGAGATCAGGGACATGATCTAGCATCATTGTGAGTGTGCACTGTGCTATACTTAATTGTTCATATGTGCCATTGTGCCCATCTCCCCCTGTCCTCCCAGTCCCTGGTCGTTACTCACCCTGTTACTGTTCGGTCAGGTCATGTTGAGCAGTGTCCGGTCCCACAACTCCTGCCGTCTCCCCACTGATGACTGTGGGCACCATTTCCTCCATCTCATCCAGCTCCTGCTGTGGCGCTGGACTCCCACCTCCAGTCTGCATTGCTGCTTTCCGGTTGTTTGTGAGTTTCAGCTTGCTTTGCGCTTCACATCATTCCAGTGCTTCTTGGCACTTCACCCCGAGTGCATTCACCGTGGCCAAGATGAACTGCCATATTGCATTTTTAGTTGCCAATTACACAGTGGAGGTGATGAACAGTTGTTGGTGGTGTTCTATCACCTCCGTAATCAGGATCTTTTTTTCCTGCAGACTGAATCGCGGGTTCCTCTTCTTCTTCTCCTTGCCCTTCTCCTTCCCCAAGGTCCCTGGCTGATCCTCCGGGGGGTTGTGGGGTTCTGGTTGACCTCTGTAGTTGCTCCTGCTTCCTCCATGATGCTTCTCAGTTTTTTGCAGCTTTTATGGTGATTTTTCCCACCTGATGTGGGAATAGCAAGCCTGGCACTGCTTATCGCTGATATTTTTATCGCTGTTGGGCCCATCAACACTTTTATCACGTTTGGGTTTCCTTTTTTATCGGTGTCCCGGTAATTTTAATGCAGACATTTGACACGTTATCAGGAAACTATCGCATGTTGAGAATACGCCGTTAACAAGGCGTTAGTTTCCTGCGATAGACGGCGTTATGTAAAATTGCATTCACCTAGGTTGGAGAAAATTATTGCCTGTTCTTGAGAATATCCCCCTTAGTTTCTTGGGATGTCTGTGGACTTGGTAATTCTGTTAAAAGACAAAAGTTGCCATCTCATCTTCCTAAATTGAATGCACGTGATAGTGTTTTCACGAAACTCATTCAGATGACACAAACGTTTTAGACTTAAAGAACTTTGGAGGAGAAATGTATAATTTTTTCTTGCTATGGGTCGTAGAAGTGGAATTGCCATCTTTTGCCACAAGTTTCTCATATTAAAAATGCTATTTCTGAAGTTTGATACTGAAGGATTTCAAACGATAATATTATTGTAGGAGATGAGTTTAATGATATTGTAGATCCTTTTACAGACAGGAAATCTAAACTCAAATTGATCCTAATATATCTCATAAAGCTTTTAAATCAACCATCTCCTCTAAACCTATATAAGGAATCTGAATTTTACTTTTTGCTTCACTTTATAGCATCTTATCTCATATTGACTACATTATGGATAGCACATTTCTTATGTAATGTTTACAATCTGATTGCATGCATTCCATATTACTTTCAGACCACTCTCCTCTCATTGCAAACGTGGATAAGCAGAGGGAAGTTAAATACCCTTGTCATCTCTGATCACATTTTCAAAAAATACTTTAATGAATTTACTCATGAGGTTATTATTTTAATCAATTACTAATAACTGGACACCTTTAATGCAGCTTTTCACTCCTTTGCCAATATTTTTGTATTTAAGAAGAAAAAAGAATCCAATGCTCAATATAATATCTTGCTTCAACAAATGAAATTCCTGAAGCATACATATTTTATTTCCAAATCTTCTCATATGCTGAATGATCTAATCAAATCAGTGAAATGGAACTCAAGATTGTCATGATCAATATATGTAACATTCTTTTATGTGATAATTATATATTTTGTGGGGGTCTAAAACGTGGGAAAAATGCTTGCTGGCAATTAGAAAAAAATGGGACATATTTATATCAACTGTATTGTTATCGTAGCTATTACTGATTTTGATATTTAAATAATTTCACAAACAATTTTGCAATGATAGTTATACTGATGATATATTTTTTCTTTATCTTAATCTAAGCCTCTTGTATTGATTTATATCTTTTGAAAAAGAACATTTCCCTAGATGAGAGTTTAAATGCTACTCATTCTTTAAAAAACAACTAAAACCCCCAGGCAGGATGGTTTCTCTACTGATCTTATTTTTCATGTTTTCTATTTTTGCCTTAAGCAATTGGGAATAATACAATTCCTTACTACCTGATCACCTCACCCCATGAAACGTTACTGGCAGCTCTTATTCCTCATATACCCAAGTCAGATAAAAAAAATTGATAATACAATGATTATCAATCAATTTCTGTGATTACCTGTGAGGGCAACATTTTTGCCACAATTGTTGCTACCCATTTTGAGTCCCTAATACCTCAAATATTAAGTCATATCAATCTGGTTTTGTTAAAGATAGACTAGCATTAGATAATTCTGGGATGTTTTCTAATATTATTTGAAAAGCTTCTAACACCAGTATACCTCTAACTCTTGTTTTTAGGTGCTGAGAAAGCCTTCGATTGGATTTATTAGCAATACTTGTTTAAAAGTCTCAGTTGGTTTGAGTTTGAAGAAAAATGTATTAAATTCATTAAGGTCTTGTACACTAAACCCAGAGCCTGTCTTCTTACTAAGGGTATTCCCTGATCAAATCTCTTTTTTTAGGCGGTGGCAACACACAATCCCATTTAGTATGTGTTTTATGCCCCAAATATTCGATTTAGGAATATTCAGATGTACCTTATAAATTAAAGGATCTAATTCCAGGATTTTGAAAACTAAATGTGTTGCATATGATGGCATTATTCTTTTCTTATGGCTGATCTATTACACTCTTTGAAAAATGTTTTAGATGAAATTTCATAATATTTAACATTATTGGATGTTAAATTTAACTCCACAAAAACTGTAATCTTACCGCTTACATTTTAATTGGGCCCTCCAAAAATTAAGGGCATCATTACGATGCCGGTTGGACTCTTGTCTGACCGGCACCATAGCGGAAGAGGGGCCGACAAGGAGTTGGGGGTCCCCGTACCCTAATACAATGTGACAGCTTTCACGGCGGTCGCAAAGTGTTTATATTCTATTGTGGCTTGTGCTGCAGGCTGCAGCAGAAGCCTCAATAGAAAATATACACTTTAAAAACATCCCTGCACCATGCGGTGCCTGCCACATGGGGCAGGGATGTTTAGAGAGGCAACATAGGTGCACCCTAGGCCCCATAGCAGATGCCTGGGGGCATGGAGGGCCCGCTAGGGGACTCCAGAGTCACTTCCCGCCTGCCTCCTCATGGTGGGTGAACCACTATGAAAGGTGAGGCAGAAAGGGAAATTGTAATCCCTATGGTGGTGGCTGAGAAGGCAGCGCCCCTATTGTAGGGATTACTGACCTTCCGACAGTCTGACGGGCTAAAGCTTTGGACTGTCCCTCCTCCTGCTGCCTCCAACCGCACGCATTATAATGCGTCGGTTGGACTGCAGCAGCAGATGGTGGTGGCCATCGGACACGGTCTGACCTTCATCAGAATAACCCCCTAGATATTTTGATATTTGGTTTTCCTCTAATGTTAGTAAAATAATGGGATAGAATATTTATTCCTTTAAGTTAAAATCAATGTTATTTACAGCGTTATCTCCTCTTTATTTCCCATAAAGGGGGAACTTGAATAATATTAAATTGATGAGTGTTACCAATATTTTTTATGTTTTATCTATTCTCCTTTATATTTAAACACGTTTGGGCAGATTTACAATAACTGGCTCATCCCTGCATATCAGCAGGGATGCTCCAGTTATTGTGCGCCATGGCTCCGCCACCATGGAGCAAAAACGGCACAGATGTGTGACGCATCTGTGCCGTAAAGGCGGCGCATTGCTGGAGTTGCGTCACAAGCGTGACGCAGCTCCATCAATGCTCTAGGGGGGGGCTATCTTTACAATGCTGCATCAATCCTTACGCCTGCTTCAAGCTGGCGCGGGGTTTTGATGCAGCATGGGCTCAAAAGTGACTGAGTAAAATCTTGTAGATTTCACTCAGCCACTTTTGGAAGGCGTCCCTGTGCAAGAACGCCCCCCCTGCGCAGGAATGCCTACTTCTGGTGCAGGGCTTTACAACGTGACGAATCTCCCAGATGCTTCATGTTGTAAATACCCCACAGCATGGCGCATCTTTTGTGCCGCCGCTGCGTCACAAAGGTGATGCAACAGCAGCGTAAAAGAAGCGCAAGGGGCTTGTAAATCTGCCCCGTGGACTTCAAATGTTTGAAATTACCTTGGACTAACATTAACCGGAGATTTGCTTTACCAAAGCCTACAAATATTAAGTTGAATGGTGCTGTTCATTTTGCTGGCTTTAAAACATATCACTCATCTTATGAATATGTTGATGTTCTCCTTCGCACATGTATCCATCCCACTTGGCTTGACTGAATATGTGTGTGTACCATGACCTAGGTCTTTGTCACCTATTGCAGTGTGGTTAGTCTGTGAGGGGACCACAACTGGCTACCCTCGTAGTGGTGAGGGGACATTGCCCATTACCAGGTGCTAAATGACACAAGCACTGTCGTGGCCACATATTGATTTGTGAAAAATAATCAGTAATATAGCTAGGCCATTTTACCTGCATCATAGTAGTAAAGTTCAGATGCTAAGTGCTTAGCTCACCCTTCTAGTACATTTGACTAAACCTTTTATGTTGGCCATATGACAGCACAATTTACTCCTGCTAACCAGTGGCAAAGTGCTTGTGCTCTGTGTTTTAAACATGCCAAATTGACGTATACTTAATTGCCACATTTGATTTTCTGAGTATATTGTATTAAATGTACCAGGGCTGCACTCATTGTTCCACCCACTAAAGTAGCACTGTAAAACATGTTTACAGTTCTGTCATTGCAGCCTGGGTGAGCAGTATTAAACTGCTATTTTGGCTCAGTAAAAAAAAAACGTTTCCAGGCCTAAAGCTTCCTTTTTAAAATGTATAACTCACCCCTAAGTTAGGCCCTAAATTCACATAGGTCACGGTGCATGGTATTTTAAAAATAGGACATGCATATTTTAGATTTTAAATGTCCTGCCAGTGAAAAACAACCCCAATTGTTATCCCTGTAGCAAGGCTGGTTCTCAATTGGGAAAAAACATATAATGTTTAAATTAGTTTTGGGAGAACCCAGGTGACAGGAATTCTTCCGTGAAGTGGCAACTGTTATTGCTTTTAAATTGAATCATACATTTTAAAAAATTAAGGCGAACTGTTTTTAAATCTGAAGTGGCAGCTAGAAATGTAAACCAGCATTTAGTGTCCCTGTTAGTTTAATTTGCACATTGCACCAGCCAGACTTACTTTCCCCGCTTCTGGGAATTATCTTTCCACCTCCCCGGTCCACCGCGAGCTATCTCGTTTGTTGTGGAGGGAGGGTCTTGCTTTTCCTGACCTCTCTATCTTTCCCTCACTTCCGGCAGGTTGCGAGTGAACGCTCTAGTGGTTGGCCGTCCCTCCCCCATTTAACCGGATGTGTTGGCCATCGCGCAGCGGACGCGCGCTACCCAGGTGACAGGCACTCTTATGTGAAGCGGCAACTGTTATTGCTTTTAAATTGAATCATACTTTTTAAAAAATTAAGGCGAACTGATTTTAAATCTGAAGTGGCAGCTAGAAATGTAAACCAGCATTTAGTGTCCCTGTTAGTTTAATTTGCACATTGCACCAGCCAGACTTACTTTTCCCTCTTCTGGGAATTATCTTTCCACCTCCCCGGTCCACCGCGAGCTCGCTCGTTTGTTGTGGAGGGAGGGTCTTGCTTTTCCTGACCTCTCTATCTTTCCCTCACTTCCGGCGGGTTGCGAGTGAACGGTTTAGTGATTGGCCGTCTCTCCCCCATTTAACCGGATGTGTTGGCCATCGCGCAGTGGACGCGCGCAGCGCGCGCGCCGGAGGCGCGGCAAAGGCGCGCTAAAGGCAAGCCCGTCTGCAACCGTTCGCGGCAGCCCGGGGCAAAGGGCCCATTACTATGCCCGAGCACTAACTTACTCCCACGATCAACTAGAGCACCTCCGAGGTGACTACAAGATAGATAACACTCTTAGGCGGACCTTGGAGCAACTCGGCTTACTGGTGGCTGGTCTCTCCCAGACCTGTACAGGCCAAACATTGGCGCTAACTTGCAAGCCTTCTAACCCTGATATTCTCGCACAAATCGCACAAATTGACTCCAACTCCCCTTCTGTCACGCACAGGGGCAATGAAATGTCAATCTACTATCTTAACACTCGCTCCTTGTGTAAACAACAGATAGAGCTATTTTCCTTGCTGGACACATACAGACCGGATATCTTATTCCTGACAGAAACATGGCTGACCCCCGAATCCATTCCAGATATCCTATCAGCCATTCCCAACCCCTACTACATTTTGCAGGTGGACCGAGCTACGGGCAAAATGGGAGGAGGGGTTGCGGCAATTATTAACAAAAAGTACCTGTTTAGCTCACTTATCACCACTCAAGTTCCGCACATGGAAATCTTAACAATAAAACTGGAATCAAACCAGCTCTCCTTAGTATGCATGGTTGCATATCACCCACCTCAATTCATGCCTTCATTTACTCAAGTATTTGGTGATTTGACCGCACAACTCGTGATCAACCACACTAGGGTGCTGATAGTCGGTGACTTTAATTATTGAGAACAGCAAGGAAGACCCCAAATCCCGTGAATTCACGGACACCATGATGAGCCTAAATTGTTTTCAGCACATACATACAGCCACGCACAATAAAGGACATATCTTAGACCAAGAATGGACCCAGAATTTAACTATCTCTCCTATAACAATCATTCCCTGTGTGTGGTCTGACCACTATTTGATCATGTTCACGATTCCGGATACCACCGCAGTTGTTACCTCCAAGCCTGGCGGTCTGTTAGCCTGGAATTGGAGTCGAGCAAACATTGCGAAATTTCACACCATATTAGCCAATACTGCCCCTCAGACCCAAGACTGATCCACCTCTAGTCAATCTACTAACCTCACTATATGGCTAGAGAATGCATGCGACTCAGTCGCCCCTCAAAAATATATTAAATCGCGCAGACCTCATGATGCCCAAAAGTGGTTTTCCCCAGAGCTTAAAGAAGCTAAATTAAAACTTCAACAAGCTGATCGGAAATGGAGAACACATTACAACCCTGCACTCAAACCAATGTACCTTCTTCTCCTTAGAGACTATAAATCTTCAATTCTTTTAAGTAAAACGGAGTACTTCCCCGCAAAAATAGCGAACTCAGCCAACAAATCAAATGAAATCTTCTCTATTGCAGAGGAACTCACAGGACCGGCGAGAGTGACGGCACAGCCTAAGCAATCTCAGCAGCTCTGCGACTCATTAAACCACTACTTCTTCGATAAAATTACTGCAATGAAAGCGAGCATTCCTCAACCTAATATCTCCACTACACCTAGTTTGATTTGTCAAACCCCCGTGGTTCTTAACCACTTTTCTCTTATTACTTTGGATGAGTTTTTTGATTTAATGATTGAAGTCAAGTCAGGCTCTCCCCTTGATAGTGTTCCTCCTCATATTCTGCGCAAAGCTTTTGTGGCCTGTCCGGATCCCCCTTTATCCTTTCTCAACTCTTCACTCAGTAGCGGACTGGTCCCAGAATCGTCCAAGGTGGCAGAGATTCTTGCTATCTTGAAGAAACCTGGCGCAAATCCTCAGGTCATGAGTAATTACCGTCCAATTTCCCTTCTACCCTACCTTACCAAGATCTTGGAGGCTCATGTAGCAGGCTGTCTGAGTTCTTTTGTAGAAGCATCTTCTCACCTAGACTCCAACCAGGCCGGTTTTCGACCTGCTCATCCGACCGAAACAGTCATTCTGTCAGTCAGGATGAACTTCGCCGAGGAGCAAATCAAAACACCTCTCAGGCTCTAATCCTCCTCGATTTATCGGCGGCATTTGACATGGTCGACCACAACATCTTGGTCGACCGTGTCCGTAAGGAAGGTGTTGGAGGTCTAGCATTGAAATGGATCCAGTCGTTCCTGTCAGACAGGTTTCAATCTGTCCGCCTGGGCCATTACCGCTCTACGAAGGGAAGACTCCCCAGTGGGGTTCCACAGGGCTCTTCCTTGTCTCCCCTCCTGTTCAATCTTTATATGCAGCCTCTGATCACCGCGTTGCGGGAGATGAATGTCTTGGTATTCAATTACGCAGCCGATCTGCAATTGATTTTCAAATTACATTCCACCGGCTCATCTGAATCCTTTTTGCGTGACACAATGACTTACATTAGCAATTGGATGAACTCGAATCAGCTCAAATTAAATCCAAACAAAACTGAGCTGATCCTGACAGGTGGGAGCGCCAGCCCATGGAACTCCAATTTTTGGCCGATTACCTTGGGTTCTCCTCCTATTCCTGCTGCAACAGTGAAGAGCCTGGGGAATACGATAAGCAAGGATCTATCTATGCACCCTCAGATTAACTCAGTGGTGTCTGTTTGCTTCTTTATGCTAAGGAAAATAAAGAAGATAAAAAGATTTCTCTCGAAATAAGCATCTATCCTGGTAGCCCAGGCGTTGATCATTTCCAATCCAGACTTGATAACGCAAACTCACTTTATGCAGGCATTCCAGCCTACCAAGTGCAACGCCTGCAATTGATACAGAATCATGCGGCTAGGCTTATCTTCCAAGTCCCCACCCGCCATCATGTCAAACCCCTGCTGCAACAACTCCACTCACTCCCTGTGAACCAACGCAGTGTTTTTTAAATTAAGCTGCATCGTACACAAAGCGCTGCCGGACACCGGCCCGGTGTTCCTATCTAACAAGATCAAGAAGTATAATCCCCCTCGTACCCTTCGGTCATCCTGCCAACGTCTTTTGAGCACTCCAAGATTCAAACTAATCAAACATGGCGGGATGTGCTTCTCAATGTTGGCTCCCTAACTTTGGAATTCTCTTCCTCTCTCTTTACGGCTCATTGACAATCGTCTTCAATTTAGGAAGCACCTTAAAACTTGGCTATTCACGTCCGCCTATCTCAACTAACTCACATTTTTGTTGTAGCGCCCTGCTCTCAAGCGCCAAGAAACCTACCCGGTGAACGTTGCGCTATATAATTTTTTTTAACATAACATAACATAACTTAAAAATGATTCAAGGATATATTTTAAATTTAAATCCATCTTAATGGTAAAATCAGATTTAATATTACTGTTTTGAAAATTGTACTTTTAGGAAGATGTAATTTTCCTCTGTAAGCCAAATGTGCCTTTCTGTCAGATTCCAGTAACACCTGACTGGCTCCCCTGTGTTGAGATGTGGATTGCTCCTAGGCAGTGGACCAAATACCTAAATGTGGAGAGGTTCTTTTTGAACTTCATCAGAATGGAGGGTTGTCCCTAGCTCTTTCCAGGACTTCAAAAAGTGATTACCCTGTTACTGGCAGATATAGCTCACACCTAGACCTGCCTCCATTTTTCTTTCTAGTAAGCATGGCTCCAAACTCAGTGGGAGGGGGAAGGAGCTGCTCCAGAACTGGTTTGGGGTTTGGAGTGACTATAATGGAGGGTTTGTCCCTTATCATAGTTGCACCTCCAGGTGGGCACAGGGAGCTCTAACCAGGGGAAGAAGAGTTCTCTCATTTTAGATTTAGGTTGTGAGGAGCGCTGTGAGATAACTTATAGTAAAACACACAGGAAGAGCTGAAAATGTGGGGACGCTCACCCCTGTGAACTTGTGTCCCATTGGTTAGGAAGTGGCCAAGAGTTTCTCCCATCCACAGGATCCTAGAAGTGCCCCCAAAGGTCAGTTGGCTGACCTCCTGGTTGAGCTACAGGTACACAACAAGTTCAGAGGTCTTTTCTGCAACTGTCCAACTGACCAGTTACAACTGGACCTGCCATGGATCCTGCTGCTGACTTCTGCTCAAGTGAGTCTTGACCCTCAAGTACTTTTCCCAAGTTTCTGGATCCTTGGATGATGTCAAAGTATACTCCTCCTAAATTTTCTGAACCAGGGACTTAGAAGATTTTGGCCAATCTTTTGCTCTGAGACAAGGCCAACCTGCCAAGCTGGCCCAATCACAGATACTAAGTCCGAAGGTAAACCTTGTTACCAGGCGAACATGGTCCCTATATCCGTCCTGCGCTCCATTGTGGTCGGGCTTTACATTTGATTTTGTTCAGATGAAGTGCACCCAGATGAACGCAGTTTATGCTTAACAATTTTTGCAACAATTTTGAACCCTAAAATATAGAAATTAATAACTCTGGATCTAGTTGTTTGATTTTAATTGATTTTATTTATTAAAATACACTAAATATTTCTAAATTGGTTGGGATTTTTCTTGCTTTGTTATATCACAGTGTTACTGTTTCAGTACTGCATAGATACTTTATACATTACCTCGAAGGTAAGCCTGAATGCTTTTGTGCCAACCTACTAGAGGGTTAAGCACGGGGTTACTTAGTGATTTTGTGGTTTACACGGACAAGGACTGTGATTATTATTTAAGATGGGTTCTCACCTCCCTCAACTAATAGTTTAATTTCTAACATCAATATGGACCATAGTGAGTATTAGAAGCAAATCAGCACAGGCTAATGTAAAAAAAAGGAAATTCTAGAAGTCACGACATTTTATCAGAAGATAAGAAAATCTTTCTATTGATTTATTGCACCTTTGCTAGAAAGGTTCAACATCTAATCCCTTCATACCCTTTCTTAAGGCAATGATGACAAGCACACTTTTTGACCATCTGAAGATTGGAAGAATTGCTGGGCAAAGTGCTCAGCTGACCAGCATCAGTTTCCTGCAAATCCAGAACATCCTCTCTGAGCAACTTAAGCATTGGACAGTTATAAACTTCTTCTGGAAAAACATATTAAGTACCTTTTGTGCTTCTAAATATGTTCCCAGGATGTGCCTGGACTCATGAAAACACAGGTAAATGAAAAAGAACTATGCTGCACAGTTTTTCCACGGAATGAAGCCCAATAGATTATTTTGTTCAACTTGGCCAATACAAATGTTAATAATGTTATCTCATACTTATATACCATGCATGCAAGCAAATAAAAACAAGCAGGAATAAACAGAAAAAATACATCAATTATTAATTGTGGCATTACTATTTCAATAAACACCACTCGGTAGCAGGGATCACCAGTTACTGCTCTGAAATTGAGTGACTAATGATGTTCATGACTAATTTTTAGATGATATATGAGAGTATATAGCCTTTTATCTGCTGAGTAGTATGCAAAGCCAGACATAGATTAGAGCATCATATGAGTGCCCTTACCCCCAGCCACTTGGGGGGATTCCAAGAGGCCAAAGGTGTTAATATTATTTTTAAGCCTTCTGTACCTTTGTACTATTGCAGGACCCAGTGCTGTGGCCTGGTGTGGTACCACGCTAATAATGCTATAGCTGCTGCTCAGGCTTCACCCCATCATGCTGCAGTACTGTGTAGGCTTCCCCCACGGAACTTTACACTGTACCACAGCACAATGGCTTGGATGCCTCAGTTGTGGGCACCGCTTGGGTACAGCAGTAAAAAACAATTCATAAAATTGAATAATAAATTGAATAAAAGAAAATGTGGGGATAGGGCATATGGGTGATTAGATACCCGTGGGGGTTTAGTTGCAGGGCCATTTCCGTACAGTGAGAGTCCTGCAGGACTAACCATCCACATAAACCAACATTTTAAACCCCTTCAAGATCAACCTAACCAGTTCTTTGGAATTCAAATCTCTAGCAAAACGCTAAGTGGATTTAAACCAAATCACAAACACCGCCAAATTTGGTGTAATTATGTTTATCCTCTTTTTTCTGAATCGAAAAGCAAATTTTGCAATGGAAACTAACATGGGAAATCAACCTTTTTGGAAACATTCCCCTCCTCCCCTTTTCTTTGCCCCTGATTATGGATCAGCGCAAAACTCTGATGGATTGCCTTACTTACTGTGACTTTGCACCAATTCAAAATGTTGATAAAGTGGGATAGGGTAACAGAGCAACTAAAAAAGTAGGACCTAATTTCGGGGCATATTATCAATGGCCAGCGATAATTATCGCTGACTGTGCTTAGTGATAATTTTATTATTGCAGGCTATCTCTGGAATTTATCGCACTGGTAGCGCGTTAATAACAACGCGTTACTCCAAGGCGATAAAAATTCCAGAGATAGCGAGGTTATCCAGCGACGTTCCCTGCAAAACAGCAATAACCTTGTCGAATCAGCAAATCCACCCCAATGTTAGGGATAGGTAAGTCTGCATTTTAGCAGACGTTAGTTTTTAGAGAAAACAGCAGGTTCTCCAAAAACTAATGTGTACTAAAATGCTGGGGCAGCCTTGTAAATGTTGCGATGTGAACATCAGCGATATTTGCAAGGTTGTCCATCCGGGGTACGCCCAGTGACGCCCACTTTGCATCTCATTAGAGATGCAAAGGGAGGCGTTGGGAAAAAGGGTGCTACCATGCGATTATGCGTGTTAGCACCCTCTTGTGGCTCAATGATTAGAGCGGCAGACCCTGATGCAGACGTGGAGAAGTGTGGCTCAATGATTAGAGCGGCAGACCCTGATGCAGACGTCTAGCCCGGGACCAGGGTTCAATTCCCCGTCTTGGCCTCAAATATTTCACGGACCTGATAATTATCGCCTCGGTGCCTATTCCAATCATGGAGTCCCACTCTGCAACTCTGGGCAATAGCTTGCTTAATCTCCACAACGGCCCCCACAATGCCAAGGATGCCTGGCCTCCACCTTGGGGTTGCCCAGGAGTGGACGCCTCACAGGGAAAGCCAGGATGGGTTCCACAGCGGTATTCGTACAAGCGCCTTGAGACCCTTGCGGGTGAGTAGTGCGCTATACAAGTATCAATTTACATTACATTCTTGTACATAGGGTGATAGTTTTATCTCCGCTTTTTTGGATTTTTAAGCGAAAAAAGCGGAGATAAAGCCCTTGTAAAAATGCTCCTTAGAGTTTAACAGATGGGCTATTCCATCACAAACGTTGTGATATCCTGTCTGCCACATTACAAGTGCCACTGAATATAAAGCACTTGTGATAATGCATCACGTTTGTGAAGGAGTATCTCATCCACCAATCTGTAAATCAGGCTCTATGTTGATTGATCTTCAATTATAAACAATTAACTGAAAAAACACTTCTGAGACTGTTCTGAACACCTGATAAAATGTGAAGGTAGGTATAAAGGACAGTAATTTGTGTTTATGTTGTCAGCCAGCTATCAGATATTTAAAGCATTTAACGTGCATCTACTGTACATTTGGCGTGGATGTCTATTATGGGGTAGAATTCTGAACAAAATAGCAGAATTTGTCTTTATTTGCTTCTGCAATAGCTACAGATTTATCAACAGTTTCCTATTTGAATGTAGACACCAACGTTTTTCTATGATAAGAACTGTTATTTTTGGAAATGAGTTCCTTATTAAGTGGAACTTATGTGTTGACAACTGGGTTTGAATGCTGACAAACAGGCAACATTTGAGAGACTGCCATTTCAAACAAGAGGGTCACTTCACAAGATTTCAAACATCTGGTCCTCTGTTCTCAACATAACTTGTTGCTTCTGACTGTAAATTCAACATAGATGTTCTTGGACCGTGTATTATTTACTATTACTGATCATCTGTGTACAAAGGGCCGTTCCCTTTTGGTGCTATTTATTTGCCCGTAAAATGTAAATTATAGGCAAATGTTAACATTTAGAAGTTAAAATAAAATCAGCTCTACGCTAATCTCAAGTATTGTTAACGCACAGAACCAGTTGCAGTGACAGTGTGACAATGCAATCTTAAGTTTTCACATCATAGTGATTTTTGCCACATGAACTTTTTAATCCACATTTTTATTTCTGGGCACCAATATGTTTCAGCCTTTGGTACATGTTTATCTCCAACAACATTTCCTGCTTTCGGTTCTAACTGTATTGAGTGTGATAATATAGAATTCCTATATTGCATAGAACCCAAAGTGGTAATATCTGTGAAGTAGTGATTGATTATCAGTAGTCCTGACTCAGGAATAATACACCAATGATAAACACCACTAAACACATTTTATGGATGAAGAAAACCTTAACTTAAATGTAGAAAAATATACGTTCTGAAATGGTTGAGGGCAAAAACATTTAGGTGCTATTTCCGAAGTCAGGTGAACAGCATTGTGGGTTGAGACCTACCAGACCTCATGTTGGCGGTTCCGACCGCATTATTTGGAGACGATCGCCCATAGGACACTCAGAAACATCCATTTTTCAATGCAAGTTTGTGCGGTGGGCAGAAAGGTCCCATAGCACAAGCTTCCATTAAAAAATTAAAGTTTTCAAATATCCCAGCACCGTATGGTTGGCTCCTCATGGTGTCGGCCACACAGTGTAGGAATGTGTAGTAGAGCATCCAAGAGACAATGCGGAAGGCCAGGAGGGAAGGAGGCCTTGCTAGGGGCTTTACGACAGCCCTGTAGGAAAGGCTGATAGGGAAATGCTGTCAGAAGCCGACATCATAATTCCGATGGCGGAGTCAACATTATTAATGGATTATGAGGTGTTTCCAATGCACCAACGGGCTCCATTTTCCTGAAAGCATCTGCCTTCTGCCTCTGACCGCACACATTGTAATGTGTCAGTCGGACTGCAGCAGCAGATGGCGGTCGGACCGCAACCGATGAGCCGTTGAAATCGGCTCATTTTGAGGCATTTGGAAAGGTCCCACATTGAGAGAGATATGTGTTCAGGAAGGGAACTTCAATAAAGTAGATAGAGAGAATATGGTATGTGTACCAGAACATATCTCTTATATTCCAAACATGCAATACTTGTGCATGAATGTTCCTGAAATTCTTCTTTACCAAGCAGTTCATTAGCTTAATTGTTTCTTGCAATGTGTGAAGTGCACAGTTGTAAGAAAGTGGCTCTGTATATCTGGACCAAAGTAAGGTACAGTGTGCACAGAGTCCACAGTCCCCAGAGGTTTGGCAGGGGTTAGATATATCCTTACTCTCTAAAGTTCAAACAAGACTAGACCTAACAATGGGACCTTCTCAAAGTCAGCACCTAACATGAAATAACCCCATCTAGTAAATATTGCCCCTTCTGATTTCACAAGGGTCCGTGTGCACGCCGAATAGCACCCACTGTTACAATGCCTGTTCCCTCAGGAACTCAGTCAATTAAACATAGAAGCACAGGTGCGACAGAACTTGAGAGCTTTTACAACTGGCTTAACGCACGTACAACGGACATAAAATTCAGCATATCCTCGTCCAGAGAAAAAATAGCTTTTCTGGACGTGGAGGTTTTTCCCAATGAAGGTAAATTATCCACATCGCTCTTTGTGAAGCCAACAGACAGAAATAAAGCTCTCCTTTTTTCGAGCAATCACCCAAGGAGTCTACGGGAGAACCTACCCCTGGGGCAGTTCCTTAGGATTCGAAGGAACTGCGCCCGCAATGAGGATTATAAACACCATGCAAATAACCTAGTGACCAAGCTATGTGATCGTGGCTATCCCAGAAAACTGGTTTCAAATTGTATGAAACGAGCGAGGTGGACTCCGAGGGAAACCCTCTTGGAGAGACGTATGAAACCTGAACTTAAACGCCAAGTGTGTGTGACCACGTTCTGTCCCAACGCCAACCGGTTAAAGAAGGTGATAAATCAGAATTGGCACCTCGTAAAAAATCTTGAGGAATGCCTAAGGGAACCCCCCCTCTTCGCTTTTAAAAAAGATAAAAGCATTGCCAATTTTGTGGTTAGAGCAGCAACCCCCAAAAAAACCTCCCCCACTATCAGACAAATGATGGGACTTAATCCAATCACAGGGCACCACAAATGTGGTACCTGTGTCTGCTGCGAGTCCACGATAGAGGGTAATCTTTTTCAGCACAGAGGCATCTCATGGAAACATGAAACCCAAAGCAACTGCAAATCGAAATACGTAGTCTATGGGATCTTATGCCCATGTGGACTGCTGTATATCGGTAAGACCAACCAAGAGGCAAGACAAAGGATTTCCCAACACAAATCCCGATTAAAAAATCGGGTTGAAACAGCGCCATTGGTTAATCACTGGAACAGAAAGGGTCACCAAATCAAGGACCTGCAATGGACTATAATTTCCAAGGTTGAGCGCGACCCCAGAGGAGGTGACTGGGATGCCAGACTCTCCAAAAGGGAAGCACTCTTAATTGTGAAGTTCAACACGGCCGTGATTGGCCTTAATGAACTATCAGAAATATACAAGCTTTGACATTGCCTGCTTTGCCCGATATGTCCGTCCTTAACATCATTATTTTAACACCAGCACGCTGTCTAGAACTGGGATGCACCCTTCCAATCCTTGCACATCAATTCTCCCATCCTCTGCGCCCAAGCGCCAAAGAGTAGCGTCCCCTGTACACTTGCCAGCTCAGCGCCCATGCGCCCTTGAGCAGCATCCCCTCCGGACTTCGCTACATAAACGGCCTTCCCCCTGGAAACGCTATCCACTGCGCATGCGCGACGGATCAGCGCTCCAGAGACGCCGACCGACTCGAGGATCTCCTTCTCCCCAGGTTTGCACAATCCTTTTTCCCCCGCTTTGAGGAGCAGCTTCTTGCTTGCCACATTCCCGTGGACGAGCACCTCGATTGATACTTTCCCAACTCTCTTACAGGAGGCCTTTTCAAAACCTTTTCAAAACCTTCCAGCACCCGCCCTAATTCAAGTGGGACGCAGTGCTGTTTGAGCACCAAGCTCCTCCGACAGAGGTAGGAGCTACCAATCCCCCTAGACGGGCTTTCTAATCCTCAAAGGTGGTGTCCAAACCCTTATGTTCCGCACTCTTTTCCCCCCAGGCAATCACACCCCGTTGGGTCCCTATCCTTGAGAACACCCACCCGGTCCGTTTTTATAAATAAGGTAAGATCCAGCCCTTTTGAGAGCATATGTTTAGACTCTTGTTTCGCAGCCAGGCTTAACCGCCACCCTTCATCCTTCACCCCCCAGTGCTACTTCGTCACCCCCTGTGAGCGCGAACGCCTGCACCCCAGTTCTCCTTACCTGTGAAGTGGCCTTGCAGACCAGTAGGGTAAGCTGAGTGAGATAACGATGTTCTATTGCTTATAATCTTTCGACAGTGGTCTTGACATTAAAGATATCCCAATTTCTTCTTTTCTAGATAAACTCCCCCGGCCCTGATGAGAGTCCCCTCATTGTATAGGACTCGAAACGCGTAGGCCCCTTGCAGAGTGCTGCTCCCCCCTAAAACTAATAATTCAAAATAACTGTGAATTCTGATACCCTGTACATGTGTATATACAATGTGTGACATCATCTAAGTGGTTGATGACTAATCCTTAATTTTTGTATATATGTATAGATTTATGGTATATTACAGATGAACATTGTATGAGCAGCCTTTGTTGTTTTTGTTTTTCTCTTTTCCCAATCTTTGTGCTGTTATTCCCCTTTTTTTGTGATCATTTTGAAATTGTATGTATATATGGATGCCTGCTTTTGTATGTTTGTGATACGGATGACTAGGTGAATGAGTACTGTATATATAATGGTGTAGTGTTGTACAAAATGTACTAAATTGTTAAAAATTGTCCTTGTGAAAAGAATTGAATAAATTGCTATTAACTAGCAACAGCGTAGGTTGGAATCTATTTTTCTAACTTATCAACAAAACTTTCAGGTCAAATCAATATTCCAGTTCTGGCACTTCTTTTTGTTTATCACCAAAATATACAGCACAAAAGAAGTCAATATAGAGTCCAAATTCCAATAAGTCACAGGAGTAGAGGTTCCTCGGTTAGATCTCTTTATTTCATTAGAAAAATAGATAGAGCAAAACACAGCCGACGCGTTTCGTTCCAGGATGGGACATTTTCAGGGCTGTTAAATACAAACATATAAACAAACATATATAAGACACATAGAAAATACATGGCACACAGGGATGTGTGCCATGTCGAATCTCTGTTTAGTTCTGCACCAAGTCACTCAGCCTGCAAAGTGTGTGTGTGTCAGGGTACAGGGCCCCTAAGGGTGGCAATATAAGTGCTGCAGCCCTTAGGGGTCTTCTCTGATCACAGTGCCCTGGGTACCTAGGGTAACATTTACCAGGGGCTGACCTGTGGCCAGAGATGCCACTTGGGTTTAGGTTTCACACAGTTTCAGGGAAGGAACACAGGCCCTGGGTACCTGGTTGGCAGGAACCCAGGGCACACTCAGTCAAAGTACGTCAGCCATGTAGCAAAAAGTGGGGGCATACCATGCAAGAAAGATGGCACAGTTAATTTTTTATCACTACAAATCAGATTTAGAATATGATTCATATATAGTAAATATTTATTTTGTCCTCAAAGTTTTATATAGCGCAAACTTGACCAGATATCAGAGCGCTCTACATGAGCATCAGTTGCGTTACATGAGGACAAATTCATTTTTGTTAGGCATGGGGAGATTATGTGATTTGCCCAGAATCACACATGTATTGCCAATGGGTTCTTCCTGTTTTGTACACCCTGATTTTTTGCTTTTTGCTCATCCACTTTTGGACCTTCATAATGGGGAGTCTCCCTACCTGAGTCTTACTCCCAGTGATTTTATCGTTTACCACCAGTATCGGCCTTTTAAGATAAGGCCACTGTGATGCATCTAGGATAAGAGGACCTGTTCTGTTTCATGTGTGCACATGTGTGTGCACATGAGTTCAAGCTACATGTGAAAGACTGCAATCATGTTCAGTCTAGTAGTTGTACATGTACTCTGCCAGTAGCAGCTTTAAGCTGAAAATTTGACCTGTCAACATACCCCTTTTGAAAGGCCTAAACCTTCCTTTTAGTTATTAATAAGTGTCTGATATGTAGAGCCTATTGTCCATAAAGGCAGCGTCCACATTTGTAAGAGATTGGCATGTAGCAATTAATGTTAAACATCCTTACATTTATATCCCCAAATATGATTTTCACTGAAACAAGGCTGGTAGCTTTATGGGGAAATATTGGACTATATTGTTTCATTTATTAAGTGCTAAATTCAGATTGGTAGCAGATAGAAAAATACTTCTTACATTCTTTTGAATTATAATTTAAAGCCCTGTTTAAAGGTGAGGTTAGATTTTAAATTATTTTAGAAATGCCAATGTTAGATGGTTTCTGGAAGTTTCCAGCTGCCTGGGCTTGTGATGTCTTTCCAACTGGGAAATTCATGTTTTTGCCAGCCACAAAGAGGCCTGAATGTAAGGGGACTGAGTCTTCCTGATAGGGTGGCTATAGAGGAGTTGGTCTCTGCCCTGATTACACCTTAAAAGGATTTCCCCAGCACATACAAAGAGACCTGACACCAGCCTTTTGTTTCACTAGTCAGGCCGGAGCCAAATCCTGGGAAGAGGGGATAACTGACCAGAACTAGATTTAGGGTTAGGCAAAGTGGTGTCCTCCACCCAAAGGCTGGACTGGGCATACAAGTGTCATCCCAGAACATGAAGCAGACAAAGCCAATGGGCCTGGGTTCTTTAAAGTGATATCCAGCTATATTGTGATGTTCTATCTGGTATAGTAGCAGTTTAATGTGATTTTATGGGTCATGGCCCATTAGGGTTCAAATGTGATTTCAGAATGAAACCAAATCTAATTTCATCTGCCTGATGTATATATTTGCAAGTTAATGCATAGCATTTAGTGGTGTGGTATGTAATAAATGTGCTTTTACTTTAAAAAAAAATAATTGACTGGGCAATCATTTATTCAGTATTAATATTGTTTGCCAGCAAATGGTGATTACAATCCTACACCACTCTCTCTAGGCCTTGGACTGATCGGCTTCATTACCCTGAGAGAGATACTTGCCACAATGGAGGGCTTGGTTCCCAGTAAGTAAACATTGTGCATCTATTACTTGTGCAGGCCTCACATCCTGCACAACTATTGACTCAATTTACAAAGTGATCGATTTGTTATGGCATGAAGATCATTTACTTGCTTTATATATGTCGCTTTATTATATGTTTAATATATATAGATAACTTGAAAACAATACATTTCTATGGTATTTCATAAAAATATTACTCAAGTAGTCATAAGACAACTACAAAACGAATTTGCTGGCCTAGCCTGATTGCATTGTAATATACTGTTCTTTAAATGTGGCGCACTGTGCACCACATTCATCATATCATTCATGCAGTGTTTTTCTTTCACTTATTTAATGATTGAAATGTATTATGTGGAGATTTGTTTTCTGCTTTAACAATTTACGAGCTCAATGCCTCCGGCTGGAGGAACACACATTTATGTCTCAAACATTCAACGTTGTTGTCTTGCTAGAAGAACTCTGTCCTATCCATACGTTCAAGCAGCTATTGTTTAGTAATGCAATATCATTTCCAGTTGTATATAGGTTAAAAGTACTGATAAATTATTAGTATTGAGAGGGTTTTTTCGTTTGAGCCTGTTTTACTTAGTGAATTAATAAAATGATGATTGGCTTGCATTGTTGCAATTTTAGGGGTACAATCATGATTCCACTTCACATCATGGCTTGATTTTTGATGGCTAACACATAATAAGATATTTTGTATTCAGGAAGTGAGCCAGGTATTTCCCTTGCTCCCCTTAAGGCAGACCCTACGTCAGTCTTCTTATTGAATCAATATTTAGAGATTCTTTTTTATTCTCTCCTGCCTTTATACTGAGCATATTCTATGACTATGTGCTCCTTTATTTATTATTTACCTTTGTCTAGACCATATTTGGTTCTGGCTATTAACTAGAATAGGTCTCAACTTTCACTGCCTATGCTGATTCACATATATTTTCAATTAGCGTATTTTGAATTGAAATGACTATCGATTACCTTTTGCCTTGTGTAATGATTTTCAATTAGAATAAACCTTTATGGTTTGTACTTAAACCTTATCTTGTCTGGATTTTCCATTGTGTATTTCCTGTATTCATTTGTGAGTTCCATGTCTGAGGTCCATGGGCCTGATTATGAATACGGCAGTCTGATGTAAGACGTTACAACGCATGCTTTTACAACGTATGCTGTTACAATGCCAGTTTTACAACGCAAACCTTTACAACGCATATCGCTTTGGGGTGCTGGATAGTAAATAATTTAGTTTACTATTCCAACTCCAGTCCCCGTGGACACTAGGGAAGGGTTTGGGTAGTAAATTAAATCTATTCCCTTTCCTAGAGCGCCCCCCAGCGCAATGCGTTGTAATGGTTTTCGTTGTAAAACCTGCGTTGTAATAGCACTGCGTTGTGAAAGTTTTTTTGTAAAGGATGTTTCCCACGGCAGTCTGATAGGCTACCGTAGCCACAGTGAAGCTGTGGGCACTTCTGCACCCCCGGCCCGACTGCCCTATTATGAGTTTGGGGGTCGGACCGCCAAAGCACTGCAACAACCGCCAGGGATCCGACATCCCTCTGCGGTGTTGCAGCGGTGTAAGGTCTCTATATGCTGGCAGTGGCGCTGCGGCACTGTCAGGCATATTAAGAGTTTCCTCACTCTTTTCATGGGTGATCCTGCTTTGAAAGGGCGCTAGTGAGGAAACAAAGGGGGCCCATACAGGGCCTCATGTTACCTCAAGGTCTAGGGATGCAGAATTGGTAGCCAGGTATAGACACAAACAAAGCGTGCTCTGCAGTCCATATCAGGAAGTGTATCACACAATGGTAAAGTGGTGCTACTAGGAGAGAAATGGTCGGTCACCAATTCAACCACAATTGTCCCTTCAAAAAAGAGAACGAAGCCACAACAGAGGTCCTTTCCAAGCACACATTGGAGTAACAAGAATGTCAATAATGACCTCGAGTTCACAAGTGTAATCTTAGCCACTAATCCACATGATGCAATCCATGTGAGAATTGTAGGTTTCTTCAACAATACATCTTGATACAGCCTGACATTCTTATTACTCCAGTGTGTGCTCGGGAAGGACCTCCGTTGTAGCCTAGGGATGTAGGCAGGGGAGCACACAGTGTGCCGCCCTGTGTGCATGCACCCCCTGTTCCTGCACGGCATGGACTTCACAGTCCATACCATACAGAAACCGGCTTTGGCGATTCCATTGTGGTGCCTTTCTAATAGGCACTGCCATGAGACTGCCAAAAGACCGCCATCCAGAGCAGGACAAAATTCCTAATCTGGTGGACGGTGGTTGAGTTTGACAGTGTGGGAGCGGGGCACCGGTGTGGCAACAAATTCCCACACCACCAAACACATAATCAGGCACTATATGTGAATACTATGTGGCTTCTTTGTTTGTTCTGCATTGTGTATTTATATCTAGGGCTCACGTCCTTTAAGACCTACACATAGAGCTGATCCATCTTATCAGTCCTTTTAAGGTAAAATGGTTAAAATATATTGTGTAATTTTGTGTACACATTCTTTCTTTGTTATTCATTGAAAAGCCGCTCCATTTTCTTAAGATTGATAAATAAAGAGTGCATTTTTTTTATGAAGTGTGGTCGAGATGTAGAAAAATTAGAAATACTGATTTCTTAATTTTGATTCTCTCCAAATCTCAATTAGGAAATCGGTATTCATAATGTATGAACCTCATAGAGTTTCATTTAGGAATTCCTTGTGGGTCTCAAATCAGCCTACCTCATGAACATTAATGAGGTAGGTCGCAGTTTATGACCCATTAGGAATCCCAACCATCACAGGAATGGTGGCCTGCTGAGGTCAGCAGACCACCATGTCTGTGATTGGTTTGTAATAAAGCAATTTTTTTTAAAGGCAGCCCATTGTCCTTAAAGACAAACAGGAGGGGTTTAAAATGAAAAAAAAAATAAACCTTGAAGTTACATTTTTTGAGAGTAGGCAGTGGTCTGTGGGACCACTGCCTGCTCTTAAAAAAACATTGGGGCATATTATCAAGAAAGGTGATAAAATTATCGCCGCTTTAGCGGCAGGAAACTGCCGCTAAAGTGGCGATAATGAGCTTGATAATATGCCCTTGTAAATTCCCATAGCAGCCCAGGTTAACACCTGGTGTTAACCTGGGCTGCTATGGGAATTCACAAGGAAATATTATCAAGCCCATAGTTTTCTGCCGCTAAAGCGGCGACAATTGTATCGCCTTTCTTGATAATATGCCCCATTATAATTTACATTCTAAAAAAGGAAGGGGTCCCTTGCGTACCTCTTCACCTTTGCGAATGGGTTACTACAAATTTTACACAGGCAATGAAGTATTATTGTTTTGCGACTGAAATTCTTTCCCAAACAGTAATTCATTCCGATTCATTTTTTGGAATGGACGCTCTAAATATGCCCCTTCCAAATACCGAATCACAAATGCAAAATGCGATTCTGCAACAAGTTACCGACTTGCAGTTTGCACATTTGAAAAAGGATTTTTCCGGTTGCAAATGGACCGATTCTTCAAACTGGGCCATTTGCGACCAGAAAAATGCTTTGTACTCCTGACTCTATGTGATGTCCCCACTTCAGAATTACTCACATTTCTGACTCGATACTCTGGATTGAAATCCTGATGAGCCAGCATCCTTTACCCTGCATACATTTGTTGGCTAAAGTCAGTTCTCTTTTCACCCACTGGTGACTACAAACACTGGCAGTGGCATTTATATTGTGTGCCAGGATTCTATAGAAATGTATATTTGCAGAGTGATCGGATATAAGGCTTTTGACAAGGGTCTGCTGCTCTCACAAAATGACTCACAATCACTTACAAACAGCATTCAGCATTTTTGAAGGGTTTGGGGCGTTATTGTCACAGAGCAATTCCATTTCTAATGGTAACTTTCCTTTTAATTTTTAAGGCAGTAAACTTACTAAGTTCCAAGTCATTTTGCTGCGTGAAACAACGTGCTGGGTGGGTCCTCACAGGGGAAGTGATGGGGGAGTGGACTGAATTGTGTGGCATGTGTGAAAGACGATGTGCCAAATAGTGGCCCTTGTAGATGCTTCAGAGCATAATCCTTTAGGCTACCAAGAGGGGGTAGTGGCTACTGAGCAATACAGTGTATACACCAACATCAATTTACAAACTAATCTGTGAATTCTCCTACACAAGTTCAACTTTCCCAAGATCTCTCAGAGAATATCTGGGCAAATAGAAAAAATCACCCTGCCAAGGACGATGAATGGTGGTCCCCAGTGGGATCCAGTTTTGATTAGGGGGGAGCAATATCCAATGAATACCCAGGACCAAGAAAGCGGATGGACCACAGTCAAATCATTCTTTATAGAATATATATATTTTTTATTTTATTTGATTTGGTGCAATTAGTCATATTAGCAAGGTAATCAGAAAATAGTAAGCACAAAAATTCATAAAATCATCAGTACTGTTCATTTCATGGGCGGAAGTAAATTCATAAAAAAATACATAGGAAAATACAGTGTTCCACTCACTCCGGGGGGTAAAACGGGGGGCTCAACAGGCACTCACATCTAGCAAGAATCATTCACACTCTAACATATTCAGTCACTTCATATGGGTAATTCACGTTTGGCCTGCAACAGAAAGAAGATGGAGTTATGGTTGCATGGACGCGGGTGCAGCTTGGGAAAGGCAAGAAGATGAAGTATTGTTGCCGTTCCTAATAGTAATGCTGTAATAATGCCAACACGCGTTTTGGTGTGAGGCACCTTCGTCAGGGCTGGCAGAGATGAGGGGGGAGGGGAACACACTGGCTGAGGTAAACGAAGGTTGTGAGTCTAGGTGACAGGGTCCTTTCTGAGGGGTCGTGGAGATAGATAGCGAGAGTTCCGGTTATGGAAAGTGGAAGGATCACGCTGGTAGGCTGGTGGAAGAAATATCGCCAGCGAAATTTTAGTAGATCGATTCAGGCAGGGTTTAAGATATGGAGGCTTCCGTTAATTGGAGAGCACTGGAGAAGATAACATGAGAGCTACTGCATCTGGATGCTGGTAATGCAGGGGAGCCGAAATTGGAACAGTCTTAGGTTATCAGTAGGTCCGTGGGATGAGGGCTAATGATAATGAGATCCACGCTGCCAATGGAAGATGAGGGAGCGGCATGGGACTCGTCACAGGAGGCATTTTAGACTTTTAGGCATTTTAGCCCAGGACGGGAACCAGAATCTCAAGAGAAATCTGGGGGGCTCGAATCCACGACGCGGGACGGTCAAATCTGGGTGCTTGCTCGCGATGTCAGGATACCCTGGATCAGAGAATATCATCATACATGCATGAGCTATTCAGTCTCAGGCATACGAAAAGCCATATTTATTATGATTTTACGGCTACATTGTGATTACGATTGGAAAAGTCTTTGGGTTGGGCAAAATTGACGTCCTGGTTTCTTGTAAACCATGTAAACCTTACAGAGAGAGACACCAAGAGATTCATAATGCAACTGGTCAGAGCCGGTCGCTCCTCCCGCCGCGTGGCCCACCCAGAGTGTGCCCGGGACCCGCTTGCCGCCGCCACTGCCAAGTTTGTATCTGCCCCCTGAAATGTGCCTGTAATTGTTCATTTACATCGTCAACTGTTGTACCCCTGTCCCCCTGTGCCCCTGTTCTCGCTACCAGTGTTGCGCCAGTATTGTTTCTGCCCCCTGCCCCCTGACCTCAGTATTGTGCCTGTATTTGTTTTGTTATCGTTTGCATCGTTGTGCCCCTGATCGTTCTGTGCTTCCACCGCCGTTTTCTGCCGCTGCTCCCCCGCGGCCCCACCCCCGCTCCCTCCAGCATCACCGCTCCCCTCCCCACTCGCCACCCCGCTCCCGCCTCACAGCTGCTCCTCCCTCGCTCCGCCCCCCCACTCTCCATTTATGGCAGAGTCCGCACTTACACGCAGCGTTCACGCGCAGCGGGTGCGCCAAAGGCAAACCCGTCTACACCCGTCCGCGCCTGGACCGCGCCCAGCTCCAGACCCCCTGGCCCCCGCAGATGCCATCCCACCCGCCGGACGTACGCCGCCGCCACCCTCAGCCCACTCAACACCGACCGACTCCCGGGCTGCCACCAAGCCGCCCCAGGACGCACCCACGGACCCATCACCTGCTGATCATGCAAGTTTTCCTGCATCCGGACCTGCACTGCTCCCACCCCCGCCAAGCCGAGCACCAACAACAACTACCTGAAGTGCATCCTGCTCAACACCCCCTCTGTCCACAGACACGCCGTGGAACTATGGAACCTGCTCGACACCACATCTCCGGACGTCGCCTTCCTCACGGAAACCTGGATGAACGCCTCCTCAGCGCCCGACATTGCCATAGCCATCCCCTACGGATACAAGATCAACCCGAAGGGACCACGTCAACCAGACAGGAGAAGGCATCGCCATCGTCCACAAGAACACCATCCGCATCACGACCAGCACCGACGACACCCTCACAGCCGCCAAACACCTTCACTTCCAGATACACACCGACCCCAAGACCACACTCAGAGGCACCCTCATCTACCGACCCCCAGGACCCCACACACAATTCAGCGAAGACATCGCAGACTTCATCAGCCCACACGCCCTCCGCTCCGCTGACTACATTCTCCTAGGGGACCTCAACTTCCACCTGGAGGACAACAATGACAACAACACCACCACTCTGCTGGACAACCTCGCCAACCTCAGACTCAAGCAACTGGTGAACACCCCCACCCACTATGCCGGACACACGTTCAACCCTATCTTCTCCTCCAGCAAGTACATCTCCTTCAGCCACTCCACCGGACTACACTGGACAGACCACAGCTGCGCACACTTCAGCTTCCGAAAGACCACAAGTCACCACCACCCGCAACAGGTCCCCCGCAGGAGCTGGAACAAGATCACCACCGACCAGTTCACCACATCACTGAACCAGAACCCTCCCGCCAGATCAACGGACCCCAACCAAGCAGCCAACAACCTCACACAGTGGATCACCAACTACGCTGACGACCTCGCACCCCTGAAAACCCATCCCAGCAGGCCCGGAAGCAAGAAAGCCTCCTGGTTCAACGACGACCTCAAGAACTCCAAGAAGAACTGCCGTACCCTCGAGAAAGCCTGGCGAAAAAACCCAACCACAGACAACATGACCGCCCTCAAGCACGCCACCCGCAAACACCACCAGCTGATCCACACCACCAAGAAGTCAGCATTCAAGGATCGACTAGACAACAACGCACACAACAGCAAGGAACTCTTCAGCATCATCAAAGAGCTCTCCTACCCCAGCGCCGGTAACATCGACATCACTCCCTCACAAGACCTCTGTGACTCACTCGCCTCGTTCTTCCACAGCAAGATCGCCGACATACACAACAGCTTCGGCGAACAGACCACGCACCCAACCACAGAACCAACGCCCCCCACCACCACCCTCCGCACCTGGACCCCTGTCAACACCGAAGACACCATCCACACGATGAACACCATCCACTCCGGATCGCCAACCGACCCATGCCCCCACCACGTCTTCAACAAGGCCGACTCCGTCATCGCACCCCAACTCCGGGACATCATCAACTGCTCCTTCAACACCGCCACCTTCCCGGAAAGCTGGAAGCATGCCGAACTCAGCGCCCTCTTGAAGAAACCTTCAGCAGACCCCACCGACCTCAAGAACTACCGCCCCATCACGCTCCTTCCATTTCCCGCCAAAGTCATCGAGAAGACCGTCAACAGTCAGCTTGCCGCCTTCCTCGAGACAAACGGATTCCTCGACCACTCACAGTCCGGCTTCCGAGCCAACCACAGCACCGAGACCGCCCTCATCGCAGCCACTGACGACATCCGAACCCTTCTCGACAATGGGGAAACAGTGGCCCTCATCCTCCTGGACCTCTCCCCAGCGTTCGATACTGTCTGCCACTGCACCCTAGTACAACGCCTCAGCAACATCGGTATCCAAGAGAAGGCACTGGAGTGGATCATCTCGTTCCTTGCCGGAAGAACCTAGAGAGTCCGCCTCCCCCGTTCAGATCCGAGGCCACCAAAGTCATCTGCGGTGTACCACAAGGATCATCACTCAGCCCTACCCTCTTCAACGTCTACATAAGCCCCTTCGCAGCCATCGCACGCCAACACAACCTCAACATCATCTCCTACGCCGACGACACCCAGCTGAACCTCTCCCTTACCAATAACCCTTCCACCGCCAGAACCAACCTACACGATGGGATGAAAGAAGTAGCCGAGTGGATGAAGAACAGCCGCCTGAAACTGAACTCAGACAAGACGGAAGTCCTCATCCTTGGATCATCACCCTCTGCCTGGGATGACTCCTGGTGGCCCCCGGCCCTAGGTAGCGCACCCAAACCAACAGACCATGCACGCAACCTGGGATTCATCCAGGACTCCTCCCTCTCGATGACCAGACAAGCAAACGCCATCTCATCATCGTGTTTCAACATCCTACGCATGCTCCGAAAGATTTTCCGATGGATCCCCACCGAAACCAGGAAGACGGTCACCCAAGCACTCGTCACCAGCCAACTAGACTACGGAAACACCCTCTACACGGGAACCACAACCAGACTGCAGAAAAGACTAAAACGTATCCAGAACGCCTCCGCACGACTCATCCTGGACATCCCCCGACATAGCCACATCTCCGGACACCTGAGAGACCTGCGCTGGCTCCCCGTCAGCAAGAGAATCACGTTCCGTCTCCTCACCCATGCACACAAGGCCCTCCACGACCTGGGCCCCAGGTACCTCAACAACCGCCTGACCTTCTACACTCCCATCCGCCAACTGCGATCGACCAACCACGCCCTCGCCGCGGTTCCACGCATTGGGAGAGCCACCATGGGAGGAAGATCCTTCTCCTACCTGGTAGCCAAGACTTGGAACTCCCTCCCCATCCACCTATGTCGTACCCAAGACCACCTCTCCTTCAGGAAGCAACTCAAGACCTGGCTGTTCGAGCAGTAGCAGAACCCTCTCCCCCTAGCGTCTTGAGACCCTCTGGGTGAGTAGCGTGCTATACAAATTTCTTGATTGATTGATTGATTGATTACTGTAACTAAAACAGAACCAGCGCTCAGAATCCCATCAATATTTAAATGGATGTACAGTGATGAGGAAAGGTGCGTCCTGGCAGCGCAACAGGAGAGACGGAAGAGAAAAGAAACGATATTCTGGGTGTGGTTGAATTTATTTGAGCATACAAAGGAGGAGGAGATATATACAAAATTCCGATTGTGTGGCTAATTATACAGAGGTAATAGCTGAACTTGGGCTGATCCTAGGGAAACAAACTCAGCAAGTCCAGGCCATAGCTACTTATAAACATTTGGGGGCCGATTCCGATCCGGTAAAAAGCGCTCCGAATAGTCGTTCGGAGCATTTTTCCCATTCGAATCGTACCCTGCAACGTCCCCTGTATGTACGACGAGGTACGATTCGTACCAGGAGCTGGACTCTGTACGAATCGTACAGAGACCGTACGGCTCTAATCTCCATAAGAGTCTCACTCGGAACCCTCTGTACGCGACATCTGTACGGTTCGCGGCTGGTTTATACGACCCAGCAAGTACGATATGTGTTGGGTACGCACCCCATGTTCACTGGGTGTACGGCGCGTACCCCATGTTCGCTGGGTGTACGACGCTTACCCCCATGATCACAGGGGTACACGCTGTAACCCTGCGATCATGGGGGGTACGCGCCGTACGGTGTGTATGTGATTGTGCGCTTTTCCGTACGATTCGCCCTTACCTGACGTGGACCCTACGACTCGCGTCCTGATACCCCGGTCCGGATCGTACTCGTCGGGTTGTACGGCATGTGTACGAGTCGTACAGAGACGGCCCCGGATGCGAATCATACTTTTACCGGATCGGAATCGGCCCCCTAATGTTCCCCCCACCTCCTTGACTCAGGGAAATTGTAGTTGCAAGAGTGAAAACCCAAATAGCCTTTTCATGTACTTTCATAATTTTTTTATGCTATGCTGTCAAAAATTAAATACAAGTAATACACAATTGCCTGGTCTCGAATTCAATGCTGTCTTTTAATTACCAAACAAAACAGGTGATGGACCGAATGTGGATCAATGTCACACATTCACCCCAGTCCGAAGATCTGGGCCCAAATCCATCGTTTTTTTGCACTCCACACCACCCTGGGTTAGACAATGGCGATATGCAAATCAGCTCTGACCCTGTGCCCCATGGGAACAGTCCAGTCCGAACTACAAAAGCCATGTCCTTCCCAGAACGGAATCAAGCATCCGAGGACCGGACCGGTTTCGAGGTAACACCTCTCATCAGCCCGGCTAGCTTGACTCCAGTGGTGTGGAGTGCCTGGGACCCACGTCTGAGCATCCCCAGCGCACTAAGGGCGGAATTTGCAAACAAAACAGGTGATGGACCGAATGTGGATCAATGTCACACATTCACCCCAGTCCGAAGATCTGGGCCCAAATCCATCGTTTTTTTGCACTCCACACCACCCTGGGTTAGACAATGGCGATATGCAAATCAGCTCTGACCCTGTGCCCCATGGGAACAGTCCAGTCCGAACTACAAAAGCCATGTCCTTCCCAGAACGGAATCAAGCATCCGAGGACCGGACCGGTTTCGAGGTAACACCTCTCATCAGCCCGGCTAGCTTGACTCCAGTGGTGTGGAGTGCCTGGGACCCACGTCTGAGCATCCCCAGCGCACTAAAGGCGGAATTTGCAAACAAAACAGGTGATGGACCGAATGTGGATCAATGTCACACATTCACCCCAGTCCGAAGATCTGGGCCCAAATCCATCGTTTTTTTGCACTCCACACCACCCTGGGTTAGACAATGGCGATATGCAAATCAGCTCTGACCCTGTGCCCCATGGGAACAGTCCAGTCCGAACTACAAAAGCCATGTCCTTCCCAGAACGGAATCAAGCATCCGAGGACCGGACCGGTTTCGAGGTAACACCTCTCATCAGCCCGGCTAGCTTGACTCCAGTGGTGTGGAGTGCCTGGGACCCACCTCTGAGCATCCCCAGCGCACTAAGGGCGGAATTTGCAAACAAAACAGGTGATGGACCGAATGTGGATCAATGTCACACATTCACCCCAGTCCGAAGATCTGGGCCCAAATCCATCGTTTTTTTGCACTCCACACCACCCTGGGTTAGACAATGGCGATATGCAAATCAGCTCTGACCCTGTGCCCCATGGGAACAGTCCAGTCCGAACTACAAAAGCCATGTCCTTCCCAGAACGGAATCAAGCATCCGAGGACCGGACCGGTTTCGAGGTAACACCTCTCATCAGCCCGGCTAGCTTGACTCCAGTGGTGTGGAGTGCCTGGGACCCACGTCTGAGCATCACCAGCGCACTAAGGGCGGAATTTGCAAACAAAACAGGTGATGGACCGAATGTGGATCAATGTCACACATTCACCCCAGTCCGAAGATCTGGGCCCAAATCCATCGTTTTTTTGCACTCCACACCACCCTGGGTTAGACAATGGCGATATGCAAATCAGCTCTGACCCTGTGCCCCATGGGAACAGTCCAGTCCGAACTACAAAAGCCATGTCCTTCCCAGAACGGAATCAAGCATCCGAGGACCAGACCGGTTTCGAGGTAACACCTCTCATCAGCCCGGCTAGCTTGACTCCAGTGGTGTGGAGTGCCTGGGACCCACGTCTGAGCATCCCCAGCGCACTAAGGGCGGAATTTGCAAACAAAACAGGTGATGGACCGAATGTGGATCAATGTCACACATTCACCCCAGTCCGAAGATCTGGGCCCAAATCCATCGTTTTTTTGCACTCCACACCACCCTGGGTTAGACAATGGCGATATGCAAATCAGCTCTGACCCTGTGCCCCATGGGAACAGTCCAGTCCGAACTACAAAAGCCATGTCCTTCCCAGAACGGAATCAAGCATCCGAGGACCGGACCGGTTTCGAGGTAACACCTCTCATCAGCCCGGCTAGCTTGACTCCAGTGGTGTGGAGTGCCTGGGACCCACGTCTGAGCATCCCCAGCGCACTAAGGGCGGAATTTGCAAACAAAACAGGTGATGGACCGAATGTGGATCAATGTCACACATTCACCCCAGTCCGAAAATCTGGGCCCAAATCCATCGTTTTTTTGCACTCCACACCACCCTGGGTTAGACAATGGCGATATGCAAATCAGCTCTGACCCTGTGCCCCATGGGAACAGTCCAGTCCGAACTACAAAAGCCATGTCCTTCCTAGAACGGAATCAAGCATCCGAGGACCGGACCGGTTTCGAGGTAACACCTCTCATCAGCCCGGCTAGCTTGACTCCAGTGGTGTGGAGTGCCTGGGACCCACGTCTGAGCATCCCCAGCGCACTAAGGGCGGAATTTGCAAACAAATCAGGTGATGGACCGAATGTGGATCAATGTCACACACTCACCCCAGTCCGAAGATCTGGGCCCAAATCCATCGTTTTTTTGCACTCCACACCACCCTGGGTTAGACAATGGCGATATGCAAATCAGCTCTGACCCTGTGCCCCATGGGAACAGTCCAGTCCGAACTACAAAAGCCATGTCCTTCCCAGAACGGAATCAAGCATCCGAGGACCGGACCGGTTTCGAGGTAACACCTCTCATCAGCCCGGCTAGCTTGACTCCAGTGGTGTGGAGTGCCTGGGACCCACGTCTGAGCATCCCCAGCGCACTAAGGGTGGAATTTGCTAACAAAACAGGTGATGGACCGAATGTGGATCAATGTCACACATTCACCCCAGTCCGAAGATCTGGGCCCAAATCCATTGTTTTTTTGCACTCCACACCACCCTGGGTTAGACAATGGCGATATGCAAATCAGCTCTGACCCTGTGCCCCATGGGAACAGTCCAGTCCGAACTACAAAAGCCATGTCCTTCCCAGAACGGAATCAAGCATCCGAGGACCGGACCGGTTTCGAGGTAACACCTCTCATCAGCCCGGCTAGCTTGACTCCAGTGGTGTGGAGTGCCTGGGACCCACGTCTGAGCATCCCCAGCGCACTAAGGGCGGAATTTGCAAACAAAACAGGTGATGGACAGAATGTGGATCAATGTCACACATTCACCCCAGTCCGAAGATCTGGGCCCAAATCCATCGTTTTTTTGCACTCCACACCACCCTGGGTTAGCCAATGGCGATATGCAAATCAGCTCTGACCCTGTGCCCCATGGGAACAGTCCAGTCCGAACTACAAAAGCCATGTCCTTCCCAGAACGGAATCAAGCATCCGAGGACCGGACCGGTTTCGAGGTAACACCTCTCATCAGCCCGGCTAGCTTGACTCCAGTGGTATGGAGTGCCTGGGACCCATGTCTGAGCATCCCCAGCGCACTAAGGGCGGAATTTGCAAACAAAACAGGTGATGGACCGAATGTGGATCAATGTCACACATTCACCCCAGTCCGAAGATCTGGGCCCAAATCCATCGTTTTTTTGCACTCCACACCACCCTGGGTTAGACAATGGCGATATGCAAATCAGTTCTGACCCTGTGCCCCATGGGAACAGTCCAGTCCGAACTACAAAAGCCATGTCCTTCCCAGAACGGAATCAAGCATCCGAGGACCGGACCGGTTTCGAGGTAACACCTCTCATCAGCCCGGCTAGCTTGACTCCAGTGGTGTGGAGTGCCTGGGACCCACGTCTGAGCATTCCCAGCGCACTAAGGGCGGAATTTGCAAACAAAACAGGTGATGGACCGAATGTGGATCAATGTCACACATTCACCCCAGTCCGAAGATCTGGGCCCAAATCCATCGTTTTTTTGCACTCCACACCACCCTGATTTAGACAATGGCGATATGCAAATCAGCTCTGACCCTGTGCCCCATGGGAACAGTCCAGTCCAAACTACAAAAGCCATGTCCTTCCCAGAACGGAATCAAGCATCCGAGGACCGGACCGGTTTCGAGGTAACACCTCTCATCAGCCCGGCTAGCTTGACTCCAGTGGTGTGGAGTGCCTGGGACCCACGTCTGAGCATCCCCAGCGCACTAAGGGCGGAATTTGCAAACAAAACAGGTGATGGACCGAATGTGGATCAATGTCACACATTCACCCCAGTCCGAAGATCTGGGCCCAAATCCATCGTTTTTTTGCACTCCACACCACCCTGGGTTAGACAATGGCGATATGCAAATCAGCTCTGACCCTGTACCCCATGGGAACAGTCCAGTCCGAACTACAAAAGCCATGTCCTTCCCAGAATGGAATCAAGCATCCGAGGACCGGACCGGTTTCGAGGTAACACCTCTCATCAGCCCGGCTAGCTTGACTCCAGTGGTGTGGAGTGCCTGGGACCCACGTCTGAGCATCCCCAGCGCACTAAGGGCGGAATTTGCAAACAAAACAAGTGATGGACCGAATGTGGATCAATGTCACACATTCACCCCAGTCCGAAGATCTGGGCCCAAATCCATCGTTTTTTTGCACTCCACGCCACCCTGGGTTAGACAATGGTGATATGCAAATCAGCTCTGACCCTGTGCCCCATGGGAACAGTCCAGTCCGAACTACAAAAGCCATGTCCTTCCCAGAACGGAATCAAGCATCCGAGGACCGGACCGGTTTCGAGGTAACACCTCTCATCAGCCCGGCTAGCTTGACTCCAGTGGTGTGGAGTGCCTGGGACCCACGTCTGAGCATCCCCAGCGCACTAAGGGCGGAATTTGCAAACAAAACAGGTGATGGACAGAATGTGGATCAATGTCACACATTCACCCCAGTCCGAAGATCTGGGCCCAAATCCATCGTTTTTTTGCACTCCACACCACCCTGGGTTAGACAATGGCGATATGCAAATCAGCTCTGACCCTGTGCCCCATGGGAACAGTCCAGTCCGAACTACAAAAGCCATGTCCTTCCCAGAACGGAATCAAGCATCCGAGGACCGGACCGGTTTCGAGGTAACACCTCTCATCAGCCCGGCTAGCTTGACTCCAGTGGTGTGGAGTGCCTGGGACCCACGTCTGAGCATCCCCAGCGCACTAAGGGCGGAATTTGCAAACAAAACAGGTGATGGACAGAATGTGGATCAATGTCACACATTCACCCCAGTCCGAAGATCTGGGCCCAAATCCATCGTTTTTTTGCACTCCACACCACCCTGGGTTAGCCAATGGCGATATGCAAATCAGCTCTGACCCTGTGCCCCATGGGAACAGTCCAGTCCGAACTACAAAAGCCATGTCCTTCCCAGAACGGAATCAAGCATCCGAGGACCGGACCGGTTTCGAGGTAACACATCTCATCAGCCCGGCTAGCTTGACTCCAGTGGTATGGAGTGCCTGGGACCCATGTCTGAGCATCCCCAGCGCACTAAGGGCGGAATTTGCAAACAAAACAGGTGATGGACCGAATGTGGATCAATGTCACACATTCACCCCAGTCCGAAGATCTGGGCCCAAATCCATCGTTTTTTTGCACTCCACACCACCCTGGGTTAGACAATGGCGATATGCAAATCAGTTCTGACCCTGTGCCCCATGGGAACAGTCCAGTCCGAACTACAAAAGCCATGTCCTTCCCAGAACGGAATCAAGCATCCGAGGACCGGACCGGTTTCGAGGTAACACCTCTCATCAGCCCGGCTAGCTTGACTCCAGTGGTGTGGAGTGCCTGGGACCCACGTCTGAGCATCCCCAGCGCACTAAGGGCGGAATTTGCAAACAAAACAGGTGATGGACCGAATGTGGATCAATGTCACACATTCACCCCAGTCCGAAGATCTGGGCCCAAATCCATCGTTTTTTTGCACTCCACACCACCCTGATTTAGACAATGGCGATATGCAAATCAGCTCTGACCCTGTGCCCCATGGGAACAGTCCAGTCCAAACTACAAAAGCCATGTCCTTCCCAGAACGGAATCAAGCATCCGAGGACCGGACCGGTTTCGAGGTAACAGCTCTCATCAGCCCGGCTAGCTTGACTCCAGTGGTGTGGAGTGCCTGGGACCCAAGTCTGAGCATCCCCAGCGCACTAAGGGCGGAATTTGCAAACAAAACAGGTGATGGACGGAATGTGGATCAATGTCACACATTCACCCCAGTCCGAAGATCTGGGCCCAAATCCATCGTTTTTTTGCACTCCACACCACCCTGGGTTAGACAATGGCGATATGCAAATCAGCTCTGACCCTGTACCCCATGGGAACAGTCCAGTCCGAACTACAAAAGCCATGTCCTTCCCAGAATGGAATCAAGCATCCGAGGACCGGACCGGTTTCGAGGTAACACCTCTCATCAGCCCGGCTAGCTTGACTCCAGTGGTGTGGAGTGCCTGGGACCCACGTCTGAGCATCCCCAGCGCACTAAGGGCGGAATTTGCAAACAAAACAAGTGATGGACCGAATGTGGATCAATGTCACACATTCACCCCAGTCCGAAGATCTGGGCCCAAATCCATCGTTTTTTTGCACTCCACGCCACCCTGGGTTAGACAATGGTGATATGCAAATCAGCTCTGACCCTGTGCCCCATGGGAACAGTCCAGTCCGAACTACAAAAGCCATGTCCTTCCCAGAACGGAATCAAGCATCCGAGGACCGGACCGGTTTCGAGGTAACACCTCTCATCAGCCCGGCTAGCTTGACTCCAGTGGTGTGGAGTGCCTGGGACCCACGTCTGAGCATCCCCAGCGCACTAAGGGCGGAATTTGCAAACAAAACAGGTGATGGACAGAATGTGGATCAATGTCACACATTCACCCCAGTCCGAAGATCTGGGCCCAAATCCATCGTTTTTTTGCACTCCACACCACCCTGATTTAGACAATGGCGATATGCAAATCAGCTCTGACCCTGTGCCCCATGGGAACAGTCCAGTCCAAACTACAAAAGCCATGTCCTTCCCAGAACGGAATCAAGCATCCGAGGACCGGACCGGTTTCGAGGTAACACCTCTCATCAGCCCGGCTAGCTTGACTCCAGTGGTGTGGAGTGCCTGGGACCCACGTCTGAGCATCCCCAGCGCACTAAGGGCGGAATTTGCAAACAAAACAGGTGATGGACCGAATGTGGATCAATGTCACACATTCACCCCAGTCCGAAGATCTGGGCCCAAATCCATCGTTTTTTTGCACTCCACACCACCCTGGGTTAGACAATGGCGATATGCAAATCAGCTCTGACCCTGTACCCCATGGGAACAGTCCAGTCCGAACTACAAAAGCCATGTCCTTCCCAGAATGGAATCAAGCATCTGAGGACCGGACCGGTTTCGAGGTAACACCTCTCATCAGCCCGGCTAGCTTGACTCCAGTGGTGTGGAGTGCCTGGGACCCACGTCTGAGCATCCCCAGCGCACTAAGGGCGGAATTTGCAAACAAAACAAGTGATGGACCGAATGTGGATCAATGTCACACATTCACCCCAGTCCGAAGATCTGGGCCCAAATCCATCGCTTTTTTGCACTCCACGCCACCCTGGGTTAGACAATGGTGATATGCAAATCAGCTCTGACCCTGTGCCCCATGGGAACAGTCCAGTCCGAACTACAAAAGCCATGTCCTTCCCAGAACGGAATCAAGCATCCGAGGACCGGACCGGTTTCGAGGTAACACCTCTCATCAGCCCGGCTAGCTTGACTCCAGTGGTGTGGAGTGCCTGGGACCCACGTCTGAGCATCCCCAGCGCACTAAGGGCGGAATTTGCAAACAAAACAGGTGATGGACAGAATGTGGATCAATGTCACACATTCACCCCAGTCCGAAGATCTGGGCCCAAATCCATCGTTTTTTTGCACTCCACACCACCCTGGGTTAGCCAATGGCGATATGCAAATCAGCTCTGACCCTGTGCCCCATGGGAACAGTCCAGTCCGAACTACAAAAGCCATGTCCTTCCCAGAACGGAATCAAGCATCCGAGGACCGGACCGGTTTCGAGGTAACACCTCTCATCAGCCCGGCTAGCTTGACTCCAGTGGTATGGAGTGCCTGGGACCCATGTCTGAGCATCCCCAGCGCACTAAGGGCGGAATTTGCAAACAAAACAGGTGATGGACCGAATGTGGATCAATGTCACACATTCACCCCAGTCCGAAGATCTGGGCCCAAATCCATCGTTTTTTTGCACTCCACACCACCCTGGGTTAGACAATGGCGATATGCAAATCAGTTCTGACCCTGTGCCCCATGGGAACAGTCCAGTCCGAACTACAAAAGCCATGTCCTTCCCAGAACGGAATCAAGCATCCGAGGACCGGACCGGTTTCGAGGTAACACCTCTCATCAGCCCGGCTAGCTTGACTCCAGTGGTGTGGAGTGCCTGGGACCCACGTCTGAGCATCCCCAGCGCACTAAGGGCGGAATTTGCAAACAAAACAGGTGATGGACCGAATGTGGATCAATGTCACACATTCACCCCAGTCCGAAGATCTGGGCCCAAATCCATCGTTTTTTTGCACTCCACACCACCCTGATTTAGACAATGGCGATATGCAAATCAGCTCTGACCCTGTGCCCCATGGGAACAGTCCAGTCCAAACTACAAAAGCCATGTCCTTCCCAGAACGGAATCAAGCATCCGAGGACCGGACCGGTTTCGAGGTAACACCTCTCATCAGCCCGGCTAGCTTGACTCCAGTGGTGTGGAGTGCCTGGGACCCACGTCTGAGCATCCCCAGCGCACTAAGGGCGGAATTTGCAAACAAAACAGGTGATGGACCGAATGTGGATCAATGTCACACATTCACCCCAGTCCGAAGTTCTGGGCCCAAATCCATCGTTTTTTTGCACTCCACACCACCCTGGGTTAGACAATGGCGATATGCAAATCAGCTCTGACCCTGTACCCCATGGGAACAGTCCAGTCCGAACTACAAAAGCCATGTCCTTCCCAGAATGGAATCAAGCATCCGAGGACCGGACCGGTTTCGAGGTAACACCTCTCATCAGCCCGGCTAGCTTGACTCCAGTGGTGTGGAGTGCCTGGGACCCACGTCTGAGCATCCCCAGCGCACTAAGGGCGGAATTTGCAAACAAAACAAGTGATGGACCGAATGTGGATCAATGTCACACATTCACCCCAGTCCGAAGATCTGGGCCCAAATCCATCGTTTTTTTGCACTCCAAGCCACCCGGGGTTAGACAATGGTGATATGCAAATCAGCTCTGACCCTGTGCCCCATGGGAACAGTCCAGTCCGAACTACAAAAGCCATGTCCTTCCCAGAACGGAATCAAGCATCCGAGGACCGGACCGGTTTCGAGGTAACACCTCTCATCAGCCCGGCTAGCTTGACTCCAGTGGTGTGGAGTGCCTGGGACCCACGTCTGAGCATCCCCAGCGCACTAAGGGCGGAATTTGCAAACAAAACAGGTGATGGACAGAATGTGGATCAATGTCACACATTCACCCCAGTCCGAAGATCTGGGCCCAAATCCATCGTTTTTTTGCACTCCACACCACCCTGGGTTAGACAATGGCGATATGCAAATCAGCTCTGACCCTGTGCCCCATGGGAACAGTCCAGTCCGAACTACAAAAGCCATGTCCTTCCCAGAACGGAATCAAGCATCCGAGGACCGGACCGGTTTCGAGGTAACACCTCTCATCAGCCCGGCTAGCTTGACTCCAGTGGTGTGGAGTGCCTGGGACCCACGTCTGAGCATCCCCAGCGCACTAAGGGCGGAATTTGCAAACAAAACAGGTGATGGACCGAATGTGGATCAATGTCACACATTCACCCCAGTCCGAAGATCTGGGCCCAAATCCATCATTTTTTTGCACTCCACACCACCCTGGGTTAGACAATGGCGATATGCAAATCAGCTCTGACCCTGTGCCCCATGGGAACAGTCCAGTCCGAACGACAAAAGCCATGTCCTTCCCAGAACGGAATCAAGCATCCGAGGACCGGACCGGTTTCGAAGTAACACCTCTCATCAGCCCGGCTAGCTTGACTGCAGTGGTGTGGAGTGCCTGGGACCCACGTCTGAGCATCCCCAGCGCACTAAGGGCGGAATTTGCAAACAAAACAGGTGATGGACCGAATGTGGATCAATGTCACACATTCACCCCAGTCCGAAGATCTGGGCCCAAATCCATCGTTTTTTTGCACTCCACACCACCCTGGGTTAGACAATGGCGATATGCAAATCAGCTCTGACCCTGTGCCCCATGGGAACAGTCCAGTCCGAACGACAAAAGCCATGTCGTTCCCAGAACGGAATCAAGCATCCGAGGACCGGACCAGTTTCGAGGTAACACCTCTCATCAGCCCGGCTAGCTTGACTCCAGTGGTGTGGAGTGCCTGGGACCCACGTCTGAGCATCCCCAGCGCACTAAGGGCGGAATTTGCAAACAAAACAGGTGATGGACCGAATGTGGATCAATGTCACACATTCACCCCAGTCCGAAGATCTGGGCCCAAATCCATCGTTTTTTTGCACTCCACACCACCCTGGGTTAGACAATGGCGATATGCAAATCAGCTCTGACCCTGTGCCCCATGGGAACAGTCCAGTCCGAACTACAAAAGCCATGTCCTTCCCAGAACGGAATCAAGCATCCGAGAACCGGACCGGTTTCGAGGTAACACCTCTCATCAGCCCGGCTAGCTTGACTCCAGTGGTGTGGAGTGCCTGGGACCCACGTCTGAGCATCCCCAGCGCACTAAGGGCGGAATTTGCAAACAAAACAGGTGATGGACCGAATGTGGATCAATGTCACACATTCACCCCAGTCCGAAGATCTGGGCCCAAATCCATCGTTTTTTTGCACTCCACACCACGCTGGGTTAGACAATGGCGATATGCAAATCAGCTCTGACCCTGTGCCCCATGGGAACAGTCCAGTCCGAACTACAAAAGCCATGTCCTTCCCAGAACGGAATCAAACATCCGAGGACCGGACCGGTTTCGAGGTAACACCTCTCATCAGCCCGGCTAGCTTGACTCCAGTGGTGTGGAGTGCCTGGGACCCACGTCTGAGCATCCCCAGCGCACTAAGGGCGGAATTTGCAAACAAAACAGGTGATGGACCGAATGTGGATCAATGTCACACATTCACCCCAGTCCGAAGATCTGGGCCCAAATCCATCGTTTTTTTGCACTCCACACCACCCTGGGTTAGACAATGGCGATATGCAAATCAGCTCTGACCCTGTGCCCCATGGGAACAGTCCAGTCCGAACTACAAAAGCCATGTCCTTCCCAGAACGGAATCAAGCATCCGAGGACCGGACCGGTTTCGAGGTAACACCTCTCATCAGCCCGGCTAGCTTGACTCCAGTGGTGTGGAGTGCCTGGGACCCACGTCTGAGCATCCCCAGCGCAATAAGGGCGGAATTTGCAAACAAAACAGGTGATGGACCGAATGTGGATCAATGTCACACATTCACCCCAGTCCGAAGATCTGGGCCCAAATCCATCGTTTTTTTGCACTCCACACCACCCTGGGTTAGACAATGGCAATATGCAAATCAGCTCTGACCCTGTGCCCCATGGGAACAGTCCAGTCCGAACTACAAAAGCCATGTCCTTCCCAGAACGGAATCAAGCATCCGAGAACCGGACCGGTTTCGAGGTAACACCTCTCATCAGCCCGGCTAGCTTGACTCCAGTGGTGTGGAGTGCCTGGGACCCACGTCTGAGCATCCCCAGCGCACTAAGGGCGGAATTTGCAAACAAAACAGGTGATGGACCGAATGTGGATCAATGTCACACATTCACCCCAGTCCGAAGATCTGGGCCCAAATCCATCGTTTTTTTGCACTCCACACCACCCTGGGTTAGACAATGGCGATATGCAAATCAGCTCTGACCCTGTGCCCCATGGGAACAGTCGTCCGAACTACAAAAGCCATGTCCTTCCCAGAACGGAATCAAGCATCCGAGGACCGGACCGGTTTCGAGGTAACACCTCTCATCAGCCCGGCTAGCTTGACTCCAGTGGTGTGGAGTGCCTGGGACCCACGTCTGAGCATCCCCAGCGAACTAAGGGCGGAATTTGCAAACAAAACAGGTGATGGACCGAATGTGGATCAATGTCACACATTCACCCCAGTCCGAAGATCTGGGCCCAAATCCATCGTTTTTTTGCACTCCACACCACCCTGGGTTAGACAATGGCGATATGCAAATCAGCTCTGACCCTGTGCCCCATGGGAACAGTCCAGTCCGAACTGCAAAAGCCATGTCCTTCCCAGAACGGAATCAAGCATCCGAGGACCGGACCGGTTTCGAGGTAACACCTCTCATCAGCCCGGCTAGCTTGACTCCAGTGGTGTGGAGTGCCTGGGACCCACGTCTGAGCATCCCCAGCGCACTAAGGGCGGAATTTGCAAACAAAACAGGTGATGGGCCGAATGTGGATCAATGTCACACATTCACCCCAGTCCGAAGATCTGGGCCCAAATCCATTGTTTTTTTGCACTCCACACCACCCTGGGTTAGACAATGGCAATATGCAAATCAGCTCTGACCCTGTGCCCCATGGGAACAGTCCAGTCCAAACTACAAAAGCCATGTCCTTCCCAGAACGGAATCAAGCATCCGAGGACCGGACCGGTTTCGAGGTAACACCTCTCATCAGCCGGGCTAGCTTGACTCCAGTGGTGTGGAGTGCCTGGGACCCACGTCTGAGCATCCCCAGCGCACTAAGGGCAGAATTTGCAAGGACATGGCTTTTGTAGTTCGGACTGGACTGTTCCCATGGGGCACAGGGTCAGAGCTGATTTGCATATCGCCATTGTCTAACCCAGGGTGGTGTGGAGTGCAAAAAAACGATGGATTTGGGCACAGATCTTTGGACTGGGGTGAATGTGTGACATTGATCCACATTCTGTCCATCACCTGTTTTGTTTGTCTTTTAATTACCAGCAAAATATGAGCCTGAAATCAATTACACAGCTCATGTGTTATTTCCCTTATTTTCCACAATTTTCATATAAGACATTACTTCATTTCTTATAAGAGGTTTTAACAAATTCTAACTTAAATTATAAACAAATTGTACTGGACAAATCATAATTCTAAACAATTTCATACATACGAATAAATCATTGCACTTCAATCGATAAAAAAAAGTAAACATCATTTAAAAGTACACCAGACTAAGTTATACTTCAGTCCTGTCAGTATTATTTCTAAAAGTCTTTAAGGACTGATTATCGTCATAGGGCTCATTTCAAACTAATATGTCTTTGTTTTCTGCCCTTGGCGACTGGGGCGATGAATCTGCTCGGAAAATCCGACGCGTTTCCAAACCCGGTCCAATTGTTCGGGTTTTTCCTCAGGGCAAACCTGGGTACCTAACAGATTAAAAATTACAATTTTAGTGCCTTTTCCTAATTCTCATTTAGTGTTGCTATGTTGGGGCTTTATAGCATCCGGATTTACTTTATTAATCCAGCACCGCTTTAGCGTGTGCAATCTGGTTCTGTGTTCGTTTCCTAACCTAGGGTAGTAAAAAGGGGACATCGTTTTGTCTCCATGTGTGTCTCAAACTGGGCATTTCTTGAAACATGCTATACGTGGCTCACTACTTACTTGTGGTGATGGTTGCAGTGAGCTCGTACTGTGGAACAATCCTGCCTTGAAAAACGGTCTTGGGGCACCACCCTTCTGTTTGTAAATAACAAACTTGTATCAGTTCCACATGAAAATGAGTTATAGTGTGCCTACAATCATACTTGTTTTTGAACCAGCACTTAAAATTGAGCGGGCTCTTACTTGTATTTGCGCCGTGGTTATATAATTTTGCTGTCTTTTAGCAAGTCTTCGTTAAAGCGTTACTCTGCCGCCTTCAGTGTTTATAGCTAAAAGAAGTTTGAGAGGCTTTGTTAAGCACGCACGCATTTAACTGCGGGCTTTAGTTAAAACTTGGGGATTAGATTGTTGCTCACCTTATGTCTTTTGGTTTGACTCAGAGTTGCTCGCTCCTGCTGGTTAGCGTTCAGCCATGTCGCTGCTGTATGTCTGTTAGTGCCACACCTTCTAGGTCATGTGGCTGCACTTGTCTTTAATGTTTCTGGGAGTTGTAGTTTGTGGAAATTCATTACGCTCAGGTTTGTAGGGTGGACCGCGTTATTTAGGAGTTGTGTCCTACTCTTACATTTTTGTTTTTAAAGCGCCTGAAACTGTTCTCAAAGGTGACAGTGCTGTGCCCAGGGGGGTCAGTAAATGTTTCTTTGGAGTTCAGAAAGTTCGTTCATGCCATCAATCACACAGTTGAACTTTAAAATAAGATATGCTTCTCTTTGCATCAATAAACTCTCCACATCCCCTCCTCGTGGGGGTATCTTAATGCCAGACAGTACAGTCCACTTAAAATCCTTTTCACTGTGTCCACTTTGCTGGAAGTGTTGTACCATCGGGACTGTCAGTATATTTTGTTTAATTCTGGATCGATGCTGTGCTAAGCTTTGATTTATTTGCTGGGTCAAAAATTAAATAGCACACATCTTGCCCAAATAACCTACCTGAACTTCATGGCATTAAGGATTGATTTCTATGACATTGCTCAATTCCTACATGCGATTTAATGTGTCGACTGCACATTAACTATCTCATATTATACCCCCTCGAACAATGAGTATCTATACAGAAATTGTTTATATACACTCTCTAAATAGCTAGGTAGTTTGCAGTGCTGCTTGCATTATCACTGATTTTGTTGCAGGGTATCCAGATAATTAACATAACTCCTGCAATTGTCACAATTCAAACCTTTAAGATCAGCTGGTGAGGGTAAGTTTGGAGATGCTTATCTGCTAGGGATGTTGTTACACCAGCTTTATGAATGTGTACTGCATGTCTAGCATTCCTCCAATGGATAAAAGTATTTTGTACAAGAGACAGTGCACTTTCAATTTACCAATTAATTATGACTTTATCCCTCAATCAACTGAGCTAAGAAGTGTGCAGATACAACATCCACAAGCAGACTATATGTTATCCACTTAAGAGTGGTGGAACACTCAAGCATACCCCTGTACCTTGCTGTTACTAATAGCAAATTGGGTAATTTTGCATAAACTACTGATGGGTAATGTTCTTGAAAAGGAAACTAGAGAATGAGGATTCTGATGGAGGCATTCTCCCACTCACCACAACCTAGACAGTGCACTGCTAGGGCCACAGAGTCAAGGGTATATAGCTTGGATATCACCAGTGATTACATGCATTAAGGTCAAAATTAGGTAAAATTATGGTTATCCCTATTTCTGCGCTGGTTCCTCCTTGGCTCAGGGGACATATCTTTGTCACAGTATTTAGATTAAAAAAGCTATTGCAGCATCACAAGTAAATTTCAAGTACTATTCCAAGTTCAGTCACTGATGAGAGATTTAAATAGTTATGAAAGCTTTATTCTCATTTAAAGATTAGTAAATGTAGTCCTTGTATTCATATTAGTCAGTAAATCATCAGTAAGTTTAGTGCTTTACTGGTTCTGGTTAGAAACAAAAAGACAAATAATTCATCAAGCGCATGCCATAAAGTAATATAACCCTATTCTAAAAGATCAGACCGGAATTTCAGAGTTAGTAGAGCCCATGAAGAGTTTAATTTTAAAGCAAACAAGTGGGTTCAAAGGAACATAAAGCTCAAAGCTGAAATTAAGAAGCCGTACTTCCCTTAAAAGAGTAGTTCATGAAACTCAGCCGAGATTCAGTAATACGAGTAAGTGATCAGCCGTAGCAATCTGTAAAAATAAAGCATCAAAATGCGGTATGGATCAATAGAAGCAGCAGTAGCCACAACTGTCAGTCTAGGACCAGAAGATATGTCATAAGCCATTGGAAAAAGCATTGAAATCAACTTGGAACATGCACTAGTATAAAAGACATGAATAGATGTTGCAAACATTGTAGCAAGCTCCTTCCTCTCTGGAGCAATCACATGGCAGTTCTCCTCTGTAAGCAGGGTAAGTTCTTCCTTCCCCAGGACCATACACGTGGCTTGCAAAGCTTTATCACGTTACCTACAGATATTTATACGTGGTTAATTTCCGGAGTCAGAAGCCTTAGTTCCTATATACATTAAACACAGATTGGCTGACTAAATATCAAGTGTTTCACTGTGACACAATGAACTATGCTAAAGAAGAGAAAGATCAAATTGCAAAATACAGTTTAATAATCCATGTCATTCAATCAATCAAAGCTTTATTACGACAATTATGGGGCCTATTAGGATGACGGGCTGACTTTGTCATCCTCTGAGCACCGCCCGCCACAATGCTAAAAATGCATTACAGCATTGGCATAAACAAAGCGGCAGGCACCGCGCGGTGCCTGCCTTTTTGTTTATGCAAATAAAGGGGGGGTACCACAGGTACCCCCCGTGTGCACCCCCCACCTCTCCCTCACTCTGGGGGGCCACAGGGGGCCCCCAGAGTGAAGATTGCATGCCTTTCCGCCACGGAAAGGCATCCGATTTGGGCCATCCTAAAATGGCTGGCGGTTTCTATTAGACACCGCCACCATATTAATCCTTTTCCGCCCCGGCCGCAATATGGCGGGGGGGAATTCAGGACAGGATGTCGGGCGGATTGCCCCTGCCAGGCCGGTGGTGCCTACCGCCAGCCTGGCTGGGGCAATCCGCCGGACATCCTAATGGGCCCCTAAGTCTTAAAGCACATACCTATAATATAAAAAAAAGAGATCGATATACATTAAAAACCTTAGATTTATAAATTGTTAAAAAATACAATATGCATATACAAAATGGAGAATAGATATAAAAACCATTTAGTTAAAAAAGATATTCAAAAAGATCTAATCAGTGGCGTCACTAGGGGGGTGCGGGGGGTGCGGACCGCACCGGGTGTCACCCCATCTAGGGGTGACACCAATATAGTTACTGGCTGCTTTACTTAGCTGTCTGCCTGCCTGGCCAAGTGGCACTAGTGTGTTGCTTAGTGCACTGAAACTTGAAGCGCACGCCGCCACCGCGACCGCGCCACGCATGCACCACACCAGATGTATATGGAATGTGATGATCTGGTCACTGGTGGTGGTGCGATGCGGATGCGCGAGGCGCGGCGTACGTACCCAGCAGTTTGGTCCCAGGGCCGTCAATCTTAGCGCTACTACCAATGACGGCCCTGGGACGCCCCCACGTGCTGTGCGCAGCGCACCTGCTGCTCTGACGCGTCACGGCGCGCGGTCACGCGCCCTCCAGGGAGTGGAGGCATGAGTGTGTGCGCGGTGGTGACCGTGGAAGATTTCATCACATCTCAGAGACGACCATCTTCTCTGTGATATTGCGTCGCGAGCGCCGTCGTGGTCTCTCTCCCCTTCAAATTTGGGACGCCAGGGACGGTGAGAGAGAAATAATATATTTACATTTATTTATATGATACTGCATGGACAGGGAAGTAAGTAAAAAATGTGGCAGTGCAGTGGCACAGAAATGAACGGAATCAATCAGATTCAGTGCACAGTACATGCTTTTTTTTTTTACTGTAACTGGCTGCTGGCACAAGCCAAACGAAAACACGGCCCGGAAAGAAAGTATTTTTAGAAATTGGTGCACCACTATAGCAGAGAACAACGAACTATGGGAAGGTAGAGGATTTGAAATCCTGGTCGAAGGAGAGGGAAATGCTCGGCGAAATGGCACCAAACCGAAAGTGAAACACACAATGCGCTATAAGTGCACCATGTATTCTATCGCCTGTCCGCACCACCCATATCTTCCTTAATCTACCTATTGCTGGTTTTTGTTTAGATATCCTTTTTCTGGGCTTCTCTCGCAATAAAACGTATAAAAATAAAACATATTCCTCCAAAATATGTTCATTTTATTTGTCGAATGTAAGTATGAGTTTTCCAATACTGTATGCAAGCACACTCTCACTTGCAAACTGTTCCCCCGGGAATGCTTTCTGTAAATAGCCCTACTTGCATCCTGCACGCGGCGCCCTCTTTTAAACTATAAATCCCCGTTCACCCCAGCCCGCCTTCCTTTTGCAATCCCACTGCACTTTGAAATTGCAGTGCAAAGTTGTTATGACGAGTAAAGCTACCTAACTCTGGGTCACCCGTCCGCTCCCACACAGCCGAAGCAGCACGGACAGCAGCAGTGCAAAACTCTGTATGGGAAACGCCTTCTCTACCACCCACACGCTGCCTCTTTTGTTTATTAAGCCGATTTTATACTCCCTAGTCTGTCAAAATGATAGGCGCCGCTCTCTCTTGTTCTAATACCGACATCAAGATCCCACAACTTATCACAGCAAACACACGCACTAAAATCTGGAATGGATGCAATTTAATAATGAAATGAAATAGTCCAGAAGAAGCAATCACGTACTGTTATGCAAGCATGCTTATTGCTGACGTTTTCTTGAGTCCACAGAGCATGGACTTCGGCTGCTGGATGTACTGTTTTGTGCAGGCCACGTCTGCCCTTTCTCCTCTGTGTACCCGCGCCGATTCATTGTTGGTTCTTGCATTAATAAGCTGCTTGCCCCACTTTTATTTTCATGTCTGATCTTTACTGTGAGCTGTATTTTATCCTGCTACTTATTGAAACACGGTCAGTAGTGACATAGCTGCCAAGCTTTTTTAGATTGATATATGTGACATTTTTGTAATATCACCACATTCGTTTGCATCAGTTTTAAGGTCTTTTAGAGTTTTTTTCGTTACTCAAATGGGCCTTGTTTCTGATATTTTTGTTTCCCTGATCTACATTGCTTGATTTTTTTCATCGCAAGAAAGTGTCACTCCTAGTCGTTGAAATGTCACTCATAATTACATTGAAATTATGAAAATGTCACACATAGCAATCTGAAACATTGGCAGCTATGGGCCCTCTTCGGGCGGGTGCACCAGGCAGCTTTAAGTTCCTTCCTTGGGCAGTCAGCACGATAGGCCTGAACTGCGCGGTAATGGCATTTTGTTTGATTAATTGCTTTGATACTTGCACATCATTGCAGAAGTGCCACCATTGCTTACGAACGTAACGTTTGTTCTGTTGTGTTTGAGTGACGTGTCCAATGTCCATTGCAGTATTATCCTTTTACCTGCGTTTGGTACTCCTTTGTAACATGCACACGTCACTTTTCTCTTGTTGTAACACACTGTTTGCTACCTCCTACATTTTATACTGCTGCAACAAGTCATCTGAATGTCCATTACTTACTGGACCCAGGTGTATACATGAAAGCAGCTGCAGTACAGGTTCGTTTCATCTTTTATTTTGGATTTAGAAAATATCATGACATGCATTCTACATAAGATATGATGTATAAGAAAGAGAAACGTTGCTGAACAACATTTTACAGTACACCAGAACCATCTAAAACTAATGATAAAATAAAACCGGTTTGATTATTTGACTCCTCATTCTTTGAGAAGGATAAAAACAAAGCAAAAAAAGAAGTGGAAAAGGACATATATCAAAAAGATATGCATGAATGAAAGATGATGAAATCTTTCGAGAAGAATAACAATTAAAAATTGACAACTCTAAGCAAAAACACTGAATTGTATTGCATTAGCATAACATGGCAGCGACCATGCAGCTTCCAAAAAGACGCAAGAAATGTTTTTCAGCAAGCAGCAGGGGCCTTCGTAAAATTCCCAACTGACACCTAGAGTTCTTGTGTCCTCATCTGTCCCCTCCAACCAAATGCCTTCTTGTTGAGTGATACAATGGTTTGTTTAAAGGATAGCGTAGTTGCTGTACCTTGGCATTTCTCTGTTAAGTGCATTACAGTTTACCAAAAATACACTTTGGCAGGTTATGCTCAGACGTGAGTCCCTTGCTCACTTTGCCACTGGATTCAAGCAAGTCGGGCTGAAGACGGCTGGAATGCCAGAAACTGGTCCTCGGTAGCTTGTTTCCGGTCCAGGGAAGGCATGGCTTGGCAGTTCGGGCTGGACTGTTCCCATGAGGCACAGGGTCAGACTGATTTGCATATGGCAATGTCTGAACTGGGGTGGCAGAGTGGGCTAAAGAACGGTGATGGATTAAACCCAGATCTGTTGACTGGGTTTGAGTGTTTGATTGGTTCAGATGCTCCGTCCATAATCACCCCCTTTTGTACCTCTCCGGGTACACTGGCTGTGCCATTTCTCTTTTGGGTTTCTGGTCTGTTGGAGGTAAAATCGGCGTTATGGGGTTACCAGTTAGAAAATAGAGCATTCATGCTGCGCCTTTCAAGTGCCCACAAAGAGAAGAGAGGAACCAGATTTTAAAGTGAAAGAGACAGTCAATCACGAGATGAAAATATGGTTCTATGATTTCATCATATGCCGCAGTAAAGAGAAACTGTATGAACATATATATATTTGCCATCTGTGTCCACTGGCGGACACGGAGCGGAGGAGGTCCATGCGGTAAGTCGTGAGGGGGTGACACCATGAGTTACCCGCACCGGGTGACACCAACCCTAGTGACGCCACTGGATCTAATCGTAATACAAAGTAGTTAATTGGGGGTGTTTAATATGTGCAAAAAGGATTTGGGTATTGCTTAGCTTGAGAGTCCACCAACGTGGCGCATAAGTATACTCCTTAACCAGCTAAGGAATTTGGCCATTGCTATGGTGATAGATGGTGTGGAATCAAAGCAAAGTACTCTCATTGCCAGGGCACAATTTCTAAGGCCCAGTGATTTACATACCGGTCTTAGCCATGCAAGCCGAGGGATGGTATATGCGGGGTAAGCTAATAGGACATGTTCTACTGTTTCGATTTGCTCTGGGCAAAAGGGGCATTTATCACATTTACCTTTGCCCCACTTTACAGTGAAGGATCTAGTAGGCAAAGTACCTGCCCTAAGCTGGAAGTATAATTTCCGGTCAAAGGGTTTTTTGATAATGTCCCAGTATTCTTCAAAATGGGGGGTAGGTTTAAATTCCATAAATTTACCCATTAATGATGAAGAGGATTGGCTGTGATACATGTTACAGAAGACCATTTCCCTGTATTTTGCCTTTAGTACTTCTTTAGAGGGAAAGAAGGCATTGGCAGGATCTGTCCATAGGGCACTCATACCTATCATTTGGAGGAGGAACTTAATTTCCCGAAACCATTTATTTCTGTGTTGGGTATCTGTCAAGATTACATCCATAATGCCTGACGCATAGTGTTCGAGTTCCTTTGTGGTCCATAGCCTACGCCAATATAAAATTGGGCGAAGTCTAGCCAGGTCCACTATGGATTTCCTACCAAGGTCATACAACAAGGGACCCGAGGGGGTGCTTTGTGGGACGCCTATGATTTTCCTTAAAAACTTTGTTTCTAGGACAGAGATAGACCGAAGATTCTCAAAGGCCCACAACTCTGCCTCATACAGCGTGGAACTCAACATTTTTGACTCATATATTTGTATGACCAGGCTTATGGGTTTGGTGTATGACAGCCTGTGCTGGGTATTAACAGCCTCTGTGTTTTGACGGAATTTTAGAGCAGGCATGTCCAGTTGACCCTTCCATCCCATGTCTTTTTGTAAAGTGATGCCCAGGTATACAAAAGACTTAATCTGTTCCGGGGGACATTATTCATTGTTATACCACCCCTGAATGATCTGTGCTGGTTAAAAGACATACATTTAGTTTTGTTGTTATTGACTTCAATGTCCCGTGATATGCAGAAATCATTAAAGCACTCCAGGGCACGTTGAAGACCACTGGGGGTTTTAGATAAAATTAGAGTGTCGTCAGAAAATAATAAAATGGGTGTACAGATACCGGCCACCACTGGGGCATCTGTAGCTACATGCATAAAGGAGTCCACTATGCTATTGATATAAAGGGAAAATAGCGTTGGCACTAGCACGCATCCTTGGCGGACTCCTCTGCCCACAAGAAATGAATCTGTGACACTGCCCTGATCAGCCCATCTTATATGAGCAAAGTTATCTTCGTGCAAATGTCTAATTAATGTTAATAGATCTGCTGCCATCCCCAGCTCAGATAGCACAGACCAAAGTTTAGTATGAGGAACTAGGTCAAAAGCTGACCTAAGGTCAACAAAAGCGACATAAAGTGACCCTTTCCCCAGGACCAGGGTGCACCAATATAGCGTTATAAAACGAAAAATCTGGTCCATTGTACTTGTTTTTGCCCGAAAACCTGCCTGGAAGGGTGACACGATTGAATGCTCATCTATCCACACCTGGACAATATGCAAAACCATGCGGCCCACAACCTTTTGTAGACAATCTATCAGGCTTATGGGCCTGTAATTTTCTAGTCTCGACTTGTCCCCTTTTTTTTAAAGATGGGTACAATTTCGGCCCCTTTCCATGAAATTGGGACTTGGGCGCCTTGAGCAATGGCATTAGACAGAATTGACCCAATTAGATTAGTTATTTAAACCAAGATCTGCGGGGATTCCATCAATGGCTGGAGCTCTACCCTCGGTTATATCTCCCAGTGCTCTCTCGGCGTCTGCCAGTATGATGGGAACATCTTTAAAAAATATGAACTCTGATACCTCAAATGCCCTCACACTATCTTCCTTGCTGGCATACTGGGGTTTAAAAAAGTTCACCCACTGATGTTTATCAACATGATTCTGTGGCTGCCATTGCCCCATTTGACAAGTTTCCAAAATTGTTTAGTGTCTCTATTTGTGCAGGCCTCTTTTAAGTCCTGCCACCTATTCTCATCAAACTCTTTTTTAGCTAAAACCTGGACCCTTCTATAGTTATTACGTGCCTCTCAGACTCTCTCTGGGTTCCCTTATTTCAGCTCAATCCCTAATCTAACCAGTGCCACTCTACAAGGCTCATTGAACAAAGAAACCTGCATCTGTGCAGTGGTTTTTACACTTGAGGTTCGTCTAACAAAATGGGTGCGTAGCCTTGAGAAAAAAGTATTATGGATAACGGTGATTTTGCCCAGAAAGTCTACATTCTTTTGCCTTCCAGCCTCAAGGCTGGCTAAGGTGCTAATCAGATCTTCGTTGATTGGTGTCAATGTTTCTGGGCTCTCGACAAGTTTTGCCCATTTCAAATGATGAGTGTTATTCGAGCAGAGCAGATCAAGTGTGGTGGTTCTGTCTCCATAATTGTTTAAATTATTTAAATTAGGGGGGTCCTGGAATTCAAAGGTAGAACATAGAGGGTTGTGATCACTTTCCATGCAATCCTCTGCAAACATATCCTTTAAGAGGTGCCAAAATTTAAGATTCACAAACAAATAGTCTATTCTGCTTTTAAATCGACCATTGTTAAAGGTATAAGCTCCATGGGAGTCCGAGGGTGTGCGTCCATTTGCTGCCCTTAGCCCTTCCTCTAAGCAGATCCCCTTTAGCGGGATTGCTGCATCCGCCCATTTGCGCACCGGGGGTAGGTTCAGACTACGAATACCCCACCTTTCAACTTCATCACATACAAGATCTGATTCTCCAGGGCCCAGTGGTTCGAAGGTCGTGTTAAAATCACCAGCGACCACGACCACTGGGTCCTGGAAATATCCATCAAGTAGTTCCTCCAGAGACAATAGAACATTTGAGCTTTTTCCCCCGACCATACCCCTAGCGTATACGTTGTAAATATCCCTATAAAATGTAGGGCTCACAATAAGACGTAGCGCAAGGATATCATTGCTCTGAGTAGCCAAGGGATGAATTTTAAAGCCAAGGTCTTGCCGTACACAGATAGTGAGTCCTCCTGCCGGGTGGCCCTTACTTCCCTTGGTGGCTACTGTATGAAAGTTAAGGTAGCCTGGGTAATACATTGGGGTGCACACAGGACATGCTGCATTTTATATTTTTATGTACATTTTATGAATATCCACGAAAGCGGTACCTGGTTACTCTTTTAAAGAAATTAAATTTTAACCAAATCAGACCCGCCCTTATGTACTTACAGTTGCTGCATTCGGACAGTGTCCTCCAGGTGCTAGAATTCTTAAAAATGACTATGAGACTAAGAAATTGTTTGGATGAGTAAATGTGCATTAACTGTAGTTTATGGCACTATTGCACTTTATTTCGTATATTCTGTATATGGACTTTACTTGCATCTCTTATTCTAATTCTGTCAATGCACTCCCTTTTTTATGATATATTTGTGTTGTATGTAATTTAAGATTGACTTTGTGAGTATTGTGATGTTTTTATTATGAATTGTCTAAATTGTGTGTACTTTTATGGATTGCAATATATCCGAAATAAAGTCAATTTGAATTTGAATTTACATTGGGGTGAGTAGGCATGTCTCCTGGAAGAGACATATGTCATATAGTTCAATGAATTGTTGCCAATCAGGGGAATTCATCCTTGTCATTAATACGAATGAGAACAATCCATGTCATTAATACGAATTAGAATTACTGCGCAAATATTCTGTTCAATTATTATGTGAAATACGGTGAGAATGGGAAGTTAGACATTAGAAACAATATGTTGCTAACTACAATAATACATTGATTAAAACCGGAACATTCTGCATTCATGACGAACAGTTCTAAGCATGTCACATTCAGGTCAGACATCTAAATGACTTTTGTTTACATTTCAGCAATATTAGGTTTACTACTTGTTCAAGGAAACTTGCTTCTCAGTATTTCTATGGCCTATACAAATAGCAATGAATGCCTATTGCATGTTGCAAATTTTAAATGTGTGTCATTTCAGCTTTTAATTTTACATTTATCATTCCACATTTTTTATTGTTAATCTAAAACTTTTTGCATTTTAATGAGTTTATCAAAAGTGAATAGTTTTAAGGTAAGAAATAGTACAAAAAAAAGAAAAACGTTGAATTTGGCATTGCATATTCTAAAAAAATCCCTTTTCTTTGCAATTGAAAAATATTTTCAGCTCTTGAAGGAATGAAAATGACAAAATATAAAGTGTTATGAATTTGAACATAAAAACTATTTTTGTAAAGTGGCATCACAAAAAACCTTGCTACAATTTTTCTTCCTTTTTTTTAGAAATGGGGATCTCTAGTTGGCAGTGGTAAGCACCCTGTACAAGTAGGAATCCTTCCTTCTAATCAGGTTAAGGGACTTACACACCCAAGATAACCTCTGCTCACCCCCTTGGTAGCCTGGCATGAGCAGTTAGGCTTATCTCAGTGGCAATGTATAAAGCATTTGTACATAAAAAAAACAGTAACACAGTGAAAATGCTACAAATGGACGCTACGCCAGTTTAGAAAAATAACCAATCTTTATCTAAACCAAAAAAAGACCATAATTGCAACAATACCAGCATATACAACCCAATTCTGTCCATAAAACGTTATGGATGCATTAATTTTAGCACAAAGCACCTCTGATGCTTCAGAATCCATGATGAAAAACAGCTGCATTGGGGGGAAGTGTCAGAAAACGCAAGCAATGCATCAATTCTTGAGTCCCACAGGAATGGAGGTATCAGTTCTGCATCAATTCTTTAATGTGAGGAGAAGCAATGTCAAATTCCAAAGGTGCTACTTACTGCAGGGGTGATGCGCTGGAAAGTTGGTGCACAGAAGCAATACATGTAAAATCTGGGTCGATGCAGCTGCTAAACCAACCATGTGTCATTTCTTCCAGCCACAAGCGGGTAATGCATTGATTCCTCCAGCTGCACAGCAGGGCCTGGGTCGAAGTTGGAGTCTCGGCGAAAGAGACACAGTGCTCTAGACTCGGGCTGAGTTGGTTCTTCCAGACGTGAACAAGTGCTGCATTGATTGTTCGGCAACACCTCAGCAATATGTTAGTTTCTCAACCGCACAGCAAGCTGGCAGTGAAAAAAATGGTGCTGAAGGGTGATGCTCAGATTTTTAGCACTTGAAGCAGCAAAACTGCCTCCAAGGGCTCATAACTGGAGTTGGCACTACTCAACAGGTCAGAACTCCCAGCAAAGGAGTTCAGGGGACCAGCAGATGTAGTCATTGATGGCCCTGAGACTTCAAACAGGAGACAAGCACACACAAGCCCTTGGAGAACTTGGAAAGTAGGATTCCAGAAAGCGAAGTCCAGTTCTTTCACTGCTCCAAGACAGAAACAGCAATTGCAAGCCAACTCAGCAAAGCAACACAGCAAAGAGGCAGTACCGTTTTTCTTATTGGCAGAGTCCACAGTCCAGACGTTTTCTCAAAATGTGGGGTTACAGGTCCAATACGCATACCCATTTCTGCCTTTGAAGTAGGCATACTTCAAAGAATAGTCTATGTAGTGCCCTAACCTGGCTCCAGACACGCTAAGGGGGGTAGAGGCAGCATTGTGAGAGGACAGGCATAGCCCTATTCAGGTGTCAGAGACAACTCCTCCCACCACTCTAGCTCAGGAAGGCCTATCAGCCTGGTGATGGGCAATCAGGATATGCAGGGCATACCTCAGCACCCTTTGTGTGACTGTCTAGAGTGAATGCACAAACAGCTCAACTGTCAGTCTAAACCACATGTGGTGTCTACAGGCAGGCAGAGGCACAGGAAAGTCCACCCGTCATCCTACCGGTGAAAGGGGCCACCGCCATAAGGGCGGGGGTCCCGTGACCAGCATTAGGATGCGCCCGCCACAGTGGTGGGGGCATTCAGCATTCCTACCGGTGAAAGGGACCGCCGCCATAAGGGCGGGGATCCCGTGACCAGCATTAGGATGCGCCCACCAAAGTGGCTGTCGCATCCAGCATTCCTACCATTGTGGCGGGCGGTGCACTCAGCACCGCCTGCCACAATGGCAGGAAGGCATGCTGTGCACTTCCATGCACAGCATGGCAGGCACCGCACGGTGCCTGCCATGCTGTGCATGGAACTCTGCACCCCCCTGGAGTCCATTGGGGCCCCCAAAACAGACTCGGCATGTCTGATAGACACCGCCACCATATGAACGCTTTTCCGCCCCGGTCGCAAGGCGACCGGGGTGGAAAAGCAGCGGATGATCTCTCCGTCTGCTGCGGACCCCCCAGCCATACTAATATGGCGGGGGGTCATTCCAGCACGGATGGCAGGCGGATCGCCCCCACCAGGCCGGCGGTGGCTACCGCCGGCTTGGCGGGGGCTATCCACCCGCCATCATAATGGGCCCCTATGTGTTTAGGGATCCCATACTACAAATTTCTATCTCTTCCCAATTGAAAGTTAATATTCTAAGGTGTTTCAAGACAGCTCCAATGATAACCTATAGGATAGTTAGTCCTTGCAATAGTGACAAACGAAATTGTCAGTATTTCACTATCAGGATATGCAAAACATTGGAGCCACTTGAAAATGCACTGCATAAAGGGATTTACCCGCAAAGCCCGGTGGGTCTTCTTAGAGGGAGGAGGTTTCAAGGTCCTGAGGACCATGGGATTGGAGCTGGTTGGTTGGTGTTAGGGCCGGGTTGGCCGGGTGAAGAGGGATAGTGCGTCTTCAGGTCCTCACATTGAGGAGTCAGGAGCAGGCAACTTGGAGAGATGATCTTGGGACAACTGGAACACTCAGGAAGTGTGTCTTTGGTGTCTTGACATCCCTTGACAGGTGCTTCCTTTTGCTGCTTTCGAAGTCTGGAGGAGACTCTTTGTCTTGGTGTTTGCCATTGGGGGTTTGATACCAGTAGATCCTGGTGTCTCCAAACTTGGTGGAGAGACAGAACTAACCCTCTGGAGCTTTTGTACCTTCTCTTGCTTTGATGCTGCATCAAGCCCATCAGGGAGCAGCACGTCAACAAACCAGCCTTCACTGAATCAGTGCCTGAGGCATGCAGGGGAGTGTTACTTTCACTCCAAGAAGGCTACTCTGTAATTTCTTGAGGTGCTCAGGGGTTCTTGGAGTCCTCTCAAGTTTTAGAACAACATAGCAGCAGTGATTGTCATGTTCTAGGAGCAGCAGGCAGGGTTTGGCAAATTTTTCTTTTGCAACAGGCCTTCAGTTCTCCTGTCGCTGGTCTTCTTTGTCCTGGTCTTCTCCTGTCTGTCAAATCTGATGCTCAGGTCTCGATGTGACACTTAAATACTGAATTTATGGTTGTTATAAGGGAACAAACGTAGTAACCCAAGGGCTACATACCTTTAGGGTATCTACAAAACACCCATTAGTAACCAATTCCTGTGGGAAGAGGCACATCCCTAGCCCTGTTAGGATGTTTTCCCACCATCCAAAAATTATTGAATTTCAGGAGAGGTATTCAACTAACCTGCCCTGTTCTGGTGGTGGTGTAGGCTAAGTGGAAACCCTCCTCCTGATCTAACTAATTTTCAAGCCTTTCCTCCTTCCACAATTGGAGCAGGAAGGGGGGCATGGCTTCCCTCATTATCTGGGTTGGATTTCAAAGGCAGCATTGCTTTTGAAGCTACCATCCAGGAAGGCCATTCTGTCCTGGAGGAGGTATGAAGCACCTCTGCCAGGGGCAGGCGTTGTCTCTGTCCTCTGAGAGTGCTGGCTCTCACCCCATGAGGCCAGAAACATGTTTAGTAGTTGCTGGCTGGAGACACGAAGTCAGGAATCACACCAGTGCTTAGTAAGTTTTCAGGGGACCCTCTAAAAGGGTCTCCTGTCTTGCATCAGTGAGGATTTATTAAGGCAAGATGTTTGGTACCAAACACCTTAGAAATCAGTGTAGCCATCATGGAGCTGCGAAACTCATGTTGACCACTATCCAGCCCATGTACCCTTCATGGCTTCCATGTGCACTTACACCATCTCATAATAGTCTGGACATTGTTGGGGCATATCTGCCCATGCTGATATGCCCACAAATAGGATATATTGTGCACCCTTCCTTATGGCTAAGGGCCTGCGGTAGAGGTGACTTACCTATATCTTATGCAGTGTATGAGAGGCATAGCACACAGTGCTCTGTTACATGTTGACTCTTCGGATTTCTCTGCACCAAGACACACAGCCTGCCTGCGCAGTGGGCATAGTCTTGCGTAGGTACCAGGAGTACCCTTTACTAGGGACTTCCAGTGGTAATGGAAGTTGTATCAATTGTGGTACAGGTTTTGGGAAGGAGATCTGGCACTAGGGACATTATTTGCAGGGACCCAGTGCACTCACAGATCAAAAACACATCAGACATCATCACTGACCATGTCATGAATGATGTAATATGTGACATCATCAGCAGTGCATTGCAGGGGCGCGAGTTATAGTTAGCTGAACAAACTATAACGGCGGAATTTCTCTGGTTTTGTACGAGGGAAATGTCCAACTAGCTATAAAGTCCCTGAAACCTATGTTTTTTTTTAGTGAATTTCAACGTTTTTTTAAATGCTAATTTCTAACTATAATGTGCCTTAATCCAATGTTTTTAATGACTATATATATATATATATATATGGAAGGGCTCACAAGAACAAACAGCTGCATTTGTTAATGAAATCAATGTGAACAATAGGAACCTCAAGTTCACAGCTAATATTACATCTGATTCTGTTGAATTTCTGGATGTCCTGGTTTACATTGAGCATAACACTATTCAGACCAAACTGTACAGGAAAAGTACTGCGGGCAATTCCATCTTGCATGCCCGCAGTACCCATCCCCCACACACTATAAACAGCATTCCTTTGGGAGAGTTTATACGTATCAAACGCATTTGCAGTAACCCAGATACCACACAACAGTGCCTATTGGAATCTAGGGAAAGATTCCTTCGACGTGGCTATAATCGAGCTGTGTTAGATCGGGCGTTAACTAAGGCATAAGCGCGTCCTCGTAAGGCACTCTTGACCCCAAAAATCAAAAAGATCCCTGATTTGGTCAATGCTGGTTCTGCTAGGTTTATCACTACTTACTGCTCTCAGACCCCTAAACTTAGTAAGATCATCAGGTCTGAGTGGCCGATAGTACTAACGGATGTGATTCTTGGTCCCTTTCTGCCTAAATCACCGGCCATTACTTTTAGGAGGGCTCCTTCTATGAAGGATTCTTTAGATAGAACCCAGCCTGAACTTTCACCTGAAACTACTTGGCTTAATAAACCTGGTTTTTACAGATGTACTTCGTGCCGAGCCTGCACTTTTGCGGTCACGGCTACGCACTATACATCTGCTTTTAATGAGAGAGCTATCCCGATAAAAGAACATCTGACATGTCGCAGCGATTATGTAGTTTACCAGCTGACCTGCACATGTTCTCTCTCTTACATAGGCAGTACCAAGTTGCAAGCGAACCAACGAATTCTGCAACACATCCGAGCCATAGTCAACTCAGACATGAATTTCCCGGTGGCTCGCCACTTTAAAGCTGTCCACGACAAAAAATTGAAAGATCTCAAATATACATTGTTGTGTTCTGTGGCTAACCCAGGCAGGGGTGGTGATCGTGAGAAACTCTTACGACAAAAAGAAGCATTCTTTATTTTATTGCTAGATACCAGATCTCCCAATGGGCTGAATGCTTTTGATGAATTACACCATTTGTTGTGATTTGTGTCTTTTTCTTGAACCAACAACAATGAAATATTGTTCCCTTTTTGATTATGATATAAGTAGGTATATGCACTATTGTCATTTGTGATATAAATTTTTCTTGAATTATCATTGATTATTGCTTTATGGTACAAGTATTAGTGTGCTTATACCTCTTTCTTTGCAGGTTTCCATTTGAACTTCTTCACCGCTAGTTATTTTCCATGTATTTTACATTCAAATATATGGTTTGTTGTAGCATTTGCAGTTTAGCTTTCAAGCAGCTTTGAGACAGTGGTTTTTTTATTAGGCCTATGATTTTGAACCTACAGAATGACCTCTTCTTGCACTTGCAATTGATTTCTAATTCTTGTAATATATTCTCTCTGATGAAATTTTGGGAGATTATATAGGCTGAATAGTCATTTTGGGGTTTTCTATTATGAATGTGTGGTGGTTTTTATATTCTTTCCACTATGTTAAATGTCTTTAATCTGATTGTCTACATAATTTTGACATTTGGCCTTGTCAATTGAATTCAAGCACTATGCTTTGATCTCTGTCTCTTTATATCTAAACTGTATATAATTAATTAAGTAATTATGGTCGACATATTGCTCAATCAATGCTTGTCTGCTTCAATGCAAACCCTCGTGTCCTGTTTCTTTAGGTGCTTGGGCTTTTAATGACCATTTCATTCACCGCCTACTCCTGACGCGTCATGTGACCAAGCTCCGTTCGCGGAGCGAAACGCGTCAGGCAGGGCACTCGCTCTTGCACTTTTGCTTTAATAAATTTGCACTGCTGGCACCTTACTGGGAGTGATGGCTTGTTGATCTAACAACAGTTATTCTTGAGGAGTGGAGGTCTGCGCCCATTGCAGCCGCTACGTTAAGCGGGTGGGATCTTGTTTGTTCATTCATTTTACCGGGATTGGTTTGCTTCCGGTTTCGTGGACCCGCCCATCGTGTGAGGCACGGCGTTTGCTGCAACCCAGAAACGCCTCGGCGTTTGAGAATTGGACTGTTCAAGTACCTCTTGCCGTGCCCCCCGCAACTCACGGACTAGGGTGTTTCACCTGTTTCGTGCAATCTGTGTCCGGACCCGGAGAGGAGCTTCGTAGCTGGGGAGGTCGGCGGACTTCTATCGGCATTACGGGGCGGAATCTGGTAAGGCACCAAGCGTGCGATTTACCCTTCCATTATTGGGTTTAGCGGGTTTGGGCTTAAACTCCGATACTAACCTCAAACTGACCACAGCCACAACAGCAGTTCGGCGGCGCATTGCAAGCCGCTTAACACACATGCAAATATGTTCTCCAGCGACGCGTTGAGGAGTAGGGAAACGGCGGCGGAGGCTCTTTATGGAAACCTGCCTACTGTAACGCCTGAAACTATTCAAGAAAATCGTACTATGAACACCAACAATAGTACCAGGGAACTCTTAAAGTCTTTGGAAAAACTACTCCGTAGCGAGTTATCAAAGTGGTGGGAGAAAAAGTCATTAGAAAAATACATAGAGGCTAATCGTGTTCCCCGTGGTCTCAGGGTTATGATTGTTCCTACTTATGAAAACCCGGACCCCAAAATGCTTCAGGAATGGCCAGAGAACAACTTGCAATCATCTAGAAATATGTTATTGATTCTGATTAAATACGCCCATTCTGACAGAGAAGCACTACTCACTGAAATTGACAAGGTAAATGCTCTCCTGGAAGCCACGGGTGATACTGAACTAATAGCTAACACCCAGAAGGAAATTGACCAGAGACTTGTCAAGTTGGAACAAACTATTCAAGAGCGCAACATCCACAAATTTGCGAGGGACAAACAAGACTATGCAACAGGGCGTATTTTTAAGTTTTCTCGGACATACGACTCATACAATTGCAAAGCAATGTCCGTCCAACCCAAACCAGGTGTGTCAACTGATTCAACAAGTATTCCAGCTGCTACTGCAACCTTTGAAGACAATCTATCAGTAGCTTCATTCACTGGTTCTGAGGAAAGTGTAATTTCTACCGATGTAGGCTCTTCTGATTTGACAACTTTTTCAGTGGTAGATGAATTAAATTTTGTCAGCGAGGACCGGAGGTATTCTCTGCGCTCACGGAACAATCCTCCACAAGCAGGCAAAGCGGCAGCCAAACGCGTCGCCACAGAAAATGTATTGCCAAAAAGAGGTGGAGGGCGAGGCAGAACGCGCAGGAATTGGAACAAATAACTAACTTACAAGATAACACGGTGATCAACTTGACAGACATGACGCTCTCTAAAGCAGAAGAACAACTCCTCTCTTTGGGACTTTCTTATTGTCCACCAAACGACTTCTCTTATGTACAAGCATGTATTGATGTTTTTAAATTTATAAGGAAAATCAAACTCCAAAAGAATTTTTTGTTACATCCGGAAAATCCAAATGTACGTGTTACTACACCAGTGACAGGATCAAAAAAGGAGCCACTACAGGTTAGGAATTTACAAGGATTACAAACTTTGATTTCCTTAGCCAATGAGGAAAGTTTGCAAGCAGAACCGACAGTCAGTCAAGTGGTCTCTGTGAATCAATCTCCAATTACGACTTTTCGGGGCAAATCCACCTTCCTGCCTTTGATGCCTAAGGACGCTGTTGATGTCTTTAGTGACAGAATCATTACAGAACTAAAAATACTAAACAAGACGGTACTTGGGAAGAAAAAACAATGTGATTTTAACAATGTGCAATATACCAAACTTGTTAAGAAAATCCAGGGTAACAACCAGGTGGTAGTGAAGAGTGCAGACAAGGGAGGTAACACGGTGTTGTGGGCCAAAAGTGATTATGTGTCTGAGGCAGCCCGCCAGTTGGGTGACCCCCTTTGTTATTCTAAAACATCCAAATTTTTGATGCTTAATAGCCACGAGAAAACCAGAAAAGACATTAATAGCTGGTATAGACGTGGCTTACTCACTAAAGTGCACCGTCCCAGTCCCAGGTCGCCCTATTATTTCAGCTCAAGGCAGTATGAATGAAAATATATCGAAATATGTGGATTTTTTCTTACAGCCCCATACGATTTCTCTCCCTTCTTTTCTTAAAGACACCACCGATTTTTTGGTTAAGATCAGTCACATCACGTGGGGTTCTGATTTGTGTTTCCTGGTGATGGATATTGAGGCACTTTACACCAGCATCAACCATTCACAGGGTCTGGAAGCTGTGTAATATTTCTTAGATTCCAGAGAGGCCACTATGAGAGATCACAATCTCAGGTTACTAGATATGATCCGTATCTGCCTCTTTAATAACTATTTCCAATTTGACAAGGATTTTTACCATCAGGAACGCGGGGTGGCCATGGGTTCATGCTTCTCCCCCAGCTATTCATGTCTCAATGTTGGCTGGTGGGAGAGGCATGTTCTAGGGGTCACTCACGCTCATTGGCTTCCTCACCTTGTTCATTATTGGAGATTTATCGACAACATTTTCATCGTCTGGAAGGGCTCACAAGAACAAGCAGCTGCATTTGTTAATGAAATCAATGTGAACAATAGGAACCTCAAGTTCACAGCTAATATTACATCTGATTCTGTTGAATTTCTGGATGTCCTGGTTTACATTGAGCATAACACTATTCAGACCAAACTGTACAGGAAAAGTACTGCGGGCAATTCCATCTTGCATGCCCGCAGTACCCATCCCCCACACACTATAAACAGCATTCCTTTGGGAGAGATTATACGTATCAAACGCATTTGCAGTAACCCAGATACCACACAACAGTGCCTATTGGAATCTAGGGAAAGATTCCTTCGACGTGGCTATAATCGAGCTGTGTTAGATCGGGCGTTAACTAAGGCATCAGCGCGTCCTCGTGAGGCACTCTTGACCACAAAAATCAAAAAGATCCCTGATTTGGTCAATGCTGGTTCTGCTAGGTTTATCACTATTTACTGCTCTCAGACCCCTAAACTTAGTAAGATCATCAGGTCTGAGTGGCCGATAGTACTAACGGATGTGATTCTTGGTCCCTTTCTGCCTAAATCACCGGCCATTACTTTTAGGAGGGCTCCTTTATGAAGGATTCTTTAGATAGAACCCAGCCTGAACTTTCGCCTAATACTACTTGGCTTAATAAACCTGGTTTTTACAGATGTACTTCATGCCGAGCCTGCACTTTTGCGGTCAACGCTACGCACTATACATCTGCTTTTAATGAGAGAGCTATCCAGATAAAAGAACATCTGACATGTCGCAGCGATTATGTAGTTTACCAGCTGACCTGCACATGTTCTCTCTCTTACATAGGCAGTACCAAGTTGCAAGCGAACCAACGAATTCTGCAACACATCCGAGCCATAGTCAACTCAGACATGAATTACCCGGTGGCTCGCCACTTTAAAGCTGTCCACGACAAAAAATTGAAAGATCTCAAATATACATTGTTGTGTTCTGTGGCTAACCCAGGCAGGGGTGGTGATTGTGAGAAACTCTTACGACAAAAAGAAGCATTCTTTATTTTATTGCTAGATACCAGATCTCCTAATGGGCTGAATGCTTTTGATGAATTACACCATTTTTTGTGATTTGTGTCTTTTACTTGAACCAACAACAATGAATTATTGTTCCCTTTTTGATTACGATATAAGTAGGTATATGCACTATTGTCATTTGTGATATCAATTTTTCTTGAATTATCATTGATTATTGATTTATGGTACAAGTATTAGTGTGTTTATACCTCTTTCTTTGCAGGTTTCCATTTGAACTTCTTCACCGCTAGTTATTTTCCATGTATTTTACATTCAAATATATGGTTTGTTGTAGCATTTGCACTTTAGCTTTCAAGCAGCTTTGAGACAGTGGTTTTTTTATTAGGCCTATGATTTTGAACCTACAGAATGACCTCTTCTTGCACTTGCAATTGATTTCTAATTCTTGTAATATATTCTCTCTGATGACATTTTGGGAGATTATATAGGCTGAATAGTCATCTTGGGGTTTTCTATTATGAATGTTGTGGTGGTTTTGATAGTCTTTCCACTATGTTAAATGTCTTTAATCTGATTGTCTACATAATTTTGACATTTGGCCTTGTCAATTGAATTCGAGCACTATGCTTTGATCTCTGTCTCTTTATATCTAAACTGTATATAATTAATTAAGTAATTATGGTCGACATATTGCTCAATCAATGCTTGTCTGCTTCATTGCAAACCCTCGCGTCCTGTTTCTTTAGGCGCTTGGGCTTTTAATGATCATTTAATTCACCGCCTACTCCTGACGCGTCATGTGACCAAGCTCCGTTCGCGGAGCGAATTGCGTCAGGGAGGGCACTCGCTCTTGCACTTTTGCTTTAATAAATTTGCACTGCTGGCACCTTACTGGGAGTGATGGCTTGTTGATCTAACAACAGTTATTCTTGAGGAGTGGAGGTCTGCGCCCATTGCAGCCGCTACGTTAAGCTGTTGGGATCCTGTTTGTTCATATATATATATACATATATATATATATATATATATATATATATATATATATATATATATATATATATATATATATATATATTAAACCAAAGTTGAAAATAATTAATAGTTTGGAAAAGTATATTCATTCTTTTTTAAATATTTCACAGAAGTCGCGTACCCTACGCGCACCCTTTATGATGGCTGCGTGCATCTTGCTACTGCACATTTTAGAAGTCCTGCCGAGTCACGACTTCGCCGTAATTTGAAAAGTATGAAATATCATTATAGAAAGTGTCAATACATTTTTTTGTTATAGTGTTTCACTAATTTACTTCAGAGAACTGTTTATGAACACTTTTTTCAGTGTAATATTAAAGATGCGAAATTTGATGGCAACGCAACTTATGTGTGTGTGACGCGCGACCCCTCAATACACGTATTTTCCGGGTCGACGCCGGGATCGTGCTGTGGTCGCAACTTCACCGTATTTTCAAAGTTTGAAAAATTGCTGTTGAAAGTAAGAATACCAAATTGGAATAAAGAGTTTCACTAATATCCCTTTAAAAATATTGTATAAACATTTATTTACAGTCTACAATTATGTATACTATATTTAACGGGTGCACAATGCGTAAGCAACGGGTGCGCATACCCTACATGACTTCATGTCAGCAGGAAAAGAAAGAATCTGATTGGTGTAAATCATTTTCAATCTGTAAGAGGGAGGATTCATCCCTGTGATATTCCTCTTAATATTTGGATTTGTTAGTGACAAGACCTGCTTCTTGTACCTCTCATCTTTTTTTCAAATTGTGTGTGTTTCTGATTTTTTTTCAACACTATGGCTTCTAGGCAGCAAGATATCAACCCCTTGGATGTGGAGGAAGATGAAATTATTGAAGAAGTGAAGAAGAGGAAGGAAAGTATTGTATGGGCCTTCTTCTCAGTACCAGAGGGTGAGAAAAAAGTGAATGCCCGTAAGGTCACTTGCACAATCTGCCAACACATTTTATCCAGAGGGTCAGAAAAAAATACTCATGTGGAACCAGCAGTATGAAAAAGCACCTGGAAACTCTGCACCCGTTTCACCTGGCTGGAGAGGAGATAAGGAGAGGACTCAATGAGGTGGCACAACAAGACCCAAATGCCCCTTCTACCTTTTCGCAGCAAGATCCTCCTGCGCCAAGGCCCCACATCATCCTTGAACTTTTTGAAGTGGCGATCAGCTGTAAGAAGCGGGATACACCAAACTCTTCATTGCAGAACAGTGCATCAATGTTGTTACAGCTGCTATAAAAGTAGATAAATGTTCATTTGTTCTTTTTGTGAAACTGATTGTTTGCTGGTTTTAATTTTATTGTGTTCTTTAAAAAATCAAAAACACACACAAAAAAAGTTAAAAAAATACACAAAAAATGTAAATTGTTCAAAAAATGAAAATAAAACGTTTGTTATGAAACCACTTCTATTGGTTAAAAAAAGAATATTACCTGAGTGATTGTATGAGAGCAAGGGCACTGTGTGGGCAACTGGAAAAGTTGAAGGGTACTGTGTTGTTATTTTATGAATGTTAGGGTAGCGGTGGCATTATCAAATGACTGTATGGATAATGGCTGGGTGGTTGGAGAAATAACTGGGTAATTGAAGGAGTGAATAAGTAGTGTCTAGGTTATTAGAGGACTTCATTGGTAGTGCACAGGTGTTTTTAGCACTGCATGATTAGTGCCTGGGTCACTGGATGAGTACATGGGTACTGACTCAGAGTACTGCAAGGAGAGTGCATAGTGAATTTATAAGTGCTTGGTTATTAGCGGAGTGATTGGATAAGTCCATAGTACTGGCTGGGTGATTGGAGGAGTGCATGAGAAGTGACAGGGTGATTGCTGGACTGAATGGGAACTACCTGGGGAATTGAAGGACAGAATGAGTAGTGTGTAGGTGATTAGAGGACTGCATGGGTAGTGCACTTGGGATTGTAGCAGTGCATGTCTTAGTGTCTTGGTCATTACATGAGTACATGGGTACTGACTGAAGGATTAGACTACTGCAAGGAGAGTGCATGGTGAATTTATAAGTGCTCTGTTTATTGTGTGACTACATGGGTAGTGCTTGGCTGATTAGGAAACTGTCTTGGTAGTGCCTGGGTGATTTCATAACTTTTTAGGTAGTGGTGGAGTGATTTCATGATTGTTTGGATACTAACTAGGTGATTGCACAATATGGAATCAGTCAATCATTACTCTAGTAGCTTTTAAATCACCTATTCACTACTGTTACACTCATCTAATCGGTCAGGCACTTCTCAATAGTTCACTAAGCATACATATAACTGTATAAATACAATCTGAACACATAGATCAGTCATTACATATTATCTAGTTAAGTAGATAAGTACAACATGCCTGCAAGGCTAATATGTGGCTGTTTACTTTTGAGCTACATCTTGACGATTCTATCTACAAATATGTGAGTTCATTAAAGTATAACTCTCAACAGATTTAAGAAAGAAGGGTAATTAACAACACCTTTTATGAGCATCTTTAAAACCACACTTTTATTCAACATCTTCACCTTTGTATCAAAAATTATATGGCATCATTCAACTATACCTTTGTTTAGACTACAAAAAGAAGCCTAATTTACAGCACCTTATTTCACCATTCAATCTTAAAATATGTGGCATCATTTAACTTTACCTTTGTACAAACTAATAAAAGAATCGTAATTATTAACACCTTATATGATCATCTTTTATAGCAGGAGTATATGGGTACGGACTTAATGATTTGAGTACTGCAAGGAGAGCACTTTAAGTACTTGGGAATTGGCGGAGTGATTGGATGAGTACCTAATACTGGCTGGGTGATTGGAGGAGAGCATGGGCAGTAACAGGGTGATTGCTGGACTGCATGGGTACTACCTGGGGGATTGAAGGAGCGAAAGAGTAGTGTGTAGTTGGTTAGAAGACTGCATGGGTAGTGTACAGAGGATTGTAGCAGTGCATGTGTTAGTGCCTGGGTCATTACATGAGTACATGGGTACTGACTGAATGATTAGAGTACTGCAAGGAAACTGCATGGTGAATTTATAAGAGCTTGGGAATTAGCGGATTGATTGGAGGAGTACGTAGTACTGGCTATATCAAAAATGTTAGATTTGGTGGTCTCTAGTTGGCACAGGTAGGTACTTATGACAAATAGGGCCCCTTGCCTCTACTCATGGTAAGGGGGTATGCACTGAAAATAACCCCTGCTCACCACCTTGGTAGCTTGGCACAAGCAGACAGGCTTATCTCAGAGGCAGTGTGCGAAGCATTTGTGAACACATAGAGTAATCATTTGACAACACTACAGATGGACCTCACACAGGTTTTGTATTGAAAATAATTATTCTTTATATAGACTTATCACAAGAGCACAAAAGACAAAAGTCCACTATACTGTACTTAAAATGGTAGAATTAGCTTAGTTCTCTTTAGATCTTAAAATGCGATGCTTTGAGTCAATGTACCTTAAGATGCGACACGCAGGGCAGCAAAAGTGTTGCAAGATAGGTGATGCCGTAGTCCCTGTCACACAAGGACAGTGATGTGTTGAAGAACTGGTGCAAAGAAATAAAGACAGCGCTTTCTCTTTGATGCAACACGCTTCCTGGTGATGCGATGGCATCTGCGCCGATGTCGATCCTCTTCTCCGGCGATGCAAGATGCTTGACACGATGCAAGCCGCGACAAGCCCTTCAACAGGCTTCTCAGTGATGCAGCGGCGTCTGCTGTGACGTCGATCCTCTCTCCTGGCGATGAGAGTTGCTTCCACAATGATGTGAGCCGCGACAGGCCTTGCGACACTCTTCCCGGTGATGCGGTGGTGTCTGCTGCGACGTTGATCCTCTTCTCCGGCAATGAGCCGCGACTGGCCCTGTGACTCGCTTCTCGGAGATGAGGCAGCGTCTGATGCGACGCCGATCTTTTACTCCTGCGACACGCTTCCCGGAGGTGAGGCGGCATCTGCTGTGATGTCGATCCTCTCTTCCGGCGATGCGAGGCACTTCGCGCTGTGAAGTGGCAGCGGCAGTTCTGCGACACGCTTCTAGATCTTGAATCGTGCTTCCAGCTCCATGCGACACGCAAGTCCCCCAAAAAGTCCAACACAACTGCAGGCACTTCAGGAGAACTCTTGAGGGGCTGGTGGGTGAAGTTTGTTGTCCATGAGACTTCAGCAGGAGGCAAGCTCTGTTCCAAGCCCTTGGAGATCCTTACACAAGTTGATGAAAGTACACACAAAGTTTCTCTCTCCTTTCTTTGGCAGTCAGGCAACCACTGCAGGCCAATCCCCCAAGCATCACTTCAACTTAGGGATAGTCTCTCCTCAGTTTCTTCAGGTTCCTCTCCTCAGCAAAGGTTTCTTCTTGTTTGTCCAAAAGTGATCTAAATTCTTGGGATCAGGGTCCCACTACTTTTTCCCCAAAATCCGTTGTCCTCTGAGGGAAGAGGGGCCTTTACCTAGTCCAAACCAGTTCTTGTCAGTCCTGGAGCACTCTGTTTACATGACTCCTTCTCTCCTTTCACAGTGCAGGGCAGAGACATCAATCGCACCACAGGGGGTAGAAGCCAGCATTGTGGAGGGAAGGCACAGGCTATTCAGGTCCCAGGTGCAACTCCTCCCTCCCATCTAGATGCTCTCTATTCACCACTGGGCTGACTCACTCTGTCTCCTGGAATCCCCAGCCCTGTCACTCAAACTCCAGACAAGGAATACACAACAAAGCAGAGGCAGGCTTCGATAGTTAGACAAGAAAATACCTACTTTCTAAATGGGGCCTACCATAGGGATATCTGACATGAAGAAAAGGGAAGGTTTAGGGACTGGCAAGTGGGTGCATTTGCCCAGTCAGCATGGCAGTACCAGGCTGCACACAGGCTCTGCGATGGCAGACCTGAGATACACTTTTACAGGCTGCTTCTGTGGGTGGCACACTAGTAACATCTGGTTTACAAGCTCTGGTCAAACTCAGTGCACTGTACTAGGGTCTGACCAGTAAACCAAATCAGCCAATCATGGAATCACTAATCCATACATTCATTTACAATAGGGAGAGCATATGCACTTTAGCACTGATCAGCAGTGGTAAAGTACCCAGAGTCATAAAACCAACAAAAACAGGTCAGACAAAATACAGAAGGAAGGCAAATTTTCAGGGTTGACCTTGCAAAAAGGGCCAAGTCCAACACAACCCCCTTTCAGCCATAACGCAGGGTAGACCAATCACTACCTTGATGGGCTTCCCTGCGTTGGCGAAAGAACTTGGACCTGGCCCTCTACAGCAGGGGCATATTCCAGTTCAATGCCAATCTGAACCAATTTCAACTCCTCTGTCCATACTCTCAGTGCTAACCAATGGGGGAACCTTCTCCTCACCTGCGGTCACCACCTGTGCAGCATCTAACCTTAACTTGCTCACAGGTGTGTCCCAACAGACAGACAGCAAGCCACAGTGGCCATTGACAGTAGTCAGGGATGAGAGCCAGGCTCTCAGGGCTCTCAGTGCTCTCAAACCTCTGTGGCGTCTGAAAGCCGGGGGCAGTAGCCCTAGGTGTTTGGCACCCTTTTTCCACTCTCCGTCCTGTCAGGTCAGGTATGTCAGGTCAGGTATGACATCCTGACACTGACCCACCAGCTCCAGGCCTGTACGCGGCAGCTGGACCAGAGACTGGGGAGGCCTCTCCCACACCCGGTCCTCCTCCTTGGGGCTCTGTACCCTCCCACCTGGAGCGGTATCCCTTCCAGAATTATCAGGGTGCTTGTAGCAGTTGTCCTGAACAATTTGCCCACCAGTTCAGGGGTTCTATCTGCAACTGGGCTTCCAGGTCAGGAGGGATACCCTGAACCTGTCCCTCCAACCTAGGGTCTAAACCCGTGGGCTGCACAGGGGTCAGAGGAGAGGACTCCCTCCCTCTGCACCTCCTTCCAGAGCACTGCACCCTCCCATCTGGAGTGGTACCCCTAGAAGCGACATGGGTCAAAACACTGAATACAGTTGTCCCACCCTCCAGGTTAGACAACACCTGATCCTGGCTCTCCAACCCAGGGACCAACCCCTGCGGTTGAACACTTGCCTGGTGCACCAGGACTTCCTTGGGAGTACATATGCCCCCGAGAGTGACACATAACTCATGCATCATGTGAAAGTCTGCCTGGCGCAGCTCTCCCGACCCCTGTCCATCTGACAATGCGTGAAGATCCCCCAGGACATAAGTGGGGTCACCATGGTCATCCATCAGTGACTCAGCCCTTCTGGCTGACGCCTGACTCACTGGTTCTTCCACTGGGAACTCTTTTCCCCTCTCACCCCTCAATCCGGACTTCTGCTCTCTTTACTAAGGAGCAGCACTGCCAGACACTAGAACTGATGGAGGCCTGCTTACAGACACTCTCAGTGCAACAGACACTAGGGGATCCCCCTCAACAGGCGGATCATCAGGACATTCTAGGCTCCCGACCTGGTGTTCCCTTAAATAACCATCCAGGCCCTGAGGCTTTGTTTCGGGCACCTTGGGACTCGCCGCCCCACACTCACTCCTTCTCCACTGAGACAGGAGGACGTGAGCCTCTACACCCCTCCCACTACAACGGGACCTAGCCGGGCTACTCTGAACTACTTCCACCACTCTGGGTACAAAGATACCTGAGCCACTTCTCACAGTTTCACTCCCCAATGCCTCTCCAGACCCTCTGGAATCCACCAAAAGGTCTTCCTCCAATGTGAGCTCCCTGGGGTCAGAGAACTCACTCTCGAACAGGTGTTGGCATAGCTCTGGAAAACAGGGACTTACAATATGCTCTTCCAAAATTGGATCACGAATCACTGACAGAATTTCGACCTCGAAAATATCGACGTCAAAAATATCGGAGATGGAATATCGACATCAAAAATATCGAAGTTCTATCTACATTAAGGTAAGTGTAGAAATATCGGGAAAAAATATAGATGTAAAAGATATTGGTTTTCTTAATGTCTAAAAATAATATAAAAATAAATAAATAATACATATAATTAACATAAACATACTTAAAAAATATTTAACATTAAATAAACATATAATATAAAACATAAATAAACATATATAAATATAATATATACTTACTTAATAATATTTACAATTAACTACTCTTATAACTTATCAATTGATAAAAAACATTTTATAATTTATAAATACATACATATGCTTACTACAATAATATAAATAAAAATATCAAAACTATATATAACAAAGTTTAAAAAATAATTTTAAATACATTTGTCACTACATTAACTAAAACAATAAATATTGCATAGCCAAGGGGTAAAATTATTATTCCAACTCCAGAGGTGCAACAGTAGGCAAAGTGTTGGATAGTGTAGGGGTTAAAATTACTAGTCCAACTCGAGAGGGTGCCACCCTAGGGAAAGTGTTCGATAGCATAGTGGTTAACATCACTATTCCAACACCAGAGGGTGCAACAGTAGGGAAAGTGTTGGATAGCATAGGGGTCAAAACAACTTACTATTAATTAAAATATTAATTTTTTTGTAAAAAATAACAATTTCATTATTCATTTACAACAAATTAATTAACAATACCAAGAAATAATTAAAAATAATAATTACCAATTAAAAATGATTCAACAATTAAAATAAATATAATTAAATAAGAATTATAAAAAATATCTTAATAAAGAAAAATAAAATAAATAATAAAAAGATCAATAGCAAAAAACAATAATTATTAAAAACATTTAGGGCCCGATGTAGGTAATCCCAGATTACCGGTTCTTAAATACCAAATCATACCGATTCAGTATTTAAGAACTGGCAATCGGGATGTGGGTATTATTACCGAATTCAATACCGAATTGGTAAGTTTCGGTATTAACCGATTCAGTAATTACCGAATCGGTATTTGCCATTGATTTCTATGGGCCTTGAAGCCCATAGGAATCAATGGCAAATATTGATTCGGTATTTTACCGAATCGGTAAAATACCGAATTGCCAAGGGGGACAGGGTGTCACTTTGACACCCTGTTGCACCCCTGTTTCTGGCTTGTGTGCCATGTGGCACACATACATGCCCTAGGGGGACAGGGTGTCCTAGGGGCATGTATGTGTGCCACATGGCACACAAGCCAGAAACAGGGGTGCAACAGGGTGTCAAAGTGACACCCTGTCCCCCTTGGCAATTCGGTATTTTACCTAGGGGCATGTATGTATGCCACATGGCACAGGTGTACATGCACAGAAATTCTTAATTTACCAACCAATAGGGTGGTAAATTAAGAATTCCTAAGGGCCTGTGGCACTGCAAACTGTGCCACCTACATATGGATTTACAGAATCAGTATATTTACCGATTCGGAAAAAATACCGAAGCGTAAATTTACCGAATCGGTAAATATACCGATTCTGTAAATTCCGAGCCACCTACATGGCAAAACCCAAATACCGGTCGGTATTGGGCGACCTACATCGGGCCCTTAGCAATTAATATTCAATAACAATAATGTATTGATTAACACAAATTAATGTAAAAAAAATCTAATTTGAATATCAATTAATAATTAATTAGCAATTCATTACAAAAAAATTATTAAACATTTATTACCAATTAATAATTGATTAACAATAATTTCATTATAAATACTCAACACTACATTTTTGTTTTACTTAATTAATTAAATTACTTCCTCCCCAATTACCCTATAACCTCGCAACACATATCATTAATACATTAATACACATAATATAATTACCAATTAATCAATTAATACTAATGAATTACCAATTAATACATATTAATTCCCAATTAATAAAAATTAATTACCAATTTATAATTACTAAACCTAAAAATATTTATCAATACTAATAAATAAAAATGACATATTTACTTAATTACAATTAAATCACTTTCCAACCTATCCCCCTATGAACCCACAACCCACTACAGAACTAAAACTCAAAATGTAATTAAAGATATTTCATAATTCATAAAAAATATTTAATTAATTTACTATAATTAAATTACTTCCCACCCTATTCCCCTATAAACCAACAACCTGCTACGGTACCAAAACACATAATTCACTAAAATAAATTATTACTAACTTCTAAAAATGTAATATATATATTTTAAAATTAGTACAATAATAACAAAAATTATAAAAACAAACATAGAAAATAAAATACATAACACTGATATTAATATCAATATTAGTAACCAATATTTTGCTAACAATATTGCTCACTTTGATATTAACAAAAACGATATTTCTTACCTTCAGTTCGATATTCTGGTCATCGATATTCTTGATGTCGATATTCTGTCACTCCGAAATTATTGACTCAATATTTTTGCCTGTTGATATAAAAAAATCAATATTTAGACGGTTTACATTGGATCACACGATCCCCCACAGGGGTAAACCAAACTATCCTTCACCTCACCATCCAGTGCCTCGCACACGTAATCCACACCACTCTCCTGAGATTGGCACGACAGTATCATATCATATCATTTAATTTGTAAAGCGCACTACTCACCTGTGAGGGTCTCAAGGCGCTGGGGTGGGGAATGCTGCTACTGCTCGAAAAGCCAGGTCTTGAGGAGTTTTCTGAAGGTCAGCAGGTCTTGGGTCTGCCGTAGGTTAATGGGAAGGGTGTTTCAGGTCTTGGCGGCGAGGTGGGAGAACGATCTGCCACTGGAGGTCGTTCTTCGGAAGTGGGGGACTGTGGCGCGGGCGAGGTCGGCGCAGAGGAGTTGGTAGGAGGGGGTGTAGAAGCTGAATCATCTGGTGAGGTATGTTGGTCCGGTTTTGTGGAGTGCCATGTGTGCGTGGGTGAGGAGCTTGAAGGTTATCCTCTTGTTGACCGGGAGCCAGTGCAGGTCTCCCAAGTGGGGTGTGATGTGGCTGCGGGAGGGATGTCGAGGATCAGGAGTGCAGAGGTGTTTTGGATGCATTGGAGCCATCTCAGGAGTTTCGCCGAGGCTCCTGCCTAGAGGGCGTTTCCGTAGTCCAACCTGCTGCTGACGAGGGCCTGGGTAACTGTTCTTCTCGTTTCAGTGGGGATCCACTTGTAGATCCTGCAGAGCATGTGGAGGGTGTTGAAGCAGGAGGAGGAGACTTGTTGACCTGTTTAGTCATGGAGAGGGTGGAGTTGAGGATGACCCCCTAGGTTGTGTGCCGGTGGGTGGTTGGGCTGTTCCCAGTGCGGTCGGCCACCAGGAGTCGTACCAGGCTGAAGGGGTGGATCCGAGGATGAGGACCTCCGTCTTGTCAGAGTTCAGCTTCAGTCGGCTGTTCCTCATCCATACAGCTACGGCCATCATTGCTTTGAGAAGGTTGGTTTCAGCTGTGTGGGGGTCATTGGTGAGGGAAAGGATCAGCTGGGTTTCATTGGAGTAGGAGATGATGTTGAGGTTGTGCCGGCGGGCGACATGGGCGAGCGGTGCCATGTAGATGTTAAACAGAGTTGGGATGAGAGATGAGCCCTGGGGTGCGCCGCAGATGATCTCAGTGGCTTCGGAGCAGAAGGGGAAAAGCGGATGCTCTGTGTTCCGCTGGAGAGGAAGGAGGTGGTCCAGTCCAGGGCCCTCTCTTGGATCCCGACGTTGTGGAAGCGTGTTCATAGTGTGTGGTGGCAGACAGTGTCGAAGGCGGCTGACAGGTCCAGGAGGATGAGGGCCACCGTTTCTCCATTGTCCAGCAGGGACTTGATGTCATCAGTGGTGGCGGACTGGGAAGGGTCATCGGTGGCGGCGGACTGGGAAGGGTCAAGGATGTTGTTCTTTTTGAGGTAGCAGTTCAGTTGTTCATTGACGGTCTTCTCAATGACCTTTGCTGGAAACGGGAGCAGGGAGATGGGCCGGAGGTTCTTGAGGTGCTTGGGGTCTTCCTTGGTTTTCTTGAGTAAGGCGTTGATCTCAGCGTGCTTCCAGAGTGTTGCTGTCTCGAAGGATGTGTCTTACTAGAGATGGGGTGCGATGGCTGTGCTGGCTTAGTTAAAGATGTGGTGTGGGCATGGGTCTGACAGACATCCCGAGTGGATGGTGTTCATGATCTTGATGGTGTTGTCGTCATTAATGTTGGTCCCGGAGAGCAGCCGGTTGGTGCAGATGGTGGTCGTGGAGGTGGAGGTCTCAGTGGTTGTCAGGCGTTCGTGGCGTTGATGCTGTTGTGGATGTCTGCGATCTTGCAGTGGAAGAAGGTAGCCAGCGAGTCGCACAGGTCTTGCGAGGGTGGGACATCATTGGTGTTGGAGCTAGGGTTGGAGAGTACCTTCATGATGTTGGAGAGCTCTTTGCTGTTGTACACGCTGTTGTCTATGCGGTCTTTGAAGGAGGTCCTTTTGGTAGATCTGATGAGGTGATTGTGTCTGTGGGTGGCGTTCTTGTGGGCTGCGTGGCTTTCTGATTTTTCTTATCGGAGCTAGATCTTCTCCAGCTTTCGGCAGGTTTGCTTGCAGGCCCGGAGGTCTTCAGTGAACCAGCTGGCTTTCTTGTTGGTGTGACTGTTGGAGGGTTTCTTGATCGGGGCGAGGGTGTTGGCGCAGTCATTGATCCAATGTCTGAGGTTGAGGGCAGTGGTGTCAGGGTCGGTGGGGTCGGCGGGTGGGCTCTGGGCGGAGGTGGTAGTTAGCAGGTCTTTGGTGACTTAGCATCTGTTGGGTGTCGTTGAGTGTGGTGGGTTTCTTGAAGGTGAAGTGGATGCAGCGATGGTCGGTCCAGTGGAGTTTGGTGGTGTGGTTGAAGGAGACGTGGGGGCTTGCGGAGACAATGGGGTCAAGCGTGTGACCGGCGGTGGGAGTGGGTGTTGTGATGAGTTGTCTGAGTCCGAGGTTGGGTAGGCTGTCGATCAGGGTGGTGGAGTTGGTGTTGTTGTTTTTTGAGGTGAAAGTTCAGGTCCCCGAGGAGGATGTAGTTCATGGAGGCGAGGACGTGTGTGCTGAAGAAGTCTGCAATGGAGTCGCTGAACTGTGGTCAGGGTCCGGGGGGTCTGTAGATGAGGCTTCCTCTGAGGGTGGTGTTAGGGTCGGAGTGGATCTGGAAGTGCAGGTGTTTGGAGGTGCCGAGGGTCTCGTCAGTGTTGGTCGAGACTCAGAGAGTGTTCCTGTGGACGTTGACGATTCCTCCTCCTGCTCTGTTGGTTAGGTCCCTGCGGGTGACCTTGTAGCTTTCCAGGACGGCTATGGCTATGTCGGGTGCCGAGGCAGGGTTCAGCTAGGTGTCCATAAGGAAGGCGACGTCAGGGGAGGTTGAGTCGAGTAGGTCCCAGAGTTCAACGGCGTGTTTGCAGGCGGAGCGGGTGTTGAGAAGAATCCATCTGAGGTGGTTGGGTTCTTTCCTGGTCGGCAGTATGGTGGGGCGAATACTTGTGAAGCGGCAGTTCCGGCAGGTGAAAGATCCATGGGTGCGCTTCTAGGCGGCCAGGAAGCAGGTGTGTGATCGTCCGTTGTTGAGTGCGTGCAGGGTTTTGGCATTGTAGCGGTGTCTGGCATCCTGGTGCTTGCAGGGTCCAGGAGTCCTGGTGCTGGGCGCAGTCCAAGCACGGACGGGCGCAGACGGGCTTGCCTAGGCAAGCCCGCTGCGTGTGGCCTCCTTATGAGGGGATGTGGGAGGGAGGCGCAGCTGGGAGGTGGGAGCCCTGGTGGCCAATGGGATTGCAGGGGGGTTGGGCCGCAGGGACGCAGCGGCGGGAAAAATAGGGGGGCCACGGGAGAACTGGGCACAGGAAGGAAAAACAAGTTTAGGCAAGAAAACAAATACAGGCACAGAGGAATAAAAACAAGTCTGGGCAAGAAAGCAAGTACAGGCGCAGAGAAATAAAGACAAGTCTGGGCAAGAAAGCAAGTACAGGTACAGAGGAATTGGCACAGAGGAATAAAAACAAGTCTGGGCAAGAAAGCAAGTACAGGCACAGAGGAAAAATGCAAGATTAGGCAAAAACAATGCAGGTAGAGCTATGCAGAAGCGTGGGGAGCGACCTGCTTGTGAGCAGGGTCAAAGTATCTGACTCTCTCTGTCACTCAACCCACACTCTTCTGGGCAGTCTTCACACTCACATACCAGGACTTCAACCTTGGGGGAACCCCTCTCCCTGCACCTCTCATCTAGAGTCAGTAGAGTGTCCCTCCCACCACTAGGACCATGAACCCCTGTGCCGGTTTCCCCATTCTCCTCAGAGATGCTGCACACTACTGGAGCTACCTCATGTTCTTAAACCTCCTGGTGTATGTTAACCCCCTCCGTCTAGTCAGGCGCCACATCTCTGGGTGTATGTACTTCTCCCTCAGCACTAGATAATTCAATTTTGCTGCCACCATCTGAGCTGTCCTCCACCTGCAACTCAGCCAAGCCCAATTCCTGAGATACACACTTTTTCTTTTCAGCTAAGGCTCGCTCAATGTCCTTGCACTCCCAATCTAGCTGCCTCAGCCTCCGGTCACAACCACGAATCTGATTCCGCTCTTCACGAGCCAATATTTCACAAAATGTTTCCTCCTCTGGGCCACTGCCCTCTTGGTATTCTGGCTGAGGATCCTCCCCCTCAGATTCCTCCTCAGAGTCATCTGTTAGCGTTGCTACCCAGCGTAGCGCCTCACAGGTATACAGGGCTGCCTCAAGACCTTGTCTTGTGGATCTCCTCTTCATAGGCAGGCCCCTCTCCTTGCAAAATAATTTTAGCTCCCCTGTCTTGTAGATGTACAGGTGAGAAAAGTTGACTTCCATTTTAACAAGGTCCAACAGGTACAAGAACTAACCAGAGTTCCAAAAACCAAATTCCAAAAGGAAACAGGAAAAAATAGTACGTGGTTACGTTTTGGTCTGCATTCACTAGTAGTGTTCACCAATCACTGTACATAAGTCACAAATGCAAGTCCAGAATCCTCACCGCTGACCGCCAATGTTAGATTTGGGGGTCTCTAGTTGGCACAGGTAGGTACTGGTGACAAATAGGGACCCTTGCCTCTAGTCAGGGTAAGGGAGTACACTCCTAAAATAATCCCTTGGTAGCTTGGCACGAGCAGACAGGCTTATCTCAGAGGCAGTATGTGAAGCATTTTAAAAACACACAGTAATCAAGTGACAACACTACAGATGGACACCACACAGGTTTTATCTAAAAAATAAGTATTGTTTATATAGACTTATCACACAACCACAAACGACAAAAATCCACAATACTGTACTAAAAATGGTAGAATTAGCTTAGTTCTCTTTAGATCTTAAAATGCAACACATTGAGTCAATGTACCTTAAGATGCGACATACAGGGCAAGGAATGTGTTGCAAGAAAGGTGATGCGGTAGTCCCTGTCACGCAAGGACGGTGATGCAATGAAGATCTGGTGCAAAGAAATAAAGATGGCAATTTCTCCTTGAAGCAACACGCTTCCCGGTGATGCAGCGGCGTCTGCGGCGATGTCGATCCTCTTCTCTGGCGATGCGAGATGCTTGACAAGATGCGAACCACGACAGGCCTACAACAAGCTTCCCAGTGATGCGGCGGCATCTGCTGCGATGTCGATCCTCTCTCCTGGCGATGCTAGTTGCTTCCACAACGATGCGAGCCGCGACAGGCCCTGAGACACTCTTCCCGGTTATGCGGCGGCGTCTGCTGCGACATCAATCCTCTTCTCCGGCGATGAGCCACGAAAGGCCCTGCGACATGCTTCTCGGAGATGCGACGTCGTCTGATGCGACATCGATCCTCTACTCCTGCAACGCACTTCCAGGGGATGCGGCGGCATCTGCAGCAATTTCTATCCTCTCCTCCGGCGATGCGAGGCGCTTCGCATTGTGAAGTGGCAGCGGCAGTTCTGCGACAAGCTTCTCGATCTTGAATTGCGCTTCCAGCTCCTTGTGACACACAAGTCCCCCAGAAAGTCCAACACAACTGTAGGCACTTCAGCAGAACTCTTGAGGAACTGGTGGGTGAAGTCTGTTGTCCCTGGGACTTCAGTAGGAGGCAAGCTCTGTTCCAAGCCCTTGGAGATCCTTACACAGTAGATGAATGTACACACAAAGTTCCTCTCTCCTTTCTTTGGCAGTCAGGCAACCACAGCAGGCCAATCCCCAAGCAGCACTTCAGCTTAGGGATAGTCTCTCCTCAGTTTCTTCAGGTTCCTCTCCTCAGCAAAAGTGTCTTCTTGTTTGTCCAAAAGTGATCTAAATTCTTGGGATCAGGGTCCCACTACTTATACCACATAATCCTTTGACCTCTGAGGGCAGAGGGGCCTTTGCCTATTCCAAACCAGCTCTGGTCAGACCTGGAGCACTCTGTTTACATGACTCCTTCTTTCCCTTTCACAGTGCAGGGCAGAAACATCAAACGCCCCACAGGTGGTGGAGCCAGCATTGTGGAGGGAAGGCACAGCCTTATTCAGGTCCCAGGTGCAACTCCTCCCTCCCATCAAGATGCAGATCTCTCTGTTCACCACTGGGCTGACTTATCTGTCTCCTGGAATCCCCCAGCCCTGTCACTCAAACTCCAGACAAGGAATACACTACCTAGCAGATGCAGGCTTGGATAGTTAGACAAGAAAATACCTAATTTCTAAAAGTGGTATTTTCAAATACAGAATGTTAAAATCAACTTCACTAAAAGATGTATTTTATCATTCTGAGTTCAGGCATACTAAACTCGAATTTCTACCATGTTCCCTGAGTCAGTTAGGATTATAAGATGTAATAATCTAACTGCCCGTTCTGGCCTAAGGAGAACAGGTAGACTTGCAATAGTAAAAAACAAAAATGGCTGTAATTCACTATTGGGACATGTCATACACACCAGGGCTTGTCCTACCTTATACTTACAATGCAGCCTGCCCTAGGGCCTACCATAGGGGTGTCTGACATGAAGAAAATGGAAAGTTCAGGGACTGGCAAGTGGGTGCACTTGCCCAGTCAGCATGGCAGTACCAGACTGTACACAGGCTCCGTGATGGCAGACCTGAGACACACGTTTACAGGCTGCTTCTGTGGGTGGCACAACCAGTGCTGTAAGCCCACTAGCAACAATTGGTTTACAAGCCCTGGGCACACTCAGTGCACTGTACTAGGGTCTGACCAGTAAACCAAATCAGCCAATCATGGAATAACTAATCCATACATTCATTTACAATAGGGAGAGCATTTGCACTTTAGCACTGATCAGCAGTGGTAAAGTGCCCAGAGTCATAAAACCAACAAAAATAGGTCAGACAAAATACAGGAGGAAGGCAAAAAGTTCAGGGATGACCCTGCAAAAAGGGCCAAGTCCAAGAATAAAACAAGAGAAGAAAATACCTTAAGACAACACTCCACTGAATGTGCATTAAACATTCAAATTCACACAGATGTCTATGATCATTCAAGTGTAGAAGTATGGAATGAATGTAGGGTCAGTGATTTCCCCTTACATTCAAGTTGCTCATGTTCTGGGACTTGAATCAGAGGGTGCAACATTATCAATTGCGCTCTGGGTGGTGCCGCCACTACAACAGGGACACATCCATTAGTTACTTCCTTTTGCAGCCCTGGACGGAACCATGCCCAGAGCCTCGGGGACATTGCTCACACCTCTACGCTGGACTGGCATATGCCAGGCAGGCCACTCCGCTTATGCTTATAGGGAAGGAACGACAATGCTACATGTCCCAGGTCTTCCCTGTAGTGATCTGCTGATCGCAGGTCTAGTTGTCAGCATGCCACAGCCGCTCCCTCATGGCTGGTTTACACTGAGTCCAGCGAGTGAGGCGAATTTAAATACCCACCTGTTATGACAAACACCAGGTATGATATTCCCATAGAGTTTAGCTACATATCCCCCATGAACTACATTGAATAAAGAATCTCACACTATTTTATATGCTTTATTTTCAGACACGCCCCTGATGAAGGCACCGTAGAGGCGCCGAAATGCATTCGGCTCACCTGTTAAACTTTTGTGTACTGTTTATTGTGTAAATATATATGAAGCCAGAGTACTGAACATGTAAATATGATATATTGTTTGCAAAATTGATTAAATGAATTATATGTTTGTATTATGAGAAATGAAAATAATACATGAGTAAATGAAACTAACCAAAAAACTTAAAAATAAGAATAAAAATAAGTACAAAATCTCAAAAAGTGTGTAAAGCATAATTAAGGCGCGGAGCGCCAAGTGAACAGTGCCCGATTTGACGGGTCTAAAAACCCATCATAACCCCGACTTACCACACAGGATTGACTACCCTGATAAATCGGAGCACCATTGGATACATTAGGAATACCCTGAAAAACAAACGGAGTGCTCCTTACGCTCATCATTTCTCCAGATGGTTTACACCCACAGCACACCCATCCAGCACAGGCATCACAGGACATGTGACCTTGCCAATAAAAAGTGCCGGGCGCACATGCTTGGGCCATTTTAACTCCCTATCTGGGTGTGTCTGTGTGGTTATTATTTAAGCATGAGGGCCTAGGGACCTACCACATCACATTCCCCACTGCCGGAGGTGACATGATGGCGTCCGCACCACGATATTCAATCATAAAGGGTCCATGACTTGAGTTGCACAGAGTTAGTGGCAGCCGAAGAACTTGGCCGACAGGGGTCTCCCGCCACTTGGCAATTACTTGAGGTGCACAGAGATGATGGCAGCCGAAGCACTTTGGCCAACATGGGCCTCCCGCCACGTGGCGATGACTTGAGTTGCACTATGTTAGTGGCACCAGAGCTAAGAGGGTGAGCAGCCTTCGATGATGCGTAGGCCTCGATAAGCCATCCGGCAATCAATGCCCAATTTGAATTGTGAGCTGAACCCGACCGCGTGTACGCCAAAGGCAGCCGGCTGTACAGACATGACTCTTCGGTGTAGCAGGATGAGCTGGGGGCCTGTGCCGCGGAATCCAGCGATGGCTGAGGAGTAAGGGTGGGCGTAAAATCCATTTTGCGGGCGAATTTGCGGATTTTCCACGATTTCGCGATCCGCGAATCTCGCGAAATCGCGGTAAAATCCGCGAATCAGCGGGGACGAATTTTCAGCCAAGCAAGGGTTACAGCAGCAGGTGCAAAAGTTGAACTTAATTTCTTTGTAACCTTTTACAAAAGGGTTACAAACAAATTAACTTCAACTTGGACACCTGCTGCTAATTGCTTCCTGGCGCCTCTTTGCCTACTTGCAACTATTCTCTGACCCTGCTCTGACCCTTGAAGCAGGGTCAGAGAATAGTTACAAGTAGGCAACGAGGCAACTGTCCAAGGAATTTAACCTCATCAGGAAGCACTTACAGACATAAAAAACAGGAAGAAGGGAGAGGATGGCAAATACACCCATTTTGAGTTTTTAGGAGGGGTTAAACTAAAAGAGACCTTTACAGCACAATTTTCATATGCATTTTTCTAAAAATAAAAAGCTGTATGTTCTGTAGGGGCAACTCAGGAATCTGGCCCTTCAGAGATCCTGCCTCTCTTTTTTTCTCTCGTTCTCTCTCTCCCTCTCTCTTTCCCTCTCTTTCTCTATCTATCTATCTATCTATCTATCTATCTATCTATCTATCTATCTATCTATCTATCTATCTATCTATCTATCTATCTATCTATCTATCTATCTATCTATCTATCTATCTATCTATCTATCTATCTATCTATCTATCTATCTATCTATCTATCTATCTATCTATCTATCTATCTATCTATCTATCTATCTATCTATCTATCTATCAATCTATCTATCTATCTATCTATCTATCTATCTATCTATCTATCTATCTATCTATCTATCTATCTATCTATCTCTCTCCCTCTCCCATAAACGACTGCATGGGTAACTTCGCTATGCAAGCGGCTCGCGAAGATGCAAAAAGCCCTGCGAAAACATGCAAAAAACCACGCGAACACGCAAAAAAACCCCACGAACACGCAAAAAAACAAAAATCCGCAAATTCGCACAAATTCGCGAATTTTGCGGATCGCGAATTCGCAAATCCGCAAATTCGCAGATCGCGAATTCGCAAAATTCGCCCATGCTTACTGAGGAGGTTGCTTCGGCATGTGGTGGCCCTTCCTGGAGGCACGGTGGTGGCGGCAGGTGAGCATTGAGCCCTGGCTGCGCTGGTAAGGCACTCATCGGTGGGCGGCGATCAGTCTGGAGGCCAGGGTTGGGGGGCTTGCGGAAGATGTAGGAATCATGCACACTTCCTGGGAAGTTTGCGACAACATTAGTATACAGGCCCCGGTAGTCCAGGTTTGCCTGCACACTGTTTTAATGTGTGTGGTTTCTGTTGCGGTTATTGTGTGCAGTGTCAGCAGGGGGGCACAAGTAGTACATGTGTGCAGTCAATTGCCCCCAACACAAGAGGGGAGCCTGCTATGGCGTGGTCGCCAGCTGTTCCTGCCCAGTGTGGGTAAAGTGAAGATGTAGATTTATCAAGCTGAAATGAACCGTGATGCTTACAGTTATGATAAATCCAGCATAATGAGACTGTAACAGAAGTTCGTGTTTTCGTAACCTTCCTTTTCCTTCCTACGAAGGTTACGACCACACAAACCTCTGTTATGGTCTTTTTGAGTAGGATTGATCGGGCCTGTAAGCATTCCGGCTTGTCCAAGAGCAATAGATTGCACCAGATTACGTTTGTAACCATACTAATGCTTGACCATTGTCACCACTTATCCAACAGGTTTCTGAATTCGGACTTTCGCAATATTGAATTGCATTGGGATTTCCAGGATGATCTGCAGTTATATGGATCCAAAACTTGCCCTGATGATGTTCCCCATTGGGAATGTCACTCCTTGTTTGATGTGTTCGTATTGTTAATGTATGTTTTTGTAATAAAGTACTGTTTTTCCACTACTGTTGACTACTGGACTTCATGAACTGGTGCCCACTAGGCCTGGGTGGTAAATTTCGTTCCACTCACAGAAATTGCGATAATTTTACATTTTCACATTCTGCGGAGTGCGCGAAAATATCAAAATGTTCACAATCTGCTGCAAAACAGAAGTTTTTTCTTGCTCACACTTTAAAAATGCAATGCTGGAGTTGGGGTTGGTTGTGCATGAATACTACGAATTAGGACGAGCTTGTGGTGCGGCTACAGGGGCTCGCTGTTGCTTTTGTGGATATGCATCCAAGACATGTGTAAGGAACTTTAATAGGGCTGGCTGTGATATTCCTCTGACTCTGGCAGTTGTTGGATGGAAGGTACCAGAGGCCAACAGGAGCAGAACAGCCAGCAGCTTTGTCTGCTGAGGGATGTTGGTTGTCGGCTGTGTTGGTACCCTCAGCCTGTGGGAAATGTAACAGTGTTTACCAACTTGAGAATGGGGGGATAATTCTTTCACCACTTTTGCTGCGCTAAAGTGCCAATAACTCAGCGATAAGTCTCCACTCTTGGGTTAAAGGTTGGATCTAAAAGGAGCCCTTGTGTTTATTAGGAGTTTGTTGTAGCTACATGCGAAACTCACATGAAGAGTTAAAAAAAGTGTAAAAACAAGAAAAGTGGGCAGGGTACAAAGTCCCTGACTCCCTAGGCCTGCTCAGGGGATCCCACAAGGATCACAAGTGCCAAAATAAGCATTCAAAAAAAAAGTGGCAGGGTGCTTGAATTCTGTAGAAAACATTTTAAAAACAATGGGTCATATTCTCAAGGACTTATTGCTGAGTTATCTGCACTTTAGCGCAGCAAAAGTGGCAAAACAATTATCATTCCATTCTCAACCTGGTGCAAACTGCAGAAATCGGCAGTTTTCCAGCGATAGCTTCCACAAACACATTGCCACGGATGAGAGCAACAACAAACGCTAATGATATGCAAAGTACGCATTCCCATGCAAAAAACACAAGAAAACACCACTGCCCGAGATTTTCAATGACCAGCCAAATCTGTGATGCGATCCGAAAACAGTCAGTAAGCTGCGTTAGCAGTAGGAATTTAACACCTGCCTTCTACTGGTGTAAAGCAGGACGACTACCTACAGTTGGAAAGGGAACCCAGCCCAGAGCCACATCTGAAGACCAACACATGTCATGGAGTTACTAATCATGCATCTCCGACACCCAAGTGGGCCACAACACCCTCCGCCACCACCCCCAGGACAGCCCCCTCCTGACTACCACTGAGGCAGCACAGAACAGGACAGCGGACGTTCTGAAAACGCCATGGCCCCTCAGCCACACAATAGCTTAATGTTGGGAGAGGTGGGAACCAAGTATGTGTGAAGGAGGCAAGTCACCCATGAATAAGAATGCACACAATGCCAAGTGTGGCGGTGTTGTGCTGGACAGACCTCACTATGCAGACCACAGACCTCTCCATGTGAACATATACTGCTGCTGCTTGTAGTGTTGTGGGCAGTGGGCGCAACAATGTTACCTCAGGCAGTGGGGAAGATCTCGGTCATGTAGCTGTGTCGCCCCCCCTGTAAGTGTAAGCAGAGTGTGCTGGTCCGATGTACCCCACTCCAGCGTAGGAGTGTGAATAAATAGGTTGAGGCTCTGGGCGTGGTCACTTCCAGGAAGGCCAACACGTCTGCCAGGGCAGCAGCCCTCACCCTGCCACGAGGCTGCCACCCTGACCTCTGGCATCCTCAACACAGGCCCCCTAAGAACCAAGCGGCACAGCACTTCAGAGTTATGTCTGTGCTGACTACTGCCTTCAATCTACACTGTGGACAGCAGGGGTCACAATTCAGATCTAGTCGGGTTTGCAGATGACACAGTCCACTAGGCAACAGACATTGCTAGCTGTGTGGCCCGCCCGGACCACATATCATCGCAGGCTGCCCATCCGCTGAGCGTCATAAGTGCAACTAACTCAGTGCACCACAAGTCACCGCCATGTAGCCTTATTGAGGCAGAATTCCGTAGGCAAAAGACATTGCTCCTAGTGCAGCCCGCCCGGACCACGCCTCATTGCTGGCTGCGCACACGCTGAGTGCTTCAAGTGCCACGAACTGTGCAGCTCAAGTCATCGTCACATGGCTGTTTTCCCTTGCTGACCTCTGCCTCCAGCCCACACTGCAGTCAGCAGGGCTCACAATTCAAATTCAGTCTTGATTCATTAATTGCAGAGTCCAGTAGGCAACAGACATTGCATCCAGTGCGGCCCCCCCAGACAACGCATCATCGCTGGCTGCGCACAAGCTGAGTGCTCCAGTTGCCACTAACTCTGTGCAGTCAAGTCACCGCCATGTGTCCTTATTGAGGCAGAATTTATTAGGCAAAAGACATTGCTCCCAGTGTGGCCCGGCCGGACCACGCATCATCGCTGGCTGCGCACACTCAGAGTGCTTCAGGTGCCACTATCTGTGCAGCTCAAGTCAACGCCACGTGGCTTTGGGTCCTGGCTGACTGCTGCCTCTGGCCTACACCGTGGTCAGCAATTCAAATTCAGTCTTGATTCATTAATTGCAGAGGCCAGTAGGCAACTAACTATAACGTCCCTGAAACCTGTGCTTTTTTTAGTGAATTTCTTAGGTTTTTTAAAATGGTAATTTCTAACAACAAGATTGTACATATTTCATCTCTTGTTCCATACACCTACACTGTGGTCAGCAGGGCTCACAATTCAAATTCAGTCTTGATTAATTAATTTCAGAGTCGCTAGCTGTGTACACGCTGAGTGCTTCTGGTGCCACTAACTATTTGCAGCTCAAGTCAATGCCACGTGGCTGTGTGCCCTTGCTGACTGCTGCCTCCGGCGTACACTGCGGTCAGCAGGGCTCACCATTCAAAATAAGTCTTGATTCATTAATTGCAGTGACCAGTAGGCAACAGACATTGCATCCAGTGAGGCCCGCCAAGACGATTTATCATCGCTGGGTGCGCACACCCTGAGCTTTTCAGGTGCCATTTACTCCATGCATCCCAACTCATGGACCCTTTATGATTGACTTTCGTGCTGTAGACACCGGACACAACAATGCCACCTCAGGCAGCAGGAATATCCCGAGGGGACATTACCAATTTCTTCACATGAGCAAGTTCATCTCTGGTGAACTTACCTCAGTGCACCACAAGTCATGGACTCTTTACGATGCAAATTTTTATGTGTGACTTAAAATTTGGTGCCTCTACCTTAGTGCACTACAAGTCATGGACCCTTTATGATTGAATCTCTGTGTGTGATCCGATGATCACTGTTGTTGTTGCCAGCACCAACAATTCCCTGAGGGCTGGCTTACACTCACCCCACACCGTCCAGCACAGGCATCACTGGACATGTGACCCTGGTAATGAAAAGGGGCCGGGCACAAGTGCACGTAGCCAGTTCCACTATCTATCTAGCAGTGTCCGTTAGTTCATTATGTATGCATGATGGCCCCGGGCCCTACCACATTACATTGTGCTGTGGACAGTAGATGCAACCATGTTGCCTCTGACAGTGGGAAAGACCTCGGTTATGTAGCGTTGTTGTCCCCCCCTGTATGCATAAGTGGAGTGGGCCGAGCCAGCGCATGCCAGTACAGCGTAGGGGTGTGCAGAATTTGCCCAGGGCTCTGGCTGTGGTTCAGTTCTGGACTCAACAAGGAAGTAACAAATGCATGTGTCTGTCTTTTAGTCGGCACCACCTGGCACACAATCAACAATGTTGCAATGCAGCATGCACACGAACGGGAAGCTCACACGAACAGAGAAATGAAGGTGCGCAAGACTGCTCGGGGTCTTGGCTCATTCATGCCAAGTGTTGTAGAGTTCATGCCTGGCTGAAGTTAAGCTGTGAGTAGGGCTAGGCATGTGGCTCATGCTGCGGCAATACAGATGCAAACATCTGTGTCTGCCCTACCCGTACCCTACCCTACCCATACCATAGGCCTACACACACCTGGCCGCCCACCTTCAACGGCCAACATCAGTGTGTCGTTTTCAGGCTTATGGACAGGCACAGAAAAGCATGACAATGGTGTGCTGTAGGAGTGCAAGTGATGCAACCAAACAGCGGACAAAAGTAAATAGATTCAGAGAGAGGGAGGAGCAGCTGTGAGGCAACGTAACACACAGTGATGCCGCACATTTGCCACATGCAAGACATCTCAAACATAAATCCCAAAGTCGCACACATCCTTCCCCACCCCCACCAAGCAGATGACAAGCTAACATTAGCGTTGAATCTTCTTTGTCTGAAATATCAGGAGGCAGCACATCTATTGGTTACACATAATAACCCTTAGCAACTGACTTCTAACCTCATTCTGCTTAATGCCAGTTTCCTTGGTAACTGTTCATGGATCTTTAAACTGAACTTACAGGTCACAAGTTCACCATATTTTCAAGTTCACCACACAATGTTGCAAATGTAAACAGCAGGTGTGGTTGACTTTGTAAAAATATGACCTTATCCTTTCTACTGTACCTTTCAAACCAATAAGTAACCTGTTTTTTAAAGAAAGTAAAATGCACCCTATTTTTGAATGTACAAATTTCTTAAACAGACAATCAATTTTCTACTTTCTTAAAAACGGCATCTTGTCCACCATTTTAGATACCTCTCATTCTACCAACTGACTGTGTATCTCACACCTAGGTAACTCTATGTATCCCAACCGGCCTTGGTTGCTGAGCCCACTGAGGAATCCCAGGACCCCGGGTGAAGCTGCTACAATGATGCACATGGGAGGACACGTTGTGTGGTGGAGCATACCCAAATGGTGTGTCAGATCATAGTTGCATGCTGCATGCTCCACAACCTAGCCTTGCGAAAAGAGATCCCCCTGCTCCTGGAGGATGATGAGCAGCAGATGCCCCCCCTGTACACCCACACATGTCCATTGACGATGATAGGGGAGAGGAAGAAGGTGTTGACCTACATCAACAGCTCATCAACAACTACTTCCCTTGAGTGTGACATTGTACAACAGTGACATTGTCTGTTGTCTTAGATGGTAGTGATAAGGCCTAGAAGAGCTTTTTGACTGCTGGCTGTTGTTGGCTCAGTGCTAATGGCTGATGTGTCTGGCACAGGGTATTTATGACCAGCTACATAATATCTGTGTTGATGTTGTTGCTCAAGGTTATGTGTGCTGGTTTGTGTACGTTGATGACTAGTTGTGTGTTCTAGCTGTGACGGCATCACTTGACAAGTAAATGTCATTCTATTGTGTCTTTCTAGGTCCCTTTACCCTCTAAATGCATCATCACAGTCAGAGCTTGTGGTACATTTGATTCTGAGTTGACATTGTACATACTGTGATAAACATGGAACTGACTCAAAGACATAGGTGTGTAAAGAATGCTTATTTACAATGAGTATTTGTGACAGAAAAGTGAATATTTACAAAATTGTGCTAAGTGAATTTCTGAGTTGTCAGTGATGGTAAATGAGACAATAGAATAGTCACCACATTGATGTAGTCACACAGTCCAACAGACTCCTGCCATCAACTTGGCAATGTGGGTAAGGATAGTCAACAAAGTCAATGTCAAGGGGAACAGAATTACCATCATGGCTGGCTCAGCGACTAGCGTTTGGATGATGCATTGCCACATGATTCTTCCCTGATGTTTCTCGGATGGCCCCTTGTGTGTTTGGCAGGGGGGCCACTGCTACGGGCTCAGGGGTGTCTGAGGAGCCATTTTGTTGCAGCTCACCCCTCTCTGTGGCTGTAGCTGAGGTGGTGGGAGTATCATCCTGCGGGGCACTGGAGGGGGTTGAGCTGTCCTTTGGGCCACATGTCTGACTCTAAGAACACCCACTAGCTGGCCCATGAGGTCCACAATTTGTCCCATACATGTGTCCATGGACCTCAGCAGCAGGCGGAGCTCACGCACTTCTTCCACAACCTGGCCCATTTGTCCCTGGGTCTGCTCATATGCCCTAAGGACTCTGGCGCTGGTGGTCAGGGCTTCGGTCCCAATGTCCTCCTGTCTTTGTCCCTCGGTTTTACTCCCACCTGCCCTGCTGACCCTAACCTGTGGCATTGGCACTCAACGCACCCGCAAACTCTCCCTGCACTCCTCTGATTGTGTAGTTGTGTTGGTAACCACTGAGGCAGGGAGAGTGTTGCAGGCAGAAGTGGTGGTGGTTGAGGCCTCACAGGTCGTTGCAGCTGGGGTGAGTGCTGTTGTGGTTGCTGTGGGGGTGGCACTGGGTGGGACAATGGGGACAGGGTACGTGGCGCAAGTGGGCAGTCCAGATGGAGCAGGTTTGTGCTCCTCATCTGAGAAAATTAGGGAGTCTACATCCAAGAGTTCATGTTCCTGGGGGGGAGACTGACTCTGCAGGTCGGTGTTGTCTTCTGCAGCAGTTGCGTGTGGATCTGCTGTTGGACAAAGGTGAAATGGTCATTGAAGTGCACTCCACAAGCTTGATTTTAGACGTTTAGATGTTACATGTAATACACCACACACTTTACATTGCAATCACTTGATATGGCTGCAAGGTACTGAGCATCAGGACATGATGTTGAGGTGCATACATTACTTGTCCATAGTGTGACATGAAAATAGTAGTACAGGAGTGCAAGTTGGAGTTCGGCAAGCTTAGTTGGGTCCAAGATCTTCTCTATTCTGAACAAAAGGGCAGCACCAGGGGAGTTGCAATAATAATCAGAAGCAATGCAGGGATCAAAGTGGAAAAATTTGAGATGGATCAAACTGGGGGGTGGTTGGTGGCCTCACTATCAATAGGGGGCTCCCCACTGGTGTGTGCAGTTTACTATGGGCCGAATCAAGATAATCCAGGGGCCCTCCTGAAATTAAAAGCTAGTCTTTCTGGTACAGCAGCACCCATCATTTTAGGGGGTGACTTTAATTTGATATTTGATGAGTTATTTGATCGCACCTCAAAAGACAAATATATCCCTCCTCGAAAATCACACCTGGAGCTCAGAAATAGTACTAAAGCATTCAATCTGTTAGATATTTGGAGAGTCAAAAACGGGCGTAAAAGGGATTTTTCCTTTTACAGTCGGAAGTATAGACATCACTCCAGAATTGATTTCTTCCTGCTGGATCAGACCATCTTTTTAGCAGTGGATTCAATTTCACATACTCCAGCTATACTTTCTGATCATTCTGCGATGGAATTGATTGTTAACTTTAAACAAAAAGAAAGTCAGAGAAGGTGGACTCTGGATAGATCCCTTCTACTGAAGGAGGAGGTCAAGCTGGATTTAGTGACCCATTCAGAGGAATATTTTAGGCATAACTGTGGTACTGCAAACGACCAGGTTGTTTGGGAGGCTTTTAAGGCCGTTTTAAAAGGATTATTAAGTATGATGATGATAAGGGGAAATAAAGCTAGGAGAAGGCTGGAGGAGGAGCGCCTCCATAAGATTAAAGAAAAAGAGCAAGAACTTAAGAGGGCCTCAGCAGTCCACCAGAATACAATACCACATTTACAAAGTGAGTTAGATGGACTGCGGGAAGAATTTCAAGCTGGCATGGATAAGACTTTAAAAGAGAGGTGGGATGCTAGTAAGCTCCAAAACTTCTCTTATGGTGAAAGATGTGGCTTTCTTCTTGCCTGGAAAGACAGGACAGATAGGGTAAGAAATCAAATTAAAAGTCTATCTCAGAGTGGTACAGGTACCGTTTTATATGATGATGACCAAATTTGGGAGGAGGCCAGAGTATTTATGCAGGACCTGTACAAGGAAGACATGGACTCCATACCCCAGAGAGCTAAAGAATGGTTAAACCAGTTAGCTCTCCCTCAGTTGTCTGTGGCAGATAGGGCCTTCTTATGTTCCAGCATAACAGAGGGTGAAGTCAAAACTCAGCTGAAGAAAATGGCTAGGGGTAAGGCAGCAGGCCCGGATGGGCTCCCCACTGAGGTATATCTCATAATATCCGATAAGATAGTCTCTGTGTTAATAAAACTCTTTAACAGAATATATCTGTTGGGTGAGGCCATCCCAAAGTCCTGGTCCAAAGCCTCAGTAACTTTGATTTTGAAAGACAACAAAGATCCGTTAAAAATTGAGTCCTATAGACCAATTTCGCTGTTCAACATGGATTGCAAAATTTTCGCTGGGGTTTTGGCAGCAAGGACAGCAAGAATAATTAAAACAGTAATACATCAGGAGCAAAGGAGTTTTATTCCCGGCAGGCAGCTGAATGAACTGACTCTCTAAGCTATTGGGGCACTAGATGTGGTGATAGATAAGAAGCTCCCACTGGCGTTAGTTGCCATTGATGCCGCTAAGGCTTATGACCAGGTGAACTGATCATATTTATGTGAATCCCTGTTTAGTTTTGGTTTCCCTTGCAATTTTGTTTCAGCTGTTAGGTCTCTTTATTGTGGCCCTCAGGTAAAAATTTTAGTTAACGGAGCTCTGGCGCTTTGGTTCACCATCTCCCGTGGCACTAGGCAAGGGTGCCCCTTGTCACCTCTGTTGTTCAATCTTTACATTGAACCTTTCGTTTGTCAGCTTAGGTCTGATCCTCTGATTAAACCTTTTAAAAGATCTGGAGCTAAAAATTGCTCTATATGCCAATGATCTGCTTATGTACACAATCAAATCCGCGGAAGCTATTCCCAGATTAGTAGATCAGGCCGAACTTTTCGGGGAAATCTCGGGGTACAGACTAAATAAAGATAAGACCGAGATTATGGAATGGAACCAAGATGTAGAAACACACGGGATTAGGCCTCGAATCTGGAACACTAAGTCCTCTAGAATCTCCTGGAAAAAGCTTAGGAGAAGTTTAAACACGGGTCGTTTGGCCTTAGCAGATTTACTTACATACTGTCATGCATTTCATTTTCAAAACTTTAGAATTCTCGCTAACAAGCCAGATGCATCCTCATTGGGTTTATTGTTTCAGGCTTTATTGCATGATATTCTTCAGGGGCAAGAGTTTTTTCTTTTCAAATTTGGGGACCAGATGTTTTACAAGAAAGTCAGGCTTAAGATTCTGGGTGCTGCCTTGAAGAATTGGCTTTATATCAGGAAAAGTCTTAATATTCCCTATTATGCATGCCAAGCTCCAATCTGGGATTCCCCCGGCACCCCTGCCTGTCTCAGAGATCAACTGTCCTGGCCACTGAAAATGGCAGGGACAGTTGATCACTCTGGGGTGATCTCCAGAAGGAATCACAGATGTTGAGTTAGGAGTGCCTCTCTGGTATAACAGGTGGCACACTCACAAGATTTAAGTACTATCAGCTGTCAGGATGGTGGGCAACGAACTCCTGGGACAATGAAGAAGCAAGCTCCAAGTTTGATTCGGTTTCAAGGAGGGGAGGCTGGAAACGGGAGATTTCCTTTTTGTATTGGGCCCTTCTTGAAGCTGGGGGACTGACTGAATTCGAACTTCATAAACTATGGGTAGTATCCTTAGTACTAACATTACCAATATCAAGGGTATCTGGGGGGATTCCTTCACTATGTTGCAGGCCATGGTTAAACCCGCTGCTCTTAAAAGGAATCATCTCTTTACTGCACATAGGGTATATTGGACACCTGGAAAATTAGCTAAGGCGACAGGCTTAGAATACCCTTGCCCTAGGTGTAAGCACCCGGTTGCGGACGATCTCCATATGTTCTTGGACTGTCCAGGGATTTCCCATTATTGGATTGAGGTACAAGAATTCCTTGAGGATGTGCTCCATCAACAAGTGGAGGTTAATCCTAGGACAATTTTCTTTGGCCTTACGACAGATTACCGCCTGAACAATTCTACCTCGAAATCTATCTTTTATGTCATAATCCTGGCAAGGCGAGAGATATGTAGGGCCTGGAAAGCGGCGAATGCCCCAACATTTGTGGAGTGCTTGAAGCATATAATTTTTACAAGTGAATCTGATATGGCCTGTGATAGTATGAGTTATGATAAGATCTGGTCGGCCCTAGTGGCCTGGCGAAATAATTAACGGTGGTCCTATGATTTTACCTGGGTTCTGTTGGCTCTTTGTCTCCTAAGTAACACATGGTCCTGTTGGCGGTGTGAACCGGAGTGGATTAAGAAAACAGTATCGGCTTCAGGGAAATCCATCTTCCACTTTTCATAGGCCTTAATGCCAGGGCTGGAACAGGTTGGCCAATTGAGAAGGGATGTATGCTTCCCATCAAGAATGCCCTTCACGGTGTATAAGGACCAAATAAATAAAAAATAAAAAATAGTAACCATGTGCCACATACAGATTGTGTGATTAAAAGGACATATCATCATCTAACGACTTGCGGCTCATCAACTTTATGTGCTGCGTCTTTTTGGTTTGCTCTGCATGGAAGACGTCTCATCTGAGCAAGGACTAGCCATTGTAATGTTATGCATACCTTTTTCTTTTCATGTACTTTACTTTGTTTTTATGATTAAACATGCATGTTTTGTGTTCATATGGGCCTTCATGCTCTTACACCATGGCACTTACACATAGTATTCTCTGCTGTACATGTGTGGGCTCTGAATTTCTTCAACATGTGACTTGGTGATTCAAAGTTTAATTTCAGTGACAGCTACGTACGCTTAGCTGTCTGCACACTGGATGTGGCTTTTGAATGTATGCCAACTTGGATGACATGTGAGAGCTGGTGTGGTCATATAGCTCCATGTTGAAGGATGGCAGGGTGCATGCACTCCTTACCTACCTGTTCTGTGACACAGTGGAGGGGAATTGCTGCCACATGGTTATGAGTGAGAGGTGTGTACCTTCCTGCTAGGCTGTGGGACAAGGGTGCCTGGTGGGAGTTGGAGTGCTGCCTTCCCACCCACAAGCACCCCTCCCTGTTAAGATTGCTACCTACCTGGAAGTTTGAGGTGTGCGATGTAATGGCTGCCACATGGTTGGGGGGAGGGGGGGAGTGTTCCTTCCTGCTCTGCTGTGGGACAAGAGTGCCTGGTAGGAGTGTAGTCCTGGCTTCCCACCCACAAACACCCCTCCGTGTTAAGATGGCTCCCTACCTGTAAGTTTGAGGAATGCAATCCAATGGCTTCCACATGTTTGGGAGGGGGTGAGTGCTCCATCCTGCTGAGCTGCGGGATAAGGGGGCCTTGTGGAAGTTGTAGTGCTGGCTTCTCACCCACAAACACCCCTCCCAGTTAAGATGGCTACCTGCCTGTAAGTTGTAGGAGTGCAATGCAATGGCAACCTCGTGGTTGGGGGGTGAGTGCTCCATCATGCCTGCTCTGTGCCTGCTCTGCTCTGTGCGACAAGAGGGCCTGGTGGGAGTTGTAGTGCTTGTTTCTCACCCACAAACACCCCTCCCTGTTAAGATGGCTACCTACCTATATGTTTTAGGAGTGCAATGCAATGGCTGCCACATAGTGGGGGGGTGAGTGCTCCATCCTACCTGCTCTGCTGTGGGACAAGAGGGTCTGGTGGGAGTTATAGTGCTGGCTTCCTACCCACACACACCCCTCCCTGTTAGGTTGGCTACCTACCTGTAAGTTTTAGGAGTGCAATGCACTGGCTGCCATATGTTTGGGAGGGGGTGAATGCTCCATCCTGCTGAGCTGTGGGACAATAGGGTCTGGTGGGAGTTGTAGTGTTTGCTTCCCACCCACAACTATCGCTACCTGTTAAGATGGCTACCTACCTGTGAGTTTGAAGAGAGCAATGCAATAGCTGTTACATGGTTATGGGTGTGGGGAGTGATCCACCGTGCTGAGCTATGGGACACGGGTGCATGGTGGGAGTTGGAGTGATGCCTTCCCACCCACCAACCCACCTCCATGTTAAGATGCCTACCTACCTGTGAGTTTGAAGAGAGCAATGCAATGGCTGCCACATGGTGGGGGGAGTGAGTACTCCTTCCTGCTGTGCTGTGCGACAAGAGTGCCTGGTGGGAGTTGTAGTGCTGGCTTCCTGCCCACAAACACCCCTCCATATTAAGATGGCTATCTAGCTGTAAGTTTGAGGAGTGCAATGCAATGGCTGACACATGGTTGGGGTAGTGAGTGATCCTTCCTGCTCTGCTGTGGGACAGGAGTGCCTGGTGGGAATTGTAGACCTGGCTTCCTACCCACAAACTCCCCTCCATGTTAAGTTGCTACCTACCTGTGAGTTTGAGGAATGCAATCCAATGGCTGCCACATGTTTGGCAGGGGATGAGTACTCCATCCTGCTGAGGTGTGGGACAAGGGGGCCTGGTAGGAGTTGTAGTGCTGGCTTCCCACCCACAAACACCCCTCCCTGTTAAGATGGCTACCTACCTGTAAATTTGAGGAGGCAATGCAGTGGCTGCCACATGGTTTGTCGGTGAGTGCTCCTTCCTGCTCTGCTGTGGGACAAGAGTGCTGGTGGGACTTGTAGTCCTGGCTTCCCACCCACAAACAACCCTCCATGTTAAGATGGCTACCTGCCTCTAAGTTTGAGGAATGCAATCCAATGGCTGCCACATATTTGGAAGGGGGTGAGTGCTCCATCTTGTTGAGCTGTGGGACAAGAGGGGCTGGTGGGAGTTCTAGTGCTGGCTTCTCACCCACAATCACCCCTCTCTGTTAAGATGGCACCCTACCTGTAAGTTTTAGGAGTGCAATGCAATGGCTGCCACATGGTTGGGGGGGTGAGTGCTCCTTCCTACCCACTCTGCTGTGGGACAAGAGCGCCTGGTAGGAGTTATAGTGCTGGCTTCCTACCCACAAACACCCCTCCCTGTTAAGATGGCTACCAACCTGTGAGTTTGAAGAGAGCAATGCAATAGTTGCCACAGGGTTGTGGGTGTGGGGATTGTTCCATCCTGCTGAGCTGTGGAACAAGCGTGCCTGGTGGGAGTTGTAGTGCTGGCTTCCTACCCACAAACACCCCTCCCTGTTAAGATGGCTACCTACCTGTAAGTTTGAGGAGTGCCATGTAATGCCTGCCACGTGGTTTGTGGGTTAGTGCTCCATCCTGCTCTGCTGTAGGACAAGAGGGCCTGGTGGGAGTTGTAGTGCTTGCTTCTTACCCACAAACACCCCTCCCTGTTAAGATGGCTACCAACCTGTGAGTTTGAAGAGAGCAATGCAATAGTTGCCACATGGTTGCGGGTGTGGGGATTGCTCCATCCTGCTGAGCTGTGGAACAAGGGTGCCTAGTGGAAGTTGTAGTGCTGGCTTTCTACCCACAAACACCCCTCTCTGTTAAGATGGCTACCTACCTGTAAGTTTGAGGAGTGCAATGCAATGGCTGCCACATGTTTGGGATTGGGTGAGTGCTCCATCCTGCTGAGCTGTGGGACAAGGGAGCGTGGTGGAAATTGGAGTGCTGCCTTCCCATAAACAAACCCACCTCCCTGTTGAGATGGCTACCTACCTGTGAGTTTGAAGAGAGCAATGCATTGGTTGCCACATGGTTGGGGGGTGAGTACTCCTTCCTGCTCTGCTTGGGACAAGAGTGCATAGTGGGAGTTGTAGTCCCAGCTTCCCACCCACAAACACCCCTCCATGTTAAGATGGCTACCTACCTGTGAGTTTGAGGAATGCAATCCAATGGCTGCCACATGTTTGGGAGGGGGAGAGTGCTCCATCCTGCTGAACTGTGGAACAAGGGGGCCTGGTGGGAGTTGTAGTGCTGGCTTCTCACCCACAAACATCCCTCCCTTTTTTAAGATGGCTACCTACTTGTAAGTTCTAGGAGTGCATTTCAATGGCTGCCACATGATTGGGGAGTTGAGTGCTCCATCCTGCCTGCTCTGCTGTAGGACAAGAGGGCCTGGTAGGAGTTATAGTGCTGGCTTCCTACCCACAAACACCCCTCCCTATTAAGTTGGCTACCTACCTGTAAGTTTTAGGAGTGCAATGCAATAGCTGCCACATGTTTTAGAGGGGGTGAGTGCTCCATCCTGCTGAGCTGTGGGACAAGGGGACCTGGTGGTAGCTGGAGTGCTGCCTTCCACCCACAAACCAACCTCACCTTTGAGAAGGCTACCTGCCTGTGAGTTTGAAGAGAGCAATGCAATAGCTGCCACTTGGTTGTGGGTGTGGGGAGGGCTCTTTCCTGTTGAGCTGTGGGACAATCATGCCTGGTTGGAGTTGTAGTGCTAGCTTCCCACTCACAAACACCCCTCCTTGTTAAGATCGCTACCTACCTGTAGGTTTGAGGAAAGCAGTGCAATGGCTGCCACATGGTTTGTGGGTGAGTGCTCCATCCTGCTGAACTGTGGGACAAGGGGGCATGGAGGGAGTTGGAGCGCTGCCTCCCCACACACAAACCCACCTCCCTGTTAAGATGGCTACCTACCTGTGAGTTTGAAGAGAGCAATGCATATATATATATATATATATATATTCCAGGAATAATCCGGTGTAGCGCAGAGCTTTCAGTCAGCTGCAAAAAACGGACTCGAACCCAAAATTCGGTGCAAAAATGATTTATTCAGCAAGTGGTATTCCCATAGTCATCACAATGCGTTTCGCGCTTCACAGAGCGCTTGATCACATGACACAGGTAATCACCTGACACACGTTTAAATGCATTCTACCAATACAGGTCAGACTACAAATGTAATGGAAATAGAGGAGTTGGATCCCTAAGGACTACTCACATTTTGCCTTAATAACTGCTAATGCATTTATAAATTGTAGTATGGTGGAACATATTTCAGCATTAATGTTTTAAATGACCAGCTGTAGACATAAGTAAACGTGTGAAATAAACATTTGGTGATGGTGAATTAAAAGTGAGTTAAACCAAAGAAGTGTTTGTGGATTAAGACAAAAAACAATTAAAATTCATTGTCGGTTAAAGTGCGATATTCTTTGATGTTCAAAATCTTACAATAGTATCAGTATAATACTTTTATCATAGAAACCATATTCTTAAAGCAAGTACCCATGTGGAGCCCCACATGTTCGTACATTGCCAAGTAATATATACAGACTTGAAGGTCATGGAGAGTACTGTAAAGTGCTAGTGCAAAGTAACTGGATAGCTTCCAGATGTCTGAGGACACATTATCCACTAGTAGAAACAATATTGCAAAATAGGTATAGAAAATTATCTCTGTAAAATACATGATATTGCCTAAGTGCTTGTCGTCCTACCAGTAATAACATTAGCAATGTGTACAGTACTAGAGAAAATATAGTATTATTCAAGAAAAACCATTTATACAATATACCATAGGTAGCCCAGTGATTTAAGAGACATAAAACTGTTCATAATTCATACATAGACCTATAAAAACCTTAAAATGGTTGTTTTTGTAAAAGGCTAAAGTAAATGAATACAAGTAATATGTCTAATATCTTCATATAAATAGATTTGTTAAAATAACAAGTTAATTGATATGTATGGTAAAAATGGTACAGATGACATAAATAATCTAAAATATTTCTCTATGTTGGGGAGGCCCATAAACCACTAATGTGGGTTATATGTTGGGTGATATTCATATTATGTATGTACATTTTATCATAGGCAGGTGTATAAATCCTCTGTGATATTTAGACCTGAGGGATGCTTAGTATTAAGTTCAATGATATATTGTGTCTCGAAGCGACGTAGTTTGTCTTCTCTGTTGCCTCCTCTCCTGCTGGCCTGTACACAGTCAATCACATAATATCTGAGGTCACTGCTTCTGGAATTGTGTGTTAACTTGAAATGCCTTGCTACGGGATAAGTGTTATCCTGATTCCCAATTGCCCGAAGGTGCTGCAAAATTCTTTTGTGTACTGGGAGCTTGGTGCTCCCAACGTACAGCAAGTTACAGGGACATATTAACACGTAGACAGCAAATTCCGTCTTACATGTTAGTAATTTAGTGATTTTGTGTTCCCTGCTATCGAAAGGGGAATGGTAGCTCTTTTTGTTGATGGCTTGTTGGCATGCTTTGCAGACTTTGCAATTGTAAAAGCCTGCATGGGTTAAGTACCAGGTTGATGCTTCCAGTACCTCAGGACTGGTTTTGACCAGTTCATCCGTCATCGACTGGCCGCTACTGTACGTTATACTGGGCCTCTTAGGGAGATCCCTCCCTATCACTGGGTCACTCAGGACTAATGGCCAGTTTTTGCTAATGATTTTAGCTATCTCCTTGTGTTGAGCGTTGTACTGTACAATGAATCTAAATTCACAATTTGTAATGGCAGTGTCCTCAGAAGCTGTTGTTAAAGATGAGTTACCAACCAATAAAAGCTTTCAAGATTGCCGCATCTATAATTTTGGGGGAGTACCCCCTAGCTAAGAATCTTATTTTGCTATCCCTCTGTGCCAAATCTAGATCCGTTTGCCTGCTGTGTATCCTTTTAAGGGAGAAAATTACAAAAAACAATTTGATGGACAGAATGTAGATCAATGTCTTACATTCACCCCAGTACAAGGATCTGGGCCTAAATCCATCGTTTTTTGCACTCCACACCACCCTGGGTTAGATAATGGCTTTATGCAAATCAGCTCTGACCCTGTGCCCCATGGGAACAGTCCAGTCCGAACTACAACAGCCATATCTTTCCCAGACCGGAATCAAGCATCCGAGGACCGGACCGGTTTCGAGGTAACACCTCTCATCAGCCCGGCTAGCTTGACTCCAGTGGTGTGGAGGCTCTGGGACCCACGTCTGAGCTACCCCAGTACACTCAGGGAGAAAATTACAAAAAACAATTTGATGGACAGAATGTAGTCTAACCCAGGGTGGTGTGGAGTGCAAAAAAATGATGGATTTGGGCCCAGATCTTTGGACTGGGTTGAGTGTGTGACATTGATCCACATTCGGTCCATCACCTGTTGTGTTTGCATATTCCGCCCTAAGTGCGCTGGGGATGCCCAGACGTGGGTCCAAGGCACTCCACACCGCTGGAGTCAAGCTAGCCGGGCTGATGAGAGGTGTTACCTCGAAACCGGTCCGGTCCTCGGATGCTTGATTCCGTTCTGGGAAGGACATGGCTTTTGTAGTTCGGACTGGACTGTTCCCATGGGGCACAGGGTCAGAGCTGATTTGCATATCGCCATTGTCTAACCCAGGGTGGTGTGGAGTGCAAAAAAATGATGGATTTGGGCCCAGATCTTTGGACTGGGTTGAGTGTGTGACATTGATCCACATTCGGTCCATCACCTGTTGTGTTTGTGTATCCTTTTAAGGCGCAGCATCTTGCCATAGGGAATGCTGTTTATGAGGTGCTTAATGTGGGAACTGGTAGCGTGAAGAGTAGAGTTACCGGCTGTTGTCTTACGGTGTAATCTTGTCTCTATCTTACCCTGTTCTATAAACACCTCAGTATCAAGAAAAGTAATGGACGATTTGCTCAATGTAGCTGTGAACTGGAGGTTTAGACTGTTGTCATTGAGGTCAGAGATAAAATTTTCTGCTGATAACATATCCCCCTTCCAGATAACAAAGAGATCATCAATAAAGCGTAGCCAGGTGACTACCTGGGCCCGCATAGTTGTTGAGTGTGAAACCATGAGGACCATCTCCTCCCACCAGCCCATGTGGAGACATGCGTAGCTGGGGGAGAAGCTGGCCCCCATGGCCACACCCCGCAACTGCCTGTACATAAGATTATTAAACATGAAGACGTTGTTGTCCAGACACATTCTAACCATTTCTAACAACATCATCCTATGTTCAGGCATGTTGGGTAAAGATCTCTGCAGGTAATAATCAAGAGCATTTAGTCCATCTGAATGTACGATGCTGGTATACAGCGTGCAGACGTCCAGAGCAATGAGAATATAGTTTTCCTGCCACTGGATATGTTTTATCTTGTTCAAAAAATCACTCGTATCGCTGACGTATGATGGGAGTTTTTTAACCCCCCCTGCAAGAAAAAATCTACATACTGAGACATATGTTCTAAGCAGCTGTTCCTGGCTGAAATAATAGGGCGTCCAGGGGGATTTGTAGGATTTTTATGCAGCTTAGGCAGAAAATATATAGTCGGTACCACAGGGTAGTCATTTAGTAGGAATTTGTGCTCCTGATTAGTGATTAGACCCTTTGATTTCCATTTGGAAAGTTTTTTATAGCAGTTTAAGTACATGTTTTTAAGTTCTGCACTGGAAAATCTGGTATAACACATTCTATCATTTAATTGTAGAAGTGCTTCATTCACATACATTTCTCTGTGGAGCAACACGATGTTCCCACCCTTATCTGATGCTCTGATGATTACGTTTCAATTACTCTGTAGTTTGGAGATAAGGGCCCTGTAGTCCGCTATTTCTTTATTATATTTATGTCTGCCTCTATGTATTCTGGTATTCAGATCTTTCAATTGGTTGGTGACTTGTTCGTGGAATAAATCTATGGAGTCTTTAAGCATGATGGGAGTATATGTAGACTTAGCTCTGAAACTAGTTATAGGTTTCTTTATCCGTTGGTCCACAGGTAAATTAAGACTTTCACTACCAGTCAAAGATACAGTTTGTTCATTTTTGTGAGGTATACTTGACCCCCACATTTCCGCCAGTTCTCCCATTAGTGCCTCTGTTGCCTGACTGGCGCTGTTTTCTTCATTTGCTGGCAAAGGTGTATGTGCACTTTCATATTTATTCATTGTGAAGTATTTTTTAAGTTTAAGTTTTCTAGTGCTTTTGTAGACATCCAATCTCATATTGACATAATTAAAATCCCTTTTTGGACAATAGGTTAGGCCCAGGCTCAAAATTTCTGTCTCTTTTTCACTGAGTTCAATGCCTGCGAGGTTGACAATGGTTTTATCAACATCCATGGGAGCGGTGTCCGAGGGCGCAAGGTTTGTCTTCAGTCCTCGCAAAAAAGGGCCAGCTCTTCATCTAATGTGTTTTTGGGTCCCGCTGCCCTTGCCTGTTCATCCTTCTCCTGGTCACTGTCGGGATTGGAACTATCCTCTGACACGGATGATCCAGTAGCATTTTTGTCAGTGATAGTACTTGTTTTTTTGGTAGTGATAGCTCCTTGTTTGATTGTTTGTTTATTTTTTCTTAGGGCCTCATATTTTCTAGAGAAAGTAAAGATTTGGCCTGTTTCATAATCAGTCTTGTCTCTGAAGAATTTATACGTTTTGCGATTCTTTATGATGTCTTCCTCTTTTTTTAGTCTGATGCACATTTCCTTTCTTAGTTTGGTCGCTTCATCCACATCATTGAGGGCTTCAATTTCTTCATTGATTTTATTGATTTCCTCTAACAGTTCGGTTCTGTCCAGTTCTGCATGCTTAACTAAAATTACCATAAGTCTTTTGGAATTATCAAGGTTGCAGTCAGCCCATTCGCGCATTAAGGTGGGGTTTGGTTTGTCATATGTAGGCGCTAAAAGAATGCGCAACCCACGCGGCACTCGATTTACATCTAGGTACATTTTTAATGATTGCGCCTCCCACCATTTACTCTGTTCTGCGCTGCTTTTTTCTCCAAGAGCTTAAATTTTTCTTTAATGGAACTTCTCGACTCCTTATTTGCATTTGCAGCACCACTCTCCTTTGGTGGTTCCGATTGTTTTTCATCGAACATCTTTAAAGCCGCACTCTCTCTTTCTTGAACTGTGTCAGATGACATGGCGGGAAATCACCAACAATTACGCTGATACAATAATGGCTTTGAATATGCACACGACGGGTTTTCGAAAGTTCTTTAGCTCCCGGTTTGTGTGTAAGCCTTGCACAACCTCTCACCCTCTGTGTATGTGACCTTACAATCTTTAACACGTACCTCAGACGTTCAACAGAACCCTGCTGTTTCCTCCGATACAGCCGCGTCCCGGTTCGTCTTCCGGTATTCCGTGTAGATTCAATTGGTCAGGGGGGTTCCACAGTCCTTCTCCTTCCGGAGATCCTTGGCGGTTTCCAAAGGAAAACAATCCTCTTGATATCGCTGCGGCCCTTTAGTTGAGAGGGGGTTCGTCGAAAAGCCGTCAAGAGAAAGAAACGGCTTTCACATTCCAGGAATAATCCGGTGTAGCGCAGAGCTTTCAGTCAGCTGCAAAAAACGGACTCGAACCCAAAATTCGGTGCAAAAATGATTCATTCAGCAAGTGGTATTCCCATAGTCATCACGACGCGTTTCGCGCTTCACAGAGCGCTTGATCACATGACACAGGTAATCACCTGACACACGTTTAAATGCATTCTACCAATACAGGTCAGACTACAAATGCAATGGAAATAGAGGAGTTGGATCCCTAAGGACTACTCACATTTTGCCTTAATAACTGCTAATGCATTTATAAATTGTAGTATGGTGGAATATATTTCAGCATTAATGTTTTAAATGACCAGCTGTAGACATAAGTAAACGTGTGAAATAAACATTTATGTATATATAAAAACCATAGGTTTTAGGGAGGTTATAGTTAGCTGGACATTTCACTCATACAAAACCATTGAAATTCCTCTGTTATAGTTAGTTGTACTAACTGTAACTCTCGCGTCCGCAATCCACTGGTGATTATGTCACGTATTACATCATTCATGACATGGTCAGTGACATCACTGATGACATCTCAAATGACATCACTGATGACATCACTGATGATATCATCCACGGGACAATCAGATACACCAGATATCTCCAAACTAAGGTTTTGGTTCTCTATGCTTCTTATGCTCCTTTGCTTTGCCGACGCGTTTTGAATTCAGGGAATTGAATACCCGGATCCTCATCAGGGCTTCTCTATTTTCTGTACAAGATGTAAAAAAATGAAAACGTTTTTATTTACAATTTGAGAAAGCTGCCTTCTCTTCAATACTTTACACTAACTCTATATAGGGCTCGATGTTGTACCTGAGTTTCTTGCAGATGAGCCTTCTTGTTATGACTGCTGGCTCAAGTCAAACTATTCGGTTCACTTTCAGATTTTAAGGCCACCTGAGTCACAGCCCGATTCATGAAGCTAAATAGCGCTCGCAAAAGGCCAGATTCAGAGAATCTGGCCCTTTGCGAGTGCGATTTTTGCATTTGGGATTCATCATCCCAAATGCAAAAATCGCTATTTGCGATATCACATATTTGCGAGGAATTGGATTTAAGGAATCTCTATTAGAGATTCCTTAAATGCAATTCATGAACCAATTTTAAATTGCGAATTGCAATATTTGGTCGCTATTTACCACGAAGTCTGACTTCTTGGTAAATAGCGAAAAATTAGAAAAAAGCACTTTAGTGCATTTTTCTCTGTTGCATGTTACACACACACATGTTCTTTTGACATGTGTGTGCGCAACACCTGTGTAATTTTGCATTTCAGGGGTGCTACAGGGTGTCCTTTGGACACCCTTGGCACCCTTGAAATCGCTATCTTATTTGCGATTAGCTAATTGCTAATCGCAAATAAGGAATACTCCCCATTCATTCCTATGGGCCTTTAGGCCCATAGGAATGAATGAGGAGTTATTCCTTATTTGCGATTAGCAATTTGCTAATCGCAAATAAGGAATGTGTAGGAATCGCAATTTATTTTGCGATTCCTACATGAATCCCGTTTTGCGAGTCTGTAATAGCGATTCCTTATGAATCGCTATTAAAGACTCGCAAAGGAATCGCTATTACAGACTCGCAAAACGGGTCTTTGATGAATCTACCTAGTTCCTAAAAAACATACGAATTTCTCTTTGAAAAAAATTTGAAAAAAACTTTATAGAGATGATATCTGGTCGCTTAAATGCTTCACCCAGAGCTTAACGCTTACCTCAAGTGTTTTCATCCCGTTCATCTAGCAGTAGTCACTGTTTTAAACCGTCGTCAAGCAGGGACGACATCTCTTGTCCTGTGGATCTACCGGGAAATCAAAAGCCCTTATTTAATGTTAACTTCCCTGTGCTTTTTAAAGGCTCTTTCTCATAAATGCAAAAACGTGCCACGTACCTCGCGGGTTGCCGTGCCGCGCTTGCTGTGTATGAATTTCGTTATCCAGAAGTCACATTCATTTTCTATGCCGCATCCGTTTAAAACAATTGCTGGCGAGGAAAAGATACACTTGTGAAGCTCTTGTTTGCTTCATTTGTATCGCCATATTGATCTAATGCGTTCGAAAATCACAGCGCACACATACCTTATGTAGGCAATGTTGCGAATCGCGTTGATGCTTGAAGGTCCCAACAAACCAAATAATGAGGCAGATATTAAAAGGAAGACAAGAGGGCAAGGGCTTTCGGTCCAAAAGGCATCCCCCCACTCTGTTCAAACAGTAGCTATCTTAATGGGTAGAGTGCCTGCTGCCATGCCAGTGTCCGAGCACATCTTAGTGGTGGGAAGAACGCCAGTCTCTAGTAGGTGGTCTACTATCTCACATATTTACAAACACGATGACAAGTCCAGTGCAAATAATTACAGATTGGTCACCCTCATTGACAATGAAGCAAAATATTTAGCTGGGGTCATCCTAGAGGAGCCTACATCCTGGGCTACAAGCAATTCAATTATCTCTCTGAACCAGACTGGATTCTACAAGCATATGAGTACTATCACCAACATTCTGACTTTTTCCTTACAAGTTGATGGTATGAAGGGAGCCAAGCTACCCCTGTACCTTTGTTTTATTGATATTTATTCTGTCTTTGACCATATACATCAAGACAAATTGTGGGGCAGACTGGACTTCTGACAGCCGATCCTGTTGGTTATGGATACATGGGTCCAAATCAAGTTAAGGAAGGTCTTTGCTCCCATGTTATTCAATCTTTTTAATGGCGAACATTACACCAAGGCTGAATTACTGCATCTCCTATGCTCCAAAGCTGGGTTGGCTGATACGCTCAAATTTCCTTTATGCCGATAACTTGGTACTAATAAGCCACACTCTGGTTGTGCTCCAGCACTTGCTTGATGCGACTCAAATTCACTTCATTGAGAATGGCCAAAAGATCAATTTAGATAAAACTAAAACTCTAGCACTGAGTCAAAGGAAAAAAGTCCCTACGCTGGTATCTAGCTAACTAACCTCTGGAGACAGTAGCAGAATATAAGTATCTAGGAGTGATAAAAGATAGCAATGGATCATTCATCTTACAGACAGAAGCACTGAGGAGAAGAGGCAGCACTCTAGCTCTCACACTAAAAAATCTGAAGAGAACAGTGGTCAGTCCCAGCTTTACACCACTACTTCGGGTGATTCAGGTAAAGCGCGTATCAACAATATCCTAGGGGAGTAAGCTGATGTGGGACAGAGATGCATCTCATCTGGATGAAATAATGGCAGCTGCGTATAGAATGATCTTCAGTCTCCCTAAGTACACCACAACACTGTAGATACAGCTTGAATTCGGCCTACAGAAGCAAACAGAAGGGGCACATACATTATCTGCTGGCACAAGATAAAGAGTGCACAAGCAAACACCCTGAATGACCACATCTGGACAGAAGTAACAACCAGGGACAATTCCACCATAAGTGCCTACCTAAACATGTCAATAACACAATTAGGACTACGGGGCCCGTAGGAAATACCAACAACCCATGCCAACTTCAAAAACCTGGTAAATAAAACCATCAACCATATCATAATAATGGAGGACAAGGGAACACTGACAGCCAGAGCCCATGGCTGGTTTATACTGCATGGCTATGTCACAACATCTCTGCAAGGCTATCTATACACAAGGATCCCTAAAGGAGCCAAAGAGCAGTACTTGCTCTATCGTCATGGCAAAGTACCCTCATTATTCCATCTACCGCCGTGGAAATGCCATCCAGCCAGAACCAGCTGGTGGTTTTGCAGAGCTGAGAGAGATGACCTGCCGCATTTATTATGGATCTGTAAAGAACTACTGGACAAGTGAAGAGTGATGCTATGCCCCCTTTTTAATAGAGGAGTAATTCAATCATTCAGACAGGTGGTCATGGCATGCTTTGCCCGGGGAGACGTACAGCTAAACTGCTACCTTGTGAGTTAACCTAAATAAGGAGGAAAGGATATTGGCATCTAAAGATAACCCTCAGGATGAGCAGGTGGGCTAAGGTGTTCCTGCACAGAGGGACCAACAGTTTAGGACTGCCCCCAATGCCATGTGATATCGTTTGGACTCCAGCAGCTGCGGAGGGTGCCAGCTGCATCGAATCTCCTAAGTGTCCCCAAACATCACAAAGGTCTTGGATTCACCAGGAAAACATCACAGACTGGGAATTAGTTATGCCCCTACGTATTTATGTGCACACTTTTCATCCAAACATACCTCTGACAAAGGAATGGCAGGCATTTGGTAGCTTTCCCATTTATGCACCTTATTCCTCCATATATGTCACTGCTACCTATCTGAAGATCTCACACTTTTACTCCTGTGGCCTGGCACACACCAGCAAATGAATTTACCCTGCCAGGGAGTCGGCAAGTACTTAATCTTGAAAATGTACCAGTATGCATTATATTTGTTAGTATATGATGCAGAATCTTGTCTTTTCGACTGATATTAGTCTGTGTGGCAATGGTGTCTATCCTTGTCAATGAACTTAATTTTAATATGGGACTGCCCGACACTGGGCACTTGAACCACTTATGCCCTTTATTCTTCCACATACCAGGCTGTTTCTTATTTGATGAGTATGTACACTTAATTTTGGCTCTTTCGTAAACTCCAGCTAATTAACTTTTCCTACCTGGGAGTTGACAGGCATCTGAATATCGATTATGACATTGATTAGATGCCAGTATGTATTTTGCCTGTTTGAAAAATCTGCAGCATCTTGCTTTTTTAATGTTATGAGTAAGTAGCGTATTGGTAGAGCACATGAATGCCGATGCGTTTTGCAGCTGAGAGTGAAGTGCTGTTTGTTGTCCAGGCAAGTAAGGAACTTATTTGGGGGGAAAGAGCCAGGACTTGACCATCTTCCTAAACGGTAGCCTATTAGGCTGTAGACTAGTGCTGATCGGCTGGCTGTTCCAGAGTATGGCTGCCCAGGAAAATAGGCTTGTCCCTCCCCATCTGGTTTTCGGATTTTAGGGACCTTTACTAGCCCTATGTTGACTGATCTAAGATTCTATTGCGGGGAGTACCAGAGAAATAGTTTCTGCATGTCCAAGGCTCCCTCACCATACAGTGCCTTGTGTACCAGACAGAGGGCTTTAAATTCAACACGTTAGTGAATCAGAAGCCAACAGACTTGCCTAATGCCACCAGAGATGGTGTGGTATTTAGGAGTGTCAAGTAGAAGTCGTGCTGCCGCATTCTGCAGTGACTGTAGTTTAGCTATCTGGTACTTGTCAAGATCCAAAAACAATTAGTTATCGTAGTCAATTTTTGAAAAGATTAGCACACCTGTTACCATTTTTCTGGGATCCTGAGGAAGAAAAGACAGGATCTAATGTAGGATCTTCAATAAGAAGAAGCATGAGGAAGTCAGGAGATTAATCTATGCTGTGAAGTTTAACTGGTTGTCAAACATCACCCCCAGGTTTCTCGCCTTAGCAGATGGAAGGGGGCAATTCCCTGCATCGGTTGGCCACCATGCTTGGTTCCATATAGCAGGGCCCTTCCCAAATCCATGATCTCTGTTTTATCTGTGTTAAGTTTGAGGAAATTCAGATTCATCCACCCCAGAATGCACTTCAGACATTTATGGAAACTGTCAGATGTGATTTCAACACTCGACGAGATAGATATAACTATGTGAGTGTCGTCAGCAAATGAGATCAATGTGAAACCATGCGCTCTGATTAGTTTGGCTAAAGGAGTAACATAGAAGTTCAATAGGGTCTGTGATAATGCAGAACCTTGTGGCACCCCACATGGGGGGCAAAACGTCTCTGATTTTAGGTTCTCCCAGCACACCTTCTGCTCCCTAGATGTCTGGAAGGAGGAGAGTAGGGTTAGAGCCGTCCCTTTACTACCTATTGCACTGCATGATTGATGGTGTCAAAAACTGCTGATAGGTCAAGAAGGATAAGGACGGCTCCCGCCATCCAGCTGTTTGCAAATCTCCTCTGTGGCAATAATCAGGGCAGCTTCTGTAGAGTGGAGTGGTCTAAAGCCATGTTGGGGGAGTCTAGGAGGTCATTCGAATCTAGATAGTGAGTTAGCTCATTATTGACAGATTTTATCATGTCTACCGCTATCTTTAGACATGATATTGGATGGTAGTTGCTTCAAAATGAGCCTTTACATGCTTTTTTCCAAGACACGGAAAAAGTCCCTGAACTAATCACCTCATTAGAAGAGGTGTTAGATGGATGCTGATCTTTTCTGAAACCAAATGTGGTATGGCAGGGGGCACTGGTCAGTGGCAAACCTGACTTAATCAGTACAGGCACATTATTAACTTTCTCTGCTGTTAGTTTTGGGATACTGGACAGGTTGCAGAGGGATTGGGTTCTCATAGATGTTTGTGTCATTATTTTCAGTTGAGTTAGGGGCTGTTGTTAAGAGTTCATTGTAGACTGATTATACTTTGGTTTGAAAGAAGTTAGCGATCTTATTGCAGAAGGTTTGATCAGGTATGAACTGGTGATTCTGTTGCCGCTTAGACAGAACAGTGACCGTCTTGAAGAGCTCCTCAGAGAAGTTCTTAGCTGCATCTATTGTATTTGTGAAATAGTTCATTTTGGCTTTTTTGATTACTTCTTTGTATTCCTCTGGGACTAGATTGTAGGCTGCTTTGAGTTCCTTACTATAGTCAACCCTCCATTTACGTTCTAATCATCTACATTTGGATTTAATGATATTAAGATCTGAATTGTACCAGGGTGCTGAAGCCTGACTTCTTCTCTGTCTCTTTATTTTTTACAGGACCAACTGGTCTACTACTGATCTAATCCATTAATCAAAGTTGTTGGCTGCAAGGTTGTTATCTAAGACAGGCATAGGGGGATTCCTATCAAGGGCCTCTTCAAACTCTTTTTTTTGTATTTTGTGTCAGGGATGAACCTTAACCAAGGGCCGTCTATTTTGGTGGGACCTGTTTCTCTCTGGGATCTATGCTTTAAAGTAGATGGCTTTATGATCTGTCCATGATAGGGGAAGACTTGTATCCAATATAATATTGGGATTATTGGTAAAAATGCCTTCAGGGTGTGGCCAGCATGGTGTGTGGATTCAGAGATAATTTGGGTCAGACCGAATCCTGCCAGATTGTCCAGCAGCATGGCTGTGTCTCAATTATTATTGGATTCAAGGTGAAAATCAAAATCACCTAGAAATGTGAAAATAGGGAACTTTTGACATGAGCCTAAGAGAGTCTGGAGTGACTGAATAAATGTAGAGTGTGACCCTTGCGGCCGATAGGGAAGCAGGCCCGGGAAGGTACAGATGTTATTAATTTAAATATTAAAATTCATGGCCTCGGCTTCGAGTTGTTGGGTAGGCTCAGTGCTTACTCTGAAGCAGGAGCGATATAATATGGCAATGCCCCCCCCTTTTTCCCTTTCCTGTCTACGTAGGCCACTTGATATCCTACCAGTAGAGCAATGTTCCAGTGGGGCTCAGAAGTATCATTAACCCAGGTTACCATTAGAAAGACCAAATCTGGGTTTGACAAGTGCATCATGCATTCAAATTCATATTTATGCTTTAACATTGATCTAGTTTTCAGCAGAATACACCTTAAGATGTCTTCCATCATGTCCTGGGAGTTATTTCCCCCTGTTGGGGAGTCCCTTTTAGGGGGTCTGGGTGATTTGGTGGTTTCATGGTGACCTGTAGAGTATTTGTCCCTATTTGCAGGTGGTGGGGTTATGAGAGTATTGTTTGTAAGTATAGTTTGTTTGCTCAGTGTATCCCTAAACGCAAAATTGCTGAGTTACATATAAATGGGCGACTATCCCGTGCCTTTCCCATACAAGGGGGATACAGCACTCACTGTTGTAAAACATAAGTAGCTGTTCCCTGGTGTAGGTTTGAGGGGCAAAACGGGCAGGGGACCAGGCACAAGGCGCAATCCGGGCACATATGGGCTTGCCTTTGGCATGCCTTGGGTGCACCAGCAGCGCAGTTGCGCCAGTGTGCAGTGATAAACTCTGCCAGCAAAGATCAGCTAGTGCACCTACCTTGTTCCAAGGCGGGCCCGCTCTTACATACGGGCACCGCAGGCGTGCACAAGGCATGAACGCCAATGTCAGTTGAGTTTGTTTTTATGGTAAAAAGAGAGTACAAACACAGTACAAATGACGCAGTAAAAGCAATTAAAAAGCAACTAGGAAGTACTTGCATTTGCAGGTAGCGATATTTCAGTGCCACTGATGCTAATGGCAGACACGTCACACGCTGCACGGTCATGCCAGCTTGCAGTTTTAAGCTCTGCCAGCAAAGAACAGCTTGTGTTCCAAGGCGGGCCTGCACTTACATAGGTCACCACAGGTCGTTCACATTGCGTGATCGGCAAGATCAGGCGAGTTAGTTTTTATGTTAAAAAAGAGTACAAACGATGCAGTAAAAGCAATTATAAAGCTACTAGGAAGTACTTGCATTCGCAGGGAGCGATAGTTCAGTGCCACTGATGCTAATGTCAGACATGTTACACTGTGTGGTAATTAAGCCTGGGCGTAGTTCGCGTAGCCGCACTCCGCGAGCTACGCGAAGATGCACTTGCACTCCGCGAACTACGCATAGCTCCGCGAGCATGCGTAGTAGCTTGCTTGACCCGTTCGCAAGCCATTTTTCGTCTTCGGGAGCGCCGTGGAACTCTGGAACCTGCTCGACACCAGATCTCCAGACGTCGCCTTCCTCACGGAAACATGGATGAACGCCTCCTCAGCGCCCGACATCGCCGTCGCCATCCCGGACGGATACAAGATCACCCGGAGAGACCACGTCAACGAGACAGGAGGAGGCATCGCCATCGTCCACAAGAACACCATCCGCATCACGACCAACTCAGACGACACCCTCACAGCCACTTAACATCTTCACTTCCAGATACACACCGACCCCAAGACAACACTCAGAGGCACCCTCATCTACAGACCCCCAGGACCTCGCACACAATTCAGCGAAGACATCGCAGACTTCATCAGCCCGCACGTCCTCGCCTCCGCTGACTACATCCTCCTAGGGGACCTCAACTTCCACCTGGAGAACAACAACAACAACACCACCACCACCCTGCTGGACAACCTCGCCAACCTCGGACTCATGCAACTGGTGAACACCCCCACCCACTACGCCGGACACACGCTTGACCCAGTCTTCTCCTCCAGCAAGTACATCTCCTTCAGCCACTCCACCGGACTCCACTGGACAGACCACAGCTGCGTCCACTTCAGCTTCAGAAAGACCACGACTCACCACCACCCGCAACAGGTTCCCCGCAGGAACTGGAACAAGATCACCACCGACCAGCTCACCACTTCACTGAGCCAGAACCCGCCCGCCAGCTCAACGGACCCCAACCAAGCAGCCAACAACCTCATACAGTGGATCACCAATTGCGCTCGCCCAACCAGCCTCGACCACTCGCAGTCCGGCTTCCGCGTCAACCACAGCTCCGAGACCGCCCTCATCGCAGCCACTGACGACATCCGAGCCCTGCTCGACAACTGGGAAACAGTGGCCCTCATCCTCCTGGACCTCTCCGCAGCATTCGATACGGTCTGCCACCGCACCCTAGTGCAGCGCCTCAGCAACATCGGAATCCAAGAGAAGGCACTGGAGTGGATCATCTCGTTCCTCACCGGACGAACCCAGAGAGTCCGCCTCCCCCCGTACTGATCCAAGGCCACCGAAGTCATATGCGGCGTACCACAAGGATCATCACTCAGCCCCACCCTCTTCAATGTCTACATGAGCCCCCTCACAGCCATCGTGCGCCAACACAACCTCAACATCATCTCCTACGCTGACGACACCCAGCTGATCCTCTCCCTCACCAACGACCCAGGAACCGCCAGAACCAACCTACACGAAGGGATGAAAGACGTAGTCGAGTGGATGAGGAACAGCCGCCTGAAACTGAACTCAGACAAGACGGAAGTCCTCATCTTTGGATCATCACCCTCCGCCTGGGACGACTCCTGGTGGCCCCCTGCCCTGGGCAGCGCACCCAAACCAACGGACCACGCACGCAACCTGGGCTTCATCCTGGACTCCTCCCTCTCGATGACCAGACAAGTCAACGCCGTCTCATCATCATGCTTCAACATCCTACGCATGCTCCGAAAGATCTTCCCATGGCTCGCCACCGAAACCAGGAAGACGGTCACAGAGCTACTCGTCACCAGCCGTCTGGACTACGGAAACACCCTCTATACCGGAAGCACAGCCAAACTCAAGAAAAGACTCTAACACATCCAGAACGCCTCCGCATGACTCATCTTGGACATCCCCCAACACAGCCACATCTCCGGACACCTGAGAGACCTTCACTGGCTCCCCGTCACCAAGAGAATCACGTTCCAACTCCTCACCCACGCACACAAGGCCCTCCATGACCTGGGCCCCAGGTACCTCAACAACCGCCTGACCTTCTACACTCCCACCCGCCAACTTCGATCGACCAGCCACGCCCTCGCCGCCGTGCCACGCATCCGAAGATCCACCATGGGAGGAAGATCCTTCTCCTACCTGGCAGCCAAGACTTGGAACTCCCTCTTCATCCACCTCCGCCTGACCCAAGACCACCTCTGCTTCAGGAAGTAACTCAAGACATGGCTGTTCGAGCAGTAGCGGACCCCCCTCCCCCAAGTGCCTTGAGACCCTCTGGGTGAGTAGCGCGCTATACAAATATCCTGATTGATTGATTGCCTGCATGCTCGGGATGTTTAGCGCGCGAAGTTACCCATGAGGTTTGTCCCGCCCGCTCGCGTCCCCTTATTTCCGGTCACTACTAACGTGTTCGCGAGTTATTCTGTGCCAAATTGCAGTTTCTGCGTGTTCGGCAACTCGATCTTACCGACAAGCATCCTCGCGCACGCGAAAATGCTATTGAGCGCGCGAGAACTACGCTACGCAGCAGTTTGCGGAGTATTTGACAACTTCGCGTTCTCCGCGGAGCGCGGAGTTGCCGAAACTCCGCAAACTCCGCGAACGGAGCGTAGTTCTTCGCCCAGGGTTAGTGGTAATGCGGTTGCAATATATATTTACTGCTTGCTGAATTTGATTCACCAGGCAATAAACGTATTTACTTACAAAGCCCTGGTGTCACCCTCCCCAGACGTGTATCAGAGACAGACAGTAGGCACCAAATGGCTAAAGTAAGAAAATGCCCACTTTCTAAAAGTGTCATTTACAGAATTGCAAATCAAAATCCGACTTCACCATAGTTTGGGATTTTAAATTGTGTTTCAGCGCCACATGACTTGAAGAGTTATATCTTAAATGCATTGTCCCATGCCCCCTGGGTTATCCAGGGGCAATGTTGGGGGTGACATATATTTAAAAAGTGATGGTTTAGGCCTGGCTAAAGGGTATTTTTACAAGGTCGACATGGCAGTGTAGACTGATCACCCAGGATCTGCAATGGCAGGCCTGAGAAATGGTTAGAGGGGCTAGTAAAGTGGGTGGCCCACTAGTAGCATTTAATTTACAGGCCCAGTGCACATGTGGTGCACTTTACTAGGGAATTATAAGTAAATTCAATATTCCAACTGGATGAGCCAATTTGACCTTGTTTAGGGGAGAGAGCACAAGTGTGCAGAATCCTAAAGCCAGCAAAAACGAGGTCAGAAAAAGTGGAGGAGGCTGTCAGGTCTAACTGTGCAATTTGGTGCCAACATCAAGCACTAGAAACTGTCCCCAACAAAGTGTACAACTCACGAAAAGATTGACCTGACCAAAATAGGTATAGATATTAATGGATTTATGTCCCAAAATATGAAGGTTTGTGCCAGATTGAAGAGGTTGTCAGTAATAATATACACTACTGTAGAGCAACAGGATTTTCTCCTGTAAAATATAACCTAGGGCAATAGACTATCAAGTAAGTTCGTTCCTTATGACAATTGGTAAAAAAAAAGCCTGGTAGGAAAGATTGTAGACTGTAGAAATTGAAATTGTTCCAGTATAATCAAAATGGAAATATACTGTTAGAAGATCCTCAATTTAGTCCTGACGTATGATCAGCAAGCAATCCCCTCACTGCCAAATCACTTGGCAGGCGTACTGCAAAAGGAATTTGATATTTTTGGCAATTAAATTCGAAAGATTAGGCCGGCATATCTTTTGTGTAGCTCTTGGGAAATCGATTGTAGTTGTAGTAAGCACATTATATGCATTTTTGTACAAACATCATCCATGTCATATGTTCTCCAACAACTGCAAAACTCATGCTGTAAAATTATACTAGACGTATTGCTGTAAAATACTGTAGTTAAAACAGTGCAATTTCTTTACTCCTGGGAAATATGCTTTTAGGAAAATATGCCTTTAAACTATTGCCTTTTTCTCTATTAATATTTATAAATGCTTGAAAGGTGGTTTTGCCTGTGGCTGTGCATCAGCATATGGTATGTTCACGTGCACATTATCAGCTTCCCCCTAAAAAGCTATAACAGTAATGCCGAAATATTTACAATGTGACCAACCTGTAGAAAAGAAATATGCATCTGTAATCAAAACATTTATAAAGATTTTTTTCTTTCACTATTATCATTTATTGGACAAATTCTAAGAATAGGTTTAATGGTTTAAATGGGGAAACTCATTTTATTGGGCTACATGTAAGTTAATACACATACCAGAAAGCTTGGAATTTTACTGGTGTTCACTTTATAAATACAATCACCATTTGTTGGAGAACAAGATTCTCTGACTGAGTTGTACAGCAGTGGCAGCTCTTCCACTAAGGCGGCGGAGCATCGCCTCACTGTTCACTGAGTGAGCAATACAGAAAGGAAAAATAAAACAATAATAACTTAATGTTGTTATCATTTTATTTAAATGTACTGTGTCTGTTGTTTGTGGTCGGGCAGGGCTGGTCTGTTTAGAGACTGGGGGAGGAGTGGTGGCACCCTCCAAAGTGTGCATGAATGTTTTGCCCGCACTCTGGGGCCGGTCAAACTTTAATGCGCACTTTGTGTGTTCTCCACCCAGGCTGCATTACAGCCTGTGAGGAGAACATGTCCAGGGTCCCTTTCGCTGTCTGAGTGCTGTACCACGGTGCTCAGCCCAATCACAATGCTGCATTGCAGCACTGTGATTGGCTCAGGGGAGCCTGGGTTCTTCCTCCCTCCACTGAAGCCAGGAAGAGTACGAGAGGACGTATTAAAAGTGGCCCTGGACGCATCAAGCTAAGTGTTTTTTATTTAATTTATTTTTAATTCCTTCCCACCTCCCTCCACTCCCACAATCTGCTCCCCCCACGCCAGTTCGGTAGCAGCTGCTGCTGTTGTACAGAAGAACAATCCACGTTGGCCTCAGCAATGCTTCCTATAGAAAGCAGAGTTCGGAAGAATGAAGAACCAATGACGGCTCTGTTTTAGAGCTACCCTGTCTGCACCCTATGCACCAACTTATCATAGATTGTTTGAGCTAAAGAGTGCACTGAAGATGGGAAAAATAAATGCGCAGACCCCCTTCTCTGTAGCACTGAAACCAGGACCATTATAGGGCGCCTGACTTCGCCATGCTTATTGGCTCAGCTGCTCACTCCATGCAAAACATATAAAAACACTTGGTGGAGGCAGGCATCTGTTCCTTACACGGTCTTCTGGCTGACATATATTCAGGATTTCAGAGGCTATATGAATTTCCGGCTCTGTGTTGTGCAAGGGGAAAACACAGCACAGAGCCATATCTACTAAGCTTTGAGCAAGTGCTATCATTAAGTTCCCTCGCACAATGCACAGCCTGGTACCATGATGCAGAGGTGAGTGTGCACTGTCTGGCATGGGTTTGTACGTTAATTATACTTGAAGCATACACTTCAGGCAGAATTTTTTATTCCTAGACACATTTTCAGAAGGATAACACAAATTGGATCAGTGCTGTGCACTTTAGCAAACATTTAATGAGTTTTTTGTAAAGAAATGAAAACCTTTCCTCATGTTAGTGAATGCTTTTGTTTTTTAACGCAAATCCCAGTTTGGCTAACTTTGTGTCAAAGCCTACAGGTGTTTTTGGTGATCCAGTCAACTAGCACCCCAGTAATGACCTCTTGACTTAGAGTGAGGTAAAGGAGCACAGAGAGCTTTTTGTATTGAAAAAGGCACAATTTCAGGGCAAAATATTGTTTGTGCTGGAGTATAAATACCAATATGTCACTTTGTATCACTTTGCGCCACTTTATGATGGGGTAAATCCTTAGAAAATCCGGGTCTAAATGTCATATTTCCTCAGTGCAGTTGAGCTGTGTTCTCCTTAAGCATGGGCGAATTTTGCGAATTCGCGATCCGCGAATTTGCGGATTTGCGAATTCGCGATCCGCAAAATTCGCGAATTTGTGCGAATTTGCGGATTTTTGTTTTTTTGCGTGTTTGCGGGGTTTTTTGCGTGTTCGCGGGTTTTTTTGCGTGTTCGCTGGGATTTTTGCATCTTCGCGAGTCGCTTGCATAGCGAAGTTACCCATGCAGTCATTTATGGGAGAGGGAGAGAGAGATAGATTGATAAATAGATAGATAGATAGATAGATAGATAGATAGATAGATAGATAGATAGATAGATAGATAGATAGATAGATAGATAGATAGATAGATAGATAGATAGAGCAAGAGAGGGAAAGAGAGAGGGAGAGAGAGAACGAGAGAAAGAAAGAGAGGCCGGATCTCTGAAGGGCCAGATTCCTGAGTTGCCCCTACAGAACATACAGCTTTTTATTTTTAGCAAAATGCATATGAAAATTGTGCTGTAAAGGTCTCTTTTAGTTTTACCCCTCCTGACAACTCAAAATGGGTGTATTTGCCATCCTCTCCCTTCTTCCTGTTTTTTATATCTGTAAGTGCTTCCTGATGAGGTTTAATTCCTTGGACAGGTGCCTCGTTGCCTACTTGTAACTATACTCTGACCCTGCTTCAAGGGTCAGAGCAGGGTCAGAGAATAGTTGCAAGTAGGCAACGAGGCGCCAGGAAGCAATTAGCAGCAGGTGTCCAAGTTGAAGTTAATTAGTTTGTAACTCTTTTGTAAAAGGTTGCAAAGAAATTAGGTTCAACTTTTGCACCTGCTGCTGTAACCCTTGCTTGGCTGAAAATTCGTCCCCGCTGATTCGCGGATTTTACCGCGATTTCGCGAGATTCGCGGATCTCAAAATCGCCGAAAATCCACAAATTCGCCCGCGAAACGGATTTTACGCACACCCTTAGTTCTCCTTCACAAAGGGGTAAATAATGCTGCCAGCAACTTAATTAACCCTACACACATTTTTCAGGAATTCAATTTTGCCTCCTACAAAACAATGCCTTTCTACCAACGGTGCCTGAAATTATACATGCTAAATACCCAGTCATAGTCAGTCACAATGCCTGCTGGCTATATCGGGGTCCCCTCCTGACCTCGGGAGATACGAAAGAGGACATTATTACATCAGCAGACCACTCTCAGGATTGCTCTTTATACACAGTCTATCCTTTTAATTTCCACTCAAATAGTCAATGTTTATAGTTTAATCTTAATCACAAAAGGATACAACCAGCCAACACGTGGGGTAATGACAGGGAAGCTCCTAGAAAGAGAGACTAGCTCCTTAAATACTCAAAACGCAAGTGTGGCACAAAAATTGAAAGGAGGTGTGAGGCATGAGCAGGATCTTGTGTGGCGTGCAGGCACTGGTTCATCTCTGGTCCTTATCTGGAACAGAGATGAACCAGTGCCTGCATGCCACACATCGCTCGCACTCAAGATCCATTTGAATCGGCGGACCCACCCCCGCCCCCCTACAGGTTGCAGGCACTTACTTTCGGGATCTCTGCCATTTCGGAGCTTCCCCTTCACAACCTTAAGAATTTTTCTTGATGCATAGGATCCCGTTGAGACGGTGAACCCGCTTTCAACGGATACTCAGGCACTTTACTTTTGGGATCACTGTCACTTCAGTAAGTTCATACTCGTGTCTCACACCTCCTACCAATTTTGTGCGACACTTGCGTTTTGAGTGTTTAAGGAGCTAATCTCTTTCTAGGAGCTTCCCTGTCATTACCCCAAGGGATTTTACATATACTTTTTCTTGAACCAGATCAGCTGGGTCGGAATTATCACCGGCAGAGCGATTTCCGGAGGACATCGATGCTTCCCAAAACAGCCCTGAAGAAGTCACGGGATACTTCTCATTTGTGACGAAACACGTGTTGGCTGGTTGTGTCCTTTTGCGATTAAGATTAAACTAAAAACATTGACTATTTGAGTGGACTTTAAATAACAACTCTTCAAATGCTCAAAACATCAACAACCATTGTTTTTATTAGATAGACGTGTGCCTAGAACTTTGCTTTTCAGTAACTTGTGCGGGTTTGCATCCACACACATACAGGGGTTATAGGGTAATTTCTCTGACCTGGTAGCACCGTGGCACACCCACACTACAAATACAATATGCACACACAGCAAGGCACCAGACTTCCTGGCACATCCAAAACTCTATTTTTAGACTATCCTTTTAATGTGATTAAGGTGAAGTGAACTATTCTGTATGTATTGGCACTAACAGTGTGATTTACAAAAGACCAAATATGTATAATGATCTTTAATCCCCTAATCCAAGATAAAAGGGTAGCTGGGTCCTAGGCTTTAAGAGTTGTGAGTTCGAGGTACTTGTTGTTGCATCTTTAAAGTATTAGGGTGTTCTTAATTAAAGTGCCTCAAATGAGTTCTTGTTTCAAGAAGTTTGATTGCTGCCCGATATATTCAATACATTTGTCAAATATAAAGGTTTATCCATTTGGATGTGTTATAAACCACGCAGCCAAATTGTGACTTGAGCATAGTTTCTAGAGGTACCCATTGAAACGCAGGAAGAAGTGGTGGTATGTAGTTGCATTTTTGATTTTCCGAAATTCACCTTAGAGTGAAATGAAAAGCTGCTTTGATTGGTGAAAGAGAGGACACAGGTATTTCAGTTAAGATCTAATTTTCTCAGTCGAATTGACTGATTTAGTGAATGATTTGCCAATCTAAGTTGGTTTGGGGACAGACTTATAAAAATGTAGCTTATATAAGTAGTAGTACTCAGAAACATTAGGTGCCTCTCAAGTCAGTGTGACAGTTAGCCTCGCCTTGTCCTGCCTCCCATCTACTGCAGGTTGGACGCCCTCCCCCACCCTTCATTAAATTCCAACTCTACCCCTCAGCTTTGTCCTTTGTCAAAGTTGCATCTGTCTCCATGTTCAGGTTCTGATCCCAAAAAGAGTAGAACAAATTGATGCCTTACTGTTACACTACTATCTGTGAGCGATCTATCATATTGACGCATGTTTTGTTTACTTACATGGTCTCAAATATAAATACAACAAGTAATAATTAAAGCATTTGAAAAATAAGACTTCATTGCATGCTATGACGATACAAACTTTCAGGTTCAAGTCACCTGCTCTTTGCTTTGCAAATATTCCTGTAACAGAGAGCATACATTATCTCCAGATCCACCATTACACCTGTGGTATACTCCTTTTTGCCTGCACAAGGTGATTTAAAGTAATTTGTAATTTTGTTCCTCAACATTTTTTATGATAATGTGTTCTGTGGGTTCAGTGCGTTGTGAAAAATGTGACAACTAAGCACTGGTCTCATATCATGGCTTCCAGCTGAAGAAGTATGCATCACCTAAAAAAGATTCATTAATTTACTCTGTTCATGTTTAGAAATTTTAATGTGCCTATCATCCCCCTACCTCCATAACTCTTCGTTACACATTTGATTTGTTTGTTTCTACTCTTAATGGTAGCCTGGGCACCCCTTTCAGCATAGGAGAATAACTATCTTAATTGTTTTTGGAGCCCTCTGACCCACCTCTTAGGATGGACCAAACTGTGGCAAACTCTCATACAACATGAGTAGGGACTGCTTATTTTTGAGGATGCACTGCACACTGTCAGGCCGCCGGTCCCTAACACATGAACAGTTTTTTAGCCTGTTCCTCCTTTTCCCATTTTAACATTTTAATATTTATTCTTGTGCAGTTTGGTGGCATCTCCTCCATATAGAGGTGGGCTATAGGCATTTTATCATGCAGCCCCTAGTCAGACTTGGTATTCGCTCCTCATATTAAAATATGTGTTTTCTGTTGTGACTGTCCTGCCGAGTCCCCATGAGTGAAAGTGGTGTGTGTGTGCTTAGTGTTTGTATACTTGAGAGGTGAGGTCCTCCATGTATGCATTCTCTAAACCTGTCTCTGTATGTGTTTGTCTGTGTGTGTGTAAACCTTGCATTCTGTGTCCACCCTTCTGGAAAAACAAGAGCTTCAGGAACCACCCATGGCTCTAGATGTCATCTGGGTCGAATCAGAAAAAAGGGGGGAACTTTATGGCATGTGTAAACCAGAATATCCATGTATCATTGGCAAACAGTTTAAATTCAACAATACGTCACAAAGAAGTCGTTTGGACTGAATTGTTGGTTCCCTATAAACAATTGTGGGTGATTTAAATCAGAGTGATCAGCTTGAGGTAATAGAAATTTTTAGGTAGCTAAAGTGTCCTCCACTCGTACCCCATCCATGCACCCATGTTCCTCGTATGTCGTGTAACTTCCTTCCCGTACATGCCAGAAAGACGCATATACATTTGCGTCTAACCTTAATATGTCAGCTATCCAGTCCAACATGGAAATCCTGTTAATTAGGCTTCTAGGCCTATGGTGCCAACGTCTTTACATGGTACACTTTTGAATCTCGCACATGTTTTCTCCATGTTTCCTGGTTCAGTCGAGCTAGGCCCTTAATTGAGGCTTCATAGTCTTTTCTGTCTCTGAAAGCTGCATTTTAGGTATGCATCCCTGACCTCTGCCTTACTTCCTGCCCCAGCGAAGCGGTGCCCGGCTCGGCCTGGCCTTCCTGCCAAAGACAGTATTTTGCCTACAGTTATCTGCTCAGCCTCCTCGAAAACACATTCCAGTCTAGTGAAATAGGTAAACATATTCCCGGCTGCAGAGCAAAGGGCCCGGCCTTCCTGTCCTCCTTGCAAGTGATTTACAGTACCCGTTACCATGGTAGGCCCATAGCCCCGTGCATTTCACCAAGACACGTATGCACGCACTAGCTCTCAGTATTAAATGGCCTCTGCTCGAGAAACCTTTTACTTCAGATAATACATCCTCCAAACACAAGATACCAGATATGCTATAGGTACAGGTCGTTCTGACATTCCAGACACCAGTCTCCTCTACTAGTGCTAAAGTCAAAGCCCCCAGTTCTCCCCAGTTACACGTCATGATCAGTTGCGCGCGCATCTAGGCCAAGAGTTTCTGCTGACCCTGCAGGAATTCGTTATGTATCCACCCACTTATGACACTTCTTGTGACGTTTCTCTGACATATCAGGTACACGCCCATGTGTACGCCTTTTTACACGCCTCCTGTTACGCACATGTGTTCTTATCTTCTACTTTTCACCTGTTACGCCTACTGTATTCATTTCAATTCTACTGTTTTACTATATATAATGTGTGATGTTAATAAAATGTTGAATGTCCCTTCCTGAACCTTAGTGGTGATGGAACATGATATCCTGTTCCTCGAGGAGCATAATTAAAGCCCGTATGACTCAGATACCACGGACTCTGCCTCTCATTTGATTGAGCTGTCTTTTATTGATATTTACTGTATAGAAAAATAGTTAGGTAATTTTATTTACCACATAATCTGGCGCCCGAACAGGGACCCCCCCCTTCCCCACTCGCCGGCGATGTTACGCAGGCCTTGACCCCTTCTACAGCCGTGACGGATCCTGCGCGCACCTGCGGGTTTTCCTGCTATCTCCCTCAGGCCAACGGAGGAGACGGTGACTGCGGTCCGGCATCCAGACGAGGCGGTGAGGAATGCGGAGGATCCCGACCAGAGCCCCAAGTCGAGAGAGCAAGGTCCGAGGTATCCAGAGGCCCACCTGTTCCGAAGCGCATGCGTAGGAGAAATCGTAGCAGTCCAGTCCGGTCCAGTCCAGTTTCCGAGGCCTTCAGTTTCTGCTTCCCGGTGAGTACCGTTGTTGGGAACGCATCTAGACGGGTTCATTAATTTGTGCCCGGTCTAGACAGGTCTGGGTACACAGACCTGGTCCGAACGTGTTCACTTAGTTGAACGCGGTATGACGTGTCTCTTTATGGGACCGGTATTGTCTGTACTGTTTTAGCAGTGCATCTAGTAATCCAGTATTCTAGTATTGTTTCTCGAGATTTCCAGAATATTTGTTTTCTATGTACCAGGTAATATCAGTCCGAAATGTTTCAATGTGTTTAATGTCGTGGTATGAATGATTGTTTGCTATTCATTACTGTGTTTACTGTGCTCACGTTTAAATCAGTTCAATAATGCTACTGTTCTCGAAGTTACGTCAGATAGGAACTAGGAAAGGGATACTCGAAGAAGCAGTTCCCGTCCCGCCTAGGGACACTCCAGGACATTTTATGTACCACAAGCACGGCTTAGATGCCATACTGTACCTAGACTTGTGGGTCGATTATACTAGGGATCTGGAAGAGAAGTATAGATGGCCTGTCTCAGGGACATGGGATGCTGAATGCATCATGAGAGTAGAGGAAGCATTATGGAAGAAGAAAGCCAGACAATCCCAGAAGGACGCCATAGAATTATGGCGTAAAGAAGCGCATAGGAGAACAGAAAAAGAAATCAGAAAAGCAGAGAAAAGTAGAGAAGAATCTGAAAAAGCTAAAGAAAAAGAGTTACTAGAAGAAGGTGAACGAGTTAGAATAGAACAACAAGACCGACAAAGAAATGCCCTTATTACAGGCATGTATCCTGTTCTTGCCGAGGGCCTGCCCAGGGCGACCCCGGAAGTACCCTGTAACTTGCCACCACCATTGGTCCCGACTAAAATCCGTCACAAACAGACCGCAGCAGATATTTTCCTTTCTTCCTATTTAGATGATGCAGTTCCAGCCTATACCAATGTTCGCGTACCACCTGTTAATAATGTACAGCCACCTATTCAGCCTATTCAGCCTGTTCAGGACACGTTACCTCCACTCCCTCAAGACTCGACGCCCCCACCTGTTGTCACTACTCATCCTGTCACTACTACTGTTACTGTTCCTCCTGCTGTCGGTCCTACCAATCCTTTTGCTACACTGACCACCCAGAGTCTGCCTACATTACCTGCACCAACTTTTCAAGCTATGACACCAGTAGTATCAACACATCTAGTTGATGGTTATGCTTCCGCTTCAGGAGGCGCAGTAGGAGGCCGCCCTGTCACCCCGCCTCAAGTAAAACGAATGACGCTTAGAGAAGTAGCATTACAACGTACACCCAGAGCTGCGACTTTCGCATCCCTTAGACAGTACATTACAGATTGTAGATATGATCCAGTACCAGGTGTAGAAGATATGATGATATTTTCATTACGTTTACGACGTGTTACAAATTATTTAGTTCTTTTACCAGAAATGAATGACCATTTAGACAACATATATCATTTTATTAGAACAGGGGAAAAACCAGAATGTATTCACGAGGCCATGGCACATCACAAGGTTGAGACACAAAAAATGATCTTACAGTTTTTGATAAATTGTTTGATAAGGAAACGAGATCGGCCAAGTACAAGCAAGGAAGAGATGAACGTCCTGATCAATTGGAGTAACAATATAGCTGATGGTAGACATGATAAACAAAGTTGTATAGAAGCCATGTACAGAAAGATTCGTAAGGAAATTCTAGACATACATGAAAGGGACAAAGTAGCAAGAGACGACGAGAAAGCAGATAGTGACGTCACTGAGGATGATGATATACACACAGGAACACAAGACGGAACACGAGGCAGAATAGCGTACGTAGGTAGAGCAAGACCTTTCGACAGACCCATTCGCCTAGGAAACAAGAAACGTTTCCTTTCTCCCATACCAGAACAATGTTCTCTTGAACATGTATTCCAAGCCACCGATAAAATACTGAAAGAAAGAATAGGTTACAGTGAACTTAGTACCATGCATGACCAGGAACTAGCACGGTCAGCAGTACAATGGGTTGGAAATACTAGTATATATAAAGATGATTCAGTAGCGCAAACATTTTTGAATCTTTCCCCAGACGAACAGCGACTAGCTGGTATGTACATGATCCATTACACTATATGAAAGCCAACATTCTGATCCAGGTCCCCTATATAATATACTGGAAGAACTACTCCTAAAAAGATGGAGAGGCCTAGGTACCGATTTAATTAATATCATTCTAGAACAACGCCACAAATACAGAACTTTCCTGACTCCACATTTTGTTCCTGTTCCACCCCCAGTAAGACAACCATTTTACATAGACAGACAGAATCCCTTACGAGAAGTTCATCCCGTCCTGACCCCAGGGGGTGAGCTTCAGCGAGTATTCGTATACACCCCCTTGACTAAAATGGAATTATTGGAAATGAAGAAATTAGTGCCCTGTCATGATAAAGATCCAGCAGGGTTTCACCGTGAATTAAAAGACATGCTACTAATGGGAGATTATACGTATTCTGACATTCTTAAAATGTTAAAGGTATTGTTGCCTGCTGGCATTTACGAAAAACTTAAAGAAAAAGAATGGGAGGTGGGAGATAAAAAGATTACTTGGACTGAATTAGAAGACGAAGAAAATAGGCGAGTCCCAGGTACAGGTCTTGGGGACAAAAGCCAAAGCATTACCAGGATTATTAGTACAAGTCTTGCCTAGGTTATTGACAGTTAAAAAGGAAGACTGGGATGCAATCTCAGCCTGTAAACAGAAACAAGACGAAGACACTAGTGATTTTTATTCCAGATTTGAGAAATGTTTTATTATTAATAGTGGCTTGAAAACAAGTAGTGAATCTTATCCACATCTTTTTGTGACCAAATTGGTCGAGAATTCCTTACCCCAGGTTAAGAATAGAGTATTAAAAGTCGAGAGCACATGGCAAGCTAATACTCCTTCCCAAATGTTACAAATGTTACAGTACCACCAGAACCGAATTAGAGAGGAACACGAACATGAACAGAGACGTATGAAAGATACGAAAATGAAAGTACTAGTTGCCCAGTCCGTCCCAGCAGACAGTCAGAAGAGGGGTACGACACAGACTAGTAACCCTGCAGCTCCTGTTAAAGGGAATTGCAATTACTGTAAACAGCCAGGTCACTATATAAAGAATGTCTCGTTCTGAAACACAATATTGCTACAGGCAGGACGAAAGAAAGACCGCGTCTACCTAGACCAGAACATGTTCCCCAGAATATTCCACAAAACATGCAACCTCCACAGAATGCACAACAGACAGTAGCTGTACCCCAGCCCCAACCCATTGCTGCCACGCAACATGTCACACAACAAATGAATGAATGAAACGAGATTTATATCGCGCAACTTAGCCCCAGAGGGCATCAAGGCGCCTAACCAAATAAAATGATACGGTCAGAGAGCATGATTAATGATAGGCCTTGATGAAACACCACGTCTTTAAAGCCTTCTTAAAGAGAACCATGGTGGGTTGAGATTTGATCTCAGAGGGGAGGGCATTCCATAAATTAGGGGCCACAAATGAAAAAGCTCTTCCGCCCCATCTAACCTTGTTTGTCCGAGGGACGGTGAGAAGGTTCTTATTGGAAGAACGAAGGTTTCTGCTGGGGGCGTAGGGACTCAGAAGGGAACCTATGGCCTCAGAGCTGCCGTCGGATAGGGCACTGAAGACTAGGCATAGGATTTTAAAAGAGACTCTAGACTGAATCGGGAGCCAGTGAAGACTCTTCCTTGCAAGAGAGACAGAAGCGGTGTTAGGGAGGTCCAGAACAAATCTGGCAGCCGCGTTCTGGATGGACTGGAGGCGTTGGATGAGGCCTTTATTGATGCCTGCATACAGGGCGTTACAATAGTCCAGCCGTGATGTAACTAAGGCCACCACGGTCTGTTTGCGAGCTTGAGGGGAAAGATAGTGGGCGATTTTTCTAAGTACTTTGATCACTCCCCAACAGGTAGAAACAGTTCTATTGACCTGTAGTGACATGTCTAGAGAGGTGTCAAAAATCACGCCAAGATTCCGGGCGGAATTTGACGGTACGGGACAAGCTCCAAGAGAGGGAGGCCACCATTCATTGGACCAGCTGTTTTGATCTTTTCCAAAGATCAAGACCTCTGTTTTCTCTCCGTTCAGCTTCAGGGCGTTTAAGATCATCCAGTCGGAGACAGCTTGCATGCAATTCCTGAAGCTGAGCGCTGAGGTACTCACCGAGTGGGAGAGGGACACCATGATCTGGGTGTCATCGGCGTATGACACCACCTCCATCCCCTGAGCTTTTACTAGTCTGGCAAGTGGGGCCACATAAATGTTAAAGAGGGTCGGGCTCAAGGCCGACCCCTGTGGAACCCCACATTGCACAGGCTTAACAGAGGAGAGGAACTCTCCTAGCTTGACCCTCTGTTCTCTCTGAACAAGGAAAGAGGACAGCAAGCTCAGTGCAGGACCCTCCACCCCTATCTCCCTCAGACGAGCAGTTAAAGTCGAGGGAGATAGGGTATCAAAGGCGGCGGTCAGGTCTAAGAGGACCAAAAAAGTGGTCTGGCCTTGGTCGACCTTTGATCGTATATTGTCCGTCACTACTGTAAGGGCCGACTCAGTACTGTGGAATTTTCGAAAGCCATGTTGAGACTGGTCCAGGAACCCAGAGGCATCAAGGAAAGCAGTCAGATGATGATTGAGATGCGATTCCAACATTTTGGCTGGAGCAGGCAGTAAGGAAATCGGCCTGAAGTTCTTAAGGGTGTCCGGGTCCAGGGTGGGTTTTTTAAGCAATGGCTTGACTATGGCTTGTTTCCAGGAAGCAGGGAAAAGGCCCTGGGCCATAGCCTGGTTCATTACCTCAAGAAGCGGGGGCAACAAGGTTTCCCTGCAATCTTTCAGAACCTTCAACGGACAGGGGTCCATAGGAGAGCCTGACTTTGTCCTGTTTAGCAGGGAGTCTAGTTGGTTAAGAGTAAGGGGCGGGAAGTTGGTCAGAATTTTAGAGGGGTCCTTGGCCCAAGATTCTAAAACCGGTTGAGACGGGGGAGGACGGGAAGCCATAAGGTCTCTCTGTGCTTCCAGAGTGAGAGAGATGTCAGTGATTTTAGCGTGAAAGAAGTGAGCAATCTTGTCACACAGCTCTTGGGAACCTATGATGGAATCAGGCGTTTGTAGCGAACACAGGGAATCCACAATCTTGAATAATTCCCTAGGGGACGTGATGGACGATGTAAGCCTGGAGAAATAGTCCTGCTTTTCTATGATGACCTTGGACTTATATTCTCCAAGTAACAGCTTGTGTTTATCTCTATCTGTGGGGTTCCAGGTTTTTCGCCATTGCCTTTCCTGCCTCCTGCATCCCTGCCTCAGCAGTCTAAGATGGTCCGTGAACCAGGGAGCAGAAGGTTTCCGTCTGGCTGAATAACTTAGGGAGGCAGGGGCTAATAAATCAACTGCTCTGGAAATAGAATTAGCAAAATCCAGTGCAGCATTACTGGCGTCCTTCGAGGGGGAAATAGGAGCCTGCACAATAAGGGGGGCAAGAGAGTCATTAGTAATAGCCTTATAGTTCCGTCTGAGTATTTTGTTAGTAGAACTTCGTTGGTGTAAAGAAGGGGAAAAGGTTTTTAGTTCTAAGGGAACCGCTAAGTGGTCTGACCAGACCAGGGGAATAGGGGAGCCCACAGATAGTCTAGGGTCATTAGAGAACACCCCATCAAGGATGTGGCCAGCCAGGTGGGTAGGGCTATCGACCAGCTGATGCAGTCCACATGCGGCCAAGCAGTCCACCAGGGAAAGGGTGTCTTTTGAGTGCAAATCATCAAGATGAAAATTGAGGTCTCCCAAAATCGTAAGATGGGGTTTGCCAAAGTAAGGTTCCAAAATTTTTAATAGTTTAGAGCTAAAACAGGATCTGGGGCCGGGTGGTCTGTAGATGAGAAGACCTGTGAAGGACTCAGAGGGGGATGAAGAGATGGCAAAGTGAATGGCCTGGAAAAGGTCTGAGGGTGCAGAGAGAGTCTTAGTACGACAGATAGACGAGGCTTTAAACAAGATTGCCAGCCCACCACCCCTGCGTCCTAGTCTGTCCAGTCTTTGTAGAGCATATCCCTCAGGAATAGCTAACAAAAGCTGGGGGCCAGATGAATCAGACGCCCAAGTTTCGGTGATGAACACCCAGGAAGGGTTTCTATCAGAAACAAACTCGTGAAAAGCAATATTATTTTTTATCAATGATCTGGCATTGATGAGGAACCCCATTTCCGAACTGTAGGTTGGCATAATAGGGGAGCTAGCCAATGGGAGCACTATAGGGGAATCAGGGGAACAAGCCTCAATTGTACAAGAGAAACAACAGCATACCGGTGTGCAGTAAAAAGCTTCCGGGGGAAAGGAATGATGGCAGGGAAGGAAAAGAGGCCTCAAAGCAAGCAAATCCGAATGGGCATAATAACGAGTTACCTGGGGGCCCAGGGAAGTCACAATGCAGCCTGGCCCGTCCTGCAGCCCGTTCTCAGCGCGGACGGGCGCAGACGGGCTTGACTTTGGCGAAACTTCGGCAGAACTTCGCTGTGCGCATTCGCTGTGCGCGATTTGGGACATCATTGTTAAATAAGTCAGGTCACGTATCTCGCGTCCCACCTGACTGAAAGCAGCCAATGGGAGCGGGGACCCAATGATGAGGAACCCCATTTCCGAACTGTAGGTTGGCATAATAGGGGAGCTAGCCAATGGGAGCACTATAGGGGAATCAGGGGAACAAGCCTCAATTGTACAAGAGAAACAACAGCATACCGGTGTGCAGTAAAAAGCTTCCGGGGGAAAGGAATGATGGCAGGGAAGGAAAAGAGGCCTCAAAGCAAGCAAATCCGAATGGGCATAATAACGAGTTACCTGGGGGCCCAGGGAAGTCACAATGCAGCCTGGCCCGTCCTGCAGCCCGTTCTCAGCGCGGACGGGCGCAGACGGGCTTGACTTTGGCGAAACTTCGGCAGAACTTCGCTGTGCGCATTCGCTGTGCGCGATTTGGGACATCATTGTTAAATAAGTCAGGTCACGTATCTCGCGTCCCACCTGACTGAAAGCAGCCAATGGGAGCGGGGACCCAATGATGAGGAACCCCATTTCCGAACTGTAGGTTGGCATAATAGGGGAGCTAGCCAATGGGAGCACTATAGGGGAATCAGGGGAACAAGCCTCAATTGTACAAGAGAAACAACAGCATACCGGTGTGCAGTAAAAAGCTTCCGGGGGAAAGGAATGATGGCAGGGAAGGAAAAGAGGCCTCAAAGCAAGCAAATCCGAATGGGCATAATAACGAGTTACCTGGGGGCCCAGGGAAGTCACAATGCAGCCTGGCCCGTCCTGCAGCCCGTTCTCAGCGCGGACGGGCGCAGACGGGCTTGACTTTGGCGAAACTTCGGCAGAACTTCGCTGTGCGCATTCGCTGTGCGCGATTTGGGACATCATTGTTAAATAAGTCAGGTCACGTATCTCGCGTCCCACCTGACTGAAAGCAGCCAATGGGAGCGGGGACCCAATCTCTGCCGGCGAGCCCTCCACACAAACGGGAAAACCCGTGGTGGAACGGGGCCAGGGCAGCAGTAAATCTAAGCAGGAAGCTGTGTAAACAGCACTATAATCCCACAATGTTAAAAACACGCCGCAATTTTAAAATGAACACAGTTTTCAGTTGCTAGATTTCCAAATAACACAATGCTCCTAAATTATTCTTGACACATGTAAATTATACCAGGGTCACCAGAGCATCTTAATCATGCTCTGAAACACGAACTAACCGAGGCATTGAAAACGCCCGGTGTTTAAGGTCAGCTCTTGCATCCCACCTGACTGAAAGCAGCCAATGGGAGCGGGGACCCAATCTCTGCCGGCGAGCCCTCCACACAAACGGGAAAACCCGTGGTGGAACGGGGCCAGGGCAGCAGTAAATCTAAGCAGGAAGCTGTGTAAACAGCACTATAATCCCACAATGTTAAAAACACGCCGCAATTTTAAAATGAACACAGTTTTCAGTTGCTAGATTTCCAAATAACACAATGCTCCTAAATTATTCTTGACACATGTAAATTATACCAGGGTCACCAGAGCATCTTAAGCATCTTAATCATGCTCTGAAACACGAAATGTACCAGTATGCACAGTCAGAGTACCCAGATTATCAGCAGTATTCATGAAATAGCCTAGAGAGGGAGGTTGGCTTGCCCCTTATCGAGGTTCCTGTAGATCAAGAGGGTCACTATGTACATAGTCAGGTATTAGGGAAAGACAGAAAATTTTTGATTGACACAGGGGCGAGCAGAACCACCATCAGTCACGACGAGGTTCCAGGGGCACCCCTCTCAGGCTCACAGAATGTTTCCCTTGGATTTTCAGGAAAACCTATTGTTAACGAAGTGTCAAAACCAGTTCCCCTTGCAGTTGGTCCATTGTCTCGTACTACAGACTTGTTACTTACGAAATCATGTCCTGAAAACTTGCTTGGTATTAAGACATTGAAAGCATTAGGAGCAGTGATATGTTGTTCTCCGGAAGGAGTGAGATTGTTTTTACGTGACTTCAAAGGTCATTATGTGTTGAGAGATTTTGATCCAAGATTGCAGAATGTACCACAGCATTTATGGGCGCAAGGTCCAACTGATGTAGGTTGTATGCACATTACACCCTATCGTGTCACTCTCAAACAAGGTGTTGTACTGCCCCGAATCCGACAATACAGATTGCCACCTGAGGCTGTAGCAGCCTTACTGAAAATTATTGACGAACTCATTGCTCAAGGAGTAGTTGTAGAAACTGACTCTAATGTATGTAATTCTCCAATCATTCCGATTCTTAAACGAACTGACCCAAATGCACCACCAGTCTACCGATTGGTGATCGACCTTCGAGAATTAAATAAATGTATCATACCCCAGTACCCAGTTGTCCCAGATATTTCTTCACTATTGACTGCCATTGATTCCGAAGCTGCGTTCTTTACTGTAATCGATCTCAAGAACGCCTTCTTTAGTGTCCCCATTCATCCGGAAAGCCAGTACCTTTTCGGATTCTGTTTAAATGGCCGAAGCTTCAAATTTGCACGTGCACCTCAAGGGTTCACGGAAAGTCCTAGTATTTACAGTCAAGCTCTGAAACGACAACTAGATAGTATTCACTTGCCTACTGGCACTGCACTTCTGCAATATGTTGATGACTTGTTAATTACAGCACGGACCGAACGTGACTGCGAACGCGCATCACTGACAGTCTTGTATTTTCTGGCCGAAAAGGGGCATAAAGTGTCCCCTTCGAAGCTACAATTCTGTGCCCAGCAAGTGGTATACCTTGGACACTTGCTGTCCAAGAGGGGTAGACAGTTGACACCAGACCGTATTCAGTTAATTGCACATCTGCCACAGCCCAAGACACAAAAGGAGGTACGGGCCTTCATTGGCCTCACTTCTTACTGCAGACAATGGATTCCACAATATGCATATCTAGCCAAGCCACTCATACAGTTAACAACACAGGAGGCAGCGACTTCGACTGTCCTCCCTTGGACTCAGGAACATACACAAGCTTTTAATGACTTGAAGAAAGCTTTATGTCAAGCACCTGTTTTAGCGACACCATGTTACAGCAAACCTTTTACACTTTTTGTCACAGAACGCGATGGCACAGCATTAACTGTTCTGACACAAGATCAAGCAGGACACCACAAGCCTTGTGCTTATTTTTCTAGTACATTGGATCCAGTAGCCCAGGCTTTGCCTGCGTGTTTAAAATCAGTAGCAGCAACAGCTCTAGCTATCAGACAAAGCGATTCAATAGTATTAGGACATCCTCTGACAGTACAGGTTCCACACTCTGTGGAAGTTCTCCTAAACCGAACCCAGACTCAGCACTTGACCATAGCACGACTGACAGGTTATGAACTGACACTGTTCCAGCCACACATAGAAATCAGACGTTGCAACATACTCAACCCTGCCACATTGTTACCCTCGATTGCAACCGATCCAACACCACATGACTGCGTAGAAGTCATTAATACAGTGACAAAGCCCAGACAAGACTTGACAGACATTGCATTGCCCGATCCAGACCTGACACTTTATGTGGATGGTTCATGTATGAGAACAAGCACAGGAGAATTAGTGGCCGCGTATGCCGTGACCACTGAAACTGAAGTCATAGAAACACATCGTATTGACACATTATCTGCCCAAGCAGCAGAGCTCATCGCTCTGACCCAAGCCTGTAGACTAGCCAAGAACAAGAATGTAAACATATACACAGATTCAAAGTATGCATTCGGAGTCGTTCACAACTTTGGTGTTCTCTGGGAAGAAAGAGGTTTTCTAACCTCCCACGGAGCCAAGATACAACATGGTCCCCTCATTCAAGCCCTGTTAGAAGCAATACATTTGCCTACAGCCATAGCCATCATGAAGTGCAAAGCACATATTAAAGTCACCGACACTATTTCCCAGGGTAACGACCTGGCAGATCGAACAGCTAAATTCACAGCTCAGACTCAGACAGACATACCGACTGACATGACAAAGATTGAAGTCACTTCACTGACACATTGTATGACAGTTAAGGATCCCACACTAGATGTACTCGATATACAGACACATGCGACTCCAGATGAAATCAAGAAATGGACTGAACAAGGAGGGATCCAAACAGATCAGGGATGGATGACGAAGGGAAGAGCCACATGGTTCCTCCCCGACTCTATGGTCCAAGTTATCATTAACACAGCACATAGTCCAGCACACTTAGGAGAGAAAGCCATGTTAGACAGTTTACAGAATCTTTGGTTCAATAAACATTTACGAGCAGCAGCGAAACAGAAAGTGCGTACTTGCATGATCTGTTGTCAGTTCAATCCAGGCAAAGGTATTCCCGTGGAACAAGGTGGATTTCATCCTCCTGACCATCCTTTTGAAGTCCTCCAGATGGATTATATCCAGATGGACAGATGCCGAGGATTCAAATATGTCCTCGTAGTCGTATGTGCCCTTTCCCGATGGACAGAATCATATCCAGTTCCAGATTACACTGCTGTAACCACTGCCAAACAGCTGGTTCATGAATTCTTCCCACGATATGGTTTGCCCCGTGTCGTGTATTCTGATAATGGTCAGCCATTCTCGTCCAAACTCATGAAACAGGTATCACTCCTGTTAGGTTACCAGTGGAAATTCCACTGCGTACGACACCCTGAAGCAGCTGGTCTCGTGGAGAGACATAATCAAACCCTGAAAACACGATTAGCAAAGGTCTGTGCAGAAAAAGGTGTAGATTGGATAGTAGCCTTGCCAGTTGCCCTCTTTTACATGCGAATGGTAGCTCATTCTAGAACCGGATTGTCCCCGTATGAGATCATTTTTGGGCGTCCCCCGAACATGTGGGGTACGCCTATGCCCAGAAAGATAACTGATGTGGAAAGTACTATGCTTACAGATTACTTGGCTTCCTTGATGTCTGCACTACAATCTTGTCGTTCGCAGGTCGCGGCTGCCTTCCCGGACAACACCCAAGTAAAACCGCATGAGATCGTTCCAGGAAATTACGTCCACGTTCGAAATTTCGACAGATCAAGTCCGCTGGAACCCAGATGGAAGCAGCCAAAACTGGTGTTGATGACAACGAGGACCGCCGTAAAGCTGGAAGGTCGCAAGGGATGGCTCCACTCCAGTCATATTAAAAAAGTTCATGGACTGTGTCCAGAGACTTCGATTAAGGACTGCCCCCTTTCAGACACTGACTCTAAACTCCCCCTGTTAGAGAAAACTCCTCAACAGGAGTACCGTTCCAAATTGAGGTCTAGTAAGTCAGACAGCGTTTAATTGTTTAAGTCCCCCCCGGGTGAAGCGGTTAGACAGGTTTCTGACATGTATAAGATAGACCCAAGTAGTCAGAGAGATAGGCGAATTAAAAAGAGAGAACAATATTGTAAAATTTTGCACAGCCGATGCGTTATCGCATTAATTTTTATATTTCCTCTGAGTCTTACGATCATATGCATAAGTTTAATGCTACATGTTTTCTTTCCTCTTGATTCTCATATACATACTTCTTTTAATGATACCATAGAGCACACTTTCAGTGACCTGCCCCCACACGAGTTGTCCTATCGATTAGCAATGCGCAACAATACATTCATTCGTATGTTACACCATTCTCACCAGACCAGCAATGCCACCAATTGCTGGGTATGTGGCCGACTCCCTCCCTATCAGAAATATAAGGGAGTTCTGCCCCTTTTTCCTTATCCGTTCACACATAATGGTTCGTGTGGTGCATGGTTTACTTTAATGTCCTCCTTAGACAGTAAGTCCAAAGTTTCCCAAGGCAATTGGGTATGGGGGAACTTAAATACAGTTATGAATAAAATATGTTTCCCAGACAAGGAAGGTTTTCCCCAAAGGACAGGGACCGATCTAGAAAATGAAGTGTATCGATTAGGTAATTTTACACTTAACTTCATGATTCTGAATGTGCAGTCTGAGACTAATTCGGACTTGCCGTCTATTGCAGTTTTGCCAGTGAAAGGCGAACTATGCGTCAGAAAGAATGGTTCAGTACATCTAGGACACAGTGATTGTAATACTGTGGTCGAATTCAGTGATAAAGGAAAGTCTACTTTCAAAGCCTCCCGCCATTCTTATTTCATATGTGGTCAGACAGCTTATGTACGTCTGCCATTGGATTGGGATGGGACGTGTTATATTGCGTTCCTATTGCCACCTGTTTTCCTAGCCCCGCCTGATTATCATCGAAATCCACACCTTGTGCATGTAAGACATAGAAGGGAGATCAAGACCCCGATTGTCGATCAGACTGAAACAACGTTGGAGCAATATACAGATTTCAATAAAGGATTCTTTTTCTTTATAGGTCCCATTCAGAACAGTAAATTAATACGTAGGTTAACACGAACTCTGGAAGCAGTAGTGAACGAGACTACTTCTGCTTTAGGTAACCTGACTGAGGAGCAGTCTGCTATGAGACTTGTTGTTCTTCAAAATCGCCTTGTCCTTGACGTCATCCTGGCCGATAGGGGCGGGGCTTGTAGAGTCATCGGATCCAGTTGTTGCGTGTTTATTCCTAATAACGCGCCATCTGTGTATAAGGCCATAACACGGCTTCATGAAATAGCTAATCAGATACATCAGGATCCAGGCACCTGGACCTGGTCCGGTTGGCTCTGGAGTGTGATATCCGCCTGGGGATGGAAAGTATTGTCATTCCTAGGAATAATACTGCTCATAGTATTCAGTTGTTGTCTCTGTCTGCAATGTGGGCCAGCGATTTGTGGCTTGTGCGCCACAGCTTGTATTCCCCGTCCAAGTCCACGTTCCCGTTCCCGAATAAAGAAAGATGAACAAATGATGTTATATGAACAGATAGATGGTCTCATGAATATAGATATATCCTAAAGGGTGAAGTAGGGGCCAAGGAGGGAATGAGGTAATAGAAATTTTTAGGTAGCTAAAGTGTCCCCCACTCGTACCCCATCCATGCACCTATGTTCCTCGTATGTCGTGTAACTTCCTTCCCATACATGCCAGAAAGACGCATATACATTTGCGTCTAACCTTAACATGTCAGCTATCCAGTCCAACATGGAAATCCTGTTAATTAGGCTTCTAGGCCTATGGTGCCAACGTCTTTACATGGTACACTTTTGAATCTCGCACATGTTTTCTCCATGTTTCCTGGTTCAGTCGAGCTAGGCCCTTAATTGAGGCTTCATAGTCTTTTCTGTCTCTGAAAGCTGCATTTTAGGTATGCATCCCTGACCTCTGCCTTACTTCCTGCCCCAGCGAAGCGGTGCCCGGCTCGGCCTGGCCTTCCTGCCAAAGACAGTATTTTGCCTACAGTTATCTGCTCAGCCTCCTCGAAAACACATTCCAGTCTAGTGAAATAGGTAAACATATTCCCGGCTGCAGAGCAAAGGGCCCGGCCTTCCTGTCCTCCTTGCAAGTGATTTACAGTACCCGTTACCATGGTAGGCCCATAGCCCCGTGCATTTCACCAAGACACGTATGCACGCACTAGCTCTCAGTATTAAATGGCCTCTGCTCGAGAAACCTTTTACTTCAGATAATACATCCTCCAAACACAAGATACCAGATATGCTATAGGTACAGGTCGTTCTGACATTCCAGACACCAGTCTCCTCTACTAGTGCTAAAGTCAAAGCCCCCAGTTCTCCCCAGTTACACGTCATGATCAGTTGCGCGCGCATCTAGGCCAAGAGTTTCTGCTAACCCTGCAGAAATTCGTTATGTATCCACCCACTTATGACACTTCTTGTGACATTTCTCTGACATATCAGGTACACGCCCATGTGTACGCCTTTTTACACGCCTCCTGTTACGCACATGTGTTCTTATCTTCTACTTTTCACCTGTTACGCCTACTGTATTCATTTCAATTCTACTGTTTTACTATATATAATGTGTGATGTTAATAAAATGTTGAATGTCCCTTCCTGAACCTTAGTGGTGATGGAACATGATATCCTGTTCCTCGAGGAGCATAATTAAAGCCTGTATGACTCAGATACCACGGACTCTGCCTCTCATTTGATTGAGCTGTCTTTTATTGATATTTAATGTATAGAAAAATAGTTAGGTAATTTTATTTACCACAAGCTAATCTCGGACTAACTATCACTTTTTCTGAACTGAAACTGAGTGTTTTAGGTTATTCGGGTGCTGTGTCCCAATTTCAATATCATACTTCTTTAAATGAGACTCCAAATCTGCAGATTAGTTTAGTGTTATTTTGATATAGGATTATTTAATAAAATCGATTTTACTCCATTGGTTCCCCAAAGTTTCTTGCATTATCATCAAAGTGTGTTTTTTAATGTAAAAGAAGTCACATTTAACAACAGTGTTCATGATGTAATTACCAAATCGAATTTCATGGTGTGCCCTTTCCAATGATTTTTGACAACTATCAGTTTCTCAAGCTTACAGGCATTACACAGAAATAGTAAACATAAGTCAACAGATTCTTCAACTCAATACCAAATCAACAATAAAATATTGTGATCTTTCTTAATTATGTGAATCACAAGAAAGAAAGAAACAAACACCTGAGCAGAATCTGTTGACAAGAACTTTGGATGTACTGATATTTAGATATTTAAGGGTGTCATGTAGGAAGCCTTTTTTTATTTGGAAGCCATGCAGTTCAGGAAATCACTGGCTTTGTGACCACAAAAGGACTTTTCGTTATGCACATTTTGTGAGGAATATATACAAGATGTACCTTTCTGCCTAAACACATAATCTTAATAATGGAGAATTTTCCGAAATAACATAATTGCAATTGGAGGTAATTATGATTATAGAGTGGATAAAGGTGGCAATGTGTTGATTATGAATTTTTCAGAAAATAATAATGAGAGTCTAACAATGAAACATAAAATAGTTAAATAAGACCACATGCTACTTAAAGGTTAGGTGTAGTAACTGGATTGAGATATGGAAAATATGGAAAAGGTGTTGAAATACTCCAGTGATGTAAATATGCTTTCAGATGAAGAATTTTTAATGTAAATACTGATAGCTCAAAGTTCTCGTCATAAATCTTCTCTCAAAAGTACATACAACAAGAAAATTCCTCCCCTTGCAGGTCTATTATATTTTATTATATTTATTTATAAGTAGCTATATATATATTTATATATATATGTATATATTTTTTAATTTTTTATTTTTGTTTAAACCACGGTAGTCACCGCCGCCGCACCACTCGTCCTGGGTGCTGTCGTCGTGGTGGTGAGCCGCGATACCTTCATCCACAGCAGTACGGATAAGAACAGCAGAGACGCACTCGTGGGTCAATCTCTAAAAGATTCTTTATTGTGCGGTCTCCCCCGCACTGACAGACGCGTTTTGGCATAAAACGCCTTTTTTCAGTGTCCAATAACATTGAAAAAGGCGTTCTATGCCGAAACGCATCTGTCAGTGCAGGGGGGTACCGCACAATAAAGAATCTTTTAGCGATTGACCCGCAAGTGCATCTCTGCTGTTCTTATCTGTACTGCTGTGGATGAAAGAATATATAAATATTGATGACGGCTAAGCGCCGAAACGCGTCTTTGATGTGCAAAGGGTTTTTTGTAAAATAAATCTTTGAAAAAAACACTACCGTGAGTGCTGCTGATCTGAAACAGGCCGAGTCCGGTAGGATGTTTGGAGCAGTATACTTGTGACGGGTACACCCCCGTCAAGCAGGCACTCGCTTGAGAGTGCAGCAGGCTGGTGTTGTCAGGAGCGGAGGAGATATATATATATATATATATATATATATATTACCTACTGGCGGTCGCCAGTAGGTATATATAGTTAGGATTTTTTCTCTATGGGATATTTGAAAATTCTATGTCTAATAACTTTGGCGTTTGTGGACGGAATTGGCTGAAATTTTCAGGAAAATGGAACATTTTGTTTCTGAGCAGCCCCTGACAATTTGGGGGGGTTTCATCAAGGGGGGGCCGAGAAAAAAGGGGGGTCCCAAAACGCGTTTTTCCCATGTTAATTTCCATATGGCGGTTGGCCTCACTTTTAGCTCGAACGGCTGAATGGATTTGCACGAAACTTGGCAAAATTGTAGGGACTGTTAGCCCGATGTGCCTTTGCTAGGTCTCAATATATGTGCTCCAGTGGATTTTGAGTAATTTAGGTTCAAAAAAATATATATATCTGGGCGGAGCCTAACCACACATCTGATCTGATTGGCTGTCAGCACTTCATCCAAGAAGTGTTGGCAGCCATCTTGGGACCAATATACATGATAGCACCTCATTAAAAAGCATTGTAGTTAATAGAGGGTTTTAGGACTTTAGTTACATTATAAATCATTTGTTGATGGTACCATACTCGTTTTAGGAATTGTGGTGGGTTCTAAGGTGATTTTACCATGTGAAAAAACCTTCTGCTGTGATATCATGAATATTGTTTGAAAGAAAACTAATATCTCATGATTTTCCCACAGTGGTTTGGAAGGGGATCTATAAGCTAAACTGAAAGCATATTTTCTGTAAATTCACATTATCTTTCTCAGTCATGTGAAAATGAAGTCTGACATTCTCAGTAAAACATGTACATCCAACAAGGACAGAGACTGTCAGTTGATTCCTTTGTGCTCTACTGCAGCCTCCTAAAGTGTTCTAAAGAACAACTAGAGCGCTAACAGTCCTACGTATTACAAAGGTATAGCACACCTGGAGCCATCGTGATGGGAATAAAGTGGTAACTCTTAAAACATTTAATTTAAAAAGGAACAAAATGAGGGGGTATATTATGCAATAGAAGGTATTATTAGTGCTGCAGAAAGAAAAATTAGGGCACATTTTGAGTGACTTTTCAAATCCTCTTCTATTTCATTAAAAAATTCTGACATGCAGTCTCCCAAAATGGCCACCAGAGACAAAAGAGCCCAAATGTAGCCCAAATATCACCCAGATGTAGCCCAAGTATAGCCCAATGACAGAATGTCCCAGAGTGTTCTGAAGAACAACTAGAGCGCTAACAGTCCTACTTATTACAAAGGTATGGCACACCTGAAGCCATCTTGATTGGAATAAAGTGGTAACTCTTAAAACATTTAATTTAAAACGGAACAAAATGAGAGGGTATATTTTGCCATATGAATTATGATTAGTGCTGCAGAAAGAAAAATTAGCGCACATTTTCAGTGACTTCTCAAACCCTCTTCAATTTCATTAAAAAATTCTGACATACAGTCTCCCAAGATGGCCACCAGAGACAAAAGAGCCTAAATGTAGCCCAAATATCACCCAGATGTACCCCAAGTATAGCCCAATGACAGAATGTCCCAGAGTGTTCTAAAGAACAACTAGAGCGCTAACAGTCTTACTTATGACAAAAGTATGGCACACCAGAAGCCGTCTTGATTGGAATGAAGTGGTAAGTCTGAAAACACTCAATTTAAAAAGGAACAACATGAGGGGGTTCATTTTGCCATAGAAAGTATGATTAGTGCTTCAGAAAGAAAAATTAGGGATCATTTTGAGTGACTTCTCAAATCCTCTTCTATTTCATTAAAAAAATTCTGACATGCAGACTGAAACATGCACTTTGAATCCCAGCAGCAGACGTCCCTGGTGAGCAGTAGCTTTACTACAGTGATCTAATGTGCAACTAGAGTGCTAACATTCAGAATTTATGGCAAATGTGTGACACATCTGAATGCCTTCTTGATGGAACCAAAGTAAACAAGCATTGAAAATGCAATAGATCTCGCCCTCGTTTAAGTTAAAGCCATTCTGTTTGTAATGAGGTGGCTTTTTAGCTTTGCTTTTATTAGTGTTTTTTCAACTTTCATGTAAATAACATGCATCTGTATGCATATAAGTATATGTATGCATGCATTTATGTTTGTATTTATATAGATATACAGATGATATATGTTTATATATGTATGTATATATATATATTCACTGAAAAAACCATAGGTTATAGACCATATATAGTTAGGAATTAGCATTTACAAAACCTTGAAAATTCACTGAAAAAACCATAGGTTATAGACCATATATAGTTAGGAATTAGCATTTACAAAACCTTGAAAATTCACTGAAAAAACCATAGGTTATAGACCATATATAGTTAGGAATTCGCATTTACAAAACCTTATTTTACTCACACAAAACCATTGAAATTCCATATATAGTTAGTTGCACTAACTATATATCGCGCACCCGCAATCCACTGCTGATGATGTCACATATTACATCATTCATGACATGGTCAGTGACATCACTGATGACATCACTGATGACATCTCAAATGACATTACTGATGACATCACTGATGACAACATCCAGTGACTGTATGTTTCTGTAAAGTTAAAATATGTCTTACATATTGAAGAATGAGTGGATGTATAAGTGTCTGGATGAAGGATTTAGTAGGTGCATGACTGACTGTATGAGTGAGTGATTAAATGTGTCTCACTGAGTGCATGGGTTAGTGACTAAACTGTCTTAATTTGTGCATCATTATGTCTGTTGTTCTGTAAACTGTTGCATGTGTTGATAAGTAGCTATATGAGTAACTATATGGGTTATTGATTGGTTGCCCACGTATTTGTATGGGAGACTGAGTGTGTGTGTGGATGGCTGGGAGGTGTATGACTCTGTGCATAGATGTGTGAGCAGTTGATTCACTAGATGTATGGTTTCAAAAGTGCATGTGGAAACAGCTGTATGGGCGGTTGACTGTGTGCATGAGTGTATTGGTGAGTGAATGGATATCTCAGTGCTACATGTCAAAGTAAGTACATATGTAAAACACAGTACATGTGAGAGTTGACATATATAAATAACTGTGCATAAGAGCCAGTGAATGTGTGAGTGGCTGTATGGATCATTGTGAACTTGTATCAGGGATTGTATAAGAGAGTAAATATGTGTTAGTATATGTTTGAATAAGTAAAGTTTGTATAACTGTATAGTTGAGGAAATGGAGGTGTGATTGATTCTTTGCATGACTGACTAGGTGTGTGAGTAACTCCATGGATGAGTGACAGTCTGTGAGTGTCTGTTTACACTGATTGTATCTAAGGTTATATTAGAGTCTGAAGAGGTTCATCGTATTATCACATGAATGATATCATCAGTGATGTGATCAGTAATGTCAAATGAGATGTCATCAGTGATGTCATCAGTGATGTCATTTGAGATGTCATCAGTGATGTCATTTGAGATGTCATCAGTGATGTCATCAGTGATGTCACTGACCATGTCATGAATGATGTAATATGTGACATCATCAGCAGTGGATTGCGGGTGCGCGATATATAGTTAGTGCAACTAACTATATATGGAATTTCAATGGTTTTGTGTGAGTAAAATAAGGTTTTGTAAATGCGAATTCCTAACTATATATGGTCTATAACCTATGGTTTTTTCAGTGAATATATATATACATATATATGGATTTTACTGGAGGTAGCTGGTGAGCTAGTTGCTCCCCAGGGATGCTCAGTATTCAAGGGGAGTCAATCCCCCAACTTAAAACGTGCCAGGGGGCACGTTTGCACAGTGGTGAAGGGAGGGAGCGGGGCCTGAGTTCACATGTGAGCAAACACACCTTGTGGCGCGGTTTAAGTTGGGGAATTGATTCCTTGTCAATCCTGAGGGTCCCTGGGGGCCAACCAGCCCAACTGGTACCTTCATTAAGCACCACGGAGCTCAGTTGCAGAGTGTTGTAAAAAGGGGCATGGCCTCTGAACACCTCTCTGCAACGCAGCCCCCTGGCTCATACTGGAAGTATTTGGTGGGCTCGTTGGCCCCCAGGTACCCACAGGATTGAGGAGGAATTATTCTCTAACTTAAAACGCGCCACAGGGCCTGTTTGCAGACATGTCACCTCAGGCCAGGCCCCCTTCCTTCACCACTGTGCGAACGCACCCTGTGGCATGTTTTAAGTTGGGGAATTAATTCTCTTTCAATACTGAGGGTGCCTGACGGCCAAATAGCCAAACAGGTATCTCCAGTGTGCGCCAGGGAGCTGCGTTTCAGACAGGTGTTCAGAGGCCATGCCCCTTTTTATACCTCTCTGCAACGCAGCTCTGTGGCGCTTATTGGAGGTACCTAGTGGGCTACTTTGATCTTAGGGTCCCTTAGGATTGAAGGGGACTTAATCTCTCAACTTAGAACGGCCACAGGGCGCGTTTACACAGTGGTGAAGGGAGGGGACGGGGCCTGAGGTGATGTGTGCAAACACGCCCTGTGGCGCGTTTTAAGTTGGGGAATTAATTCCACTTCAATCATGAGGGACCATGGGGGCCAACTAGCCCACCAGGTGCTTCCAGGAAGCACCACTGCACTGCGTTGCAGAGAGGTGGTGCAGGCCATGCCCCTTTTTACATCTCTCTGCTACGCAGCTCTGGGGCGCTTGCTGGATTTACCTAGTGGGCTAGTTGGACTCTAGGGACCCTCAGGATTGAAGGGGAATTATTTCCACAACTTACAACACACTAGAGGGCATGTTTGCACAGTGGTGAAGGGAGGGGATGGTGTAGGAAAGTGGCTCTATATACACTGGACCGAAGTAAAATCAGCTGAACTACGAATTCTAATTTACTCACCTGTTATCAGGAGAGAGATCTCAGTGCTGCATCTTTGAGCCCAGTTCTGATCCTGAAAAGTCATTTTAACCATACTTACCAGTAACTTGAATTTCCTTCCATAGGATATCATTGCCTGCTTTTTGCTGAAAAAGTTTCTAAGTGTCGATTTATGAAACGTACAAATATTCCTCTAAAATCAACCAAACTACGAATTCCGATTTACTCACCTGTTATCATGAGAGACCTCAGTGCTGCATCTTTGACCCCAGTCCTGATCCGGAAAAGTAATTCTAACCATACTTACTAGAAACTTGAATTTCCTTCCATAGGCTAACATTGACTGGTTTCACTTGGAAATTCTTCTAAGAGTGGAGTTTTGGAACTTTAAAATATTCATCTAAAATCAACCAAACAACGAATTCTGATTTACCCACCATTTATCAGGAGAGAACCCAGTGCTGCATCTTTTAGCCCAGCACTGACCATGAAAAGAAATTCTAACCGTACTTACCAGTAACTTGAATTTCCTTCCATAGGAATCCATTGTCTGGTTTTCACCAGAAAAGTTTCTGTCTATTTCCACAAACTGCAAGTATTCCTTAAAAATCGCCTGTATGACTTACACGCATTCTTTCAACTGTTTACAGGAGATTCACCGGTGCTGGATCCAGGATCCACCACTGAGTAAAAAAAAGTAACGATAACACAACTTACCTGCTAACTGAATTTCCTCCCATAGGATAACATTGGTGATTCTATGTGAAAAAATGTCTAAGTGTCAACTTTTAAAATACAATAATATTCCTTAAAAATAACTACTGTAACCAAAACGCTTTTACTCAACTGTTTACAGGAGATGTACCAGGACTGAATCTAGGATCCAGTCCTGTGGTTAGAAAAGTAATACGTAAAGTAACTAATTGCATTTAATTAGAAATTCACATTGAGGTCAATGTTGCATTGTGTTTGAAATTGTGTTGCCCATTGCAAGAACTGTTACTACTGTACTTAAAAGTCTATTGCCTATTTGCAGAGTATTTAAACTAAAGTAATTCATTCTGAGGAAGTATATTTTGTAATGTAATGTATAATGTAATTATAATATAATTTAAACAATAAAATATAAAAAAATAAATAGTTAAAAAAAATGTAGTAAATCAGTATCAAAAAATAAATATAACAATTATTACATTTAAAAATAGGCATTGAAAAAACCCTTGAAATTCACTGAAAAAACCATAGGTCCAGACATGTTATAACTAGGAATTAGCATTAAAAAAAAACCTTCAAAATTCACTGAAAAAAACATAGGTTTCTGGAGTGTTATAGTTAGCTGGACATTTCACTCTTACAAAACCATTTAAATTCAGACGTTATAGTTAGTTATACTAACTATAACTCGCGCGCCCGCAATTCACTGCTGATGATGTCACACATTACATCATTCATGACATGGTCAGTGACATCACTGATGACATCAATGATGACATCTCAAATTGTATTGTAGTTCCTATATTCCCAATAGGCTCTGCGCATTGGAATAATATATCCTATAGATTTGAGGTAGGACTTATGTCTACCAGGTCTCTATCGAATATATTAGACTTAATTGTGAGTGCCAGCAAGCTCAGAGGTCACTAGAAACTTTCTTGAGTTCACAAGAAGGGATTTAGTTTCTGACAACCGCATAACCATGACAACTTTGTTTCCCCAAGATAAAACTGATCTTCAGAGTCGTGGAAACAATTGATAGATATTTTACTCAGTCATTCGTGCATGCTTTGTTTCACCAGAGTTTGCAGAGAATTAGATAGACGGGAGTTTTCAATAAAAGTATTTATTGAACAGTCTTCTTTCTCAAGCAAAAGAAATGAACTGCTACAATTGTAATACTGGTTGCAAAATATATTGTATACAGTAAAAAGAGTAGAATAAAATAATACTGTAAGAGCATTGTATGGTTCCTAGACCATAGATAAATACATACAAAAATAATAAAGGCTATAAAGTATTCAACTGGTGCGTCTAAAATACGCCTACCCCGATGTACCTAACCTAGGTCGAGTACGAGGGAAGAAGTAAGTGAGGTGTAGCATAAATTTAGTATTCTTTGCCAAGAATCTATCCAAGATTTCTCTTAGGGTCTAATCAGCTCCGTACCTTGGTTTAGAATGAAGAAGGTCAGGCACAGGACTCAATTTCCCAACAACCCGCAAGGGTAGCTTGGAAACACTAGCGCTGGATTTCTCAGCAAGAGAAAAGACAGCGTCTCTCTCAGTCCGTCTGCTGGAGGATCGGCTTTCTTAGACACTTGCTGTAGCAGGATGCGTCGGGCAAGTAGATAGTCGAACTGCTCCAAACCACCATGTGTTTGCTATGGCAAGTGTGGGCATATTTGTACCTTGAAGGTTCCGAGTTTGACGTAAAGGTGGACATAAAAACGTCATCAAAGAGTCTCAGTTCTTTGAAAACTCCATAAGTTCTTGGACAAGTCAGTATTCGAGCAAGGGGAAGTCCCTAGCTGCTGTAGCCAAGTGTTCCAAGAAATCGTTCGGGATTTTCTGAACTTGTGGAAGTAGCCATGCCGTATTTGGACTGCATGAGCTATGTCTAAATAAGGTTATGATTTCTATGTCTATATAAGGCTATGGTGATTTAGACCTATATAAGGGCATGAATCGGGAAAATTACACTAGGGTCCTAAAATGCTATACAACACCCACTCCACGTTTATCCTGTTCAACATTACTAAGTTCAAGCACTAAAACATATTCTAAAGCATGTGTTTACAATCCCACATTAAAAAAATTAGCATTTGTACTGTACGCATTTTAAAAGCAATTATTTCATCATAATCATATACTATAATATTGGAAATGCTAACCGAAGCCATCATAAAATTACATTTATGAAATGGCTCCTAGTTACAGAAGAAAAGTCAAGCCCATAACATAGCAGAATATACAAGCTATTTTGGTTTGCGAATTTAGGTCAATATTGTTTCTAGGAAGTATTCAAAGAATTCTTGTTCTCTAGGAATAGTTCTACTTTAAGCAGATTCCCTTGTGCCAACGTTCATTGTGTCTGGAAAAAAGTCAAAGTAAAAAATAGAGTTCCAAAGTTAGAAGCTTTTGTTTTGAAAAAAGTGAAGGTCGAATTTCGGAGTTGAAAGAACGCTGTGTGCTAACTTCAAAAGTTATTCTCGGTGTCAGGAGAAAACATTAATTCGTCTAGTCTAGCAAAGAAATCATCTAACACAGTAGATGAAAGTTGAACCACTTCATTAAATAGATCAATCTTACACAGATGAGAACCATCGCTGTCAGCGTCAGTCGCGTTAGCAATTTTCACAGTTGATGGTACCTGTGTGCCTGTTTGTCCGCTTATCACACCTACAGCTGTAGTTGCCGGTGAGATCTCAATGAATGCCGTCTCAGGATTGGTAGCCATTGTGGGCAACACAATACATGAGCCATTACCAGACCCAGTAATGTGTCAACATCCGTTGGCATAGCTGATGGAAGTGTTAGACAGATATCTAACACGCATTCCTCTCCACAAAGCAGTCATCGTAAAACACAGGGTGCACGAAGTTTGGAAAAATGCCCAGGACTGCTTCAAAGGGTGCTAGCAGTCACGAAAAAATTGTCCTAAATACATGTACAATACCACTGGTATTAGACATGTTTAAGATACGACCTAACATTTTTGAGAAATGTATGGGGCAGTTTGTTGATAATAATGCATGTATCTCCGCAGAGAACCTTGCAACTTGCAGATCATACGTCTCTCTGGACGAGGTTAGTGGCACCGTTTTTTGTAAAAGAATGGCTTTCATTCTTCCTAAAGTATCAATTCGTATAGAAGAGATGTTTAGTGAAGGCCATAGTGGCGACTCCCCGTCTGTCTTAGTTTTTGGAAACAATACTTGCATACAACAAGTGACCCTGGCTGACACACTAACGAGATAGGCTGTCCCTGGCATCATTCCACAACAGCTGTGATCATTGAGCATTATGTAGCTTCCATTGGAAAGCTGCCTCTATCACTGCTGCCGGGGAACCCTGCAGGTGGCATGATAAGTTGTTTGAAGAACCATCACAGGTTCCATGTAAATTAATGCCTTGACAAAGAAGTGTACCGCTCAATGTTGTTTTACAGTTTTTACCACTAAGAAATACCTCCTTTTCCCCAATCCAACATTTGTGTGTGTATGGTAAATCCCAGGTCGACTTCATGTACTCTTTACCCAATCTTTCATACAGGCCTGCTGGTATGTGTTTTAAGCAATACTGAAACTGGAAAATCGTCACTGGTCTCGTGATGGTTCCATGTATTATCCATTCAACGGATGGTTTCTCAGAAACGGTTGATGGTAATCTTTCCAGTTTTTCTATGCTCAGCACTGTATAGTCTGCTCCCCTCTGTGCCAAAGAGGTTTGTTTATCTGTAAGGTTAAAGACAGTAAACAATGATGTGGTGTTGATTAGACACCAAGGCACATAGCCAAAACAAATATTTTGTAACGTCCAGCCCAGCACCATTATAGAACGTAATGAGACTGGCCATGTTGTAAGATTAGCAAGTCTTGTTCCAGTATGTCTATGGCAGAAGATACGATGCTGTCCAAAGAATAAATTCTGGACGAGAAAGTTGTTAATCCATTGTCAACTACAGAGAGTGCTTTCTTTAAATTAATACGATCAATTTCTTGTTCGTTCTACACTTTCCATTTGCGTGACTTTCCATGCTTCATTATAAGCAGCATAAATACTGGTGTATATGAAACGTTTATGACGTGGTTTGCGAGGTCCAAGTAAGAATTCTTGTAAATCAATGTAATTTTTAAGTAAAGTTAAGTGTTGTTTTATTTCTGGGAGTGTGGATTTTTTGAGCCATTCAAGGCACAGTTTTCCTACACTGTAAGTTGTTATTATCCCTGGATGTTGTCTCTGGACATATCTTGGATCTGGCCTAGTTACTGTAAACCCTTGTGTCTTGTTCAGGAATCTATCTTGACAGTTATTCGTGTCTGTGGGCGAGATTAACCCTTTTTTCCATTCAGGATTACTTCTGTTTTGTTGTAAAATATAATTTACGTCTACCTCCTCATCTGTAGTCCTATTACTTTCAGGTGTAGGCTTAGGTATGGATGGTTTGTTTAAATCTTTTATCTTAGCCAGGCCAAGACAAGATGTCTGTTTAACAGTTTCATTTAAAAACATTATTTGTTCTGGGATGATGCAGGCTCTGATTAATGATTCTAAACCTTGTACCTGCCAGTCTTTGGTGCCCGAGACAGTTTTTGTCTCAATGTTGTCTTTCCAAAAGTCAAAGCCTAATGTCGACAATTGAGCATAAAAGGCGGCAGAATACATTTGGTAAATATTTTTAAAGTAAAAGGTTTCTGGATTTGTGACATTAAAACCTGTAAAGTATGGGAACACTCTATAGAACTTTTTAGAGCTACCTTTTGGTGGCGTTGGACAACGTTCCCATTGATTATAAGTTAAAACATTTCTAGGATTTGCAGATTTGTGCAAATAATGATGACCAAAATGATTAAAACAATACATTTCTTCATAATTTGATGAACCTTCTAAGTATTCATGTTTTGCAAATTTTGCTGACATTTCTAAGTCTGCCGTATTGTTATTAACAGTTTCAAAGTCCCAATTATCAGAAAATGTACTCGCTGAAACAAAATCACTCAAGGAAACCTTAAAGTGGTGTAGAATCTTCAACAGCTCAACCGGGCCTTAAATGTCATAATCAGTTCTATCCCAAGCTATGCCACCAGGTAGAGGAACGGCTGTGATGTTCACTGATGACAGGTCTTGTTGTTCACAATGAGATGATTTGTGTGTCTTCAGGAGCAAGTACATGTTCTTACTTGCTGTGTCCATTTTACTATATTTTCCATCTATCAGCTTTTCCAAACTTAAAACAAGAATCAGCCATAGTAGGAGAAAGAGTAATCCTAACACAATCCAAAATTCAACCCATGGTGAAGTCAGATATGTAGTTGAAAGCTGGTGACAAAGTTATTTTACTTGTTGCTTGACATTTTTGTTTGTCAGCATTGTTTCAGGTTCACTGGGATACTCAGAAAAGGTATTGAAGTTGATGAAATAGCCAGAGGCAGTTCTATCAATTGTTGGTATTGCATCCGGAATATTTGGAATCGCTGGATCAGCTTGTTCCCTTGACATGTTAGTATAGTCAGATGTTGTAGACAGGAGTTTCTTGACGAACTGTTATTTGGCTTTCAAGATGCACAAGTTCCATGGCTTTGTTGCATAGTCCTTCTTTTCTCACTGTAGATTCTTCAAAAGTGATGATCTTTCAGTTAAACCTCTTGGATGGTAGCAAGATTTGGTCTTCTGCTACATCTTTGGAGTCCACTGGGCCTGCTACTTATTATCAGCCACATGGTGTGGTTTTACCAGGTCGATGGACACGAACCGGTTCTCCTTTCTACCAGCAAGGGGCGGCAGTAACACTGTTCTTGATCCGTGGACTGCTAGTACAGGTACTGGTTTTCTATAAGAAGGCAGAATTTCCTTCTTATCTGCTATTTTCTCTCTGACCAGATCCCCAATCTTTGGAATCCAGACAGGTCTTGCTGGGACAGGAGGTTTTTCTTCAGTGGTCATTGGCTTTTGTATGGTGTTGCTTAGACTTCTTCTTGTTTCGTTTAAGTCCTATAAAACAGCCAAACGATCTTTGATATCAAAGGGTTTTTGATCTACCACTGAAGTATGATGATCGAGGTCTTCGACCATCATTGTAGTACCAGAAAGGATTTCATATGGAGTGATTCCTCCGAGAGAATTTCTTGGCAGATTATTAAGACTACATTGGACACTTATTAGATGTTTGACCCACCCATCACCCAAACCTAATACCCTAGCTGTTATAGATTGCTTTATGTCATGTTTTTTTCTTTCCACAACCGAATTTCCCTCAGGATGGAATGGACTTGAGTACCACAATGCAACGCCCAAGCTGGCCATGGCCTCCTTGTAAGCCCTAGAGCTAAAAGCAGGACCCTGGTCAGAACGTAGTATGACGAATGCGTATGTGCAGATAAAAACTCTCAAATCTTTTATAAAAGTTCGGGCGCCAGCTGAGCGCTGAGGCCACATCCAAATGAATCTTGTCCTAGTATTTGTGGGACCGCTTTTGTCCATGGGGACGTCTGAGCGTGGATAGTCTAATGCTATCTAACAATGGTGTCTGTACTGGGCTGGCTACACTGTAGTCAGGAAACTGGTGGCGCTCCAAGCTGTGGTCTCTGTAGCAGACATCACAATTAATACCAAATTCGTAAATGTGGGGGCTCATCTCTAGCCACCAGTACATCTCTTGCAATTCTAATAGAGATTTTGATATCCCTTGATGTATAAGACCCTCTCCCATATCTGCTTCTTGAATCAAAGCACATCTCTGATTCCTGCTTGGGATTACTGTATCCCCCACTCCAGGGATTCAAGCAAAAGGAACGGATTTTGCATCAAATATGTATGTATATTCGAGTGGATAATTTATAGGTAACGCAGCTCCGCTGCCTTTGCTTGTGGCATTGACAGCGAGCATGGTTTCACCGTCTATTTTTGTTTTTTTAAAAAGTGATTGCAGCTACAAAAGCCGTTTGCACAGCGGTCTTTGCGGCTTCATCAGCCAATGAATTCCCTTCAACGTGAACGCCATCACGCTGATGACTCAGTGTATGGATCACATGAGTTTTTTTTTAGTTCCTTCTGTAAAAGAACTACTTGTTCCCAAAGCATGTTATGCTTGATTGTGCCAAATTGTGCGTCTTTAAAACCATTTTGAACCCAGTTCTGCAAATATTAATTTTAAGATTGGATGCAGTAATATGAATTGCACTCTATGAGTGTGGGGAATTCGCGATCAGTATTTTCCTTCGCCATCTTGAAAGCCTGTATTTCAGCTCGCTGAGCTGTACAGTCTCCGAAGGATTGAGTTTTTGTGATTATAGGTCTGAATTTACCATTACGCCAGCAACCTTTAACAATTGCGCACGCAGCACTATAAGCTTGTTTACCCCCAATTGTCAGCTGTGCTGATCCGTCTGTATAACTTATACATCCGTAATGTTCTAGAGGTAGAATCTCAGTGGGCAGAGGACATTCTTGTTCGTATTGGAGAAATTCTTGTGTCTTCAAGTAAGGGTCAAAAAAGTATTCAACGTCTGTCGCAGCAAGAGAATTAACCCATTGTATCCATCTTGGATGTAGAGCTTTTGCATTTGGAATGCTTGCCTTTGTCACTGCCTCTAAGGCAGGTACAGGAGTAATGACTTTTATGCGTTTACCCTGTGCGAGGGCTCTCTCTTTTGCTGCCGCAGTTTGAACCGCTGTCAGAATTTTTTCTGTTGAAGTGAATTTAATTTCAGCTTGTGTGTGTAAAAGTGTGATTTGTAAGCTATTGGTACCTTTTCACCTTCATTGAAGGTTAGGTATGTGAATCCGCATCTCCCTGGGATGATTCGGATTACAAGGTTGCGTTCGTTTATGCGTGTCTGTAAATGTGTTGTTGCTAACATGTCTGTTTGCACTGAACGCAAAATTTCTGTGTGTTTTTGAGTACAACTAGTTGGTTTGAAATCAGGTTTGATTAGTTCGTAGAGAGGTTTACCCCTTTCTGCATAATTTAGAATGTAAGTTCTTCCGAAGTTCAAGAATCCTAAAACTGACTGTACGTTTTTCATCGTTTTTGGAGGTTGGAGCAGCGCACATTTTTCTAAAAAGTTTGCTGCCAGGCTTTTGTCTTTACTTGAAAGTTCGTATCCCAAGAATAGGAAGTTCAGGAGGGCAATCCTTGATTTTTTAAAGTTTAATTTATACCATTCAGAGGCGAATCCAAGTAATATGGTGTTCACCCTGGTCAAGTGCCTGTCCAAATCATCATCTGTAAGATAGATGTCATCAACATATGATAATGCCTCATCATCGTACGTTTGTAGTAACTCTGTTACTCTGGCTGAAAATAATCCAGGACTGTTCTTGAATCCCTGAGGGAGGCAACAAAAGTGTTGTTGTGTCCCCATTATTGAGAAAGCGGTCAAGTACCTGCTTTCAGGTGCAATATTTTGACAGAATAAACCGTTTGAAATATCTAATGTCGTTTTGTATTTTTTGCGCACAATGTTATTTATCAGTGCTGCACTGTGTGCATTTTGTACTGCAAAGGTTTTGCAACAGGAATTTAAATGTCTGTAGTCCAAAAGTAGACGATATGTATTGTCTGGTTTGGAGACAGGAAACAAAGGATTGTTCATGGACGAGGTGCATGTTTCAATTACACCTTGGTATTCAAGTTGATCTAAGATTTCCCTGACCTGTTTTTTAGATTCTTGTTTAACCGGATACTGCTTCTGAGCAGTTGGTTGATTTTTTAACTGGATCCTGTGGTGAGGAGAATCCTCCTCCCATCCCACATGATTTTTATATAATGCTGGAGCCTGGGCTAAAGCCCATTTTCTGGCATAGTTGTATTTTTTATGAATAGGAATATGATTTGAGAAGGCTGGCATAATGATCTCTTCGCCTTGTGGGCACTCCCTGACAAATTCAGGTGGCCATTTGTTTTTCAGCCAGAAGAATGTCATAACCCTTAGATAGTTTTTCTCAAAGAGTGCTTTTTTTCCCTAGTTATGTCCCCCTCTATTCGGAGTGTTACTTCATATAACTTATGTGGTACACTAACCCTGGTATCTGCAGTTTGAACCTGAATGCATTCATTCAGGTCCACTGTCTCTAGATGATCCATGCAAGCTATGGTAATTTCTGCTGCTCTGTCCAGCATTGTCTGGGCCCACTCCCCATTCTTGAGTTGTGTCCTCAAGATCCTCGGCATGTCTGATTTTTAGACTTGCTACCTTCTTCTTGGTGAATTGAGTTTTCTTATGTTTTGGAATGTGTTGATCGTCTTTGGATTTCACGCGTTCTTCCTTGTATTCTGATCATCCTCTTCTTTCGGATTTCTGCAAGGAAGTCTGAAAGGTACGAGAGGAACGTGTATCAGTATCGTGATATCTATCAGATTTTCTCAAAGTATCCCTGTTTCTGAGATTATACCTCTTTTCAGAGGGCTCGTTTTGAGGAGACCTACCTCTAGATTGAGAACGCTTTTCTTTAGTAAGTGTCTGTCTAGTATTTTCCCACTTTAGGAGTAGGAGTGTGTTTTTAAATAAAACTTTTTCAGGATATTCTGTTAATTCAGGCTTTACCGGTTTCCCTCCCAAACTATCTCTTCCTAGTTCTTCATAGGATTTTTCAATTATTCTGGCCAGTTCATATGGTTGCTCAGTTACATCAAGTTCTTTTAGTTTTTGGCGGATTGCCAAGGATGCTGCTTCACCTTTAATATTAGCTAATATTATAGCTGAGGCCTGTGTGAAATCTTTCAGTAACTTCATACCGAGATTTAAATCAGGCTCTGCCCCGTATTCATTTTGAATCTGTTTCAGGACGTCTGGTATTGCCGCCATGGACGGAACACCATGTGTTTTTGTGTAGATTACAGCAAAGACTGTACCCCAAGTGTCACAGTTCTCCAGGTGTGTTGCGATCTGAGTAATTTTTTGAGCTAACCAGAATGGAATTTGTTCCCTCTTTGTGGGTAATTTACTGATGACTGATTGTATAGTCTGTGGTGTAAATTTGTTTGTGTTCCCCTGATGAGTGGTGTGCTGTGGAATCCTTATAGCAGGTTGGACTGTTAGAGTCCGCATGACATATTGTACCAATTGTCTATGTATTTAAATTAGGTCCAGAACTATTGTCTAATAGTTCTGGACCTGTCATTTGTTCAATGGCAGGATGTGGTGTATAGCTAGCTATTACCGGCCATGTCGCTCCTGGTCTACCTACTGGCCCAGCCTGGTAATGTGATTTTGATGTTGTAGGGCGCCTTTAAACCAGAGCTGATGCTCTTGGTAAGTTAGTGAAATTTCAATGTCTTTGAAAGGAATGTATTCCGCTGGATGTTCCTCTATCTTATAGAAGTGGAACACTTGTGTTGTTGGATTTGCTTGTGGAAAGATAATCCATGAATAGAATACCTCTGTCTGCCGATATCTATGTGCCTCTATGATGAAAATTACCCTACCACCTCTTGCTGATAGGCCATTTTCTATAAGTTTTATAGCAATTATTTTCTGCACATTTTCAGGGAGGTTTATAGCATCCGGGTCGTCATGTCGGAAACCCATAACGTCAAGACCTTGTTGGTTTGCATTTACTGCAGTTCCATTTACCCTTGGATTATCCTCGTCTGTATCTGACATTTTTGTTTGACAGTCTTGCAGAGCAAGTTTCAAGGAAATAAAGATAAAGTGCACAATATTTTGTAACACTGTATCCTTCAACCTTAAACAAAACCAAAAACTAAAAATAGGATTTTCGTCCTACTCAGTTATGGCGGATATTTTATCCTTTAACCCACTCCAGACGTCTATTGGAGTATTTTTACGGGATAAAAGGGGTCTCTGTGAAAAGCACAACTGAGTTACTCTAGTATCTAGCATTAAATTAGTGCCTTACCAAACGGTGGGGGCCATGTGGTGTAGTTCCCATATTCCCAATAGGCTCTGCGCATTGGAATAATATATCCTATAGATTTGACGTAGGACTTATGTCTACCAGGTCTCTATCGAATATATTAGACTTAATTGTGAGTGCTAGCTAGCTCAGAGGTCACTAGAAACTTTTTTGAGTTCACAAGAAGGGATTTAGTTTCTGACAACCGCATAAACATGACAACTTTGTTTCCCCATGATAAAACTGATCTTCAGAGTCGTGGAAACAATAGATAGATATTTTACTCAGTCATTCGCGCATGCTGCGTTTCACTAGAGTTTGCAGAGAAGTAGATAGACGGGAGTTTTCAATAAAAGTATTTATTGAACAGTCTTCTTTCTCAAGCAAAAGAAATGAACTGCTACAATCGTAATACTGTTTGCAAAATATAATGCATACAGTAAAAAGAGTAGAATAACATAATACTGTAAGAGCATTGTATGGTTCCTAGACCATACATAAATACATACATAAATAACAAAGGCTAAAAAATATTCAACTGGTCCTTCTAAAATACGCCCACCGCAATGTACCTAACCTAGGTCGAGTACGAGAGAAGATGTAAGTGAGGTGTAGCATACATTTAGTATTCTTTGCCAAGAATCTTTCCAAGATTTCTCTTAGGGTCTAATCAGCTCCGTACCTTGGTTTAGAATGAAGAAGGTCAGGCACAGGACTTGATTTCCCAACAACCCGCAAGGGTAGCTTGGAAACACTGGAGCAAGATTTCTCGGCAAGAGAAAAGACAGCGTCTCTCTCAGTCCATCTGCCGGATGGTTGGCTTCCTTCGGCACTTGCTGTGGCAGGATGCGTCGGGCAAGCTTTTTATTTTTTAATTTTTTTATTTTGAGAGTTTTATATAGCGCTGGCTAGACCCGGAGGTATCAACGTGCTTTACATAAGGTTACACAGAAATTACAAAATTACATCAGTTACACGTTACATCAGCTACTAGAATTCTTTTTTTTTTTTCAAGAGAGTAGAAGACAAAATAAATTGAGCTTAGAAGGGGGTATAGATAAATATATGTGACACATTAAAGAGAGAGACGGCGAGACAAATAGAGCGGATAGGGAAGAGGAGGAGGGAGAAGGGAGAGGAGAGGTAGACGGTAGGAGAGATGAAGGGAAAGTCTGCCCAATGACCGACTGGATAGGTGACGGCCAAGGAGGGAATCCACAGCCAGTCTTCCCTTTAGCTCTCAAGGTAGCTCCATCAGGCATCAGTTAGATAGCTAGGTCTCAAGGTTACATTGGTTGCTCGAAACATTTAAATAGCATATAAGACAAGATTAATGGTGCGAGGAAAGGTAAGGGGGTAAGTGTAAAAGGGAAACGAGGAGCAAGATGCAAAGGGGAGAAGAAGGAAAAAGTCTGGCCAATGTCCGGCTGGGTAGGTGATGGCTGAGTGGGAAGTCCATAGCCCATCTGCTCTATAGCTATCAAGTTAGCTCCACCGGGCATAGGTCAAAGTGCCTGGTCTCCGCTGTCGGTGTCAGACCATAAATTGAAGGTTACATTGTTACAAAAGGTTACACAGTTATTAGAGCCTGGCAACATAGTGACAAGTAAGATCGAGACAAACAAAAAGGACATTAATGTAAGGGAACAAGCAGGCAAGGGTAGATATTCAGGAAAGGATGGAGTGAGTGCAGGGGATGTAGAGAGAATGGAGGAGGGGAAGAGGGGGGAGGGTGATAAAACATAGCATGGAAAAAGGGGGGGTTGTAGCGTAGTTCCTATTTTCCCAATAGGCTCTGTGCATTGGAATAACATAAACAATAGTTTAGACGTAGGACTGAGGTCGACTAGGTCTCTATTGAATATGTTAGACTTAATTTAGGTTTGCCAGCTAGCTCAGAGGTCACTAGAAACTTTCTCGAATGAACAGGGAGGAGTGAACTTCCCTGATTTAGACAAGAAGGGATTCAGCTTCTGACAACCGCATAAACATGACAGCTTTGCTCCCCCAGAATAAGGAGTATATCCCCAGAGTCATGTGAAAACAATAGATATCTATTTCACTCAGTCAGTTATGCATACTTAGTTTCACCAGAGTGCAGAGAAATAGAGAGACGGGCGTTTTCAATAAAAAGGTGTTATTTATTGAACATTCTTCTGCTATGATTGCAATACTTGTTATAAATTATAGTGCGTACAGTAAAAGGAGTATTACAAAATAATACTGTAAAAGCATTGATATGGTTTCTGAGCCATATGATACGTAAAAGGTATAAAATATATACAGTTACATATAAAGATAAAAGCTTGACTAAACCTACTCAACTGGTGTCTCTAAATACACCTACCCCGGTTTACCTAACCTAAGCTTAGTACGTGGGAAGGAGTAGATGGGCTGAAGTTTAAGTTGAAGTTAGTTTTTGTCAAGTATCAAACCCAAGGAATAAAAATCACAAACTATGCAGGAATATGAAAAAAGTAACCTCGGTTGCCTTTTCTGATAATTTTGCGACAGATCAAAAAAATGTAAAAGAAAATGTTAATCTTGGCGCTATATATTTGGAATCCGCTGTCCATAAGACACTGGAAAAGATAGCTCCTTTTCGAAAGGTGTACTGTAAGGAGAAAATCTCGCCTTGGTTTACAGACCAACTAAAGCATCTCAAAACCTTAACAAGGAATGCCGAAAAAACTTGGTGCAAACATAAAGTTCCTAACAATCGTAAAATCTATCAAACCCTACACACAAAATACATGAGGGAAATAAAATCAGCAAAAAGAATACACATAGCTGAACGAATAAACAAGGCTGAGAATTCATCTAAAAGAGCTCCACCATATCTTAAAGGAATTCACTTTCTTTAAAAGTCCGCTAGAAACGTCAAAAACAAATGAATGGATGGAAGATCTTTCTAGGTTTCTAGACGACAAAATTATAAAAATATGTACATCTTTCGAAACAGAAAAAAACATCCCTCCAATGTCTGGAACTGGAGCTACACGCGAATCAAGCTGTATACTCAAAAGACTCATCCCCGAGCTGGTCCACCTTCAATCTGCTGGATAATGAAAAAACTATGCTATTAGGACATAAAATCAAATCAGGCTCTCCTAGTGATCAGCTTACCTCAAAACTATTTGCCACTCTTGCCCCAGTGTTGGTCGACTCTCTTTCCTGCCTCCTAAACACATCCCTGACAGAAGCGGAATTTCCTACAATCTGGAAGGCAGCAAGAGTTAAACCCATATTAAAAAAACTCGGTGCTGATTCAAATACTTTCTCAAACTACCGCCCCATCTTCTTGCTGCCCTATCCAGGGAAAGTATTGGAGGCATTTGTAAATGAACAGTTGGTGAGCTATCTTGAGAGGAATAACCTACTCGACTCCTCACAGTCGGGTTTCCGTGCTGCTCACAGCACGGAAACAGCCCTGATTGAGGTTGCCGACAATATTAGACTTTCTCTTGACAGACGTCAAACTTGTATTCTGGTACTTTTGGATCTGTCGGCTGCCTTTGACACCATCTCCCACCAGATCTTGATCAGAAGATTGTGGGAGTGTGGTGTCAAGGGGCAGGTTTTAAAATGGTTCATCAGTTATTTGTCAAATCGAACAACTACATTGCAAATAGGCGAGACCCTGGCAAGTACTCGGCCTGTCACAAGAGGTGTGCCCCAAGGTTCTATTCTCAGCCCCTCGCTTTTTAATGTTTATATGGCCCCCCTGGCCAATCGGATTAGGGCATACGGATTTGACTTGTTATCATACGCGGATGACACGCAAATACTGGTTACCCTTGGCCCCGATGAAAATGACACCAAAAAACGTTTTAAAATGTGCTTGACAGAGGTAAATAACTGGATGAGTCTAAATCATCTCCAGTTGAATGGCACCAAATCTGAAATTATGACTTTTGGTCGAGCAATCGAACATTGGACTCATGACTGGTGGCCACCGGAACTGGGGGAGTGCCCTGTCCCAAAAGAATCAGTCCGCAATCTAGGGTTCCGCAAGGACAACTAATTATCCATGAAAGACCACGTAAATCACACTGTAGGCATTTGTTTCGGAATCATGCGGAGCCTACGTAAGGTCCCAACTGAAGCACGCAGAACCTTGGTTCAGGGCCTCATAGTAAATAGGCTAGACTATGGCAACTCCCTTCTTCTTGCCATAAATGAGTGCCATATTAGGAAATTACAAGTTGTGCAAAATACTGCGGCTCGTCTGATCCTCGGTCTACCCAGACGATCCCCTTCCATGCCATGCCTAAAAAGCCTACATTGGCTCCCTATTAAAAAAAGAGCCATTTTTAAAACCTTGTGTCTGGTTCACAAGCACATGTATGGCCCCGGACCAAAATACTGGAATCAAAAACTGACATGGTACCAGCCTGGTGGACAACTGAGATCAAGTTCCAAGTCCCAACTTACACCTCTGAGAGTTCTAACTGTTAGAAATGGCGGACGCGCCTTCTCCTATATGGCGCCATTCCTATGGAACAAACTTCCTCTAAATATATGTACAACCACTGAACTCATGAGCTTTCGTAAAAAACTGAAGACATGGCTCTTTAGTTAAAAAATTTCCATCTAGACTCATCTTCTTTTCTCCAGGACTGTCCGCATGCGCCATGAGACTCCCTTGGGATGTGATATGCTGCGCAATACAAATATCCAGACTAGACTAGACAAGAATTCTCTAAGGATCTAATCAGCTCCGTACTTTGGTTTTTTAGAATGGAGGACGTCTTGTATCTCGTTCTCAGGACTCGATCTTCCAGTAACCCGCGAGGGTGACTGGAAACACCGGAGCTGGATTTTCTCGGCAGGAGAAAAAGACAGCGTCTTTCTCAGTGCGTCAAATGGGAGGGACGGCTTCCTTCGGCACTCGCATCAGCTGGGCTTCGGATAAGTAGATAGCCGCTCTGCTCCACACCACTGTGTGTTGCTTAAGGCAAACGCTGGTATATTTATACCTGGAAGGTGCCGTGTTTGACGTAAGGTTGGACATAAGACGTCAGTTAAAGATGTCACTAAGAACTGACCGTTCTTTCAGTGCTTGCGGAATTTGCGGACTTTCGGCAAATTCGCAATCCGCGAACTCTCGCGAATTTGCCAAAAATTCGCAAATTCGTGCGCAGCGGATTGTTTTGCTTGTTGATACAATATTGCGGCGCGCGGCGTTCAATTACCGTCATTCAGCGTTTGCAGAGTTGTTTTTCTCCATATTTTGCGTGTGCTGCGCCATTTTGGATCTTGCTGCGGGATCCCGCGGGAGTTTGGCGACCGCGATTATGCCATCGCGGCTTGCCACCTTGCACAGCACGCATCCGAGAGTTCGCAATTGTGAACACGTAGATGCGGCGGGCAGAAACAATGTCGCACTCACAAAATTGCAAAATTAGCAATTCTGCAAAAGAAATCCACCAGCAAGCAGCATAAATCTTCTGAAAATGATGATTATTATCAGAATAACTCCTCAGGTTGACATTTGCCTGCACTTTTTTCTGCAAGGAGTCCATTTTAGGGGGGGGGTGGGAGGAAGGAAGTGCCCCACAGTCTCCAACTTCCTGTTCCTGTCCAGCAGGCTCCTCCCGGTGCTTACTTCATGTGCTGGTCACTTTGATTTGGATCTTGACCTGGAAGGATTACTTTTTGTGGATGCTGCTGGATATTTGGATTTGAGGCCTTTTTGACTTTCTTTGGATCACTTTTGGATTCGAAATTTCACAAGTAAGTTTGTTTGGGGCATTACAGTTGCTGCAACTACAATTTTGGAATTTTTGATTTTTGGGCTGTTGTTGGGGCCTTATGCCCAGGAGTACTCAGTGGTGGATGGACTGAGACTTTCTGTGGGGTGTCTTTAATGTAAACATCATGGAGGGCATGGATGGCATGGGATTGTGCTGATTTTTGTGTGTTTTTCAATTTTTTTGGCTGCTGTTTGGGCCTTTTGCCCAGGGGTAGTGAGTGGTGCATGGACTGAGTCTTTCTTTGGGGTCTCTTTAATGTAAACATCGTGGAAGGCATGCATGGCATTGGAGTGTGCTGAATTTTGTGTGTTTTTCGATTTTTTGGGGTGTTGATGGGGGCTGGCCATGTGGGTGGGGGCCATTTTGAGTGCTGGTACAGGCAGGCCCTGGCCATGTGCTGGGGGGCAAGGAGCCATTTTGAAGGCAGGCAGTGTTCTCAGGCCTGCACCCATTTTGCCTAGCTTTCATCCATTATGCCCAGGGGTAGTGAGTGGTGCATGGGCCTAGTCTTTCTGTGGGGTGTCTTGAATTTAAACATAATTGAGGGCATGGATGGCATGGGATTGTGCTGATTTTTGTGTGTTTTTCGATTTTTTTGGCTGCTGTTGGGGCCTTTTGCCCAGGGGTGGTGAGTGGTACATGGACTGAGTCTTTCCGTGGGGTCTCTTTAATGTAAACATCATGGAGGGCATGGATGGCATTGGATTGTGGTGATTTTTGTGTGTTTTTCGATTTTTTGGGGTGTTGATGGGGACTGGCCATGTGGGTGGGGGCCATTTTGAGTGCTGGTACAGGAAGGCCCTGGCCAATTGCTGGGGGGCAAGGGGCCATTTTGAAGGCAGGCAGTGTTCTCAGGCCTGCACCCATTTTGCCTAGCTTTCATCCATTATGTCCAGGGGTAGTGAGTGGTGCATGGGCCTAGTCTTTCTGTGGGGTCTCTTGAATTTAAACATCATTGAGGGCATGGATGGCATGGGATTGTGCTGATTTTTGTGTGTTCTTCAACTTTTTGGGGTGTATAACTGATGTTCCTCTGTCTTTGCTTTTAGGTGCACAAGAGAACCACCAGTGCCAGGAAGAAGTCCTGCAGTGGTGTGTGCAGCATAACGTCACACGACGTCACATGTGGCCACAGACAAGACAACTCTGCAACTCGTGCAACTGCGGCCTGCTGTTCTGACATCTGAAGAAGATGGCCCCCAAAAAAGTTCCCCGTAGCTCCTCTAGCAATAAAGTTGCCAGTAAGGAGCAGAAGAAGCAAGTGGCGCCACTTACCAAGGAGACTGGTGTGCCGCCCGCCACATTTTTGGGGAATAAAAAAAAAAGTACGCCTGCAGCAGCAGCGGGATCTGCTGGGGACCAAGCTGGGAGCAGCACCCCCGCTTCATTGGGCTCAGTGCCACCACCACCACGCCACCTTAAGTCCAAGTCCTTGAGTGCTTTAGAGGCAGCCAGTATAGTTGTTCAATCACCATCAACCAGCGATGTTGGCTCATCGGAAGAAAGTAGCAGCATCCCTCAATCAACACAGGTTGTTGTAACTCATCTGACGAGTGTTCAACAACCACAGCCGCAACAACAACCACATGTGCAAGTACAAGCCCAAGTACATGTGGAAGGAGAGGCAGCGCAAGGAGATGCGCAAGCAGAGGGGCATGGAGTGGCACAAGTGCCCACAATAGTTGTTCCTCCCGAAGTAGGGGCACATCAGGAAATCGACATTCAAGCCGAGGTATCATTTGAGGAAGCCACACCTCCTGATCATTCATTGTCTTCCATATCCCTACGAAGGAAAAGATCAAGGATGGTGTCTATATCTTCTTCAAGCCCCCTTCCTTCTGATGATATGGATGACAATTGGGAACCACAACAGCGGTCTGAGAGTGAGGCACACCATGATCTGACAAAGGTAGCTAAGCGTAAAAGGAAGGTCCCCGAAAGTCTCGTACTTATGGAGTGTGATAATGACGCTGAAGAAGAAGTGGCGTAAACTCCTGCTGATGAAGACTCTCACGACGATGACGCAGTCATCATAAACGTCACTCCAGGCTCCGTGGGCATGCACCACACAGACATTTTTACCCTAGCCCGAAATGCTGCTGAGCGTGATGTTGGCGACGTGGGAATGGGACCACCACCATTGCAGTTACCTAGTACACCACCACCTACTGCTTCCATATTTTCTCGCCAGAAGGGACTTCCATCCACTTCAACCTCCATTTCCTCAATTAGTGGTGCTGCAAGTGCACAATGTAGTAAAGTTCGGCAACACACATTCTCCACTTCATCTGGCATTAGCATGACCAGTATCACCTCCTCCGCCCTCCACAGACATTTGAAGTCCGCAGTTTGGGACTTCTTTAGTGTTAGCACAACAAGGGAAAACATAGCCATTTGTACCATTTGTAAGCTTGCAGTTAGTCGTGGTAAGCTTGGTACCAACTTTGGTACTGGAGGCCAGAGAGGTCATCTTGAGAGACAGCACACTGTCAAATGGCATGCGCACCTAAAGGAGATCAAGGAAGCCCGAATTGCAAGTCAACAAACTGTATCCGTTGATGTTTCATCTGATGATGACGAGGAGGAAGAAGCGTCAAACATTTCTTAACTTACACCCAGTACCCCTGTCAGCAGCACACCCCCTGCAAGATATATAAGCTACACTAAGAGTGTGGGAGAGAGTGAGACACCAATGCGAAAAAGTTCATCATCACCGAGCGTAACTGGGTCAAAGAAGTCATCATCATCATCATCCCGTAAAATCATGGTCCAGCCCACCATTAGAAGCATGTTGTTTTCAGATGCGCTATTTGAACGCAACCACCCAAAGACGCGTCTGTATAACACTAAGCTGGCTAAAATGCTAGCTCTGGACCTTCTCCCTTTTTCTTTTGTGGAAGGGGTTGGTTTTCTTGAATTAGTGGCAACGCTCTGCCATAATGGAAGGTTCCTATCCGGTTCTATTTTGCCAGAGTTGCGGTTCCAGCACTACATGAATATGTGCTGGAGGCGATTGGGGCAGCTTTGCAGAAGAGTGCTGTTCACACTATACATCTGACAACAGACATGTGGACCAGTTGCGCAGCCACTGATTACATGTGCATCACTGCACACTGGGTCTCTTTTTCAGGGGTTACAGCAAAGCTAAGGGCAGGTGTTGACCCGGACAACGTTTTTAAAGCTGCTCGGAAACATGCAACACTAGCCATGTTTGGCATGGAGAAAAGTCATACAGGAGAAAACATTTTGCAGGAGTTTAACACAAAGGTCTTTCAATGGCTGTCCCCAATAAAACAAAAGATTTGTTATGTTTCCACGGATAATGGCGCCAATGTAGTTAAGGCCATGGATATGGGTAACTATTTCAGAGTGCCGTGTTTGGCGCACTGTATAGACTTGGTTGTTAAAAAATTCTTGAGTGAAGAAAGTCCAGTGTGCAAGTTACTGACCACCTGCCGAAGAATGTGCACACATTTTAGCCATTCTTTTAAGGCCGCCCGGAAGCATCTGAGGGGCCTGCTACATCAATGCAAACTGCCAGTGAAAGCACTCATCCAGGAGGTGGCAACACGTTGGAACTCAACCTTCTACATTCTTGAGCGTCTGTTTGAGCAGTGTGCGGAAGTCGATCAGTATTTCTTTACACAGGGTGCAGCTATGAAGGACCTGAGGACACATGCGGAGCAATGGAAGCTAGTTCAAAGCCTGACAGACATGCTTCGTCCTTTTGAGGTCTTCACGCGTGTAGTCAGCAGGGAGGACTGTAATTTGGGAAAAGCTATCCCATTGTTGTACATGCTAGAGCACCAACTGAAGGCGGTGTCTTCTACGTTTCAAAAAGATGAAAAAAAGCAAGAAGCTTTTGATTTGGCGGAGAAATTATTAGAGCGCCTACTTTGCGATGAACGTCTTCAAAAGATCCACACAGAACAGCATTACATTTGTGCTACTATTCTGGATCCAAGGTACAAAAAGGCACTGGCAGGCAGAGTATTCTTTCCTTTTGATGACGCAGAAGTTACAAAGTACAAACGTTGGCTATCTGTGTCAGCCATGAGGTTCGAAAGAGAACGGCAGGAAATTGAAGGAAAAGGCAGTACATCAGCATCAGCAGGCCATCCAGAGTCAAAGGAATCCACTTCTGCACCTGTGGCTGTGGCAGAAGTGAGTGTTTTTCCCTCTCAGCCGTTAAAGACACCAGCAACCGGATCATCTGCACCAGACACAACAGTAACATTGTGTGAAGAAGAGGATTGGCTAACTCAGCTTGGGTTTGCTTCTCAAAAGGTCCAAGCAAAAAGTAAGCAAAGTGGAGGAACCGTGGAGAACCTTGAGTCGATGGTGCAGGACTATCTGAATGACTCAACAGAGGTCTATGTTCATGATGACCCATTGGCGTATTGGCATGGGAAAAAAGAACTGTGGCCAGAGATCTCCAACCTGGCTATAAATACTTGTCTTCCCACTCACAAGCGTGTCTTCTGAACGTGTTTTCAGTGCTGCTGGTGGCATTGTAACTTGCAAAAGGACCCGCCTCTCCCCCAAAAATGTGGAGAGGTTAACAATGATCAAAATGAATCAGCACCTCATACCACCAGATTACAAAATACGAGAATACATGCAGGAAGAAGACGAGGAGGACACCAACTTAGATGAGGGAAGCTCTTCTCTGTTAGGTGACCTACTCCCGCCTGAATTCACAGAGTATGAGGTCGAACTCTTCTTCCCTGACACCGAGCCCTGAAAATGAGCCAATGAATCAATAACTTTCTTTTTTGTCCTTATTCACTTTTATTCCTGTGTGTCTGTCTTTCTTTGTTTTGCAAAATCTATATAATTTTTTTTTCACCTAATCACAAAAACAAGCCCATCAGCAGAGCTGTCTTCACTTATTAGCTTATTGATTTGAAGGTGCCGCAGTCTGCATTCCTCAGGTTCACAAGTTCACAGGAATATGCTCCTCTATCCTCCTCCTCCAGACTCCTATTTCCCTCAAAGCAGATGGCTGGATTACTCCCAATGAAGAAAGACTCTGCACTTGTGGGGGTGTTCTACTTCTTTGCGGGTGAGTTGACAGGTCTGGGGCCATTGCTGGGAAGGTCTAATACCGGATAAAAGTGGTTTGGAGAAAATCGGAGAAGAAAAAGATGTTGTGCTTTTGATCACTTGCCTGTCTTTGGGGTGCTGTTTGGCGGGCTTTTAGGTTGTTGTGGGTGGGTTTTGGGGTCTGGGAGCATTGCTGGCACGGTCTAATGTGATTGCATTTGTTTTTCAGGAAATCCATGGTGGAAAAGGGGAGTTAGGGCCTAGCTGCACAGTGCATTTGGGCAGAATTCCAGGTACTAGGCCCATTTTTGCTTTTTGCCAGTTTGGGGGTGTTCTGTTTTTTGCGGGTGGCTGCAGGGGTCTGGGGCCATTGCTGAGAATGTCTAATACCGGATCAAAGTGGTTTGGACAAAATCGGAGGTGAAAATTATTTCGCGTTTTTGCTGACTTGCTTGTCTTTGAGGTGCTGTTTGGGGGGCTTCATGGTGTTTGTGGGTGGGTTTTGGGGTCTTGGAGCAACGCTGGGTATGGATACTTTTGATTGCAAGTGGTTTGAAGAAAATCCATGGTGGCAAAGGGGAGTTAGGGCCGAGCTGCAGAGCGCGCGTGGAATGATGTTGGAAATTTGCCGGAAAATTACTGTCCCCATTTTTGTAGTTTTGCTTCTTGGCTGTTTGGGGGTTTTCTACTTGTTTCCGCCTGGGTTGACAGCTCTGGGGCCATAGCTGGGAAGGTCTAATACCGGATAAAAGTGTTTTGGAGAAAATCAGAGTTGAAAAAGTTTTTGCCTTTTTGCTCACTATCATGTTTTCGGGGGCCTGTTTGGGGGGTTCCTGGTGTTTGGGGGTGGGTTTTGGGGTCTGGGAGCACTGCTGGCACAGTCTAATGTTGATTGAATTTGTTTTCTAGGACATCCATGGTGGAAAAGTCGAGTTATGACCTAGCTGCACAGCGCGTTTGGACAGATTTGAAAGAAGGCCGAAAAATATTGTAAGTATGAGATTTTCCATTTTTGCTTTTTGCCTGTTTGGGGGTGTTGTGCTTTTTTGCGGGTGGGTTGGCGGGTCTTGGGGCATTGCTGGGAAGGTCTAATACTGGATAAAAGTGGTTTGGAGAAAATCAGACTTGAAAAAGTTTTTGCCTTTTTGCTCAGTATCATGTTTTCGGGGGCATGTTTGGGGGGGTTCCTGGTGTTTGGGGGTGGGTTTTGGGGTCTGGGAGCACTGCTGGCACAGTCTAATGTTGATTGCATTTGTTTTCCAGGACATCCATGGTGGAAAAGTGGAGTTAGGGCCTAGCTGCACAGCGCGTTTGGACAGAATCGAAAGAAGGCCGAAAATATTCAAAGTATGAGATTTTCCATTTTTGCTTTTTGCCTGTATGGGGGTGTTCTGCTTTTTTGTGGGTGGGTTGGCAGGTCTTGGGGCATTGCTGGGAAGGTCTAATACCGGATAAAAGTGGTTTGGAGAAAATCCGTGCTGAAAAGCGTTTTGGCACATTAACTTAGGGCTCGTTACGGTTAGCACTAGCAGCAGGATTGCATGTGTTTCGGGGTGTTCTAGATTTTTCCAACTGAGTTCTGGGGTCTTAGAGCACTTGTGGGAATGTGTAATTTTGGTTGCAAGTGGTTTGAAGAAAATCCATGGTGGGAAAGGGGGGATTTGGCCTAGTTAAAGAAAGCGTTTGCCACTATTCTTAACTTAGGGCTCGTTAGGGTTAGCAGTATTGTATTGCATGTGTTTGGGTGGGGGGCTGTTTGTGGGGGGGTTTGCGAGTCTTGGAGCGATGCTGGATATGGATACTTTTGCTTGCTTGCAAGTGGTTTGAATACAATCCACGGTGGGTAAGGGGAAATTTGGGCCCACTTTACTTTCAAAGTACGTTTTGTCACCATTTTCTACTAGGCCTCGTTTTTTGAGATCTGATTGGGGGTCTTCTACATTTTTGCGACTGGGTTTAGTAAGGGTCTGGGAGCACTGCTGGGAAGGTCTAATTTTGTTCTAAAACACAGTTTACAGTACACCTAACTTGAGGGGAAAGATCTGCTAAATTGATTCGCCCATACTTATTTATCCTTCAAAAGGAGACTCAGACAGAGTACGCACTTTCATAAATATTGTGCTGTCTATTAGGAAACTCAAAGTGTGACTTTTTGCACTACACAGCGTACATACCTTACATTTATTTGTCAGTGGTGTTCTAATATCACTTCCTGTTTTTCCATCAATAATTACAGGCCGGGTTTCAGCCTGTGCAATGGGAAAAGGATGAAGTCAGGCTTCACATTAGCGAGCCGCAATTCAGCATCCGCCAGGCAGGCAGTGGACAGGGTGTCTTCTGGTCACCAACATTGATGGACGGAGCGTCAGATGGAATGGAGGAGTCACGCTAATAAGAGGAATGGTTGGATGCATCTTACTACTTCCCAAATTCAACAGGACAACTACAACAACATACAGATACAGTATCCGTTCTTTTCTTTTAAGTAATGTTATTGCTGTGAACTTCTATGAGTGTGACTCTGCATTTCTTTGATCTCTGCTTCTAAATTCATCCCTACAGCCATTGTATAGGTTTTACTTCTGCTATTTTTCAAACCTAAGTTAACGTACGAAGTGTTTCTCTGAGTGCAGAGATAGGCAAGTGAAAATGCATAATTATTACTGCAGCCCTGTACTGTCGCATTCTTTCATTCACGGTTGTCGAAAGTACTACTTACTTTTCAGTAACCATGCATGCAGTAGTGCATGCACTTCCTTTATGTCACTTAAAAGATTTCTGGTTAGCTTTGTACCCAAGGATTTCTTTATCTTCAATTAATGTTTGTCCATGCTGTGCTTTTTTTTTCTTCTCTCAACAAAACTTTCCCAAAACCCCCCATTCCCATCCATTTTCCAAACCCTAACCCTCTTCCCCCCGGGCTGTGTGGTTCTGATTGATGTGTGACTAAATGACAGCAATAATTCCACACACTTGCTGGGGAGGATAAGGTCATAGCAACAGGCTGGTGAAGGAATCCGAGGATATATTCTATTCTTACTCAGCTTGACACTCAGTCACTATTGGCAAATGAAAGCAGATTTTCATGTGCGCCATCAACTTGATTAGTCATCAAGAACATCCTCCTCCTAGACGTGCGAAATTATTACGCTGCTGTGTCCTTCACCTTCAGTACTATTTCTTGTAGTAGTAGCCAATGTCAAAGAAATTCAACTCAAGTACTAGTTATACTTTCAATTCTTTACCATTTGTTAGGCTACATTGTGGCACTATTCTAGTGTACTGTCACCTGCTATATTCTCTATCGTACCGTTCTAATGCTACGGTAAGGACAAACAAGGTTTCATTTTCTTTTTTTTCAGATGCTGCAACTGCCACTGTGTAACACCACAAGTACCACCGCAATGATGACATTTCATCCGCCCAGGATTGCCAACCTTAATTGCCATTTTGCGTGCAGCCAGCCCTGTGCCTAGCCCTATTTCCAAACACAAATTACTGGTAAGATAAGCGTTTGGGGGGAGGTAGTATAATGGAGTATTAGGAGAGACGAGAGACTGACGGTCCTAGGACTATTGAATTCACTTACTCTGTGAGAGGCACTTAGTTTTGAAAACATTTGGGCCATTAGTACTTACACAACTTGAATCAAGATGCCACTTAAGTTTCTGGACTGTTAAACCCCCACCCACCAGCCTCAAAGGCAGTAAAAAACATGTATGCTAAGATAAAGTTTAAAGTATATTTATATATCCCTAACATAAGTAATCTCCCACAAGACCCAACCCACCCCCCTCACGAACCCCAAAGAATGTCCCTGAAAACGAAGTCCAAAAAAGTAGAAAACCCAACTCCCAATTTCCACCCCGCAGAAGTCTTTAAAAAAGGGGCAAGGGACAGTCTCCTCCTACTGCTGGCTGCTGTTGACTTTTCGGGCCAGGTCGGCATGCTCCTTGCAGAGGGTCTCGAGCAGGGTTTTGGTGTTGAGGAGCTCCTGCTCGAGGTAGGAAACCCTCAGGGAAAGGCGGTGCATCCTTTTTTTGCAACTGCTGTGGGGGGCAGCTGATTTCTTTGCTGCCCGGCGGTGGCGGGTGTCTGCGGTACCCCGGCTCCGTACCGCTGGACACCTGCTGCGCTGACTGGCTGACCCAGGGAGCGCGGAGGAGGATGCAGGTGTCGCCGTGGATGTTGTTGACGTACTCTGCGTGACCTCCTCCTCCTGGGCCACCAGCCGCCGATATTCGGCGACAGTGGCCTCCAGCCTCCGTTGCCGGGCCCTTTTAGCCAGCTCCTTCCGTGTTGGTTTGGAAGGAGCATCTATATGAAGAAAGAAAGACATAGTCTGTAACCAATGCTCTTTAAGATTAACACAAAATGATTCAGCAGAAAGTTGTGTCACAGTAGAACTAGCAACTTGCAAGCGCAGTACATAACTATTGAGGCCAGTATCTATCTAACCTCCACCTTCTTCATCCTTGATCTAACATTAGTGGGAGTTTAAGGAATCAATTCTACGAGCACTATGGACTCACTCCTCTAGAGTCGACTATGACAGTAAACCAGTCTTATTCTTCTTCTTCTCTCTTGTTTAGCAAAATTGGTACGTTAAATTCTGCAAGCCAGCATAATGCCAGCGCAGTCAACTTGCACCCGAGAAAAACAGACGCCCGCCATGATGAGTGAGACAGACTTGCGTTACTGTGCCAGTCCAGTACATGCAGGTGGTGATGCTCTTACTTTTCTATTATGGGTGGCACTGAGAATACTCTGTTACAAGGGCTACTGCTTAATTAATTTAACTTTCACCCTATAGTGCCAATGAATACTAGAAAAGGAAAATGAAGAAGATAAATAATCTGATTATCTATCACTGCACATGGTATGTATATGCTTACATATGGGATGACTTTAGGTGCTTTGCTTTTTATTGAGTGAACAGTGATACCTCCACACATGAATGACCGAGTTCTACTAAACTTATTAACAGAGGTAGTGAGTGGCCATTGTAACAGCTGGATATATGCTGTGCTTGCAATACATACTGCTGCTACTATTCATGGTAGTATTCGGACAAAATTACAGCTTCTTTTCCTTGCCTTTCCTACACTGGGACGGACGTGTGGGTGCGGTGTTACATGCTCTTCAAAGTAACACTTAGTTCATCCAGTGACCGTCTACTCTCTCTAAATACACATATGCTCTCTAAGAGTCACATAGTACCATGATCCAGGCATCCACCCATTCATTCAAACTATAAGTCAATCATTCTTCTTCATGTCTCTCATCTGGACAAATCTTACGTTTTCTCACGGGGAGCACACTATGCAGTCTGCAATCTCAATAAGTAAGGAATATAAGAGCTTACCACTGCCCGCCACTACCGTGGCAACCCGCACAGCAGTTTGGTCCGGCACTTGCACCGCCTCCTCCCCAGAACTTTCCTCCTCCACCTCCACGCTGGGCCCAGCACCAGATGTTCCACCTACAAAGTACATTTAAGAATGTTAGATGTCATAGACATACATCACTCACTTGTATTTTGTCTAGGAATGAAGAAATGTGAATACAGAAACCAATCTAATAATTTGTGACTGTCTACTCTAAAGTAAAAATATCCCTTTTTCCAGGGAAGGGTGTTGTCTTGCTGCACTTTTTGGCACAACTGATGAATGCTTGCTTTTTAACACGCACCATGTTTCTCATAACAGACCGAAGCTTCACTTCTAAGAACAAATCATCATCACTAGGACAGAGGGACCAACGATTCAGCACCAAAAAGAAAAATTAAAGTTCAAACCAGGTGAGGGCTCGGCTCGCCCACAATAAATGTGTGAAATAAATCACTATAAGCACTTTTCCATTTTTAATCAACCGTTTATGTTTTATGACAAGCTTGATTTTAATAAATATTTTTACTTTTAATAAAGCTTTAAAACTTAAAAAGACTCTGTGGTTTTTGGTCAAGAGTGAATGAGCAAAAGGTTTTGCAATTTGCAAGCATGAGTCCGTGCCTCTGACACTTCTGGACTCTGACTCCGTACTCTTGTCCTGCGTTGGATAATCATCATTGGGGATCAATCATCGATGAATTCTGGAGCTAAATGACTCTGCCACACTATCTAGTCAGTAAGGAGAATGGGGGTTCTTCAAAGACTGATATCACTGAGGTATGTGGAAAGTCTACCTGCGCCTATTATAATTGATAAACAATGCACTATTTAGTGTCCATAGTTCTGTTTGTGCAGATTTGTCCCTGCAACAGTAGTAGTATGGATTGTCCTCCTATCCAAACCAAAAGTAAAGTAGTATCTTATTCTTTCTTGGTGGTCATTCACCTTTTTATTTTTGGTCATTGTCAAAGCATAAACATTTAGACAACTTGAAAAGACATTATGGACAATCCCAGAGGACTGCACTCAGTGCATGGAGCTATTGCTGACTAGAATGGGAGTTTTGTTTAAAACCTTTTGCCAAATGTGCAATCTTAGTTAGCTACACAGACAGACTAATAAGAATAATCTAGTAATACCACAAGGAGTCATAGTCGAGGCAGGATAAGAATTTAGATACAGTCTACAAGAAGATCAAAGACGATTTAGAAAAAATCGAATGAGGAATGCTAGAAAAAAATAGGTACTCTATATTAAAATTAAAACTTACCCGGGCCAGCAAAGGAGCCCTCGCCTGACCGATCCTGGCCTTGTTCAGCAGCAGCAGCCTCCTCCAATGCCCTCTTGCCCCTGGGGGGAGCTGATGTACAACATGAAAGAAAGAAAGACCCGAAAACATGGATGATTGTTGTCAACCAAATCAAACATTACAAAAGAACAATAACAAAATATTTTGGAGAAATAGCAAATAGACAACTATTCCACGCGATATATTGACCTATCTCATGTGGTCTACTACGATATTAGTATTGCTTGATTTGCGGACCGTCGACTTGGAAAGTTATGTAACTCACTAAACAAACTACTAAAAAGGTTCGCCTAGGACTGGCAGGCAGCAGTCCGCAGCACGCGAAGTGACAAACAAACTCCATCGTGATGGCAGATCAGCGACAACACTAAAAAGTTTCCTACTACATTAACCAGTCATTAAAATACTCAAACTATCAATCCACCACCACTATTTCTTCTTATTGCCAGGTGTACAAAGGAAGGACTGGACTTGAGTCTGTAGGGGCAGATTTACAAGCCCCTTGCGGCTCTTTTGCTCCATTGTTGCGTGACTTTTGTGACGCAGCGGCAGAACAAAAGAGGCGCCATGGTGCGGCGTATATTAACAATGTGACGCATATGGGAGATGCATCACGTTGTAAAGCCCAGCGCCATCAGGGGGCATTCCGGTGCAAGGGAGGGCGTTCCTGCGCAGGAACGCATCCTAAAAGTGGCTGAGGGAAATCTACAAGATTTTAATCAGTCACTTTTAGGACAATGATGCGTGACTCAAACCCTCCGCCTGCTTGAAGCAGACGTACGGCTTGATGCAGCATTGGGGAGATAGGGCACCCCAGAGCATTGCTGGAGCTGCGCCATCGTTGCGATGCAACTCCAGCAATGCGCCGCCTTTACAGCACAGATGCGTAATGCTTCGGTGACGTTTTGGGCCCATGGTGCGCCGCATTGTAAATATGGCGCATCATGGGTGGTGGCGTGGCGCACAATTACTGGCGCATCCCTGCTACTTTGCAGGGATGCGCCGGTAATTAAAAATCTGACCCTTAGTGTCTAGCATTACGCAGTTCTTTAAACTACACTCATATATAATTTCTCAGGCCAATGAAATGAACACAAAATCGAAAACAAATAAGCATAGTAGCAACGCTACTGAGAAGGAGAGCAGTGCTCCTGAAATGCACAGAAGATTTTGAAATATAATTTGCTTACAATGTAATCAGCAGCATTATTGCTCTTGGTAAAAAACAAAAATTTCCAATATAATAACACACAGAGCAGGAGAAAACAGAGTAGTGAAGAAATAGCTACTACTACCCACCAAGCCCGGGGATCTCGAAGGGCCGAGCAGGTTGATCAAGTCGCGTTCCTGGTCCAGGAGATCCGTCCAACGGTGGGTGGCCTGGTTGTAGGTGCGCCGGACCCGAGAGTGTTAGTACATGGCCCGGCACACCTTCTCCCACCGCTTTCGGCGCTCCCGGATCCCGTAGCCGCTAGCGATCTTGCCGCCTGCCATGATGGTCCTGGGGAGGCGGCGCTGGACATAAAACACTAGTGCGGCCACCTCCTCCGCGCTAAAGATCTCAAGGGCTGTGACTGTCTCCCCCTCAAACGCCCACACGGGAGCCGGGCACGGGGTGCGGGACCCTTCCCCTTCTCATGTTACAAAAAACAGGGTTGTACCCATGTAGTCAGCGGGACCTGGGTGAATAGACGTTGTGGACAGAGGGGTCCCAGACTAAAAAGAGCAAACAGCACAATGGTTAAGCACTCCACACAGTGTACATTTGACAATAGTAATCAATACAGTAATCCGAAAGGAACACTTCAGTAGGACTCAGAGTTCTTTTCTTGTTTTTATTAACAATCTTCAAAAAAACGTAGCCAACGCGTTTCGTCCATGGGACTTCTTCAGGGCTACAACAAACAAATATACAAAATGCATATATTATACAAAAAGCTATTTACAATTAAAACACACATGGTAATACATCATAATTTTAAGAAAAAGTATACAATTATATGTCACTGCATCATTTAACAAAGATGTCCTACTGAAAAAACTTGCTCTTGAGCATATAAGGTTCATTAACGGGTGAGGGAAAGCTTGTTTTTTAAAACACACAGCTGAATATTAGATTGTTTACATTTTCTCTGATTCTTAATGTTCAAAGTAACAACTGCACTATGGGTAAGGCAAAGAGAGGAAAAGACCGTTCAATGAATTACAAAATACTGTATTTTCTTTAAAAATAGGCCGATAACACAATTTACTACTTACCTTTGAACGGATAACCACGGATAATATAGAAAGCTCAGCGAAAAAGATTTTGAAAAAAACGTGTGAATACTTTTCGGTAAGATTCAGTGCTGGTTTCGTTATTAGTCCTCTGAGGTGATGCTTAGACTTTATCTTAATACATTGAACGGTCTTTTCCTCTCTTTGCCTTACCCATAGTGCAGTTGTTACTGCTATTTAACAATGTTATGATCCCTCCGCTCTTCCTGGATGATCACATGTTATGAATAATAGATAAAACTTTGAACATTAAGAATCAGAGAAAGCCGCAGAAATCGGTCGGCAAGGTAAGCGTTTTAGGGATGACCGCCGTGTCACTTTAATAATCCTTCCGGCTCCTTAATATTCACTAGTCCTCCTATTCCATTCCAGATGCGGGTAATCGAATGATCCGGCCCATCTTTTCTCCCCTCGGGGACACAAGGTAAAACTGCCCTGTTGAATGATATAGTCACCGCCTCACAAAACTTAAATAACCTGGGTCTAATTAGTCCCCTCGTCTCCACAGAATATCTACGGGACGAGTTCGTCCGTACTCGATGTGATTTGCTCTGAACACTGCAGATTACCATAATTTGACAAAAGCATCTCCCTGGTTACAAGTAACGCGTTGATTGATATCCTCGGGGCCTCAAACCTTAAAAACCTCAAATTTTCGCATTATAGGTAAGCATGTGACACATGTTTTGTAAATCTCATCCCTACGGGTTGTTAAAGGTTTTCTAATACTATTTTAATATTCATTAGCACTCGCTTGTACTTTAATTATTTTTTCAGACACGGTTAGCTGAACTATAACTCTCAGCCTTACGTTTCCCATCTGAAACCAAGGTAAACCTCTGCCATTTTGCGTGTCCTATATGATCCAAAGATTCACCATACTTATTCTTACTCAGTTCTTTGCTCCCATTTAGATAATATACGGAGCCACTTTGGCCACACCTGAAACCCTCTGACTCTCTATTATGGCAGGTAATCATACTTGACTCATACTTAGCTGGTCAGCCCTCAGTGCACATGAGATGTGTGTGTGTTTTTAACCTAAATGCCGAGTGGTCTTTACGCTACGGCCTACGCAGGGACTTTTCAATAGACCATGACACTAATGAGTTTCTGATTTTCTCTCTCTTACCCTAGGAGGTTTGCCCAATCCCCCGACATCCCTTCACTTCTTTGTCCTGATGAAGACCCGCGTTGTAAGGGCGATCCACCCTACATACCTTTAGGGTCAAAACGTAGACTGCTGCCTACTGTTATCAACTCCTATCACCAGCGGGATATATACAGCCTTTTAGGAGTTTGATTGTGTGTAAAAAAACGGATTATTTTTGCATATGAATGAATGAATGATTACACATTTCTATAGCGCATGGTTACCCTGAGGCATCCCAGCGCTTAAGTGGTCCATTCATCTCCATTAATTCTAACAGAATAAGAAGGTTTTCAACATTTTTCTAAACCTGAGGTGGTTCTCCTCCAAGCGAATAGCGTCTGGAAGATTGTTCCAAAGTTTTGCAGCCTGTAAAGAAAAACGCCTGCCCCCGGTGCGAGTTCTCCTGATCCTGGGGATTACCAGTAGGTTCTTATTACTGGATCTTAGGGTTCTACATGTTTGATAAGGACTGAACAAAGGAACAAGAATGCCTGGTCCAGAATTATACAGGGCTTTATGAGCAATAGTCATTGCTTTGAATTCGATTCGTTGTTGTACAGGCAACCAGTGCAGTTGCTTCAGTGCTGGTTTGGCAGAGGTTCTGCGTGGGATGTCTAATAGCATTCGGGCAGCACAATTTTGGATGGTCTGTAGGATCTTGATTGTCCCTTTAGGAGCCCCTAGGTAGACTGCGTTGGAATAGTCTAAGCGTGATAAGATCAGGGATTGTACTAGGATCCTTCTGGCCTCAAAGGGAAGTAGCCCTAAGATTTTTCTGAGTGCTCTCATGAGGGCATATCCAGTCCCTGCTACCTTCCGGGCTTGGACCTGAAAGTTAAGGGCTGGGTCCAGCCACACTCCTAAGCTTTTGATTTGCCCTTTAGGGGTCGGAGGCTGCCCCAGGGAGTCCGGCCACCACACATCCACAGAGGTAGGTGGTTTATGTCCTAGCATCATGACCTCTGTTTTAGCTCCATTTAGCTTCAAAAAAGAGTCATTCATCCACTCATGGACTTTGCTAAGACAGGAGGATAGGTTGTTATGTATATGTGATGTGGCCCTGAACTTTGGGGACCGCTCTGAAGAATATATACATGAACTAAAATGTATGATGTCTATTTTATATATTAGTAAATACTAAGTCACAACTTTTCTCAAAACCCTCACCCAGCACTCCCCTCCCTCCTTCTTTCCTATTTGGGCACATGAAATCATTGAAAATTAAAATAATGTCTCTTTTTGATATGTTTAACCATAAAATGGTTTATTAAGTGCAGTGTGAATAAACAACATTGCATTTACGATTCGTTCTTCCTCTCTATTTTACCTAAATGTTTTGTCATATTTCACTTTGACTGCTCTTTTTAGTCTGGGACGCCTCTGTCCACATCGCCTTCCCCTTCTCAGGCTGCTTCCCGGCTCCCTTTACCATGGTCTGGGCAGAAAGGAAGGTAAATAATAAAGAAGAAATAGAATAGGGAAGAAGAAAAGAAAAGAGTCTAAAAAAGTAGTTTAAAATTAACCAAAAGTAGCAGAAAACACAAAAATATAGAGCTAGAAAAATAGAGGGATAGATAATAAGTAAAATAGATTTAAAAAAACCTCAAACAAGCAAAGGATGGCAGAGATTGACAGAGGATACAGAAAGCATGTCCAGAACCATAGCAATGAATAAAAAAACAAGATGGCCGCGCCCGTTCACGACCCCGTGGGTAAGTTCGCGTGAGATTTTCCTCGCGATCACACGCGAACTTGTACTAGCAAGCCGCACACTTTGCGAGATTACACATAGCGCCCGGAAACGGAAATACGTCACGCAAACAAGATGGCCGTGCCCGTGAACGACCGTGAGGGTAACTTCGCGCCGTTGCGCTACAAGCGGCTCGCTAAAACGCACAAAACCTTGCGAACTAACACGCCGCAAAAAAACAAATCGCATATTTGCACGAATTCGCGGCTTCCGAATTCGATCTCGCGCAAATTCGGGCCCCACGAATCCTGCGGAATTGTAGGAAAAAACAATTTTTGCAAAACTGAAAGCACTCAGCAGGTGCAAAAGTTCAACCTCATCATTAGTAACCATTCCCTGTAGTGCTTCCTGAGGGCTCCCTCCAGAGTTCAGTTGCCTACTTGCAACTATTCTATGACCCTGCTCTGACCCTCACAGCAGGCTCAGAGAATAGCTACAAGTAGGCCACAAAGGTCCTGTGAAAAAAAATTGCACTGCAACAGAAAGCAATTGCAGATAAGGAAGCAGGTGCCAGACTCAGTGACACATTAATCAACCCCAAATTAATTCATGTCAGTTGAAGCAGGGCAGGTGTGCTGCCTTTTCCCCCCATAATCCACAGTGATGAACCAGAGGGTGGCAGTGATATACCAGAGGGTGGCATGGGTGAACCAGAGGGTGGCATGGGTGAACCAGAGGGTGGCAGTGGTGAAACAGAGGGTGCTGTGATGAACCAGACGTACAAACAACATAGTCGTGACCGTTGCGACCCGACAAGTAAGTTCGCAAACTGCTACAAAACCCTTGCGAACTGGCAGAAACCCTTGCGAACACAAAAAAAATCTGCAAATTTGCGAGAGTTCGCGGATTTTGTGGATTGCGAATTCGTGAATACGCAAATTTGCGAACCACAAATTCGCAAAATTCACCCATGCTTACAAATCAAAACAAAAGCACGGGAAATTCCCAGGTTGCTGGAGGTTTGGTATGTTGTAAGAACTTGTTGTGCTTTCTAGGAGTCTAAGGAAGTTGCCTTGCCGCATTTGGTTTGCATTGGCTATTTACTAAATATGAAATATTTAATTAGGGTCCTAGATAAAACACAACACCCACTGCACGTATAATGTCCATCATTACTAAATACTAAGCAATATATAAACATATATGTATGCATGTGTTTTTCCATCCCACCCCAAAATACGTTAAATGTATTTGAAATGGTATAGATACACAAAACTGAGTATTATACTGTACGCATTCAAGCAGTGGTACGTTTCAGATAATTCAAAAATAAATATCAGCTGAATGAATTGCGAAGATTACATTTATGAAATGGCTCTTAATACAGAAGAGAAGGCCGAGACCATTTCATCACATATTCATACAAGATTGTAAGTGTGCTAGAGGCTCATTCAAAATATTGACTCTAGAGTCTCTAGAAATAGAAGCTCTGTTCTCTAAGAATAGTTCTACTCTAAGCAGAGCACCTTGTGCCAAAAACAGTAAATATTTTGGAAGTTCTTGGAGAAAAAAAAATAATTTTCTTTCAGGGTAAGAAAAATTGTTCCAAGTATCTTTAGCAGTCATGTTTTTAAAAGTTGAAGGCCAAATTCACAGTTCAGGGAACGCTGTGTGCTCGCTATTTCAATTGTTATTCTCGTTGTTAGGAGAGAACATTACCTCAGCTAGACCAGCAAAAAATTTGTCTACAACAGTAGGTGAAAGTTGGGCCAACGCTGAAAAATCAGAAATAGTGCATATATGCGATGCATTGCCATCTTCGGTGTTTAGATCAGCAATGTTCACAGAAGGTTGTACCTGTGTGCTGCCGCTTTCATCTCGTACTTCATCGCCACCTACTCGTAATGGTGAAGTCTCAACGAATGCCGTCATCAGAATCGGTAGCCGCTGGGGACAACACATTGCATGAGTCGTTACTGGACAAAGCAAAGCGTCGATATCCATTGGTACTATTGATGGTAGTGTAAGACAAACGTCCAACATGCATTCTTCTCCGCATAGCAGAGATCGAAGCACAGGTAAGATGCAATTTTGCCAGATCGGTCTGAATGAAAGAAGCCAGGTTGTATTCAGATCTCTTAGCCGGGCCAATCCGAGGACCTTAGTGATACGGTCTCGGTATCGTATTGCTAGGGTTGTTTCTTCCATTGAAGTCTGAATTTTGTTTGTGACTTGGCTTGCCATATCGGAGCAGAAGGAGCAAAAATAAATATCCTGCTACGAGTCCCAAAATAAGTGGCAGGCCTCCAAAAAGAGAGTGCACAAAATTCGGGAAGATGCCCAGGACTGTCTCAAAGGGTGTTAACAGTCCGGAAAAAATTGTATTAAATACATGTGTGATGCCATTGGTATCTGACATGTTTAAAATGTGGCTTAACATTTCTACAAAATGCACGGGGCAGTTTGTTGATAAAAGGGTATGTATCTCTGCCGCTGTCCTTGCAGCTTGCAGGTCATACGTCTCTTTGGACGAGGTTAAAGGCACAGTTTTCTATAAAAGAATAGACTTAATTTTGCTTAAAGTATCAATTCGAATTGAAGAGATATTCACAGAAGGACAAATTTCCGCCTCCATGTCTGGGTTGCTTTATGGATACAATACTTGCATACAACAAATGACCCTGGAAGTGACGCTCACGAGATAGGGTTTTCCTGGCACCATGCCACAATAGCTGCGGTCACCTAATATAACGTAGCTACCGTTGGAAAGATGTCTGAAAAGTGGCTCTATCTGTGTAGCCGGGGTTCCGTGCAGGTGACATGAAAGGTTATTTGATGAACCCTTGCAAGGTCCATGCAGGTTTGTACCTTCGCATAGGAGTGTACCGCTCAGTGATGTTTTGCGGTTACTACCACTAAGAAATACCTCTTTCTTTCCCCCACTCCAACACCTGTGTGTGAATGGTAAATTCCAGGTTGATTTGATGTACCCTTTACCCAACCTTTCATACAGGCCTGCTGGTATATACTCTTGGCAGTATTGAAACTGAAAAGTCGTTATCGGGATTGTAATCGTACCATGTATTATCGATTCAATGACAGGTCTTTCTGACATTGTCAATGGTAATCTCTCAAGTTTTTCAGTCCTTAGCACCGTATAGTCTGCTCCTTTCTGTGCCAATGAGATTTGTCTATCAGTAAGATAGAAAATAATGACGTTATGTTGATTAGACGCCATGGCACGTGACCTGAACGCAAATGTTGTAACGTCCAGCCTAGCTGTACAATAGAACACAATTGGGACTGACCATGTTGTAACATTATCATATTCTGTTCTATTATATCAATAGCAGATGATACAATGCTATCCAGTGAATAGATTCTGGAGGACAGAGTCGTTAACCCATTGTCCACTACAGAAAACAATTTTTCCAAATTAATACGATCAATTTCTCGTATTTTTTCAGAAGTTTCAATTTGATTTAATTTCCAAGCTTCATTGTATGCTGCGTATATACCGGCATATATGAAACGTTTTTGACGCTGTTTGTGAGGTCCCATTATGAAATCTCGCAAGTTAGACCCTTCTTTAAGTAAAGTTAAGTGTTGCTTAATTTCTGGAAGTGTGGATTTCTGTAGCCATTCGAGGCATAGTTTTCCCACACTGTATGTTGTGATTATCCCTGGATGTTGTCTTTGGGAATATCTTGGGTCTGGCCTATTTTGTTTGAACCCATGTATTTTGTTCAGGAATCTATCATGACAGTTATTAGTGTCTGTGGGCCAGATTAACCATTTTTTTCCAATCAGGAAGTGTTCTGTTTTGTTTTAAAATATAGGCCACGTCTAACCCCTCATCTGCAGTGATGTTTCCATCAGGTATTGCCTTTGGTATAGACAGGTTGTTTAAATCTTTTATCTTGGCTAAACCAAGACAGGTTGTTTGTTGAACTGTGTCATTCAGGAACATTATTTGTTCTGGGATCATGCAGGCTCTGAACAATGCTTCTACACCTTGTACCTGCCATTCCTTTGTTCCCCAAATGGTTTTTGTCTCAAGCTTATTTTTCCAATATTCAAAACCAAATGTAGACATTTTTTCATAAAATTTTTCTGAATAAATCAGTTTAGTATTTGTCAACATATTTTTCACCCCTGTCTTATTTAACATTTAAAAATAAAATGTTTCCGGATCAGTGACATTAAACCCCCAGAAGTATGGGAATTTTTCAAAAAATGTCTTTGAACTGCCTTTTGGCGGGGTTGGACAATGTTCCCATTGATTATAAACAAAAGTATTTCTAGGATTTGCGGATTTATGCAGATAATGATGCCCGTAATGGTTAAAACAGTACATTTCCTCATAATTCGACGAACCCTGTAAATTTTGCTGACATTTCTAAATCTGACATCATATTATTAATATTTTCAAAGTCCCAATCATCAGAGAATCTACTAGGTGAAACAAAGTTACTCAATGAAATCTTAAATTGGTGTAGTAATTTCAAGAGCTCAACCGGGCTATAAATGTCATAGTCAGTTTTTTTCCCATGCTATACCACCAGGTATGGGGATGGCTGTGATGTTCACTGATGACAGTTCTCGGTTTTCGATGTGTGATGATCTGTGTGGTTTCAGGACCAAGTTGATATTCTGACTTGCTGTGTCCATTGTACTATATTTTCCATCAATAAATCTACCCAAACTTAGAACCAAGATGAGCCACAGAAAGAGGAAAAGTACGCCTAACACAATCCACAATTTAATCCATTGAGGAGTTACATATATTTCTTTGAGTTGATGAAAGAGTTCTTTTACTTTTTCTTTGAATGTTTTCATTGCTGGCTTATCTCCATGTTCACTTGGATCATCGGAAAAATCATCAAAGTTGATAAAATAGCCAGATGCAGTTCTGTCAATTGGTGGGATTGCTTCCGGATTTCCATTGATCTTTGCATTTTCTTTTGTTACATTTGTGTAGTCCGAAGCTACATCGTTGTATACTGGTGTTTCTTGTTGAACTGTAGCAATTTGGGTCTCAAGAGGCACAAGTTCCATGGCTTTGTTACATAGTCCTTTCTTAATCACCGTAGGTTTATCAAATGTGATTAGTCTCTAAGTTTGAACCTCTTGGATTGTAGCAAGATTTGGTCTTCTGCTATTTCTTGGGAGTCCACTGGGCCTACTACTTATTATTGGCCACATGGTTGTGGTTTCACCAGGTCGATTGATACAACTTGGTTCTCCTTTTTACCAACAAGAGGCGGTAGCACTACCTATCTTGTTCCGCTGACAGCTAAGACAGGTACTGCTTTTCAGTAAGAAGGCCCAAATTCCTTCTTCACCGCAATCTTTTCTCTGACAAGATCCCCAATCTTTGGAATCCAGACAGGTCTTGCTGGGACAGGTGGTTTTTCTTCAGTGGTAGTTGGCTTTAATTTTTCGTTACTCAGACTTTTTCTTGTTTCATTTAAGTCCTGTAAAACAGCCAAACAATCTTTGATATTAAAAGCTTTTTGTTGCACCACTGAAGTTTGACGATCTAAGTCCTGAATAAGCATTCTAGTACCAAATAAAAGTTCATACGGGCTGACACCTCCTAGAGAATTTCTTGGCATATTATTAAGACTACGTTGGACACTTGTTAGATGTTTGACCCACCCATCACCCGAACCTAATACCCTTGCTGTTATAGATTGCTTTATGTCCCGTTTTTTTCTTTCCACAACCGCATCTCCCTCAGGATGGAAGGGAGAAGAGTACTGCAATGCTGGCCATGGCCTCCTTGTAAGCCCGAGAGCTAAACGCAGGACCCTGGTCAGAATGTAGCATGCCAATTGCGTATGTGCCGATAAAGACTCGCAAATCTTTTATAACAGTTCTGGCGTCAGCCGAGCGCTGGGGCCACATCCAAATGAATCTCGTCTTAATTTGTATGGGACCGCATTTGTTTGTTCGGACGTCTGCGCATAGATAGCCTGATGCTTTCTAATAGTGGTGTCTGGGCTGGTGTCTGGTCCGGTTCACAACTGCGATCTCTGTAGCAGTCCTCACAATTCATTGCAAATTTATAAAGCTCTACGCTCATCCCCGGCCATCAGTACTGAGATTGTAGTTCTATTAGAGATTTTATGATCTCTTCGTGCCTCAGACCCAATTCCATATGTGCTTCTTGTATCAAGAAGACTCTCCGGTACGTGTTTGGAATTACTCTATCCCCCACTCCAGGGATTTGAGCAAACGGAACGGAGTTCGCATCAATTATGTATGTATTACTGAGTGGATAGTTTAGAGGTATCGCCACATAATTGCCTTCCATTGAGGCTTTTACTGCAAGTAGCGTTTTGCCATCTATTTTGTGTTTTTGTACGCTTTTTTATAACTACGGAAGCCAAGTGATCAGCCGCCGATGTGGCTTTGTCAGCCAATGAATTCCCTGCAACGTGAACGCCATCACTTTCGGCAAAAGAACTACTTGTTCCCATAGTTTTTTATGTTTTATTGTGGCACCTGTCTCATCTTTGTAACCTTTTTTTATCCAGGGCTGCATGGAATTATTGTAGTATCGGACTTAGTAATGCGAATCGCACACCATTAGTGTCGGGAATTCACGATTGGCATTTTCAAGCGCCATTTTTAGGGATCTCATTTCAGCTCGCTGAGCTGAACAGTTTCTGAGTGATTAAGTTTTAGTGACCATCGGTCTGAATTTAACTAAGTGCCAGCGACCTTTAACAATCGTACATGCTGCATTGTAAATCTGTTTTTCCACAACATAGTGTTGTGCAAATCTGTCCGTGTAGATAACACAGGTGTATTGTTCCAGAGGCAGAATTTCAATCGGTAGAGGATATTCATGTTTGTATTCTAGATTTTCTAGTTTTTTCATTTTCGGATCAAAATAGTGTTTCACGTCTTCTGCAGTAAGATAATTTTCCCATTGTATCCATTCTGGATCTAATGCCACAGCATGTAGATTGTGTGTGCTTGTTAATGCTTCCATGGCTGATTCTGCTGTTCACACAGATATCCTTTTGCCTTGCGCTAGGGCTCTTTCTTTTGCTACTGAAGTTTGAACCGCTGTCAGAATTTTTTCTGTTAAACTGAATTTCATTTCAGCTTGTGTGTACAAATGTGATTTGTAAGCTATTGGTACCGTTTCTCCCTCATTAGAGGTCAGGTATGTGAATCCGCATCTTCCTGGGATGATTTGGATTACAAGGTTGCGTTCATTCGCTCGTGTTTGCAGTTTTGTTTTAGTTAACATATCTGTCTGCAGTGATCTTAAAATTTCTGTGTGTTTTTGAGTCCAATTAATTGGTTTAAAATCTGGTTTTATTAGTTCGTAGAGAGGTTTAACCCTCTCTGCATAATTTAAAATGTATGTTCTTCCGAAATTCAGGAAACCTAGTATTGATTGCAGGTTTTTCAGCGTTTTTGGAGCTTGGAGTACAGCACACTTTTCTAAGAAGTTGTCTGCCAGGCTTTTGCCTTCACTTGATAATTCATATCCTAAAAATAGGACAGTTAAATGGGCAATTCTTGATTTTTTTAAATAAATTTGTACCCTTCAGAAGCGAACCCAAGTATTATGATGTTCACTCTTTTCAAGTGAGTCTCCAGGTCATCATCTGTAAGATAGATGTCGTCGACATAAGATAATGCCTCATCATCATAAATTTGTAGTAACTCTGTTACCCCTGCTGAAAATAATTCTGGGCTGTTCTTGAATCCCTGTGGGAGACGACAAAATTGTTTTTGCGACCCCATTATTGAGAAAGCCATCAAATACCTGTTTTCAGGTGCAATGTTTTGACAGAAGAATCCATTAGAGATATCTAATGTCGTTTTATATTTTTTGCTCACAATGTTATTCATTAGTGCTGCACTGTGTGAGTTTTGGACTGAAAAAGGAAACAAAGGATTGTTCATTTGTGAGGTGCATGTTTCAATCACCCCCTGATATTCAAGTTGATCTAAAATTTCTTTTACTTGTTTTTTAGCTTCTTGCTTAACAGCATACTGCCTCTGTGCAGTAGGTTGATTTTTTAACTGGATTTTATGGTGAGGAGAATCCTCATCCCATCCTACATGATTTTTATATAATGCTGGGGCTTGGGCCACTGCCCATTTTCTAGCAAGTGTGTATTTTTTATGTATTGGAATGTGATTTGAGAAGGCAGGCATAATCATACGAGGCCCCCGGGTAGTTAGCGCTATACAAGTGCAATTTTCATTCATTCATTCATTCATTCATTCATATCTTCGCCATGTGGGCACTCCCTGACAAACTCTGGTGGCTAGTCTTTCTCTGCTAGAAGGATGTCATAGCCTTTCGATAGATTCTCCCAAAAGAGTCTTTTTATTTTCCTAGTTTTATCTCCCTCTATGTGCAATGTTATTTCGTACAGTTTATGGGGCACGCTCACTCGAGTATCTGCAGTTTCCACTTGAATGTATTCATTCGTGTCCACTGTCTCCAGAAGATTCATCAGGATCTTGCGAGCTATGCTCACTTTTGCTGTGCTGTCTAGCATTGTCTGGGCCCACTCTCCGTTTTTCAGTTATATCCTCAGAATTCTCGGAATGTTTTATTTTAATACTTGCTACCTTCTTTCTTGGAAAATGTGATTTTTTACTTTGATGAGCAGGTTCTTTGTCTTTGGACTTGACGTGCTCTTCTTTATATTCTGACCGTCCTCTTCTTTCCAATTTCTTTGTGGAAGTCTGAAATGATCGAGAGGAACGTGTATCAATATCTTGATATCTGTCAGGTTTTCTCAGATTGTCCCTATTTCTAAGGTTATATCTTTTTTCAGAGAGCTCCCTTTGGGGAGACTTGCCCCCCCTGTCTGGAGATCTATTTCTCCGTTGGGGAGACCTTCCCCTGGACTGAAATTGTTTTTCTCTGGTAGTGGTTTGTTTGTTACCCTCCCAGTTCTTCTTTTGAGAATTTAGATTATTTTTAATTAAGGTTTTTTCAGGATTTTCAATTAGTTGGGGTTTTACTGGTTTACCACCCAAACTATCTCTGCCTAATTCTTCTTGGGATTTTTCAATTATTTTTGCGAGCTCAAAAGGTTGGTCTCTTATATCTGTCTCCTATAATTTTTGGCGGATCGCCACACATGCTGCTTCCCCTTTAATGTTCGCTAATAATATAGCCGAGACCTGCTTAAAGTCTTTTAGTAATTTCATACCCAGAGTTAAAGCAGGTTCTGGACCGTATTCATTTTGAATCTGTCTTAGCACATCTGGTATAACCGCCATAGACGGAACACCATGTGTTTTTGTGTAGATAGAAGCAAAGACTGTGCCCCAAGTGTCACAGTCCTCCAAATGTGGTGCGATCCCCATTGGGAGGCAGATAGTCAGAATTCTGTGTTTTTCGTGAGGGGTAGTATCAGGAAATACCGCCTCTATCTGAGTGATTTTTTGAGCTAACCAGAATGGAATTTGTTCCCGTTTTGCAGGTGTTTTACCAAGACATGATTGTATATTCTGTGGTGTAATTTTATTTGAGTTCCCCTGATGAGGGGTGTTTTGTGGAAGTTTACTTGCAGGTTGGACTGTTGAAGTCCGCATGACATATTGGACCAATTGTCTATGTATTTTAATTAGTTGTTTTAACTGAACTAAAAGTTCTCTGGCTGGCATTGTTTCAATGTCAGGATGTGGTGTGTAGCTGGCTAGAACCGGCCATGTGTCTCCTGGTCGACCTAATGGACCTAGCCTGGTAATGTGATTTTGATGATTTAGGGCGCCATTAAACAAGAGCAGGTGCTCTTGGTATGTTAGTGGAATTTCAACTTCCTCAAAAGGAGAGTATTCCTCTGGAGATTCCGCTACTTTGTAGAAGTGGAACTCATGTGTTACAGCATTTGCTGCTGGAAAAGTTATCCAGGAATAGAATACCTCTGTCTGCCGAAACTCATGGGCCTCTACCACAAATACGACCGTACCACCTCTTGATGTTACTCCATTTTCTATAAGTTTTATAGTTATGGTTTTTCTTATGTTGACCGGGATGATTACTGCATCATGGTGATCTTCATTCAACCCTGTAAGGTCTGCACCCGGTTGATTCGCATTTACTGCGGCTCCACCGGTTTCGTTGTTGTCGCCGTTAAGCGACATTATTTAATGAAAAGTGTCTTGCAGAGCAAGTTTTTTTGTTTTTTTTTTAAACAAAAGATTAGGTGCACAATATTTTGGAACACTGTATCCTTCAACGTTGATTATACCGTAAACTAATACATAGGATTCTCATCCTACTAAGTTCCGGCGGATATTAACCTTTCACCCACTCTAGATGTCTATTGGAGTTTTTACGGGAAAAAGGAGTCTGTGAGAAAAAGCACGACTGAGTTACTCTAGTATCTTGCGTTAGATTATCGCCTTACCAAATGTTGGGCGCCATGTAGTGTAGTTCCTATTTTCCCAATAGGCTCTGCGCATTGGAATAACATAAACGATAGTTTAGACACAGGACTGAGGTCGACTAGGTCTCTATTGAATATGTTAGACTTAATTTAGGTTTGCCAGCTAGCTCAGAGGTCACTAGAAACTTTCTCAAATGAACAGGGAGGAGTGAACTGCCCTGATTTGGACAAGAAGGGATTCAGCTTCTGACAACCGCATAAACATGACAACTTTGCTCCCCCAGAATAAGGAGTATATTTCCAGAGTTGTGTGAAAACAATAGATATCTATTTCACTCAGTCAGTTGTGCATACTTAGTTTCACCAGAGTGCAGAGAAATAGAGAGACGGGCGTTTTCAATAAAAAGGTGTTATTTATTGAACAGTCTTCTTTCTCATGCAAGAGAAATGAATTGCTATTATTGCAATACTTGTTATAAAGTATAGTGCGTACAGTAAAAGGAGTATTACGAAATAATACTGTAAAAGCATTGATATGGTTTCTGAGCCATATGATACTTAAAAGGTATAAAATATATACAGTTACATACAAAGATAAAAGCTTGACTAAACGTACTCAACTGGTGTCTCTAAATACGCCTACCCCGGTGTACCTAACCTACGCTTAGTACGTGTGAAGGAGTAGATGAGCTGAAGTTTAAGTTGAAGTAAGTTTTTGCCAAGTATCGAACCCAAGAATTCTCTAAGGATCTAATCAGCTCCGTACCTTGGTTTCTAGAATGGAGGAAGTCTCGTTCTCAGGACTCGATCTTCCAGTAACCCGCGAGGGTGACTGGAAACACCGGAGCTGGATTTTCTCAGCAGGAGAAAAAGACAGCGTCTTTCTCAGTGCGTCAAATGGGAGGGATGGCTTCCTTCGGCACTCGCATCAGCTGGGCTTCGGATAAGTAGATAGCTGCTCTGCTCCACACCACCGTGTGTTACTTAAGGCAAACGCTGGTATATTTATACCTGGAAGGTGCCGTGTTTGACATAAGGTTGGACATAAGACGTCAATTAAAGATGTCACTAAGAACTGACTGTTCTTTCAGTGCCTGCAGGAGTTCTAAAACAAATCAAAACAAAAGCACTGGGAATTCCCAGGTTGCTGGAGGTTTGGTATGTTGTAAGAACTCGTTGTGCTTTCTAGGAGTCTAAGGAAGTAGCCTTGCCGCATTTGGTTTGCATTGGCTATTTACTAAATATGAAATATTTAATTAGGGTCCTAGATAAAACACAACAGGGTGATGGGGACACAAACCGGTAGACGAGTCAGAGCTGCGTCCGAAGTCCAGTAAACTGCGATCCCAGGGGAAGTGGTATAATTTCCCCATCTCTGTTGCAAGAGGCTCCCTGAACGCAGTGGAACTCTCTCAGAGGGGTCACTGAAACTCCAAGGCCTACAAACTGGATCCTTCCCTAAAAAGGGGAGAAGAGGAGCATTGGAAAGGGGTGCCATACCATACCTCAACTGTGAGTGGCTCCCTAGGCACTGTGGACCCTCTCAGCGGGTTCGCTGAGACTCCAGAGTATAAATATTGGATCTTTCCCCAACAAGGGGAGAAGGAGTGCTTAGTTAAAGGGTACAATAAGGACAGGGGGGGCTAGGCGATGTAGCGGGCAAGGGGAAACATTCAGTTGAGAGGGGATAGGAGCAAAGGAAGTAGACAATGAAAGAAAGAGTGCTAAATGGGAACAGATATATAGACTGGAGACAAGGAAATATGATGGGGTGTGGGCGAGACAGGGAGATGGGGAGAGAAATTGTGCCCAAAGTCCGGCTGGGTAGGTGACGGTCAGGGGATGAACTGAGGCCGATCTCCTTGATAGATGAACAGAGCAGCTCCACCGGGCGTCGGACATAGTGCTCTGACTCCACTGTCAGTGTGGAGATCATGAGTACTCAGAGATTGTCAGATTTAGGGAGGGGAGAAACCATGGTCCGAATGAATTCCAGATGCCATCTTGAGGTCAGACACAGTCCAGGAGGGACCTCCGATGTTGGGCTATAGAAGCGCGCATATCTTGCTTAAGTTCCTGACACAGTTCGGTTTTAGAATCCCGGTGGGGAGCCACTAGGTCTTCCCCGGTGAGGGCCATATTCCTTGTTGTGGGATCTGTCTTGTTGGGTGGGGGGCTCTTATCTGTGCCGGCGAAATAGTGGGAGACTTTGTTTGTCACCTTCTTTGGTGGCATAGAGGCAGAGCAATGGACGGCGCCAAGATAGGCAGCAGGGTTCCCCCCTGAGCGACGTCCCCAACAAGTACTCACTTACCTCTGGGATCTCCAGACATGGGTTTAGGCGGTATTGCTTGTGGTTAGCCCCTGGGGGCCATCTTAGGGTCAGGTGCCAAGCGATGGAAGCAGAGCAGGACTGACAGACTTCCCTTCTTAGATGGAGCAGCAACAGAAGAAGAGCAAGAAGAACGAAGGGCGGAAGGAGCCTTGCCTGCCTCTCTCCACTCTCCCACCACCACCATCGGAGCCAAGTCGGGCCTTTATTTACTGTGTGGGCGCCATGTGAGGTCAGACAGGCTTCACTGCATGGACCAGCACCCGGCCTGCTGCACGCTGCATGCAAGGGGAGAACCCGGGGGACAAACCGGAGAAGTAATACTCCCCGCTGCCGCTCACCACCTCCAAGCAGTGGGCTTCTCAGGCACCCGCTTCGCCAGGACGTCAGGCGTGTCCCCAGTGCCTCGCTTCTGCGCTCCGCGCCGGTCGGCCTCCCGGTCAGCAATGCTCAGTATCGGGTTCTGCGGAGATCGCTAGGCCCAGTGTGTGCCGCTGGGTCCGGGGCGAGTGCAGGATCAGCGGGGCCACCTCCAAATACACCGGGAAATCATGGGCACCCAGCCATGCATGGCATGTTCAAAGCCGACCCCAACCCTGACCGCGAGGCAGGGAAGGCAGTTCTCACTAGTGGGCACCCAGGGTGGCTTTGTGTGTCCATAGCAAACACACCACTGTGTGTTTGCTATGGCAAGTGTGGGCATATTTATACCTTGAAGGTGCCGAGTTTGACACAAAGGTGGACATAATAACGTCATCAAAGAGTCTCAGTTCTTTGAACACTCCATGAGTTCTTGGACAAGTCAGTATTCGAGCAAGGGGCAGTCCCTAGCTGCTGAAGCCGAGTTTTCCAAGAAATCGTTGTGGATTTTCGGAACTAGTGGAAGTAGCCATGCCGTATTTGGACTGCATGAGGTATGTCTAAATAAGGTTATGATTTATCTGCCTATATAAGGATATGGTGATTTATACCTATATAAGGGCATGAATCGGGAAATTTACACTAGGGTCCTAAAATGCTGTACAAAAAAATGACATCACTGATGACATCATCCAGTTGACAATCTGATACACCTCATCATACACTAGTGTAACCTTTCAACACTCATTATAAAATATGAAGTACCATATTTGAAACCTTTGACACACCAATACAAGTTTCTAAAAACCCACTCAGTGATTGCTACATCTACACACACATCTAAACACTTACCTATAGATTCACTCATACATGCTATCAAAGATCAATAGAACACTATTAAATATACTTATACACCTACATTGACATTACACACAGCACACATCCTATTCACTTATGCAGCCATCCTACTCACTTATGCAAACAATTGATCATACTTACATTTACTAAGCTGCACACTTATACAAACACCACTTTATTTATTCATATAGGTAGTAACACACATAGTGTGTTATAAAATCACTATTACAAGTATACAGTTTTCAATACAATCACTCATACAATCATTGAGTCTTAAGTATACTTATTTATAAACAACAACTGTCACATACACTGCCTTTTATATTTCTACTTTGTTGGACATGTATCATCGAGAAATATATTTAATCATCACCACACCCATAAAAAGAGATTCACTCACCCAAACGAGTGTTTCCATGTGCAGTCTTAACCTCATATACCTACTAAATCAACTATTTACACATCTTTGGAAAGTCACATACCTCCCACCCAACCACACTTACATTCACTATCCCATACAGACACTCACGTAACTAATTAATACTAATATAGACTTTCACATAGCTAGTAACCAACTTATGTAGTAGTTTACACAAGAGATACAGTGAAACAGATATTCACACAGTTTAACCACTATCCCATATATTTAGTGAGCCACTTTAAATTAGTCACTTAGACAGTCAATCACAGTGCTACTAAATCCTCCATCCAGACACTTATACATCCACTCATTCTTCAATGCAGATTGCTATATATATAATACATGTTTAAATATCGAACCGAACCACATTCACTGGATGATGTCATCAGAGATGTCATTTGAGATGTCATCAGTGATGTCATCAGTGATGTCACTGACCATGTCATGAATGATGTAATATGTGGCATCATCAGCAGCGGGCGCGCAAGTTATAGTTAGTACAACTAACTATAACGGAGGAATTTCAATGGTTTTGTACCAGTGAAATGTCCAGCTAACTATAACACCCATGAAACCTATGGTTTTTTCAGTGAATTTCTAAGGTTTTTTAAATGCTAATTCCTAACTATAACATGTCTGAAACCTATGGTTTTTTCAGTGAATATATATATATATATATATATATATATATATATATATATATATATATATATATATATATATATATATATATATATATATATATATATATATATATATATATATACACATATATATATATATATATATATATATATATATATATATATATATATATATATATATATATATATATATATATATATATATATATATATTCACTGAAAAAACCATAGGTTATAGACCATATATAGTTAGGAATTAGCATTTACAAAACCTTATTTTACTCACACAAAACCATTGAAATTCGCATATATAGTTAGTTGCACTAACTATATATCGCGCACCCGCAATCCACTGCTGATGATTTCACATATTACATTATTCATGACATGGTCAGTGACATCACTGATGACATCACTGATGACATCTCAAATGACATCACTGATGACATCACTGCATAAACCACGTTTGTAGTGTCTTTCCAATTAGTTGTTATAATTTGAAAAGCGATAGCTATGCAAAGATCAATAAATTTACGAGAATTTACGAGTATGGAGTGGGACATCCCAAACTGGGGCCAAACCACCCAGGAATACTGAAGAAATAACAAAGGGAACATTAGTAGATAAAATCTTATTAAGTGTAGACCAAATGTGGGACCACATAAGTTGGACCTTAGGACAAAGAAAAAACATGTGAACAAAGTCACCAGGAGTGCATGAACAGGACCAACACTTCTTAGTGTCTAACAATTTAAATTTAAACAAGTCACAGGGAGTATAAAATAATCTATTATAAAAAAAATAAAGGGTTTGTGTGGTACTAGCGGAACGAAAGGTGGAATGAAGTTTGGACCAAATAGAGTCCCAGGTAAGTGAGGGGAAAGTTTGATTGAGGTCCGATTCCCAGATAAGTTCGAGATTAGTTTTAGGCCTGTCAATAAGTGAGGGAGAAAGTAATTTATAAATAGCAGAGGCCTTAAGGGGAACCTGAAAGTTAGGTGGGGAGGCAAGGAGGGGAGGTGAAGAGGATGAAGGAGTGTTGTGTAGGATAACAGTGGATAGTTTGGGTAGAAGTTCATGAAAGTGTATGTAGTATTTGTTAGAGATACCGAAGGAGTCACGAAGTGCTGGAAAGGTTAATAAGGAATTGTCAGAAATAAGATGGCGGTAAGTGAGAATTCCTTTGTCAATCCATTCCTTCCAAAAGAGCGCACGATTGCGTAATTTAAGAGATTTATTATACCAAAGTGGGGTATTCATATGAAGAGTAGATGGTACAGAGAATGAACGAAAAAGGGTGAGTGTTAAAGCTTTGGAGTGTTTGAAAATAGGAGAAAGTAGTTTAGGAGGTGGTTTAGTGAGATTGGAGGCAGTAAGGAAGGAGAAGGGGTGAAGTTGAGCCAATTCCAGAGAGCTCCAAGCCGTAGTAGGAGGAGACGAGGTATCAAGAAAAGGCCAAATTTGCTTGAGAGTAAAAGCAGAATGAAAGCGTGAGATATTGGGGAAGTTGACACCACCAAGATGTTTAGGTTGTTGAAGACGGAGGAGAGAGACTCTAGCCTTACGCTTATTCCATAGGAATTTGGAAAAAAGACTATTGATAGACTTAAAAAAGAAATGGGGGAGAGAGATAGGAAGCATGGAGAGACAGAAGTTCACAATAGGAAGGAGCATCATTTTAATAGTGGAGAGACGACCCCACCAGGAAAGAAAAAGAGGGGACCAACGTTCTATTAGAGAAGAGAGCTTTTAAGGATATCGGAGTGATTAATTTTGATAGTTTCTCTAATAGTGTTAGCATATAAAACGCCAAGACATTTGATAGAGCCAGAGTTCCATTGGAAACCAGAACCCTGAAACATGTGAGGAAGACAGAATTTATTGAGGGGAAGGACTTCAGTTTTATCAATATTTAATTTATATCCAGAAACAGAGGAATAATCATGTAATAAAGAAAAGAAAGCGGGAAGGGCAACAACAGGGTTAGAAATGTAAAGCAAAATATCGTCTGCATAAGCAGTAAACTTAATCTCAACATCTTTATAAAGAAAGCCAGAATAGGAAGGGGATTGTCGAATTTTCTCAAGGAAGGGTTCGAGTGCCAGAATAAAGAGAAGGGGGGAAAGTGGACAGCCTTGTCTGGTTCCTCTATGAAGGGGAAAATAATCAGATTGCATACCATTAATCCATATAGAAGTGGAAGGAGCAGAATAAAGCAATCGAACAAATTTAAGAAAAGTGGGACTGAAACCGTGCCAGCGAAGGGCGCCAAACATAAAATCCCAGTTGACACGGTCAAATGCCTTCTCGGCGTCTAGAGTAATGGCAGCCAAGGGACTGTCCATTTTAGCAGAAAGATGAATGATATTAAGAAGGGTTCTAGAATTGTCTGTAATGGATCTTCCCTTAACAAAGCCGGATTGATGAACGTTGACCAAATCAGGGACAATGGAATTAATCCGTAATGCCAGAATTTTCGCATACAATTTACAATCAGTATTAATGAGGGAGATGGGTCGGTAATTTTTACATAGGGAAGGGTCCTTATCTTTCTTGGGGAGAAGAACAAGCATAGCCTGCGAAAAAGAACCTTTAGATTCACCAGAGGAGAGAAAATGGTTAATTACCTGAAGAAAATGAGGAATCAAGATAGATTTAAATTGGAGAAAGAAACGAACAGTAAAGCCAATAGGGCCAGGTGTCTTATCTTTGGGGAGAAGAGAGAGAGCAGCAAGAATTTCCTTTTCTGAAAGCGGGGCATCAAGAGAAGAGAAATCCAACGAAGGATTAGAAGATTTAGGGACAGAGTTAAAGAAAGAGTCTAATTGCTCTGCAGAGGGGGAAGGCTCAGGAGTATAAAGAGAAGAATTTATTTATTTATTTATTTATTTTATTTATTTTTACCATTTGTTGAGCGCGCTGTTACCGGGCGGTGTCCTGGCGCTGAAACGGTACATTATCTCCAAGAGGCAAAGAAAGTTACTGGAGGTTAAAAAGCCATGTTTTGATATTTTTCCTGAAGGTCAGGAGATCAATGCTTTGTTTTAGGGCGAGAGGCAATTCATTCCAGATGTTAGATGCTCCGTGGAAGAAGCTACGGCCTCCCCAACGGGCTTTCCTAATACGGTTAGTCATGACCAGGCTTTTATTAGCAGATCTTAGTTGTCGCCCTGGTTTGTACAGTTGGAGGTGTTCTTGAAGGAAGGATGGACCTATTCCATTTACTGCCTTGAATACCATACAAAGAGCCTTAAACATGATACGTTTCCGTATTGGAAGCCAGTGTAAATTTTTTAATTCCTGAGCTACCGATGCAAACTTAGGTAGACCAGTAATCAGTCGGGCAGCAGCATTTTGTAGCGTTTGCAATTTGTTCAGAACTCCCTGCTGGGCCTCCAGATACATGCTATTGCAGTAGTCAAGGCGAGACAGCACAAGTGCTGTCACCACCGTTTTCCTGCTATCACTGGAGAGGAAAGGAAGGATTTTCCTAATAGTTTTTATTATCCAGTGAATGGAGGATGATAAGGCATTAGCCTGTGCTTTAAAGGAGAGTTGGGAGTCAATAATTACCCCCAGGTTTTTTACTGTAGTGGCTGGAATGGGTAGGGCTCCCATTTCGTGAGGCCACCAGTCAGGGGTCCAGAGATTGGTCACATTACCAAAGAGAAGAACCTCAGTTTTAGAGGAATTCAATTTAAGGCAGTTCTTAGCCATCCATGAACTTACTGCCATCATGCAATCCTGGAATCTGGCCGCAATTCCTTCCTCTCGCCCCGGGAGCAGAGATACCACAATTTGAGTATCATCTGCATACGATGTTAATTCGAAGCCAAAAGAACGAATCACCGGGGCGAGGGAGGTAACATAAACATTAAATAGGGTAGGGCTCAGGGAGGAGCCCTGAGGAACCCCTCCTGGAAGGGTAAAAGGGCTCGATTCAAAATCTCCCATGGCCACCACTTGTATCCTGTCTGCTAGAAAGGATTTCAGCATGGTCAATGCGACTCCTTGGATTCCGCAGCCCTCAAGACGGTCCAATAGAATGTCATGGTGGACCGTATCAAAGGCTGCGGATAGGTCCAGGAGCACCAGGACTGCCCGTCCTCCAGCATCCATCACCTTCCTGATTTCCTCAGTGGATTTAATGAGGGCGGACTCGGTGCTGTGACCTTCCCTAAACCCATGTTGAGCAGGGTCCAAGCCCCCAGAGGATCGGAGGAAGTCACAGAGCTGAACGTTCATGATCCTTTCAATAAGCTTGGCCGGTAGAGGGAGTCTAGATATGGGTCGATAGCTACTAGGGTCATAAATGTCTAGATTAGATTTTTTCAGCAGAGGAGCTATTGAAACTTGTTTCCAACATAGTGGATATGCTCCCTCTTTGAACATTTTATTGAACAAATCTGCTAGCAAGACAGATATAGGGGCGGCTGCCAGATGAGCCACTGAGACTGGGCAGGGATCCCGGGGGAGCCAGATTTGGTTCTCAGTAGTAGTTTCTTTACTACTTCTTTTGTAACTGGCCCGAATTCCCTGAATTCCAAACTATGTGGATTTGTTAGCGTAGTCGTATGTGCTTCCTCGGTAAGAGTGAGCCCCACATGAGGTTCAAGGGTTGCGAAGATTTGCTCCACTTTATTTAAAAAGTACTTGGCGAGGGTCTCGCAGAGCTCCAGACTGGGAGGGACAAAGTGGCCACCGTCTGGAAAAGTTCTTTGGAGGAGTTTTTAGCTCCCTCAATTCTAGCAGAGAAATATTCAATTTTTGCTTTTTTGATCATTTCTTTGTATATCTTTTGGCTTGATTTGAGTTTTTGTTTATCTGCCTGTGAATATTCAGTACGCCATTGGCGTTCGAGATTTTTGCAAGATACTTTGTAATCTCTTAATTCCAAGGTGAACCAAGGGGCAGATGGTATTATGCGTGTTGGACGAGATAGTTTGGGCTTAATTAGAGATGTGCATGCATCTTTTATCCAGATGCTGTATCTCTCCGTAGCTTCGTTTACATCAACCGATGGGGTAAAGCTAGAGGCTGCTAGACGTTCCTCCAATGCTTTCCCATCCAATTCCCTCCATGGCATATAGAGCTTGGCAGGTTTCCTTTCCTTCCTTGCTCTAACGGACTCAGACGGTTGAATTTTAAAAAGGACTGCTGAATGATCTGTCCATGCTAAAGGCTCCGCATGGCTAAACTTCAGGTCAGGATTATTTGTAAAAATCCCATCTAGCGTATGTCCCTTTATATGTGTGGAACCCCTTACCATCTGAGTTAGTCCTGCCGTCAGCATGGAGTCTACCAGAATTGCCGTCTGAGGGTCTGAGTTTTCCTCTAGGTGAAAGTTAAAGAATAAAATTGAACAAAGCAATCCAAAATTTTGGCATCAGAAGACTGGAGCGAGCCTTGTGAATCTTTAAGCGAGACTATTTTCGATTTCTGTTTTTTAATTTTGAGATAATTTGCCAGAGCCCTACCAGCTTTATTGCGACCACCATATATCTTCGCATTAAATTGAAGAAGCTGATTGGAGGCCGATTCCCAGGAATGTTTATTAAATTGCAGTTTAGCGGAAATGAGAGAGGACAGAGAATCAGGAGAGTTAGAAGTGTAATAAAGATGCTCTAGTTCTTTAATGCGTTTTAGATAGGAGGAAGCCTGGGATAGTGCTTTCTTTTTTTTACGTGAGACAAAGTCAATAATACAACCCCAAGCAGTGGCCTTGAAAGCATCCCAAAGAAAGTGAAAGTCAGAGGTGGAGTGTAAGTTGGTAGTGAAAAAGTCATCCATGAAATGAGTGAAGTGTTCAATGAAAGTGGGATCAAGTAAAAGGGAGTTGTTAAAGCGCCATCTGCGGGCCTGAGGCGTGGGAGAGGGGTAATCCATATCTAAAATAACTGGGGCATGATCTTAGATGAGGATAGAGCCTATTTCTGAGTTGGTCATAAATTGGAAAGCATGGTGGGCGTTGGCTTTCCCTAAAACTACGTACACCAGAATGCTTAGGGAAAGCCAACGCCCACTGGGGCAGGTGTTAAGGACTAATGGTTGCAGTGCTTCGCACAAAGCTCAAGCCTCTGAAGAAATGCTCTTCGAGCATGAAACGCGTCAGGCTGCTAATTCAATTGGACTTGGCTTCATCTGCAGCAATGCTGTAACCTGCAAATAAAAAACGGCAAGTTTACCTTCCTGGCTGGCGGCTTTTCCTTTTGGGGGTAACCTTTACGTTGGAGTGTTTAGCGGCCGACCCCGGTCGCGGAAAAGCCCTGCCACATGAATGTGGTTTCAAGCTGCAGTCACCGGGCTAACAGCTCTCCAGGGAGGACGTTTTTTGCATGACTAATTTACAGCGCAGAGACAAGGAGACAATTTCCACACCCACTGGGGCTTTAATTTTCGAAAAATGTGACTTTGTTTGCGAGCAGCTCACTTGAGTATTATATGAAAACTACGTACACCAGAATGCTTAGGGAAAGCCAACGCCCACTGGGGCAGGTGTTAAGGACTAATGATTGCAGTGCTTCGCACAAAGCTCAAGCCTCTGAAGAAATGCTCTTCGAGCATGAAACGTGTCAGGCTGCTAATTCAATTGGACTTGGCTTCATCTGCAGCAATGCTGTAACCTGCAAATAAAAAACGGCAAGTTTACCTTCCTGGCTGGTGGCTTTTCCTTTTGGGGGTAACCTTTACGTTGGAATATATATATATATATATATACGTATTACCTACTGGCGGTCGCCAGTAGGTATATATAGTTAGGATTTTTTCTCTATGGGACTTTTGAAAATTCTATGTCTAATAACTTTGGCGTTTGTGGACGGAATTGGCTGACATTTTCAGGAAAATGGCACATTTTGTTTCTGAGCAGCCCCTGAAAATTTGGGGGGGTTTCGTCAAGGGGGGGCCGAGATAAAAGGGGGGTCCCAAAACGCGTTTTTCCCATTCATTTTTCCATAGGGCGTTTGGCCTCACTTTTAGCTCGAACGGCTGAATGGATTTGCACGAAACTTGGCAAAATTGTAGGGACTGTTAGCCCGATGTGCCTTTGCTGGGTCTCAATATATGTGCTCCAGTGGATTTTGAGAAATTAACGTTTTAAAAAACAGATATATCTGTGACAGCGTCCCGGGTAGCGCTCCGGTTCGCGTACTTTTCGCGTAACGGAGCTTTGCGAAGCGAAGCTGATTGGCTCTCCGGTGTCTGTCAACATTCTAAACAGTCCGGAGCGGCCGCCATCTTGTCTCTCGGTAGGATCGAGAGACAAGAGGAGGCCAAAACGAAGGGGAAAATGAGCATAATGGGGCTTAGTAGATCCTCCCTGACCCCCGAGGTTTGATGTGGAGGCTTTAAAAGGGCGGGGCAAAAAAAAAAAAAAAAAATCGGTTTTTTTCGTGGGGTGCGCCTGGTACGCGCACCGGAAAACGGTCCGGGGAGCGTACTATAAGGAAACAAGAATGATTGACTTTCAAAATATTGTATGTTTATTGATTGTTCGTTTTGCTATTTTTTTTGTTTATTTTTATTTACGTAGCAACATGTAGATACCAATGCAGAGTCTATAAATAAATAAACACCGTCTCCTTTGTAGATATCTTGCAAGTTGTTTCTAAAGTTTTTGTGGTATATGGAATTCATACCATTGTCTGTCTGGAAAGCCGAAACAATATGGAGGTAGGAGATGATAAAGAGATGTTAAATACACATTGGAGATAATATAGTGGAAGAAAGGAAGTAACTATGAGCAAACTTACTATGTAACACCAAAAAGTTGCACAGTATATTTAAAGTCTGACTTTACATTATAATCAATTTGGTACTAGTTTACAAAATACATATAAAAATGAATAATGTCTCAAACAATTTTTGAATTATTAAATAAAAATTTATTTTTCTGATTCTTTTTCAAAATTAAAAAGAAATTCTAATAATTCATTATCAGTTTTTTTTTCATTTTCAAGTAGGAAATCTACTGCTTCCACACATTGCAGAAGTTCGAAGTCCTGTGAATCATCATAGAATTCAGAGTCAATTTTTGTATCTGTTTTGCTTCCTGCAACAATTTCCAAGTTATTTTTCTGTTGTCCTTCCATTTTGTATGCTGTAAAATGAATTTTAAAAAAATCTATCAGTACAGATAGGGCACTGTTGGGTTTAAGTACAGACAGGTAGTTTGGTTTTTTAAACAGTGATTTTTTCGTTGGGCAGTGTATGGTATCAAACTGGAAGTAGAAATATGAAAAAAATTATGAAATAAACTCTAAGTCAATTCTTAATTATACAAGACAAGTCTAACTCCATCCATAACTAAAACAGAGAAGTCTATTTTATTCTGTAAGTATTACAGAGTGATAGAATATAACTATCAGAAAATGTTTTCCTAATTAGCTTACAGTACAGAACATACTTCAGTTTTTAAAATAATATCTTACCTTTCAAATAGAACTTGAAGTTATCAGTTGAAATGTAGTTGATATGTACTTCAAGAAGTAGTAGTCAAAATGGCTGTGTTTCTCTCTCTTTCTTTATATATATTCAGGTACATAACCAATCAAATGTCATGATATAATAGTAGAAATTGAAAGTAACATTTTAATTGGTTGTCAATTCCAACACTTCAAATGTGTTTTGTGAAGTAATTTACCTCAGGGAATTTAGAGAGTTCTACATGCTAAATGGCTAAATGGAATTCTAACCAAATTTGTGAAAATGGTAGGGATTGGTATGTAGTATGAGCTAATGTTTAATTGGTGAAAGTGTCTCTAGTGGTTTTTCTGTAAATTACTTTCCCACCTTTTTTGAGCGAGTGCTTGTCAGTGCGTGTCTCGGTACGCGAACGTGCAGCGTTACGGGAGTCCTCCATTTTGTGTTTCGGTAGAATTGAGATACAAGATGGAGGGTAAATAATGTTCAGAATGGGTAGAAGGGGGTACTTTAGACGTATCCTGACCTCCTAGGTTTTCTGAGGGTGGCTGAGGAGGCTCATATATGTCGAAAAAAAAATTTAAATTTTTCGCGCGGTTAGCTGCCGGTGCGCGAACCGGGTAGCGAACCGGGAAGCGAACATAAGTGAAAATTAGTGAAAAAAGGTACATTCAAAATTTCAAAAGAGTAAATAAAGTTAAGGTAGCTCTGAAAAGAGCTTTTGTGTTCTGTGTAAGTTCTAGGTACTTATAAGTAGGAACCAATACACATTCTTAAATTTTGTATGAAAACTCTGTTCCCCTCATCTGAGAAGTGCACGCCATCTCCTCTGTAGATATCTTGCATGTAGTAACGCAAGTTATTGTTGTAGATGGAGCCCATTCCATGGTCTCTCATGTAAGCTGGAACAGACTTATTTACATGCTTCCTCGATTTCTCAATTTGTGGACAAAATTGATTGGACCACCTCCATTTTTGTCTTTGGCATATATTGGAATATACCAAGGCAGTTTGAGGAAAAAGTGTCATCAATTGCTCAAAGGTGTCTTTTAAGAGCATTTCCAGACCTACCCCAGTCAAAGTGCCCAAATCATTTCCTCCACAGTGCACTATTATGAGGTCAGGGTTTGGCAAATGTAAAAAGGTTTTCACCAATGGTATCAATTGGTGACATTTCATTCCTCTTCGGCCAATCCATTTGATTTCCACATTTTGTAAATTGAGGTGTGTAAATTGCTGTTATCAGCATACCTGTGAGCCCAGTGGATGTAGCTATGTCCAAGAATCCAGACTGAAAACATGGCTAGAGGAGTTTTTGCTGCAGTCAGATGAAGTGTGGGAATGAAATGGCAGTTGAAATAGTGAAGTTTGTAATGAAAAAAAACTGTGGAGTTTGAGTGCAAATGATTCATAAGTAGTGATTGGTGTATTTCCATTGCTGAAAACAGAAAGTTATGGTGCATGGATGTGTTCTTTGAAATATGTAATTTGAATGGTTAATTAAAAATGATGTTATGAAAGATTGCAGTGGATTAGCAGGTGTACTGAGAGTTCAGAGTTCATTTGAAACATTGTTGTGTGAACTTGTAAACATGAGAGGTCTGGCAGGCGGTAGTTGCTATGGAAAAAGGGCAGAAAGGGCAGAGGGGGGAAGGGTGTTGATTTGAAAATAGTGAGGGAAGAGTTTTGATTGGCTGACATGAGAGATATGTGTGATGAATATCAGCATTTCAGTGCCTTTGTTGGTTGCAGCCTCCGGAGTGCATACCTTTTATTCTGCTAAAGAAAAATTGGTGTGTTTCTGAGACTGTTTTGAAATTCAAAAAGCATTTGTAAAGGTGAGTTATCGTTTCTACATTTTAGATAAAGACTAGTATGCTTTTTTGCGTAAATAAGAAAGCCAGCTGTGTATTTAAAATTATGTTTTGAGTCAAGTGTTTGCATTATGCTTTCAAAGACGATTTTGCATTCTTTTACCAATTGTAATTGCAGATAATGTAAAGTATTCGTACTGACAAGGTGTGGTTGTACATAGGAGCTGTGCTGTGTTTTCAAATTATGATCAGAAAATCGTTTTTAAGGAAAAGGAATGCTTTAAAAAATTATGAGAATTTATTTACTTGTGATGTGACTCCTGCAATGCGTCGTTTTTGCGGAACAGATGCATGATGCATCTGTGTTGTTATTGCCCCATGCTGCTCTACAGTGTACATGTAAAAAATGATGCATAAGTGTTGCACGGGCATTGTAAATACTCTCCTATGTGTGCTTAGCCATATCAAGTCACTTCCCCCTGATTCAAGGGCCTTGTAAATACCTCCCCATGTGTGTCTGGTCATTTGTAGTCACTTTCCCCATGGTGCAAGGTCCTTGTAAATACGTCCCCATGTGTGCTTGAAAAATTTTGATTTTGATTGTTTGAGTTACATAGCTATGTTAAAAGTTATTGAAAAAAAGGTGCAAGGACCTTAAAAAAACGTTTTCATGTGTATTAGGGCATTTTAAGTCATTTCCCTATGAATGTAGGTATATAATTGTTTTACATAAAATGTTTAAAAACGTTTTTTGAAATCAATTAGGTTTCTTGATATGTACTGCTAGTGTTTCATAGGTTGTTTGGGGCATATTTACAAGGCCTTTGAGTCCCTTTGATGTAATTTTTCCAATTTTAATTTAAGACATTTCCCCTGGAGCAAGGTCCTTGTAAATACGCTCCCATGTGTGCTTGGGTAATTTAAGTATTGATAGGGTGTGCTTCTACATAGGACGAAAACTACATCTGCATAATGAGATAAGTAAGCTGAAGAAATACAGGTGATGTGATTGTTAAATGTGCAAAAATATTTTCACGTTGTTCAATTATATCACTTGTGTTTCCTAACATTAAGAATCACATTGTGAAGATGATATTTAGTCATGTTCAGGGAGATAGAGGAGGTCTGGCCTTTGTTCAAGAGTGCAGTGGACATGATTCACTTCTTTGGTAGGCCTGTACATGTCTTATCACCTCTGTACTCTTCAACAAGTCTAAATTTCATCTGCAACCCTGAGTAGGCCTCACCTCAAACAAACTTCTAGATAGTCCACACCTTATCGTCATCCTTAATCAATCATTTGAAGGGTAAGGGGCAGATTTATGATGGTTGTGCGCCTATTTTGTGCTGCTGTTGCGTCACTTTTATAATGCAGTAGTGATTTACAAGATGCACCATGTTGCAAGATAGCAGCCGCGGGTCGTGGATGGAGTTACGGTGGGGCAGGGAGGCGGGGAGGGGGAGGGGCAGGGTGGAGGGACCTAAACACTGGCATATGTATTATTGCAGGTAAGTACACAATTTAAAGTGCGTAAAGTTTCATGTGGGCTTTTTGTTGCAGGGTGGGCAGTCATTTGCATGAAAGCCCTGTAATACTATCACTATCACAGTAAAATTAAGAACATTTCATTGAATCATCTTTATAGCATTGCTGAATCAAATCCTTACTGTTATTGATTTACTGTTTGGTAATAGTGGTTAATTACATTTTTTATTATATTTTACCACAGATTCAACTGCAGATTATTTAGAAATTAGACAATGCCGTCTAAGGATAGAATCCGAAAGGCTACGAAATGTCAAAGACAGCAGATTACTAAATGCTTGCAGCAGTCCTCTACATTAAAATCACCTCAACGCACGAAGAAAACTCCGGGTAAGAGAACGAAATCATTCCTTAGAAACATTTGTAGAAACAAAAGTATAACTACAGAACAAGTTTTAGTCCAGAAAAAGAGAGCCAATTTAAATGGAAAGGAAAGGCCCGTCAAAAAAGTTTCTGCTAGAGCAGGAGATAACTCTGTGCATGGCAGTAGAAGGGAAAATATATTCAGGGATATTCGTAGGCGAATGTTCCGCAACAGGGTAATTGTCAATTTGCTAAAACAATTTAAGAAAGGCCAACAGAAAGTGGCATTTTATAAGAAAAAGAAAAATGTAGAGAAAATTATTGATCAGGCTTTCGAAATTAAGCGAAAGTTATTTATTTTGGTAATTAATAGAATTAGGAAACTAAACAAGGTAATTTATGTTTTCAAATCAAATAGTAGATGGAAGAGAGTAGTTAATCGAAGTAATTTTTGTGAAGTTTTCTCAGGAGAATGGATGCATAGTTCAAATAGTGAGGCATTTTTTAATGAGGAGAGTTATTTTCAGGACAATGATTTGGTGCATGCAGTTGACAGCAGTGGTCGAGCATATGAGGTAAAAGATGGTCGTCCGGTTGAAAAAGAAAAACTTGTGTCTGCAGATGCAGAAGAGGTGTTAAGTGATGAGGTTTTAGGGAGACGTCCTAAGGGACCAGTGTACACCTGGAAGGGTAGTTCTATTTGCAGTGTGCGACAGGATTCCATCAATTTGCTTTGTGATTTTATACGGACATTTAATAAGAAAAGTTTAAAACAAAAAATAAAGTTGTTGCAAGAATTAGATCCTTGCAGAGTGAGACAAGTGACAGGTTTGCATGGTCATTCACTGGCTTGTCTTTCCAGGAGAGTATGCCAGAGTGTTTTTCATCATTTCAGGATGCTAGCAGTGCATCATAATAAAGTGAGGAAATTAGTTAGAATGTTGTATTATGCTAAGAGTCCAGCAATTATGCTTAAACAATTAAGCAGTGCTCTTTTGCATGGATCTGAAGTAGATGTGAAGAATATTTGTCAAGAAATTGAGTTCTGTTACTTTGCTGGTAAAGAGAATAATGTTGAAATTGACCCACTAGAAGAAGGTAATGTGGAAGAGAGTGTACAGATTTTCAGTACAGATAAGTTTCACAAGGAAATTTCCACGTTTATGGTGAAATCAAGTGAGAGGCCTAATTTCACTTGTGTGTGTTGTCGACGGACTTATTATAAGGATCAGACTAAGTTAGTGGATTTATATGCAAAAAGTGATATGGAAAACAATAGTGAATGGAAGGATTTTGCCACATACTTGATGATAGAAAATTGTTTTGATTTGGGAGTGGACCAACGTATGTGTACTTATTGTTATAACAAATTAAACCAAAACCAGATGCCTGCTAGAGCGGTTTATAATAATCTGGAATTGGTTGACATTCCTTCTGAATTGAAGGATTTAAATATTTATGAATCTATTTTGATTCAAAGTGTCCATCCCTTCCAGGCTATTGTACGAATGGAGCCAAAGACAGGGAAATTGCCTCCATCAGATTTACAGAGAGGATTAAAGGGAAGAGTTGTTTATTTGCCTTTAGATTTGAAGAAAAACATTAATACAATTGGAGTAGAGAAAGTGGAAGAGGAACCTCTGGTTATCATAGTTAATGGTGTTCCGACAAAGAGTAAGAAAATCTGGCAAGATTTAGTGGATGTTAGGAAAGTCAAAAAGGCAACATTGTATTTGATAAAAAATAATGAGTACTACAAGAATGTATGTGTTGCAGAAGAGGAAGTAAGTGAACAAGAGGACAGCGATTTGTGTGCTGGACAAATTGAGAAAGTAGAAGCCTCTAAAACGGAAGAAATATATGAACATTATAGTGTTCATCCTTTGCATTCCTAGGAAGTCATGGGGAATGCTATTGAGTTGTTTCAAATGAAACAAGCCAAAGGGAGTCCCATTAGTGTTTGGGAGGAAAGTTTGGAAGCTCGATGTTTCCCACAGTTATTTCCCACAGGTCGAGGAGGACGATATGATGAGCGACCTGTTCAAATTCCTGCTTCAGAATACCGGACTTTACGATTGTATGCAGAAGATCCTAGGTTTCGACAATGTATTCCCTATTTATTTCATCTACTATTTGAAAGTGATCTCTCTGGATTGTCTTATGCAGTGAACCACATCTTGAAAAGTGGTGTACAACTGCGAAATATCTCGGCAAGGGACTTTATGGATAAAGTCAATGTGCAAGACAGTATTTTGGATTCTCACCTGATTAATCTCATGGCTTGTCAGCGTGGTACTAATGAGTATTGGTACCGCCGTCATGGTGACTTAAAATGTATGCTGAGGAACTTAGGAACTCCCACATAGTTCCTCACTCTCAGCTGTGCTGAGTATGGCTGGGAAGACTTACTTGAATTTCTACGAGAGGCAAATGGAAACATTGAAAATATCGAATTCAAGACACCCGGAGAACTGTGCTCTTTGGATGTAGTGAATGTATGCAGATACTTCAATCATAGATTTGAAGCTATGATGTCTTTCATCATGAACAAGAAAAATCCACCTCTTGGAGAGGTGTTGGATTTCTTCTGGAGAAAGGAGTATCAAGCAAGAGGTGCTCCTCATATACATATGCTACTATGGATCAAAGATGCACCCAAATTTGGAACAGATCCGGATGACTTAGTGATGAGTTTCATAGAACAGTATGCTACATGTGCTGTTCCAAAGACAAACGAAGATAAAAGTCTAAGAGAACAAGTTTTACAGTTTCAAAGCCATCGTTGTGGAAAGTACTGTCGTCGTAAATTCAGAAACAAGGACAAGTACTACACCAAATGTCGTTTTGCATTTCCACGGTCGGTGATATCAAAAGGAAGAGTTAACAATTTGATGTCTTCGCTGCGACATAATGTGACGAGGAAATCACCCAAAAACACATACAATTTGAAAAGAAACGAAGAGTCCAAGTACATTAACGACTACAACCCAGTGATTTTGTCCATGTGGAATGCTAACATGGATATACAGTTTGTGGCTGACAACTGTATGGCTGTGGCTCGGTATGTGACGTCTTACATCACCAAAAAAGAAAAGACAGAACTGAAGGATATGTGGGAGGATATTTCCCATGAAAAGAGCCTCAGTAAGAAGTTGTACAGTTTCAGTCTGAAGATGTTGTCGCATCGAGAAATCGGAGCTTACGAATGTTCTGACCGGTTATCTTCAGCAAGTCTCTATGCTAAATCTAGGAGTATCATTTGGGCGAGTCTTGGTCTTGCTGCAACGCGTAATCGAGTTCTGAAACCTGTACGGGAAATTGAGTATTTGGAGGAGAAGGAGCCAAGCAGTACATATATTTTGAAGACCAACATGTTGGATACATATTATCCAAATAGAAGCAGTCACCTGGAGAATGTTTGTCTGCATGATGTTCTACAAAATTACATTTTCAAGAGGAACATCAAAGAAGATATTGATAAAGGAGTGTATGCTGTAATTGGAAGTGAGGGATGTCTGGTCAAGCAAAGAAAATGTCATTTGGTAAATCATCGAAAATTGAATTGCGAATCTCCAGAAAGAAAATAGTTTTTCTATTTAGCTCTTTTGCAACGTTTCAAGCCTTGGCGTGCAGAAGAGGAACTGCTTGGAGATTTCCTCTATTACGAAGACTCTTTTAATGCAGCCAAGGAGTCCATAGAATGTCCTGTTTTTCCAAAATATCTAGAAATGTTGAATGCAGAAATCGAGCAGGAAGCAACAATTGCAGCTGAGATTGCTAGAGACAGTTCTCAGGACAGTCAGAGTTCTGTTTCATTGAGTCAGGATCCACTAGGAGAACCAGTTATCGAAAATGAAGCTGCCACTGCTATTATTGAAGTGGAAAGAGCCATGGCACATGCTCAGAAGGATGCGGTTAACTTAGAAGATTTGGAAAGACAACTCAACGTTGAGCAGAGGAAAATATATGACGAAGTTACCAACCAAATTGAGCATGGATTAAGTCATGAGAAGAAAGAGTGCTCATGTACGTCGTTGAAGCCTGTCCGACTGTACGTGAGTGGAGAAGCAGGAACTGGAAAAAGTTTCCTCATTAAAGCAATTTCATGTTATCTGCAGAAAAGGACTGAGTCATCGCTGTCTTGTGTTGTCACTGCTCCAACTGGACTGGCAGCACATTACATTAAAGGGATTACTTTGCATCGGCTACTGATGCTGCCAGTGGAGCATGATAACAAATTACAATACCACAAGTTATCTGGGGATGCTTGTTGTGAAGTATCTAGAGTCTTGAAGAAGATGAAAACTTCTTATCATTGACGAAGTAAGCATGGTTTCCAATGTCATGCTTGCCTTTGTGCATTTTAGAATGCAGGAAGTTCTAAAAACAGAGTATGATGTGTTATTCGGTGGCAAACACATCATTGTTTTCGGTGATCTTCCGCAGCTGACACCAGTGAAAGGACAACCAGTGTTTAAACTGCTTACGCATGAAGATACCAGGAAGTGCCTAGGGAGCATTGGCAACGTTAACATATGGTTAAACTTCAATTATGCTGAGCTGCGTGAAAATATGCGTCAGGCGAAGGACGAAGATTACAAGAATATTCTACAAGATGTTAGAATCGGGAAAGTGACTGAGCGTGGGAAAGAAGCTTTACATGCACGATTACTGTCAGATGAGGTCTTTGTTACCATGCTTAAAAAACAGATAAAGGAGTACATTACATATAATAAAGATACTGCTAGTTTGCTCTCAGTCTGGGATGCTTGCAAGGCCTTTATCAGAGGAACAACTCAACAATATATATTTAAACAAAATCCATCTAGGAAAAGAGAAACAAAGCTAATGACAGATAATATTTTACATATTGAAAAACTATTGGCAGACAAGCTTAGAGATGGGGAACGGAATAGCAGAGATATATTACTATTGGAAAGTAGACTTATAAATATACAAACAGGCATGAAAAGTTTTTTTAAGGAAAAAAACAGTTGCAAGATACTTAAATACAGATTATCACAGTATGAATCTGGAGATCGAATAGGAAAGCTCTTGGCATATAAGGTAGCCGAGGACCGAGCATCTACATTAATTAAAGCTATAAAAGGCCCTAATGGTATTATTTATACACAGCCTGGAGATATAATGGAGCAATTTGCTTCATACTATGAAGATCTATATACTCCTGAGAGTAGGGCTAGGCCAGAGCAGATCCAATCTTATTTAAAAGATAATCTTCCCTCGGGACACTTTTTAGACCAGGAGATTTTGGATAACTTGGAACTTGACTATACATTAGAAGAATTACGTTTAGCGGTGTTCTCGCTCCCCTCTAATAAAGCGGCAGGAGAGGACACGATTCCGATTGAATTATATAAGATTTGTGCCGAAGAGCTACTTCCTTTACTCTGCTCAGTGATAAACTCTATAGGCATATCTGGCAAGGCCCCGGACTCTTGGAAAACGGCGAAAATTATGTTTTTTTTGAAAAAAAATAAACCTCCAATGGAATGTGGGTCATATCGGCCTATTTCTTTAATAAATGCTGATGCTAAGGCCTATTCCAAACTAATATCTAGGCGATTGGCATCTATTATGCCGCAGCTAGTTAATGATCAACAACATGGCTTTATAGAGGGAAGGGATACTACCGCCCACATTAATATGGCGATTACGGCATTTGATGTTGCTGCAACTAATCTCACCCCTCTCGGTATGATATTACTGGATGCAGAAAAGGCGTTCGACCGAGTGGGGTGGGATTATCTGTGGAGAGTGCTAACGCAGTATGGGTTTAAGGATCGCTTCCTTGGAGGCATACAGGCTATATACAGAGACCCTAACGCTAAAATTAGTTATGCCGGAGCACTTTCATCAACGTTCACTATATCAAGGGGGACCCGACAGGGGTGTCCACTTTCACCCCTGCTGTTTGCCCTCTCTATGGAGCCCTTTATAAATGCCTTGCAGAACCAAGAGAAGATATCTCCGGTTGAGCATGAAAATAAAATTCTTAAAATTACTGCATACGCTGATGATTTAGCTATATTTACTACTAATGTTATAGACGCTCTAGCAGGAATCACAGACGAAGCGGAAAAATTTGGAGATATTTCTGGTTACAAATTAAACTTTAATAAAACTCAAACCATCATGAACTACCAAGCTAATCAATCAGTTACTGGGCTATGCAACTCGGCCGTTTACTTAGGGGTGACCATATCCTCTAAAATAAATGAAATAATCAAATTGAACTACGAACCTTTACTCAAACAAGTTACTGTGATGCTTAAAAAATGGCACAAAATTCCGCTGAACATCCTGGGAAGAATTAATTTGATAAAAATGAATATTTTGCCCAAATTTTTATATTTTTCTCGCTCTATTCCCCTTCGAATTAATAATATCTTTTTTAAGAAGCTGGAAGGAATTTGTAGTAGCTTTATCTGGAGCTATAAAAAGCCTAGGAGGTCAATAGCGATACTAAAACTACCTTTAGAGAAGGGTGGATTGGATTTCCCGGACTTTAAGTCTTACTATTTTGCATCTTTTATAGGGCGTTTTAGAAGCTTATTAAATAAGAATAAAACTTTTTTTTTTCACCAATTCATGTTAGGGATAAGTTCATCTCAATTTTTAACAAGAATTCAAGATCCGAACTTCTTCAAAAGAGTAAAATTCAAGACAGCAAGGGATATTGTAGGGATGTTTAATTTAGTTATGAAGTTTTGTGACACTTCTTTTTTTCATTCAGAATTACCACTATGGGATAACCCAGGGCTACCAGGTATTTTTAATGATAGAACTGGGAGAGAGTGGGCTGAATACGGGATCAAGAGATTGGGAGACTTATATGGGCACGAGGGGTTTCTACAGTTTCCTACTTTACAATTAATTTATTCGCTACCAAGTGAGATGATACTTAAATATCTGCAAGTAAGGGACTATCTTGTGCGGAAAAGGAACTTAAAAAAAATTACTAGTTCGGATATTTGGGAAGTTCTGTATAGTTCTAAAGAGAAATCAATAATTAGCACAGGATATAAACAGTTAACCCAGCATAACTCGGATGATTGTCCTCGACTGTCTCAAAAATGGACGCTTGCATTGGGAACTAATGTGACTTCCCAGAATATCTCTAGTGCTTTCACAGTCCTTAACAAAACAATACATTCTTCAAGTTTAAAACTTCAACTATACAGAACGGTCAGTCAACTTTATCATACCCCTCAGAAAATTGCCAAATGGTCACAAAATAATGAACGTACTAAATGCCCTAAATGCGATCTGAATGCAGCTGATCTTATTCATATGATCTATTCCTGTCCAGTTTTGAACCCGTTCTGGCGAGAAATAGAATCCACTTTATATGAAAAACAACTGATCAGCTCCCCACTTACTTCATCTATGGTGTTACTTTATATACATGAGAGGGGCCATGATAATAGAAGCTGGCTAGATATAGCGATTTCTTGTGCCAGACTGGTAGGAACTAGAGCCTGGATATCACCGAATCCACCACAGAGGTCGGAATGGCTCATGCTACTACATGAAATATACACTATGGAGAAGGCCCTTGCTAAGAATAGGAGTTGGAAAACTGTAGATAGAATGGAAAAGATCTGGGCTAACTTTGTTTAAATATTAATGGATTTTGACGGATTTTGACGGATTTTGAGATGAACTTGTTTGTTCTTTATTCTCTTATAAACGTCTTTTTGTTCAGCTAAGAAGTAATATATAAAGATTGCTGTCTGAATTAATGTATTGACGTTCTTCCCGATGTCACTCTAATAGCATGATATATTATTTTTCTTTTTTTTTTTTCTTTTCTATAATGTCTTTATGCTTTATGCTTGTGACTTGTCTGTCAAATAAAAAAAAAATAAAAAAAAAATAAAAAAAATAAAAAAATACTGTCAAATTTGTATCCAGAAGAAGACGTTCTGCCAGTGGATAATTTTCAGAAAATTACTGAGAAAAAATCTGGAATATGTTTAATGCCAACTCTTGCAGAATGTTCCATCTTCAACAACGAAATGTTGAATAGAGAAAACCAAGAGATTGTGAAACTGGAAGCTATTGACAGAATAGAGCATATGGGTACAACAATTGTTTTGTCTGAGAATTTGAAATCTAAATTGGATTCATTAGAGAAGACTATATCTAAAACTGCGGTTTTTGAAAAGACTCTGAATGTGTGCTTAAATTGCCGTATCATTTTGAGAAGGAATTTACATGTTGAAAGAGGTCTGGTAAATGGATCAATGGGTAATGTTGTTGATTTTCAGAAATACAGAAGTAGAGATGGAATTGAATTTTTAAAAATTACATTTGATGGCATTGAGGAAGTACAGCTAATTGGTCGTTGCACAGCTAGGTTTTTGCTTGTAAAAGACTTATATGTTCGCCGTAAGCAGTTTCCTGTTTGCTTGGCATATGCGGTGACAATTCATAAATCGCAAGGTTTAAGTGTAGACACTGCTTTAGTGAATATTGGCAGTTCTGTGTTCAAAGAGGGTATAGCTTATGTAGCATTGTCACGAGTTAGAACTTTATCGGGATTGTACTTGATTGACTGTGATGTCACAAACATTTGTGCGGATCTAGATTGTGTTAAGGAATACAATAGGTTAAGAAGAGAGTATGCGCCACATTTGCCTCAATATCCTTTGTTTGAGAAACGTGTGGTAGGCCGTAAACGAAGAAATATTAGTAATAGTAGGGAGGTTGAAGCAAAAAGACCAAAAGTCGATAAACCAAAAATTGTAAGCAGGAATAAAATGAATTCTGTTGAAAATGTTGTTGGTTTTCAATTTGAAAATAGTTCTGGTGTCAACTGCTATGCTAATGTAGTTGTTAATGTTCTCTTTTCACTAGAAACTTTAAAAGAACAGATTGTGATCGATTCGGAACAAAGTTTATGCTGTTTGTTGAATTCTGTGTTAGAGAAATGTAGCGCTGATACAACAAGAGTAGAAAGTGTGTCTGAAATTCGTTATCTGTTAGACGAATGTTCAGGTCAAACACAATTCTCTGAAAATATTCAGCAGGATTGTCAGGAGTTTTTAATGTATATGCTTGATGTATTGCAAGATGAAGGTGTAGATGTAGATTATCTGTTTGGCCTTTCTTATCAATGGCAGCATGACTGCGAGAACTGTAGGCTATCAAGTACTACTAGTGTAGACTCAGAAAGATTTATATATTTAACTTTGCCTGACAGTAAATCAGTATCCTTCAATAAGCTAGTAAAGGCAGCTGATCAAAACATGGAGTGTAGCCAATGTAAGTCTGCAATGCTGTCCACGTTAATTATACGAAGTTATGGCCAGTATGTAATTTTAATGTTCCAACGATGTAGGCCTGATGGAACTAAATTGACAACTTTAATTAATAATTTTGTGGCTTCGCAGTTGTCAATATCAGGAAGGACTTTTGTAACTAAAGCAATTATATATCATGACGGTCCTTCAACTACTTCAGGACATTACACAGCTTATGTAAAATCTGGAAACGGCTGGTCATTCTGCAATGATTCTGTTTTAACTTTCAAAAAAAGATTGCCTTTCCACCTTCAAAATTCTTACCTGGTGTTCTTACAACCAAAATTTTAGGAAAGGAATCTTGGGATTTGTTCTGAGGAATTTGAAGAGGTTCTAATGGCTCCTACTCTATATGGCCTTGTGGATAAGTGTAGTACAGAGCGAAAACTGTTTGTCTTTATAAGCTAATTCAAGCAGCAGATCAAAATAAGGAGTAGAGGAAATGTAAGTCTGCAATGCTGTCCATTTACAATTTCAACTACATAAACTGGATGAAAAAAAGTTGTTAAGTCTAATTAAAAATGTTTTGGCTACACAGTCATCGATTTCAGGAAGAACATTTGCAACTGCAGCTATTATATTTTAAGATGGTCCTTTGACAACATCAGGATATTACACAGCTTATTTGAAATAAAAAAAAGGCTAGTCTTTCAGCAAACATTACCAATTGAGTATGAAGCAATGTTGCCTTTTGACTTGTTTTCTGAAGTGAGAATTTAGGGTAGGTAACTGGACTATAATGATTCTAAGTGTTGCTGTAATTTAGTGTGCTGTTTTAAATTGCTTTGTATGTCTCATTTTTCTTAAATCGATGGAGTTTATCTTTCAGAAAGTGGCGGGCAGAAAATAGTAACAGCACAACAGAGTATAAGCTGTTCATAGGACATCCTTTGACGTCATAGAATGTAAGTTACTTTTAAGGAGTTCTGATTTCTGATTAGTTATATTATTTGGGTTTTTTAAACACAATCATTTTGATTGTGTTTTTTTTTCCCCGCTGTTATATGATGAATACCTTCAACTCACTGTTTTCAGTGAAATTTGATATATTCTGAGAACAGCAAAAATAAACCATTAAATATGTATAATTAATTTTGTACTTTGAATTGTGATTCATAATATGTATTCATCTTGTCTCATGCTCACTCTTTTTTTACTACCTTCTATTAATTTAAAATTTTTTGTTCTTTCTTACACAGATTAAAAGTATAAAAATGACAATTGACTACGTTTACGACAATTATAAGGTAAGTGTTTAGTACTCTTTACGTTACATCTCTATCAAATTTAACTTTTATTAGTTCCACTGCTTCATTTCTTTACCCTTCAGTTTCCTGCCTTTGCTACTACTCTCATTTTTTTTTCTATTACTTACTCATACTACTCTTTCCACTCCTTTTCTCAGTTCCTCTTTCAACAGTGTCTGTGTGTTACTCCCTCTATTTGTCTTTCTTTTAACATTACTCTCTGTTTTCTTACTCTTGTTTTTTAAAAAAAAAAAATTTTAGTTCGCTTCCGGTTCGCGTACCGGTGAGCGAACCGGGAAGTGAATCAAAAGAAATAGAGGTTGCTAGAGTGCTAAACATTCTAGCAATTTTTCATAAAGGGAAGGTAGTTCTGAAAAGAACTTTTTTTTATTATTTTTGTTGTTTTTTTATTTATTTATTATTTTTCTGAACATTTTTATACTTTTTTTGTATTTTTTGAACGTTTTTTTTTGTGTGTTTTTTTCAGGGGGAAGAACGAAAAACAGGCATTAGAAACGGCTCAACAGGAGCAACAAAAAAAAAATCACTTTCTGGGGCGTTTTGAGCACTTATGATTTTCAAATGCTCTGTTCATTAATGTAAAGCTCATTTCGCCGTAACAAAGCAAACCCCCACAATAAATGCACACCAGCTTGATATGTTGAAAATTAGTTTGAATAGCGGGGACCATCTCCCTCGCCTCTGGTCCCGAAAGACTTTCATGGGATGAGGTGGTGGCCACAAGAGTTGGTGGATTTTCACGTAGGTTACGCACCTCCGCCATACTATAATTTATTGGATGCCACCTTTGCATGTGGCGATGCATTTTATAGTTTCCAAAGCTATACTTTTTATCCGTGCCTTGAGACAGAGGTTCTTTACATATCAGGCATGTAACATAACGTGCATTCACCTTTTTTTGGCCTGCAGGAATTGAAAAAAACTGCCAAATAAAATTGGCCTTGTGGTGTGATTTCCGGGGCTCTTCAGGGAAAAATTTTATTTGATGTACATCTTGTTCTTCTTCTTCCTCCTCTTCTTCAGGGTTGGGAATAAACTGGGGAGGTGGTCCATCCTTCCTAGGAGGTTGTGGTGGTGGTGGGGGTCCACCAGCTGCAGCTACAAATGAAGCCATCTTCCAATAATGAAAATAGTTCTTCCTCTCACAAAGTTGAAAGTCAAAGTGAGAAAAATAGGAGGGGGCTTTCATCATTTTGGAGAAAAAAAATGTTCTAAACCAATGAAAAGTGTAATTTTTAGGTCACATGACCTAGCCTTACATCATTCCGAAATAAAAAATGAAATCAACCAATAAAAAGTGTTATTTTCAAGTCACATGACCTGTTATGCTTACGTTACGCGTCCCGTAACGCGACCCGGATCGCTTCCGAGTAGCTGCGCTTCGCGCCTTGGTTCGCGTTCCAGAACATTTCCGGGTGCGCTAACGCGGCGCGTCATAAGACGTATTACGCGGTAACGCAATACGTCGCGCTTACGCGACGCGTCACGATGTCATTTTCTAACGCGGTTTGCGCTAATGGAACGTTTACCGGTTTGCGGACCGGGTCGCGGAACCTTATTAAGCTAACAAATAAATATAAAAATAATATTACAAAAATATAAAATATATTTTTGAATTAGAATAAGAATACATTTTACAGCTTTTGATATTTGCTATTAAAAAAACCATTGAAATTCACTGAAAAAACCATAGGTTATAGACCATATATAGTTAGGAATTAGCATTTTCAAAACCTTGAAAATTCACTGAAAAAAACATAGGTTATAGACCATATATAGTTAGGGATTAGCATTCACAAAACCTTATTTTACTCGCACAAAACCATTGAAATTCGCATATATAGTTAGTTGCACTAACTATATATCGCGCACCCGCAATCCACTGCTGATGATGTCACATATTACATCATTCATGACATGGTCAGTGACATCACTGATGACATCACTGATGACATCTCAAATGACATCACTGATGACAACACTGATGACATCTCAAATGACATCACTGATGACATCACTGATGACATCTCAAATGAATTCACTGATGACATCACTGATGACATCTCATTTGACATTACTGAACACATCATTGATGACATCATTCATGTGATAATACGATGAACTTCTTCAGACTCTAATATAACCTTAGATACAATCAGTGTAAACAGACACTCACAGACTGTCACTCATCCATGGAGTTACTCACACACCTAGTCAGTCATGCAAAAAATCAATCACACGTCCATTTCCTCAACTATACAGTTATACACACCTTACTTATTCAAACATATACTAACACATATTTACTCTCTTATACAATCCCTGATACAAGTTTACAATGATCCATACAGCCACTCACACATTCACTGGCTCTTATGCACAGTTATTTATATATGTCAACTCTCACATGTACTGTGTTTTACATATGTACTTACTTTGACATGTAGCACTGAGATATCCATTCACTCACAAATACACTCATGCACACAGTCAACCGCCCATACAGCTGATTCCACATGCACTTTTGAACCCATACAGCTAGTGAATCAACTGCTCACACATCTATGCACAGAGTTACACACCTCCCAGCCACCCACACACACACACTCAGTCTCCCATACAAATACTTGGGCAACCAATCAATAACCCATATAGTTACTCATATAGCTACTGATCAACACATGCAGCAGCTTACAGAACAACAGACATAATGATGCACAAATTAAGACAGTTTAGTCACTAACCCATGCACTCAGTGAGACACATTTAATCACTCACTCATACAGTCAGTCATGCACCTACTAAATCCTTCATCCAGACACTTATACATCCACTCATTCTTCAATATGTAAGACATATTTTATCTTTACAGAAACATACAGTCACTGAATGTTGTCATCAGTGATGTCATTTGAGATGTCATCAGTGTTGTCATCAGTGATGTCATTTGAGATGTCATCAGTAATGTCATCAGTGATGTCACTGACCATGTCATGAATGATGTAATATGTGACATCATCAGCAGTGGATTGCGGGTGCGCGATATATAGTTAGTGCAACTAACTATATATGCGAATTTCAATGGTTTTGTGCGAGTAAAATAAGGTTTTGTGAATGCTAATCCCTAACTATATATGGTCTATAACCTATGGTTTTTTCAGTGAATATATATATATATATACTCTTCCAATGAGAGCATTTCTGAATATTTAGACATGTTCATAACACTTTTACTTCAAACATTTTTATCTTAGATTAAGGTTGTTAAACACTTACTCTAATGCATTTCTGGCATATCTTCGGCTGAATCCTACCATATTGTTAGCACGGATGTGAAGTGCTGCTACATCTGTATCCCATCTGAGAAAGGACTTAAAGCAATTCCTCAGCTACTAGTTATTTACCTCACAACAATATGTTGCTGAAATTTGGTTCTTTTGTTCCGCATAACAATTATTTTATATGCAGAGGACATGTTTCATCAATGTAAAGGAACTGTGATTGGATCGAGGTTTGCTCATTCCATTTTAAACTGTGTTCGGTGCTCGGATGAGAAGGAAAATGCCTGGAGCCTGGAGTGACACACTGACTATTCTGCATAAACATGCTGCATTATGAGGACATTATGTTAAAGACATTCTTTTATTATGGCAGGAAAGGCAGGAGGAGTTATTTGAATATGATAAAATACCTAACAAAAATACTTTGAACCCTGAACTCTCAATGGAATTTAGAAAGGAAGGTTTATGTTTTCCAGATATTTTACTTCCAAACATTACTGTTCTTTAATGTGTGCAGTCTGCGGTTTATTTCAACATTCCATGTTGTATTTAACCTGCATTATTTATTTCCTACTGATGGAATGAACTTTACAAATACTGACATGAATGTTTTTTTTTGTTTTACAAAGCATCTAATTTTGTCATAGCAGAATTGCTATTCAAATTTTACATTTTGTGACAACATCACATATTAAACAGAACTGTAATGTTTAGAGCATGTAACATTTCTATTCAGTCGACATGTGTTTATATAAGGCAGACATTGTGTGTATTTACCTTACTTTCACTTCACCATATTTTTGAATTTCAAGGACAAAACATATCACACAAATATTTTAAAAGTTTACAAAAATGTACACAAAAATGAAAACAATCATAATCCTTTTGGCATTTTTTCTCTTTTGATAAATAGACTCCTTTCTATGATAGGCAACATAATAAAGATGTTGCAAACAATATGGAAACATTTTGAATACAGGATGCAAATAATCACCCCTCTTTGCTCCAACATGTCTACTCCTTTGTATGTCTGATAAGAGAAAAATATATTTTTTCAAAATGGACATTTTTTAAAAATAGGAAATTACGTGTTGGTATGGCAAAAGTCTGTTAACGAATGTAAAAAGTCTTTTTCTGTACTTGGGTGCATAATATCTGTAGGAATGTGGTTTATTACTAGGGGTAAGTAGATACCTACCACTAGTAATAAGGCTAGAAAGACAATATAAGGCCAAGTCAAGGTCTCAATAAATTAATCCCTCGCTTATCTGCTGGTAACTTGCTGCGAGCAGGCCAGCTTAATTTAGGAGACTGGTGTGTAAAGTATTTAAAAACACCAAGGGGCCGATTCCGATGTCAGACGGACTCAGGTCCGTCCGGCATCGGTCAGGAGCCGTAACCGACCGACCTGCTGTGATCGGTTACGGCCCTGCTAATATGATGCGACCAAACCATTCATATTCGTATGCTTCACAGTGGAAGCAAGCATTCCCAGCGGAATGCATGCCTGCATTGTGTAAAGCAGGAGTGCCGTTCATCCCTGCACCCTGTGGCCGGCACCCCAAGGTGCCTGCCACCGGTTGCAGGGATCAATAGAGCGGCACCATAGGTGCTCCCAAGCAGCAATTTGGTGGCCCTGCACCCTTGGGGGCCCTGCTGGGGGCCCCAGAGACAGTTTCCAACTGCCTTTTTGTGCCGGAAACACCGTCACCAAAAGGCAGTGAAAAACTGCAATTGTACTCCCTCAGTCGTAAAGAGGCGACCGGGGGAGTACTGAAGGATTTCCGGATGGCAGACGGGTTCTCTGAGCTCATCGAAAGACTTCCGGAAATCTGAGTCGGATTCCAATCTGACAGAGCCCATCGGAATGGCTAGGTCAGAAAGGAATCCAGCCGACATGCTCCGATTCGGTCGGAAGGGCTCCGAACATGGTTCGGAGCCCCTCCGACCGGAATCGGCCCCTAATTCATTAAAAAAAGTAAGTCACAACATACAATAAAAATCCAACACCAATTTATAAAAACAGGGAATGTTGTATGATTAAAATGATGCCAAAAAACAAAGATCCAGTGTAGGAAACCGGAGATGTGCATTTAAAAAAAGTAAAGACTTTCTAGAAGTTTGAAACATCTGGTCGTGCTTGACCGGGACAAAGTCAAAGCTTCAGGCTGACCACGATGGAGCGTTGGTCGGATACAGCTATTTAGGGCCCGATCAAGTTATTCCTTCCAGATTTAGTCACTTTTTGGAGCTTTTTCTCTGGATGTAAAGTAAGGCTCCTCGGCAGGCCGGGTTGATTCAGCGGAATGACTCGGTCAAGTCCTGGAAGTCTCGTCAATGGCAAAAAGCTCCAGGCTTCAGTGTGGCAAACCTGAATCTCAGGCTGAGTTGCGGTACAACATCGCCAGCTTGACTCTAATGACGGGTTGGTAAACTTCTGGAGCTTTTTGACAACAAATCTCAAAATCTTCTCAAACTTCTGGATTTTCTTCCAGAAGTTCCTTTTAGGGTTCTAAAGTGTACACTCACTAATTCAAAATTCCAGAAGCTCCAAGTTGTTCCTTGGGATGTTGGGACTAAGTCTCCAACAATGCACCTGGCTAAACCTTTTAAAGTCCAGCCAAAGGTGTCCATCTGGTTCTTTCTTGATGAATATGATGCGGGTGGTGCTGTTTTAACCTATTGCTTTCAGGGAATCCACTCCTTTACTCTTCAAAAGAAGGAAAAGTCCTTAGGGTTGTGGTTCCAAAGTGTGAAGGAGGTGCAGTCATTCAGAGTGCATTCTCTTAGTGCAGATCAGGGTTCCAGCTGGGCAGTCCTTCCTCTTCTTGTAGTTTCAGGCAAGGATCTGAGTTCTTGGGCAGCTCTTCCATTTTTATCCAGTGTTCTTGGGTGACAAGCAGGGTGGCACCCCTGACCAATGGGGTGCAGGGTGCAACCCTCGGGCATGAAAGCTCCTCCAAAGCATTCCATATTCTTGTCCTAAAAAGCATCACTCTTAAATATCAAAAATGGAAAAACCTTTACATGAAGGTTAAAATCTGGCTAAGCCATCCCACTGGTGTGGCTAACTTTCCATGATACTCCTTCCAGTTCCTTTGCTGATTCAATTACTGGGGCTCGTGTCTTTCTTGGGGTGCAGGGTATGGGGGTGAGCCTGTGTCCTGTCCTAACTGTCATTCCCTCTTTGAAGCAATTTGGCTACTCCACTCCCCTCCTGCCTTTTTCTCTGCAGCTGCAGATTTCCATCCACCAGATGTTATGTGTCTTTACGCAGACCCCACTTCACACTTCATCAGAGCAGTTTGGCTCAGCCTGTCAAAGGCTGTTCAATCAGGAGAAGCTCCTGGAAGGCTGTATTTTTGACACATAAGAAAAGCAAGTTCTATAACTAATTTTGTGTGACAGTTATACTAAATCTAACCTTGGCAAGTTTTGGGATTTATTCTATCATTTTAAGTCCCTGAATTAGGATTTTAGCTCACTCCCTTCAATAGTTATACTTTATTAAGTATTCCCATGTTAGCCTATGGAGCCAATGTGCTACAATAGGGAAAAATTTGATTGGAAGTTATTCCGTCACCAGGGCATATAAAACATCTTTTAAAATGTACCTGCTTATAGTTACAAGGCCCCCTACCCCTGGCCTGGGGCCCTTGAGGGAGACCTTAGGAGTGACTTATATGTAAAGATAAGTTAGGTTAAGACTTTGGAAGTACCTTTATTTCCATAATCGAATTTGCATATAATTTAATTTTAAAAGCAGCCTGCAAAGCAGGACTGCTGTTAACATGACAGCAGGCAACACACTAGTGCACACTTAAGTGCATTAACTCTGCTGGGCCTTTAAACCTACATGCCTTACTGTATACTAGGGTTTTACTAATTGTAATTATACCAAATTACCATATACTTTTTACACAGAGCACTGGCCCTAGGTCTGTTTAGAGGAGCTCAGGGAACAGTCAGAATCAGTTACCAACAGTATCAGTCATAAAATGGGGGTGATCAGGGCAAAAAGGATGACTTTCTCACAACATCCTTTTAGCAACATTTGAACTGATATGCACTACTGAACATATGAACTCAATTTATTTTTGAATCATTCATTCCAGCAGACTGGATTGGCCAATAATCATCAGAGCAAGACCTGAGACACAAAAGTAGATCATTTGCTGTAAGTCAGACACGAGAACTATCAACCACCACAGAGGAGAAGGAAGCAGACACTAGCAAGGAGAGTGCACCTGCCTGGAGAGAAACACAATCTTTTACCAAAAGACTCTGGGCTGAGGTTTTAGAGCCAACAGTTGAGGAAGATCAGCATATGGTGTTTGAACAGCAGGCCCCATGGTCATCTTGGACTGCGTGCTCCCCTTCTTATCTCCAGAGGCAGCTATACCACTGGGGCCTCCAGCAGCACAGCACAGTCACACTGATAAAAGAGTGTCATTTTGCACCATTCCAAGCCACCTCGATTTGTAAGAATAGACTAGATGTGCTAGTTCATTATGTTTTTTAGGTATACGGAACTGTGAAACACTTTGCTGGTCTTGAAGAAAGTAAGGCAGCACCACCATGTGGTGGACTGGCATAATAGCATTCCAGATTTGTAAATAAGAGCTGATGTCAAGCACCAACAAATGCTTGAACAAATTAAGCACTGGATTGGGGGCGTTGTTAGAACAGGGTCCATAGAAAACAATTTTTGCAAATACAGGGTTACACTGGGGAACTGTCTCCAACCCTTTGCTAGACAAACCAAGCTAATGCATTCACCTCTTTTATACAGACACTCTTTTCCTTAAATTTCAATCCCTAAACATTCTTCACTAGGGAGCCATGGGGGGATATTCACAAGGACTTATCTCAGATTTATCTCCACCTTAGCGCATCACAAGTGGAGATAGATTTAACACCACATTCACAAGCTGGTGCAACTGCCGGCCGCCAATATTCCTGAGATAACTGCCCCAAAATGTATCTCCACTGTGGACACCACCAACTAACCCTAAAGAGATGCAGAGTAGGCGTTCCCATGCAAAAACACTCAAAAAACCACAACACCACTTTCACAACGAACTGCCAGATCCGCGATGTGAGCCAAAACCACGCGATAAGCCGTGGTAGCCGCAGGTATTTAACCCCTGCCTCCTGCAGGTGTAAAGCCGGATGACTACCTGCAGTAGGCAATGGAGCCCGGCACACAACCACACCCGAAGAATAAAAGACTCCATGGAGCTACTCATCATGCAGCTCGGAACCCCAACAGGGCCACAACACCCACGGCCACAACCCCCCGCACCTGGACCAGCCCTCCACCCCGGACCACCACAGAGGCAATGCAGAATAAGACAGCCGACCTACCAAAAACTCACCAGTCTCTCAGACCTAATGCTCGAGGAAGTCATTGCCCACTACAGGCTCAAAAGTACAACCATCATCCGCATCATGACCCACATCGCCCACAGGTTGATGGTCACAACACAGCAGAGAACTAACATCCCTCCGCGGACAAAGCTGCTGGCTGTGCTGCACCTGTTGGCCTCTGGTACCTTACAACCAACAACTGCCAGAGTTGGAGGGGTCTCACAGCCAACCCTATCAAAGTTAATCACACCTGTCCTGGATGCCATCCTCAGCTTCATACCCAAGTACCTTCACTTCCCCACACTGCACAGGAACAGCAGGAGACCAAGCAAGGCTTCTACGCCATAGCTGGATTCCCGGCCATGTTGGGGGCAATAGACTACACACATATCCCACTTGTGCCCCCTGCAGAAACTGCACACCACTACCGCAACAGAAAGCACATGCATTCCATCAATGTGCAGGCAATAGTGGACAACCGGGGACTCTTCACCAATGTCGCCGCACACTACCCAGGCAGTGTGCACGATTCCTACATCTTCCGACAGTCCATCATCAACCAGTGCTTCCAGGATGACACATATGGAACTGGACTGCTCTTTGGTAAGTGCCAAATCAACACACCATACAACTCAAAGCCACCATCACACAACACACAGCTGTGGTGATGCACATGTGACCAAACCACATACAACATGTCAATCAACATGCCCACCTACCAGACATGACAACACTATTCCATGGTGATTTTGGGCTACCCCTGCACACATTACAGCTAAGCATGACACCACAGCTACACAACAGCTAAACATGTATAGATGCGGATTGCAGCCATGTGCGAAGGATGCAAGTGACCCATGAATAGGAATGTACACAACGACAAGTGAGGCATAGATGTGCAGGACAGACATGGGTATGCAAGCCAAAGATATGTCCATGCAGACCACAACTGCTGGTGACTGGAGAGTAGTGAACAGTGGATGCAACCATGTCACCCCAGGCCGCGGTTCAGATAGTACGCCAGGGCTGTGCAGGGGTGTGGATAAAAACCCCATAGCGCAGAGCGTAGTTCTCTCCCAGAAAGGCCAACATCACTGACAGGGCGGCACCTCTCACCCCGCCACGAGGCCGACGCCATGAGCAGCGGGGCCTGCGACCCTGTGCGCCTGCTGCACCCCAGGAAGCTGATACCCAGACCAGGCCTGCCCGCCCCAGCGGCCCAAGACCACATTTCTCACCTGCTGACACTGTTGTGTGTCAAAAAGGGGCAACCATGTGCAGGTGCAAGCTCCAAGCCCCAGTCCCGAGACCTCTGCAGCCTCCGCAGACCATCGCTGGTCCCCACGAATCAGGCCCACATTACTCCTTTCTCATTGACATACTCCACCAGCGTCATCTCAGTAGTACACTACCCACATGTGGAGCTGTGTCCTGAGTCCTGAATGGCAATGACCCCAAGTCCGTGGCAGCGGCCACAGCACTAGACTCCCTTCAAACAGTGAGGCTTAATTCCAAGTCGCAGGCCTGCGACACATGGTGCCACTAACCCTGTTCAATGCAAGCCGGCAACATGTGGGGCCACTAACTCTGTTCAACGAAAGCCGGCGAAACGTGGTGTCACCAACCCTGTTCAACACAAGCTGGCAATACGTGGTGCCACTAACCCTGTGCATTGTGAGTGACCGTCAGCCTCCGGCGGAACATCGTGGGTGTCTGAGCCTGTGGCCTGGGTGTTGTCATCATCAACAGGCTGGTACAGACTTGGTTTCTGGCATGAGTCTGTGACATTCATATCCGCCATATTTACAGACACAGCTGGCATGTGCCCTCTGCATCATGCCCTGGGGTAGACCTCCCATTCTCCCCCGAGGCACTCCGCAGAAGGCACCTATGACACATGGGAGACCCTGCTCTGCCCTTATGATCCTTCCCCAGTCTCCCGCAGGTCAGCGTCCTGGGGCGGTGGGCCCATGTCGGCCGCTCTGCATCCGGGGGCCACTAACCCTGTGCGACTCAAGTCATCCCCCTTGTTGTTCTGACATTACATTTCTGAGTGCTGATGACTGCTGGAGTTGTAGCCAGAACCAGCTACTCCCTGAGGGCTGGCTTACACTCACCCCACACACAACCAGCACAGGCGTCACTGGATTAGTGGGCCTGCCATCACATCCTGCCAAACCAAGTATTGACTCTTTTTTCCTTGCACTGTCACAGGTGATAAAGGATATGCACTCTGCCCTTGGATGTTGACACCCCTCCAAGACCCAAACACACCCGCCCAGAGGCAGTACAATGCGGCCCACATACGCACCAGGGGCATCATAGAACGCACATTTGGCATGTTGAAGTCACATTTCAGGTGCCTGGACCGCACAGGTAGAAAGCTCCTGTACAGCCTGGACATCATGTGCAAGAGGATCATTTCATGTTGTGTGTTGCACACAATCTGTGTACTCACCTGTGCCCCATGGATCCCAGTTCCAGAAGTACCAGATGATGATGGGGAAAATGGGGCAGGTGGCACACATCCCACTGCAGCTGCGGCAGGAATGGCCTGTAGCAGCCACGGCCCGTGGAGGAAGTTGCGGTGGGGCAGAGAGGCGGGGCAGGAAGGGGCAGGGTGGGGGGGGGGTGCTAAAAAACTGGCATATGGATAATTGGAGGTAAGTAAACAATTTAATTAATAAAACGAATTTCTTAGCGTGCCCTGCATTGCAAAATGCGATGCAGCGCTCGCTACGAAATTCGTTTTATTAATTACATTGTTCACTTACCTCCAATTATCCATATTCCGGTTTTTAGCACCCCCCACCCTGCCCCTTCCCCACCCCGCCTCTTTGCCCCACCGCAACTCCCTCCATGGGCCGAGGCTGGCCTGTAGGAACACCATCATTGACAATTACTTCTCATGAGCACGTGACATTGTGGCCGTCCCTGGCAATCATGGGACAGTACAAAATGCCCAAAAGCACAGCATGTGTGAATAAAACATATTTGCAGGTTACAGGTTGTACTTGGTTATGAAATTCAAGGAGGACCCCGCACAGACTAATAGGGGACTGGGGGGATAACAAATCTTAAAAAAGACAGGGGCGTCCCCACAAAAGGACAGTCTGGGACTGTGTCTCACACCTAGTGAGTGCACTCTAGAGTAAATATTGCATTTCCAAAAAATATAGCATGCCAATAATACGGCGGGAAAGGTAAAGTTACAGGAATTTTTAAATCTCAATTTCTATCAGCGTATGTTGAATCAGTGTTCCAGACGGATCGTACAAGACCGGCTGTTGGACGCTTTGGAAGACTACCAGGACCCAGGAGCGGGGAGGCCGACTGCATACTCAAAGCAGGAATCTTTTATCCACAACGGAGTGCCTTGAAATCTGAATATCAAAGAAATTACAACAGGCAGCATTAATTCTAATGGGTCATTGAAGATACCCACAACTGATAATACGGTGGCTCCTCCTGGTAGTCCAAGACCAAGCGTATTTATTCTGAAAATAAGTGATATCATATCGCACAAACAGAATCCGAAAATAAGCCCACGAATTTGATGGCAACAAGGTTCTAAACTGAAGTAAACATTGTCCGGTGGGGAAATCTACTCCGCCTGATTTAAGAATCAGTCCTGAAGAAGGTAGACATACAGGATACCGAAACGCCGCGTCGACTTGTGATTCTTTGTTTTTAAATGCTTTTTATACAAATGTAGTAACATGTTTTCTTAAATAATTGTATATTGTGTAATGATGAATTTTTATATTTGAATGTGTAATAAATGTACAACAGAGAAACTCATGGTGTGGTAAACATCCTTTTTTAACAATAACTTTTGTGTATGCTATGTTAATCATGAAATATTGTAGATTTTAACGTCACTGTATAAGCTGACTATACAGTTAGGAAATAGGCTTTCCTCTAAAAACTTGGCATCTGTAGAAACATAAGAAAACGAATATACAGATTTCTTCTCTTGATTCAACATACGCTGATAGAAATTGAGATTTAAAAATTCCTGTAACTTTACCTTTCCCGCCGTATTATTGGCATGCTATATTTTTTGGAAATGCAATATTTACTTACAGGTTGTACTTGTACATTGTCATGTCACAGTTTCCTGCTGTCCGATTAAGGGGGAACGTATTATTGATCTCATGCCGGAAGCACTGCTCCATCATTGCATCGCAAAAAACTATGCAACAATTAATTCCATTAAATCCTTTTATTCAAGTTATTCCAGTCTTTTAGTTTGCCATTTCAGTTCATCCTGTCACATGAAGTCCATTTCATGTATAAACATCTGATGCTGTAGGTATGCCCATCCACGCCTTTTCTTTAAAGCAGGACATATGCATGTTTCATCCTCAGTAGTGTGTCATTCCCAATGCATTTCGGGCTGCTTCATCGCCCTTCATCAGGGGTTCACTGCAAATATAAATGACGTTAGACGGTATGTTTAAACTTTTAAAACATGTTACAAACTAAACTAGTGAATTGCTCATTATATATGCATTTTAAAATGCCTCGATCAGCATCAGAAAAGACTGGAATAACTTGAATAAAATTATTTAATGGAATTAATTGTGGCACAGTTTTCACAATGCAATGATGGAGCAGTGCTTCGGGCATGGGAGCGATAATACGTTCCCACTTAATCGGATGCTATCTTTACTCACGTGGCCATAGGGCGGACCGCATTACCGGGATGCACGGATCAAATGATCAAACTGATGAAACAATGATGATAAGGAGTGCACTTCAACTCACCGTTTTTTTAATTAACTGTTTCAGCCCAAATCGAAGTAGCACCCACGTATTACATGGTTTAAAAGGATAAAATGGATGGTCACATGCAAAACCAACTCTCCTCACCAAGGGGGAGCGTGCTTGAATTGCTCCTGTGGCAATAAAGCGTGACAGAAGTTTTGTTTTGAATTACACAAGTATAACCTGAACAGAGTGATAACATGCAGTTGCTCTGTACATGGATTTTAATTTCAAAAATGTATTTAACAACTGAAATTTCACTTAACATCTGCATTTTATTTTCAATGCTTTACAGTACATCAGATGATGATGTAGCAGCCCGAAATGCAATGATGATAAGGAGTACACTTCAACTCACCGTTTTTGTAATTAACAGTTTCCTGATGTACCAGATGTGATTTGCCATGTTGTGCACATTTGTGGCACCAGTTGTGTCCTGTGTTCTGTTGTGGAGATGTTGCTGTTTGTACCGGGTTGTTGTTAAAGTCGAGGTGCATTTATACTTAAGTGCGTATTCTGCACGGTGGGTGATTCGCTCCTGCTGCTCTGATTTGTCTGCCACTGGTCCCTTTCATGCGGTGTGCCTGTGAGTTCTGTGCTTCCACTGTGCTGCGATATTGCAGACTTGGGTAACTTGTGCTCTTTGTTGAGTTGTGACTCTTGGGCATGGTTTATCCACAGATGTGTTGTTGACATCAGGGGTTGTTTGTTCAGGTGGTTGTGTCCAAGTGTGACCTGCTCCTTTCCGGTTGTGGTCGGTACTCAGCCACCTCAGTGTCGTGCAGTGTACATTGTCATGGTGATTGCCATGCTACTCGTCATGTGGTGTCTCTTGCATTGTCAGTGTGGCTGATGTATATGCATGTTTGCTGTGTTTCACACACGTGCATGTGTTGGTTGTGTGCTTGTTGATGTGTTGTGTGGGTGCCCCTTTGGGCACATGGTGTACGTGGGACTACTTGGTGTTTGTGTGTGTGCTGAAGTGTTCCCGTGTGATCAGAGACATGATCCTGAGTCATGGTCGGTATTTAGTGTGCTCTGCTTAATTGTGCATGTGTGCCATTGTGCCAATCTCCCCCGTCCACCTACTCCCTGGTCGGTGCGCACCCTGTATATGTGGTGTGGGGTCATGTTGGACGGTGTCCAGATCCCCGACTTCTGTCACCGTCTCCCGACTGGTGACTGTGGCCACCATCTTCTCTATGTCATTCAGCTCCTGGCGTTTTGCTGGCCCCCTCCTCTGGGTTGCGTTGCTGCTTTCATGTTGGTAGCGAGTTTCTGCTTGGTTTTGCCATTCACAACAGTCCAGGGCCTCTTGTGCTCTTCCATTGTCCTCCTCTGCCAAGTGACAGCATTCACATGGTCCGAGGTGGTGTGCCAACTTTGCCTCTTTGTTCCCAATCACATGTTGGAGGTGATGTACAGTTGGTGGTGGTGTTCTGGCTCATCCGTGGCCATGATCGGGTTTTCCTGCCGACTGTACCCCGTCTTCCTCTTCCTCTTCTCATTGGCCTTTCAAGGGCCCTGTTTTCCTGGGTGTTCCTCCGTGGGGATTGTGGGGTTCATGTTGTCCTCTGCAGTATGTCAGGGTGCATCCTTGGTACTCCGCACATAGGGGCCGATTATGATCGCGGACGGACTTGCGTCCGTCCGCGATCACTGAGGAGGAGGGGACGTCCGCATGGGCTGCGGAGTCCCCTCCTGTGTGATTAGGATGTGACCGCCACCCTGGCGGTCACATCCTCTATTTTTAACATTGCGGCGGGTGCGGCTTCAAGCTGCACCCGCAGCAATGTTTAAAATGCAGTCATTGCATTGGCAGGCACCTCGCGGTGCCTGCCGCTTTCTGCATACAAATGCAGGGGGGTACCATAGGTACCCCCCATGTGCACCCTCCAGCCCCCCTTCACCTAGGGGGCCCACAACGGGCCCCCGCAGTGAAGTTACACATGCTTTTCCACGGCAGAAAAGCCGCCGCGGAAAAGCATGTTTTACATCCCATCCTAATCTGCCTGACGGTGTCTGAGAGACACCGTCACCAGATTAGAGCTTTTCCGCCGCGGTTGTAAGCCAACCGCGGCGGAAAAGCTGCGGACGGAAACCAGGACCCACCAGCCATTCTAATGTGGCGGTGGGTCTTTGGTCAATCCGCTGCGGTTTTTCCGCATCCTCTGGGCCGGCGGTGGCTTCTGCCGGCCCCGAGGATGCGGAAAAACCGCAATCCTAATGAGCCCCTTAATGTTGTTTTTTAGTGTATTTTACCATATGCTGTTATTGTGCTTTTTCCCGAGTTACTCGTGGGTATTGCTGGCCTCTCGCTGGTTGCCACTGTTTTCTTGTCGCATTTGGTCACATTGCGTCTTTTTACGTGTTGGAGTTTGTGTTTTTATCTCTGTCATGGTGGTTGTATCACGGACATTGGCCGTGTTTTCGGCGGACTATCGCACGGTACCACCATGTTGTGAATTCCCCGTTGACACTTGGTTATTCTCTCACAATGGGCTGCGATGTGTAAAATTGCTTTAGCATTTTTTGGTGATATATTATTAGTCAAATTTTTATTACGCATAGCTGCCCCAGCAACGGGGCGTCCCAGTGCCAGCAAAGACCATAGATGAGAGCTAAGGGAAGAAAATGAAAAGTTAGACAGGGAAAAGCCAGGTCTTTATGGCTTTATGAAAGCAAGGTGGTTCTGGATCGCTCTGATGGAAGCAGGGAGCAAATTCCAGAGTTTCACAGCAAGACTGCGAAAAGAACTGCCACCAGCTCTAGCTTTCAGAACTCGAGGAATGCTGACCAATGCTTGGTCTGCAGATTTAAAGCGGCGCCGTGGCACGTAAAACTCGAACAAATTGGCAAACCCTAAAGGTGCCTGTAGGGTCAGGATCCTGTGCGACACACAAAGAGACTTGAACTGAATGCGCTTTTTAACAGGCAACCAATGGAGTTTAGGAAGCACATGGGAAACTGAGCAGGATTTCGGAAGTGCCACCAGGATTGAGCTGCTGCATTCTGTACTCTCTGCAGATGCCTAATACTGGACTTGTTGGCGCCCAGATAGAGAGAATTGCCATAGTCCAGTCTAGATAGAATTGTCGCCTGGACAATGGTTTGACACACTTTGGGAGGAAAGAAACCCAACAGCACACGTTCTTCTGAATATATCTCATGGTGTCTCTATTACTAACTGAAAAAGTTTACTATACAAAATAACAAACAGGGCTTCATTTCGCTAAAAGTTGCTCTGGAGGTGCAGTACAGCTAACTATGTACCTGAAAAGTATCAATACTAAGCATCAACAGCATTCACCATCATGAATTTAAACATTAGCAGCATTCATCAGCATGATGTTAAACACAGACCAAATTAACGAGCATGATATTGAACATTGTGCTTTTGATTGGGTTTTGCCTGCACAGCAATTTTTATGATGCCACCCAGAACCCTGCCCGCTCACCCTGTCCCCCCGCACTCCTTTCATTCTACGTTATGTTTCCCAGCCCCCTACCTTCGTCCCACTCTCTGTCATGGTACCCAGTGCCCCCACTCTCCTCCCACTCTTTGTGTTATGTTTCACACCCTCCTACCATGCGTTGCTTGTTACACTTGTTAGCACTGTCTGGGCATGGGTCACAGCTCACTAGTACCGGTTCAACAGAAAGGTGCCCAGTCAACCTTTTCAAAGGGCATTTCACTGCACTGCAACACACGTCACTGTGATTCCAGGGGCGTAACGCAGCCCCCCGCAGCCCCTGCGGTGCGGGGGGCCCCCTTAGCACAGTACTCTGCTGCAGACCTCCTGATTGAGCACGGAGGGGGTCCCTCCATGTGCCTTGCAGGGAGGACCCCTCGAGTTTCGTTAGGCCTGTCGCGTCTTTTTACGTGTTGGGGTTTGTGTTTTTATCCCCGTCACAGTGGTTGTATAATGGACATTGGCCACGTTTTCGGCAGACTACCGCATGGTACCACCGTGTTGTCAATTCCACGTTAACACTGGGTTATTTTCCCACAATGGGCTGCGATGTGTAAAATTGCGTTAGCAATTTTTGGTGATATATTATTAGTCAAATTTGTATTGTGCATAGCTGCCCCAGCAACTGGGCGTCCCAGCACCACCAAAGACCATAGACGTGAGCTAAGGGAAGAAAATGAAAAGTTAGACAGGGAAAAGCCAGGTCTTTTTGGCTTTACGAAAAGCAAGGTGGTTCTGGATCGCTCTGATGGAAACAGGAAGCAAATTCAAGAGTTTCGCAGCAAGACTGTGAAAAGAACGGCCACCAGCTCTAGCTTTCAGAACTCGAGGAATGCTGACCAACGCTTGGTCTGCAGATCAAGGGGGGCGCCGAGGCGCGTAAAACTCTAACAAATTGGCAAACCCTAAAGGTGCCTGTAGGGTCAGGACCCTGTGCAACAGACACAAAGACTTTTACTGAATGCGCTTTTCAACAGGCAACCAATGGAGTTTAGGAAGCACATGGGAAACCGAGCAGGATTTCGAAAGTGCCACCAGGATGCAAGCTGCTGCATTCTGTACTCTCTGCAGATGCCTAATATTGGACTTGTTGGCGCCCAGATAGAGAGAATTGCCATAGTCCAGTCTAGATAGAATTGTCGCCTGGACAATGGTTTGACGCACTTTGGGAGGAAAGAAACCCAACAGCACACGTTCTTCTGAATATATCTCATGGTGTCTCTAATACTAACTGAAAAAGTTTACTATACAAAATAACAAACAGGGCTTCATTTCGCTAAAAGGTGCTCTGGAGGTGCAGTACAGCTAACTATGTACCTGAAAAGTATCAATACTAATCATAAACAGCCTTCACCATTATGAAGTTAAACATTAGCAGAATTCATCAGCAGATGTTAAACCCAGACCAAATTAACCAGCATGATATTGAATGTTGCGCTTTTGATTGGGTTTTGCCTGCACAGCAATTTTTGGGATGCCACCCAGAACCCTGCCCGCTCACCCTGTCCCCTGCACTCCTTTCATTCTACGTTATGTTTCCCTGCCACCTACCTTCATCCCACTCTCTGTCATGGTACCCAGTGCCCCCACTCTCCTCCCTCTCTTTGTGTCATGTTTCACACCCTACTCCCATGTGTTGCTTGTTACACTTGTTAGCACCGTCTGGGCATGGGTCACAGCACACTAGTACCGGTTCAACAGAAAGGTGCCTAGTCAACCTTTTCAAAGGGCATTCCACTGCGCAGCAACACATGTCACTGTGATTCCAGGGTTGTAACACAGGCCCCCGCAGCCCCTGCGGTGCCTCAGCACAGTACTCTGGCTGCAGACCTCCTGATTGAGCACAGAGGGGGTCCCTCTATTTGCCTTGCAGGGAGGACCCCTCGAGTTTCGTTATTCCTGTGGCGTTTTCAGTAATGTTTGAGCCGTTTGGGGTAGAAACTTTTTTTTTGTTGATATCTGCTGAGTATGTATCTGATGATGAATTATGTGGCAAATGCGACAAATTCATAACTGTGCGAAAAATACCATAACTGCACATATGTTAAATTAGGTTATGTTATTTGTGCTTGTATGGCGCGCGGCTGCCCCAGCAAAGGGGCGTCCCGGCGCTTTCAACAACAGAGACTGATCCTGGATGCCACAGCTGAGGGACTCTAATACAGAACAAATGACAGAAAGAACTATTGTGATGGAAAGTGATAGGTTTTAATAGCTCTCCTGAAATCCGACGGACCCTCCAGGCCACGAATCTCAACTGGAAGGGAGTTCCATAGTTTGGCCGCCAAACAACGGAAGGAACGTCCTCCTGCTCGACAGCGATTCACACGAGGAACCGTGACCGGGTGCTGCCCGAAGGAGCGCAGCACTCGAGATGAAATATACAGGGTCAGCAGATTGCAAAGCAGCATGGGCGAAGCAAGTTTCAGTATCTTAAAGGAAAGACATAGAGTTTTAAACTTGATTTGCTCCGCCACAGGAAGCCAATGGAGTTTCCGAATGGTCTCGGTAATGTGACAGAACCAAGGAAGCCCTAACAAGGTTCTAGCTGCCTTTTTTTGGATACGTTGCAATCGATCAATCTCAGCTTGATTAGCCCCCAAAAGCAGGGAGTTAGGGTAGTCCAGTCGAGATAACATATTGCCTTTCTCAATAAACAAGCCATAAACATTTTAAGAAGTTTCAGTAACTTATATTGCACAACTGCTCACCAAGCTAAAATGTACATCCAAAAAAAATAATTATTAATCCCATAGGCTAAACCTAATGCATTTATCAATGCTTGTTGCTTTCCGTTATTTAGTTATAATCTGCAAGTAAATGTAAGCAAGCAAAAGTGAAATTGAGAACGAATGATGGCTTAAAAAATTACAGTCTCCGGGGATTCCTATTCCTGCAAACCAACTCCTTGGTAGGAACTTGGCTTAGAGTGATCACCAGAACCCTGCAAAATACATTGTTTTATAGAGCTGATGAAAATCAAAGATTGGATTAGGGTGGAGGTCAGAAATGAGCAGACAGCTGTATAACAAACTCCTTATGCAGAAAAACTTCCCGAATCTTGAAACCTAGAGTAGTTAACAGTGAAGGGCGCTCCCAAAGGAAGTCAGACAAGCTAAATCAGAACTGGTGAATTTATATTTTCTCTTATACTAAGAGCCACGTTGTGCTTGTTGTGTGTAGAAAGTGCATGAACCCGTGCACTCTTTTACATTACACTTGTGCGGACAGATTTTTGTGCATGGCAATAGTTCCCTCGGTACAGGTCTTTTCATTAACCAGCTCGTTTGAAATGATATATACAGGAGATATGGGATTAGTTGTTCAACAATTTACAGCCCTAAAATTTATGAGCGCAATTTAAACTCACAAGTGCCCCTTTCTGTTTGGAGAGTTTTTCTTCAGTAGCTGGATGAGTAATGATGTGGCTGGGAACGATAGCGAGTGCAGCTGTCTGAAAAATAAGAATAAAAGAAAACATTGAGGGGCGGCTTAAAACAAGAAAATCGTTCACATAGTTAAGGGATTGTGTTCAGCTTTTTTTCTGAAATGCCAAGTTGATATGTACAGTACCTCATAATTTGTTTTCTTTCCTGTTAAAATCATTTCTACCACACTCAACTCTAGTCCCAATGTGTACCATGTATATAACATCACTTACTTTCAGAGAAAGAAATTGTGAATGTGTGCAAAAAATGCATCATTTAAGTTTTTGACACCTCTAAATTCGAATTAAATTCAAATGTCCACACACAGGCATTCTCTCTCTCTCTCTCTCTCTCTCTCTCTCTCTCTCTCTCTCTACCTCTCTCTCCCTCTCTCGCCCTCTCTCTCTCTCTCTCTCTCTCTTTCTCTTTCCAAAGATCTGCACTTTGTATAGACTGAAAGTTGAAAGGTGAGGTCAACACGCGTCATGGACTCGCTGGTGGCTTACACTCTGCAATAGTTGTGTTTTATCTGAATTACCAGTTTAGTTGATTTCTTATGGAAGTTTGTATCTTGCTATCTGCAATTGGACCTTTCTTTTACCGCATTTTGTATGTAGATCCGGGGCCCAGCAGGGCATTCCCGACCTGCTGGGCTCAGACAAAAAGTGGCTCGGCTGGCAAGTGGCCCTACAAGGGGATTAGAAGTTCTCCCGTATGACCTTTGTAGGGACGCTGGGTTATTTTAGATAAGCACGTGCCAGCACCATTGGATAAAACTGGCTCTGATTTACCTAATCACTTTAGGCTTAGACTGACATTAGTGTTTCGAAAAATGCACACTTGAAAATTCAATGGATCATAAACTCTGGTCTTATCTGGTCAGGATAAAGGCTTTTGCTGAGGGTGGTGTTGGGACTTTATTTTGGAAATGCAAATTAAATTACATCAGTAGAGTATTTTAAAATTTGGCCAAAAATCAAATGTAGTATGAGAAAGGCTTTTGAAAGTATCTCAACTAAGAAAATTTAGGAATGATTTACAAATTGTGATTTTCTGCGAATCGCAATAAGGATATTCCTATTCCAAATGAATGAAAGTTTAACATTAAAATTAGAGATTCCTAGTGGGTTGCAAATTGAGCCGCCTCATTATCAATAATGAGGTAGGTAGCACCACTGCCTACTCTTGAAAAATATTTGTTGTTATACTCTTAAACAGGGAGAGAACTGATAGGGACCCTTTCCCATTTGCGAATGATTACCATTACCTTTCAGCACTCGGTAAAAAAATATATATATATATTAAAACATGAATACATGTGACTGCAAATCAGTATTTGGAAGGGGTGCCCTAGATACTCTCTTTCTAAATAACGATTTCTAAATCAAAACTGTGAATCTCTAAAATCGCAATTTGGTGTTTATTCTCTGAAGCAGGCTGTTTACAACCTCATAAAAACTTTGTAAAAGTGGTTCCAAATGAATAGATCAAATTTAGATAATAATTAAAGATAATTTTACAAAGGAGTTTAGGCATTCTCCCCTAAGGAATTCTTAATATAAATTGAGTCTAAGGTTATCTATGCCTCAGATTAGAAACAGGAAATGTTAGTCCCTGGTGAATGATACACGTAATATAGTGATCACCAAAGTATCCAGATGAACGAGATGGGAGTCCCTGGATGCTCTTTGGAATAAAACACTTTAGTGGTTCAAAAGAAGGTGATTTACCTTGTATGTTAGAACACAAGACTTAAAATATGAAAGTAGGAAAAGAGTTGCATACTGGGCAGACAAATCTGAATATATTTTGATAGGGTGTGAGTAGTAATCTACCAGAATTGCTAAGAAGGTGCCAGAGATACCTACTTTATACATCAGCCGTGAAAGTGATCATGTAAATGCAGAAACATGGAGAGCTATTCAGGAATACCACACATCTCCATGCCAGAGCAGCATGCCAGAAACTGGCTACTTCACTTCACTATTGATTGAAAATCTCCAACTAGGAGTTGATATTTATTTCACACTACACCATTTTCATAGCTTCTTTCTATTAATGGGGCGAAATGCCAAATTCTCACCCCAAACTTGGCATACCTTATTGAAGGTTCGTGCCCATTTTTCCTTCCCCTAACCCAGAGTTGATTTTGAATGCTAAATCCTGATGACTGAATGCATAATAAAGCAACACTGTAGCTCCTGCACACAAAGAGACTACGGGTCTCTCGATAGAGGTTCAACGAGGCATTTCAGCTCCCATAAAATCTCTTTGAGTCAACAGGCTGCCTCTGAAAGATGTCTGTTGTATTCATCTGAGAGGTCTAACAGCCACATAATATCTTTAAGATAGCTAGAGTGTCTCTGATGTCAATCATAATGAAGTGAGCTGTGTGTGGCTATGAGCCTAGTAGCAATCAGAGGCTGGGAAGTCATTAAAGCTGGAAGAGAATATTTCTATGGCCCAATAGAAGGCATTTCTGGTTGTCATTAAAGGATATTTCTGAGTGTTTAGAGTTCGAGGTATGTATATTGGCAATGCGGCTACTGAAGAGCTACTGATGGACATGTCATGGTCCAGATGGGTATATGTGGACTCTGAAGGATGATAGAAAAGTGACTGAGCATTTCGTGGCTAGAGATCAAGCCTGAGGTCTAGTAGTTCGGATCTGATCTCCATCTGAGTACGTCTGAAATCCGGCAGAGGGATGCTGAGATCGAGTTCTGGAGATCCAATACCTGGCAGCAGGGCTCTGAGGGTTAGTCCAATGACTCTGATACCTAGCAATGGTGCTCCAAAGCTCACTCAGCAATCTTAGAGGCACTGGGAACCTCTAAGAGCTGGTTGGTTCCCTTTAAAGCCTGAGTGTCTCTAAAGGCTGGTAGTGGGGCTGTGAAAGTTAACTTTGGGATTATGTGAATCGACTGAAGGGTGGTTAAGGGTTGACACAATGGTTTCATGGCTCGAAAAGATCAATTATGTGGCTTGACATCTTTCTGTGAGAGCAGAAAAGCTGTGACGGCCATTAGTGGCAAATTTGAGAGTCTCTCACACCCATTTCTGAGATCAGTGGGGCTCTGAGGCCCAGTATAGGGGGTCTGAGGGTTCATGTGGGCAAGAAGAATCAGCCAGAGAGTTAGAGCAATGGATTGAGTGCCATTGAAGGATGATCTGATGGTTAGTTGATTGGTTCTGAAAGTCATAGGTTAGCTAATAGATCTTAAAATATAGCTTCTTTCTGCAAATGGTGGAGAGTCTTTCTTGGGCAAGTAGAGGGTGTTCCAAAGTCCAGGTGTTGTGGGAGGGGGTTGCATCTTTAGAAACAGCACTGAGGGCAATTGGAACTCTATGCGATGGAAGAAAACACTGGGCATTTCAGGGTTCATGTATATGTCTGATGTCAAGCAGATGACATCAAAGGATCAGAAAATTGCATCTGTGATGCAGACAAAGGACACTGAGGTCTATTTGTGTGCTCTAATAGTAAGCAGCGGGGTTCTGGGAGTCAACAGAAAGTTCCTAAAGTCTAGCAGTGGTACTCTGTTGCAGCAGTGTAGGCCAATTAGCACTGAGGACTTCTGCGGTCAGTAGTACCTCTCTTTGTGAAATAATGTGTGCCTCTGGGTCTCAGAGAGCTAGATGACAGGCTTTAATAAGTAGCAGAGGTGCATTGAAGGTTGACCCATGGGCATGGACAATGGAGTAAGAGATTCTGACGACTGGCTGAAGAATTTTGAGGGCTGGGTAGAGGTAACCAGAGTGATCTTAAGGGTGTTAAGTGACAATGTAGGTGATCTGAAGGAATTTTGGGACTGGCTTTGAAAATTGAGGAACTCTGAAAGCCCGTGGAGGGCTTCCTAATGGGCTCTGAAGTTCTATTGGTGTTCCCTAAAGGCCAGTGGAGGGGGTCTGAGGGTTACCTCTGAGGCTCTGAAAGTCAATAGGTTTTTGTTAGTTCCTTTTGAGTGGTTTTGAGGGACAAATGCAAGGCTCTAAGAACATTTGAGTTTTGGACCAGGGTCTTCTGAAAGGGTCAGAGGGCCGACTGACTGAGTAAGTTGTGAGGACCCTAGAGTCAGTAGTTAGGCTGGATAAGAGCCAACAGAGGGGACATGGAGTGTTGGCAAGAGGAAACTGAGGTCTAGCAGTGGGGTTTTACTACCAGCAGAGGGGCTTTTGAGAGCTGGCACAGCAGCTCTGAGTGGCAGCTGATGGTCCATAAGGAGCTGAACATGAGTTGCAAAAGGACTCACTGAGAAGCTCTAATTCTCAGAGGGAAGCAAAAATATTTGAGGACTTGTTCAGCTGCGGTGTAAGACAAGGATTTGAGGGTGGTGGATTTGGTCTGTTGGCTTATGGTACAGAGTAACTCTGAGGACAGAGATCAGTAAAAGAAATTCAAGCAGTAGCAGAAAGGTCCAAGGTCTAGATGAGGGGCTTCGGGTGATTGTAGAAGGCATCTGAGAGCCTATGAGTACCTGAAAAGGGAGGTGAATGCTGGGACCATTGGAGGAATTTAAAGGCTGTCAGTAGGGTACTAGGTCCAGCTGAATGGTTTGGCTGCAGTGGGTACTAAGGTCCAGACAAATGGTTGGAAGGGGCATACTTTTACAACGCATACCTTTACAAAGCATTTTTTACAATGCAATATCCATTACAACGCATTCCATTACAACGCATGCCATTACAACACATTTTTAAAAACTACCTTCACAACACATTCCATTACAACGCATACTACCTTTACAACACATACCATTACAACGCATACCATTACATTGCATGTGTGGTAAGTATTGGATAATGTTGGGGTAAAAATTACTATTCTAACTCCATAGGGTGCAACAGTAGGGTAAGTGTTGGATAGTGTAGGGGTAAAAATTACTAGTCTAACTACAGGGGGTGCAACAGTAGGGTAAGTGTTGGATAGTTAAAGGGTACTATGAGTTGTGATGGTATGCTTTGTAATGGTATGCGTTGTAATGACATGCGTTGTAGTGGTATGCTTTGTAGTGTCAGGCGTTGTAATTTTTCCGTTGTAATGGCATGCGATGTAATGGATCTTGCGTTTTAAAAGTTTAGTTGTAATGGTAGTGCGTTGTAAAGGTTGCGTTGTAAAGGTTGTTTCATGTGCTCTCTGCAGTAAGACGGAAATTCTGCCCATGGGTAAAAATCCCCAATTCTGTCCCAGCAAATGGTGGCCCGAGAACATCCCTGCGCCACCGCAAGTAGTTGCATCTATTTGACGCCGAATTATCCTTCGACCAACATGTCAGGAATGTTGCAGGAAGCTGCTTTAATATCATTAAGTCACTGAGAAAGTTCTTCGACTTTCTTCCCATAGACTCAAGAAAGGCAGTGGCAGTGGCCTTAATCATTGCACGTCTTGATTATTGCAACGGTCTGATGGCAGGCGTTAAAAAGAAAAACACCCTCAGAAAACTCCAAGGCGTGCAGCAAGCAGCGGCTAGACTTGTTCTCAAGTTACCCAGGAGATCATCTGCCTCGGCCTCACTTAAAACCCTTCATTAGTTACCACTCCCTAAAAGAATACTGTTTAAAATCTTAATTATAGCATTCCGTTCATTCAATGGCACTGGCCTGATTTATCTCATCAAACGGTTTCCACACTACAATCCCGTAAGGACCTTAGGATCCTCAGGTCAGAACCTGATCAAGCCGTTAAAATTCAAACTTAAGACTAAAGGAGACAAGTCTTTGTCTTTTTTATCTGGTAAAGAATGGAATTCTATTCCCAACCATCTTAGATCCCTAACCCAGGAAAACCAATTTAGAAAACAACTCAAAACGTGGATTCGATCTCTTTCTGGCGATTATGTAATGTCCTTCATATAGTCTCCTCTCAGTTTCCGATCCTTTGCACACTGTTTAGTCAGCGCCAGGATGCTCCTTTTGGAGCGATTGTTTGCGCTTTAGAAATATACAAAAATATACAAAATAAATAAATATACAATAGAAGCATTAACTTCAACAGACTGCTAGACCATATATCACACCAGCACCTTGCAATGACACCCGACTCAACCTCACTGACTCACTTGTTGAGATGCCTAGGAATAAGTGACGTATGGTGTCACTACTATCCTGGAAAGGAAGGATATATGTTCTTATCAGTGGCACATAGGCCCTTTTCTAGCATAATTATTTTTTAAAACACTCTACGCACTTAAATCACCTTAAGAGTGTTACTGTTCACACCAGGGGCCTATGGATATGCAATTACTGAGCTCCAGTTCTACGTTAATTCCCCTACTACTTCATATGGGTGGCAGATGATCCCTTGATGGCTTAAGAAATAGGGGGCAATATCACTGCTTTAGATACACTTTTTGCCGCTAAAGCGGCGATATTTGTATCGCCCTATCAGCAAGCTGTCGCTAACAGCAGTTAGCAACAGCTTTCAGGCGATAGCGACCGGTTTGGGGTCCGCTTTGCGTGTCAGTGATACTTATCGCTATTGACATGCAAAGTGGGCGTACCCAAACTGTTAGCGACTGAAAGCAGTCGCTAACACAGCTATCACCTTTTAGCAACGCAGGCTTTGCGATAAAAAAAGTTGCGCTAAGCGCGATTATCGCTAGAATCTAACACCTGCTAAAAACATGACTTACCTGTTTATTCAATGGGAGGTGGATTGTCAGGTTAAGTCCCCATTGGCGTTAATGCGTGAATATCGCTGGATTTCCAGTAATATTCAGGCATTTTGCCGCTATCGCTGGATATATTAGCACAATGGAGATAAACGTTGCTAATAGCATGTTTTCTCTGCTAACATATCCAGCGATAGGCAGCAACAACAATAAACGCGCTAAAGGCCTTTTGCGATCAATATCGCAATTCCTTGCTAATATGCCCCTATGTACCAGCATCTATATTCCAATATTGGGTAGTTCCTTTCAGCTCTAGAGTTTTGGGCCAGTTATTGCCTTCAGAGTACATTTGAACTATTGACATTTCCCAAGTCACACTTTTACACATAGTGCTGTAAGTCTTGATATAGTCATGTGGTAGGTTCCACACTAAGGGGCCCATTATGATGTCGGGCGGATTGCCCCCACCAGGCCGGCGGTAGCCACCGCCAGCCTGGCGGGGCAATCCACCCGACATCCACATTCGTTTCCCCCCCCGCCATATCAGTATGGCTGGGGGGACCTCGGCGGATGGAAAGACAGTCTGCCGCTTTTCCGCCCCGGTAGCCTTGCGGCCGGGGCAGAAAAGGAATAATATGGTGGCGGTGTCTATCAAACACCGCCAGCCATATTATGATGGGCATTTTTCAATGCCTTTCCGTGGCGCCACTGTGGCGGCCGCATCCTAATACCACCCACGGGACCCCCGCTCTTATGGCAGGCGGTCCTGAGTCCCGATAGGATGGTGGGTGGACTAAGTCCGCCCGTCATCCTAATGACCCCTTAAATGAGGGCCTGAAAAAAGCGTAACTTTTGTCAATTTTTCACACAACGGAGCAAAACAACCCAATTTGCTGTGCTGCAAAGTGCTAGGTGGAAAAAACGTACAGAGCCATTTTAGTATGGATGGGCTGCTGTATTCCTTTCCTCTTGTACACAAACAGGCTGTTTTGCATGGTGCACACCTTTGTATGCATGTTGTACTAGACAGCACATTCCCCACTGATATGATTGGTTAAGGCTAGTCTATTGCCAAACTCTGCATGCTCAAGATGTTCTCAACCACACCCAACCTCTTACACATTTTATGTTACTGCCCAGCACCACATCATTGTGGAAGATGATATGCAATATATTCACCACAGTTACAAGGATTGATGGAAATATGGGCCAAACTCATAAGTTTTATTTTTGTATTTATTTATTTATTGCGATTTTATATAGCGCAAACTTTACCCGAAGGTGTCAGAGCGCTTTCCATAAGAACCAGTTGCAAAACATAAGGACTTAGGATTACATGCGTTACATAAAAGATACAAACAGAAAAAAAATTGCAAATATACAAGATGTAAAGTCACACAAGTAGGAGATACAGACAGAAAGAAAAATTGCAAATGTACAAGTAGTAAAGTCACTCAAGGATGAGATACAAATGGATATACTCTAAGAGTCACATAGGAATGGTAGACAGTACAAAGGTCTACTGCATATACTAGTGATTAGAGTTATCTCTTTATACATATATATATATATATATATATATATATATATATATATATATATATATATATATATATACAAAATCCTATGCCCCTTCTGGAAACTCCGCCCTTCAATTGGTGGCGCGACAGAGCCGGCGGTGCATGAACCGGCAAATATTTCCAAAACCAAGTCCAATAATGCGTGCTCTCAGGAGTCATTGCAAACAAGAATTTAATCTAATACCCAGATTAAATTCTTGTTTGCAAAGACTCCTGAGAGCGCGCATTATTGGACTTGGTTTTGGATTATGTATATATATATCGCCAGTAGGTACTTATAGTTAGGACCTAGTTTCCATAGGAAATCCGCAACATTCTATTGGGAATAACTTTGGCGTTGGTTGTTGAATCTTCGCGAATTTCTCAAAGAAGATGGTCCGCTCCGCTCCTTCCCTGAAAGTCTCGGGAAGATTTGTCAAGCGAGGGCCGAGAAAAAAGGGGGGGTCCCAAAACGTGTTTTCCCCATGTTAATTTCCATAGGACGATTAGACACGGCTAGAGCCCGTACCGCTGAACGGAATTACACTACATTTTGCAGATCGCCCTTTTGTTTAAATGGTGTAAATCCCGCCAGTAGTTGTTGAGAAAATCGAATTTGAAAAAATGTATATATCTATAAGCGTGCACCGTATGCGTACGTGCGCGGACCTTTGCGTGCGAGAGCTGCATGCTGATTTACTGCTCAGGGGGTCCCACAAGGACCCCCAAGGCCCCCCCAATTTTTTGGGGGGGAAAAATCGTGGTGTGCACGCACCGTACGCATACCTTCGCTTAGGTACGCGTACAGTGCGCGTACGCCGTGATTCCTTCCCCAAAAATGTTTGGGGGGTCCTTGTGGGACCCCCTGAGCAGGCCTAGGCGGTCAGGGTGCTTCTACCCTGCCCCCTTTCCGTGTTTTCCACATTTGTTTCACTGCTTTCTTGTGCCTTGGTTCTACTGAGGCACAAGATGGCTGCCAACACTACCTGGTTTGGAGTGTTGACAGACAGTGGCAGCCAATCAGCATGCCTTCCCGAGAAAGCATAGGATTACACCAGGTGAACTGTGTGCAACTAGATGAGATTCTATCCCATCATAACTAGTATTTCAACCACAGGCGTGACACACCTGATTAGTTGCAGCACCGCTTGATTAGATTTTTTGTTTAAATAGGAGTCCTCCTCACACCCCCAGAACTGTCTTCCTGAGAAAGCAGCATGCTCATTGGCTGTCAACACTTCTAACCAGGAAGTGTTGGCATCCATCTTGTGCTAGGTAGACCGAGGCACAAGAAAGCAGAAAAACAAACGTGTAGAAATAAAAGGGGGCAGGGTAGACACACCATGACCCCCTAGACCTGCCCAGGTGGTCCCACAAGGACAAAAAAGGCTCAATTTTTTTTTTTAAACCCGGTCTGTTTCTTTACAAATAACCCCCCGGGGGGATCAAATCGCGAGGGCATAGTGATAAAGAAGTGTGCGGGGTCCCCAATCCTACCCACACTGCCCCGGGACTGCTGCCCCCGGGGCAAAGCAATGCAGCCCACTGGCGCATACTGGAGATTCCAGATGGGCTAGTTTTCCCACAGGGACCCCCAGTATGCAAGGGGAATTAGTTCCCCCTCTGCAAACGCGCCAGGCGGCTGCGTTGCAGAGAGGTGTAAAAAAGGGTGTGGCCTCATTACACCTTTCTGCAACGCAGCCCCCTGGCCCATACTGGAGGTTCCAGGTGGGCCAGTTGGCCCCCAGGGACCCCCAGTACGCAAGGGGGATTATCTCCCTCTCTGCAAACACACCCGGGGGCTGCTTTGCAGAGAGGTGTAAAAAAGAGTGTGGCCTCAATACACCTCTCTGCAATGCAGTCCCCTGGCGCACACTGGAGGTTCCAGGTGGGCTCGTTGGCCCCCAGGGACCCCTAGTATGCAAGGGTAATTAGTTCCCCCTCTGCAAACGCGCCCAGGGGCTGCGTTGCAGAGAGGTGCACACACATTTTTTTTTAAATTTATATTAAAAATATGTAATGTAATTAAAAAATAATATATCTAAAAATAAAAAAATTATAATAATGTAGTAAATCAGTATAAAATATATAACAATTATTACATTTGAAAATTATCATTTAAAGAACCTTTGAATTACACTGAAAAAAACATAGGTTTCAGGCACGTTATAGTTAGGAATTAGCATTTAAAAAACCTTGCAAATTCACTGAAAAAACCATAGGTTTCACACTCGTTATAGTTAGGAATTAGCATTTTAAAAACCTTTGAAATTCACTGAAAAAACCATAGGTTTCACACCAGTTATAGTTAGCTGGTCATTTTACTCATACAAAACCTATGAAATTCCCCTGTTATAGTTAGTTCAGCTAAATATAACTCGCGCACCTGCAATGCACTGCTGATGACGTCACATATTACATCACTCATGACATGGTCAGTAACATCACTCATGACATCACTGATGACATCCCTGATGACATCACTGATGACATCATCCTTGTGGCAGACCTCCTCTCACCGTAATATAATCTTTGATACACACGATCAAAAATATAATGTAACATTTTCAAAAAAATGGAGAAAACAATTCCAGTTAGAACAACCTATTCAGTAATTCCAAAATTTACATACATATCCAGTCATTCACTAACAGTTCTATATAGGCACTCATACATGTACTCACTCATCATATGTACTCATATACCTATACACCGACACTCATCTATAGAGTTACTCACACATGCAAATAAACTATCAAACATCCATTTACTTGCATATACAGCTATACACCCACCACTACACTAATTTCTACAGAATCGTACACATACTTACTCTCTAAAACAATCCCTTATAGAAACACATACTTATTTATACAGGAACTCTTACAATCTCTCACTCTCACATATACTCATTTATATACATCAATACTCATATATAATAGTTTAAAGCATATGTAGTTGCTCATAAAGATACTTTTGAGACAGTTATTCACTTACTAACACACCCATACACACACTCATCCACCTATACAGTTCTGCACACATGCTATCTACAAAACACATGCAAACAGTGAGTCAGTCATTCATGCATCTGTGCGCTAAGTAATACTCCCTACCGAACCATACAGACACTCATTCTGATACTTAAAAAAACAACTAATGGCCCATATACACACTCATGTAGCTACTCACCACCCCATGCAGCCACTTATATACAAAGTGAGACACTGATACAGATATTTAAATATTTAAAGATTACTCGCTAATACACCTGTTCACTAAGATATACTTAATAAGTCAGTTACACAATCAATTTTACACAAAAAACATCCTTTTAGAGACGTATTTTCCCATTCAATCTTCCATCGACCTTTTGATATACATATATAAAAAATATTTATTTATTTTTCAGAAAGAGACACATTCACTGGATGATGTCATCAGTGATGTCATCAGGGATGTCATTTGAGATGTCATCAGTGATGTCATGAGTGATGTCACTGACCATGTCATGAGTCATGTAATATGTGACGTCATCAGCAGTGCATTGCAGGCGCACAAGTTATAGTTAGCTGAACTAACTATAACAGGGGAATTTCATAGGTTTGGTATGAGTAAAATGACCAGCTAATTATAACTGGTGTGAAACCTATGGTTTTTTCAGTGAATTTCAAAGGTTTTTTTAAATGCTAATTCCTAACTATAACGTTTTATAGTCGATTTTCTCAGGTCAAGACCCACAAAAAAAACAAAAAAAAAACAGGAGAGTAGAGTTCCATTAAGTGGGGTCAGAGGGGGGACGCAGTCACAGCACCAAGGGAGGGTGGGAGGGATACAAGGGTATGGAGAAAAGGCAAAACAGAAAAGGGAAGAAACATTTGAGGATCGTCAAGGGGGAAACGAGGGAAAAGGGTAAAGGACGAGGGAAAAGGGTAAAGGACGAGGGAATGGACAAGATGGCGGGTCAGGGTCCAGAGAGAAGCGGCCGAGAACAGCAGCAAAATGGCAGCCAGGACTAAAGAAAAAGTAAAGAAGTCCATGAGAGTCCTTGCTGGTTTGTTCACTGTTGGCTGGCGGTCACTGACGCTTTTCGTTGGGCCGCTTTATAAATCAAGAGTTGGATGTCCTGCAGTTCCAATGCCTCGAGATGCAGCTTGAAGAAGATTGTCCCGCTGTTGCCACGCTGCGCTCTCTACCTTGGCTGGAGATCTCACTGGTCTGCCGGCTTCCATCCTTGTGGCCCCCGAGGCTGTTGCTGACATTCCCGGTACGCGCCCACCGCATCGATGCAGCAGACTTTTGAAGGAGCCCACTGATCCGCTGGCTTCCAATCTTGCGCCCCCCAGTCTCCATGAACGGGGGCCATCGGTACTCGGCTGGTTGTGCTTCATGGCAGGGGAGGGGGTAGGGTCAGTCTCTGCTGCAGCGCCGGGTTCCGGCCTCATCCAGCGCCGCTGCTGTCCGCCATCTATCGCAGGCATAGTCTCTCTGCTCCCTCGCGTTTTTGCATTAATTCCACACCAGGAGCAGTTGAATCCCAAAGCGGAACCCGTGCTGCTCGGACCCGTGCCTCAGCAAAGACCAGGTTTTTGAAACATTAGAGGTAAACCTCCAGACCCTCTTGAGACAATTGCCTACTGTAGATGATGAGGGTAGCATCACACGACAGAGAGGTGTATACTATGAGTGATAACATGTTCACTTTTATGCAAGTATAGGAACCCCTATACAAATTTATAGGAGCAAATTGGGACACACTATAGACGCTGGTTTTTGGTGTTTTTTGACCTACACGTATATGACCAGGGATCACTGGCTATTGTATTATATGTAATATAATTATACTTATAGAAAAGGGTAGACCTGATACAGATATAGCATTTACGCTAATTATCAAATCTACAACATTCATGGTATTGTTCTCATGATGTATTTCAGTCTTTTGATCACTACAGTGCTTTAATGTTATTATTGAAGAAACTGGGCACATCACAGTCAATGTGGTCTCTTGTGTTGTTACAATCTTTGACTTAGTTTTATTTTTATGTTAATTAATTGTTAACTGCGGTAATTCTTTTTGTGAAGAATAGGTTTGAAGACCATTTATGTTTACTATAGGATGGCATACACTACATTCTGCTTGAATACGAATGAGTGCTATTGTGGACGTATAGCCAGGGACTTGGAAGTATGCAGTCGGGGAGCACCAAATTATGCAGTAGAATTGACAAAATTATGCAGCAAGAAAAGACAATTTATGCAACCTAATGCAGCACATTTTATAGTATTATTTCTAGGCATGGATGGGGAACTCTGCTCTGCAGCAGAGTGTGCAGAGATTTCCATAGTCCGTGCTCCGCTGAGAGCTCGGAGCAGGAAAAAAAACTCCAACTCCAAAGTAGAGCGGAGTTAGCCAGCCCCCCCATGCTGAATTGGCCCCGCCTCCAAACCTCAAATAAAATAATAGTAACAACCTAATTTAAAGGAAATAAAGTCACTTACCTGTATTGCGGCATCCCGGGCTGCACTCCTCCTCCACGCCGTACATCTTGCACAAACTACGCATTTCTTTTTCGATATGTCAAATGTAAAAAAAAATGTACATGTGATGTCATTAGCATATGTTAACAGAGCACACTAAAGAAAGTTAATTTTTATTTTCAGCTTTTATAAAAAGGAATATCTACTCTGTAAAAAAGTCATTTAAGGTCATTTTGAGCAGGTAGGTTTTGTGCTATGGATGGAGAATATGTTCATGGTCAAATCAGAGAAAGGTCCACTTGGTATTCCATGAGCACTCCATGTTTATCCAGAGTATACACATCACTATTTCTCTAACTTAACCCCCCATGATTGCAAAGTATGCCTCTTTATTGATGACATCCACTCTAAATTCAGTGGAGTGTCACCCCTGTTACACTGCTGTGTTTATTAATTTAGTTTTCTTTTCCTCCTTGATTCTCTTCTTTATATGCCATACCAATGTTTGCGCCTCACCTTATTCCCTTTGACCAATAAAAATATGATAATTTTGCCCAATATCATTGTCCAAGTCTCTTTTTAGGTCGAAGTCTATCAGACGGCTCTGATTATGAAAGACTTCTTGTGGGCATTCTGAAAGCTACCCTGGGGATGCATCCCGCTCATTGCTTGCCATTGGCTTTGGGGTTTGTAACTCACATTTTCTTGTTTCTATTTGCTGATTTCATTTGTTTTAGACTGTCTAGCATGAATTCATCCCTTTCTTTTTATTTTTTTTATTTTTTATTTGGTGTTCAAACTGCTTTATTGTATAGCACATTCAATACACTGCTTCATGCGCCTACAACCCGGAGGCCGGCAGCGTCGTGAGCAATCAGTAGGAAAGCAATAGTCGGATGTACACAGCCTTGGAACCGGCATCCCGGGGGCCCGGTGGCGTAAAACAATGGTGTTAGAGGAGCGCCTGCCAGCTCGTGTGGTGAAACAGGAAATGTAATGTAGGATGCAGTGCAGTAGAACAGGGTTTTTTGTTTAAACAGTCCCCAACATCTAACAAACCCCTCTGTGTCAGGTAAAGAAATAAAATTGGTCAGTGAGTTACACCAGTCTAGAATCTGTTGCAGCACCAGTAATGCATCTATAATTTACATTTCATGCAGTTAACGCTACAGGGAAAAACAGATTAGTCTATGTCTTCTGAGCCAACCTGTGGGACATGGGGAGGCTCGCATATGTGACCCCTAAATTCGTTCCAGCTTGACCAGATTTCTCCCCATTTGCGGGGGCATCCTCTTGCCGTGTATACCGTCTTTTCTTGCAGCATGCACCAATCCATGTCGCTTTGCCAGTCCCTCAGTTTCGGTGGATTGGGGGCTCCCCACAGTATCGCAACATTACTCTTTGCCACCATCTGCCCAAGAGTCACCCAAATATTCCCTCTGGAAGACAGGTCTGTGGGCTCCCAAATGTTCAGGAGACATCTCTTAGCCTCAAGACGGATTTCTGCGTCCCAAACCTCCTGCATGCATTGCACCACCCGTCTCCAGTATCCTTGCACTTTAGGACACTCCCAAAGTATGTGGAAGAAGGTGCCTATCCCTCCACAGCCCCTTCTACAAAGCCCTTCTCCACCTCTCCCTATCGCTTCCAGCCTGGTACATGACATATAAACTCTGTGAAGGATTTTCAGCTGGATTAACCTTAATCGGGCCGAGATCGCTACCTCCCTCGGTGAGGCGAGAGCATATGACCATTATTCCTCGTCTATCTCTAGCCCGTCTGCGACCCACTTTTCTTTCAAGGGAAGGAGAGTGTCAGGGGGATTGTTGATTAATTTTTTTTGACTATGAGGGAGATGGCGTGTTCTGGGATGTGCCTGTCTAGCAATCTGTCCTCCAGTGGGGAGGCCTGAAGTATGATAGTATCTGGTGGAATGTTTGCCAGTAGGGAATGTTGCACTTGTAGGTACCGGAAGTGTTCGGTGTGTGCCAGGTCGTATGTTTCTTGCAAGCGTGCGAACGTGTGGACTCCTGTCGGTCCCAAGAGGTCTCTGATTTGTGAGATCCCTATCAGGTCCCAGTTGCGGAACCCCTTGGTGCGCCCTAGGGTGCCAAGTTTTTCGGAGGCCCATAGAGGTGTTGACATAGTGAGGACATCTGACCACCCTAGCTTCTTCTGGGCAATGTGCCATATGTGTACTGAGTGTTGGGTCGGTCCGGTGAGTTGGTGTCTACCCGGCTTAGAGTAGAGTGCGACCTCGTAGTTCCCCCCAGGAAGTAGCCATCTATCCATTCCGTACCCGGGGTCATCCCCGTCACTTATTGTCCCTTGGTTAATTGCCAATAGGTGGGCTGCCCAGTAATATTTGCGGATGTCGGGAAGGGCAATCCCACCGTCGTACCACCCCAATGTGAGTTTGTGTAATGCGATTCGAGGTGCCCCGGCCCACAGAAGGTCCCGCTGTGCCGCTTCTACTGCTGCAAAGTATGAGTTGGGTACTAAGTCAGGGAAGTCAGGGTAGTTCTGCAACGCATAGAGAAACCTCGGCAGCGCCACCATCTTAAAAAGGGCCGCTGGCCCAGCAACGACAGTGGAAGTTTCTGCCAGGATTTAGCATCTCGTTGAAGCCGTCTGAGGGGCGGGAGTAGATTGCGTTCGTAAAGCAGAGTCTTGTCCGTGGAGATGAAGACTCCTAGATATTGGAAGCCGTCCGTTGCCACTGTTAAAGGGCAGGTGGCTGGGAGCCTCGGGGGGTCTCCGTGTAGCACGTAACGGTTGGATTTGCTCCAATTTATCCGAAATCCAGAGTTCCGTCCGAAGCTCGTGAGGATGTCGAGCGCCGCCGTGATAGATCTACACGGCCTGGACAGGTACAGAAGGATATCGTCGGTGTAGAGGGAGATCTTGTCCTCCCATCCTTCCGTCCAGGCTATACCCTTAAGGTAAACATCCTGCCTTATCCAGGCTGCGAGCGGCTCAAGGGAGAGCGCAAACAGGAGGGGAGAGAGAGGGCAGCCCTGTCTAGTCCCTCTCTCGAGGCTGAAGACTTCAGACGCCTTGCCATTTACCACCACCTGGGCCAATGGTTCGGTATAAAGGAGGCGCACCCATGATATGAAATTCGGTCCACAGCCCAATTTGCGCAGTACTGCGATCATATAAGGCCACTCTAGGGTGTCAAATGCCATAGTGGCATCAAGGGAAACCACCACTGCGTCCTCTTGCAGCCTATGTCGCTGCCCGAGTACCCCATTAAGGCGGCGAATGTTGAGCGCGGTGTTGCGGCGGGGCATGAACCCTGATTGGTCCGGATGGACCAGGGTGGACAGGACCGGTTGGAGTCTATTTGCGAGTGTTTTGGCCAAAATTTGTGGCTCCGCGTTAAGCAGCGAGATCGGCCTGTATGAGGCACATAACTCTCTGGGTTTTCCCTCTTTAGGTATCGCCACTATCGTTGCTAGGCGCTGATCTCGTGATAAGATTCCCATCTCTCTACTTTCATCAAACATGGGCTTTAGGTGTTTGCTAAGGGCGTGTGACTGTAATTTGTAGAGTTCTATTGGGAGGCCTTTAGGTCCTAGGGCCTTGCCCGGGCGGACGTCGACAATTGCGCGTTGCAGCTCGGAAAATTCGAGCGGGCTCTCAAGGGCTTCTCGGTCTTCCTCTGACAGGCAGGGCATTCGGATGTCCGCCAGGAGGGCTATCGAGTCCTCCTCTAGACGGTCAGATTCCCGGCTGTATACCTGCTTGTAGTGCCGTGCAAATTCCGCCACTATCTCCCGGGGTTCAGATACTACGGTCGCCGAGGTTGTTAAGATTTCTGGAACTACTCTATTGGCCTGTTGCTGTTTGTCGAGCCATGCTATTCATTTCCCAACCTTGTCGCCTTGGTCATATATCCTTCCCATCTTATGTCTGGCTACCGTTTGAGCTTCCTGCGTGACTATCTCCCTGTATTCAGTCGTTTTAAGCCTCAGCCTATGCTGTGCGTCAGTTGCCCTAGCTTCACTCGCCTCCCTCTCCAGCACTGCCAGGTCTGCTTCCACTGTGGTACCCTGTCTTTCCCTATCTTTCCGCCTACCTGCTATGGTCGACAGCGCCTCCCCCTGATCACGGTTTTGAAGGCCTCCCATATGGTGACACCGACCCTACATTACTGTTAAAGTAGTGAGTGATTGATTTTGTGAGTGCCTTCCTAGTCTCCTCGTTCTTCAGGTGCCAAGCACTGATTGGTGCGATACAGCCCTATCGTCGAGTCCCAAACGTTAAGTGCGTGAAAACTGGCGAGTGGTCAGATATGCCACGTGTTAGGTGTGTTGCTTCGTGTATCGTCATGTCGTGTTGTAGTAGAGTAAGGATGTAGTCAAGACGCGAGAATGTGCGATGTGGAGCGGAGAAGAAGGTGAATTGGGCATCTGCCGGGTGCAGCAGCCGCCAGACGTCAGTGTGCCCGGAGGCTTCCAGGAAGTGTGCAAGCCATTTCTGCCCTTGTGGTATGTCTCTGGGGGGATGCCTGTATAGGGTGCCCGATGCTACAGCATTGCAGTCACCTCCCATTACCAAGTGACCGTCAGGGAGGAAGAGTAGCATGGTGCCCAGGTCTGCGTATGCTTGGGTTTGGAGGCCCGGTGGGATGTATACTGAGAGCAGGTTTAGGGGATGACCTTCCCATCTGCCGGACACCACTGCAAAGCGGCCCTGCGGGTCTGACTCAGTGCGGTCTATGTGGATAGGCAGTGATCGTCGCAGCAGGATCCCCACCCCCCTGGAGCCTGAGGTGAAGCCTGAGTGAACTGCAAGGGTGTACCCCCACCTGTTAAGGGCCTGACATGTGTTCCCCAGGAGGTGCGTTTCTTGTAGCAGTACTGAGTCCGGCTGATACCTTTTAATGAACTGCAGGACTATGGTGCATTTGAGCCTGTCTCCTAGCCCGTTAACGTTCCAGCTCAGGACTTTGAGACTTTTTTCCCACCTCCTAGCCATAACCGTTGCTATGTGGGGGAACTTGTACCCGCATTCTGGTGCACAGGTCGAGACTGACATTGGGAACTACACATGACCGTAAAACCTTCCCAACTCCCCTCCCGTCCCCGTTGCCCTCCCAACATTCATGTCCGATGCAAACATTGTCACTTTCAATGAACCAGTGACCCTTAGTTCCCATCCCCACCCGGGTAACTTCCCACCTCTTTGAACAACCCCCCCACCCTGCTCCCTGCTCTGTAGGCTCCAAACTACCCACTACCCCAATTAACAGAGCGCCTGTCGCCCAACCCCACCCCGGAGAGAGTAAACCACTCCCCCCCCCCGAGGAAACACTGTTTGTGGGCACGTGTGCCAGTCCCAACTCCAGCCACCATGCCCGTGGCCCCAAAACTATAGGTCCCTTAAGTCTACGGCATTGTGGGAGTCCGCTCAAAAGTGCAATAGTCATGGACGAAAGCGTCCGCTCCCCCCATTAGTGACCTGGAGTCTTACCACTATGGACGCCTGTGGAGCTCTGTTCGACGCTGCGTGGTTCCGCAGTCTGACACCTCACTGTGCTGTGTTGTCTTGGAGAGGGTCCCAGCGAGGACTGTTAGATCTGGAATGCCATGACCTTTGGCTCTGTTCGTCCCCCGCTGATTTCTCCGCCGCCGACCCTGGGGATGGGGCTCCGGTTTCCCTCCAGTTGTCGCGGTTCTGCGTTGCCTGAGCCTCCGGCGCCCGCCCATCGAGCCACTCCTGGACCGCATCCGGCGAGGTGAAGAATCAGGATTTACCCCCCGATATAATATTGCGTTTCGCAGGGAAGAACATCATATATTTGATACCTCGCTCTCTGAGTGCCGCCTTCACTCCCATGAATGAGCGTCGTTCTTGCTGAACCTGCAACGTGAAGTCAGGAAAGAATCGGATGGTAGTCCCCTCTTACTGCAGGTCTCCCTGTTGCCTAGCAGCTTGGAGGATGGCATCACGGTCCCGGTAGTTCAGGATCTTTGCAATTATTGTTCGTGGCGGGGCACCTGGCTTAGGCTTAGGGACCAGGGCTCGGTGGGCCCGTTCGATGGTGAAAAACTTAGAGAGTCTCTTGGGCCGAAGGTGGTGTAGGATTAGGTCTTCCAGAAACAGCTCTGCTCTGTGCCCCTCCGAATCTTCCGGCACACCCACAACGCTTATATTACTCCATCTGGCCCTCCCTTCCTGGTCCTCGAGCCTCTGGCCCATTAGGCGGTGTTGGTGGACTAGTTTGTTTACCCGCCCTTCCAGCCGCTTCGAGGAGGCCCGAAGCGCCCCAATGTCTGTCTCATTGGTCTTGGAACTTTCGGTGGTCTTGCCAAGGTCAGTGCGTAGCAGGTTAACTTCGATCGTAATCTTGTCCATTTTAGACTCGAGAGTGGTGCCGAGCGTTTGTATTGCGGCCATTATAGAGGTCAAAGAGGGCTCCGCTGTGTCCGTGGTGCTTCCTCCCTTCGCTCCAGACTGTGTGGGGCCAGTCGCCACCGCATATTTATCAAGTTTGATTGTCTGGGTCGTGACTCTCGGCTTAGGCCTCATCGTAGATTTTGGCGCCAGCTCCTGCAGTCTCCGCAACACAGGCCAGAGGCCGATAGCCGTTGTAGTCGTTCCTGCGCGGTGAGTTAGCTTGGGCTGGCTGGGTAGGCCGCAGAGCAGGCAGGGACCAGTGCCTCATGGGCGGTCGCGAAGGTTGCAGGGGGGGCCGGGGTAGGTATACAGACCACCAACCGGCTAGGCCTTGCGTAGTCGGCCCCTGGAGCAGCCCTTCACTGCTGCAGGCTATAGATCCTCTCACATTGTCTGGCACCTCCTCAGTGCAGCACCTCGGTCAATTCCTCGGCCCGGCCGCGAGGGTCTCAGGCGGGGCCTCCCACGTGGTGCTTGGGGGCCACGTCCCGCTCCTCCAGCCGTCCAGTCCTCACCTCCGTTCAGTCGCCGCCCTCATGTGCACTCCTCCGGTTCCCGCCCCGATCCGGGTGCATGTACGGGAGTTCCGCGGGGGAGTCTCTCTCGCTTGCCGGCTGGCGCTCAAGATTGCCGGCAACGCCGCGGGTCAGGGCTCTCACGGCACCTCGCCCAGCCTCTCCGTCCCTTGTTGCCAGCAGGCACGGGGACCCCCAGTCCGTCTCAAGCGGCCCGGCTCAGAGCCGCCCCCCACCGAGGCTCCGGATGTCTGGCCCTCCTCCGGCCGCCGAGGCGTAGGCCGCAAGCCGGGGCCTCAATTTCCCGCAGTTCCGGTCCTCGGGCTCCAGGTTGCACGCGCCGGTCCAGCCGCAGTATGTAGTGTGGCGGCGTTTCGTCCCTGCTGGGAGCTCGACCTCCGCTCCAAGCGCGGATCAGCAGCGCTTCACTTAAGGGAGCCGGTGCGCTCGTTTAAGGGCGCTTCAGCCAGGATCCACGGACGGATTTTGTGGGGACAACAGTCGTCCCGGCGGAGCTCGGCTACTAGGCGGCCATCTTCGTTGGCGCCTGGCCACGCCCCCCAATTCATCGCTTTCTTGAAGCACAAATTGTTCGCTAGCATTTCTTGTATTCTTCCACAAGTCCTAGCTTTCTGTAAAAACTCCTTTAAATTTTCATATCTTGTCACAATTGCTGAGTATTCAAAGACAGAGGTCAAATGTCAGGCTCTGTCTTCCAAGGGAGCTTGGTGTTTATTTTTCTTTCTCTGACTCTGTATTTATGTGACAATTTTGACAGGAGCTAAGACAGAGAGAAAAAAAACTGGCACACAACTAAATTTAAATCTCCGCAAATTAACTGTACAAATATTTGAGAATATGTCAGTATTAGAAAAGCACAAATGAAGCAAATGTTTTTGTAATTAAGAAGAGGGAAGGAACACAACCCTCTCGCCTGGGGTAGAGTGCTGACCCCAGTGCCCACCTCGAAATAGTACCACAGTAACTGGAGGATGCTCCATTCTGTACCACTATATCCAATACCATTGATAATTATTTTTCTGAAAACTGGAACACAGCTTCCTCCAACCTAATTGAGTGGGACACACTTTAGGTGGTGATGAGAGGAGCAGCAATAGGGTGGGTGGTGGGAGCCAGACAGGAAATACACCAGAATTTGACTAGAGTAGAGAACTTAATGACCAATTAAGAGCAAGAAGCAGTGACAGACCCGTATAAAGGGAATGCATTACAGAGTGCTGGCCTTAGTCATGCTGAAACACTCGAAACGTTGCGGGTTATAGACCATAGAGCCTTTATGCAATGGAAACACTCAGAAGTGGATAGGACTGGGACCTTATTAGCTCGAATAGTTTGTGACAGTCCTGAACCACCCATTATTACTAATATCCGCACACCGTCTGGCAGTTCAGCACTCATGCAACAAGAGAGAAATGAAGCCTTCTGCACTTATCTCAGTACTCTTTACGCAGCCCCAGCACATGACACTGATACTTCTATACCCGCCTTTTTACAAGATTTACGGATTCCCTCTCCACCGTCGGACGTACAGAAAGAAATAGCAGGCCCTATCAACCCACAAGAAATATGCATCGCGATTAAAGGCGTAAATCGGAATAAGGCACATGGCCTAGGTGGTCTGCCTATAGAATTTTATCAAACTTATGCAGACGCTTTGGTTCCCAAATTGAAAGAAGTATATAAAGAGGCCCTAGAGACCGGCCACTTACCGCAGTCCACTATGCAGGCCCTGGTCGCCTCCATACTCAAACCGGGCCGTGGTGGCACAGACATCACTAATTATAGGCCTTTCTCTCTACTAGCAACCAAATATAAGATATTAAGGAAAGCACTCGCTAACCGTATACAGCCCTTTCTCAATACCCTCATACACAGTGACCAATCCGGATTTCTACCAAATCGCAGCACATCCCTTAATACCCGAAGCTTGCACTATGTTATGAAAGCTACCCCAGCTGCCTTTCCGGATGCGGGATGCCTAGCATTGGGCCTGCATCAGGCTTTTGATTCTATAACCTGGGACTACATGTTCACTGCCCTACAACGCTTCGACTTCCCAGCTGACTATCTCAAATGGGTGCGCCTGCTCTACGCCTCTCCCACGGTGAGGGCTCGCACTGGACAGCATATCTCTTGCTAGTTCGTGTTTCACAAGGTACACGGCAGGGGTGCCCTCTGTCCCCCCTGTTGTTTATACTTGCATTGGAACCATTAGCAATAGCCTTGAGACAATCAGCAGAACAGTTGGGAAAACCCATTGATGGCACAACCCACCTCACTTCCATATATGCAGATGATATACTTTTATATCTTCGTGACATGTCTGCCGAAGCCACACCCCTCCCCACTATTTTTCCGACTTCGGAAAGATCTCAGGCCTTTTTATTAACTCAAGGAAATCGAATGCTTTCTTCGTTCGGAGGGGCTCCGCCCAGATGAGGTACAATTCGGTACTTATACACTACCAGTAACCCACACCACATTCAAATACCTGGAAATACAGATCTACAGATCACAGGTGGACCTACTGGAGGGTAATCTCTTTAAAGCCATAATGGCATTGCGCTCAACCGTGGCCTTTTGGACATCCCTGCCCCTCTCGGTGATGAGGCGAATTGCCATTGCCAAGATGGCAGTACTCTCCTGTTATTATATTTTTTGTGAACCTGCCCAGAGAGGTTCTGTCATCCATATTCTGCTCCTTGAACACCTTCCTGCTGCAGCTCATAAAGGGTTCTGGTCACCGAAGAGTGAGCCTCCTAAAGCTACAACTAGAGTCCCTCAAGGGAGGGTTAGGAGTCCCCGACTTGAGAGCATACTATTATGCTTGCCAAATCCAGTGGCTATCTTCCTGGACAACAGGGAGGAATCAACAAGAAATAGGGCTTATGTCACGGGATGTAGAACGGGGCATGCTACATTCCCTCATCCTACCTAAAAATAGGATCCCCTTGGAGCAACCCCTGTTGCTGAGGACAGCGCTACAATGTTGGAAGAAAGCTCTGCAGTATACATCAGACGTAACCCCTTACTCTCCTAATGTTCCGGTGCTGGGTATTCCTATTTCCGTGGGTAGGCTCACGAAGGCTAGAATACGCACCTGGACAGAGGCTGCTGTGGAGAACATTGGCGCTTTCTTTGGCGATGGTAACCTCCTGGACCACGAGACATTTGTGCAGGCTACAGGAGCACTGGAAGGCCAATATCTACTACACGCAACCGTATCACATTATATTGGGAACACTTGGGCACCGCAATGCAGAGAGCCCCCGCAACATGGCCTGGTCCATTTACTATAGTATATGGGAGCTGGGGGACATCTTATCAAGTTGTTGTACATCGGTATCAGGGCACATGCTGGCATCCCACTCACAACCCTCAGGACAAAATGGGCGGAGGCGCTGGCTTCAAAGTCACTGACAAAGCATGGGCGAGTATGCTACAAAACACCCGGAGGGTATCACGCAATGTTAAATTGAAATTTATCCAAGCAATGGTCCTACATAGATCCTACCTCACCCCACAGAGGATACATCGGATGTTCACGGAGGTCCAGCACTGCTGCCTTCACTGCAAAGGCGATGAGGCAGTCTTCATTCACATGTTATGGACCTGCCCGCGTACATTGGATTACTGGAATGGAGTTCGACATTTTCTGGGAGAGGTGACACATATGACAGCTAACGCCAATGTCCTGGAGTGCCTTGTGGGACTCCATTGACGCACCAAAGCACAGAAAGTCAAAAGACGCTTTCTGGATCTTGCCCTTTTGCTGGCCATTAGGGCCCTCACTATGAGGTGGAAATCCCCCAGATGCCCGCTATTGTCTTGTTGGCAAGATGATATGATACAATGGGGTGAGGCTGTGAGTACGGCGCTCCACAGAGAGGAGGCTAGAGGGTTACGGAAACTACCCATCTCTATGGAATGGTACGTCATATTAGGGGACTTCAAACAATTAGATCTAATCCCTGCACTAAACACTCCCACACAATAATTCATTTTTACACTACCCAAGAACACAGCTAAACCTGTCCTGACCCAGGCCCACATGCTGAGTATTGTGGACAGAGTAGGATGCAGGATACCTCCCTAATAACCTTTTTAGGCGATCATATGCAACAGAAACAGGCCAGGAAGGGGGGAAGGAATGGGAGGAGGGTGGGACTAGTTAGAAGTTAAAGTTATGGTCTAAACATAACTATGCTTAGTATCTCGGATTTCGATGTAATGTTTATAGCCGTTTATAGGTTTGTCCTTCTCAATCCATGAAGGCGAACTACTGCCAAACCATATTTGTAACCTGAGGATAAGCCATGGTCAAGTATGTATTATGTATGTGATGGAAATGACAAAAACAAAATACCTGTTGTACTGAATGATACTGCTATTACGCTTCTGAGGTGTTTCAATAAAGTGTGTTACAAAAAATAAAAGAAGTGAGAAGGACATTTTTTTAATATGATCAAAACAAATCAGTACACTAGTTGATGCTGTTTCCACACATTATCATTTGTGCACTGTATAGTTATAGCAGTTAAACTTATGTGCAAATGTAATAGTCATTTCAATTGAAAATGTGCTGTCTGTAATGGCATTGCGCTAACACACCAGGCATGCTCCACTGCACGCCTCTCCAAGCCACTCAACACCATTCTATGATACTCTACTACACTCTACAGCACTCCACTCTACATCTTAAAACTCCACTCCACTTCACTCCACACCACACTACTCTACACCACTTCACTCTAAACCACTCTTTGACCTTCCACGCTACTCTATGCCACTCTACTCCACTCAACGCCACTCCAAGCTACTCCACTCTATGACGCTTTATGCCCCTCCACTCTATGCCCCTCCATTGTATGCCCCTCTCCTCTACGACACTAATCTTTAGCCATGCTGAACAGCAGTCACGCTGGCTAGAACACATTACAAAGTCAATAGCACTTGCATAGACAAGACATATTGACTTTGCCAATGCTTGTTTATAGAGATGTGTGCGCAATATACTAAATATGGAACCCATAATGAAAGTGCACAGTGAATATTGCACTACACATATGTGAATTTAAATTAATTTTAACAAACTCACTTTCTTTTTTTTTCTTCTTTTTTTTCTAGATTTTATATAAATAATACAGTTTTTTTTACACAGGTTTTCCACAGCAAGTAAATACTGAGTAAAGATAATAAAAAGAAATTTGAGAGTACATTTCCGCGGCTGGTAAATACAGTATAAAAGCCAAACATTACCTTGCGCGGTTCCCCATTTGCTGGTTATGCTTGCATAGAGGTATGTCTGAGATAGGAAAGAAGAGAAAAGGGATGGGGAAAGGTGAAGGTTAAAGGTAGGACAGACATCTTGGTACACCCTTCTGTCTGGGGTCAGGGCGGGCGTGGATGGTGCTGTCATGGTGGTAATGGAAATATCACTGTGGGTAAGTTGGTTCTGTCATGCACGCACCTTCATGGCACCATAGAAACACTGGTCTCTTGAGACTACCATCAAACAGAAATTTGTAAAATATGGACTTTTTTCTCTCTTCCTTGATTTTGCTCTCTCTCTAACAAAATATCAAGTATTTTATGCGACACCATCTGCTGATGTGATATGTAGCATAAACTATATATATGTGTGAACTTGTGTATTCTGTACAGCACTTTAGAAGCAGCTCTTAAAAGGAAAATTCATTCTGGCTGACAGTCTGCCTCCTGGAAGAAAGCCAGCTCCCTGAGCATACTGGCCATTCACACAGATTTTACCACATATGTTTCCCAGGAGAATTTTAAGAAGCTTTTCCAGATCCTTCACCTTTCCTAGTGTTCCTCAGGTAACGTTCATAAATGAATCCAATAAATTTGAGAATTGATTTTGAAGGTTCTAAAATTAAATTTTGTGCACATTTCCGAAAAAAATCTAAAGAAGTTAAATGTTTTCATGTTGCGGATGGAAAATAATGTTATAGTTGGATCTCAAATGTATTATAAACGGGTAAAAGTCTACAGGTTCGCTGTTGAATATAGAAAATGATATAAAGACATCAAAGAAACGTTTATTCAATATTATTGCATTTGTTTGGTTTAATAGCTGGCATTGCACAACACTGACCAGAGATTTTATACTTTTCATTAGTGAACCAAAGCGTCTTAAATGTGCGTCTCAGAGAATAAACCTTAGTAATTAACCACAAGAATTTAATTATATAGCGTATGTATTTTTATATGAAGATGTCATGAAGCAGTCATCTTTGAGACCTGTGTTTAATACCTTTTCACACGCTAGGTCAGACTGCCATAGGCCTTCACAAAATTATTGGGTGGCAGAGGTGTGTTAATACATATGAAGATTGGGTGCAAGCATGTCAGATGTTTTTGGCAAAAGCCTGTTTTTAATTTTTGAAAAGAATGTCCTGCTATGAAAAAGAAAAGACTATAAATACGGCAAGAGTAGCCACCTAGCAGTATTAGTTGTGTTATCTCATTATCACTAATAAATAGGCCAAGCTTTCTTTAAAATCTAAAAATAGATGCTACATCACAGGATCAGGGCCCTGAAAAGCACAAGCCTTAGGAATAAAGCCCTTACTGAGCCCCCCTTGACCGTGCCTACTTCAGGGGTCTATTTATGAACTTACTTTGAGATGGACACAATTTCCTGTTATGGAGGGGGGTGAAAGTTAAATGAAAGGAGAATAAAGCAAAGAGAGAAAAATTGACGTATTTGACGAGGGAATTACGGTTGCAGCATCCTGAAGTTATCAATTTTAATATCTAGGTCCTCAAGAAAGAGAACGCCAATTTCGGTGTTCTATTGATGCACGCCGAACGTGTCACAAGCCAGAAACAAACAGACAGGCAAACAGTTTTCCAATAAATGGACCCTAAAAAATTACAATGCAATAAACATGAAGGAAATATTTCGGCACTAAGAGCGACACGTTTCTCACACATAAATCAACGTACAAAGACCCTATGCAAGTTTCTCAAAAATACGGAAACGCAGGTAAAACATATTTGTGCGTACTGTTCTGTCAAAACACATTCGCTCACGGAAGACAATTTGACTGAGCAGTTTGGTCTCTATAACAATACCCAGAGGCATTTTACCTCTCCCAAGGCATAGTGATGAAAGACAGCATATACACGTGTTTTTTATCTTCCCATTGTATAACAAAAATGCCATAAGCCTTAATGCAAATAAGAAAGATGGAGCCCCATGCCATGGTTTGTTAGCAGAAACGTAATATCTGCAGCCTTGTGGACTTTACCTGGGCCCCAGTCTCACTGTACCTACTGCACTGTTGATAGCTGTTCCCCTACTGTATTCGGATGTCCGTATTCTTATTCAGATGAGCCCTGGACTGCATGTTTAAGTCGGGCTGATAGTATTGGAGCAGAACCAAGACTGATTTGCATATGGCTGGTTTCTCTCTGGCTGGCATAGTGGGTGAAAAACAATAGGATGGAATGAGGGCCGAGCAATTGCCAGTGCTTTAGGCTTTTTGCAACCATTCCACCCACTTATTTTGTGTTTTCCTCAGTGGAATGTCCTACGTGCAACCAGACAGCAGTCCTGTGTTCTCTATGTCACAAGGAATACATTATACCATGCAGCCAAGGTCTAAGCATGGTCTGGTCTGGAATTCCTTTTGTTCTGAATCAGAAGGTACCTGACCGACCATTCGGGCTGAACTGTTCCTATTTTAGCATCTTCCTTTTCTATATTGTGTGTAAAGTAATGGACTCGAATTCAATTGACTTTCATTTTCCTCTGTCGTCTCTAACCCATAAGATACAATTGCAAGTGGGGTTTTATTTATTTAAGACTATGCAATAAGGGGGCAAGTTACCAGGGGGCAGGTTTACTTACATTTCTCACAAGTCAGGGCAGCAAGCAAAGCTGCTGTGCTGCATTGCATGAAAGGGAGACAGCAGATATGCACCATATCACCTAAGATATGGAGCATTTCTGCTGTCTCCTAGCACTGGCACAGGTTGTGCTGCCTAGCACCATCACAGGAACCCTTGCACCATGGTCTTCTTATCAGAATACTTTTCGCTAAAGGATGTTCTCTTAGGTCAATTCCTTCACCACCGGAAACCAAAACTTAGAAAACCAAATAGAAGTCATTGTCACCAACTGACATTTCTTTTTTCTCACCTTTAGAAGAATCCTCTGAAGATTTGCAAATGGTGGGAATGCATGAGCTTGTTTCCCATTTTAAGAATCATCTGGATTGACAGTCAATGTAGCTAAACCTATAGAAAAAAGTTCTAGCCGATTTTCTTCAGATAACGTTACTCTGAGATTTTGGTTGTAAGTCGATGGGTGGTAATCGATTACTTTGACATTGACTCCCGAAAGATAGTTCCATTGGAATGTAGTCACTAGAACTGGAATTGACCACCTTAAAATCATCTGCTACTTTAAACGGTTTATCCTTTACAAAGGTATAATCAATCAGGATCGAACTCTACCTAAAAGTGGCCAGCACCGTACAAGAACCAGAAAATACGCGATTAAGATCTAATAAATTGAGTTGTACTAATAGACACAACACATGCCAAGATCTACCAGTGGCTTATCCCTCAGATGCTGCCACCAGAAAGAAGTATGCCAATCAGTATTTATTTGCCAATGTATCCTGGTGTTACAGCGTTAGAACCGCATGATGAAGGAGACCCAATGATAAAGGAGCATTCCTTCACTTACAATGGTGATGTAGGGAGAGCACATAAACAATTCTGCCCACACATGATAAACAGATATATATTTTTTTTCAAGTTGATGGAGGCTGTTCAATTACTTCAGTTTTGTGAGCTTATAATATGGACAACTTTGAGAAGACTGTACGCAGCAAGTTCCTTGATGGGATTTCTGGTGATTACATCAAATTCCAAAGAAAACAAGATTGGGATTAACCAAGTAACTGGGCTAACATTTTGAATGAAAATGCTACTACAATGCAAAAAAGCTATTGTAAGAAATATTACTACATAGGTCATTCCCACAAATTTGGATGGTTAGGACCTTAAGAACACAGCTTAAACTGATTACAAATGAGGCAATGGCTTTATAAACCTTCAGCAAAGGGGAAGGATGCAGTTAAACAGATGCTAGTAAGATTGAAACTTAACCTTGATAGAAGATCATGTATCTAATATCACCATTGATAACATTTAATAGCATAGAAAAGTACATAGATGAAACTCATCATCAAACAGAGCACATGTCAATAACAAGAGTAAGGTTATCGAAATTAGCAGTAGCTGATGTGACTTCATGTGGGGAAAGAATTGATGAAAGAAAATAGCAAAGCTTTGATTTTGCATAGGAAAGTGTGAAGAAGATCTTCTTAACCATAGCATGTGATGCCTACAGCTTAACTTTAAGGATACATTTGGAAGGCCGTCAAGAATCTACCATTAAGAAGCCAATATGCGATTTCTTTCTACTATGGAATAGGGTATGTAATGAAAAATGACATATGATATAAAAATACTGTTTATTAGGAAACAAAAGCTTGGAAAAATGGGGGTGTTTTTCATTACAGTTGCCTGTTGTGTAACTAGCTGGTTGGCCAGCTTGTTTGAGATGATAAGGGAAGATACTTTTTTCCATGTTAAATGCACTGTCCAAAATGCTCTTACCCATAAATGTATGTGTATGGGGCACTTTATGATTTAAGAATAAATTATATATCTGATGTCATGGTTAACCATTTATGAGATGACAAATATTGTCATAGAGATGATTATCTGGTACATTTCCATGGCACCATCGGACTCTAAGAATTAAATGCTGTACACGTTTCTTAGGATGGATATTTTACACACCAAAATGGAGGGAGGTGATATGCTGTAATTACATAGTATTTTCTCTGAGTACATTACTTTAAACATTGTATTTTTCAGTGATTTTATAGCGTTTTTGATCATACACATGTTCCACTTCCATGTGTGGGCGGCAGCCAGGGCCCTGAAACTACATATGGCTAATCCCTACTGTGCCTGGGCATAGAACCTGGCCTATGCCCAGGTATTCCATCCAACCCCCAGAGACAGCCAACCCATCCTGTGATGTATATCCGTTCCATAGTTTTTTCTATATTGCGGAGCAGAGAATACTATGGGTTTTGTCGATTGAAATTTCACTTTGGGTCTCCATTTTTCTCCTGCCTGAGTGATCTGCACAAAACTTGCCAAGAAGAGACAATCTTAGACATATTTTTGGGAAAGTTTTGTGCAAATTCGTAGAATGGCTCCAAAGTTATGAAGGCAACATAAACACCTTTTCAATGATATGTTTATACCATTAGTGCTGCTACTTAAATTTGCATGGCTTTTGGCCTGCATTATGTATGTTTAGCTCACTGTTACTACTTTAAAATTCATGCTGATTCATCAAGAGGCAGTCCGGTTTAATGGGCGGGGGGGGGGGGGTCAAAAGTGTGAATTTAATAATAACTGTGATTGTGTTTTACAGATATATATGAAATGTGGCTACCCTTCAGCATGTTCAATTTTCTGTTGGAATGTCATGTTTTATTCAGATCAATTAAATTGGAACAAATTTAAAGTGGTATTAAAAAAATATATATTTGCTGATTGATGTCTTTGGTGTCATATCACAGTTCTATGCCGACTTTGGCAGACCCTTAGCATGATTAACTTTCTCTTAGTAAACTGAGGTTCATACAAATGCAACAAAAGTGGGCCCAGGTATGGAGTGGAGACTATTAACTTGCTAATAACTTTGGTGCTGGCTAGTGAATCTGCAGAGTATTTGAAAGGCTGTAAGAAATTTAGGACCAGTGCAGTAATCCTAGGTTTCAGCAAGATCTGACAGGTTGTGGGGCAAAAGAAAAAAGGTGGACAACAAAGGTGAACGGGTTGTTCACTGCTAGTTTGGATAGGCTTTTTGGGGTGCATGATGGAGTCAGAAGCAATGCACAGCGGGTGATAGCCAGACACTTTGGGACACCTGTGGGACTGAAGACCTGCTGCACACTGTTAACCTCCACTGCAAATGGCCTTTAGCAGTAAATGTAAATGTAAATCCAGTGTTTGTAAAGCGCACAGCTACCCGAAGGTATCCCGGCGTTGGGGGCCGTTAGGAAGATTAAGCAAGGTTTTTCCCAGAGTCAAATGGTGCTGGGCAGACCCCTGCCGTCAGACCCGGGGATCGAACCGTGATCCCCATCTTCCAGTGTCAGTCGCCCTGGCGCCACACCTCTTCCCAAGCAGTGTTAGACCTGGCAGCTTTGGCATGGTTTCCCCCTATCTTTTTGCCTCCTGTATTTTTGATGCTGTGCTGGATTTCGTTTTTGCTGGTTTAGATGCTTCGGGCACTTTGCCACTGCTGTGCATTGTCAAAGTGCAAGTGCTCCCTGTTTAAATCGTTATTATGATTGGTTATCCATGATTCGCATATTTGTGTCACCAAAAAGTCCCTAGTAAAGTGCACTGAGTGTGCCAGGTCTGGTGATAACAGATGCTACCAGTGGGCCTGCAGCACTGATTGTTCCACCCACATTAGTAGCCCTAAAATGCTGTTTCAGGCCTGCCACCGCCGTTCCTGTGTGCAGTCTGTGAACTGCCATGTCTTCCTGGTGAGTGTCCCTACTGGCCAGGCCTGACCCTTCCCTTTCTGTACACATTGGTCACCCCTATGGAAGGCCCAAGGTACCCCCTTGGGCAGGGTGCAGTGTATGTGAAAGGTAGAGCATGTACTTGTGCAGGTGACATGCTCTGGTAGTGAATTACAGCCATTTTCGTTTTGCATTATTGTAAGGCTATCTTGCCCCATGGGCTATCATGGGGGATGCTGGCTACAGTGGCTACCAGCATATCTTCCCATAGGAGCAAGAAAGGACATAAAAGTCTGGTATCTGTGCACTCAGAGTTTAATAACACATCTTTTAGGAAAGGTTGTTTTTAAATCCTGTGTTTGATAACAGCACTTTTAGAAAGTTGCTGTTCTCTTGTCTGACCTTTCTGTGTGCCTTGCCCTGTTGGTGAATTGACTGTCTGGTTTGTGAGTGGCAGGGACTGGGTGGCTCCCAGAGGCTGAGTGGGCCATCCCCGGGCTGAATAGTTCCATCTGCATCTAGAGTAGTGGGAGGGGGAAGCACCTGGGCCTGAATAGGGCTGTGCCTGCCTTCCACAATGCTGGCTCCCCCTCCTGCTGGGTGGCTGACAACCCTGCCCCTCTCTCTGAAAGGAAAGGAGAGGCCAGAAAAACAAAGTGCTCAAGGAACACCCAGAACTGGTTCAGACCGGGCTCAGAGCTCTCCTGCACAAAGGGATCAAAGACTTTTAGGGGTACACGTACAGGACCCCTGACACCAGAAAATTAGATCATCTTGGAATCAAGAAGGAACCTCTGCCAAGGAGAAAGCTGAAACTGAAGAAGGAAGACTGTCCTGCTGTTGCTATGCTGGACTGACCTGCTGTTGATTTGCTGCCAAGGAGATGGGAAGGACTTTGCTTTGTGCTGTTTCCCCTTGCTTGAAGGAATCTCCAAGGGCCTGAGAAGAGCTGGCTCCCTGTTAGGAAGTCCCAGGAACAAAAGGACTTCACCCCCAGCTTCCCTGAACTCTGCTGAGAGAGTTCTTTCCTACCTAGAATGCTTGGGCCAGTTGTGGTGCCTTTGGAGGTTGTACCTGTGTTGGGAAGCTGAAAACCAAGCTTTTAAAGACTTTCTGCACGTTTTGTCGCATCGCTCGCTTGCTGAGCGCATCCCCGACAGTGTGAGGAATTTCCCGCAGCTATGAAGGTCAAGATCGCCGCAGCGCCTGTTGCCGCTGCCAGAGCCGTCGCACCCTTTGTTTGCGGGAAGCACCGGACCGGTGCAGGAAGACTACCATCGCTGCGAGTGTCGTCGCAGAGCCTGTCGTCGCTGGGTGAGATCGTCGCACCGGTTGCTTGCGGACCCAATCACGTCGCCGCGAGTGTCGTCGCAGAGCCATCGCATCGAGGAGCTGCGAGAGGAAGATCACCACTGGTCCGTGCATCGTCGCCCCGGAGATCGTCGCAGCTCCTACTGATCATCGCATTGTGCCTTTGCGAGAGTAAACTTCCTATGGAACCTACCCACCGGAATAAATACAAGTCATCGCCTTCCTCCCCATACAGACTGGATTCGTCGCAACACGCCCGCTGCTGCAGCGGGGTTGTCGCCTCTACTCCCCAGGATCTCAGGAGCAACGCAGCGCTTGTTTTCCACCAAACCAGCTTCTGCTTTGGAACTTTGTCACATTTAAAAGGTACTGTTGGCTAAACGTGACGCAACTGTGAACTTTTCACACAACTGTGGATTATTTTTATCGCAACCTTAAGAACTCTTTTGCAACCATATTCTTGAACTGTGTATGTTGGAGTTTTGTCATTTTGGTCTTGTGCAATTTAGATTAAATACCTATCTTTTTCTACACTGTTGTGGAGTCAGTTTGTGGTGTTTTCACTGTGTTACTGTGTGTGTTGGTACAAATACTTTACACATTGCTTTTGGATAAGCCTGACTGCTTGTGCCAAGCTACCAAGGGGGTGAGCAGAGGTTATCTAAAGAGTGTTTCCTCCTTACCCTGACTAGAAGCAAGGGTCCCTATTTGGACAGTGGTACATACCTCTGCCAACTAGAGACCCCCAGTTCTAACAAGCAGTATGTAGCACAGGCTGACCACGTATCCTGGTCTTTAGTCACGCCCAGTATTTTTTATATTTCTATTAATTCGTAAACCCTGTTTTAAAGGTTTTGCACACCCAGCTTTGGTACCAGGAATCTGAAATGAACAACAGTAGCATAAAGGTTCCTTCTCAAATGGATGGCTCTATTTTTTAATCCATGCCAACGACTAGTCTGAAAATCTTTGTTTGAGGACTGACTGCCAGTGATGGCTCCTCCACTAAGGTGGAGGAGCATCGCACCACTGCTGTTAAGCAGTGTGACTAAAGAAAAAATAAAAATAATAACAACTGTATGTTATTATAATTGTATTTGTTCCAGCTGATTTGTGAGCGGGCGGGTGAGCGGGGCTGCTCTGCTCTCAGAGCAGGGCAGGGGAGGAGTGGTGGGCACACTGAAGTGCACATGATGCTTTGGCCGGCCATCAGTCATACGCACTTTCCATGTTTTCCATCCTGGCTGCATTACAGTTTAGGTGGAGAACATGCCCAGGCCCCCAGTCCCCGTCAGAGCGCCGAACCACGGTCCTCAGACAAATCACAAGACTGCATTGCAGCGTTATAATTGATCAGGGGAGTCTGGGTGCTTACCCCAGCCACAACGCTGTATTTTAGTGTTGTGATTGGTCAGGGGAGCGTGGGTGTGCTTTCTGGTTTCTTTCCCGATGCGGAGGAGAAATAGAGCAGAGACGCAGGGCGCAGCCATTAGGTAAGTGGTTTTTATTTACATTTTTTTGCATTCCCCTTCCTCCTCCCCCCACTTCCGATCTGTGCTGGCAACTGCTGCTGTCTGCAGTCAAATGGTTCGGATTTTTCAAACCTTTAACCCTTACAAGCCCACAAATAAATGTTTGGATGCCAGTTTCCTGCCCACCAAAAACAATTTTCATAAACACAGCATTAATCAAACTGGTGCAATTACAATTGTGGTAAATTACAGATTAAATTATGTATCAGAATACCCTTACTACATTGACAGTAATGAATATCAATGTAGTTTCATTTATTGATTTGAGTATGTGTTGTTATTTAATTACATTTTCCTTTTAGGTATGGTTATTTATTGTTTTAGTAAACATTGCATATGTTGTGTGAGTTATAGTTTGCATGATTTCTGTTTGAGTTTTGAATTGTTGTCCTAACCATAACATGTGAATTTCAGTACTTTTTCCATTTTAATTGTTAGCTATAACTGCACTTCAGCTGTGTTTTTACGTGAATTTCTGAAGTTTTTAAAACACATCTTAAGGTGTTGCAACACAGTCGTCCATAACTTTACCTTAACCTACAATTTTTAATCATATATACCCTTGAAAGAGTTCCCTGCTCCAGCCCGGTGCAGGCACCCAATACCCTGCGCAATCCTTTTGCCTTCGGACTAGGCTCTCTGCTAAACCCTCCAAAGGCAGTTAGCCCCTGCTGTATACAGCTTGAGCAATGGCATCAGGCACTTCTTTCTTGTGTGTTTGTTTGGGTCTTCTATTCTAAAATAGGAACAGTCATCCAAGGGCAAGCTTTTCAATCTAATGCTGTGATACCGTATAAAATTTAGAGACCAGTGCCGGAACTGCAGCATCTCTTCAGGTACCACATGTCAGTCTTTGAATTAATGAACAGAAATGTCTCTTAGGAGGAAATACTCTGTTGGCCAATCAGATCTTTCTTTAAAAGTATTAGTACCATGGAGGACCAGAGATTTAATACCACTTGATGACCAAACCGAGCACCATATATTACACAGTCACTACAAGCAACAGAGGGTGGATGGGATGGGCAGGGGCTGCACAATGGAGATTGGACGGCATGAGGGAGGAGCAGCAATCTGACCATGTCAGTAGCAGAACTGGCCATGGAAGGCAGGCAGCAGGGGGGCATAGGGACCACAGAAGGCAGGCAAGAGTAGCAGGGCCAGCAAGCTGACCACGGGGAGCCAGCTGGAGGGGTTGAGGACAGCAAGCTGATCACAGGGAGAAGGGACAGGCAGAAGAGGCAGGGGCAGCACAGGGACCATGGAGAGCAGGCAGGAGGTGTGGGGGCAGCAAACTGACCACAGAGGGCTGGTCGGAGGGGGCAGAGGCAGCCCACAAACAATGAAGGGCAGTAGTGAGGGGCAGCAGCAGCATTCTGATACTATAGGCCAACCTAGAGGGGCAGAGGGACCAAAATTACTACAGACAGTGAATGGGAGAACAGGCCCGAGGGGCACTGGCAGGGAGGGGGAAGGGGCAGCACATGGACAACAGAGGGCAGTTGGGAGGGGATGGGCAGAAAGCTGACCACATCGGGAAAGTGGAAAGGGACATGGTTAGTAAATGGACAACAGAGTGTGGGTGGGATAACCTGAGGCAGCAGGCCCTGTGGCCAGTTGGCACTGCTACACAAAGGGGGGCTGGCCACTTGCAGTGGGTTGCGCACAGTGCCTATGCACAGCAACGCGCACTGCTGAAGGCTGTGGAGAGGGAAGTTGTCTGTCCGAAGTGGGAAGGAGACCAGAGCTTTTGCCCTTGATATTCTGTGTATGCCACTAAAATCTACCTGTCTACCCTAGTATCCAGCATTTACCAGATAACTCCCATCCTTTTTCTTAAATATCCTGGCATACTGCACACACTTTTAAAATGACACTATGCGTCCGTATTTTATATATTTTCTCTTGGGTACTTTTTTCTTAATTGTATTGAATGTCATTGTGTCTTCTGGTGTTTTTTGGACCTTTATGTTTACATTTGTATACTTTTGTGGCTTTTGATATGAACCGAATAAAGTATTTTTGACTGACTGACAACTCCCATCTATTTTAAGTAACTTCATAGACCAAATAAAGGAAAAGACCAAAGGAATACATCACCCAAGGTCTCGGCCACCAAACACACACATGCACAAACAGACACACGTGCATACAAACACAAACAAACCCTAGACTAGTTTTACACATTTTGATAACCCATGGACAACACTGGGGCTTAGAGAAAGGAGCAAGAACCTATCTTCCTTTGGAGATCTTGGATGAGTTATTTTTAACCTCGCATGATATGATGAGATTGTTTTCTGAACTTGAGAGCCATAAAGTTTGCCAACTATATGTACATCAATGTTCATCTGACGGAAACAAACTATTTTGAGACCACACAAAAAAACGTGTGTTCTGGTTCAACAACCTGCTGCCAAATTAGAGATTGCATGAATGTTAATGCACTATATGTCAGGATCTTGAGGGTATTTTGAACTGACATCACAATAACACTAAAATGTCAAGCAATTAACAGACATTTAGCTGCTAAAAATCCGTATAACAAACAGATGAAGGGATGAAAAAAAAATTCAAGCAGTGTAAAAAATATGTAAAGACTTTCAGGAGTGGAACATCAGCTAGGGTGAAGTGATATAAACATTGAGACACAAAGCAGAGTGGTTATTAAAGAGTAGTTGCAGGTCTTGCCCTGGAAGTAGAACATAAACATCTATAATTGGAAAAGGGTAAAACACATTATTAGGTTGAGCCAATATAGAATACATAATTGAACTTGGGAACATATACTGAAAATTTAAGACATCTAAGCTCATCAAAATGCTATTTTTTATAAGGAAAGTAAGCATACTGTCAGACCAGATTTGGAGGGCAACCGGCCATGTTTAGGCTTTTTTGCCATAATTATGGTGATTGGGGTTGTTTGCCACTGGTGTCCTGGGATCAGTTCTTTTATGGCCCTATAAAGGGAGCCTAGTACAACCCTTTACACACATGGTCTCAGAGTATCAAAGTCGAGCAGACACATATTTCTCAGGGAGGTGCAGGAGCTCAGAACTCAACAGGTATCAAATAGAAACAATAACTTAATGTCCAGCACAGTGCTAATCTGTTTTGGGGAAAGAAAGTACTTCAACATCAAACTAGTACTTAATACTACACAATTGATGGACACAAAATAGAGGGTTGTATTAACTGTGTTCTAACAGTGGGGCAATGCATTATACCCCCTCCTTTGCAGTAATTGCTCTACCAACTCTCTACACTATTAAGCAAGGTTAGACTCAGGGCAAAATCCTCAAAAGTTCTCACTGACTCAATGAGCAACTCAGTTCAAAGTTTTAATCATTCTTTTTTAAAATAGTCTCAAGCGGTCACATGAGGTTCACTAGCATGCCTCAGTCTCTTGTCCCCTGATGCATCCTAAACCCTATGTTTTGTGTTGGTTTCTTGGAGTAGTCCAGTGTAAGAAATTTTGGTTGCTGGATGAAGGAGATGGAATCCTACTCAAGTAGAAACAACAATCCTTATCAGGGTGAAGACACAAGAAAACCCACATTAACCTGTGGTCAATCATTTGGTCGCTTGGCACAGAGCAGTCAGGCTTAACTTAGTTGCAATGTGTGAAGTATGTATGCAGCACTTCAAACAGTAATAAAGTGAAAACACCAAACCAGATTCCAACAATAGGACACATTTTAATTAATAAACATTAACAGTAACATTAAATCTAATATTTCTCCTCCCTCCCCTTCCTTTGTTGATCCCCTTCCCCCGACTGCCCAGTCTTTTCTCACCTCGATTCCACCTCTCTCAGTAGATGCGTTCCTGGCTATACTCCCCAAAGTCAAGTCAGGCTCTCCGGCTCACATCTGCCCGGCTCGCATTCTCAGACAGATTTACTCTGTCTGCACCCAGCCCCCTCTCACACTTCTGAATAGTTCCCTTGCCCAGGGGGTCGTGATTCCAGCTCTTAAATCCGCCACCATAGTTTTTGATCATACACATGTTCCACTTCCATGTGTGGGCGGCAGCCAGGGCCCTGAAACTACATATGGCTAATCCCTACTGTGCCTGGGCATAGAACCTGGCCTATGCCCAGGTATTCCATCCAACCCCCAGAGACAGCCAACCCATCCTGTGATGTATATCCGTTCCATAGTTTTTTCTATATTGCGGAGCAGAGAATACTATGGGTTTTGTCGATTGAAATTTCACTTTGGGTCTCCATTTTTCTCCTGCCTGAGTGATCTGCACAAAACTTGCCAAGAAGAGACAATCTTAGACATATTTTTGGGAAAGTTTTGTGCAAATTCGTAGAATGGCTCCAAAGTTATGAAGGCAACATAAACACCTTTTCAATGATATGTTTATACCATTAGTGCTGCTACTTAAATTTGCATGGCTTTTGGCCTGCATTATGTATGTTTAGCTCACTGTTACTACTTTAAAATTCATGCTGATTCATCAAGAGGCAGTCCGGTTTAATGGGCGGGGGGGGGGGGGGTCAAAAGTGTGAATTTAATAATAACTGTGATTGTGTTTTACAGATATATATGAAATGTGGCTACCCTTCAGCATGTTCAATTTTCTGTTGGAATGTCATGTTTTATTCAGATCAATTAAATTGGAACAAATTTAAAGTGGTATTAAAAAAATATATATTTGCTGATTGATGTCTTTGGTGTCATATCACAGTTCTATGCCGACTTTGGCAGACCCTTAGCATGATTAACTTTCTCTTAGTAAACTGAGGTTCATACAAATGCAACAAAAGTGGGCCCAGGTATGGAGTGGAGACTATTAACTTGCTAATAACTTTGGTGCTGGCTAGTGAATCTGCAGAGTATTTGAAAGGCTGTAAGAAATTTAGGACCAGTGCAGTAATCCTAGGTTTCAGCAAGATCTGACAGGTTGTGGGGCAAAAGAAAAAAGGTGGACAACAAAGGTGAACGAGTTGTTCACTGCTAGTTTGGATGGGCTTTTTGGGGTGCATGATGGAGTCAGAAGCAATGCACAGCGGGTGATAGCCAGACACTTTGGGACACCTGTGGGACTGAAGACCTGCTGCACACTGTTAACCTCCACTGCAAATGGCCTTTAGCAGTAAATGTAAATGTAAATCCAGTGTTTGTAAAGCGCACAGCTACCCGAAGGTATCCTGGCGTTGGGGGCCGTTAGGAAGATTAAGCAAGGTTTTTCCCAGAGTCAAATGGTGCTGGGCAGACCTCTGCCGTCAGACCCGGGGATCGAACCGTGATCCCCATCTTCCAGTGTCAGTCGCCCTGGCGCCACACCTCTTCCCAAGCAGTGTTAGACCTGGCAGCTTTGGCATGGTTTCCCCCTATCTTTTTGCCTCCTGTATTTTTGATGCTGTGCTGGATTTCGTTTTTGCTGGTTTAGATGCTTCGGGCACTTTGCCACTGCTGTGCATTGTCAAAGTGCAAGTGCTCCCTGTTTAAATCGTTATTATGATTGGTTATCCATGATTCGCATATTTGTGTCACCAAAAAGTCCCTAGTAAAGTGCACTGAGTGTGCCAGGTCTGGTGATAACAGATGCTACCAGTGGGCCTGCAGCACTGATTGTTCCACCCACATTAGTAGCCCTAAAATGCTGTTTCAGGCCTGCCACCGCCGTTCCTGTGTGCAGTCTGTGAACTGCCATGTCTTCCTGGTGAGTGTCCCTACTGGCCAGGCCTGACCCTTCCCTTTCTGTACACATTGGTCACCCCTATGGAAGGCCCAAGGTACCCCCTTGGGCAGGGTGCAGTGTATGTGAAAGGTAGAGAATGTACTTGTGCAGGTGACATGCTCTGGTAGTGAATTACAGCCATTTTCGTTTTGCATTATTGTAAGGCTATCTTGCCCCATGGGCTATCATGGGGGATGCTGGCTACAGTGGCTACCAGCATATCTTCCCATAGGAGCAAGAAAGGACATAAAAGTCTGGTATCTGTGCACTCAGAGTTTAATAACACATCTTTTAGGAAAGGTTGTTTTTAAATCCTGTGTTTGATAACAGCACTTTTAGAAAGTTGCTGTTCTCTTGTCTGACCTTTCTGTGTGCCTTGCCCTGTTGGTGAATTGACTGTCTGGTTTGTGAGTGGCAGGGACTGGGTGGCTCCCAGAGGCTGAGTGGGCCATCCCCGGGCTGAATAGTTCCATCTGCATCTAGAGTAGTGGGAGGGGGAAGCACCTGGGCCTGAATAGGGCTGTGCCTGCCTTCCACAATGCTGGCTCCCCCTCCTGCTGGGTGGCTGACAACCCTGCCCCTCTCTCTGAAAGGAAAGGAGAGGCCAGAAAAACAAAGTGCTCAAGGAACACCCAGAACTGGTTCAGACCGGGCTCAGAGCTCTCCTGCACAAAGGGATCAAAGACTTTTAGGGGTACACGTACAGGACCCCTGACACCAGAAAATTAGATCATCTTGGAATCAAGAAGGAACCTCTGCCAAGGAGAAAGCTGAAACTGAAGAAGGAAGACTGTCCTGCTGTTGCTATGCTGGACTGACCTGCTGTTGATTTGCTGCCAAGGAGATGGGAAGGACTTTGCTTTGTGCTGTTTCCCCTTGCTTGAAGGAATCTCCAAGGGCCTGAGAAGAGCTGGCTCCCTGTTAGGAAGTCCCAGGAACAAAAGGACTTCACCCCCAGCTTCCCTGAACTCTGCTGAGAGAGTTCTTTCCTACCTAGAATGCTTGGGCCAGTTGTGGTGCCTTTGGAGGTTGTACCTGTGTTGGGAAGCTGAAAACCAAGCTTTTAAAGACTTTCTGCACGTTTTGTCGCATCGCTCGCTTGCTGAGCGCATCCCCGACAGTGTGAGGAATTTCCCGCAGCTATGAAGGTCAAGATCGCCGCAGCGCCTGTTGCCGCTGCCAGAGCCGTCGCACCCTTTGTTTGCGGGAAGCACCGGACCGGTGCAGGAAGACTACCATCGCTGCGAGTGTCGTCGCAGAGCCTGTCGTCGCTGGGTGAGATCGTCGCACCGGTTGCTTGCGGACCCAATCACGTCGCCGCGAGTGTCGTCGCAGAGCCATCGCATCGAGGAGCTGCGAGAGGAAGATCACCACTGGTCCGTGCATCGTCGCCCCGGAGATCGTCGCAGCCCCTACCGATCATCGCATTGTGCCTTTGCGAGAGTAAACTTCCTATGGAACCTACCCACCGGAATAAATACAAGTCATCGCCTTCCTCCCCATACAGACTGGATTCGTCGCAACACGCCCGCTGCTGCAGCGGGGTTGTCGCCTCTACTCCCCAGGATCTCAGGAGCAACGCAGCGCTTGTTTTCCACCAAACCAGCTTCTGCTTTGGAACTTTGTCACATTTAAAAGGTACTGTTGGCTAAACGTGACGCAACTGTGAACTTTTCACACAACTGTGGATTATTTTTATCGCAACCTTAAGAACTCTTTTGCAACCATATTCTTGAACTGTGTATGTTGGAGTTTTGTCATTTTGGTCTTGTGCAATTTAGATTAAATACCTATCTTTTTCTACACTGTTGTGGAGTCAGTTTGTGGTGTTTTCACTGTGTTACTGTGTGTGTTGGTACAAATACTTTACACATTGCTTTTGGATAAGCCTGACTGCTTGTGCCAAGCTACCAAGGGGGTGAGCAGAGGTTATCTAAAGAGTGTTTCCTCCTTACCCTGACTAGAAGCAAGGGTCCCTATTTGGACAGTGGTACATACCTCTGCCAACTAGAGACCCCCAGTTCTAACAAGCAGTATGTAGCACAGGCTGACCACGTATCCTGGTCTTTAGTCACGCCCAGTATTTTTTATATTTCTATTAATTCGTAAACCCTGTTTTAAAGGTTTTGCACACCCAGCTTTGGTACCAGGAATCTGAAATGAACAACAGTAGCATAAAGGTTCCTTCTCAAATGGATGGCTCTATTTTTTAATCCATGCCAACGACTAGTCTGAAAATCTTTGTTTGAGGACTGACTGCCAGTGATGGCTCCTCCACTAAGGTGGAGGAGCATCGCACCACTGCTGTTAAGCAGTGTGACTAAAGAAAAAATAAAAATAATAACAACTGTATGTTATTATAATTGTATTTGTTCCAGCTGATTTGTGAGCGGGCGGGTGAGCGGGGCTGCTCTGCTCTCAGAGCAGGGCAGGGGAGGAGTGGTGGGCACACTGAAGTGCACATGATGCTTTGGCCGGCCATCAGTCATACGCACTTTCCATGTTTTCCATCCTGGCTGCATTACAGTTTAGGTGGAGAACATGCCCAGGCCCCCAGTCCCCGTCAGAGCGCCGAACCACGGTCCTCAGACAAATCACAAGACTGCATTGCAGCGTTATAATTGATCAGGGGAGTCTGGGTGCTTACCCCAGCCACAACGCTGTATTTTAGTGTTGTGATTGGTCAGGGGAGCGTGGGTGTGCTTTCTGGTTTCTTTCCCGATGCGGAGGAGAAATAGAGCAGAGACGCAGGGCGCAGCCATTAGGTAAGTGGTTTTTATTTACATTTTTTTGCATTCCCCTTCCTCCTCCCCCCACTTCCGATCTGTGCTGGCAACTGCTGCTGTCTGCAGTCAAATGGTTCGGATTTTTCAAACCTTTAACCCTTACAAGCCCACAAATAAATGTTTGGATGCCAGTTTCCTGCCCACCAAAAACAATTTTCATAAACACAGCATTAATCAAACTGGTGCAATTACAATTGTGGTAAATTACAGATTAAATTATGTATCAGAATACCCTTACTACATTGACAGTAATGAATATCAATGTAGTTTCATTTATTGATTTGAGTATGTGTTGTTATTTAATTACATTTTCCTTTTAGGTATGGTTATTTATTGTTTTAGTAAACATTGCATATGTTGTGTGAGTTATAGTTTGCATGATTTCTGTTTGAGTTTTGAATTGTTGTCCTAACCATAACATGTGAATTTCAGTACTTTTTCCATTTTAATTGTTAGCTATAACTGCACTTCAGCTGTGTTTTTACGTGAATTTCTGAAGTTTTTAAAACACATCTTAAGGTGTTGCAACACAGTCGTCCATAACCTTACCTTAACCTACAATTTTTAATCATATATACCCTTGAAAGAGTTCCCTGCTCCAGCCCGGTGCAGGCACCCAATACCCTGCGCAATCCTTTTGCCTTCGGACTAGGCTCTCTGCTAAACCCTCCAAAGGCAGTTAGCCCCTGCTGTATACAGCTTGAGCAATGGCATCAGGCACTTCTTTCTTGTGTGTTTGTTTGGGTCTTCTATTCTAAAATAGGAACAGTCATCCAAGGGCAAGCTTTTCAATCTAATGCTGTGATACCGTATAAAATTTAGAGACCAGTGCCGGAACTGCAGCATCTCTTCAGGTACCACATGTCAGTCTTTGAATTAATGAACAGAAATGTCTCTTAGGAGGAAATACTCTGTTGGCCAATCAGATCTTTCTTTAAAAGTATTAGTACCATGGAGGACCAGAGATTTAATACCACTTGATGACCAAACCGAGCACCATATATTACACAGTCACTACAAGCAACAGAGGGTGGATGGGATGGGCAGGGGCTGCACAATGGAGATTGGACGGCATGAGGGAGGAGCAGCAATCTGACCATGTCAGTAGCAGAACTGGCCATGGAAGGCAGGCAGCAGGGGGGCATAGGGACCACAGAAGGCAGGCAAGAGTAGCAGGGCCAGCAAGCTGACCACGGGGAGCCAGCTGGAGGGGTTGAGGACAGCAAGCTGATCACAGGGAGAAGGGACAGGCAGAAGAGGCAGGGGCAGCACAGGGACCATGGAGAGCAGGCAGGAGGTGTGGGGGCAGCAAACTGACCACAGAGGGCTGGTCGGAGGGGGCAGAGGCAGCCCACAAACAATGAAGGGCAGTAGTGAGGGGCAGCAGCAGCATTCTGATACTATAGGCCAACCTAGAGGGGCAGAGGGACCAAAATTACTACAGACAGTGAATGGGAGAACAGGCCCGAGGGGCACTGGCAGGGAGGGGGAAGGGGCAGCACATGGACAACAGAGGGCAGTTGGGAGGGGATGGGCAGAAAGCTGACCACATCGGGAAAGTGGAAAGGGACATGGTTAGTAAATGGACAACAGAGTGTGGGTGGGATAACCTGAGGCAGCAGGCCCTGTGGCCAGTTGGCACTGCTACACAAAGGGGGGCTGGCCACTTGCAGTGGGTTGCGCACAGTGCCTATGCACAGCAACGCGCACTGCTGAAGGCTGTGGAGAGGGAAGTTGTCTGTCCGAAGTGGGAAGGAGACCAGAGCTTTTGCCCTTGATATTCTGTGTATGCCACTAAAATCTACCTGTCTACCCTAGTATCCAGCATTTACCAGATAACTCCCATCCTTTTTCTTAAATATCCTGGCATACTGCACACACTTTTAAAATGACACTATGCGTCCGTATTTTATATATTTTCTCTTGGGTACTTTTTTCTTAATTGTATTGAATGTCATTGTGTCTTCTGGTGTTTTTTGGACCTTTATGTTTACATTTGTATACTTTTGTGGCTTTTGATATGAACCGAATAAAGTATTTTTGACTGACTGACAACTCCCATCTATTTTAAGTAACTTCATAGACCAAATAAAGGAAAAGACCAAAGGAATACATCACCCAAGGTCTCGGCCACCAAACACACACATGCACAAACAGACACACGTGCATACAAACACAAACAAACCCTAGACTAGTTTTACACATTTTGATAACCCATGGACAACACTGGGGCTTAGAGAAAGGAGCAAGAACCTATCTTCCTTTGGAGATCTTGGATGAGTTATTTTTAACCTCGCATGATATGATGAGATTGTTTTCTGAACTTGAGAGCCATAAAGTTTGCCAACTATATGTACATCAATGTTCATCTGACGGAAACAAACTATTTTGAGACCACACAAAAAAACGTGTGTTCTGGTTCAACAACCTGCTGCCAAATTAGAGATTGCATGAATGTTAATGCACTATATGTCAGGATCTTGAGGGTATTTTGAACTGACATCACAATAACACTAAAATGTCAAGCAATTAACAGACATTTAGCTGCTAAAAATCCGTATAACAAACAGATGAAGGGATGAAAAAAAAATTCAAGCAGTGTAAAAAATATGTAAAGACTTTCAGGAGTGGAACATCAGCTAGGGTGAAGTGATATAAACATTGAGACACAAAGCAGAGTGGTTATTAAAGAGTAGTTGCAGGTCTTGCCCTGGAAGTAGAACATAAACATCTATAATTGGAAAAGGGTAAAACACATTATTAGGTTGAGCCAATATAGAATACATAATTGAACTTGGGAACATATACTGAAAATTTAAGACATCTAAGCTCATCAAAATGCTATTTTTTATAAGGAAAGTAAGCATACTGTCAGACCAGATTTGGAGGGCAACCGGCCATGTTTAGGCTTTTTTGCCATAATTATGGTGATTGGGGTTGTTTGCCACTGGTGTCCTGGGATCAGTTCTTTTATGGCCCTATAAAGGGAGCCTAGTACAACCCTTTACACACATGGTCTCAGAGTATCAAAGTCGAGCAGACACATATTTCTCAGGGAGGTGCAGGAGCTCAGAACTCAACAGGTATCAAATAGAAACAATAACTTAATGTCCAGCACAGTGCTAATCTGTTTTGGGGAAAGAAAGTACTTCAACATCAAACTAGTACTTAATACTACACAATTGATGGACACAAAATAGAGGGTTGTATTAACTGTGTTCTAACAGTGGGGCAATGCATTATACCCCCTCCTTTGCAGTAATTGCTCTACCAACTCTCTACACTATTAAGCAAGGTTAGACTCAGGGCAAAATCCTCAAAAGTTCTCACTGACTCAATGAGCAACTCAGTTCAAAGTTTTAATCATTCTTTTTTAAAATAGTCTCAAGCGGTCACATGAGGTTCACTAGCATGCCTCAGTCTCTTGTCCCCTGATGCATCCTAAACCCTATGTTTTGTGTTGGTTTCTTGGAGTAGTCCAGTGTAAGAAATTTTGGTTGCTGGATGAAGGAGATGGAATCCTACTCAAGTAGAAACAACAATCCTTATCAGGGTGAAGACACAAGAAAACCCACATTAACCTGTGGTCAATCATTTGGTCGCTTGGCACAGAGCAGTCAGGCTTAACTTAGTTGCAATGTGTGAAGTATGTATGCAGCACTTCAAACAGTAATAAAGTGAAAACACCAAACCAGATTCCAACAATAGGACACATTTTAATTAATAAACATTAACAGTAACATTAAATCTAATATTTCTCCTCCCTCCCCTTCCTTTGTTGATCCCCTTCCCCCGACTGCCCAGTCTTTTCTCACCTCGATTCCACCTCTCTCAGTAGATGCGTTCCTGGCTATACTCCCCAAAGTCAAGTCAGGCTCTCCGGCTCACATCTGCCCGGCTCGCATTCTCAGACAGATTTACTCTGTCTGCACCCAGCCCCCTCTCACACTTCTGAATAGTTCCCTTGCCCAGGGGGTCGTGATTCCAGCTCTTAAATCCGCCACCATAGTGCCTATCCTTAAGAAGCCCGGGGCTGATCCTTCTTCCCCTGCCAACTACCGCCCCATCTCACTGCTACCCTATTTGGGTAAGGTGCTAGAGCGCCACGTAACCGCGGTGCTCAGCTCCTTTATTGAGGAGAATGGGGGCCTAGCATCCCGCCAGGCAGGCTTCCGGCCTAGGCGCTCTACCGAGTCCGTAGTGGTGTCAGTCCTGGACAACCTCAGGGAAGGCATGGACCAAAACCAACATCAGGCCTTGGTGCTCCTTGATCTCTCCGCCGCTTTCGACACAGTGGACCATTCCATCTTGTTGTCACATGTCGGAGCGGCGGGAGTCGGGGGCTCGGCCCTGGTCTGGCTTTCCTCTTTCCTGAGGGACCGCACCCAGGCAGTTCGATTGGGGGATTTCTCGGCCGCTCCATTGAGGGTCACTTGTGGTGTTCCCCAAGGTTCTTCACTTTCCCCTCTTCTGTTTAACCTCTATATCTATCCTTTGATTTTTGCTCTTCAGCAGCTGGAGGTCACCATTTACAACTATGCAGATGACCTCCAGCTCATCTTTAATCTATATTCTTCGCCTCATTCTATTACTAATTTCCAGTCTGTTATGATTTTTATCAGGGACTGGATGAATTTCAACCACCTGAAGTTGAACCCTGACAAGACTGAGCTGGTTCTCACGGGTGGTTGCTCCAGTCCCTGGAACTCTTTGTTTTGGCCTTCTTCCTTTGGGCCCCCCCACTCCCTCTTCCACAGTTAAGACTTTAGGTGTCAAGCTTAATAATCACCTCACTCTCCACTCACAGGTTAGTTCTGTTGTTTCTTCCTGCTTTCTCACCCTTCGTACTATACGCACTGTCTCCCGGTTCTTTTCTCCCCTGGCACTTAAACTGATCATGTCCGCCTTGGTGTTACACCGGCTGGACTACGCGAATGCCCTCTACAACGGCATTCCGGCGTACAGTCTGCGTAAACTCCAGCTGGTCCAAAACCAGGTGGCTCGATTAGTTTATGGCCTATCACGTTCCCACCACTCAACCCCTTTACTGAAGGCGCTTTATTGGCTGCCTGTTAGGGAGTGAGCCCTATTTAAAATAGGTTGTATGGTTTTCCAGGCACGATGGGGCTCGGCTCCCGCTTTCATCTCTTCCCTGATCAGGGAGTACACCCCCACCAGAGAGCTACGCTCCTCCTCACAGTCTTTCCTGCTGGTCCCTCGCTATGAGCGCAAAAAGTGGGGAGGGGCCAACTTTTCTACTTTGGCACCCACTTTTTGGAACTCCCTCCCCGACCATCTAAGATCAGCCACGCATTATCTTCCCTTCCGGAAAGACCTCAAGACTTTTCTTTTTAAACAGGCTTTCTCTCTGTAAATTGTTTCCATTCTCTCGAATTTGTGACTGTCATCTTTCTCCTCTGGTACCTTCCCTCCACAGCGCCAAGAAACCGCTAGGTGAATGTTGCGCTCTATAAATATTTTTAAATTCAATTCAAATTCAAAACAAGACCAAAACAACAAAAATCAAATCAGTAGAACCGGAGGTATGAATTTTTAAAGAGTTAAGTGAAAATAGCACCAAAGCACCACCAACAGTTATCTGGTTGTGCTATATTAGGAGAAAGTCACAAGATCAGGCCAATAACAATGGAGTGCGGGTCAGATACAGAGACCAAGTTACTTCCACTGAAAGAGTTACTTTCTCAGTCCAGCACCATGAGTTCTGTTCATGGTGAAAGGGGCTGCGAGGAGCAGGGAGAGCGTCGCAGGCGTCTACTAAAGTAATGCAAAGGGCTGGCCAGGGATCACGGACTGTCGTTGCTTTAGCACAAAGATGCTGTTGACTAAGCATGGGCTGAAAATTCGTTCCTCTCGCGGAATTTGCGGATTTTCTTCGATTTTGCGATCCGCGAATCTCGCGAAATTGCGGTAAAATCCGCTAATCAGCGGGGACGAATTTTCATCCAAGCACTTACAGGGTTACAGCAGCAGGTGCAAAAGTTGAAACTAATTTTTTGTAACCTTTTACATAAAGGGTTACAAAGAAATTAACTTCAACTTGGGCACCTGCTGCTGTAAGCCTGTAAGTGCTTCCTGGCGCCTCGTTGCCTACTTGCAACTATTCTCTGACCCCGCTCTGACCCTTGAAGCAGGGTCAGAGAATAGTTACAAGTAGGCAATGAGGCACCTATCACGAAAATTAAACCTCAACAGGAAGCACTGACAGATATAAAAACAAGAATTTGCAATGCAATAGGTCTCGCATTAGGAAAGTTTGAGCTATTGGTCTTGTAAATGGTAATTTTTTTAATTTATGTGTTGGTTTTGAAAATAGCTAAATTAATAGCTTTGTCATTTACAATGCCAATAGTTATAACTTTCGCAAATGTGACAACTGTAGCATTAGTAATGCAACATGTTTTGTATTTACGTGAATTAGATGTATTGATATTACAAATTACAATGGCTTTTAATTTTTTTAAATAATTAATACTGAAATAAAAGTGATTTTAGTTTATAATGGCAATAGCTTAAACTTTTGTAAATAACTTTTGTGAAGATTATGTTCAGTGTATTTTATTGTGACGAAAATCCAAGAACAGAAGTGAAATAGTAACATATTTTTGTGACATTTGTAATAAAGCTTAAAATATTAAGAGAACATATTTGAACCAGTTGTTGTTGAATGGTTGTGCAGATTGATGTTTGGGTGGCGCTGAGTGGTGCTGTGGTGGTGCTGAGACGTGCTGTGGTGATGCTGAGTGGTGCTCTGGTGGTGCTGAGTGATACTGGGATGGTGCTGAGTGATGCTGGGGTGGTGCTGAGTGGTGCTGTGGTGGTGCTGAGTGATGCTGTGGTGGTGCTGAGTGGTGCTGCTGAGTGATAATGTGGTGGTGCTGAGTGATGCTGTGGTGGTGCTGAGTGATTCTGTGGTGGCGCTGAGTGGTGCTGTGGTGGCACTGATTGGTGCTATGGTGGTGCTGAGTGATGCTGTGGTGGTGCTGAGTGATGCTGTGGTGGTGTTGAGTGGTGCTGTGGTGGTGCTGAGTGATAATGTGGTCGTGCTGAGTGATGCTGTGGTTTCGCTGAGTGATGCTGTAGTGGCTCTGAGTGGTGCTTTGGTGGTGCTGAGTGGTGCTGTGGTGGTGCTGAGTGATAATGTGGCGGCGCTGAGTGATGCTGTGGTAGCGCTGAGTGATGCTGTGGTGGCGCTGAGTGGTGCTGTTGTGGTGCTGAGTGGTGCTGTGGTGGTGCTGGGTGATGCTGTGGTGGTGCTGAGTGGCGCTGTGGTGGCTATGAGTGATGCTGTAGTGGTGCTGAGTGATGCTGTGGTGGTGCTGAGTGGTGCTGTGGTGGTGCTGAGTGATAATGTGGTGGTGCTGAGTGATGCTGTGGTGGCACTGAGTGATGCTGTGGTGGTGCTGAGTGGTGCTGTGGTGGTGCTGAGTGGTGCTGTGGTGGTGCTGAGTGATGCTGTGGTGGTGCTGAGTGGTGCTGTGGTGGTGCTGAGTGATGCTGTGGTGGTGCTGAGGGATGCTGTGGTGGTGCTGTGGTGGTGCTGGGTGTTAATGTGGTGGTGCTGAGTGATGCTGTGGTGGTGCTGAGTGATGCTGTGGTGGCGCTGAGTGGTGCTGTGGTGGTGCTGAGTGGTGCTGTGGTGGTGCTGAGTGGTGCTGTGGTGGTGCTGAGTGATGCTGTGGTGGTGCTGAGTGATGCTGTGGTGGTGCTGAGTGGTGCTGTGGTGGTGCTGAGTGATAATGTGGTGGTGCTGAGTGATAATGTGGTGGTGCTGAGTGATGCTGGGGTAGCGCTGAGTGATGATGTGGTGATACAGAGGGCAGAAAGGCACAAAAAGCAGTCTAACAAAGGGCAGAAAAACAAGGGAAAAACGAGTCTAACATAGGGCAGAAGGGCACAAAAAAACCAGTCTAACAGAGGACAGAAGGGTAGAAAAACAAGGGAAAAACAAGTCTAACAGGGGGCAGGAAGGCACACAAACGAGTCTAACAGAGGGCATAAGGGCACAAAAAACGAGTCTAACAGAAGGCAGAAGGGCACAAAAACAATCGAATAACAGAGGGCAGAAGGGCACAAAAAGCGAGTCTAACAGAGGGCAGAAGGGCAGAAAAACAAGGGAAAAAAGAGTCTAACAGAGGGCAGAAGGGTACAAAAAACGAGTCTAACAGGGGGCAGAAGAGCAGAAAAACAAGGGAAAAACAAGTCTAACAGAGGGCAGAAGGGCAGAAAAACAAGGGAAAAATGAGTCTAACAGAGGGCAGAAGGGCACAAAAAACGAGACTAACAGGGGGCAGAATGAATCCCGCCCTGCGTGTTTGTCCATGAAGATACAAGGGACTTATTTTAAAGTTATTTTCTACGAATTGTTGAGTAGTATCACAGTAACACACTCCGTAGTATCCAAGAGATATCAATCTTATTCGACAAAAAATGAATTCATGGAAGGTTGGAAGAAATACAGAGCAAAAAGGTTATATTTTAAATTAATTCTTTACTTGAGAAAATTTATGGGAGATGTATATAAGCAAATCAATTGGAGCAAAAAAGTCATGAACAAAGATAGACAATGTTTTCTCTATAGTTCATAACATTATGTATCAACTCCTGCTAAATCAAACAAACAACCCAAATTATACAATAAAAAGTGATTGTAGGTTGGTGTCAGAAGACAACATTAAAGGAGATGATGACAATTTAGCAGGAGTTGATACATAATGTTATGAACTATAGAGAAAACATTGTCTATCTTTGTTCATGACTTTTTTGCTCCAATTGATTTGTTTATATACATCTTCCATAAATTTTCTCAAGTAAAGAATTAATTTTAAATATAACCTTTTTGCTCTGTATTTCTTCCAACCTTCCATGAATTCATTTTTTGTCGAATAAGATTGATATCTCTTGGATACTACGGAGTGTGTTACTGTGATACTACTCAACAATTCGTAGAAAATAACTTTAAAATAAGTCCCTTGTAGCACCCTGTGTCTTGAATTACATATTGCCCAAGCCTACAAGTGCTGATTGGGTTTTCCCCTGATAAAAATACTGTCCATGAAGATGCCACCTTTTTGTGCAATACCTCTACTTAACTGGAGTACTTTCTACTGTCTAATCAGTGAGTGCTCCCTTGTTGGCTAAATGTATAGGGGCAGATTTACAATAACTGGCGCATCTCCAGGGATGCACCAGTTATTGTGCGCCACAGCTCCACCATCCATGGTGCGTCGCATTTACAATGCGCGCACCATTTGGCAAAAACAGCACAGATGCGTCACGCATCTGTGCCGTAAAAGCAGCGCATTACTGGAGCTGCGTCGCAAGCGCAATGCTGCTCCAGCAATGCTCTGGCGGGCCCTATCTCCCCAATGCTGCGTCAAGCCTTGCGCCTGCTTCAAGCTGGAGCAGGGTTTTGACGCAGCATTGGCCTAAAAGTGACTGAGTGAAATCTTGTAGATTTCACTCAGCCACTTTTAGGAGGCGTTCCTGCACAGGAACGCTCTCCCCTGCGCCGGAACGCCTCCTGATGGCGCAGGGCTTTACAACGTGACGCATCTCTCAGATGCGTCACGTTGTTAATACCCAGCACCATGGCGCATATTTTGTGCTGCCACTGCGTCACAAAAGTGACGCAACTGCGGCACAAAAGAGGCGCAGGTGGCTTGTAAATCTGCCCCATAGTGCTTTTACTACACTGTAGCTGCATAAAGGGCCAGAAGATGTGTCTCCAGTGACCATGTGTGCCTGTGCCTGTGTTACAGGCACACATGGTCACTGGAGACACATCTTCTGGCCCTTTACGCAGCTGCAGTGTAGTAAAAGCACTATACATTTACCCAATGAAGGAGCACTTACTGGATTAGCCAGTAGAGAGTACTCCAGGGCAAATCGCAAAAAAATCTGCGATTTTTTTTGTGATTTCGCTGGGAAATCCGCGAATTCGCAAATTTAGCCCATGCTTACTGTTGACGTCGTAGATGGTCAGAGCTGGAGTTTTGCATTGGTGGTCATCACAGTGGTCGATGCTGTACTGCAAAGAGTTTTTTCGTCAGAATTTCACATTGGCAGTTGACACGGGCAGCAAGGTCCTGACGCAAAAAGGCTAATTTGTGAAGAGCCATACAACTTCAGGGGATCTAAACAGAGCCACACCAAAGGTCCAGGACCTGAGAGGCACCACTTGGGGGTCAGGAATTCACTCCAGCAGAGACAAGCAGGCATCAAATAGGACCTGGCATCAGGTCAGCTCGGCAGTTGCAGGGAGCCTCCGAAGCTAGTTATGTCCTTGTAGCTCAGAACAGGAGGTCTGCTGACTGAGCCTTGAAGTCAAGTCAGCCTGTAATGAAGGGTGCAGGTCCAATCTTCCTTTTCAGCAAGCTGGGCAGCAAGCAACAGAGTAGTAGGTCAACACAGTTGAAGTCCTTCTGGTGGCAAAAGGTCACAGTGTAAACGTAAACACCCTAAATTTTAAATAAATTGCATCCTGCCCTGTGGGCCACTTAGTTACTTGCCTAGGGTGAATTCCCTATCTAAAAAAGGCGGAGTTTAACCTGGCAAAAGGTTATTTTGCTGGGTTGAAATGGCAGTAATGGCAGCATATAACTGAATGCAAAGGTCACAATGGCAGGTCTGAGACAGGTTGGCAAGGCCACTTAAGTGAATTGCACAAGTGCAGCAGAACCACTAGTAGTATATAATTTACAGTCCCAGGGTACATGTTGCACCACTTTACTAGAGACTTATAAGTAAATTAATTATGCCAATTGAGGGACACCCCCACGATGGAACATGGGACACGTCCACGAGGAAACATGGCAGCTAGCAAGCGAGCTGGCCGAGAACCGCTCTCCAACATCACACCATAATGGATTAACTGCGCGACTGGCCTCCCTGCATGCATGTGCACCTACCAATCTTCCTTTTGTCCTTTTTGGGGTCACACTTGTTGGTGTCCGATTGGCGGCGGCAGTAGCAGATACTCCTGGCTGCTGTGTTTTGGCAGCCGTTTCGGGCGGCGGGTTTTGTTTGTGATTTTTTTTTTCCTTTTGCATTCCAGTTCTTGGGGGCTGCGGCCGGATATGTATTGGCCCAGCGGTCTTCATGGTGGGAGGGGCACTCATGGAATCCCGAGCTGCGCTCCGCAGCTACTCCCGCCCCAGGGGGATCAGTTTTGGTTCTGGGTTCATTTGGACAGCATCAGCACATGCGATCCCCTGAGGGAGCAGCAGAGAGTCAAGAGAGCTGAGTGGGAGACAACTCCAACTAGCAAAGAGCTGACACTGCAGACAAAGCTATTCTATGAGGTAAACCAGAGACATGGCATGAGCACAGGGTGCATGACTAATTTTTACCTACTTCTAATGAACGTAAAATTAATGGGGAAAGGGGGCGAGCTAGAGGCTGAGCCTGCAAACCTACCTGAGGGGAAAGACCCAGTGGAAGGAAAAGTGGAAAATACAGGTAAAGAAGGGATTCTGGGAAGAAGATATAAGCTACAATCCAATAATTTTCTTAGTTAGGCACCAGTTTCTAAGTTGGAGTCACAAGCAGGACAGCCAGTAGCCCTCCGGTCAGGTAAATACAAGAACAGATACCCCTCTGCTAAGACAGGGAAGAGCACGCCAGTAAGAGAAAGGAAGAAGAGACCAGTCCCACTAGCCCCCAGAGTGACCCATTCACTAAGGTCCTACTTCAAGTTAAACCCACAGGTTAATTTACAGTGTAATATGGAGCCTCCTACACGTACAGAGGCCCAGGCAGAGGTTGTGATACAAAACATTTCAACTTTACAATCAGCTAGCATATCAGCTAGTATATCACCCATTTCGGTCACAAATAGGTACCTCACCCCTGAGTGATTCCAGCACATTCTAATTTGGAATTTGAATGCTCAAAAATGCTTGAAAGGACCGACCAGACCTTTGATACACTAGCTAAAGAGGGTGCTAAAGATATCTCAGGTTTAGAAGTTGTGAAAGACCTACTTAGCCAGCTCTCCCTAGAGATTAAAGATCGCTTCGCTACTTCAGAAGCAAATCAGACAAAGATATATGCAGCAGTTTGGAGGAGAACCTATCAGTATTAACGAAACGCAAGGAGGACTTATCAGACAAACTAGAAAGGATGGAAAATAATTCAAGGCAGAACAATATCCAGATCCTTGATATAAAGGAGGGTGCAGAGGGGGAAAATGTTAAAGCTTTTGTGGTAGAGATCTTGTCTAAATCATTCCCTCAAGTTGCCTCTGCCTCACTTAGGGATACGGAAATCCAGCGAGTGCATCTGGACCGTTTTAGGATTAATCCTAGTCATAAAATCCCTAGGAAAATCCTGGTGTACATACAATCAAATTCCCTCAAAGAAAAACTTGTAGCGGCATCTTTAAAACTAACAACTATTCAGGTTCAGGATTTCTTATTTAAAATAAGGTTGGATATATCTAGAGTCACTGGAGATAGATGGTGGGAGCTGAGCATGAGGATGGACCCACTGAGACAACGGGGCGCCCACGTTTAGCTAAGATTTCCAGCATACCTTAAAGTGACGAGGGCCAATAAAATGTACAACTTTCACTCCCCTGAGGAGGTAGATGAATGTTTGTTAGGCTGTAAGGCAAGCAGTTAACTGAGAAAATTCACAAGAAACAAAACAGATTGAGATGACTAGATGTGGAGAGGTTAGTGCTCACAATGGCTATAATGAATGCGGGTGTTGGTTTGGGCTTCAATTGGCGTTAGCCAATAAGTAGGCATGGAGGATTCCCAGGGGTGGAGGGGGATGGGACGGGGGCACCTGGGTGGTGGTGGGGAGCATGGGGATAAAAAGAAAAATTTGGAAAAAGTGTCCTCTTTTGATATAGCCGATATCATTGAAAGCAGAAGAACTAGAAAGACTGAAGATTGGGGGGTTAGGAAATCAGCTATAGGATGTGAGCATCTGGGCATAATATGTTGGAATGTAAATGGATTGAGAGTTAAATGGAGACAGCAATTGGTTTTAGATTATCTGAAAAATACCTCCACTAATGTTCTTATGCTCCAGGAGACTCATCTTTTGAAGTGTCTAGCTTTATTTAATAAACAGAAATGGGTAAATAAGGTGATAACTATAGACCAGCAATGCTGTTCTAAAGGAGTTGCAATAGTTATCAAAGTAAACTCCGGAATTGAACTGGGTAAAACGCAGGTGGATACCAAAGGGCGCTGGGTGGTCACAGAAATAAAAACCTGCGCTAGCATCTATACGCTGGATAGCTATTATGATCCAAATGAGGACGAAGTTAGTTTTTTGAACAGTCTTTGCTCCTCATTGCTTGAGTTTGAGGCCCCATTGATAATTGGCGGGGATTTCAATTTATTAATGAATAATAGGTTGGATAGATCCTCACCTTGCATTCAAATCAATGCGCCTTGAGTTAGAGCTTGTCTTTTTTCTATTCTAGATAATCTAAATTTATGCAATGTATGGCGAAAGAAAAAGGGAGATGTAAGGGACCATTCCTTTTTTAGTAAAAAGAATGGTCACTACTCTAGGATCGAATATATATTTATGGATCGTTTAGAAGTAGATAAGGTCAAGAAAATTGAGTATTTGCCCATTCATATATCAGATCATGGGGCAATAGAACTAAGCATCGATTCCCCTCTATTCCATCAGTCAGGAGGTGGACACTGAATAGAAGACTGCTCTCACAAACTGGAGTTATGGAGAAAATTAAACTAGACTCTGCTGCCTTTTCTAACCAAAACTTAGAGTCTGCGCCCATTCATTTGGTTTGGGACTCCTTCAAAGCCTGGCTGAGAGGGATGCTGAAGGGCGTGGCAGCAGGTTGGGTTAGATTGGAGAAGGAGAAGGAGAAGATAGCCTCATTGGAGGAGCGGCTGAGAAAGTCTGAAGCTAGTCTAAAGCTTGGTCAAGCCTAGGGGGAGGAAAAAGATGAACTGATGGGTAAAGTAGAGGATTCAAAACATGAATACAGGCTGGCACTGGAAGGAATCATGTGACAAAAGTGGGAAGCGAGGAGAATAAGAGAGTTCAGTCAAGGTGAGGATTGCGGAAAAGTTCTAGCAATAAAGAGTAGAATGGATAGGTCACAAAATTTCATCAGAAGGATCAGATTAGAAAGTGGTGGCGAGCCTTCTGCTCAGTTCGCCGACAACAAGGGTGAGATCAAGAGGGAGTTTTGTAAATTATTTAGAAATTGTATAAGGAGGATCTAGAGGTAGATAAGCCAGCATTAGATCACTGGCTTGTTCAAAAACAGCTTCCTAAGTTAAGCTCTGAATGTTTAACACTACTTAACCAAGATATAACAGGGAGTGAAATTGTGAAAGCTCTTAAGAAAATCAAGAAAAGAAAAGCTGCAGATCCAGATCTGATTACCAATGAGAGCTACACCATACTAATGGATGAAGTTATCCCCATATGGTTAAAATTATTTAACAGCATTTTGAGAGGGCTTTCTCCACTGCCAGATTCTTGGAAAGAGGCAGTTATAACTCTAATTTTAAACCCTGGAAAAGATAACACACAATGTCAATCCTACCGCACAATATCTTTGTTGAACTGCAATTATGAAACCTTTACCGGAATTATGAACGCTTGGTCTATATCGCAGGGGCTATAATACAAGAAGATCAGAAGGGTTTCCTCCCCAGATGAAGGATCTTGTTGTCTCCTTAATTGGTGCAATAGATTTGGCAACGGTGGGTGGAGCTCCCTTAACAATTATAACTTGGATGCTGCAAAAGCCTTCAATCATGTTAATTGATGTTATCTTTCTAGTGTATTGAAGGCTTTTGGGTTTGACTGCACCTTTAGAGACCTGCTTGGAAAAATCGATAGTGAACCGCAAACCCAAATCTTAGTAAATGAGAACCTCTTTTTGATTTATATATAGAGCCTTTCGCTCAAAGTTTAAGGCTAAAAAAGAAACACAATCCTTCTTAACGAATGGTCTCCCAAGTAACCCTGGGCGTAGTTTGCGAAGTAGCGCTTTGCGTAGCTACGCGAAGTTCACTTCGCACTACGCGAGCTACGCGTAGCACTACGTGAACTGCGTAGTACCAATATAATTTGGGGCCCCCTGGAACTAATGGAGGGCAGACTGGCAGGGGAAAAATATATCCAAAACTAAAGAGAAAGCGTCTGCCCTATATGTTTCAATTTAGAGGCTCATCATGAGTCCTTCAATAATAACCTGCACAACTTCGAGCTCACAGATCACAGGCTGCACATTCAATTTTTCACAAGTCTTTAGAATAAATATATTTTTTATTTTCATTTTTCAAGCTATACATGTGATGAAAACAGTGTACAAAAGACCTCATCATTTAAAAATATATATATACAATACAGTGACAAAATTACAATCTGAGAAAATATATAACCCCTAGGCACCCTCTCATCATTCATTCAAATAAACAGACTCATTCCATTCCACACAGACCTCACATTCGGTCCATTCATTCCCATTTATACAATCCAGTCAACTTTAACATCCTTCACAAATAGATACACTGATTTTGTTCTGCGATGTCCTCTCAGCAAACGGCTGGGGGGAGATATGGTGTTATTCGCAGAACAGATGTTCACTACGCTAACGCGCGTTTCGGTGCCGCGCCTGATTTACGGCGGCACCTTCATTAGGGCATATACACGAGGGGGGGGGGCCACAACGGGGGCAACACAATTTTGCAGCCGTGGACACTATTTAGGTGGCGCAGGCTGAATATCCTTCATGCTTCTTAAGATACCTTCGAAAATCTCGCCAAGCGAAGATCTTGGCTCGGGGGAGGCAATCTAAGGGTCCTTTTCAAGATACCTTTCATCTGTATGTATCTATTTTCTTGTATGACCGATGACTAGTAATACATCAGGGTAAAATTGCTTATTCAAGCTCCAACGTCATTTCTTTCCTGCGCTAATCGTCGCGCATACAATCCAGAAGACAGGCCAAACAAGAGCGGTCTCCTCGTTTCGACTCGAGACTCTTAAAACAGTCCTTTTCGTATCACATATCCTCTCTCCAGCCGTAGCGGTCCGGGCGTTCGCAGCTGTCCTTGATGTTGCTGATCGTGAACGAGGAAAAAGCCTCGCCGGGATGTGATTTTGCTTGCTCGTGGTCGCCAACTTGACGTTGAGGACCGCGTGCAAGCAAAAAATGACTGCTGCACTACGCTACGCATGTTTGCACTGTGCACCGTGCAAATCGTGTAGTGCGAAGTAGCGGAAACTTCGCAAACTACGCTAGCATAGCGTAGTGCTTTGCCCAGGGTTACTCTCAAGGAAACTTGCTCTGTATGCTGACGATTTGATACTTTTTACATCTTATGTTAATCAAGCTCTACCAAGCTTATTCAAGGAAGTGCAGTTCTTTGGAAAAATGTCAGGGTATGCAATTAACAGCAATAAGACCGCGATTATTAAATGGAACTCGGAAGTGCAGGGTTTTAAGGTCTCAAAGGAGTTAAGGTATTTGGGAATAACCATCACGCAAGAGCTGACTGCACTCCCTAAAACAAATATAGCTTGAGTCTCTAAGGAGGTTGATATACTTTTGAAGAGATGGCAGTATCTCCCACTTACACATTATGGCAGGGCAAACCTGGTCAAAATGTGTGTACTGCCAAAGTTTGCTTTCCTTTTTAATAATATTCCCCTGACTTTTGAAAAATATCTTCTAAATAAAATTCAGAGAAAGATCTCTACTTTTATTTGGGCTGGTAAAGGGATCAGACTATCATGGAAAAAGCTCAGGCGAAAGCTGGCACACGGAGGCCTGGGCTTACCAGACCTACAATTATAGTGTTGGGCATACCAACTGAAAAACAGCAGGATGCTCCGAGCTAGGCCAGAGGATTACCTGATTGGTTGCATGTTCATGGCCATGCTGCATGAGAGTCCAGTTGAGAGTTTTATGTGTACGTTTGGCGCCCCTAAAATGTTTTTTAAAGTCCTCCTGAAGGTTCTACATGCTGCTGCCAAATTATGGTTCGACTGCTGTAGTACTTTAGGTATTCCCTACTATAGCGAGTGGGATAAATTTGTGGGATTCCCCAGATACTCCGGAAGGCCTGAATGACACTTTATCTCAACCCTTGAAAGAGGCGAGGGTTTAGAGATGGGGTGACATGGTTGAAGGAAACAGCTGTCTTTCCTGGGACACATGGAGGAACTTAGTGAAGGACAGGCTCTCCAGATTGAAATACTAACAAATTTCGACCTGGTGAACAGGGTAAACTAGTGTTTTATTTGATTCTCTTAGCAAGAAGACAAATATGCAAAAGATGGCGTCAGGCGGACCCTCCATCTTGGAGGGAATGGTGCAATTCAGTTAGATATTTTAAAGATTTAGATCAAAAGGTTAATTGCCATAGTAATTGAAGCGAGCATGGCCTCTTCTGGAAATTACAAGATTCGGAGTAATTGGAATGGCTGCTAAGAACTGTCCAATGAGTACACCTCTTGATCAGCCTACGATGTGCTACGTGGCCTGGTCCCATAGAACATCAGCTGAGATCAGACCCCCAAGATATAAGCATTTGGGTCGCTACCATCGAGGGGATGCTTATACAAAAGTATGGAGGTTGTATGAGGACATAATAAAAAAAAAGTATGCCAATTGGGGACAACGTCCTAAGGCCAGCAAAAATTAAATCAGCAAACATGGCGGAGGAAGGTTTGGGAGAAGACCACCTAATACTGACAGGTTTTACATCATAGTTGTGCATCACACACAGATTACACTCACACCCTCATACCTTGATTGTTTTTCCACTGGGAAAACAGTGGTAGTGGACTCACTCATTACAAGATTTATGAATAGTCGCAGGAAGGCAAGTCTGCTACACAATCTAACTCCAGGAGAGGTTGTCTTCCTGACCAGCTGTTTCAGGCACTCTGCAGTGGTTGTTGTGGACTCCAGCAGCACCAGTCTTTCAAACTCACCATGAACAGAAGGGCTTCATGTAAATACATGCTCTGGTATAATAAAGTTAGACCTCACTCATGAATAATGCAGAGAGACCAGCAGACCCTTATACAGCACAAATCTCTCATGGGGTCATATTTCATTCATACCTCAAATGCTAATTAGTGGCTGGGAAAAGTTGAAGAGCAAATGCAAAATTGCCCACAGAAACTTCAGTCAGAGAAATGTTAACTTTCAAAAAGTTAAATGTCTTTAATATATATTAAAAATCTGACTCCACTGTTGAATTTGCTTTTAATAAGTAATAACAAATAGTTGTTTCATTATTTAAAAAAACAACAAATTCCTTGAACTTTATCCTAGAACTAGGAAAGAACATTTTAAATATAATCTGATTGTCAATGTGAAAGAGCATGCTTGCAAATTCTATTACCCAATGATCTAAGAATCTTTCTTTAAAACATTGGAGAATCATGAATGGATGTTGGAACAGGATCGAGTAATGAAGATGCACTGGCAGATGAAGCTCACAGAGGCTAAAATCTACCCACCAATGGGCAAACTTCACATCGGAATCAAAATTGGACACCTCTTAATAGTTGAACAGACAGGGAAGGACTCAGTAGAGTCTTAGATGTTCTTTTTGAAGTCAGAGAACAAGATTGGTTTGCTCCTCCCTGAAAATAGTGCCTGGCAGAACAGGAAATGCTGTAAAACAAAATATCAAATAACAAAAGAAGTGCCAATACTGATAACATTTATTCAATGGTAGAACTCATCATCCACACCAAGAAAATTAATTAGAGATAGGGTATTGCTAGTTAGTCGCAATTTTATTTTATAGAAATTCAACAGTTATTACAAGGTTTATCTGTTCATAAAACGAGAAACATTAGAGAAATTAGAACAATTGAGGACACATCAAACCACATTCAATAGAAACTTCATACATCCCAAAACCTCAATCATGTCACAGTCAAAAAAGCATTCACCACATTCATACCTGAATCAAACATACCACATACTGCTGCTACAGTGAAAAGAAAATATAAACTGGATCTGCACAAATTATACAATAGTTTCGTACAATTATTTGAAAATATTACATTCCAATCGATTTATGGATTTTGCGCCATTCATTAGAGATTAATACAATGAAAGGTAATGTACATGAGATGGTAGGGAGCCTGGGAGTAATAATGACTCCTAGATACTCAAGCAGACCAGTAGAAAAATGGCCTACGCGTTTCAAATCCCCTTTTATTCGTCAGGGATTCTCATCAGGGCCTCAGACACACCCAATAGACTGTACGTAGGTTCTATGGGGGTCGGAACAGAATAGGCTTCTCTAGGATGACAGAGCCACTAAGTGGCTGAAGTTAAGCATGGGTGACTCAGGGTTTATGATGTACGAGGAACCATTCACGTACCTAAAGAGTTGAATCCAACCGCTGAGTATGCAAGGCGGTATGATATAAGCGTGAATAACGTGAATAATCTCCGTAGCCGTCAAGAGGAGTAAACTAGGCGCATTCCGGCTGAATTGAAGATCGTTCGTGCTCCGGAGTATATCTTCAGAGACGGTGGAACGTCGCTCGTCTCCGTGGCGTAGTGGAGGGGGCAGCGTCAGCACATACCCGCTTAATCGCGTGTGCGGTAGGAGTGATTCCAACGATGTCTCACTTCTGACTGGAGTCTATTAGCGTCTAACAGCGCGCTAGTCTCTCGCGCAGAGAGACTAGCGCGCTGTTAGACGCTCTGTCATCCTAGAGAAGCCTATTCTGTTCCGACCCCGAGGTATGTAAACCATTGGAGCACAAAAAGGAAGTCCTTTGGGGTAGAGAAAACAGATAGAAATTACTTTAAGTATATCATCTCCAAGTGAGAAAAGCAGAGAGTAGAACTACTATCAAAAATACTGTCATGATAAAGTGATTGGGATCATGTGTTAAGGATCGTAACGGAAACATTGCTATGTTAAAATGTTTGTGACCACAGTTTTTTTATAATAATGGTGTTTAATTAATTTTTTCAGTGTAAATCCTGAAATGTAGAAATAGGTAAACATTAAGAACAACTAAGGTATCCCATAAGTGTGAAACTATGGAGCCGTTCGTAATAGCTAAAGGAACCAAAACTGATAGACCAGTCTGTAATGGAGTATAGGACTGTAGCTTTATGTTTTTTATAATAAAATTGTGTAATACTATGAATAATTGTTAGTATAACTTAAGGTCTCTGTCATAAGTCTTAAACAATGTGTAATTGTGGCATTCTCTTTTTAGTGATTTTAAAAACCGTCCTGAAGAAGGTGTGACTAACTCGTCAAGACACCGAAACGCCGCGTCGACTTTTTGGTTTTTATTGAATTTGTTTGTATTATTATGTAATATTGAATGTCATGTACTGTTATGAGATAATTTTTAAATAAATCACTGCTTTTAATATATACAAATATAAGGATCTTTTTTGAATGCCACAAGACTTAAATTTAGACCTTGAGTACCTAACCAAAACTGCTTTTATTTTGTGTATTATTTGTTGTCTAGTCAAGATTGTGTGTGATGTCAGAATAATAAGGGTATTCTTTAGGTCAAGTTGTGTCTCATTAACACAAGGGTACACCTTGACGGAGGGTATATTCCTACACTTAGGGACTGTCTTTTGTTTTAGATCATATCACCCTGTCCCACATTGGCACATAGGGTATCTCCCTTTTTTTCTTGGATACTCCTGCAAGTTCACCAGCATTCGGACCTGCATTACACCAGCACTGACCAAGCCGAGCACCAGCAGCAACCACCTCAAGTGCATTCTGCTCAACACCCGCTCCATCCACAGACACACCGTCGAGCTTTGGAACCTGCTCGACACCACAGCCCCAGACGTCGCCTTCCTCACGGAAACCTGGATGAACGCCTCCTCAGTGCCCAGCATCGCCATCCCGGACGGCTACAAGATCATCCGGAGGGACCGTGTCAACCAGACAGGAGGAGGCATCGCCATCATCCACAGGAACACCATCCGCATCACGACCAACACCGACGACGCCCTCGCACCCGCCGAACACCTGCACTTCCAGATCCACATCAACCCCAAGACCACCCTCAGAGGCACCCTCATCTACAGACCCCCGGGACCACGCACACAATTCAGCAAAGACATCGCCGACTTCATCAGCCCGCACGCCCTCCCCTCCGCTGACTACATCCTCCTCGGGGACCTCAACTTCCACCTGGAGAACAACAACGATCGCAACACCATCACCCTGCTGGACAACCTCGCCAACCTCGGTCTCAAGCAGCTGGTGACCACCCCCACCCACTACGCCGGACACACACTCGACCCCGTGTTCTCATCCAGCAAGGACATCACCTTCAGCCACGCCATCGGACTCCACTGGACGGACCATAGCTGCGTCCACTTCAGCTTCAGAAGGACCATGATCCACCACCACCAGCAACAGGTTGCACGCAGAAGCTGGAACAAGATCACAGCCGACCAGCTCGCGACTTCCCTGAGCATGAACCCCCTCACCAGCGCAACGAACCCAAGCCAGGCGGCCACCAACCTCACGAAGTGGATCAGCAACTGCGCAGATGACCTCGCCCCTCTGAAGACCCCGCCTAGCAGACCCAGCAGCAAGAAAGCCCCATGGTTCACCGACGAACTCAAGAGCTCCAAGAAGAACTGCCGAGCACTCGAGAAAGCCTGGCGCAGAGACCCAACACGAACAACATGACTGCCCTCAAACTCGCCACCCGAAAACACCACCAACTGATCCACGCCACCAAGAAAACTGCATTCAAGGAACGACTGGACAACAACGCACACAACAGCAAGGAACTCTTCAACATCGTTAAAGAGCTCTCCAACCCCAACGGCGGAAACAACGACATCACCCCTTCGCAAGACCTCTGCAACTCCCTCGCCTCCTACTTCCACAACAAGATCGCGGACATACACAACAGCTTCAGCACTCAACCGACGCATGCCATGACTGAACCACCGTCCCCCACCACCACCCTCCGCGCCTGGACCCCGATCAGCACCGAAGACACCATCCGCACGATGAACTCCATCCACTCCGGATCTCCAACCGACCCCTGCCCTCACCACGTCTTCAACAAGGCCGACGCTGTCATTGCACCCCACCTGCGGGACATCATCAACACCTCCTTCCACACTGCTACCTTCCGGGAGAGTTGGAAACACGCCGAACTCAGCGCTCTACTAAAGAAGCCATCAGCCGACCCCACCGACCTCAAGAACTACCACCCAATCTCGCTGCTCCCGTTTCCTGCAAAAGTCATCAAGAAGACCGTCAACAAGCAGCTGGCCGCCTTCCTCGAGATGAACGGATCCCTCGACCTCTCGCAGTCTGGCTTCCGGGCCAACCACAGCACCGAGACCGCCCTGATCGCAGCCACCGACGACATCCGAGCCCTGCTCGACAACGGAGAAACAGCGGCTTCATCCTCCTAGACCTCTTCGCGGCCTTCGACACTGTCTGCCACCGTACCCTAGTGCAGCGCCTCAGCAACGTCGGAATCCAGGAGAAGGCACTGGAATGGATCATCTCGTTCCTCGCCGGAAGGACGCAGAGAGTTCACCTCCCCCCGTTCAGATCAGAATCCACCGAAGTCATCTGCGGCGTTCCTCAAGGCTCCTTGCATAGCCCAACCCTCTTCAACGTCTACATGAGCCCCCTCGCAGCCATCGCACGCCAACACAACCTCAACATCATCTCCTACGCCGACGACACCCAGCTGATCCTCTCCCTCACCAACGACCCCGCCACCGCCAGAGCCAACCTACACGAAGGGATGACAGACGTAGCCAAGTGGATGATGAACAGCCGCCTGAAACTGAACTTGGACAAGACGGAAGTCCTCATCCTGGGATCTTCACCCTCTGCCTGGGACGACTCCTGGTGGCCCCCCGCCCTGGGCAGCGCACCCAAACCAACAGACCACGCATGCAACCTGGGCTTCATCCTGGACTCCTCCCTCTCCATGACCAGACAAGTCAACGCCGTCTCCTCGTCGTGCTTCAACATCCTGCGCATGCTACGTAAGATCTTCCGGTGGATCCCCACCGAGACCAGGAAGACGGTCACCCAGGCCCTCGTCACCAGCCGTCTGGACTACGGCAACTCCCTCTATGCCGGAACCACAGCCAAACTCCAGAAGAGACTCCAGCGGATTCAGAATGCCTTAGCACGACTCATCCTGGACATCCCCCGTCACAGCCACTTCTCCGGACACCTGAGAGATCTGCACTGGCTCCCGGTCAACAAGAGAATCACCTTCCGTCTCCTCACCCATGCACACAAAGCCCTACACAACCAAGGCCCAGGATACCTCAACAGCCGCCTCAACTTCTACGCTCCCACACGCCAGCTTCGATCGACCGATTCAGAAAAGGGGGTGGTGATGAACAGAGTGTCTGAATTAAGCAGACCACTCTTACCCGGTCCAAAGATCAGGGCTTGATCCATCACCGTTATTTATCTCACTGCACCATCCCAGCTCAGAACCTGGCTATATGCAAATCAGTCTGTCCCTGGCCCAGTGCATCATGGGAACAGGGCAGACTAAACTACCAAGCCAATTCTTTACCAGAAAGGAGACAAGCTACCGGGGACCGGTTTCTGGCATTTCAGCCGTCTTCGGCCCGGCTTGCTTGAATCCTGATGGTGCAGTGAGAAAGGGACTCATGTCTGAGTATACCCTGCCACACCTATAGTGGCCAAAAACGATTCAGAAAAGGGGGTGGTGATGAACAGAGTGTCTGAATTAAGCAGACCACTCTTACCCAGTCCAAAGATCAGGGCTTGATCCATCACCGTTATTTATCTCACTGCACCATCCCAGCTCAGAACCTGGCTATATGCAAATCAGTCTGTCCCTGGCCCAGTGCATCATGGGAACAGGGCAGACTAAACTACCAAGCCAATTCTTTACCAGAAAGGAGACAAGCTACCGGGGACCGGTTTCTGGCATTTCAGCCGTCTTCGGCCCGGCTTGCTTGAATCCTGATGGTGCAGTGAGAAAGGGACTCATGTCTGAGTGTACCCTGCCACACCTATAGTGGCCAAAAACGATTCAGAAAAGGGGGTGGTGATGAACAGAGTGTCTGAATTAAGCAGACCACTCTTACCCAGTCCAAAGATCAGGGCTTGATCCATCACCGTTATTTATCTCACTGCACCATCCCAGCTCAGAACCTGGCTATATGCAAATCAGTCTGTCCCTGGCCCAGTGCATCATGGGAACAGGGCAGACTAAACTACCAAGCCAATTCTTTACCAGAAAGGAGACAAGCTACCGGGGACCGGTTTCTGGCATTTCAGCCGTCTTCGGCCCGGCTTGCTTGAATCCTTGCTTCGATCGACCGGCCACGCCCTCGCCGCCGTCCCCCGCATCCGAAGAGCCACCACAGGAGGAAGGTCCTTCTCCTACCTGGCCGCCAAGACTTGGAACTCCCTTCCGACCCACCTCCGCCTGACCCAGGACCACCTTGCCTTCGGGAAGCAGCTCAAGACCTGGCTGCTCGAGCAGTAGCGGACCCCCCCTCCCCTAGCGCCTTGAGACCCTCCGGGTGAGTAGTGCGCTATATAAATGCTTTGATTGATTGATTGATTAACACTCTTAAACTCAACATATGCCTGTAAAACATAATATACTTACGAACAAAAATAGATAGCATACATTCCTGTGCACCCTTCATTTAACAAGAAAGGCAACTCAGTCTAACTCAAAAAAGCTGATTCACAAAATGCACTTTAGAGTTTCTGTAAGTTTACTGCTTTTCAGCATTCACAAACTGCAATTTTGTAATAACATGCAATGTTGAGTTAAGTCCAGCACTCCACATGACCAATCACTGGTTCTTCAAACTAAATTATTTTCAGTCAGTGAGTGTTGCAGTAAGAGTGGTTGGTCATTTGTAATTCTGGACGTAATACTGTTTTTGTATTTAAGTAGTAACCTACATTCAGAAGGCCTGATTCACAAATGTAATTTTTCACTTTTGGGTACGTTTTTTAATGTTTTATATGGCGTGCACTAGACTCGAAGGTATCAGAGCGCTTCACAAGTGCATCAGTTATGTTACAGTCGAAAACATACATGTTTTTGTTAAGCATGGGTAGATTAAGTGATTGGCCCAGAATCACAGGATATTGAGCGTCACTGCTGATATTCGAACAAGGTTCCCCATCTTCGAGGTCACCCGCCTTAGCCATTAGGCCACATCCTCTCCCCAAGTTTATGTTTTTTTTTGGTATTCACAAACAATGAGTTAATAGTAATGTTATGACCGCAGAGACTATGCAATCGAGGTGGAGAACTCTGCACATACAAAGATAGGATAGGACTAGGTTTTTTATAAGTGAAGTTCTCCGCTATGACTTCGGAGTCTCCCCATTCGTAACCTTTATATTAACTCATAGTTCGTGAATAGCAAAAAAAAACGGATGTATGACGTTACAACGCATGCTTTTACCACGCATGCCTTTACAACGCAGTTTTTACATCGCAATCCATTACAACGCATAGTTCTTTGGGGCGCTGGATAGTGAAAAGTTTAATTTACTATTCCAACACCAGTCCCCGTGGACACTAGGGAAGGTTTTGGATAGTAAATTAAACGTATTCCCTATCCTTGAGCGCCCCCCAGCTCAATGCGTTGTAATGGTTTGCATTGTAAAAACCGCGTTCTAAAGGCACTGCGTTGTAAAAGTTTCGTTGTAACAGTTGTTCACCAAAAAAAACGTACTCAGTTTGTGAATAGCAACAAAAAACATAAACTTACACAAAGTTTTCCTTTGTGAATAAGGCCGACGTTTGTGAATACCGAAAAATAGTAAACCCACAGAAGCCAAAACAAAGATAACAACAGCACTAAGACTTTATTTATCAGCAGAACAAGTTAAAGTAGAAAGTGTCTATTTGCCCACTAGAAATTTTATTCACATTAGTTCAAATGCATAATATCGTTTTGGAAGAGAAAGTCATCCATCATACTACTTCCCCGTACATTAGTCACAAAGTTGTGCCAACTGCTCACTAGCACCAATATTTAGCTTTCAAAAGAATGTATAAACAGAACATCATGCTACAGCTAGAGCTATTACAAAAGAATAGAAAATTGCAATGGATGGTTGAGCACTATTTGTTTTCAGTTCTTGCAGCGAAAGTGGACGTGTCTGGTATTCAGCACCCCCAGCTGTCCAGAAGGACTGTGGGACCATTGTTTGCTGCCAGGGAACTGCAGAGCATCACTGACACCTCGGCACGTCCCATCCAATGAACAGCCTTGGGGTTTTAGAGGATAACAATAGCTTTCACCGTCCTTTCACTCCATAGAACATGCTGAGCATGTATATAGATTTGGTAAAAGAGCCAAATGGAAAATGCAGTGTATGTGCTGAATAACGTAACAAGCAGATCTCCACCTCCTGTTGTCTGTCAGTACTGCTTGACAACTTTTTTTGACAATCTACACACACCCCAAGAGAGGGTTTCCTGACACTTCTGATAGTGGCTCTGTAGCTCAAAAGCGACTGCCCTTGTGCGTATACAAAACAGATGTAAAAATATCCTGAATTAAGACAAAATGTAAGATGGCATGTAGTAAACTATGAGAAATGTCAGACTGCAGAAACTGATTGTGCGAAAACAAACTCACAGAAACACCCCAGAGCCTGGAGAGCCAGTGATAGTTTATGCATATGGTAACCCGTGGATGAAAGGGCAAGCGGAACCTTTGTGCTGTTGATGATTAATCAATGCTTATTTGGTTTTAGCAACTTTAGACATTAGCAGTTGTAGCAGGATGAGATCAACAAATGGGTGACATCAACAATTGTAGCAGGATAAAAACAAAAACATGTAGCAATTTACAAACACAATACAATTTCAGTACATAAAAGAAATCAGTGTTCAGTAGATGCAGAAACAATAGGACCAACAATAGTAAATTGTACTGGCTCATAATGATGTAAAATGCCAGTCGGCTACTTGCTGTCATGTAAAAACGGTCTCCCTATGTGTCCTAGAAGGATGAGGGGGGCACAATGAAAAATGGGGAGGGGATGCGGCACTTGGAAAAAGAAACCAGGGGAAGCACGAGGGGTGATGGTATAATGCTTATTGATGTAGGGAGGCAACAATTATGTGAAAAGTCTGTGTACAAGGTTATTCTAAGATGATGTTAGTGTCACAGTGCCATAAATTCGCTTACCGCATCACTATAGTATTGATCTACCTGTAGCATCTGCAGACTGTTTCTATGGGTCTGCCTGCCTAATTTTCAATCTGTTAACTGGTTTATGATAGTACAATAGTGAAAGTTATTTACCTATGCGCCAGATACTACGACGATTTACCATAGGGCCTCATTTTTTAATTTGATGCCGGATAGGAGCACTCTATGTGTTATTAATGTGGGGCATAAAACTTTATACCATAATGAATAAAGTAAATTGAGTTCCTACAATTTATCAGGATATGAGAAATGAAATGAAAAAGACATTTATAGAGCGCATGGCTACCCGGAGGCATCCCAGCGCTAGTAGCCGCAGTGGTGAGGAGTTTTACCAGTTTAGGGAAAAAGTGACGTTCTTAACAGCTTGCGAAAGGCTAAGTGATTGGTTTCTGCACGTAAAGGCGAAGGGAGTTCCAAAGCCGGGCTGCGTTCAAGGAGAATTGCCGACCTCCGCTTCTGGTCCGACTGACCCTAGGGACCGTGACCAGATTTTTATTCTTTGAGCAAAGGCTTTTATAGGGCCGGTAGGGCTAGATGGTGTTGTGGAGGATGGCGAGGCCTGTTCCTGCTAGAGATTTATGAGTGATACATAAGGCCTTGAAAATAACTCTCTGTCTAACTGGCAGCCAATGGAGAGATCTCAAGGCTGGTTTGGCTGAGTGATGTTTGGGAATGTCTGATAGAAGTCTAGCTGCACAGTTTTGTATTGTCTGAAGTTTGGTGAGGGTGGCTGCAGGCGAGCCCAAATAAAGGGCGTTTGCATAGTCCAGCCGAGACAGAACAAGGGCCTGGACCATGACCCTCCTAGCTTGAAAAGGAAGAAGGGGAACAACCTTCCGCATCATTTTGAGGATGCCAATGCATGTGGCTGTTGTCTTCTGTGCTTGTATCTTAAAGGTAAGATCTTGATCGATCCAGACACCCAGGCTTTTTAACTGTGTCGTGGGGGTGGGGGCTAAGCCAAGGGAGGTCGGCCAGATTGCGTTTAGATCGAGGGGAGAGTGATTGCCTAGAATCAGGATCTCACTTTTTTCCCCGTTCAACTTCAGGAAGGACTCATTCATCCAGCTAGCAATTTCTTCCAAACATGGACGCAGACTGGGGAGGGGGAGCTTTCAGCTCTATTACGGCCGAGCACCAGTTGCGTGTCATCGGCATAGGTGATTATGTGTACTCCTAAGGGCGAAACTACCTCTGCCAGGGAGCATGTATAAACGTTGAATAAGGTGGAGCTCAGTGAGGATCCCTGGTAACTCCACAACATAGGGGCATCTGCTTAGAGATTACCTCATTGTCAAAGGCCTGGAAAGATCTCTTGCTCAGGAAGGACTGCAGCCATGACAGGACAGTTCCTTTGACACCCAATTTTCTGAGTCTGTGGACCAGAATGCAATGGTTTACTGTATCGAAGGCCGCGCTCAGGTCAAGGAGCAGGACCACAGCGGTGCCTCCAAATCCTTCTCGACTCTTCCACTACTGAGATCAAGCCAGTTTCTGTTCCGTGGAGGGGCGGAAACCTGTCTGGGACCGATGGAGAAGTTTATGAGTTTCAAGGTATGAGGATAAAATTGTGTTGAAATATTTGTCGGCAATTTTGCTAACCCCTGGGAGTAAAGATATTGGACGGTAATTCCCCAGGTTGGAAGTGTCAAGGCTGTTTTTTTTAAAAGAGCCTTTACCATGGCTTCCTTCCAAGAAGGGGGGACCACTCCAGAAGAGAGTGAGGTGTTAATCACTTCTAGGATGACAGGGGAGAAAACACTTGCCACCTGCCTCAGAGTCTTTAAGGGGGCAGTGTCTTTGAGTGATCCACTTTTTACCTGAGTTCAAAGGCTTTCTAACACAGGCATTTCCATCATCGGAATGGTGCTCAAAGAGGACTGATTACTGCAAGTTCGGAGGGGCAATTTGCAGTCTTTAATAGGGGGAAAAGAGGAGAAGATAGTTTCAATCTTATTAGAGAAGAACTCGGCTAGGTTATTGCACCGTTCACTTGAGGAGTCAGGGATGACTGGTGGAGGAGGAGCTCTAGAAAGAGTTTTGGCAATAGCAAAGATCTCCCGGGAGGGGTTAATTGCCTTTAGGATTTTATATTCGTAGTAGGCTGCCTGAGCTATTTTGATTTCAGCTTTATATATATTAATGCTTTCTCTATATTTCCGCTTCCTGTCAATCGAGAAATTTTTTCTCCACTCTCTCTCTAGTTTTTTTCTGGTTTGTCTTAGGCCCCAGAGTTTGGCGGAGTACCAAGGTTTCCGGTTACTTCCCATCTTTGCTTGCGTCCTTTTTGCGGGAATGAGTGTGTCTAGTGAGTTTTGCAGCCAGTTGTTGAGGTTTTTATTGGCCATGACCGCATCTGAGGACGGCACCGGTCTGGTTCCCCTAAATATGTGGTCCAATGTTCAATTGATAGTTTGGTCCAGGGGCGTTTAGTAGAAAAATGGATTTAGTGTGTGGGACCATATGTGGAGGTGCCCAGGTGAAAGGTATAAGAAGGTGATCTGACCTAGGGACAGGGACGGGCTTCTCTCCATTTAGGTGCTCCACATTTCAGAAGATGGGATCTAGTAGATGCCCTCTTATGTTTATGGGCTCACTGACATTTTGTGTGAGTTTAGAGGCTGCTAGATCCTCTGTGAGTACGTTTGCTGGGGTTTGTAGAGGGTCATCAAAATGGAGGTTAAAGTCCCCCAGTAGAGTGCAGTTGGCCGATGTACTAGCCAGATTTGCTGCTAGGTCAGGTAAGGAATTGCAGAACACCCATGAAGGCCCGGGGGCCGGTAGATAAATATGCCTGAAAAGGTGAGGACTGGGGAAAATTTGATGGAGAAGACAGCATTTACGCAATCTGGCACAGGGCTGTCGGTGATCCGGCAGGTCAAACCATGTTTATAGATGATGGCTATCCCACCCCCCTTCCCCGTGGGTCGGGCTAGTCTCTGTATGGAATAGGCCAGGGGGAGAGCCTGAACGAGGTCAGGATCAGAGCTAGGAGTAAGCCATGTTTCTGTGAGAAACAATACCTCAGGCATTTCTTCTTCGAGAAGGAAGGCTATTTCTGCTGTGGGTTTGGGTAGAGATCTGCAATGAGTAGGAACATTTTAATTTCCTAGATTTGAAAGTGTAAGAATGAGGGTCTATTGTCAGATGGAGTAGGAACATTTGTGATGGTTGCTAGCGGGCTGGATGGAATGTTTACATATGTTACTTATAGGACCTGCTAGGCTGCATAGTTCTTCCTTATCATACTGAATCCACTGAGAGGGGCGAGGGGCAGGGGGTATGGCCCCTGGCCCTGGCTGGACGCGGACGGGCGCAGACGGGCTTGCCTTAGGCGCGCCTTCAGTGTGCCAGCGGAGCGCCCGCTGCGCTGCGTCTGCTGCGCGCCCGGTCAGGCATCCTGAATAAGGAGGAGTCAGCCTTGGAAGCAAGGGAAGGTAGTGGGAGGAGCCAGGTCCCTCCGCATCAATCAGCAATCAGCTGTGGCGGACCGGGGACCGGTTGCGCAAAGAGGCAAAGTGAAGGTGAGTTCGGCTGTCCGTTATCCCCCCAGTTTTAAAAATAATTCCCAGGTTAAAAACAGAGCAGTTCAGCAAACCACTTAAAAATGCAGCGAGGCCTTCACTGTGTTCACCGGAGCTGGCACACTAGCAGGTACGCGCTGCAACTACTAGCAAGCGTTCTGTCAAGCCCCTAGTTAAGAGGAGTCAGCCCTGGAAGCGAGGGAAGGTAGTGGGAGGAGCCAGGTCCCTCCGCATCAATCAGCAATCAGCTTTGGCGGACCGGGGACCGGCTGTCCAAAGAGGCAAAGTGAAGGTGAGTTTGGCTGTCCGTTATCCCCCCAGTTTTAAAAACAATTCCCAGGTTAAAAACAGAGCAGTTCAGCAAACCACTTAAAAATGCAGCGAGGCTTTCACTGTGTTCACCGGAGCTGGCACACTCGCAGGTACCCGCTGCAACTACTAGCGCGTGTTCTGTCAAGCCCCTAGTTAACAGGAGTCAGCCCCGGCAGTGAGGGAAGGTAGTGGGAGGAGCCAGGTCCCTCCGCATCAATCAGCAATCAGCTGTGGCGGACCGGGATCTTGAAGTTCCATGAACTTAAAAGGCACTTAGTTAATTAGATTTTGGCAGATAAGGAACTCAGTCACAAACAGGGCAGATGTCCTGTTCACCATATAACAAGTGTAATAGGCTCTCAAGCTGTCCACCACGTTTGTGGTGTAGTATCCTCCTGTCCACCAAACTCTGAAAAAGGACCGTAAACTGAGAACGCCCAACTGAATTATTTTGTTTATGTAGAATTATATGTTTATTTTCCCATTTATAATACGTGTTTCGTGTCATTCATCCCACTTAGGCAAAAGGACAGGTACCAAATTAGAGGAAGTCTAAGTAACTTCCCATTTTAAATATAAATCTTTTCGAATGCCATCGGCTGACCCCACCGACCTCAAGAACTACCGCCCCATCTCGCTGCTCCCGTTTCCTGCAAAAGTCATCGAGAAGACCGTCAACAAGCAGCTGGCCGCCTTCCTCGAGACGAACGGCTCCCTCGACCCCTCGCAGTCTGGCTTCCGGGCCAACCACAGCACCGAGACCGCCCTGATCTCAGTCACCGATGACATCCGAGCGCTGCTCGACAACGGAGAAACAGCGGACCTCATCCTCCTCGACCTCTCCGCGGCCTTCGACACTGTCTGCCACCGCACCCTAGTACAACGCCTCAGCAACGTCGGAGTCCAGGAGAAGGCACTGGAGTGGATCATCTCCTTCCTCGCTGGGAGGACACAGAGAGTCCGCCTCCCCCCGTTCAGATCCGAAGCCACCGAAGTCATCTGCGGCGTCCCTCAAGGCTCCTCGCTCAGTCCAACCCTCTTCAACATCTACATGAGCCCCCTCGCAGACATCGCACGCCAGCACAACCTCAACATCATCTCCTACGCCGACGACACCCAGCTGATCCTCTCCCTTACCAACGACCCGCCACCGCCAGAGCCAACCTTCACGAAGGGATGAAAGAGGTAGCCTAATGGATGAAGAACAGCCGCCTGAAACTGAACTCGGACAAAACGGAAGTCCTCATCCTGGGATCCTCACCCTCCGCCTGGGACGACTCCTGGTGGTCCCCCGCCCTAGGCAGTGCACCCAAACCAACAGACCACGCACGCAACCTGGGCTTCATCCTGGACTCCTCCCTCTCCATGACCAGACAAGTCAACGCCGTCTCCTCGTCGTGCTTCAATATCCTGCGCATGCTACGTAAGATCTTCCGGTGGATCCCCACCGAGACCAGGAAGACGGTCACCCAGGCCCTCGTCACGAGCCGTCTGGACTACGGCAACACCCTCTATGCCGGAACCACCGCCAAACTCCAGAAGAGACTCCAGCGGATCCAGAACGCCTCAGCACGACTCATCCTGGACATCCCCTGTCGCAGCCACATCTCCGGACACCTGAGAGATCTGCATTGGCTCCCGGTCAACAAGAGAATCACCTTCCGTCTCCTCACCCACGCACACAAAGCCCTAAACAGCCAAGGCCCAGGATACCTCAACGGCCGCCTCAACTTCTACGCTCCCAAACGCCAGCTCCGTTCGACCAGCCACGCCCTCGCCGCCGTCCCCCGCATTCGCAGAGCCACCACAGGGGGACGGTCCTTCTCCTACGTCGCCGCCAAGACATGGAACTCCCTCCCCACCCACCTCCGCCTGACCCAGGACCACCTCGCCTTCAGGAGGCAACTCAAGACCTGGCTGTTCGAGCAGTAGCGGATCCACCCCCTCCCCCCCCCCCCCCCCCCCCAGAGCCTTGAGACCCTCTGGGTAAGTAGCGCGATATATAAATACGATGATTGATTGATTGATTGAATGAAACTCTTAACTGAACCGTTGGCAATCTATGTAGGTCTGCTAGGTAATTGTATTCTGACACAGGTAGAAAAACAACATCCATGATGAAACTGAGCGTGACATAAGCATTTTGCCATTCCAGTGAAATTAGTACAGCATGAATGAAAAATACTGGTCACTCTTTAGCTCAGTCTGCAATGCATTTTGCTAATTAAATCCTTTAAGACTTTGACAGCCTGTAAGCATTTGTTGGTGGATACTGGCTGGAAATGCCAAAGGGGCCACAGTATCACTGACAATGAGATCATGCGTGTTGTTGCTTGCTACTAGTCCCTAATCTCAACTTGTCCAAGCCCATGCTTCCCCATCCCATCATATTATCTCTTGTCTTTGTTAAGGATCGAGGATGCTGACCCACGAAAATTGACTGGCCTTCGGTCCTTTTGCCCAGCAATGTGTTGGATCACACCACATTAGTTCTGCCCTAAAATCCTGAGGAAACCTCTTTGAGGGACGATCCTTCAGAAAGAAATCAGTGACAGGGCTCGGTAACCAATGATACTGTTCCACTGTAGCATTTCTGGTGCGCACAATTCACTCTGTTATTAATGTTTGTAATAATCCCTTACTTTCCGTAGCCCTTCTTGCCCATCCCATTATATTATTTTTATGTCAGAAACTGCATTTTGAACATCTGTCACCCACACACTAACTGACTGGGGACACCTAAAGTGATCATGTAGAAGAGTCCCCAAACATGCAAAGAAGGAGTGAGTTCAGCCAATGTTGAATTATGAAAGAGTGGGCACTCAAGGGAACATGTGGCCTTTTTCGATAAAGAAAAATACAAAAGAGCAAGTTGTGAACACAGATGAAGTTGGGAGCTGAAATACGTAGAGAATTGAAAGAATCCACTATCTTGTATCGCCAGTCCCCCTAAAGTTTGTATGCTTAGACAATCACGGGTATGTCTGTGCCTGGCAGCTCCCCAGGATCTCTGATCAACGCATAACTAAAGGAATCACTGGAGGGTTGTCCTAATGCTCACCTAAACAAGACAAGCACGATAAATGCAATAGGGACCACAGTTAAAAACAAGTACCCTAGTATATTTGAAATAACTAATCATAGTGAAATGCTTAAGAAAGTACTCCAGGAAGAGTTCCAGACATGAGCTGCAAAGAACTGACATCTCTGTAGCAAAAAACGCAAATTACTCAGTGGCATTGACACTCTACACAAAGGAACCAAAGTCATCTGAGGCATAGATACTGATATCTGGTTAAGAACTAAAGGGCATTGGAGAAGTGTAACCTCCACAACCCTTCAACCAACTCCCCCCCCCCCCCAAAACTCCCTTTCTGGTTCCTATTTCATCTGCAAGCGAGCCCCGACTCTACCGGTCTCTAATAGCACACAACTTGGCTTCATCCTAAGAACCTGAGGTTTAAAAGATGTGTCTTCAGCCTTTGCCACTGCTGCAAATACAATTGCAAATGCAAGAGTCAAATCAGAGCAGTAATGGGTGCTTGAACATCATGAGTCATGAGCCTTAAGAGGCAAAATAAGATTCTCTTGTGTCTGAATGAAAAAAATGCTCCTGAAATTCTACAAACGCATACATTGAAATCTGTGAAAAGAAATGGATTAAGGGGTTTATGGCTTCCTGCAAAAGTGGTTATCTGTTGAAATGGATCCACCTCTTCACCCTTCCAGTAAAATGGGTAATAGGAGGACATTCCCTATAAACACCAGTCAGAAATCACGAAAAGAAGATGTTCAAAAGTATAAAGCAGCTAATACATCCTTCCAACCAGTTCTATGTCTAGTCTCATCATCTAAAAAGGTCTAACCTGGGGCGTGGCTTGAGCGCCGCACAAGATGGCGGCTTGACTGCGGAGCTCCGGGCATCGAGCACCGACACCAGCGGCTCTCTCCTTCCCTGCTGCACCATTCTGGACGCCGACTGCATTTTCATACGTCGGAGCATGAGGTGAGCAGACTGATACCGCCTGCGACCCTCTGCTCCGTTTGAATGCATTTTCTCCGTGACTGACGCGGCGCGCTTTCCAGCGGCCGCCATTTTCTTTCAACTCTGCCGCGTCTCCGAACCCTGTCAGCGGAGAACCTGCGCCACGGTGCGGTGATTTCCAGGTGAAACGCGCTTAATGCAGCAATGATGAAACACGCAATGTTCCTATTCCTCATTGGCTGATTCTTCCTGTTGGCGCTTTTTCAGCCTTTGGTACCTCCTTTTCCTCAAGCTTTCTTCACGCTAATGTTGTTTTTCAAGCTGTTTTCATCATTTGGACGCCGCTCTTCATTGAAATTCACCGAACAGGATACCATTTGTTTCTGGCTACCCTCAATAATTTCTATCTGTTCCTACACATGATGCAGACGGTTTCCCTTCTCATGTTCGCCATATGCAGTGTAATTCCAGCTATGTGTGCACCTCTATTTTATTGATGGCTTTTGTGTGACGCATTTTTCTTTCATTTGCATACACGGTCCTGACATCACTGTGTTGAGCTCTACCTTCCACAACACTGCTATTTTGTCAGTTTGAGGGGCGCCGTCTTCACACAACTTATATCTACGGAGTCTACAGGTACATTATTATTATTTATCTCCCATACCATATATGGGGAAACTGCGCACTCTCGAGCTCACGGCTTCCAAAACCAAACTGCCTCTTTCCTCTGACTCTGACTCAACGTCGCACGCCATGGAGGACACTATCCCTTCTAAAGCGGATATCACTCGTGGGGCAATACCTAAGGCTACTGTCACTAGTAAACTTCCACAACCTGGCTCCACGAAACGTCACAAGAAAGATCCTCCATCTCCAGGTTCTGAGACACCTTCCGCATCCATGGATCTCATTCTTGAAGAACTCCGAGCACTTAAACCCTTTATGGCTGAAACTACTAAAACACTGCAATTTCTTCATGATAAATGGTCCACTCTCGAATCCAGAGTCCTGTTAGTGGAACAATCAACGGAGGCTCTACAATCTTCTTGTTCTAGAATTTCTACATTGGAGAAGGATGTCTCTCTCTTAAGACGACAGACAGAAGAGTTGGAAAATAGAAATCGTCGCAATAACCTACGCCTTTATAATCTTCCAGAGCTCACAGAAGGGTCCAATCCAACCTCCTTCTTCCAAACCTTTTTACCGAAAATTCTAGATCTTCCATCTTCTGTCACTCTTAACATTCAACGTGCTCATAGACTGGGTCCGAGAGTTTCCTCCAAACCACGCGGAGTCATCATGCTTTTCCTACAATATACCGATTTACTTCAGGTACTTTCGGCAGCCAAAGCAAAGAAACAGATTATCTGGGAAGGCCACCGTCTGTATCTATCTCAAGATGTAGCCAAAGTGACAGCTGACCGAAGGAAACAATTTCTTGATCTACGACCACGACTGCGAGACCTTGGTGCCAGATTCGGTCTCCTACATCCTTGCCTCTTCAAGGTTACGTATAAAGAAAAGACAACGACTTTTGAAGATCCACGAGTCCTTGAAGAATTCCTCCGTCACCATGAAACCATCAACATGGACACTGCCAGACCAGTTTAATAATTCATGTGTTTTCCTGATTGATTAAGTATTTATCCTTTTGTTTCCCTACTGTGCCTAGTATCGACTTCCCTTATCCTACTGTTCGCACATATCCCTTGTTTATTTTGTTATACTGTTGCGTAGTTCCTACATTTGGCGTTCTTATGTACTCCTAACTTCTCTTCTCCTTTTTTGTCTCATCACAGATTCTCTCCTTCTGTTCCCCATCCCGGTGTAGTTTTTTGCTCCCTTCAATTGATCCTAAGCTGGTTCCTCCGGTGTTCGATGACGTGAGTTTCTGTTGTTGATGTCGTCCTCTTCTGGCGTCGTCACCCCCCAGTTCTCATTTGTATTTGTTGTTATGTCTCTTCTCTTGCTTTGTTCTCTTATCTTCTTTTATACTCTTTTCTCTCTCTCATATTTTTCTTACTCTCACCTTTTCTCTCTATCTCTCTCATACGTCTGTTCTTGCAATCTTACTACTTCTCTCAACACTTCTCAACTACCTTTTTATTTCACCTTATCTTTTCTTTTATATCATTCTCCTGCTAAGGTACATTCCGAGTAGTCACCTGGAATGTTAAGGGGTTAAATAACCCCATTAAACGTCAACGAGTTTTAACGCATTTAACCAGACTTAAAGCAGATGTGGCCCTCCTTCAAGAATCCCACCTTACGGATTCAGAGGCTACTAAACTTAAACGATGTTGGGTGGGTCATGTTTTCTATTCACCTGCTGTAGGTAAGAAAAATGGTACAGTTATACTCTGTCATAAAAAGTTAAATGTTTCAATTGTATCTCAAGAATGCGACGATGATGGTCGTTGGGTAATTGTTAATCTTCTTATAGATAAAATACCTCTAGTTATTTTCAATGTTTATGCCCCAACTGGTGTTGATAAACTGTTCTGACCTGCTATTTCGGACAAACTTGTTACCCTCAATGACCAATACGTTATTCTTGGCGGTGACTGTAACCAAGTTTATGACCCCTTTATTGATAGAAATTCAAAAGTTAAATTTGTTCCTTCCAAGATGCACACCCAGTTTATCTCCTCTATACAGAATAATGCATTAGTTGACATTTGGAGGCTTTGTCACCCTGACCTCAGAGAATACTCTTTTTACTCCCCTACACATCACTCCCAATCACGTATTGATTACCTTTTTCTTAGCAAACCATTGGCTCAACTTGCCATTCATTCAGATATAGGCTCCATCCTAATTTCAGACCATGCTCCCGTTTTTGTAGACATTGATCTTATTCCCTACTCCCCTCATTCAGGCCGTTGGAGATTTAATAATTCCCTACTTCTTGATTCTAAGTTTTGCACCCAATTTAAGCAATTTTCCACTGAATTTTTTACACATAACCATCTCCCTGAATCCCCCTTTGTTATGATTTGGGACTCGTTTAAGGCAGCTGCACGAGGTTTTATCATTAATTTTGTTTCCCAAAAGAAAAAACAATCAATCTCTAAGTCAACTCAACTCTTGGATAAAATTAAGAAGTTGGAATATGCATACTATAACTCAAATTCTGAATCTTCTTTACGTGAATTAATCGCAGCCAAATTTGACTTCAATAAATTCACCACCAACGCCGCCTCTAACTCTCTTCTACAATGCAATTCCCGCTACTACGGCGGACAAAACAAGATGGGCAAGCTCCTGGCTAACTACCTTAAGATACGTAAAGAACGTACAAAAATTGAATCCTTGCAAAACCCAAATGGAGTATCTTTCTTTAAAGATAAAGACATACTTGCTCAATTTGTTTCCTTTTACCAAAATCTCTACACCCCAGAATCTATTCCCGACCCTCAAGATCTTCTTTCATATTTTCAAAACATCCCTCCTCCAGAAGCTTCCCATCTTGACTTTCACTCATTGGACTTGGACATTAGCCAATCGGAAATTTCTCATGCAATTTCTATTCTTCGTCGAGGTAAAGCCCCAGGGCCCGATAGTTTTACCATTGAATTCTATAATCACTTCTCCTCCCTTCTTCTCCCAAAATTGCATTCCCTATTCCAATCTTTTGCGGCCTCCGGATCCTCTCAAGGAACTTTCCAAGAAGCATTGATTTGCTTAATACCTAAACCAGATAAAGATCATACCCTTTGTAAGAACTATCGCCCCATATCACTAGTAAACACTGATTATAAAATTTTCGCCAAAATTATAGCTCTCCGACTAGATCCCTTATTACCAGAACTTATAGGTCCTGAACAATCCGGTTTCGTTAAGGGTCGCCTATCATCAGATAATTCCCGTGTCTTCTTTAATATCTTGAGTAAAGCTCCATCCCTTTCCTCCCCCCTTGCTGCTATCTCCCTTGACGCTGAAAAAGCATTCGACAGAATTGGTTGGGACTTTATGTTCCAAGCTCTCCATTGGTTTGGCTTCCCCCCTAAATTCATATCTCTAATTTCTCTATTATACTCTAGCCCCCATGCTTCAATCTTTGCAAACGGTATGATTTCCGATTACTTTCCTCTCCAAAGAGGGGTTCGTCAAGGAAGCCCACTATCTCCTTTATTGTTTATTATAGCCTTAGAACCCTTTTTAACTAAGATTAGACTTGATGACGCGATTACTGGTTTCCAATATGGTACTCACCAACAAGCTAAACTATCTGTATACGCTGATGACATTTTATTTTATTGCTCAAATCCTCAAACAACTCTCCCTTCCTTCCTTAGTCAAGTTTCTTCTTTCTCTACCGTCTCAGGATATCGTCTTAACATTGATAAATGTGAAATCTTACCTTTAAACCCCTTATGCCAAAAACATCTCTTTGACTCTTCTGGTTTTTCCTGGCAACCCATAAAGATTAAATACTTAGGTATCTGGTTTGCCCCCCGTATTCCAGACACTCTTAAATTTAATTTCGAATCTCTTTCTAACAAAATCAATACATCAATAACACGTTGGAATCCTCTATTCCTTTCTTGGTGGGGTCGACTTGATTCCATCAAAATGATGTTAGCACCCCTAGTCCTCTATTCTGTTTCCATGATTCCCATCCGTATTCCAGATCATTACTTTAAATCGATTGACTCCATACTATTAAAATTTTTATGGAAAGGCAAAAAATCTCGGATTGCACTCTCCTCCCTGAAAAAAGACAAATCCCTTGGTGGTGTCAAGTTCCCCCACTTTAAGTCATATCATACCGCATTTTCATTAAAACAATCTATGAAATGGCTCTCTTCAGATCTTCCTCGCATTCCTCCACTATGGCTCACATTAGAATCTTCTCTTCTGCATCCTTACGATTTTCGAGAAGTCCTATCCTTTACCTCTAAGGTGTCATCCATAGGTTCCCCCATCATTTCTCACTCTTGCTCTCTTCTTCGTCCATACTTAATATCCACCTACCCATCTGCCTCCTCCATCCACGCTCAACCTATCTGGCATAATAAATTCCTCAAAATTCGCAATCGTTCCTTATATTGGAAATCCTGGCATTCCCTTGGTCTAAAATGGATCTCACAACTTCTCTCGGATAATCAGCCTCTTTCTTTCCAAGATCTTCAAACTCAATTCTCGTTACCTGCCTCATCCCGTAAACAGTATTTATCGATACTTCCATCCCTTACTCAATATCTTTCTTCACTCCCATCCTCTAACTCTATCCCTACCACACATCTATCGATTTCTAATGCTATTGATCAATCTCTTTCTGCGTCATTTATTTATAAATCTCTACAATCCTCTGCTGATCGTTCAAAATCTAAGGTTGAGTTGGCTTGGGAAGAAGATTTCTCTCACTCATGGTCCACCATCTTATGGGACAAAATCTGGTCCAAGATTCACAGTACATCCAGAGCTGCAAATACCACACAAACCTTATTCTTTATTTATAATCGTATATTATTCACTCCATTGCTCCTGTCCTCCTTTTCCCCAGACACTCCATCTACTTGTTGGTCCTGCACATCCCTTTCAGCTGATTTGAAACACATGCTATTTGAATGTCCCCCTATATTACGTTTCTGGCACTTAGTTTGGTCCCAGTTACAAAAAATTTTCAAATTTACAGTTTCATTCTCCATTTCACACATTTTCTTAGGTTCCCTATCTCCCACCTTTGTTGAGTCCGACTCCAACCACAAATTACTTGACTTATGCATAGCCATTGCTTTCCACCATATCACATCGCATTGGAAACAAGCTAAGGATGTTTCTTTTACTGCATGGTGGAATGCAGTTTGCTTTAATCACCGACTTGACACTAACTTTGTCTCTCCTATCTCCTTAGCAATCAAACGTGATCTCTTATGGCTTCCCCTCACTGACTATCTATCCTCAGTTGCTAAACCTCCTCCACCACTTCCACTACGTACGGTTGAAGTTTGTAAACCTCCATAAATGCATTACCTTAATTTATTCGATTATCATATTATTATTTACAGCAAATGTTTTATCATATTTTTAATCTGTTTTCATATTTTAAGATATTCTTCTCATCCTCCTATGTTCCTCATACTCATTGCCTGTTTTTTCATATTTTATGTTTATGTTTCAGTTTCCTAAATGTAATTCGCTAATATGTAAGATCACTCTCATTTTCGCATAACTCTTGATTGTTTCTTCATTTTCTGTCTTTGTTTCTTTATATTTCAATAAACTTCAAACTTAAAAAGGTCTAACCTGATTTCCAGTCTAGAATGCTTATCTTCAGGAATTAATCTGCTGACTGCTGTTGTTGTAACTGAGTACAATCATGAACTTTAGACAATAAGTACATCACTGGGATTGTGGGCTGCATCAAAGACGACACAAACATTAAAAGCCAAGGGTTGGAATCCAAAACAAGAGCAGGGCACATGATGTCTGTCTTAAAGATGATTATGATGACACAACCCCCAAGTGCTTTTAAAACATTACATTCCTTTATTTTAGAGGTCAATGGGAAGATTTCTTCATAAATTGTCTGTTTACCAGTTCTATATTTACAAAATGTAATGGGATATTTGGGGTTTCAGTGCTAACTTGCAATCTGGATTTAGTGACAAGTGCACAAGGGAGTTCCAATCAAAGAAAATAAAAATAAACCATGATCTGAAACCATGATATGTTCAATTGAAGTAGAAGAACGGACAATAAAGAACAGCTACTAGCGAATATAGAAGTCACTGGAAAGTAACACTGGAACACATTTATATAATTGTCACTATTTAGGCAAATTAAGGCAAAAAAAATCCAAAAACCTAAGAGTAGAACAAAGTTGGAGCATTGACTGCTGCTCTATGCAGTTGTTGGTCCGGTGATTTTGCATGACTGGACCATCTGAAGGTCCAGCCCCTTTCCCCTATTCACCGACAAATGTTGAATGCAAAACCAGTGCCTGGAAAAAGCTCTCAGACCGCAGATAATATGCAGTTAGCGCTCTCCAAGATGACCCATGTTAGCTAACTGGAGATATTTTCCTCCGCCATTGAAGGTAACTGGGAGGGGGCAAGTGATCTGTAGATTAAGTGGTTCTGGCCAGAGTTAGAGTCAAGAGTGTCAGTGAAGTGCAATGGTGCTGAGTAGCAGGGTGGAGGAAAATACATGGCAGAATCTGGACATGACGTTGGCAAAGGTCCAAGCTGCTTTAAACTTTAAGTTTCCTCTGTAGTGTTTCAAACTTTGAGACTGTCGCTCAGGTCATTTCGGAGCCTGCAATGAGGCCAGGACTGGTGGCACTCAGAACATGAGCACTAGCAGTCTACCACCCTAGCGTGAGGGAAAGCCCAGCCATGCCTTTCAACAGAGAAGGTGGGACAGGAGTGCAGAACTGCAGCAAAAGAAACCTGACTCCCCTTGAGTGAATGACGCGACACGCGGACATTAACAATAATACCAATGTTGATGAATCTCAACTGTAGAAAATTATTATTTTATGGCATTGGATAGAGAAGTCATAGTATAGAAGCAACTTGTTGTAAAGCTTTAACGAACCCAAAACAGTATAATTTCAATGAGTTAATCAGGTGTCTGTGAGGAATCCACAGTTCACAACAGCAAATCCTTGCTCCTAGAACATTACATATGGTAAATATGCATCAAAAACAATGTTGGAGTTTGTCATATTTAAATTAGAATTCTGACACCAATTTAGGGAGAAATAATACAATTTAGAGCTTAAAATGACACCACTGAATTTACATAATATTTTCAGTGTTATCAATTATTTTGATAATCTTATTCATTCGGTACAGACAATGCAACTAAATACAAACTGCATCAATTGACACAGGTCAAGACAAGTAATAACACAAGCCAAAACACAACATAAAACAATAAATAGATTATTTGAAGGTACAATATCTGCTGAACAAATGTGAGTTATTGTCAATGAGTCCAAATTATCTCATACCAATCTTTGTATTTCCCCTAAAAATGTGCATGGGGTTATCTAGCTAGTATTGTATTCCCACACTCAGCCTAGTCTAACTAAATTTATAGTTCTTTTTGAACAAATGGATTCTTTCCAGATTTAGCTAATATTTATACAATGAGGTAGTACTCTTTATAGATCCCAAAAAATATGCCAACGTGTTTCGACCTCACAAAGTATTGGGCAGGTATAAAATGTTATGGGTGTCTTCATCAGGGCAAAGAATAATCTTGTTCAGTGCAAGCTAAACAGCGTCTATACACACATCCTGTGTGTGGCAGTCACACAATGCACTCTGCGTCAAAGAAATTCGAAGAGTAATTTGTTTTTATTAAACAGCCATCTTTTGGGATTATTTCATGCACCCGCTTTCGTTAAGGGTTCCCAGTACCATTCGATGTCAGTACGCATATGAGCAAAAAACATGCTGTGTGACGACTGCACACACAATGTGTGTATTTACACTGTTTAGCTCGGACTGAATACGTTTATTGTTTTGTGTTGTGTTTTGACTTGTGTTGACCTATGTCAATTGATGTAGTTTGTATATAGTTGTATTGTCTGTACCAAATGGATAAGATTATAAGAAAAATGGAAAACACTGAAAAGACTATGTTTAAAAATTGAAATTAGATAAAAACTCAAGCACACTAGACTGATTTGTATGCTGTGCTTCTTTAATTAATGTTAATTAGTGGCCTTGAGGGGTACATGATATAATTTTGTGATAGGTAGTTTATTTTCATCATCCAAACAAGCTTCAGTTTTTCCTCAGTGTTATTCCTATCAAGTTCCTGGCAATCCTTTTAGCCCTGAGTTGTGCTGTATGAATTTTCCACTCCGCACACATGCACTAGTATTTACTGGCTGTTCTCAGATGGTGGAAAGCAGGATAATATAAATGGTTTTTCTACACTATCTTTTCTAACCCTTCCACTCATACCATGATAGTATTAACCCATCCAAATAGAGGACATGTTACATTGGTTTTTAGAGTAAAAGGATAAAAAATGAGTGGATAGATGTATGAATGTGTGAGTGGGGTAAAGAGACAAGTGGGAGAGTGAGTAAGTGAGTGAGTGAGAGAGTGTTTTGAATGAATCAGGCAGTTAATAGGTGGATAAGTAAATGAGGCAGTAGGCAAGTGAGTGCATGAGAAATAGAGTTTTTTTGTAATATCATTAAGATTGTGAGTGATCAAGTAAAATCATTACACAGGAAAATATAAACCACAAAGTAGATACAAAAAATTAATATCATATTTTTCAGTCCTTAAAATGTACACTCAGAATGTAGAGCTTTCCTGTATTTCTATTTTTTATTGAAGCCTAGGTTGGCCCCCATGCCCTAGTAAACCATCACTTACTTCCTCAAGCACTGTATTTTTTAACAAAAATTAAATGTACTTAATAAAGCGTATCTTCAATGCTGTGTTAGCAAAGTTTAGAGCTTCTTTTAATTGCCTTTCTGCATGTTTACAACATCATGTCATTAAGTGGTTTGCACAGTAATTCTTTGCGAGCCTGAAGAAGTTCTGGGCATGACCAAGTGATATGCGTAATTGTTTTGAGCTCTGTTTGACAAAGCCTACACATGTCTGAATCTTGTCTTTGCCATCTAGGACAATGGTCCAATGTTGGCAGTCCACCTAGGCAGTATGCCATGAACTTAATCTTTAAAAATGTTGAGTAATTGATCATTTAATAGCTTTGGCTCTTCAGTTCTATTTTGATGGTTAACCATGCATGTGAGCCCCGTGCAGTTTTGTTTTTATCATAGAGACTGTTTATTATCCTGATGCTCATGTTCACAGCCTTTCTAAATTTGGACAGGGAGGCTTGTACTTTCCGGACTTCTCTTCACTCTAGATTATCTAGGGCCTTTTCTAGGAAAATTTGATGCACAGATTTTTCTACTATAGCGGTTACTTTTTGCCATAGGAGCTTGTATAATGTCTCACCATTTGAATCCCTCATTTTGTGACAGAAATTGAGGAAAGTGCCCTATCCCGCTAGAGACTGTTACAGGATGCCATATTTGAGCCGCATCTATGCTAGTGATACCATCTTTGGTACTCAAAAGGTTAGCTTGTAGGCTCTAGCCACCCTCTATCAAAAGCTTCCCATCTCTTCCTAAAATAATTTTTCTCTCAAAAGTTAGAGTCGGGCCAACTTTTCCCTCATTACTTCAAGTAATAGATCCAAGTTAGGATAATGTTTCAGAAGCTGAATTTATAGATTGAATTTAGACATCAATGGATTCTTTTTCTCGAATGTATGAACCCTTTGAGTCAACCCAAATCCCCAATACTTGTATTCTTGTTCCTTGCCTATGACTTTGCCATTAATCTACCAAGTTGCTGTTTTTAATTTTTTTGCCTAAAATTGTTACTTTGTTGAGGTCAATCTCTAGTTTATTTTGTGTCATTTAATTATATACCTTGTATATTGACCTTTGAAGTCTGCTTTTGGAGAATGAGCATTTAATAAATCCAATTCTGGGCTCAAATTCGAGATATATAGATTGAAGAGCAGGGGTGCTAAATCAAACCCCTGCTTCAGACCAGTTAAGGCTAGGACTTTCCTGAATAAATGTGAATCATCTACAAGTTTACTTCCCATCCATGTATCAATTTCTCTAAGTAGTTGCATCGGGACTCCCCAGGTTTGGAACTTTCTCCACAGATTATCTCTAGGAACCCTGTCAAAACCAACTTTAAAATGACAATGCAAAAATATAACTGGGAACAGTTATGAAAACATTGTTTCATTAGAAGGGATAACGCTTTTGTATTCGAGGGTGTTCCAGTTCCATGATGGAATTCTGTCTCATCCAGGGGAATTATCCCCCTTCCACCAGCCTAGCGATTTATGTCTTCAAGCAGCAGACTTGCTAAGTATTTTGCTTCAATGTCAAACAAAGCTAGGAGGTAATTTCCTGGCGGAATTTTACTACCTCCCATATGAATCATGTGGATGATAGAGCCTCTTCAAGAGTGTGGTATTTCTTCGACGGATATGATGTGGCTGTAGAGCATGTTTACAACTTCACAGCCCAGAAATTTTGATTCGATTTTGTCCCTAAGGCAAACCATTAGGTCCGGGGGTACAAACAGTCCTGGACTTGTTGTTTTTTCCTAACTGTCTTGCTCTATTTTTTAGTGTTTCTATTCTCCAGCAGTCTACGAGAAGGCATGTTGACTTTAATTGTTAACTTAACATGTTTGTTGGGGTAATATCCTTTGTTGGCCTGTGGTCTGCTGTTTGTACTGAGTAATCTGTGCGTACACAATCTACCAAGTCTGACTCAGTAATATTTGCAGTACACACTTTTAGCACACCCATTTCTGTTATATTTACTGCTTTCCAGAAGGTATTACACTCTTACTTTTGCTGGCATGTAACAGGGTGGTCCAGTATTTGTGGTAATTAAGGGGCTGATTACAATGGCGGTGAACCCGCCATCAGCAGGCTGCCGGTGGCGGCTTCACGGCCATTTTATGCCCACCAAATTGTGATGGCAGGTGGTGTGCTGGTGGGCGGAAAGCCTGACTGCCACGGGTCTGGGTCTGGGTCATTATGATTGCCTGTCGGACTGCCCCACATCCCTAAAATGATGGTGGCGCCTAGCAGGCACCACCCACCTGATTAGTATGCTGGATCCCCACCGCCATGGAAAGACTGGCGGGTCTGGACTTTGGGGGCCAGTTGTGGCCCCCCCTTGACCAGGCCCTGCATGGTTCCTGCCACATAGTGCAGGGAAACATCTAAGACGTATTTTTAACATCATCGCAATTTTAAAAATAGCAGATGCGACCGCCATGGTGCAGGTCGCATCGTAATTCAATATGTGGGACCGCCGCCTCATAGGCAGTCCCCATCCCTGGGATGTTGGTGGACGGACACTGCTCTTTTATTGTTTTTTACGGGTACCTTTATGCTCTGAAATAGATCTCTGACCTGGAAGTCTTTTCTATTCAATCTGAGAATTTGCTTATTATTTATTTCACGTTTTTCCTTCCATGTTTACCCAGTTATCTTTTCTTTCTTGTAGGGTTAGGAATTGAGTGGATTGCTTCACCATAAATGTAGACAAAATGTTTTCTATAAGTTTTCCCAGAATGTTATTGGTTTGCTTGTGGTTTCAATGGTTGTGGAAATCCAAGCAATTGTCTGTGATTTCTCGGTGAAGAGTTTCTTTCCATTTCAACCTTTTTGAATTTTCTGTGTGTGCTCCAGTCATTAGTACATGGGGGCAGGATGTGGCTTAATGGCTAGAGCCGCCGACTTTGAAGCTGGAGAACCAGGTTCGTGTCTGGTGGGAGGCTCAAACATCCTGTGATTCTGGGCAAATCACGTAATCTCCCCGTGGATATAAATGAATGTGTCCATCTGGCTTTCTTCAGGACCGGAGAGTCACAGGGTATTCACACGCTAAGGGACACCCTCTCCTGTGACACTAAAACACCGCAAAACTCCAGGCCCAAGAGGAACACGGGTATCACCAGGTGCCAAAAGAGCATCTGGCTTTGCTGTATGTGTGACTACAAGCCACCGCCCCTCTAGGATTCATGGTGTAAGATTCGTCTACCCCTCATAATTGTCTGGCTTCTCAAAGTTTGCTGAAGGCCTACAGTCAGCGTAAGTTTTGGGGTGTTTTAGTGTCACAGGTGCGGGTGTGCCTTAGCGTGTGCATTCCCGTGACTCTCTGGTCCTGAAGAAAGCCTCGCTACTCCCGAACGGAGGCTGAAACAAGTAGACTGGTAATTGCACTATCACTTAAGGATGTGACTGGCCATTTACTATCAGTTTTTACATCATCTTTCACTTTTTTTCACCTTGCCTTACTTCTCCACCAATAAAATTTAGTTGGCATAAGTAAAGACAATGTTAATCTTCCACTTTCACTGATTGCACTTCACGAAAAAACCTGCTCCGATGTAATCAGGCATCGTAGCACACCCGAGAGGCATTCAACCCCTCAGGTGGGATCCCTATGATGAAACATGTTACCAACTAGGTTGGTGAGTGAGGGATCTTCTTAAAAACAGGCGTGACTCCTCATGCCAATGCTCTTAGTTGGGAGTCACTCTTCGATTGATTGTTAATGTGTTACTTGGGGAAGAAGAGTGGCTCCATGAGTATTCCCTTTCTCTCCTGTTGATTTGATTTTTTAACAATCCTAGATTTGCTGCTAGCAGTAAACATGGGATTGCGTCAAAATGGTGCATCTCCCAGAAACAAAGAGGAAAACCAGCTTTATTTCCCCTCATTACTTCCTCTCTTTCCAGGTGTGCTACATTCTGCAGCACACAAAAGAAATCCTGCTCATACACAGGTACCCTTAATCCATGGCACAAGGGTGGCCGCATTGGCGCTAGGCAACACACAGTGAGTCAGTGCAGGGAGAGAGCATAAATTCCTCATATCTTTGTAAATATGGCACATTTCTGTTCTCTCCCTTTTATGCAATGCAACACTGCCAGTTGTCTTGTTTCATTGCTGTTGAGAAGTACCACTCTCAACCATGGATGTCAAGGTAAGTAATTTTTTAGTCGGCCCTGTCGGGGAGTTACCAGAAATGTCTGTTCTTTACAGCTCCCCTGAGGCCAAATGACTACCCATTCAAATCCTGCATTCTAACTTAGATTCTCGACTTGGTCATGAGTTAAGAATCTAATTACATAACTCTTCCCTATTCCTTTAATAAAATAAATATAACATTACAAACCTATAAAAGTCCTACCCAAAACTAAACATTTCCTATACATTCCCGATAAAAATAACAGTCCTACAATGACAGGCAAATATTATAAAATTAGGCAATCATCCCATCACCCACCAGAACACATACAAATATTCTGAAACACAACCTAAGGCTTATATGACATAATCTTTCAAATACACCGTTTTTTTACCACACGTCCACTCCTGCTCTGAGTTTCCTTGCGTTTTAACTCTAAACTCTCCTTCAGAACTTCTCTGCTCACCTTCTGCACTCTCTTGCATTTATTCTTCACTCTCATTTCTACCTTCCTAATCCCTACTACCTCTCAGCACACAATCAATCTTACCCTCTTCTTCTTCATGCCATCCAAACCTATTTTTCCTACCTTCTTCCTCAACTTCCACCTATTTGTTGCATTTTACTACCCTCCTCATATGCAACACCCTTCCATCACTTAATCTGACCTCATTGATAAACACTTCTACTATCCTCAAAGGACCTAGAAATGTATGGTCCTCCTTCATTACGGGTTTCTTTACCTAAACCAATTCACCCACTTGCTCTTGCATTTCCTTGGCCCCTGACTTAGCATCAAATACATTTTATACTTATCCTGTGCCAGCTTGACATTTTACTTCACAACCTCCAGTGACCACTGAACTTGCTTAGATATTTCCATCCAACCCCGAGAATCCTTGGAAAAGAGCTGCCTCGCATAATGGTGAAAAGGCTCTACCCTGTCACACCCCAGGAGTGATACGATACATTCTAACCATCTTCCTTACCATGATCATTCAATTTCTCCTTCTGGTACTTGCTATCTGAAGTGCACCCTTGATAACTCTTTGGACCGCTCAACCTCACCATTACCTTCTGGGTGGTAAACTGATGTAAGTGTATGCTCCACCCTATGCGTTGTAAAAATGATTGCACTTCTGCTGTATTAAACTGCAGACCATTATTAGGAATGGTAACACTTCTCTCTGAAATAATTTGTCAAGAAATATAACTTTTCCCGCATTGACCTCTCCCCATTTCGAAAAATAGTCCATGGCCACTATGAACATAATTACAATTGCCATCTTCATTGACCAACAGACCCATGATATCTACTCCAACTGTTTTTTTGCCATCTTGTGACACTCCACCGGAACTATAGGCAATCTCAAATTCATCTTAAATTTGTTTGCACACTCACAATCCACACACCTGTTTCAAATCTCCATCTATTCC